>NC_060071.1:83521060-84872310 GCF_922984935.1 Meles meles | reverse complement strand
TAGTGCAGTGTTAAATAATAGTAAAAATAGTGAGAATCTTTGCCTTGTTCCTGAACTTAGTGAGAAAAATTCTAATGCTTCTCCATTAAGAAGATGCTGGTTTTAGGATTAAGATATATACCATGCTAAGGAAATATATGTAATACTATTTTCTTGAGAGTTTTTTTTTAATCTTATAAGTACTTTATTTGAATGAAAGCATTGAAATGGGTATTAAAATGATCTGGAATATACTGATCGGTCGGAGAGGAAGTTCCAGCATCACGGTTTTTATACGAGAGGAAGCAGTGAAGATGCACATTTGATAGTGAATATAACATTATACAATCAATTCACATAAGTACATAAAAGTATGTAGTCGGAATGCAGCATTATATACACACTACTGAAAAGGAAAGGAGAACATTTATAGAGTTAAACTCTCTTTTAGAACATGTGAGTTTTGATCTGCTTTAACTTAGCAAAAAGCCTCACGGTTTGTAACAAATGACTGTGTGCCCCAATCTCACCACCACTAGATCAAGACACTGAAACTGAGAAGGTTCTCTTCCCCAGTTTAAGGTTTTATTTTTGACATCCTCTAAAAAGAGACCAAAGCGATTGCGGACCTCACTCATACCCAGAGTAATGATTAAAAAGTACCACAGTCACAACAACGGAAGCCAAAAAAGCATCTACAGTCGTTTTACCTTCAGCTGCTGGTGCCATGTACAACACGCTACAAGTGAGCACAGTTGTGCATTCGTGAGTTGACCGTGCTAACCACTGTAAAAATTTGGGAATGAGAAAATCTGAGTATTTGGATACTTCCTTATCTTATAAAGTAAAATGAAGCATTTTCCACTTTATAATTTTTATTTCTCTGTAAAACAAAGACAGAACTCCTGGAGGTCAAACAGGGAACACAGACACCAAGTTCAAAGCACTATGAAGTCATGAAACAAAGAAGAATCTGAGGTAGAAGTCAGGCAATGGAATCCACAACCTTTTTAGGGGAATACTGAACCAGCACATCTCTAGTAAGATCTTTTTTTTTTTTTTAAGTCACAAGTTCCAAAAAGTTTTATAATCCACTCTGAAATCAGATGTAAAACTATGACCAACAGAAGATACACACAAACTTTTGTCATATTAACAGAGGAAATGATTTCACAAAAAGCTGCTGCCGTTTCCATCAGTAGTAACCATAGGGAGGCCGCTGGTTGTAACTGTAGTGTCCGTACTGGTGGGGGTAGTAAGGTTCCTGTCTGTGCTGCGGGTAATTGTTACCCCAGGATCCTCCATGCCACTGGTTGGATCGATTGTCACTTGGCCACCCCCCGTCTGCTATTCCTACCTCTAAACTGTCTGTTATCTTGCAACTGATTGCCTCTGTTTCTCTGGTTCCCACCAGCTCTGCTATTCCGCTCCTCAACGATCGGTGGGGACTCAGGAGGCCGTTTCAGGTATTCTTGGTACTCTTTGTCATCTTCTGTGAATCTGCTGGTAAACATCTCTTCAAAGTTGGGAACAGCTTCAGAAGTGTCTGTCATCCTGAAATTCTCCGGCCCACAGCGCGGCCAAAGGATCCCCTGCCACTTAACTCTCCAATGTAACGCAGCCACTCTTCTTGAGAGTTTTGATTAGGAATGGTGTTGATTTTTCTTGAAGATCTTTTCAGCATTTATAATGGAAAATCATATGATTTTTCTCTATAGAGCTATTACGATGGTGAACAATATTAATAGATATCCTAATACTGAAATATCCTTGCAATTCTGGTACAAATTCCCTTGACTGAGGTGTGTTATTTTCACAGTATGGTACTAGAGTCTGCCTGGTAATATTTAGGATATTTTATGTGTATATTTATAAGTGATATCAGATACACCTGTTATATTTGTTTCATAAAATTAATTAGAAAGTTTTCCTTCAGTGGTTTTTCTCTGCTTTAGATGATTTTATTTTTTTAATCTTAATTCCAATATAGTTCACATACAGTGTTATATTACTTTCAGGTGGATAATGTAGTGATTCAGCACTTTTGTCCATCACCCACTGCTCATCACAAATGCACTTCTTCATCCCCATGACCTATCTCACCCATCCCGCCGTTCACCTCCCCTCGGGTAACCATCAGTTTTTTTTTCCCTATCACTAAGAGTCTGTTTCTTGGTTTCTCTCTCTCTCTCCCCTCTTCTCCTTTGCTTATTTGCCTTGTTTCTTAAATTCCATATATGAATGAAACCATATGGTCTTTGTCTTTCTCTGACTGACTCATTTCACTCAGCATAATATTCTCTAGCACCATCCAGGTCATTGCAAATAGGGGAGACTTTCAGGTTTTCTACATATTGTATCATGTCATCTGCAAAGAGTGAAAGTTTTGCTTGTTTCTTACTGATTTGGATGCCTTGTTTATTTCTTTTTCTTCTCTGATTCTTGTGGTTAGGAATCCCAGTACCATGTTAAATAAAAGTGGTTGAATAAAAGTTGTTTTGTTCCTGACCTTAGGGGGGAAGACACTGGTTTTTCCCTATTGAATGTGAGTTTCGCTGTGGATTTCTCATACATGGCCTCTACTATGTTGAGGTACGTTCCCTCTAAACCTACTTTGTTGAAGGCTTTTATCATGAATGAATGTTTTACTTTGTCAAATACTTTTTCCTATGTCTATTGAAACAATCATATGATTTTTATCCTTTCTCTTTATTGATGTGATGTATCACACTGATTGATTTGTGAATAGTGAACCACCCTCCCAACCCAAGAATAAATCCTACTTGATCATGGTGGATGATTTTTTAATGCATTGTTGGATTCATTTTGCTACTATTTTGTTGAGTATTTTTGTAGTGTTCATCAGAGCTATTGGCCTCTAGTTTTCTTTTTTTGTGGTGTCTTTATTTCATTTCGGTAACAGGGTGATATTGGCCTCATAGAATGAGTTTGCAGGTTTTCTTCTTCTATTTTTTGGAGTAGTTTGAAAAGAATAAGAATTAACTCTTCTTTAAATGTTTGGTAGAGTTTGCTTGTGAAACTGTCTGGTCCTAGCCTTTGTTTGTTAGGGGTAGTTTTTCTTTAGTTTTTACTCTCTGAAAGAATTTATATAGTATTAGTACTATCTGGTCTCTAAAGGTTTGGGAGGACTCTTAAACCATCTGGGCCTGTGTTTTTTTTTTTTTCTTTATGGAAATTGGTCTATTTAAGCTTCTTATCTTTACTGGGATAAATTTTTGAGCACTGGGTGTGGTGCATAAACAATGAATTTTGGAACACTGAAAAAAAATTAAATAAAAAAAAAGACTTCATTTGTGTGTGTGTGTGTGTGTGAGAGAGAGAGAGAGAGAGAGAGACAGAGAGAAAGAGAGAGACAGAGAGAAAGGACAGCATGAGAGGGGGGAGGGGCTGAGGGAAAGCGAGAGGGAGAAGCAAGGAGCAGGATGTCAGGCTCCACCCCAGGACCCTGTGATCATGACCCGAGCTGAAGGCAGATGTTTAACTGACAGTCACCTAGGTGCCTTATTGGGGTAAATTTTGCTGAATAGTCCTTTCCTAAGACATCTTTCGTGTCGTCTAGGTTTTGAACTTTGTTTATATATAAATGTGCAAAATTATCTTTTATGACTTTAAAATTTCTTTATTTTATATTTATATATTATTTATACTTACTATAATTTTATATATTATATAAAATATAATATATATTTAATGTATATTATATTATATATTATATATAAATGGAATAGTATATTATATATTATATGTATATAATATTATAAATTATTATAAATAATATTATATATTATTATAAATATAAAATATTATATATTTATATTTATATATTATTTATACTTACTATTCTGTTTATACATTATTTTATAAATTTTTGCCTTTCTTTTTTATATTTTATATAGAATATATTTTATGTTTTATATACATATATAATTTATATATAATATATATTTTATATTTATATATTATTTATACTTACTATTCTGTTTATACATTACTTTATACATTTTTGCTTTCTTCCTTTTGTCTCGTATGACCTCTCTAGCAGTTTGTCTGTTTTGTTGCTTTTAAAAAAAAGAACCAGGGTTTTTGAACAACTTGATCTGTTATTTTTCTGTTATCTGTTTTTTCTGTTTCCATCTCACTGATTTCTGCTTTTATTTCTATTATTTCCTTTATTTTGGATGTGCTTTTTGAACTGGGAATTTAATTCATTTATTTAAAAATGTTTGCTAATATTGGTCTTTAAGACTATATCCATTTCCTAGGTGGTAATAAATTACCACAGGGTTAGTAGCTCACAACTGCAGAAATTTACTCTGTTACAGTTCTAAGTGCCAGATGCCTCAAATCAAGATGTAGGAAGGATCATTTTCCCTATGAGGTGCTGTGGGAGAAACTGTTCTTTGCCTCTCCTGGTTTCTAGTGACTGATGGCATTCCTTGGCTTGCAGTTACATACCCCGATCTCTGCCTCTGTCTTCACATCACCTCTTCTGTGTCTATTTCCCTGTGCTGCTCTCTCAGAAGCATATGTGTGATGTTATTTGGGGCACCTCTGCTTAAACCAGGATAAACTCCTTTTTTCAAGGTCCTTACTTAAATCACCTCTTTTGCCATATAGGCAGAATTAGCAGGTCCTAGGGATTAGGAGGTGAATCTGTCTTTAGGGCACTATTATTTCCAACTTGCAACAAAGGCTACAACTTCTCCTTGATCACTGCTTTATGCGTACCCACATACTTTGTTAGGCAGGTTTTCATCAGCATAATTTTTCAGAGACTCTTTGACTTATGTTTGTTTCTTATTTCACCGAATATTTGTATAATAAATGACTTTGTAATTTCCAGAAGTGGCTTTCTACTTTGATTTCATTTTAAAATTTCTAATTTTATTTCATTGTGGTGCAACAGTATTGTTTGTAGTATCTCTATTTTATGGAACTTAATGCTTTCTTTGTGACCTAAAATGTGATTAATATTTGTGAAAGCTCCACATATACTTAAGGAGAAACTATGTTCTTTATTTTTAGGGTATAGTAATCCAAGAAATATCTATATGGTCAACCTTATGGATTATTCTGTGGTCCTTATTTATTTTTCCATTGGCTTGCCTTGGTTGTACTGAGAATGGGAGGCATTGAAATATCCTATTTAGGGACCTCCCTATTTCTTACTCTCTTATAGTTTCTACTTCATATAGGTGGTTACTGGGTTATTTGGTACAAGTTGTATGTTCTTTATGAGTTGTGGCTTCTAGCATTATAAAGTGTCATCCATTGTCTGACTTTTAGTCTGAATGTTGCTCTGAATGATATCAAGATAGCAACCCCAGCTTTATTATGGTTTTCATTTACCTAATAAATTTTTGCCTGTTCCTTTATTTTAGTCTTTTTAAAAAATGGCCATGTTTTAGAATTGTCTCTTATGTACAGAATAGAGTTGTTTTGGTTTATGAGCCAATTTGAAGATCTTTTTCTTGTAATGGGAAAGCTAAGTTCATTAACCCTTACATGGTTTATTGGTACTGATATCTATGATGTATTATTATTGATATCTATATCTTATGATCTGTATCTCTCATCTTTGTCATACTATCTTGTAGTATAATTACTGGATGCAAATACTTACTATGTTTCTCTATATAGTGTGTCTTCTTTGTTTTTAAATATTTTTATTTTGGTATTTAAGAAAATTTGTATTGGTTTTCTTGTGACTATCTTTGTATTTATCTCTTTAATAATGCCCTTAATCCCCCCTTTCTTACTTTTTTTACAAGCTGGTCAGTTTTAAATGATGTCCTTTGACTCCTACCAATTACTTTTCTTTTAATTGAAGTATAGTTAATGCACAATGTTACATTAGTTTCAGGTGTACAGCACAGCGAGTTGACAAGTTTACTTGCTATACTGTGCTTACCACAAGTGTAGCTCCCATCTGTCACCATACAATGCTATTACAATGCCATTCACTATATTTGCTTTTCTGTACCTTTTAATCTCATGGCTTACTCATTCCATAACTGGAGTCTCTGTCTCCCATGTCCCTTCACTGATTTGCCCATTTTCCCACCCCTCTCCTCTCTGTTTGTTCTCTCTACTAATGGGTCTGTTTCATTTTGTTTTGTTTTTTTAGAATCCACAGATAAATGAAATCATATAGTATTTGTCTGACTTATTTCACTTGCATTATACCTTCTAGGTCCTCCCATGTTGTCACAAATTGGCAAGATCTCATTCTCTTTTATGTCTGAGTAATGTTTCATTATATATATATATAATATGTATACATATATAATATTTTACATTATATATGTGTGTGTATATATATACATGTATATATACATGTATATATACATGTATATATATATATACACACACGCCTTCCTTATCCATTCATCTGTTGATGGACACTTGGGCTGCTTCCATATCTTGGCTATTGTGAATAATGCTGTGACAAAATAGAGGTGCATGTATCTTTTTGAATTAGTGTTTTCATTTTCTTTGGGTAAATACTCACAGGTGGAAGTATTGAATTGAATGGTATTTGTTTGTTTGTTCGTTTTTAGAGATTTTAGTTATTCAGAGAGAGGGAAAAAAAAAGAGAAAAAAAAGAGAGCACAAGCAGGGGGAGGGGCAAAGGGAGAGAGAGAATCTCCAGCAGGTTCCATACTGAGTGCAGGGCCTCACACGGAGCTCAATCCCATGACCCCTGAGATCATGACCTCAGCTGAAACCAAGAGTTGGATGCTCAACCAACTGAGCCATCTGGGAACCACAAATGGTATTTCTATTTTTAATTTTTTGAGGAACCTCCATACTGTTTTCCACAGTGGTGGCACCAATTTACATTCCCACCAAGAGTGCATGAGGGTTCCGTTTTCTCTACATCCTCATCAACACTTGCTCTTTTTTCTTTTCTTTTAGCATTGGTTGAATTTGTTTTTATTATTTATTATTTATGTTTTCTTTAAATCAGAGAGAGAGAGAGCATGCACAAGCAGGGCGAGTGGCAGGTGAGGGAGAAGCCCGATCCCTGCTGAGCAAGGGGCCCAATGTGGGATTTGATCCCAGGACCCTTAGATCCTGACCTGAGCAGAAAGCAGCCACTTAATGGGCTGAGCCACCCAGGCATCCCAACACTTGCTATTTCTTGTCTTTTGGTTTTAGTCATTCTGACAGATGTATGGTGATGTCTTATTGTGCTTTAGATTTGGATTTCCCTGATAAGTAGTGATATTGAGCATCTTTTCTTGTATCTGTTTGCTATCTGTATGTCTTCTTTGGAAAAAATGTTTAGTCGGGTCCCCTGCCACTTTTTTTTCCCTGCCCATTTTTTTTAGAAGATTTTATTTATTTATTTGACATAGAGAGAGAGAGATCACAAGTAGGCAGAGAGGCAGGCAAAGAGAGAGGGAGGCAGGCTCCCTGCTGAGCAGAGAGCCCAATGCGGGTCTCAAGCCCGAAGGCAGATGTTTAACCCACTGAGCCACCCAGGTGCCCCTCCCTGCCCATTTTTAAATTAGATTATTTGTGAGTTTTTTTGTATGTGTTGAGTTGTGTAAGTTCTTTATATGTTTTGCGTATTAACCACTTATTGGATATGTCATTTGCAGATATCCTCCCCCATTCAGTAGATTGCTTTTTCATCTTGTCAATGGTTTGTATTCCTTATTGGTCTTCTAGCCTCCAGAAGTGTAAGAAGCTATCCAGTCTACAGTATTTTGTTATAGCATCCTGAATGGACTAAAACAATGATCATTCTATTTATTCAGACTTTCCAGATTAATGAGTTGGTACATTAGCGACTTTTGCAAGGAGTTGTTTATTTTTTTTATAATTTATTATGGTTCATTATGAGCTCATGGATTTTATGGTGAGTGTAAAAGGAAACAATCTGTAATTTCCCTAACATAAATACCAACTATTTTAATTTTTATGGAGTCTCTTCTGATTTTGCCCAACAGCTTACTTGTTACCTAGCTATAATCAACAGGTATCATTGATTTTATATTCTGCCTAATATTACAGAATGTGAGCTTAATGAGAGTGGTAATTTTATTGTTTTGTTTACTAATATATTCCTAGTGCTTCAAATAGTGACCAGCACATAGCAGATACTCAATAAAGTTTGTTAAACGAACAAATGGATAATATACTTCAGAAGTGTTTCTCTTAAACACACTTTTCAATTCATCCAGCATACTGAAGTGTTATGACATGGTTAAAAACTAGTGTTGTTTGTCCCCATAGTAATTCTGTTACCTCTTTTGAAACTACTATTTACCAGTCTTTGAAAAGTGACATCCTGGAGAAAAAATGCTCTACTATATTTCCTGGAAGTAATTAAGAATATTATTATTTGTGTCATGTCAGTCTGGAAGGAACATAATAGGTGTTTTTGAGGTCTTATTTTTAAGCTATGGCCTTTGCTATTTTTATTCATGTTTGGAATTATATAATGAGGAGGACGGGGCAAGCTGAGTGTGGTTAGGAAGTACCTGAAAAGATATTATTAGAATCCAGTATGGACCTAGGAATTGAAGGGGAGTGAAATGTGGCTGAGATAAAATTCAGTGTGGTTAATTATCGCTGGGAGGAATAGCAGAATGCCCTGATATAAAATGGGGAATTAGAAACAGATATGACTAAAATTTTGAATTTTAAGGGTATGGTAACCCTTCTTTGATTCAGCAATGTTAGTAGATGTGTTAGGAGGAGACGGCACGATATTAAAAGGCACAAGGGCAGAGAGTTATGTAAGCTTTGGGATCTGGGTGGTATACTAGGGACCGGATTGAAGGTGCCAGGACAGAGGTTACAAACTGGCACCTCTCAAAACCGCAAAACCCTTCCAGATGGGTTTCGTTTGAGTGAAAAGAAAGAAAGACCTTTAAGAAGGGGGGAGATTTGAGCATAAAATCCAATTTCCAGCATCTTGTAAAAACTTGAAAATGTGGTGACTTTGTGTCCTCATTTCTACCTGTCAACAGTAGACTGGTGTGGCACAGCAACTGCCTACTGGAGTTGGGGCATGTCCTGTCTGGTCCTCTGTGTCCCCGCTGCTTCCTAGCTGGAAGGCTCTCAGCCTAGGTGTTACAGTTCTAACTCTGGCAGCTGTGTTTCCCATACCAGGTCTATACCTGCTTTGATTGCCTCCCATTCACCACATTAGTAAGGAAGGGATTCCTGTCCTGGGTTACACCCAGGGCCGAACACCTGACAACGGGACAGAGGAGATGACTAACAGTTTACTTATTGATTTTTAAATATTTTATTTGTATTCAGTTTATTAACATGAAGTATATTAAGAGTTTCAGAGGTAGAGTTCAGTGATTGAACAATTGCATGTAACTCTGGTGCTCACTATCTCCTGGGCCTTCCTATTAATGTCCGTCATCCAGTTACCCCATCCCCCACCCCCACACCCCCACCCCCAGCAACCTTCAGCAACCCTTGAAGATTTCAGAACAGTTTATTAATCACAAATACAGCCCAGGGGGAGGAGGACACACGTGTTGGAGGACAGTATGAGGGTTAGACTCAGGAAAAGGGTGAAAAAGCAGGGCTTTGGGAAGCAGGCTATGTAGTGTCAAAAGGATGAGGTCACCCATGGTTCTTACAGAAAGATGGGGCTGACTTGTCTGAATAGTTCTACAGGCTGCCAGGAAACTGAAATGTGCTCCTCAGGGATAAGCAGGTACTGTAACCTGGTCTCCGTGATAAGGAGGGTTGTTTGGCTAGGAGAACTTATTCGTGGAAACAGTGAGGAGGGAACTTGTGGTGAGGCCATGGGAAGCCCTCCTTGTATCACCAGCTGTCTGTCAAGGAAGCTTGTAATATTGGGCCTTTCACCAAAATACCGTGCTTCGCTCATGTGCTTGGCTTGCTGAGCCCTTGGAGACATTTCTACTCTATCCAGGAGGAGGAATTTTTTCTAACTTTGAAGGTCTGAGAAACTGATATACATTGGTTATACAGTCTTTTTTTTTCCCCTGAAAATTAAAGAGAAATACAATGGAGAAAAGCCAAGAAAACTTTATTAATGTGCTTCTGCCCAGAGTTGGTAGCCTCTAGTATCTTTCAGGGATTTTGCTATACAGAAGAGTATTTAAGTTGATAGTAAAAACTTTATAACAGAATTGATAGTGTAATAGGTTACCAAAGAAACAATTATTCATTCAGTCAACATTTTTCCATTTGTTCAAAATGTTTATTAAGCACATACTATAGAAATATTTCACATTAAAGAAAGTTGAGGGGTGCCTTGGTGGCTCAGTTGGTTAAGCAGCTGCCTTCAGCTCAGGTCATGATCCTGGGGTCCTGGGATCAAGTCCTATATGGGCTTCCTGCTCAGTGGGGAGCCTGCTTCTCCCTCTCCCTCTAGCCCCTCCCCAGCTCATGCTCTCTCACTCTCTTTCCCTCGAATTAATAAATAAAATCTTAAAAAAAAGAAAGTCAAGAGACATGATAACTAGGAGCAAACACTGATCCTAGACTGGGTCCCATACAAGAGAAAATCTTCATGGAAGGGGAAAAATGCTAAAAAGCGTTAGTAGGTCAGCTAACAAAACTGGATTATGGACAATGCATTGTATTGTATCAGTGTAAATTTACAACCTTGATCACTGTCCTGTGGTTACACAAGAGAATATTCCTGTTTCTGGGAAATACATGCAACCGTACTTATGGATAAAGGCCCTGATATATGTAACTTACTCTCAGATGGTTCAGGAAAATTATGGCTATATGGGGAAAGAGAATATGCACAAATTTAAAAAAAAGCAAATGAGGTAAAAGGTTAAAAATAGGTAAATCTGGATAAAAGATAAATTATTATTTTGCTTTTGTAATTCTTAAAACTTTTTTTTTTTAAAGATTTTATTTATTTGACAGAGAGAGATACAGTGAGAGAAGGAACACAAGCAGAGGGAGTGGGAGAGGGAGAAGCAGGCCTCCAGCTGACCAGGGAGCCTGATGTGGGCCTCAATCCCGGACCCTGGGATCATGACCTGAGCTGAAGGCAGATGCTCAATGACTGAGCCACCCAGGTGCCCTAATTTTTAAAACTTTTGAGTTATTTTCAGATAAAAAAAAAAACTTCTTAAAGATTATTTATTTATGTATGTATTTGACAGAGAGGGAGAGCATGAGAGAGCACAAGCAATGGGAGAAGCAGGCTCCCTGCTGAGCAGGACCCTGGGATTATGACCTGAGCCAAAGGCAGATGCTTAACCGACTGAGCTACCAAGGTGTCCCTCAATAAAAAAAAACTTTTTAAATGAGTAACCAAAATAGTGTTTCAAATCTGCATATCTCTGATGACAAACTTCCTTGGTGGGTTATTTCTGGTCACCTTCATGTTGACTCTGAAGTCTGAAAGGTAGGTCCTGGTATCTTAGCTGTGGACTTAGGCCTCGTGCAGAGGGCATGCACATGTCTGGGAGAGGACAACAATATGTGTGGCATCCCATCATTAAGCAAGTGATTGGCCATGATTTAAATCCAAAATATAAACAATTTAAGCATTCTTAGATGTTGTATGGAGTTATATGTGTCTTTCTTCCCTTATTTCTGTTGGCATAAACTGGAATTTTCTTTTTTTTTTTTAATTTGCTATAAAAGACACTTGAGTGTTAGTAGGTTTTCTTTTTCTAAGATTTTATTTATTTATTTGACACAGAGAGAGAGAGCACAAGTAAGCAGAGTAGCAGGCAGAGGGAGAGGGAGAAGCAGGCTTTCTACGGAGCAGGGAGCCCAATGTGGGGCTCGAGCCCAAGACTCTGGGATCACCACCTGAGCTGAAGGCAGACCTTTAACTGACCAAGCCACCAAGGAGCCCGTTTTTTTGTTTTTTTTTTTAAGATTTTTTTTTATTTATTTGAGGGAGAGAGAGAGAGAATGAGCGGGGCAGAGAGAAGGGCAGAGGAGAAGCAGAGGGAGAAGCAGGCTCCCCACTGAGCAGGACCCTGGGATCATGACATGATCCAAAGGCAGACGCTTAATGGACTGAGCCACACAGGTGTCCCTAAACCAGAATTTTCTTAAGTATATCCTGTGGAATACCAGTTGCCCTAGACACTTTTAAAATAAGGAGGAGGGGTGCCTGGGTGGCTCAGTGGGTTAAAGCCTCTGCCCTCGGCTCAGGTCATGATTCCAGGGTCCTGGGATCAAGCCCCACACCGGGTTCACTGCTCAGCAGGAAGCCTGCTTCCTCTCTCTCTCTCTCTCTCTTCCCGCCTCTCTGCCTACTTGTGATCTCTCTCTGTCAAATAAATAAATAAAATCTTAAAAAAAAATGAAATAAGGGGGAAATTCTATGATCAAAAGCATTTGGGAGATGCAGCATATGATATATAAATAGCCTGGTTTTTTTTTGTTTTCTTTTTTTTTGTCATCCAGTGTTTGCAAAACTTTTTTGTAACTGAACTAAAATTTTTTTTTTCCTAATGTATGTTTGTATGTTTTAACATTAGCATTAGGATCTGTGGAACCACTTTGAGAAATCATGTTTTCAGCAAGAAACAGAGAAGTGATTTGAAGAGATTTTAATAAAGAAAAGATTTACAAAGTGTGAGTAGAATATATAGAGACCATGTGATTTATTGGGCTACCCCAGGGCTGGCCAATAGGAAGACATTACGCTGGTTCCACCTGGGCAGGAGAGGAAGCAATTACCAGCTCTCGCAGAGGGAGAGCTATAGTAGGAAGGACCTCCTGATAGGAGCTGTGGCCTCTGGGTGAGCTATGAATGTAGCCACTCCATGGTGACCTCTTTGCTTTGATCACCTGCTGGTGCTTTTCTTTGGCTAAACCCAGGGGGGAAACCAGAGGGTCAGGGAGCCAGTATGGACAGTCAGCCTCTTGAGGCACAGAAAAGTGTAGAGGGCATAAACATGGAGTGACTGCTGATAATCCACCATACAAATAATTACGAACTGATTATGCTGGAAGAGTAAACCAGCTTTTATTCCTAATAACTTTAAAACGTCACTGGAAGAGATTAACTGAATTGCCTGTGAATAAAGAAAAAGTGCCCCAGGCGTCTTTTCCTCGATGTTTCCTATTTGTTTTTGTACTTTGGAGAACAGAGAAGGAGAAAAGACTTAATTCCCACAACGTGATTATTGTGGAACAAGATTGGGGTACCACTGCCTCTCAGTAATAGGAAATGATAAGAGAGGGTTTTTATTGTTGTTCAGTCAGACCAAATTTCAGCCCTGAGTGTGTTTACTACTTGTAATTGCCACATGTTCAAAAAGCACAGCAAAGCTAAAACAGTAAGAGACCCTGAATTTGAGAGATCATTGGCTGCCTGCAAAGTTCGTTCTTTCCTTAGTCCACAGTGATGACATTAGAGTCAATTACCTGATGAATAGGAGTGATTGCCCCTTCTGGGCTGGAGCTTTCTTGGAGAATAGCAATTCTTCCTCCATTCAGTTTTCTCCTGGCTCCATGCAGATGATAGGGAAGACAGAATGGATGGAACTTTGGTTCCTGAATCAATGCACAGAGAAAGGCTGCCTGCTGACCTGAACACCTGTTCTGAACAATTATATAAACAAGAAAAAAAACTTCTGTTGTATTCAAGCCATTACTTGTTTGCATCCAATCAATTCAGTAGTTTACTTAGCCTATCCTGACTAATACAGATGACTTTTAAAATTTTTATCTCAAACACTGTAATCATTTTTTTATATATTTAAAGCCCCTAGGTGGTAATCAGGATAGGCACCTATTTTATAGGTAAAATGGTGGGGCATGGGGAGAATCATTCTTTCTTTCAACAAATACTTGCTGACCACAAGGAAATTTTGTTGCAAATAATTTATGAAATCATTCTGGGAGAGTATTCATTTATTCACTTATTCATTGATAAATATTTACTTAGGGCTTTCAGTGTATCCTACAGGGGCTCACAGTGTAGGATAAAAGACATACTAAATCTAAAAAATTTGTGACATAAATTGCTGCAACGTTTAGCACTCATGAGACTAATGTAATTTATGAAACATGTAAGAGGGGAATTTGACCTGGTCAGTGAAGAGAAGACATTCTTGTAGAAACGATGGCTAAACTGAGTTTACATATATAGGCTGGTGAGAAAGAGGAACTCTCCTAATGGGGAGAACAATATGTAGAAAGGCCCTGAGTTCCACAGCCGTACGGAAGGGGGTCTGGTCTTGTAAACATATGGGGACAGGACGGAGGCCCTTGTGACTGGAGTGGCAGCAGGGGTTTAGGATTGAATCATGAGGAGTTCTACATTTAAGTTCACAGGAGGCTGAGGCTATAGAGGAGGCAGAAAAATTGGGCCCAGAAGTGTCTTACTCAGCTCAGGCCACAGACTTGAGGGCTTCAACAACAGACGTTTACTTCTCACAGTCCTGGTAACTGGCACGTCCAAGATCAACGTGCCAGCAGATTTGGTTCCCGCTGAGGGCCTCTTCCTGGCTTGCAGATGGCCCCCTTCTTGCTGTGTGTGCCCATGGCAGAGAGAGGAAGCGCTGGGGTCTTCCCCTTGTTCTCAGGCACGAATCCCATCTTGGGGGGCTCAGCTCTGGCCATCGGCACTAGATAGTCTTTGGGCCAGCCTGTGTGAGCTCCAGCTTTTGTTCGGCTCTTGGCTCTTGGTGACTGTGCTTTTCCCTGTCCTTTTCTTTCCGTGGTGTTTCTTCTCCGTCTAGCCTTGCCAAGTCTCATCCTGAGGGTGCACAACTTACTATGCAGCCCGGAACTCAAGGGATCCCATTTAAGTTTCTCAGTTTCTCTCTTCAGCAGCAATGCTCCCCCCTTCTTAAAAAAGATTTTATTTATTTATTTGATCAGCAGAGATCACAAGTAGGCAGAGAGACAGAGGGGGAAGCAGGCTCCCCACTGAGCAGAGAACCTGATGTGGGGCTCGATTCCAGGACCCTGAGATCATGACCTAAGCCAAAGGCAGAGGATTTAACCCACTGAGCCACCCAGTGCCCCCCCCCCCCTCTTTTTAAAGCTGAAACTTGCCATGCAGGTTTCAGGAGCCTTGGTGGCTTTAAATTCTGCTGTCTCTTTTCTCAGTTTGTCAAAACTGCTCTGTTTGGGGATCTACCACTAATTACATGTATTAACATGTTTTGGTATTGGTTTTCTCAAATGGAATATGCTTGTTGAATTAGATAATCTCTAGAATTCTTTACAGAAATTCAATGATTGCCTCTGGAATGATCAATTTTAAGAAGCTTTTATCACAAAGAATCAAATACTAGGTTTACACTTTAAGTCTAAAAATTCTATTTTTGAAATTTTATACAGCTAACCAACACAGTTGGGGGAGAATAGGCAGTTACGAGTAATGAAATATTCTGGTTAACAGCTTATTATCAAATATGCCACACACAAGTGGAAAATCTGAAGTCTTCAAAATTAAGAACATATTCAAAGTGCTATATTGTACACAATTTTTCTTAGGTGACTCAGAAGGTGTTTTGGGATTGTGGCTCCTTACGTGAACCATTATGGACATGAATTATCATCATACTTTGAAGTAACATGCAGTAGAAATTTCTGGTTGCTAGAATCTTGTTATAAGCTACCTTTTATATGCCCTATTTTCTTTTCTTTTCTTTCTTTCTTTCTTTCTTTTTGTTTTAAGATTTTATTAATCTATTTGACAAAGAGAGAGACATCGAGAGAGGAAACAAGCAGGGGGTGCGGGAGAGGAAGAAGCAGGCTCCTTGCTGAGCAGGGAGCCCAACGGGAGGCTTGATCCCAGGACCCTGGCATCTTGACCCTGGCCAAAGGCAGATGCTTAATGACTGAGTCACCCAGGCACTCCTCATTCCCTATTTTCAGTAGTTTAAAGGTGTCATCAATCTTCAAGTATAACTACTGGTGAAAACTGACCGCTTGCAGGGTCTTCAACTAAATTATCAATGGTCATTTTCTTTTTTAAAATTTAAGGTATCGGGGAAACCTGGGTGGCTCAGGTCATGATCTCAGCAGGGAGCCTGCTTCTCCCTCTGCTGCTCCCCCTGCTTGTGCTCTCTCTCTCTCTCTTTCTCTCTGTCAAATAAATAAATAAAGTCTAAAAAAAATTTTTTTTTAAAGTATCAGTCTCAGAGTTTGGAAAGACTATCTCTTCTCTTTATTTCTTTATTTTCCACTATATCATCAAATACTTAAAGCTCATATATGATTCTCTAACTGTCAAATTCAGGATGCACTATTACAGTATGAAAAAGCAAAATAATTATTTAAAAAATGTTTCTGCGGTTAGAAGAAACATAGTCTTTCTTTCTTTCTTTCTTTCAAGATTTTATTTATTTATTTGACAAAGAAAGAGATAGGGAGAGAGTGAACACAAGCCAGGGGAGAGGCAGAGGGAGAAGCAGGTTTCCCACTGGCGGGGAGCCCGATGCAGGGCTCGATCCCAGGACCCTGGGATCATGACCTGAGCTGAAGGCAGATGTTTAACCATCTGAGCCACCCAGGTGCCCCCAATCACCTTATTTAAAAGTAGACTTTTCATTTAAAAATTTTAATGGAAATCTTTACTAAGAACTGTCTTCACATACAATTGCCAAGGAATAAAACAAAGAAATCCCATAGACCTTTTCTGCCCAGTTTTTCCCAAAGGTAACATTTTGCATAACTATAATACAACAGCACAACGAGCACAATGTCACTACTGACACCGATACAGTCCACTGATTTTTTTTTAAGATTTTATTTATTTATTTGACAGACAGAGATCACAAGTAGGCAGAGAGGCAGGCAGTGGGGGAGAGGGGGGAAGCAGGCTCCCTGCTGAGCAGAGAGCCCGATGCAGGGCTCAATCCCAGGACCCTGAGATCATGACCTGAGCTGAAGGCAGAGGCTTTAACGCACTGAGCCACCCAGGTGCCCCCAGTCCACTGATCTTATTTGGATTTTCCATTTCATTCCTTAAAGTATAATTTATTTTTTCTGTGGCACTTCTTACCATCCAATGTTTTCTATTTTACTTATTCTGTTTATTGTCTTGTTCTGCTTCACTAGAATATAAGTTCCAGGAGAGTGGTAATTTTTGTGTGTTTTGTTCATGTTGCTATTTCAGAACCTGGCAGAGTGGGAACTTACACTATTTTTTCCCCCTGTAAGGACACCAGCTTGCCTCACTTGTACCACGCAGAACTTTGTAGGCTGCCATAAGACCCAGGTGTCTGGTTTTTTTTTTTTTTTTAATTTAAATTCTAGTTAACATACAGTGTAGTATTAGTTTCAGGAGTAGAATTTAGTGATTCATCTCTTACATGTAACACCCAGTGCTCATCCCAGCAAGCGCCCTCCTTCATACCTGTCACCCATTTAGCCCATCCCCTGCCCACCTCCCCTTCAGCGACCCTCAGTTTGTTCTCTATAGCTAAGAACCTCTTAGGGTTTGCCTCCCTCTTTTTTTTTTTTTTAAGATTTTATTTATTTATTTATTTAACAGACAGAGATCACAAGTAAGCAGAGAGGCAGGCAGAGAGAGAGGAGGAAGCAGGCTCCCTGCTGAGCAGAGAGCCCGATGCGATGCCGGGCTCCATCCCAGGCCCCTGAGATCATGACTTGGGCTGAAGGCAGAGGCTTTAACCCACTGAGCCAGCCAGGTGCCCCATGCCTCCCTCTGTTTTTATCTTATTTTATTTTTTCCTTCCCTTCCCCTATGTTCATCTGTTTCGTTTCTTAGGTTCCACATACGAGTGAAATCATATGATATTTATCTTTCTCTGGGTACTTAAACATTCTTGTTGGTTTAGTGAATGAATAGTATATCGTCTCTCACACTGGACTCTGTGTAAGGGATGGATCCAAGGAAGCAACCCCTGGGCCCGTCTTTGATAGCTGCAGTGACACCACATTTAAAGCGGAAGAAGTGAGAGAAGTTCTGATGGTTCATGGCACTTCATCTTGGAAGTGCTACAGAATATAAGTCTCTAGTTCAGAAAGAGCCGAAGAAGAAGACTTTGCTTTTCTGCCCTAGAAGGTCCCTTTCTGTATCTTAAGCTGTTAAGGGTGGCTAAGCTGGTAACAAGTACGGAATTTCATTTTTATATTAACTAGCACTATAGCCTAGAAATACCAAACAAATCAGATCCAAGGGGTGAGACTGATTTGTCATTAGAAGAATGAACTAATGACACTGCTCAGCCAGGGCTACCCTTATTTTAAATTCTTAGGTCTTCCGCTGTCCGGAACCATTCGCAGATGGTTGGTGAAAAGGATACGGACGAAACCATCCTTTCCCCCAAAGACCTGTTTGGGTTAAAACAGTGCAGAGAACAATGTTTGACTTACCTCTCAGAATGTTAAGAATGTGATTAGAAAAGTAGATACTCTAGATCAAATTTTGACCACAAGATAGAATTTGTTGGTAAGGGACAAGTTATGAGAAACTTGAGGAAAACAGGTATCATATACAATCTCTTTGGAGCATACTTTGTATTTTTCAATTAATATGTGTATTCTTTGAATCAGCTCTTACATTTCTAGGAGTTTAGCAGATATTACTTGCACATTTGCTATTAACAGAGACATTGAACTTAAGTTTCTTTCTTTTTTTTTTTTTTTAAGATTTTATTTATTTATTTGACAGAGAGAGATCACAAGTAGGCAGAGAGGCAGGCAGAGAGAGTGAGAGGGAAGCAGGCTCCCTGCCGAGCAGAGAGCCCGACGCGGGACTCGATCCCAGGACCCTGAGATCATGACCTGAGCCGAAGGCAGCGGCTTAAACCACTGAGCCACCCAGGCGCCCCTTAAGTTTCTTTCTTGATAACTGTAGATTTAGGACTGATTTGTCACTGACAGAAATACTTTGTTAAGTAGAAGGAATGTTTATATCATTTTCCCCCTCATTTCATTGGCTATGCAGAATTCTGTAATCTGCCAGAAGCTTTGTTTAGAAAACTCTAATATATCCTATGCCTATAAAAGGTTAGAATCATTATTAATCAAAATGACACTTTCCTATGACATTTGTATTGTTTTTTCTTAAAGATTTTTACTTATTGATTTGACAGAGAGAGAGAGACAGCGAGAGAGGGAACACAAGCAGAGGGAGTGGGAGAAGGAGATGCAGGCTTCCCGCTCAGCAGGGAGCCTGATGAGGGGCTCGATCCTAGGACCCTGGGATCATGACCTGAGCCAAAGGCAGACGCTTGGTTAATGAATGAGCCATGCAGATGCCCCAACATTTTGAATTAAGGATGATATTTGTTTGATTTATCTATAATAGCAGAACTGAAAACAATTTCCTAAGACTTTCAAAATGTATATGTGGAAAAGAGAATATGCATAATTACTTATGCACTATGGTTATTTATATGCTGTATAATATGTATATATGATGTTAAGGATATTTATCACAGCACATTTGTATGAACATTGATATGGGGGTAAAAAAAACTAGGGCTCATCCATATAATGGAAAATTATACAAATGATGTAGATTGAACATAAAAATGAGATGTTATTTGTGCTGATATGGAACAATTTCCAAGGCATATTGCTAGGTAAAAAGCCACTTGTAAGACAGCGTGTATGCTCTGATCCAATTTGGGTTAAAAATGTGATACAAAACTGTGTAAGCAAATATAAATGTGCTTGAAAATTCATAGAGTATTTCCAAAGGATACACAAAACACACAATAATGTTTACTTTTAGAAGAAGGGGTGACTTACTTTTTATTTTTATACTCTTTAGTATATAATGTGTGTCTTTTTCTTCTTGTTGAGAAGGAAAAAAAAAAGATACAGTTTCATTTCAGCTAAGGAGAGCCAGAGAGGAAGAAGGTTGGAATCATTTCATATGAACCTCAGCATGTAGGAATACAGATTTGTATTTGGAAAAGTTCATAAAAAATATGTGCATGACTCTGTTGACATGAGTCTCTTTAGAGAAAATGTGGTTCAAGCAGGATGGACCTCTTTCCACAACATAATTCTGACTTTCTAGTCACAAATAATCCATTTTAGAAGAGGAGGGAAAGAGGAAGGTAGTGTTTCTAGAAAGTTCTCTGAGAGACTCAGATCTTTTTTAAATATTTTATTTATTTATTTGACAGACAGAGATAGGCAGAGAGGCAGGCAGAGAGTGGGGGGAAGCAGGTTCCCTGCCAAGCAGAGAGCCCGATGCAGGACTCGATCCCAGGACCCTGGGATCATGACTTGAGCTGAAGGCAGAGACTTTAACCCACTGAGCCACCCAGGTGCCCCTCAGATTTTTTTTCAAGATTTTATTTATTTATTTGACAGAGAGAGAGAGGGGGACTATAGGCAGGGGGAGGTGGCAGAGGGAGAGGGAGAAGCAGGCTCCCAGGGGCTTGATCCCAGGGACCCTGGGATCATGACTTGAGCTGAATCAGGTGCTTAACTGACTGAGCCACCCAGGCACACTTAAACTCATATATATATTTTAAAAGATTTTTATTTATTTATTTGACACGGAGATCACAAGTAGGCAGAGAGGCAGGCAGGGGCGGGGGGGGGGGCAGGAAGCAGGCTCCCCGCTGAGCAGAGAGCCCGATGCGGTACCCCATCCCAGGACGCTGAGATCATGACCTAGCCGAAGGCAGATGTTTTAACCCACTGAGCCACCCAGGCATCCCAAACTCATATTTTAAAGGGATATGAATAA
This sequence comes from Meles meles, assembly GCF_922984935.1. Taxonomy (NCBI): domain Eukaryota; kingdom Metazoa; phylum Chordata; class Mammalia; order Carnivora; family Mustelidae; genus Meles; species Meles meles. Next base: position 84,851,681 of record NC_060071.1, on the reverse strand, counting down.
AAGATGAAAAGAAGGGCAAATGCCAACAGGAATGGTTAAGGAGAGGCACAGAACTACATAAATGGTGTCAGAAGAGTTGCACCTACTCTGAGTCAGCAGACGACAAACAGCATTGGACCTTTATGACAGCCCCATGAATTGTTACCACAATTATAATTTGATCCTTAATTGTGAAAACTATCATAATTGTTAATCATCTCATTTTACTGACAAGAAAGTACAGTACAGAGAGGCTAATAACTTGCCCAAGATAATGCAACCAGAAAGGAAAGACTGGTCTTGCTCTTAATTATTCTGTTATTCGTCCTTTGGTAGCCAAAAATATGCCAACAGATAGAAGCAATGGCCTTATTCCAGCAAAGAAAAATGCAATGGAGTTAAAGGAAAGGTTCTACAATTTTCTTAGATCACAAAGTAAAAGGTATTTTTGTTGTCACTGAACTCAATGAGAGTAACATGCAAGCAGGTCTTGTGGTCTTGGGCTGTGTTAGTTGTGATAGCGTCTGAAGTATGATGAAGATGGTGGACTTACAGAATTCGGCAACTAGTCCTCTTTAAAAACATCAAACTTGGGCGCCTGGGTGGCTCAGTTGGTTAAGCGTCTGCCTTCGGCTCAGGTCATGAACCCAGGGTCCTGAGATTGAGTCCTGTGTTGGGCTCCCTGCTCTGCAGGGAGTTTTCTTCTCCCTCTGCCCCTCCCCAACTTGTTCTCTCAATCTCTTTTCACTATCTCTCTCAAATAAATAAAGTCTTTTTTAAAAAATAAAAACATTAAACTTTTGGGTGCTTGGTTAAGCATCTGTTTTTGGCTCAGGTCACGATCCCGGAGTCTTGGGATGGAGTCCTGCATTGAACTCTGTGCTCAGTGGGGAGTTTGCTTCTCTCTCTGACCCTCCTCCTTCCACTTTCTCTCTCTCTCTCTCTCTCAAATAAATAAATACAATCTTTAAATTAAAAAAATCAAACTTTTAAAAATTAAAAGATGACTCAACATAGCATTAAAGAAAATTTTGAAAAGAAAATTTGCTACAAATTTCCCTACTACAACTACTGATTTAAGTTTCTTTCCATATTATTTCCAAGTAGTATTTTATAGTAGATGCATTTTACCGCAATCCATGTATATAAAATATTTTGCATTTTTGTTCCCATATACCATACATAATCGTAATTATCATGTAAAGATATCATTAAAGATTATCATTAAAGATTAATTATCATTCTTAGAGGCTGAATAATTTTCTGTCATGTTGATGCACCATAATTTACCAAACCAAATTGTTGGGTACTTAACGTTTTTGTGTTTTATTTCTACTATAGGAAAATGTCTTTTGATCAATTGCAATTCTAACTCTTCTGTGTAGGATGTATTATGATTGTCTAAACATAGCTCCAGCTGGTTATAGAATTTTCAGAGCCAAAGCAATAAAAAAAACAACCATAGAACATTTCTGTTTTTTCATTAGCCAATGTTTTTTCTGTCAGTGACTTACTCCATGCCTAAGCAAAGGAACCTGAGGTCACTGACAGCCATCCCAAAGTCTGGTATATATGAAAACCAAACCACAGCAATTGTCTTCAGTGAGACAGACAAATACAGGTTTCTTTTGATTACAGTAACTGCAACAGTAATGCGGAAACTGAATGCTATGGTGATGAGATATATCTCATCTCTGGGATATGTTAGTCTGGTTTATGAAAAATCAGTAAGTAGCAAGAACTGAAAATTATTTCAGTCCTTGAGCAAATTCACCTTGACAGTGGTGTTTCCAAAAGCCATACCCTCTCAACATCCACCTGGTGAGCTTTAATTCCTTTCTTAATGGCAGCTTAGCTGTCACCATCCTTGGGAAGCTTTCCTTCTTCCTTCCAAGCACAGAACTCTGTAATTCACCCCTTTTACTGCTTTTACCCTGACATTCCCAACTCCAGTTTTCAGAACAAACTATGAGCTTTTTGGGGGCTCTGACTTTGTCTTGCTCAGTCTTCTAGCCCCGTTATCTAACATAGTGTCTCTCATGTAGCATTGATTTACAAAGAGTTTAATGATTGCTTGTTGACTGTGTTACAGAGTGAACAATAGGAATCTATTACCTCTACTGTACTCTGTCCAACAACTGAAATGCCGAGGAGTGTTCCAGCTCTTAGTCTACAGCACACAGGGGCATGTGTGAGCATACACACACACACACACACACACACACACACACACACTTACTGCGTGGGAGAGTTGGAAAGGGATGATCAGACCTACACCATCATTTATAAAAAGGTAGACAGAAAGTGGGGGAGCTGGGAAAGGACAAAGTTGAGCCATCCTACGGTCTGACGTACCTTCTTTCATAAGTCCCACTAACACCTCCAACAAACGTGGTCATTCAAGGGTTACAGACTGCCTCTTCTAGAATGCATATACATGTAGGCTTATCTTCATTTCTTAAGTTGGTGTTTCATTTCCCACAGTCTCTATACTTTTGTTAAAGCTGAAAAGCACGTTTATTCATCTTACCACTCACAGAGCCAAACTGTTTGAAATAGTTTTTCTTCAGAAAGTAATCAGAGATGTAAGGAAAAGGATCACAGGGTCTGTATATTAACAGGAAGGAAGTTCCAGACATGCAGGCTAGAAACTTCTAGCCTTAATGCCAGCTTTTTTTTCCTTCTTTATTCACTTTTCATTTGAATTTCTAAGTCTCCCATCATGTCCAGACATCTGTTCTAATCTGACAAATATGCCTGCCCCATACTGCCTTTCCAGCTTTGTTTCAGAGTTGAATTCCCTTTTTTTAGGTTGCAGCTGTAGTCCGCATCCCTTCTTCAAGTGCACGTTTGAATTTGCGCTCCATTCCTCGTCACTTTAGCTTGTCACTTCTCTGCTCTTCAACACAAATTGCTGTTTGACCGTAATGATTTTCGTCAAACCTTGCAAGGCTGAGTTACTGGCAGGAAGCTAGGCTTTGACACTGGAAGTGTCTAAACTTCCAGAGACTTCTGCATTAAATGTTTCCAGTCTCTTCTTAGGCTGCTGCCTATTCACATAGAACCAAGATTTGGGATCCTTAGAAGTAGCCAGTAAATTAGAGGGAAGCAACAACTCTAAAGTACAAATTCAAGCCACATATCTGTATATGTTATCTTTTTATTTTTTTTTTTTTTGAGAGAGAGAGAAAGAGTGTGTGTGTGTGTGTGTATGAGCCAGAGAGGATAGAGGGAAAGAGAGAGAGAGAGAATCTTAAGCAGGCTCCATGCCCAGTGCAGAGCCTGAAGCAAGGCTCGAGCTCACGACCCTGAGATCATGAACAGAGCTGAAATCAAGAGTCAGACACTTAAGTGAGCCACGCAGATGCCCCCATACATGTTTCCAATGGAACAGTACATGATACAACAGTCATCAGAGAAAATCCAGTGCTACATTAATTCTCTTCAAACATGGCTGGATGATAAGCACTTCAGGTTTCAGGCAGCAATGAACACTTTCCAAAAGGCAACTCCTGGTGGGCTTAATCTTAATTGTCAAGATTATAAAGTGATTAATTAAAAGGGTGGATTTTTTTGAGCACATAGTAAGCTGGATGATCCTAAGGGCATATGATGTCAGATGAGTCAAATTATTTTGGGGGGTGGGTCAGGGTTGCTAAATTGGCATTTAAGAGGAGTGGCGTTTATTTATATAACATTCGGATTTCATCAAGATGTTTATTTCCTGTCATATTTTCTGAAGTAACATGGGAAGAAATAGACTGGATAAGAGTAAGTTTAATGGCTCAAAATTACTGAACAGCTTTATTCCAAAATGCTTACTAATGTGCCAGTTTTGTTTCAGGAAAGTTCTTTAATGCCAGATGAAAGGATTGAAAACCTGTTCTAGTCAACATTTTTCTAAAATGTAACCCAGATCTTGGCTGCCCATCATTCTCCCATTCTGTTTTGCTTGCATAATGACTACTACCTCTCGAAAATTCCATGAAAAATCCACTCACATCAGAGACTGAGCAATGTAGACTTTACCGAAGTTTTTGGTACCACTGAGTTCTTTCTCTTCCTTTTTCTGATACTTTGTGTTCCTGGTTCTTATTTCTTCTCTGAACATAATTCCCCAAGCGTTTAGAGTTCCTTTATAAAGCAAAGCAATTCACCTTTAGATTACTTTCTACTTCCAGGTCTCACCTATGCGTTTATATACTGAAAGGCATCAAGGCATTCGTCAAAATAAGGAGCTCTCCAGAGTAACAGAATATAGCCTCTTTGGCAAGAAATAGGATTATAAAGAGTTATTCAGGGCGCCTGGGTGGCTCAGTTGGTTAAGCCTCTGACTGTTGATTTTGACTAAGTTTATGATCTCTGGGTTGTGAGATTGAGCCTTGAGTTGGGCTCCACACTGGGCATAGAACCTGCTTAAGATTCGCTTTCTCCCTCAGTCCCTCCCCCCAACTCATTCGTTCATTTGTGAATGTTCTCTCTTTCTCTCTCTCTCTAAAAAAAAAAAAAAAAAAAAAAAAATTCAGTAACAGCATTAACTTAGATGAAAAAAAAATAGAACTCAAACAGAGTGAAGTGAAGAGAATGGTAAGAGGGCTCAAAACCATGTTGCCTGGTTATCTACTGCAGTATAATAAACATTCTAAAATGTAATGGCTCAAAACAACAATGCATTATTTTTTCCATGGTTCTAAGAGTTGTTTGTATGCAGCTGAGCTGGTCTCTCTAGGGTTTCTCTCATGCAGGGACAAGAGTGGCTGGGACTGGAGTCACCTGATGGCTTCATTGGGCTGGATATTCACTCAGTGTCAGATACTCAGGGCTCCTCCACACACCTCTTTTTCAGAAGAGTAGTCTGGACTTTCTACATGGTGGCTCAGGGTTCTAGAAGGAGTGTGCTGAGAACACATATTCTTAGGCGGAGGATGCAAGACTTTTCATAGCTGATGGATGATGTCCTAGAACTTCATTTGCACTGTATTCTGTTGGTCAAGGCAAGTCATTAAAGTGAGCCCAGATTCAGAGGTAGGGGAATTAGCCTGCAGTTTTGATTTGAGGAGCAACATACTTGTGTAAGTGTGGAAGGGACTGATAGTGGCACCTTTGACTTTCTTCCACTGCCCACCCTCTTGCCACAATTCATACCTTTCCTAATGTGCAAAATTATATTCATTCTCTCCCAAGTCCCCAAAACCTCCTTTTATTTCAGCAGCGGGTCACATTCCAGGATCTTTTCTTCTAATCAGATACAGGTACAATTCTTTGGGTACCACATCTTGAGTATGATTTCTGGTACAGTGAAGACCTTGAGCTAAAGAAACAAGTGTACCTGGTGATACAGGAATAGGGTGCCAGCAGTTGACATTCCTGTACAAAAAGGGATGGGCTGACATGTAGTAGTCACTGGTCTAATTCTGAAATCCAGGTAAAGCACCTATCACCTGTTTGTTCCTTTAAATAGCCCAATCCTGCTTCCTGGAATGATCCACCATGGTTCTTGGCTCTGAATTAAGTCATCCTTCCTTTTATACAAGAAATGGCTCATGTTTGCAGCTGAGTAGTTTCCCTAGTCTGATCCTCATAGAAATTTGGGGGTCCAAAGCCCCTTTTTTGCATTTATATGTGATATAAATGGAATTATATAGCATGAAATCTTCTGTGACTTCTTTCTTTTACTATTATACCACCAGTGTATGAAAGTTCTCTTATGCCCCATATCCTCATCTGTCCTTTATAGGGTTAAACTTTTAAAATGTTGCTAATCTGGGGTGGCTGGGTGCTCAGTCATTTAAGCCTCATACTCTTGGTTTCGGCTCAGGTCATGATCTGATGGGTTGTGGGATTGAACCCCACATTGGGCTCTGCGCTCAGTGGATGGAGAGTCTGTTTGAGATTCTCTCCCTCCCTCCCCTCCCCATTTTCTCTCTCTCTCCCTCAAATAAATAAATAAACAGGTAAATCTTTAATAAATGAAAAAAATTAAGATGTTGCTAATCTAAGGGTACAAAAGGACATTTCATTGTGGTTTTAATTTGCATTTTTCTGATTCATAAATAGTAGTGAATTTGAGTATGTTTCTTATGTTTCTGGGTCATTCATATTTCTTGTTATGTGACATGCCTATTTATGTCTTTTGCTTACTTTCCTTTACCAGATTACTTCCAAAAGAACTGTAAGGGCTGTTTATATATTCTGGATTTTTTTAAAAAAGATTATTTATTTATTTATTTCACAGAGAGAGAGCGATCACAAGTAGGCGGAGAGACAGGCAGAGGGAAGGGGGCTCCCCGCTGAGCAGAGAGCCAAATGCGGGGCTCTATCCCAGGATCCTGAGATCACGACCTGAGCCAAAGGCAGAGGCTTAACCCACTGAGCCACCCAGGCACCCGTATATATTCTGAATTTTAATCCTTTTTTGGTGATAAGTGTTGGAAAGACCTTTTTCAAGTTTGTGGCTTATCTTTTCACTTTCTTTATTATGTTGTTTCGACAGAAGTTACTAATTTCAAAGTATTCAAAATTGTCCGGTCCTTCTTTTATGGTTTTGCTTTTTGTTTCTTTTTAAAGGACTTCTTTACCTTGAGATCATAAATATATTCTTTATTTTCTCAAAAGCTTCATAGTTTTGGCTTTTTTTTTTTTAAAGATTTTGTTTATTTATTTGACAGAGAGAGATCCGAAGTAGGCAGAGAGGCAGAGAGAGAGAGGAGAAAGCAGGCTCCCTGCTGAGCAGAGAGCCCAATGTGGAGCTTGATCCCAGGACCCTGAGATTACAACCTGAGCTAAAGGCAGATGCTTAATCCACTGAGCCACCCAGGCGCCCTAGTTTTGACTTTTGTATTGAAGCCATTAACCCATAAGTAGGATGTGAGTTAAGGATTAGTTTTCATTTATTTAATATGGAAAACCTATTTTACTAACTTCATTTATTGTATATGCTTTCAACACTATGTGCAATGTCAGCTTTGCCCTAAATCAGATTTCTATGTATTCAAGTCTCTTTCTGTGCTCTTTATTCTGTTCACTGTCTGTGACTAATACTACATTGGCCTCTGAGATCAATGTTTTATCATTTTAAATACTGTATCTTTAAAATAAATCCTGATACCTGCTATGGCGAGTTCCCCAGCCTGGTTATTCAGGACTGTCCTGGATCTTCTTGACCCTTTGTGCTTTTTTTTTTTTTTTTTTTTGATAGTTTCTATAACAGACATGGGGCTTGAACTCACAATCTTGAGATTAAGAGTCGGATGCTCTACTGACTGAGCAAGCCAGATGCCCTAAACCTTTGTGCTTTCACACAAATTTTAGAATCAGTCTGTCAGGTTCCATAAAAATGAAACAAAGCAATACAAACAATTCTTCATTCATACTTTGATTGGAATGACAGACTTTACTACATTTTTGCTGTCACTCTCATGTTTTTATTTCCTTCCTCACCCAACTTGGATTCCATGTGTAATGCCTTCCTTAAAAATCCCCTTAACGCCCTTGCCCCTGTCCCCCATCTCAATACTTCTACCACATAATTGTTTACTCTGTGCCTGTACCCAATCAGCTAAAATTGCTGGAGAAAAACAAATAACTATACTGAGTGGTTTCATTTAAAATTTATGACCGTGAACCTCAAATAGGCACTCAACACTATCTCACATTCTACTACACTTCAGCATTCTGCAAGACTTTCCCTCTCTTCTCAAACTTCTTATTCTTTTCCCTCCTTTTTCCACTCTTGACTGAAATCTTACCTCACACTTCATTGAGACAGAGCAATGAGCAAAGACTCCCTTGTTACCTTGTCTCCAAATCTACCTACACGTCAGTCCCAGTGTCTGCTATCTCTGTTGTTACTAAGAATGAGGCTCACTGTTCCCACCCACGGTCAATTCCTTAACTTGTGTTCTGGATCTCATCCCCTCTCATCTTTTCAAGATGTCTTCCTTTGCATTCTCTCTCTTCTACATCATCAATTTTTCACTTTCCACTGATGAATTTCCATTGGCACAAAAAGCTCTATCATCAAACTAATAAATAAGCAAGATCTCTTAGGATCTCTTCTTTCAATTAATATCCCTGTAAGGGCGGTATGAGGTAGTAATTGTCAATGTTAACTCTAATGCTAGACTCCTGAGGTTCCAGTTTCATCTCTGCCATTAACTAGTATTGTGATCCTGAGTAGGCTACCCCGTCGAGTACAGAAGCCAAGCCACATGTAGCTGTTTATGTTTACATTTATATTAATTAAAATTCAACAAAATTAAAAATTTTGTTATTCAGTGGAACTAGTCATATTTCAAGTGTGGCTAATGGCTACCACATTGGATGGTACACTATAGAACTCTCCTATCATTGCAGAAATTTCTCTTGCACACCACTGGTCTAGAATACCCACTCTCTCTTTCTCTTTCTTTATGTATTTATTTATTTATTTGAGTGACAAAGATCATGCACGCATGGTGGGGATGGTAGGAGCAAAGGGAGAGGGAGAGAGAGAATTACAAGCAGACTCCCTGATAGGCATGGAGCCCAACACAGGGCTTGATCTCATGACCCTGAGATCATGACCTGAGCCAAAAATCAAGAACTGGATACTTAACTGACAGCCACCAGGCATCCTAGCCACACTCCTTTAAAAAATTAATTTATCTTTATAGTATTTATTTTTACTAATTTTCTAGCCTTATTCAGATGTAATTGACATATGACATTGTGTAAATTTAGGGTATGCCATGTGTTGATTCAATATACTTACATATTGCAAAATGATTCTACCATAGTAGCCAACATTACCATCGTATCACATAATTATCTTTTTTTATGGTGAGAACATTTAAGATCCCTTTTCTAACTATATTCTATCATATCACCATTTAAATTTTTATAACCTTATTCCTGTCTGATATATTTTATGTTCACTTGTTTATTTATTTATTGCCAATCTGTTCCTATCAGAAAGTAAGTTCTGTGAGAGCAGATTCTGCATCACCATCTGATTCTCAGTACTTAGAGCCATACCTAACAGTGCTGAGTTCAACAAATATTTATTCAGTGGTGGCTGATAAGATATTAAAAAGCTTTGGGTTGGGAAGAAAAATTGTTACCTAGACACAGTGTACTCATTTTTATGTTGTCAGTGGATAATAGCTATGATGTATTGATAGGGAGGGATGCAGTAGTTCCTCATATTTAGAAGTTGATGGACTTTAGGAAAGACCACCTGTCCTGAGACTGGGAGATGGGAAGCCTGAGTCCTGATATTTACACTATGTCAGCTGTGCAATATTATGGACCAGCCAAAGTTCTGATTAGAATATTTGAAAGTTTAAAAACTAGAGAACACATGTGAAACATTGTTGAGGAATTATAGACTTTATATGTGGGTTGTTTTGGAAGTAGGCTACCTCACATTCTAAAGAATGTTCATTGCTTGGGGTGCCTCAGTGGCTCAGTGGGTTAACCCTCTGCCTTAGGCTCAGGTCACGATCTCAGGACCCTGAGCCTAAGGCAGAGCCCTGCATCAAGCTCTCTGCCCAGTGGGGAGCCTGCTTCCACCCCTCCCCACCTCCCTCTCTGCCTACTTGTGATCTCTCTCTCTCTGATAAATAAATAAAACCTTAAAAAGAAAAAAGAATGGGGGGCACCTGGGTGGCTCAGTGGGTTGGGCTGCTGCCTTCGGCTTGAGTCGTGATCTCGGTGTCCTGGGATCAGGTCCCACAACGGGCTCTCTGCTCGGTGGGAAGCCTGCTTCCCTCTCTCTCTCTGCCTGCCTCTCTGCCTACTTGTGATCTCTCTCTGTCAAATAAATAAATAAAATCTTAAAAAAAAAAAGAATGTTCATTGCAAAAGTGTCTATGGCAGCAAACAGTTGAAAACAACTTAAATGTTCGTCAGTGTGGCACATGATAAATACATTATGGTACAGCCACAGTGGCACATTGTGGAACAGTAAATTGACTAAACTAGAGATCTTGATTTATCAGTGTGAATAGATCTCAAAATCTAATATGAATTGAAAAGAGCATTTGTAGATGGATAAACATGGTATAAACATTTGTATAAATTTTAAAAACACAAAAAGTAACATGTGTGGCTGCTTATCCAAGTAGTTAAAGTATTAAAGCATTGATAGTGAGGCTATCCATATCTAAGTGGATACTTTTAGGGCAAGAAGAGGGAGAATGGGATCAGGGAGAGGTACACAAGACTTCAAAGGCATTTAAAACATTTTATTTCCTTAAAATTTTGGAAACCAACATACAATTTGAAAATCAGGGAGTTTATTGTTATTCTCTAGAGTTTGCTATATATTTGAAACATTTTATGTGAGGTGTGTGTATAACAAGGGACGACAGGACACATTATTTCAATAGTATGTGTGTGTGTCATAATGCAAGGTGCAGAGGATTATAGAGAACTTGCTCCCCAGAAGTCTCCATTTTTTTTTAAAGATTTTATTTGAGAGAGAGAGAGAGCATGAGAAGGGAGAGGGTCAGAGGGAGAAGCAGAGTCCCGCTGAGCAGGGAGTCCGATATGGGACTCGATCCCAGGACTCCAGGATCATGATCTGAGCTGAAGGCAGTTGCTTAACCAACTGAGACAACCAGGCGCCCCAAAGTCTCCATTTTTTATTTTTATTTTTATTTTTTTAAAGATTTTATTTACTTATTTGACAGAGAAAGAGAGATCACAAGTAGGCAGAGAGTCAGGCAGAGGGAGAGGAGGAAGCAAGCTCCTTGCTGAGCAGAGAGCCCGATGCGGGGCTCGATCCCAGGACCCTGAGATCATGACCTGAGCTGAAGGCAGTGGCTTAATCCACTGAGCCACCCAGGCGCCCCCAAAGTCTCCATTTTTTAAAGATTTATTTATTTATTTGAGAGACAGAGAGAGAGAGAGACAGAGTGTGTGTATGTATGTGTGTATGCAAGTGGGGGGAGGGGCTGAGGAAGAGAAACCCAAGCCAACTCCCCACTGAGTGTGGAGCCTGATGTGGGGCTTGATTCTATGACGCAGGAGACCACGACCTGAGCTGAAATAATGAGTTGGATGCTTAACTGACTGAGCCACCCAGGTGCCCTGAGAAGTTTGCTTTTTTATTTGAAATGATAAAACATACTTATATAAAACAGTTCAGGAACGCAAGTTGGCATGTAATTATGTATCAAAATGAGGTATAGAAGACTGGAAATTAGAGTTCCTGGAGCAGCTGGAGAACTTATTGATGGATGTGTAACTTGAAGAGTGAATTTGGGCAGACAGTATCTTCCAACCTGGAGAAGCATCACGTGCCTAGGTTTAAATGACACTAGGAGAAGCTCTCCTGTAGAAGTAAAGAGGGTTTTGTTGGAGAGAAAATTGAATAGATAGTATTAAGAATACTCTGAGATAGTTTAATGCCAGGTCTAGGAATTTAAACACCATCCAATGATTAAGTGGGAAGCCACCGACCACTGTGAGAATTAGAGTGACATGGTTGCTTTGATTTCACTGAATATTAATCTGATTGCAGGGTGCGGGGTAGACTGGAATGGGGGAAGACTTGAAACAGGGAACTCAGCTAGGTGGTTATTTCTGCTGTGCTCTGATGTGTTCATCTAACCATAATTACCTCCCAGAGGCCCCATCTCCAAATGTCATCACATTAGGGGTCAGGCTTCAAAAGAGGGATTGTGGAGGAGACAAACATTCAGTCTGTAGCAGTAAGGAGTTATCCAGAAGTCTCCTGGCTATTAAATACCAAAGCCTGCAATCATACCTAGGTCTTTTTTATTCCAAAGTTTGTGTTGAAATTTTGAAAAAATGGATCACAAATGATTGGATTTAGAAGATGAAAGAGAAGGAAGGGATGTAAGAATCATGGGCTTTTGGTTGCCAGTAAAGGGCTTGATGGAAACTGGAAATTTGCAAGGGTAAGCAAGTTTGACAGAGGCAAAATGAGTTTGTTGTGGAAGATGGAAAGTTAGAGTTGATGGTGTGCCCTCCCAGTGCAGATGGTTTATAGTCTGATGGAACTCTGGTGGTTTGAGGCTCTTAGATCTACAGTGTTGAAAGTCATCAGCGTAGAGGTGTTAATTAAAGCCTGAAGACAACAGTTCCCAGAAGGAATGAGTAGAAATAAAAAGAGAAGCAGACATGGTGCTCTTAAAAATGTGTAAAGAGGCTAGAGTGCATGTTCAGTGAGTGAATGAGAGAAAGGGCCAGGGGAGTAAATGACAAAGACAGAGACAGAGAGAGACATGAGTGTCTTTAGGAATGCCCGACTTACAACTTTTTACTTGCTGAAATAGATGTACAAAGAAGAAAAGCAATCAGAGAAGAATTGCTCCTTGGTTGGTTGGTTTGTGTCATTGAAGTCTGTTCCTTGAAGGGGTTTAAGGAAGAAGAGGATGGTTGAATATGTCAGATATGATAGTGTTGGTTAAAGAGGATGACACCTGGTGCTGGATGATTGTGATCGTCAGTGATTTGGTAAAAAAGCCGTAGGAATAAGAAGGGATCTTCTAGTTCCTATGCTTTTGGATTTCACAGACCAGTAATACTTCAAAAAATATTTAAGGGAACTAAATAAGATCATTTTAAACACTACAGTCTCTTATCTAGCTCATTTTCATAAAAGGGTAAAGAAAACCTTTTAACATAAATTGAGAAGGCCGTAATTGTAGGGTAAAAATGTTTTGTGCTGAGGGTAGCATTTTTGATGTGGACTAGTGCAAATTTGATCCCCAACTAGAGCAGAACTTGCATTTGGGAAATACTGGAATAATACGATACAATACAAACAATGTGGTGTTTCTCACTCACATTCGCAGTAAGTCTGATGTGTTCTTGTTTCTAAAGCCAACTTTTGGGGATTCCTGGGTGGTTCATTCGTTAAGTGTTTGCCTTCAGCTCAGGTCATGATCCCAGGGTTCTGGGCTCCCTGCTTGGTGGGAAGCCTGCTTTTCTCTCCCACTCCCCCTGCTTGTATTCCCTCTCTCACTGTCTCTCTCTGTCAGTTAAATGAATAAAATCTTTAAAAAAAAAAAACCCCAAAAAACTCAACTTAAAAAAACAACAACACCCAACTTTTGTTTACAAGACATCTTTCCACAGAGCACCAAAGAGGAGGTCTTAGGAAGTTTAGTAGATCTTTCTACACATAACAGAGGCCAGTCGAAATTAACAAAGTGGTAGGGATATTCGGGAATATTCTTGGTGGGAATAGTACTCCAAGTTCAGGAACAAGTGAGACTGAATAAGTAGTAATAGTTTGTCCCATAAAACTGTAGTGGAATTTCACACATGGCTAGGAGAAAAACCATGGCTTATTTATTCCTTGACATTTCCAAGTGTATTTAGTTTCTAAGAGGAATCCAGGAGTCCAATAATTCTGTGAAGGAGCTCCCGAGACACTATAATTTTCTACCCTCTGTCTGCCCGCTGCTACCAAGATGGAGCATTGGAAGCTTGACTTCATTGCCAAAACTTCATGTCCCAAACGAACTGGACAAGTTTAGAATGGGCAGCCCTCAGGACTGGGGCTAGGTAGGAGCCAGACCGGATTCAGAAATAAGATAAAAAGCCCCTAACAATGCTGGGACCTACCAAAGCACAGGCTCACATGGGATGCTTACATGTGGAACCTGAAGTTTTATTACACAAAAACAGTTTTCTGCTGGTTTAAGAAAGAAACATTAAGAAACTAATTATGCAGGCTCAAAAAACAACAACAAAATGTATTATGCATTAAAATCTGTTTTGTTTTTTAAAAATAAATAGCTCTCAGGCAGACACTGAAACGAACAGATTTCAGTGCCAAGAGAGATAAAAATTGCCCACCCACTCACCACACAATATTATCCTGTATCTGTAGTATAGGTTTCTGTTGCTTCTGTGACTATATTTGGCGGTCGCTGCTTTCACCAACTGTTCTCTTAAGTTTGAAAATACTGTCTTTGGTCAGTTTCCTTCATTGGTGTGATCTACAAGAAGTGTATATTTCTAAGTTCTGGGAAAAAAGCTTCTACAGGTCAAAATAACACTGTGCTGATGTTAATGAAACCACCAACATGAAAAACATTTCCTCAAAAAGTACTCTTTGTCATCCAACAGTCTCTAAGGAAAAAAACCAACAGCAATAGTTACAAAACATATTTACAAAGGCACAACTTAATTTTTCCCCTTTTACTATGGAATATAAAATATATAGAGAGAAGTCCACACAACATGTATATAAAACCACATGAATAATAAGACAACCACCATTCAGATGAAGAAGATCAATTTTGCTGGAGCATCCCCCATCATTCCCGTCTACAGATAACAGATAATCTTAATTTTTAAAGTAGTAATTCCTTGCTTTTTCCAAAGTTATATTCTCTATGGCATCTCCTATCAATACAGTTTAGTTTTGTCTCTTTTTGAATTTATGTCTTTGGCTGCTTTTAAGAGGATTTTCTTTTCTTTTCTTTTTTTTAAGATTTTGTTTATTTATTTGACAGAGATCACAAGTAGGCAGAGAGGCAGGCAGAGAGAGAGGAGGAAGCAGGCTCCCTGCTGAGCAGAGAGCCTGATGCAGGGCTTGACCCCAAGACCCTGAGATCATGACCCGAGCTGAAGGCAGAGTCTTAGCCTACTGAGCCCCCCAGGCGCCCCTAAGAGGATTTTCTTTATGTCTTTGGTCCACAGAAGTTTTACTGAGGTATATTCTGGGGTTAGTTGCAGGTCCCGAATCTTCTGTTGTTTTGGAAAATTCTCAGCCGTTATCACTATTCTTTCATTATTATCCTCATTCTGAACCATAACTCTACTTCCTGTAGAGTTAGTTTTTCCCTGCCCCTTAGGTGAAACCACCACTAATTCTGTCTTTTCTAATATCTTTAGATAAAGAAAAGTCTGCTTTTAATTCAATAATTAAAATGCCCATTTAATAGTAAAAAAATCCTAACTTCTTTAAAATATTCTTTAACAGCTTTATTGAAGTATAATTTTACATACTATAAAATCATCCACAGTAAGTATATGATTTGATGATGTTTGGCAATGTACACAGTAGTGAAACCATACCTATACCCATTCGCAGTCTGTTCCAACTCCTAGCTCCAGCTCCAGGTAACCACTCATCTGCTTTCAGTCTCTATTTTTGCCTTTTCTAGAAATTTCATATAAATGAAATCATATAAATGAAGTGTATGGTATTTTGTGACTAGCTTCTTCCATTCAGCATAATGTTTCTGAGTCTCATTCATGAGGTTACATATGTTAAGCATATCCATATCAATAGTTTGCTCCTTTACACTGCTGCATAGTATTCCTTGGACACCACATTGTATTCGTCCATTCACTGGTTGATAGACATTTGGATTGCTGCCAGTTTGGGCTATTCTGAATAAGCTGCTATGATCATTTGTGTAAAAGTTTTTGTTTATATATATGGTTTGGTTTCTCTCGGGTAGATACCCAGGAGTGGAATTGCTGGGTGATATGGTAAGTTTATGCTTAACTTTGTAAGAAACTGCCAAACTGTTTTCCAAAGCTGCAGTACCATTTTATACACCATGTTACCATTCCACCGGCAGTGTACGAGGCTTCCAATTTCTCCACGTCATTCCCCACACTTATTATTATCTATCTTTTCTATTCCAACCTGGTTGGGGTGTGAAGTGGTATCTCACTGTGGTTTTGATTTGCATTTCCTGATGGCTAATGGCATTGAGCATGAACCAATACTCCTTTAATCCTGGTGAAGTACAGATGGTGATGTACACTAAAGGACAGAAAACATTCTGCAAATGGCCGATTAGCATGTTGCTGTTGGAGCACATTTAGCAGTTCTTCCTGAGATGGGCACCCATTGTGAAGACAAGTGGTCTTACTCATTGTCTTCAGCCCCTGTAATCTCATCACTTGGTGTTCTAGGTCAGCATTTCTGATCTAATACACATATTGGTCACGTGTCGCTACATATTACATTGCTCATACCCTGCCCCAAATTATGAACATGAAAAAGAGAAAAAGAGAGTTTGGTACCTCAGTAAGAGACTCCATGGAAATTCATGACTTGATTTGAAAAAAATCGGTGCAATCTTGTATTGTTGCAGAAATCTCGAGTCATAGATCAAAAGCCTCTTTTCGTGGTCACTAGTAAAGAAGGAAAATCTTTCTTTTTGTGTGTGTGTGTGGACACAGGACAGCAAGCTGTTTCTGTAAACAGCTGGATAGTAAATATTTTTAGCTTTATGAATCATAAAGTTTTTGTTTCAGAAACTGCAGTTGTAGTGCAAAAGTAGCCATAGACCATACATAAACAAATGGGTAGGGTCGCATGCTAATAAAACTTTATTTACAAAAACAGGCATTGGGCTGAATGTGGCCCTAGGCTCTAGTTTGCAGATCTCTGATATAGAAGAAATGGGAGATTCTTGGGAAGATCTGTTTCTATAGTAACGTTGAAAATGAACAAGAGAGGATGCTTTTTTATTTTTCCTACACAGATGTTTTACAACTGGACTTGGCTTCTTATTACCCTGGGTGGGTCAACTGATTGATTTTGCGGAAGTTATTTGTCTCTTTCCTTTATAAATTTTATTTTTTTTTATTGCTAGGATAGCATCTTTGAAGCATTTAAAACTAGATCAGAGAGAATTTAGAACAACTTATTCTCTTTTTTTTTAAAGATTTTATTTATTTATTTGACAGAGAGAGATCACAAGTAGAGAGAGAGAGAGAGAGAGAGGGAAGCAGGCTCCCTGTTGAGCAGAGAGCTCGATGCGGGACTCGATCCCAGGACCCCGAGATCATGACCTGAGCCGAAGGCAGCGGCTCAACCCACTGAGCCACCCAGGCGCCCCTTATTCTCATTTTTTGACTACTTTTTTTCTTAGAGTGTAAGAGCATGTAAGTCTTTATTTAATTATTCCATTAATTTAATCAGTTATTTTTTGATCATTTTAAACTTTTTCAGTTGCATCTCATTTCTATTACAGTGGAAAAGCCTATAAAATGATACTAGTTATTTTTTTAATATTATTTATTTATTTATTTGAGAGACAGACATCACAAGTAGGCAGAGAGGCAGGCAGAGAGACAGGGGGAAGCAGGCTCTCTGCTGAGCAGAGAGCCCGATGCGGGGCTCGATCCCAGGACCCTGAGATCATGACCTGAGCCAAAGGCAGAGGCTTAACCCTCTGAGCCACCCAGGAGCCCCAATACTAGTTATTGATAGACATGAGAGGACAGCCAACTAGGGGAAAAAAAAAAACCCTCCAGTGTTTCATTTCTATGTTTCGATTACTAGAGCTGTTGTCTTTAAAAATGCTCTTTAAGCAGCTTAACTGAATCAAAATTTAGAGTGAAATAGAAGCATGAAGTGAATAACCTTCTGGGCTGAGAGGATAGGCGGGGGCATGGGTTTCAGGAAATGTTGAACCCCATCTGTGATTTTTCCTCAGACCCTTCCTAGTTACATAATACAGTAGATTCCCCTAGGGCTCAAGCTAGTCGAGATATATTTCTATCGCTTGCACCTTAAAAAGTCCTACCTAATACAGAAGACTTCATACTGGCATTGAGATTCAAAAGATAGTGGCTGCATTCTAGTAGATAAGGGAAGGAACAGGGTCCAGGCAGAGGGAAAAGTAGGCACAAGTTACAGAGCATGGAAGCAGATGAAAATATTGTGTGCTCTGGGAATACCAGGGACTTTACTATTGCTAGAGATTACAGTAAGAACAGATAGAGGTAGGAGATGAGGCTGGATACGAAGACCAAGTCATGAAGGGCTTTATGTGCCTTTCTGAGGTGTTTAGGATTTATACTGTAGGTGAGAATTTCGAACAAGGGAGCTTGTCTTCTATTCATGTCTTCTGCCCATTTCTTGACTGGATTATTTGTTTTTCGGGTGTTGAGTTTGACAAATTCTTTATAGATCCTGGGTACTAACCCTTTATTGGATATGTCATTTGCAAATATCTTCTCTCATTCTGTAGGTTGCCTTTTAGCTTTGTTGGCTGTTTCCTTTGCTGTGCAGAAGCTTTTTATCTTGAAGCAGTCCCAGTAGTGCATTTTGCTGTTGTTTCCATTGCCTAGCAAGAAATCGCTGTGGCTGAGTTCAAAGAGGTTGCTGCTTGTGTTCTCCTCTAGGATTTTGATGGATTCCTGTCTCACATTTAGGTCTTTCATCCTTTCTTACTTTATCTTTGTGTGTGGTGTAAGAAAATGGTCCCGTTTCATTCTTCTGTATGTGGCTGTCCAATTTTCCCAACACCATTTGTTGAAGAGACCATGTTTTTTCCATTGGACATTCTTTCCTGCCTTGGTTGAAGATTCTGTTCTCTATTCGGTTCCATTGATCTATGTGTCTGTTTTTGTTCCAGTACCATACTGTCTTGATGATTACAGGTTTGCAATGTCTTGATAATTACAGCTTGAAGTCCAAAATTGTGATGCTACCCGCTTTGATTTTCTTTTTCAACATTCTTCTGGCTATTCAGGGTCTTTTCTCATTCGATATACATTGTAGGATTATTTGTTCCAGCTCTTTGAAAAATGTCAGTGGTATTTTGAAAGGGATTGTATTGAATGTGTAGATTGCTCTGGGTGGCATAGACATTTTAACAATATTTATTTTTCCATTCCATGAGCTTGGAATATTTTTCCATTTCTTTGTGTCTTTCTCAATTTCTCTCTTGAGTGTTCTGTAGTTTTTAGAGTACAGATCCTTTACCTCTTTGGTTAGGTTTATTTCTAGTTATCTTATGGTTTTTGGTGTTATTGTAAATGGGATCAATTCCTTAACTTCTCTTTGTTCTGTCTCATTGCTAGTGTATAGAAATGCAAATGATTTCTGTGCATTGATTTTATATCCTGCCACATTTCTGAATATCTGTATGAGTTCTAGCAATTTTGGGGTGGAGTCTTTTGGGTTTTCCACACAGAGTATCATGTCATCTGCAAGAAGTGAGAATTTGACTTCTTCTTTGCCTGTTTCTGTGCTTTTTATTTGTTTTTGTTTTCTGATTGCTGAGGTTAGGCCTTCTAATATTATGCTGAACAACAGTAGAGAGACTGGGCATCCTTGTTGTGTTCCTGAATTTAGGGGAAAGCTCTCAGTTTTTCCCTGTTGAGGTGGATATCCGCTGTGGGTTTTTCATAGAATGCTTTTATGATATTGAGGTATGTTCCCTCTATTCCTGTACTGTAGAGAGTTTTAATCAAGAAAGAATGCTGTATTTTATTAAATGCTTTTTCTGCATCTATTGAGAAGATCATATGGTTCTTGTCCTTTCTTTTATTAATGTGATGTATCACATTGATTGATTTGTGGATGTTGAAACACATTTACAACCCACGAATAGATCCCACTTGGTTGTGGGATAGTCCTTTTAATGTACAATTGGATTCTAGTAGTCATTCTAGTATTCTTCTGTCCAGAGAAGAATAGATGAACAAGAGAACAGAATAAAAAATATTAACCACGGACCTCAGAGAAATACACACTATACTAATCTGAAGAGGACAGAAACCAAAAAAGAAAAGGAAAAAAAAAGGAAAATAGAGAGACTATAATCTCACAGGTGGACAAAACAGGGTGATCTACTTGGTCCTGGGTGTATTTTGCTCTGTTCATTAGAAGATGCTAACTCCCAAAATTGTAAAGAAAGAAAAAAATATGTGTATGCTTACATACAAAAATAAAATTGAATACAGTGAAAGGAAGCCAAAAATGAAGGATATATCTATAAAATATAAACATAAAAATGAAAATTTTAAAAAAGACTTAAAAATAAAGAGTTGAAAAAATAAACTAGTTGAAAGGGGAAAGAAAAAAAAGGAAAAGAAAATTTGGACTGAAAAACCAAAGACATGAGAAAAAAACATCACATTCTATACACTATTTTCCCCTTTCTCAGGAGTTTTCCAGTTCTATGTGATCCATAAACTTGGTATTCCCTTGATGTTCCTGCTGGTCTTTTGGGGGAGGGGCCCGTTGCACTGATTCTCAGGTGTCTTTGCCTGGGCAGAGTAGCACAGGGGACCAGGCTCAGTGTAAGCTGTTTCCAGTTGCTCTATGTGGTTTTTGTTCCCTGAAGGATTTTTGTGCCACTAGCAAGAACTGGTCATTTTCCTATTTGTAGACTTGTAGCAATGCTTTCTTAGATCTCAGGTTGAATTCACAGGTGTTCAGTATGATCTGATAGATATCTACCTGAATTCAAGGGACCAGATGAAACGCGGGACCCCTACTCTTCCCCCATCTTCCCTCCTACTTGAGACATGGCCATTTAAACTGTAGTCAGAAATAATCAGAGAAAGAAGAGAAATAACCAAGGGGTGAAAAAATAAAGGGGTGAAATAATTCTAAGAAGAATGGAGAGGTTAAGGGTGTCTGATATTCTAGAGAGGGCGAGCTTTATAAGAGCTGAAAAGAGTACACTGAATTTGGCCAGTAATGGATAGCTGGTGATGAACGCAAAAGAATAATTTCAGTGAGTCTCCATGAGGGAAGAACCCAGATTGAGGAGCTCAGAAGAGGGATGGAAGATGAGGACTTGCAGGCGGTCAGTTTAGACCACTCTTTTTCTGTGTTTCACTGTGAAGGACAAGAGAAAAAATAGCAGGGAAGGTGGGAGCACACGTGTTCATGTGCTGGGGAGAAAGAGTCGCTGAAGAAGGAAAAGATGAAAATAAAGGAAAGAGAAGGAATATTGATTTAGCAAGGACCATGAAGATGGAGTGGAGGATAGGATCCAGAGAACAGGTAAATGGATGCGTAGAGGATGAAGGGATTGCCTTGGTTTCTGTTTCCCTTTTTCCCAATTTTTCCATTGTGGTAAAATACACATACCATAAAATTTACCATCATCATGATTTTAAGTTAAATATATTCATAATGTTGTACTACATGACCACTATCCATCTGCATAATTCTTTTCATCTTGTGAACCAGAAACTCTATATTCATTAAACGATCTCTCCCCATTCTTCCCTCTTCCCGGTCCATGGCAACCACCATTCTACTTTCCGTTTCTATGATTCTCACCACTCTAAGTATCTGATATAAGTGGAATCATTATAGTACTTGTCGTTTTGCAATTGGCTTATTTCACTTAGCACAATGCCTTCAAGTTTTGTCCATGTTGTAGCACATGTCAAAATTTCCTTCCTTCTTAAGGCTGAAGAGTATTTCAATGTGTGAACACTGGACAATTGAGTTGCTTCCACATTCTCACTACTATGAACATGGGTGTACACAAGCTCTTTGAGACCCGGATTTCAATTCTTGTGTGTATATACCCAGAAGTGGAATTGTTGGGTCATATGGTAATTTTATTTTTAGTATTTTGAGGAACTGCCATACTGTTTTCCACAGTGACTGTATCATTTTACATTCCCACCAACAGTGCACAAGGGTTCCAAATTCTTCACATCCTGGCCAATGCCTGCTATTTTCTGTTGTGATGCTATAGCCCTTCTAACGGGTGTAAGGAGGTATCTCACTGAAGTTAGATTTACATTTCTTCATGATAAGCGATATTGAGCATTTTTTCATGTGTTTATTGGCCATCTGCATATATTCTTTGGATAAATGTGTATTTAAGTCTTTTATCCATTTTTGAATTGGGTTTTGTTGTGATTGTTAAGAGTTCACTAAATATTCTAAATATTAACCATTATCATTGCAAATCCCTTGTGCTTTGCAAATATTTTTTCCTCGTCCTGTGGGTTGCCTTTTTATTCATTTGATAGTTTTTTTGATGCACAACACTTCAAAATTTTCATGAAATCCCACTTGTCAATTTTTTCTTTTGTTTCCTTTCTTTTGGTGTCACACTTAAGAAATCATTGCCAAATCCAATGTCATCAAGTTTTGTTCTGTGCTTTCTTTTAAGAGTTTTTTATTTTAGATCTTATATATAGGTATTTGATTATTTTGAGTTAATTTTTGTATATGGTGTTAAGAATCCCACTTCATTCTCTTACATATGGATATCCAGTTTTCCCAGCACCATTTGTTGAAAAGAATTTCCTTTCCCCATGGAATGATCTTGTTACCCTCGTCAAAAACCACTTGACCATATATGTGAGGGTTTCTTTCTGGACTCTATTCTATTTCATTGTCTATATGTCTTTCTTTATGCTGATGTCACCCTATTTTGATTACTATAGCTTTGTTAAGTTTTGAAACCAAGTGTGAATCCTCCAACTTTGTTTTTCTTTTTCAAGGTTATTATGGTTATTCAGGGTCTCTTGAGATTCCATATGAATTTTAGGATGGGATTCCAGTAAAAAAAATCATGAAGTTTTGATAAGGATTGAATTGAGTCTGTAGATTGTGTTGGATAGTATTGACATCTTAACACTATTGAGCCTCCCAATCCATGAACATGGAATCTGTTTTCATCTATTATGTCTTCTCTAATTTCTTTATGCAGTATCTTGTAGTTTTCAGTGTATAAATGTCTCACCTCTTTGGTTCTTCTATTCTTTTCAATGTTATTATAAACAGAATTATTTTTATAATTTCCTTTTCAGGATTGTTCATGTTAGTATACAGAAATGCAACTGGGTTTTGTGTGTTGACTTTGTATCCTTCTACATTGCTGAATTCATTTATTAGCTCATACTCTGTGTGTGTGTGTGTGTGTGTGTGTGTGTGTGTGTGTGTGTGTGTAATCTTCAGAGTTTTTTTGGGGGGGGGGTGGGTACTATTTTTTTTAATTTAATTTTATTTTTTTCCAGTGTTCCAAACAGGGTTTTCTACATATAAGATCATATTATCCGCAAACAGAGATAATTTTACTTCTTCCTTTCCAATCTGGGCGCACTCTACTTATTTTTCTTGCCTACTTGGTGTGGCTGGAACTTCCAGTACTATGTTAAATAAAAGTGGTGAAAGTGGGCATCCTTGTCTTGTTCCTGATCTTAGAGGAAAATCTTTCAGTCTTTCACCAATGAGGATACTGTTTGCTGTGGGTTTTTCACACATGGCTATTATTATATTGAGGTAGTTTCTTTCTATTCCTTGCTTGTTGAGTGTTTTTATCAGGAAAATGTGTTGAATTTTGTGAAAAGCTTTTAAAAAAATTTAAATTTATTTATTTTTATGTACTTACTTTTAAAGATTTTATTTATTTATTTGACAGAGAGAAAGAGTGAGAGAGCACAAACAGTGGGAGTACACAGGGGGAGGGAGAAACGGACGCTGTGCCAAGGGAGCTGGATGTGGGTCTTAATCCCAGAACCCTTGGATCATGACCTGAGCCAAAGGCAGATGACTGAGCCACCTAGGTGCCCTTATTTATTTTTAAAATTTGAGTGTAGTTGACATACAATGTTACATTGGTTTCACATGTACAACTTAGTGATTTAACAAGGTTATACATTACGTTGTATTCCCCATATGTGTAGCTACCATCCATCCCATTACATCACTATTACCAATCACTGACTGTATTCTTTATGCCATGACTTTTATTCTGTGACTTATTTATTCCATAACTGAAAACCTGTATCTTCCTTTCCCCTTCATCCATTTTGCCCAAACTTCCACCTCCTTCCCCTCTGGCAACCATCAGTTTCTTCTCTGTATGCACAGTCTGATTCTGCGTTTTGTTTGTTAATTCATTTTTTTTTTTTTTAGGTTCCACTTATGAGTGGAATCATATGGTATATTTCTTACTTAGGCTGACTTATTTCACTTACCATAATATCCTTTAGATCCATCCATGTTGTCTCAAATGGCATAATCTCACTTTTTAATTTTTTAAAAAGATTTTATTTATTTATTTGACAGAAAGAGAGATCACAAGTAGGCAGAGAGACAGGCAGAGGGGGAGGGGGAAGCAAGCTCCCCGCCGAGCAGAGAGCCCGTTGTGGGGCTTGATCCCAGGACCCTGAGATTGTGACCTAAGCCAAAGGCAGAGGCTTACCCCACTGAGCCACCCAGGCGCCCCTAATCTCACCTTTTTAATGGTTGTCTAATATTCCATTGTCTGTCTGTCTATCTATCTATATATCTATCTAATATCTCACATTTTCCTTAACCATTCACCTATTGTTAGACACTTGAGTTGCTTCCATAGCTTGGCTATTGTAAATAATGCTGCAATACACATAGGAGTGCATATACCTTTTTAAATTAGTGTTTTCATTTTCTTTGGGTAAATATGGTATTTCTATTCTAGAAATTTTTTAGGAACCTCCATACTGTTTTCCACAGTGGCTGTACCAATTTACATTCCCATCAATGGTGCATGAGGGTTCCTCAAAAACTTTTTCTGCATCAGTTGAAATGATTATGTGGGTTTTCCCTTCATTCTGTTAATGTTATGTTTTACATCGATCAATTTTAATTTGTTGAACTGTTCTTATGTTCCTGGAATAAATCCCAATTGGTCTATCATTAGGTGTCTAAATATTTATAATTGTTGTAAATTCTTGCTGTATTGAAACCTTGCTGTATTAATATACATAATGGTCTTTGTCTCATAAAATTTTTAGATTTAAAGCCTATTTTGTCTGGTATTAATATAGCTACCTCTGCTCTCTTTTGGTCACTTATTTGCATGAAATATCTTTTTCCCTTTTTTCACTTTCAGACGGTGTATAGTTAGAGCATATGTTTTTAGCTAGTCTGACGATCTCTGCCTTTTGATTGGAGAGTTTACTTACATTACAGTAATTCTTGATAAGGAGGGACTAACTTTTGTCATTTTATTATCCATTTTCTCTATGCTTAGAGCTTTTTTGTCCCTCATTTCCTGCATTGCTGTCTCCTTTTGTGTTTAACTGTGTTTTTTTGGTAACAAAATGTTTAAATTTCTTTCTCATTTAGTTTTGTGTATGTTCTAGCTATTTTCTTTGTGGTTACGGGGCTTATAATTAACAGCTTAAAGTTGTAACATTCTAATTTGAATTTATACCAGCTTCACTTGAAAAATATACAAAAATGCTGCTCCTTTACAGTTCTATTCCTATCCCTTTCAGTTGTCAATGTTACAGAGTTACATCTTTCTACATCATGGCGTGCCCCAAAACATAAACCAAAAATTCTCTTAAGACCAATGGTCTTAAGTCTCTTGGGGCACCTGGGTGGCTCAGATGGTTAAGCATCTGCCTTCAGCTCAGGTCATGATTCCAGGGTCCTGGAATTGAGCCCCACATAAGACTCCCTGCTCAGTGGGGAGCCTGCTTCTCCGTCTTCCACTCCCCTTGCTTGTGTTCCCTCTCCCGCTGTTCCTCTCTCTATTAAATAAATAAATAAAATCTTAGAAAAGACCATTAGTCTCTTAAAATATGTAGAACACAAAATATGAAGTAACAAACCAAAGTTATCATAATACTAGTTTTAGACAAAATCTTAAAAAATGTGTTAGTCTCTTAAATCATGTAGAAAAGAGAGAGTTATAAAAGTGTTACAATAATACTAGATATTTTTCATTGTCCTTTTTTGATATCTTAATTTCTTTCCTTTTTTTTTTTTTTTTTTAAGAACAAGGGAGAATAAGAGAGTGAGCAAGTGGGGAGTGGAGAGGGAGAGAGACAATCTTTTTTTTTTTTTAGATTTTATTTATTTATTTATTTACTTATTTGTCATAGAGAGAGAGAGCACAAGCAGGGAGAGGAGCTGAGAGGGAGAAGAAGGCTCCCCACTGAGCAGGGAGTCTGATGCAGGACTCAATCCCAGGACTCTAGGATTGTCATGACCTGAGCCAAAGGCAGACACTTAACCGAATGAGCCATCCAGGCATTCCAGAGAGAGAGAATCTTAAGCAGCCTCCATGTCTGCCATACAGCCCAATGCAGGGCTCAATCTCACAACCCTGAGACCATGACCTGCTCCAAAATCCAGAGACTGACACTTAACGGACCAAGGCACTCAGGTGGCAAAGATCTGCACTTCTTCAAAAGACTTTAAGTTACTGTCTAGTGTCCTTTCATTTCACCCTGCAAGACTCCTTTGAGCATGTTTCAGGGCAGGTCTAGTGGTAATGAACTCCTTCAGTTTTTGTTTTGCTGGGAATGTCTCTGTTTCTCCTTCACTTTTGAAGGACAGTTTTGCCAGATATAAGATTCTTGGTTGAGTTTTTTGTTTTAGCACTTTGAATATATTGGCCCACTGTCTTTTGGTGAGAAATCCGTTTATAATATTGAGAATCCCTTGAATGTGATGAGTGCTTCTCTCTTGTTGCTTTCGGGATTCTCTCTTTGTCTTTGTCTTTCCAAAGTTTGATTATAACGTGTCTTGGTATGAGTTTTTTCAAGTTCCTTTTACGTGGAGACCACTGAGTTTCTTGGATGTTTATATGCAGGGTTTCCATCAAGTTTGGGAAGCTTTCAACCATTATTTCTTCAAATATTCTCTCAGCCATGTTCTGTCTCTCAATGTCTTCTGAGGTTTTTCTGAGCCTTTCCCTGAACATTTCTAATTTTCCAATTTCCCCTTATACGCAATTGTTTTTGGATATCCTAGTTTGTAATGCCTGGTTTCCAAAAAGGTTTTAAAATGTTGGAAGTGTGGGGAAGGGCACCAGCCCTTTAAATTCCCTGGAAATCACTTCAGCTGCAGAGAAGGGGGCTTGTAATAAATAGGGGGAGACACAACAATGGCTGCCCACCTCTTTGCACCTCTGTGATCAGAAGCAGCAATGAGCAATGAGCCATTAGAGCACAGATCCCTCATGATCGGAACACAGGGTCTTTTTGCCCACCTTAACTCCCACAAGCTGTGTGCAAGCTGTTCCAGGGACATGGTGCACAGCTGCCTGCCACATGGCTGAGGATGGGGGATGGTTGGTGCTGTGATAAGAGCTGAAATATCCTGAAATTAACTGCAGTGTACCATTCAGTCTTCTTCCCTTGGAAGTTATGGGCTTCTCTAGTCTCCAGAGTTCCCAAATGGTTACATCAGACATACTCTGCAATTGTTGTGTAGGTGGGCACACAGATTCCTGGTGCTTCTTACTCTACCATCTTTCCAGAAGCCCTCTCCTTAGCTGTTTGTCACATTATTGTGTATTTATACAGTTCTTAATACTGTGCTACTTTGTGGGGATTC
Source organism: Meles meles (assembly GCF_922984935.1). Classification (NCBI taxonomy): domain Eukaryota; kingdom Metazoa; phylum Chordata; class Mammalia; order Carnivora; family Mustelidae; genus Meles; species Meles meles. The sequence continues at coordinate 84,824,668 of NC_060071.1, read as the reverse complement.
TAGGTAAGTAGAAGATACAGTACTGATGGCTATCCTGAAGTTCATTTTACCTGGAGAGACAAACAGAAACAATTATTTATCAATGCTAAGCAATCAATAATGCATAACAAAGTACAAGAGTTTTGGCAGGAATGGCCAGGATATGACACTCTTACCCTTGCTTGTCTCTTCCTGACCCATGACAAACAACAATAACTAATTACAGTGTTTTCTCGTGTGCCCAGTCTTGGGTTTGGAATTCATCACAGGCTTTCTCCAACAGTATATAAGGGTGATGCTTGAGTTAAAGCCGTTTGTCATCCCTGGTTTATGGTAAAAATGTTAAGTACCCTAAGAACTTGAAGAAAGTTACATTGTTTGCTAGGGCAAATTGTATGTTTTTCAAAGAAAAGGACAATGTGTTCTATTTCTTTGGTAGTTCCCACACCATTATAATAAGAGGTTCAGTTATGGAATTAATTTTATAATTTTATGCGATTTTACCATAAGGAAACTTTAACTTAATGTGTTAACTAACACAGGGTTTATAGCACTTCTATAAATGCTAAAGGAAAAACATACTTTTCTTTTTCTTTTCCTTAAAGCATACTCTTTTCTTTAAGAGTTTCTATTCAGCACCCGACAGCTTTTTCTACACTTGTCCTTTAAACTAATTTTCTCTTGTTTCCTTTGTCCTTATGAAAGATGGAAAACGGCTGGTCAGCATCCTCAGCTAATACATGTTAAATGTCTTCTTAAAAAATACCCTTTAGCTTGAGGACATGACGCTAGATGAAATAAGCTAGTCTCAGAAGGATAGATACTGCACAATGCACTTATGTGTGTTGTCAAGGGCGGCCAGAGTGGCCTAACTCCTTGGATCCCGAGTTAATGGGAGTTGCCTGGGCCTGGAGGGAGGAGGCCCCACTGAGTTGTTTCATGGATACAGAGTTTCAGTTTTGCCACATGAAAAGAGTTTTGTGGTTGGAGTAGTGATGGTAGCGCCACAAACTCTATGCTCCTGAAGTATTCACTTAAAATCTGTTACGATGGTTAAAAAGTCCCTGGGATGGGTGGAGAGGCAAACCTGTGCGGCCATCAGAGAAACCATTGCCAGTTTGTCTGCAGGAGTCTTGGCTTTACTTCCCATTTGTTTCTCATCTTCCTTTGTGGCCCCTCTTGCCATGCTTCCAGGAACTTCTGCTCTCTTCTCTGGACCATCTTCAAGCTTCCACAAACCAGATGTCGTTTTGGAAAGATGGCAAGGCCATGCAGCAGGAAGGCTGTCTCAGAGGTCCTCTAGTTTTGTGCTGCATTAGGACCCTGTTGCTAGACAGCAACACAGCATCACCCGTGGTTTGTTCTAATCCACACATATGCCTTCTGTTCTTTTCATCTGTAAAATTGGGGTCGATGAGCTCCAGTGGAATTTATAGCTCAGAATCACCTTTGATACAATTACTTTTTCACTGTGGACTTACAGATGAACATTGCTATCATTTAGGGGTTTAAGTGACAAAATATCATGCTTTGGTTTTTCAAAACTAAGAATTCAGTACAAATTGAAAGCACCGAACTTGTTTTTCCATTTTCCCCTTCTCTTTTCTCTACTGAATTTCACTCTTTTGAAAATTTTTTTTAAAAGATTTTTTTTAATTTGTCAGAGAGAGAGAGAGTGCGCACACAAGCAGGAGGAGCTGCAGGCAGAGGGAGAAGCAGACTCCCCGTTGAGCAAGGAGCCTGATATAGGACTGGATCCCAGACCCCTGGGATCATGACCTGAGCCAAAGGCAGACGTTTAACCAAATGATCCACCCAGGTGTCTCTGGAATGATTTTTTAAAATTACACCCCCCCTTTTTTTGATTAAGGATTGCGATTCCTAAATGGAGCACCTGAATGCAATCAGGCATTATGTCTTAATTAGTGTGCTTTCTTTTCTCCCCAGAAACACTGAGCCAGCTGAAAGTCCTTAATTTCCTAGTTTGTAGCTTACAATTAAATATTATAGGTTGCAGGCTTTACTGGGAATGCCTCATCAATAAAGTAGATCAGCCTGGCTTAATTTTAAATCTCTGTGCCCTTATCCAGTGGAAGCTTGGAAAGGAATTCTTCCTCTGTTACAGTAAGTGCGTGGCTATTTTTCAGTTTCCTCTAAGAGAAAAACGATCATATAACAGAGATACGGGTTTATGTCCTTATCCACGTGATTTGATGATACAGTCGGTTTGGCTTATTATTTGCTTTCACTCATCAGCTGTTCCAGTGAGGTGCAGAGGAGAATGGGGAGGTATTTAGTAGAATAATGGTATTAGTAGAGTAAGAGATTAAGATTTGTCCACCTCCCCAAAAATTTGTACCAAGAACCCAACCCAAGCAATTCCTATGAAACTGATGTTGTGCTGGTTAAAAATTGAGTTTGTGTGACTCTCTTTTGTAACCACCACTCTGAACTCTACTTCATGTCCCCTCCCAGCCAGTAACCCCCCAAAGGCTGCCAGTGGCACAATTAGGTGCTGTGGCTCTCTGCTCTGTGGACGTGCACTATAAGAAATGTGGCTTCAGTTTCAGTAAAGCAATCACATGCAGGACCTAAGTGACTTTGGGTCTGTCTTGGTATTTCATATTGAGGTGACGCTGTTGAACAAGACGGTTGTTGACCTCTGTGGTATGTAGGTCCAAGTTTTACCCCGCACCAGAAGAGCTTAGCTGTTGCCATTGATTTATAGAAGGTGATGTTGGTCTGGAGTGTGATCCCATGCTGGCGCCATGCTGTCTGCTGGCCTTTCAAAGGGAATTCTGGCCTTTCCTAATTTGGCTTCATATTTTTTGGATGACCGTGTGTTTTGGACGGTATGCTGCCTGTGTGGCAGAGTGTAGTGGCGCCATTACCCGAAAGTGGCTCGGCCTTACGTGAGCGCCGTGCTTTGTGACCAGAGCCGGCTTTAGGCTTCAGTCCTTGTTACCAAGCTGATGCGCCAAATGGGCCCGGATCAGTTGTTTATATTAGTCTGTATGCAGTCGACAAAGCAGTGTTTTGATGATCTCAGTAGGTTAAGAAGAAAGCTGTTTCCCCAGTGTCTGGAATGTGCAAATTTGTACTCCCAAGGGAGATGGCATGGCATTTATTAAATAAAATCCATTACGCCACAATGTTGTTGTATTGATGAAGTTAGAGCACTCTAAATTTCACACATGCAATCAGAAAATGCTGGAGAATATTTTTATGCTGCCAAATGAATCATGGAAGCTGTTCCCCAGCCCCTTAACACAACGTATGACAATGAATCTGCACTCAAAATATGTGTGAATAGATGTGTGAACAAATGAACAAATTTAATTAGTAGCTCTCAAAGTCAAGTTCTTCAAATTGTGTTAAAAATTTCCATAAAGCCTCGATATGGTTCCTTGCTATTTTCCTCTACCTATGACATAGCAAAGATCATATCCCCCCAGCTAAGTTGTCTGAGGCTCCAGAATGTGTCTCAACCACTGATGGTGAGAAACGAATCCCAGAGAACTTTTCCTGGGATCTTAGAGAAGAAAAGAGATCCCCTTCCAGTGCCTTCTGAGAATATAACTGAGATTGCAAGAGGTACTCCTTTCAACCCCAGAGAAAACAGCAAAGGCGATCTGAGAACTCAAGAGAGAAGTCAGCAATGACTCACACGTGGGAATCATCAGCTCCAGAGTCAGACCCCAAGTGAATCGCTGCTAGACTTGATGTTATTGACCTGGCAAGGAAAATGTTTTCAGGAGGTCGCTGTAGATTTTGAAGCTGTTGGGGAGGAGGTTGCAAAAGTGGTTTTCTCTCGGGGTGAAAGGGCACAACCACTTTAAAGGTGTTGGAAAAATAATACGTTCAGAAGTGCAGATCCCAGGGAGAACCCAGCGCGTCCAGGGCGATGATGGAAGAAATAAAGACCAAAACAAATACGAGAGGACAGAAAAGAGTCAAAAATGTGCCTTCCCACCCCAGCCGATGTGCCGCACTTGGAAGGGACACAGAAGGAAAGGTTCTTCTCTTTTTAAACAAAAATTACTCTTAATTGAAGTCTGGTTGGCGTACAGGTTATATTAGTTTCAGGTGTACAACACAGGGATCTGACATTGGTAAACATTACACAGGGCTCAGCGTGGTACGCGTCGTCACCATCTGTCTCCAGTTATTTCATTACTATTCACTATATTTCGTCTGCTGTACTTTTCATCTTCCTGACCTACTTACTTTATAACTGGAAGTTCAGATCAGCGTCAAACAGCCTTTTAAACACCAGGTAAGCATAAAGTCCTCATAGAAGGTACATCTGCTTTAGATTGGAAAGACAGTGTTTGTCTCGATCACAAAGAGTTAACCTAGGTTTGATAGAGTGAGAAAAAGCAGTGCAGCCTGTTTGTTTCCAGTTATTTCCTCTATAAGGGTCAACAACCCCTTCTATGGTGTGTGTTACTAAGGGTCTTTTAAGAATCAAAGATAACAGTGGGAAGCCCAGGTGACATGGAAATAATGGGGGGATTGTGTCTGCAAAGGCTTTTGCCCCCGCACACACATCCTGGGTTCTAGGACTCGGGTGTCCCTCTCCCTCCCTGTTTCCTTGTTTGAAGTGTCTGGGGGGACAGCCCACACCTGGAAGCTGATAAGACAGACTTGCTGCACACTCTCAGGGTTTTCCAAGAAAAATAGCAAAGAATGTACTTGTGCTGGGGCACGGGGGTTGCTGACTGGCACCGTCTCTCAAGAATCAACATGCCCGCATTTCTGCCTCCTCTCATGTTCCCAAGCTGGTTCTCAGCTCAAAATGAATAAAATCGATGTGTTTTTGTAAATCAAAATACAAACCCTCAGCTCATTCTTGAACTGTTGCCGTGCCCGTATGAAAGCATTCCCCTCTGTTCAGAACACTCCTCCACTGACCGCGTTTGCATAGAGGGCATTATCCAGAGAGTGGAAATGGATGGACATCCCTTGCTGTATGTTTGTTCAGATTAATGATAATTCAGCTAAGAGTTATTGAGCATGACTATGAAGTACTGGGTTCAGCTTCTTTCCTGTGAGAAGCTTCGGTATTGAAGAGAAGCTCTTGATTATTTTGAAGGGGTATTGTATGGAAAAATTAAACACTAAACAAAATTACTGTGTGCTATTTCAGGCTATATATAACTCCTCAAAGATGTGCTTTTCATACTTCAGTTGGAGGACAACATCAATATCAAAATTGCTATCCTGAGTGGCCAAAATGAAAGAGAAGGAAACTCAAACCCCAGAGGCTTATGATGGTAGCTGGAGAGCTTTTTCTCAGAGCGCTGTTTCAAAAAGAACATCTGTGCGAAGGAAGTTTAGCTTTGGTCCTCTCAGAACTAACTGTTCTGTGTTATTGGATTGATTTATAGTTTCTTGACTTATATTTCAGGCAAATTTGCAAATACCCAAGGCATGAGCTTAATGAATGGTTCAAGTTCTCTTCTCAGTACATTGTGTCTTATTATTTTGCATAATAGTAACTGTATTTGAGAGCAGCATGGAGTCCTGAACAATTTCCTCTAGTGAACCTTGAAGCTCTCCCTGAGACCAAGGAGGGAGTGCAGAAGTAGACCTAACCTCGTTCCTGTGGAGTAGACCTGTTTAAAACCACTGTTCCCTTGGAGCTTTCTTCGTTGATTTTATTTATTTATTTTTTGCTATCTCCTTTTACTGGAAATAATAGCCTCAAGACCATTGGTTCGAGCCTGATAGGTTTAACCTGGCAATTTGCCTTTTCTCTTTGTCCTCTTTCCCCTTGCCTGCTTCCCTCTGGATGCTGCCTCTTCCATGTGTCATTTGTTTAGCCAGTTTGTCTGCGAAGACATTCTCAGCCCTCCATTCCCATTTGCCTTTGTCCCCTCAGTGAAGGAGAGCTTTGATTGGAGGAAATCCCCCGTGAGGCGGTGAGCGTTCAGGCTGCCACTCCTTGAGAGCGGGGCCCCAACCCCCCCAGGTCCTGAGTACAGGGAGCAGCATATTTTTATGCCCCAGGCAGCATGCATAATCTTAGGCAAACAAACAGTCCTGCCAGAAGGGGCTTCCAACAGCTCCTCAAGACAGAGCAACAATTCTTGGCTCCTGGATCAGTAAAATTATCTATTTTCAAAACAATCCTTAAAAAAAGAAAGAAAGAAAGAAAAGTAACAAAGGGGATAGTGTTGTTTATGTAACTTCTTTGTAAGGTTATAAAAAGTTTTTCTCCCTGGGTACAAAACCGGGTACGGTACGTGTTCCCCAGCCCAGAGAGTTTGTTTGGGAAAGCAATGCTATCTCTTGGGATTTTCCTTTGCTGATGACTTTAGCCTTTCTCCCTTATGGGAAAAAAAAAAGTTTTCTTTACAACCTGCTCTGAAAGTTCTTCAGAACAGTGGGTGGTCGGGAGCTGGATCTACTGGAACTCTCTCTGGTCTCAAGAGCTGTTGTCAGGCCCTGTGAGGTGGATAGACTAGCGGCAGCCCCCATGTCCCTGTGTTAAGGTGGGGTGAGGTATAGAGGAGTGATTTCAGCAGCCCCTGCAGCTTGAGACCAGGCATCTGGACCTCTCTGGATGCCCTCCATGACCTCCTTTCCTCTGGGCCAAACACACTCACTTGGCGAGTTCCTCTTTCGTGCTGCTTCTTGGCCATCGGCCTCTACTAGTAGCCCGTGGCTTGAAGTTAGCATACCGGAAGTCCACCTGGAAAGATAGCCACATACAATACATGCTGGGGGAGTGAGGGGTTTTGTGACAGACTTCAAGAGGCCTTCAAAATGGAATAAAAAACTTAAAAATCCACAAATAGATTAAAAATCTGATGTTCTCAGAAGACTTCTGTAGAGAGGGAAAAAGCAAAGATGAAAGAAAGCAAAGGGCACACTGCCATCTTAAACAAAGAAGGCAGAATAAATTATTGTGAAGAATCTTTAGAGAAGGAAGAACGTCCAAACACAGAGGTGTGTGCAAGACCTGACTTAAGGACCAGGTGAAATGGAATAGGTTCGTGGGTGAATCTGTACCTCACGCAAGTACCAGTCATCCAGCCTGAGGGTGAGAAATGGGGGAGACACTGGGATCTGTCCTCCACAGAGGGATTCGGGGCTCCCAGTGGGCACCAGTTCCAGGCCCTCTGCCTGGGGACTGCCCCCCACCTCTTCATGTCTCATGTAGTTGTGTGGCTCAGTCAGTGGGGACAAAAAGTAAGGTAGTTATTTCACTTTCAGGTCAGCTGTATCTGAGCTACATTTCATTTGTTTGTTTGCAGGGAGTAATTTAGAATCTCCCATCTACTACTACTGTTGACTTTGCAAGTCATCAGTAAAAAGCATTTCACAACAAATTTCAACTACGTGCCACATTTTCGTGTCAGTTCCAGGTTTAGACTAAATCTTGTCTTGTGCCCCTCTGGGATCTTGAGGGCATCTCATTTTTCTGTGTTTTTTGGCTTAGTGAGAATTTTCAGATTTGTCTTAACTTATAATTTGTTCAGAGAGAATCTTCAGGAGTAAGGCTCTTGGACCAAAGTTTCCTCTATTGGTTTAGAATTTCTGGAAAGTATGAAAAATCTTGTTACTTCTGGTTATGTGAATTTTAAATTTTAATTATTATTTTTTTAAATTAATTAATTTATTTTTATTCGCTTATTTACAGCATAACAGTGTTCATTGTTTTGGCATCACACCCAGTGCTCCATGCAGTACGTGCCCTCCCTATTACCCACCACCTGGTTCCTCAACCTCCCACCCCACCCCACCCCCTCCCGCCGCCCCTTCATAACCCTCTGGTTGTTTTTCAGAGTCCATAGTCTCTCATGGTTCATCTCCCCTTCCAGTTTCCCTCAACTCCCTCTCCTCTCCATCTCCCCATGTCCTCCATGTTATTTGTTATGCTCCACAAATAAGTGAGACCATATGATACTTGACTCTCTCTGCTTGACTTATTTCGCTCAGCATAATTTCTTCCAGTCCTGTCCATGTTGCTACAAAAGTTGGGTATTCGTCCTTTCTGATGGAGGCATAATACTCCATTGTGTATATGGACCACATCTTCCTTATCCATTCATCCGTTGAAGGGCATCTTGGTTCTTTCCACAGTTTGGCGACCGTAGCCATTGCTGCAATAAACATTGGGGTACAAATGGCCCTTCTTTTCACTACATCTGTATCTTTGGGGTAAATACCCAGCAGTGCAATTGCAGGGTCATAGGGAAGCTCTATTTTTAATTTCTTGAGGAATCTCCACACTGTTCTCCAAAGTGGCTGCACTAACTTGCATTCCCACCAACAGTGTAAGAGGGTTCCCCTTTCTCCACATCCTCTCCAGCACACGTTGTTTCCTGTCTTGCTAATTTTGGCCATTCTAACTGGTGTCAGGTGGTATCTCAATGTTGTTTTAATTTGAATCTCCCTGATGGCTAGTGATGATGAACATTTTTTCATGTGTCTGATAGCCATTTGTATGTCTTCGTTGGAGAAGTGTCTATTCATATCTTCTGCCCATTTTTTGATATGATTATCTGTTTTGTGTGTGTTGAGTTTGAGAAGTTCTTTGTAGATCCTGGATATCAACCTTTTGTCTGTACTGTCATTTACAAATATCTTCTCCCATTCCGTGGGTTGCCTCTTTGTTTTGTTGACTGTTTCCTTTGCTGTGCAGAAGCTTTTGATCTTGATGAAGTCCCAAAAGTTCATTTTTGCTTTTGTTTCCTTGGCCTTTGGAGACTTATCTTGAAAGAAGTTGCTGTGGCTGATATCGAAGAGGTTACTGCCTATGTTCTCCTCTAGGATTCTGATAGATTCCTGTCTCACGTTGAGGTCTTTTATCCATTTCGAGTTTATCTTTGTGAACGGTGTAAGAGAATGGTCAAGTTTCATTCTTCTACATATCGCTCAAACTCCCAAAATTGAACCAGGAAGAAATTGACAACCTGAATAGACCGATATCTAGTAATGAGATTGAAGCAGTGATCAAAAACCTCCCAAAAAACAAGAGCCCAGGACCTGACGGATTCCCTGGGGAATTCTACCAAACTTTCAAAGAAGAAATAACACCAATTCTCCTGAAGCTGTTCCAAAAAATTGAAGCAGAAGGAAAACTTCCAGACTCTTTTTATGAAGCCAGCATTACCCTGATCCCCAAACCAGGCAAAGACCCTACCAAAAAGGAGAATTTCAGACCAATATCACTGATGAATATGGATGCAAAGATTCTCAACAAGATCCTAGCAAACAGGATCCAGCAGCACATTAAAAAGATTATCCACCATGACCAGGTGGGATTCATCCCTGGGTTGCAAGGGTGGTTCAACATTCGCAAATCAATCAGTGTGATAGAACACATCAATAAGAGAAGAGAGAAGAACCACATGGTCCTCTCAATTGATGCAGAAAAAGCATTTGACAAAATCCAGCATCCGTTCCTGATGAAAACGCTTCAAAGTATAGGGATAGAGGGAACATTCCTGAACTTCATAAAATCTATCTATGAAAGACCCACAGCAAATATCATCCTCAATGGGAAAAAGCTTGCAGCCTTCCCGTTGAGATCAGGAACACGACAAGGATGCCCACTCTCACCACTCTTGTTCAACATAGTATTAGAAGTTCTAGCAACGGCAATCAGACAACAAAGAGAAATAAAAGGTATCCAAATTGGCAAGGAAGAAGTCAAACTCTCTCTCTTCGCAGATGACATGATTCTTTATATGGAAAACCCCAAAGACTCCACCCCCAAACTACTAGAACTCATACAGCAATTCAGTAACATGGCAGGATACAAAGTCAATGTACAGAAATCAGTGGCTTTCTTATACACTAACAATGAAAATACAGAAAGGGAAATTAGAGAATCGATTCCATTTACTATAGCACCAAGAACCATAAGATACCTGGGCATAAACCTAACCAAAGAAGTAAAGGACCTGTACTCGAGGAACTACAGAACACTCATGAAAGAAACTGAAGAAGACACAAAAAGATGGAAGACTGTTCCATGCTCTTGGATTGGAAGAATAAACATTGTTAAAATGTCTATACTGCCTAGAGCAATCTATACTTTTAATGCCATTCCGATCAAAATTCCACCGATATTTTTCAAAGAGCTGGAGCAAATAATCCTAAAATTTGTATGGAGTCAGAAGAGACCCCGAATTGCTAAGGAAATGTTGAAAAACAAAAACAAAACTGGCGGCATCACGTTACCCGATTTCAAGCTTTACTACAAAGCTGTGATCACCAAGACAGCGTGGTACTGGCATAAAAACAGACACATAGACCAGTGGAACAGAGTGGAGAGCCCAGATATGGACCCTCAACTCTATGGTCAAATAATCTTCGACAAAACAGGAAAAAAAATTCAATGGAAAAAAGACAGTCTCTTCAATAAATGGTGCTGGGAAAATTATTTTGTTTTTAAAGTGTATCTTTCTCTTCTTTGATTTTGGAGGACAATTTTTATCCACCAAGTGTTAATTTAGTATCTACTAAGTGCTGTCATAGAACAGAGAGTAGAGAGGGCCTGATTTGTGTTGCTGTAGATTTGGGCAAGGTTTCCCTGAAGTGGCCTTTGTCAAATTGAAGTTCCTCAGGTGGAAATGAGGGAAGAGAACATTTCAAATGCAGCCAAGTCCCAAACTCCTGAAGAAGGACTTAAGAGGGGCAGTGGCAGTTCATGAGTGACAAGAGCCTGTCAGGTGGTGGGGCAAGTAGTCACTGAGGTCAAGGTCAGGCTTTGATACAAGTGGGTTCAGATTGTATCCTATAAGCACCTGCGCATTCACCTAGAATTCCTAATCAGAATCCTGACGTGGGGGGTTTTAATGGACATTTTTCACTCTTCTTGGCTGCTCCCAGCAAATGATGATGTTGGAGAGATGATGGAGAACCTACTTCCCGTGTTAGAGTAATTCCCTTCCTTATGATGCAGAGTCTGCCCCCAGTGTAAAAGCTGAAAGTGTTGGGTACTTTGTTTCTTTTTTTTCTTTTTTAAGATTTTTAGAATTTTTTTGAAAGAGAAAGAGTGTGAGAGTGAGCATGAGTGGGTGGGAGGGACAGAAGGAGAGGGAGAAGCAGACTCCTCACTGAGCAGGGAGCCAGCCGTGGTGCTCAATCCCAGGACCCGGGGAACATGATCTGAGCCGAAGGCAGACAACAAACTGAGCCACCCAGGTGCCCCCGAACAGTATGTACTTTCTTTGCCAGTCTCCTTTTTGGTTGACCTAGGCTCTGCCAGTCAGATGTGTCCACTCTAGACCTTAAAGAGTGATGTGAAGAAGCGGGGACTTCATGCAAAATCCATTTGTGGAGTTGGAGCCATCAGTTTCTAGAGGCAGCAGAGGCGAGTACCCAAGGGTCAAGAGAATTGGTTCAGGGTGGTGTTGGAGACTGGTGTCTCTGCCCAGCAGCGCAATGATTTCTTTACTTTGCCATTTTGTGTGATTTGGGGCACAGCTGCTGGCTGCTTAGCCTCTAAACCTGACTTTTCCAGCTCTCCGAGAAGTGCTGTGAGCTGTCCGGTGTCCTTCTTCCCTTCCTGTACTGAGGTGTAATGTATGATCACATGTACTCTTTTAAAGTTTATAATTGAGGGGCACTTGGGTGACTCAGTCCATTAAGCATCTGCCTTTGGCTCAAGTGATGATCCAGGGTCCTGGGGTGGAGCCCCGCATTGGGCTGCCTGCTCAGTGGGGAACCTGCTTCTCCCTCTCCCTCTGCCTGCCTCTCTGCCTACTTGCGCTCTCTGTCAAATAAATAAATAAAATCTTAAAAAAAAAGTTTATAATTGAATAATATTTGACAAGTGTATTCAGAAGGTAACCAATACCACCAGATGCAGACTGCTTCCCCCACAAATTCTCTTGTGCCCCTTTGTCAATTGCCGCTCTTATTCCCAGTCCCAATCTTTAATCCCCCACTATAAAAATTTATTTATTTATTTATTTTTACATTTTTCTAAAACAGCTTCTTTCTTTCTCTCTCTTTTTAAATTAACATATAATTTATTATTTGCCCCAGGGGTACAGGTCTGTGATTCATTACATACTTCAAAGCACTCACCATAGCACATACCCTCCCAATGTCCTTAACCCAGCCACCCCAACACTTCTCCCACCACCCAGCAACCCTCAGTTGGTTTTCTGAGATTGAGTCACTTATGGTTTGTCTCCCTCCCCGGTCCCATCTTGTTTCATTTCTTCCCTCCCTACCTCCCACAAACCCCCGCCTTGTCTCTCAAATTCTTCATATCAGAAAGATCATATGATAATTGTTTTCCTCTGATTGCCCCAGCTCCAATCTAATCTGACTTTCTGTCTTTGGAGTTTTGCCTTTGCCAAATACTCACATAATATATCCTACAATATGAGACTTTGTGTTTTTCTTTTTAAATTCACTTAACATAATGTTTTTGAGATTAATCCATGTTGTTGTGGGTACCACATCATTCCTTTTTATGTTTGAATAATCTAATACTATTTGCTTACCTTATAATTTGCTTAGCCATTTATCACTTGATAGACATTTGGTTCCTTTCCATTTTTTTTTAAGATTTTATTTATTATTTGACAGAGAGAGACACAGTGAGAGAGGGAATACAAGCAGGGGGAGTGGGGGAGGAAGAAGCAGGCCTCCCACCGAGCTTGGAGCCTGATATGGGGCTCGATCCCAGGACGCTGGGATCACGACCTAAGCTGAAGGCAGAGACTCAAACCACTGAGGCACCCGTCTTTCCAGTTTTTGACTATCGTCATAAAGCTGTTTTGACTACTGTGCGGAAAGTCCTTCTATGGATATAAGTTTTCCTTACATAAATACATGGGAATGAATTCACTGGGTCATATGGTTAAGTATGTGTTGAACTTCATAAGACACCACTAAACTGTTTTGCAAAGTGCTGATGGAAACACACAGTGTTGAAATCAAAGTATGAATGTGCCAGTTGCTTTGCACCCTCAAAAGCACTTGGTATTGTCAGTTATATTAATTGTACTCATTTTAGTAGATCTGCAGTAATATCTTATGGCATTTGTCATTTCTCATGTTTTATAATGTGCTTATAAATGATACTGTTTTAAAATTTCAGTTTCTAATAGTTCATGGTTAATGTTGTCCTTGAAAGGAAACCACCCAGTTATTTTACCAACAAAATGGGTTTATTCCAGAATAACACAGGAATTGCAATTCAAGGCATGCAAGCTCTCACAGGCAATTCTGGAGATCAAAGGAGGGGAATGATATTTTATAAAGAAAAGGAGGAAGGTGGGAGTGGCTTTTTGAATGAAAGTCCATTGGAGAAATGAGAGGGTTCAGAGGGGTGATGGTTTCATATTGGCTGAGTTGTGGTATTTTTTTACTGGCTGAGCTTGTTACTGGGCAAGGAGAAAGTCTTCCTTCTTATTAGGGGTTACAATTTAGGTCATGAAGAGGCAGGACATGAGAACTCCCCTTCTGGTTTCCTGACTCCATGTTTTTAAGAATGAACTTTTAAGTTATTATTGTTTTAATCCTTTATTTAAATTCAGTTTAATTAAAATAAATATATTAGTTTCAGAGGTAGAATTTAGTGATTCATCAGTTGCATGTAATACCCAGTACTTATTCCATCAAGTTCTCTCCTTAATATCTATCACCCAGTTGTCCCATCCCCCAACCACCTCCCCTCCACCAACTGTTTGTTCCCTGTAGTTAAGAGCCTCTTACAGTTTGCCTCTCTGTTTTTATCTTACTTTATTTTTTCTTCCCTTCCCCTATGTTCATCTGTTTTGTTTGTTAAATTCAATCTATGAGTGAGATTATATGGTATTTGTCTTTCTTTGACTTATTTTGTTCAGCATAATATCCTCTAGTTCCCGCCATAGCAAGATTTCATTCTTTTTGATGACTGAGTAATATTCTATTATATATAATATATATTATATATAAATACAATCATATAGTAGAATATTATATAATATATAATGAAATTTATATATTTATATAATATATATAAGTATATATTAACTATAAATTCCATTATTATAAAAATATAAATACTATTATAAAAGTATCTATCTATCTATCTCTCTCTCTATATATATATAAACTTTTTAATCCATTCATCTGTAGATGGACATCTGGACTCTTTCCAGTTTGACTATTGTGGATATTGCTGCTGTAAACTTTGGGGTGCATGTGCCCCTTTGAATCACAATGTTACTCTTCTTCAGATAAATACCTAGTAGTACAATTGCTGGGTCATAGGGTAGCTCTACTTGTAACTTTTTGAGGAAACTTCATACCTCTTTCCAGAGCAGCTGTACCAGTTTGTATTCCTACCAACAGTGTAGGAGGGTTCCCCTTTCTCCACATCCTTGCCAGCATCGATTATTTCCTGACTTGTTAATTTTAGTCATTCTGACTGGTGAGATGACCTCTCATTTTGGTTTTGATTTGTATTTCCTTGATGCTAAGTGATGTTGACCATTTTTTCATGTGTCTGTTAGCTATCTGGTTGTCTTCTTTGGAAAAGCTTCTATTCATGTCATCTGCCCATTTCTTGACAGCATTTGTTCTTTGGATGTTGAGTTTGATAAATTCTGTATAGATCTTGGATACTAATCCTTTATCTACTGTCATTTTCCAAACTCTTCTCCTATTCCATAGGTTGCATTTTAGTTTTGTTGGCTCTTTCCTTTGCTCTGCAAAAGCTTTTCATCTTGATGAAGTCTTAGTGTTCATTTTTGCTTTTGTTTCCCTTGCCTTTGAAGATGAGTCTAGCAAGAAGTTGCTATGCCTGAGGTCCAAGAGGTTGCTGCTTGTGTTCTCCTCAAGGATTTTGATGGATTCCTGTCTCATCCATTTGAATTTATTCCAACTTATTTATGGATTCCTTTCATCCCTTTGAATTTATTTTGTTGTACGGTATATGAAATCGGTCCTGTTTCATTCTTTGCATGTGGCAAAATTTTCTCAACACCATTTTGTTGAAGAGACCATCTCTTTTCCATTGGACACTCTTTCCTGCTTTGTAGAAGATTAGTTGACCATAGAGTTGAGGGTCCATTTCTGGGTTCTCTATTCTGTTCCATTGATCTACATGTCTGGTTTTGGGCCAATACCATAGTGTCTTGATTACAGCTTTGTAATAGAGCTTGAAGTCCAGAATTGTGATGCCACCAGTTTTGGTGTTCTTTTTCAACATCCTCTGGCCATTTGAGGTCTATTCTGGTTCCATATACTGGCTAAGGGTTTATTGATCTTAGTAATTCTTTGAAAGAACCAGTTCCTACTTTGGTGATTTGTTCTACTGGGTTTTTGTTTTGTTTTGTGTTTTTAATTTCATTGATTTCTGCTCTGATCTTTATTATTTATCTTCTCTTGCTGGGTTTAGGCTTTATTAGCTGTTCTTTCTCTAGCTCTTTTAGGTATAGGGTTAGGTTGTGTATTTGAGACTTTTATAGTTTTCTTGAGAAAGGCTTGTGTTGCTATATACATCCCTCTTGGGACCATCTTTGCTGCATCCCAAAAGTTCTGATCTGTAGTGTTTGATTTTCATTTGCTTCCATGTTTTGTTTTGTTTGTTTGTTTTTTTGGATTCTTCTTTAATTTCCTGTTTGACCCATTCATTCTTTAGTAGGATGCTCTTTAACCTCCATGTATTTGAATTCATTCCAAATGTTATCTTGAGATTGAGTTCAAGTTTTAAAGCATTGTTATCTGAGAATATACAGGAAATAATCTCAGTCTCTGCTACAGGTTGAGACCTGGTTTGTGACCTAGTATGTGATCTATTCTGGAGAATGTTGGATGTGCACTTGAGAAGACTGTGTCTTTCATTCCTTTAGGATGGAAGATGATAAATATATCTGTGAAGTCCATCTGGTCCAGTGTGTCATTTAAAGCCCATATTTCCTTGTTGCTCTTCTGCTTAGATGATCTGTCCAGTGCTATGAGTCAGGGGTCAAAGTCCCCCACTGTTATTATATTATTATCAATGTGTTTCTTTAGTTTTGTTAGTAATTGGCTCATATAATTGGCTGCTCCCAAGTTAGGAGCATAAATATTTATAATTGTTAGATATTCTTGTTGGATAGACCCTTTTATTATGATATATTGTCTTTCTTCAACTCTTATTACAGTCTTTGGTTTAAAATGTAGTTTGCCTGATATAAGTATGGCTATTCCAGCTTTCTTTTGATAAATTGTTCTCCACCCCTCACTTTCAATCTGGAGGTGTCTTTGGGTCTAAAATAAGTCTCTTGGGGGTGCCTGGGTGGCTCAGTGAGTTAAACATCTGCCATTGGCTTGGGTCATGATCCCAGGGTCCTAAGATTGAGCTTCACATCAGGATCCCTGCTCAGCAGGGAGTCTGCTTCTCCCTTTCTCTCTCACTGCTTGTCCTCTCTCTCTCAAATAAATAAAATCTTTTTTTAAAGATTTTATTTTTTTATTTGACACACAGAGAGAGATCACGAGTAGGCAGAGAGGTAGGCAGAGAGAGAAGGGGAAGCAGGCTTCCTGCTGAGCAGAGAGCCCAATGCGGGCCTCGATCTTAGGACCCTAGGATCATGACCTGAACCGAAGGCAGAGGCTTAACCCACTGAGCCACCCAGGTGCCCAAATAAAATCTTTTTAAAGAAAATTAAAAAAAAAAAAACAAAACCAAGTCTCTTAGAGGCAGCATATCAATGGGTCTTATTTCTTCTTTTTATCTAATCTGATACCCTGTGTCTTTGATTGGAGCATTTAGTCCTTTCACATTCAGAGTAATTATTGGTAGATATGAATTTAGTGCCATTGTATTACCTGTAAAGTCACTGTTTCTGTAGATTGTCTATGTTCCTTTCTGGTCTTTGTTATTTTGGGTTCTCTCTTTGCTCAAAGAATCCCCTTTAATATTTTCTTGCAGGTCTGTCTTAGTGTTCATGAATTCCTTTAGTTTTTGTTTCTCATGGAAACTCTTTATCTCGGCTTCTATTCTGAATGACAGCCTTCTTGGATCAAGTATTCTTGGCTGCACATTTTCCCATTTAGCAGGCCATCCTTTCTGGCCTGCCTGGTCTCTGGGGACAGGTCTGCTGTCAGTCTTACATTTATACCCTTGTAAGTTAAGGACCTCTTGTCCTGAACTGCTTTCAGGATTTTCTCTTTAATCTCTGAAATTTGCAAACTGCACTATGGTATGTTGAAGGGTTGACCTATTTTAATTTTTATTTTTTTTCAAGGGGGTTCTTTGTGTCTCCTGAACTTGAGCGACTATTTCCTTCCCCAGATTAGGGAAATTCTCAGCTATAATTTGTTCAAATAAACCTTCTGTCCCCCCATCTTCTGGGACCTCTATTATTTGGATATTATTTTGCTTTATGGTATTGCTGATTTCTTGAACTCTCCCTTCATAATCCTGTAGTTTTCTGTCTTTCTCCTCAGCTTCCTTATTCTCCATCATTTTTTCTTCTATATCACTGACTCTTCTGTCTCACTTATCCTAGTTGTTAGAGGCTCCATTTTTTTTACTGCATCTCAGTAATAGCATTTTTAATTTTGGCCTGATTAGATTTTTATTCTCCTATTTCTACAGTAAGGGATTTTTGAGTGTCTTCCATGTTTTTTTCAAGTCCAGCTAGTATCTTTATAGTTGTTGTTTTGAGTTCTGTTTCTCACATTTTACTTATATCTATATTGATTAAATCCCTGGCAGTGAGTTCTTCCTGTACTTTCTTTTGGAGTAAGTTTCTCTATCTCCTCTTTATGTCCAAAAAAGAATGGAAGAGAGAAAAGACAAAAATAAACAGCAGGAAAAAAGCAAACAAAACTAACCAGAAGAAAACAGAAAATGGGGGGGGGGGAGAGGAAAAAAATCAAGAAGTAAAACAGAACAGAACAATTAACTAGATCCTGGGTGTATTTTGGTCTGTTTATCAGAAGAAACAAATCCCAAAATAGGAAAGAAAGAAAAACTAATATATATACACAAAAATAAAATAAAATACAATGAAAGGAAATAAAAAAATAAATAAAACCTATATATGAAAATAAAAATTAAAAAATTGAAAATATAAGAAAACAGCTGAAAAAAAACTTGTAAGACTAAAGAATAATAATAAGAAAAAAAAAACCCCATTAATGCTGTATACTGTTTTCCCCAAGAGCTGAAGTTTTGTAGTTCTCTATGATCAGTAAACTTGGTGTGAGCTAGTTGTTCCTTCCGGTCTTCTGGGGGAGGGGCCTGTTGCACCGATTCTCTCTCTCTTTTATTTATTTGAGAGAAAGAGAGAGCACAAGTGGGGAGGAGAGGGAGAAGCAGGCTCCCCGCTGAGCAGAGAGGCCAGTGCGGGCTTGATCCCAGGCCCCTGGGATCAGGACCTGAGCCAAAGGCAGGCAACAACTGACTGAGCCACCCAGGTGCCCTGTGCTGATTCTCAAGTTCCCTTGCCCTGGTGGAATTTCACCTCCCCTGGTAGGGGGCCGGGCTCAGTGTAAGTGGGTTTGGGATTGCACTGTGTGGCGTGGTTTTGCTCCCTGAAGGCTTTCAGAACCAACTAGGGGGCGGGGAGGGTGGAAAGAATGGTGCCCCATCTCCAGCCCCAGAGCTGAAAGTTTGCACCCTCCATCAGGTGATATACTTTGTGTATATATTTCCTATGAGGAAAAGCAGTCAATCACTCTTGTCTCCTTGGTTTCTGTCCAAACTCTGTGTTTACCCACCCTGTGACTGAGCATTTTTATTTGAGTCTTTAAATTTTATGGACTCCTGTGGCATGCACCTGCACTGTTCTTCTTGGGGGAGAAGGGGGATTGGCCAAGCTTCTGCCTTTTGCTGGTCCCTTCCCAGAGAGCAGTTGCACAACTGTGCAGCACTTCGCAGTTTATGGCAACACAGAGCAGAAAGTCAGCACCTAGACATGCTGTTTTCATCCAGTTTCCCTGCTCTGATGCCGGGGAACTCTGCCACTCTGAGGCACCCCTATTCTTTTTGTGACCCTAGGAACCTTAAGACTATACTGTCCCACCTAGGATTCCACCTCACCTCACCATCTGAGCACCTTTAAGCCAGGAATGTCCCCCACTGTAACTGTCTTATTTCCTGACTCTTTTGTTGAAGATTAATTGATCATATAATTGTGGTTCGTTTTTTTTTTTTAAGATTTTTATTTGTTTGACAGAGAAAGAGAGAGATAGCAAGAGCAGGAGCACAAGCAGGGGGAGTGGGAGAGGGAGAAGCAGGCTTCCCGCCAAGTAGGGAGCCTATTGTAGGGCTTGATCCCAGGACCCTGGGATGATGACCTGAGCAGAAGGCAGACACTTAATGACCCGGGCGCCACCACCCCCCGCCCTTTTAAAAGATATAATTGTGGGTTTGTTTCTTGACTTTTTATTCTGTTCTATTCATCTGTCTATTTTGTGCCAGTACCATGCTGTTTTGATGACTACAGCTTTGCAGTATAACTTGAAATCTGGAATTGTGATATCTTCTTCTTTGGCTAATCAGGCTATTCTTTCATGGCTCCATACAAATTTTAGAAATATTCTAGTTCTGTGAAAAATTCTTGTTTTGATAGGGATTGCATTAAATGTGTAGATTGCTTTGGGTTTATAAATATTTCTACAATATTTGTTTTTCCAATCCATGAATATGGAATATCTTTCCATCTGTTTGTGTCATTTTTAATTACTTTAATTAGTGTTCTATAGTTTACAGAGTACAGGTCTTTGGCCTCCTGGGTTAAGTTTATTCCTAGGTATTTTATTCTTTTTGTGTAGTTGTAAATGTAATTTTTCTTTCTGTTGCTTCTATGGTATATAGAAATATAGTAGATTTCTTACATTGATTTTTGTATCCTGTAAACTTTCATTTGTTTCTTTTTCTTTTTTCTTCTTTCTGTTTTTTTAACTATTAAAAACCATTATGTTTTGTTAATTGAAGTACATTAAGTTCACACATAGACTATGTTATGCATTTCAAATCCACTGTTAACACTTGTTCAAAATACGGAATGCAAGCATTAACCTCCATAGCTGATATCATGATGCAGATGTGACTTCCTTAAGTTTCAGTCCTGATGACAATCGTAACAAATGTGTATGTCCAGCTATATGGCATGGTAGGGAAGAATTAGGTAACCTCTTTCTGTTATTGGAGAGGATTTCCTCATTTCAACCGCATCCACTCCTATTCTCTAAAGATTGCTATTACGAAGATACATCAGTAGTTAACTGGTGCACCACCTTTTTTTCCTTAGAGAGCAATCAGTAAAACCTTGTATTTCAAATATTCAGTAAGTTCTTTAGTTTTAGTAAATGGAGAAACATATTGTTCTGAACACCTATTTCATGGCAACTTACATCAGTGCTATAACCCTAAGCAGTGTCTCCATTTAGATTTTCTTCGTTCATGTTGTGTATTGTCTTCCATTTGTATCCTATAAACTTGAATTGTCCTGTAAACCTGTATCCTGAATTTGTTTCTCAGTTCTAGTACTTTTTGGTGGCATCTTTAGGGTTTTCTATGTGTAGTATCATGTCATCTGCAAAGAAAAAGTTTTACTTCTTCCTTACCAATTTGGATGCCTTTTATTTCTCTCTGTTGTCTGATTGCTGTGACTTGGACTTCCAGTCCTATGTTGAATAAAAGTGGTGAGCATGGACATCCTTCTTATTCCTAATCTTAAGAGACTAGTTTTTAGTTTTTCACCAATGAGTATGATGTTAGCTGTGGGTTTTTCACATAAGGCCTTTATTATGTTGAGGTTTATTTCCTCTAAACCTACTTTGTTGAGGGTTTTTATCAGGAATAGATGCTGTACTTCATCAAATGCTTTTTTCTGCATCTATTAAAATGATCATATGGTTTTTATCTTTTATTGATGTGAAGTATCACATTGATTTTTGCAAATACTGAATTACCCTGGCATCCTGGAAATCAATCCCGTTTGATGGTAGTGGATGATTTCTTTTAATGCATTGTTGGATTTGGTTTTTTGAGGATTTTTGCATCAGTGTTCACCAGAGATAATCACCTATAGTTATCTTTGTTTGTGATGTCTTTATCTGGTTTTGATAGTGCATGCCTAGTAGAACAAATTTGGCAGTTTTCTTTCCTCTCTTCTGACTCCATTTTAAACGAAGTTTCCTCTATTCAATTTCATACTAGTATATGCAGTTGATTTTTGTATATTGGCCTTAAAACTTGTCACTTTGCTAAACTTAACTATCAATTTTTGCAACATTCTTTGGTATTCTCTGTGCAGATAATCTAGTCATCTGTGAAAAAGATTTGCTCCTTTCAAATTGGATGCTTTTTATTTCCTTACCTCATTATTATTATGATTATTTTAAAGATTTGAGAGAGAGAGTATGTGAGTGGGAGGGGCAAAGAGAGAAGGAGAGAACATCTCAAGCAGACTCCCTGCTGAGCATGAAGCAGATGCAGGGCTGGAATTTGTGACCCTGAGGTCACAACCTGAACTGAAACCAAGTGTCAACTCCTTAACTGACCGGGCCACCTAGGCACCCTTTTTTTTTTACCCAAAGGACCTACGTATGTCCTTTAATGGTTGTTGAGTGAGAGCAGTGAGAACAGACTCAATTTGAAGTCTCTCACCACCAAGTATGGTGGTAACCATAGGTTTTCATATGCATTCATTGCTAGTTTCAGGCACACCATTTATACTACATGGCTGAAAATGTTTATTACGAAGGGATGTTGAATGTAGTCAAGTGTGTTTTGTTTTTTCTGCATCTGTTGAGGTCATCATGGGCTTTTTCTTTTCTCCTCTTTCGTGGTGTATTAGACTGATTGATTTGCAAATGTAGAACCGGTTTTGCCTCAACCCTCCTTGGTTGGGATGTATTCTTCTTTCATAGTCGTGGCTTCAGGTTGCTAATACTTTGTTGAAGACAAATTTATTTTTCTTCAGTATGTTGTTTGGTTTTGGTGTTAGGGTAATGCTGACCTCATATAATGAATTTGGAAGAGATTGAGTAGAATAGTTGTTTTTTTCCTTAAGTGTCTGGTAGAATTAATCAGTGAAATCATCTGAGCATGAAGTTTTTTGTGGGGACTTTTAAAACTAGGCCTCCAATTTCTTTAATAAATACTGGGTTACTCAGGTCATGTATTATTTTTAAGTGAGTTTTGGTAGTGAAGTGTCTTAAGTCACCCATTCTATCTAAGTTATCAAATTATTGCCCTAAGTTCCTAATTTTTCTTTATTATCCTTCATATCTTTGACATCTGCAGTGACTTTTCTATCATTGTCAATATTGATAATTTGTGTCTTTCTTCTAGATCAGTGTGGCTAAAAGTTTACATGTTTTATTGAAATTTTTAAAGAACTAGCCTTTAGTTTCATGTATGTTCTGTATTTTTCTCTTTTCCACTTCATTGATTGGTTTCTGTTCTTTATAATTTGTTTCCTTCTGCTTATTATGATAAAACTTGCTCTTTTCCAGGTTTTTAGCATACACACTTAATTATTAAGACTGTTAAGGTTTGTTTTATGGCCCATTATATGGTCTCTACTGATGAATGTTTGATGCTCACTTGGAAAAAAAAAAGTGTTTATTCTCCTACTTCTGGGTGGAGTATCCTATTAATATCAGTTAGGTCAAGTTAGTTTAAAATGCTGCTCAAGTTATCTACACCATCGCTGATTTGTTTGGTATTTGTTCTATCCAATCCTAAGAGAAGAACATTGAAGTTTCCACATATAGTTGTGTATTTGTCTGTTTTTCCTTTTAGGTCTATCAGTTGTCCCTTACATAACTTGCTCTGTTACTAGGTGCAAAGATATTTAGGATTGTTAGGTCTTCTTGATGAATTGGCCCACTTACCATAGATAAATGTTTCTCTTTACCTTATACTCCAAAGATAACTTTGTTTGACTAATGTAATGTAATGTACTATAATCTCTCTAGCTTCTTTTTGATTAAATGTTCACATTTTTCCATCCTTAGTGCTATTGGTTTATTTTTTGCTTCTATATATGTTATTAACTTCACAATACTTAGTTATTATGCTTTAGACAACTGATAATCTTTTTAAAATGCTAAAGAAAAACTCTTAAAAAAAATCTATCTCCACTTTTTACAATCTTCAGGACTCTTTAATCCTTCATATGACTCCAAATTGCAATCTAGTTTCAGTCTTTAAGCCGTAAGAATTACCTGTTAACATTCATGCTGCACCAGAGCTGATAATGCATCCTCTTTGTCTAAAAAAAGTTTTTATTTAGTCATTATTTTTGAAAGATGTTTCGTTGGGCATAAAATTCTGACCTGACCTTTTTTTTTTTTTTTTTTTTTTACCGTTGTTTATGCACTGTAAGACAATGTCACTTGTATGATCTTGAGGTTTACAATTTTTCTGAAAAAAGGTTTGCTCTCTTTCTTTCTTACTACATGATATTTCTTCTCTGATTGCTATCTAGCTTTTCTCTTGAATATTGATTTCTAGCATCTTGACTCTGATATGTCTAAGAGTGTGTGTGTGTGTGTGTGTGTGTGTGTGTGTGTGTGTGTGTTCTGGTTGGATTATCTGAGCTTTTTGGTTTTGTGTTCATGAATTTTGGAAAAATGAATAACTATTTTCAAATATTTATTTAGCTCCATTATTTATCTTTTCTCCTTTTGTATCTTCAGTTACTTCTTTTCAAAATTATGTCACAATATCTTGAATGCATTTTATACCCCTCACTCTTTTTTCTCTTTGTGCTTCAGTGTGGATAATTTCTATTTACCTATTTTCAGGATCACTAAGTCTTTTCTCTGCTGTGTTGTCTTCTGGTAAACCCATTAAAGGAGTATTTCATCTCTGATAGGTTTTTGCTTCTTGAATTTCCATTTGACTTAACATTTTCACCTATCTGCTGAAATGATCCATCTGTTGTTCTTGTCAAATTAGTTTTCATTTTCTTTGGATAAACACCCAGTAGTGAAATTACTAGATCATAGGGCATTTCTATTTTGAATGTTTCGAGGGACCTGTGTGCAGTTTACTACAGTGGTTGTACCACTTTACATTCCCTTCAACACTGCACAAGTGTTTCTTTTTCTCCACATCATCACCAGCACTTGTTACTTATCTCCTTGATACTCCCCATTCTGACAGGTGTGAAGTGGTATCATTGTGGTGCTTATATGCTCCTGGCTAATCATCAGTGAAGTGAAACTTTTCATGTGTCTGTTTGCTATCTGTATGTCTTTGGGAAAATGTCTATTAAGATACTCTGCCCATTTTTAAAGTGGATTATTTGGGGCTTCTTGGTGTTGAGTTGTGTAAGTTCTCCATACAGTTTGGATATTAATCCTTTATTGGATATAACATTTGCAAATATCTTTTCCATTCAGTAGATTGCTTTTTCATTTTATTGATAGTTTTCTTTAGATAAAATTTTTAAAATTTGGTATACTCCCAATAGTTGATTTTTTTTCTTTGTTTCCTTTGCCTGAGGACAGATCCATAAATACGTAGCAAAAGCTAATGTCCAAGAAATTACTGCTTGCACTTTGTTCCAGGAATTTTATGGTTTCAGGTCTCCCATTTGGGTCTTTAATCTATTATTTTGAGTTTATTTTTATGTATGGTGTAAGGAAGTGGCCCAGTTTCATTCTTTTGCATGTAGCTATCTAGTTTTCCCAGCATCACTTGTTGAAGAGGCTGTCTTTTCCTCATTATATATTCTTGCCTCCTTTGCCATAGATTAGTTGATCATACAAGTGTGGGTTCTCTATCCCTGAGTCCTCTATCTGGGTTCTCTATTCTGTTCCATTGATCTGTGTTTGTTTTTGTCCCTGTACTGTATTGCTTTGGTTGTCATAACTTTGTAGTATATCTTAAAATCTTTTTCAAGATTGCCTTAGCTATTTGAGGTCTTTTGTGGTTCCACACAAATTTTGGTATTATTTGTTCTAGTTCTGTGAAAAATGTTGTTGGTATTTTGAAAGAGTTTACATTGAATCCTTATATTATTGCCTTAGGCAGTATGAACAATATTCTTCCAGTCCATAAGCATGGACTATCTTTCTATGTGTTTGTGTCATATTCAATTTTTCTCATCACTCTTTAGCTTTCAGAGTTCACATCTTTGTCCTTTTGAATTAAGTGTATTCCTAGGTATTCCTTTCGGTGAAATTGTAAATGGAATTATTTTCTTACACTCTTCTGCTTTGTTATTGGTGTATGGAAACACGACAGATTTCTGTGTATTAATTTTGTGTCCTGAAACTAAATTTACTTATCAGTTCTAGTAGCTTTTTGGTAGACTTTTTACGGTTTTCTCTGTATAGTATCAAGTCATCTACAAATAGTGACAGTTTTACTTCTTCCTTACCAATTTGGATGCCTTTTATTTCTTGTATGATTGCTGTGGCTAGGACTTTCAGTACTATGGTGAACAAAAGTGGAGAGAACAGACATCCCTGCCTTCCTGATTTTGGAAGAAAAGCTATTTTTCACCATTGAACATGATGTTACCCATGGAATTTTTTTTTTTTTTAAGACTTATTTACTTAACAGACAGAGATCACAAGTAGGCAGAGAGGCAGGCAGAGAGAGGAGGAAGCAGGCTTTCTGCTGAGCAGAGAGCCGGATGCGTAGCTCAATCCCAGGGTCGCGGGATCATGACCTGAGCCAAAGGCAGAGGCTCTAACCTACTGAGCCACCCAGGCACCATGGAATTTTTATATGTGGCTCTTCTGTCTCTCATATAGTAGGAAGGTTTTATCATAACTTATCAACAGATGTTGAATTTTGTCAAATACTTTTCTGTATCTGTTGAGGTGATCATATGATTTTTATCCTTCATTTTGTTAATGTGTATCACATTCATTGATTTGTGGATATGGAACAGTTCTTACATTTCTGGAATAAATCCCACTTGATTATGGTGAGTGATTCTTTTTTTTCTTTCTTTTTTTTTTAAGTAGGCTCCATGCTGAGTGTGGAGCCCAATGTGGGGCTTGAATTCATGACCCTAATATTGAGACCTGAGCTGAGATCAAGGTTTAGATGGTTAACCAACTGAGCCACTGAGGCACCCCACTGATCCTTTTAATGTATTGTTTAATTTAATTTGCTAATATCTAGTTGAGGATGTTTTCATCTATGTTCATCAGGGATATTGGCCTATAGTTTTCTTATTTATTTATTTATTGGTGTCTGTCTGATTTTGGTATCAGGATAATACTGGATTCATAGAATGTATTTGGACTTCCTCTTCTACTTTTTAGAATAGTTTGAGGAGAATAGGTATTAACTCTTTCTTGATTATTTGGTAGAATTCACCTGTGACTCTACCTGTCCTATACTTTTTTGGGGAAGGGAGTTTGTTTTTTTTTTTTTTTAAGTTGGTGTGTGTGTGTGTGTGTGTGTGTGTGTGTGTGTGTGTGTGTAAATCTTTATACCCAACTTTGAGCTTGAACTCATGACCCCGAGATGAAGATTTGCCTGCTCTTCAGACTGAGCCAGCCAGGTGCCTTTCATAGGTTTTTCATTACTGAACCAATTTTGTTACTACTAATTAGTCTGTTCAGCTTTTCTACTTCTTCCTGATTTAGTTCTGGAAGTTATGTTTCTAGGCATTTATATATTTTTCTAGGTTGTCTAATTAATTGGTATGCAGTTTTTTGTAGTGTTTTATTATAATCCTTTATATTTCTTTGATGTTGGTTATATTTCTCCTTCATTTCTGATTTTATTATTTATTTAGCTCCTTTTTTTTTTTTTCCTGAGTAAGTCTGGCTAAGGGTTTATCAATTTTTTTTTTCTAAAAATCCAGCGTTTGGTTTCATTGATCTTTTCTATTATAGTGTGTGTGTGTGTGTGTGTGTGTGTGTCTATTTCATTTATTTTCCCTTTGATCTGTATTATTTCCTTTCTTCCACTAAACTTGGGCTTTGTTCTTCTTTCTCTAGTTCCCTTAGGTGTAAGATTAGATTGTTTGAAATTCTTCTTGTTTCTTGAGGTAGGCCTGTGTTTCTCTAAATTTCTCTCAGCATGACGTTCACTGTAAGTTAGATTGTAGACTGTTGTGTTCTCATTTTCATATGCCTCCATGTAATTTTGGATATCCTTTGTTTTTTTTTTTTTTTCATTGACCCATTGCTTGTTTACTAGCCTGTTGCTTAGCCTCCATGTGTTTGTGTTTTTCCAGGTTTTTTTTTTTTGTAACTGACTTTTAGTTCCATTCCATTGTAGTTGGAAAATATCCTTGATATGATTTCCATCTTCTTAAATTTATTGAGACTTGTTTTGTTGCCTAACATGTAATCTATCCTTAAGAATGTTCCATGGGCACTTCAAAAGAATGTGTATCCTGTTGTTGTTGGATGGAATGCTCTGTATGTATCTGTTAAGTCCACCTGAGCTAATGTGTCATTCACAGCCACTGTTTCCTAATTGATTGTCAGCTTGGATGATCTATGCATTGATGTAGTGGAGTGTTAAAGTCCCTTACTATCATTATATTATTGTCAAATTCTCCTGTTAAGTCCGTGAAGATTTGCTTTATGTATTTAGATGCTCCAATGTAGAGCACATAAATATTTATAATTGTTAAATTCTTTTGTCTGATTGATTCCCTTCATTATTATGAAGTGTGCTTTGTCTCTTGTCAATCTTTGTTTTAAACTTTATTTTGTCTGATATAAGTATTGACATACTGACTTTTTTCCCCCACTTTCATTTGCATGGAATATGTTTTTTTATCCTTTCGCAATTCGTATGTATCTTTGAGTCTGAAGTTAGTCTCTTGTAGATAGCATAGTAGATGGCTCTTTGTTTATTTTTATATTTTATTCATTCTGTCACTCTGTCTTTTAATAGGAATATTTAGACCCTTTAAATTTAAAGTGATAAATGATAGGTATTTATTCATTTCAATTTTGTTAATTATTTTCAGGTGGCCTTTGCAGGTCTCTATTGCTTTCTTTTGCTCTCTTTCCTTGTAATTGCTGATTTTCTTTAGTATTGTGTTTGTTTTCTAATTATTTTTTGTGTATCTATTACAGATTTTTTGGTTTGTGGTTCCAAGAGGTTCATATATAACATCCTAAGTATATAGCAGTGTATATTAAGTTGATGGTCACCTAAGTTGAACACCTTCTAAAAGAACTTCATTTTTACTCCCTGCATCCATTGTCTAATGTGTAATGTTGTCTCTTTTACATATTTTTATTCTGTGAATCTCCTTTCCTTTCATGATTTTCTTACTTCTAATTATACCTTTTATTTTCCACCTTAAATAAGTTTCTTCAACATTTATTGTAAGGCCAGTGGTGATAAACTTAACTTTTGTTTGTCTGGGACACTGTTTTTCTCTCCTTCAATTCTTAATTACTAACCTTGCTGGTTAGAATATTCTTGGTTATGGATTTTTTTCCTTTTAACACTTTGCAGGACATTAGGGAGTAGTTTGATAATATTCCAAATTTTTGCTGAAAAATAAGCTGATAGCCTTATGGGGTTTTGCTTATATGTAACTAATTGCTTCTCTTTGTTGCTTTAAAAATTCTCTCTTTATCTTTAATTCTTGACATTGTAATATGTGTCATGTGTGGGCTTCCTTGGGTTCATCTTGTTGGGAACTCTCTGTGGTTCCTGAACATAGATGTCTCCAGGCTAGGAAAAGTTTCCATTATCATTTCTTTAAATAAGCTTTAAAGAATAGGCTGACTCACTTGTTAGAGGCTAATGTAGCTAGTTACTCTAAGTTGAAGCCATAGTTCATTTATCCTTCCAAAAATCCTAGGGCTTTAAAGAATCATGCTAAGTCTATATTACCTGTGCTCTATAAAAGCAACAAAGCCTGGATGTTAACACATTTCTTTACAACATGGTTTAATGAGTATTCAAAGCCTCCTGTTGAGACCTACTGCTCAAAAAAAAAAAAAAAAAATCCCTTTCTCAATATTGCTTCTCATTGACAATACAAGAACTCTGATGGAGATGGGCAGTAAGATTAATTTCCATGCCTGCTAACACATGCATTATGTAGCCCATGGATCAAGGAGTAATTTTAACTTTCAAGTCTCATTATTAAAAAAAAAAACAAAAACGTTTTGTAAAGTGATAGCTGCCATAGACAGTGATTCCTCTGATGGATCCGCAAAAACTAAATTGTCATCCTTTTAGAAAGGAGGATAAAATATAACAGGAGTTTAGAAGAAATTGATTTCAACCTTCATGGATGACTTTGAGGGGCTTAAGACTTCAGTGGAGGAAGTAACTGCAAATATGGTAGAAATAACAAGAGAGTTAGAAATAGAAGCGGAGGGTGCCTGGGTGGCTCAGTTGGTTAAGCCACTGCCTTCGGCTCAGGTCGTGATCCCAGGGTCCTGGGATCGAGTCCCGCATCGGGCTCTCTGCTCAGCAGGAAGCCTGCTTCTCCCCCTCCCCTCTCTGCCTGCCTCTTCCTACTTCTGATCTGTCTGTCAAATAAATAAATAAAATCTTAAAACAAAACAAAAAAAGAAATAGAAGCGGAGCCTGAAGATGAGACTGAATTGTTGCAATCTCATAATAAAACTTGAACAGATGAAGGGTTGCTTCTTACTGATGAGCAAAGCAAAGAAAATAGTTTATTGAAATAGAAATCTACTCCTGGAGAAGACGTTGTAAATATCCTTGAAATGACAAAAAAAAAAAAAGATATATAATATCAAGTAAACTTGATAAAGTTTGTAGTAGAGTTTGAGGGGATTGATTCCAATTTTGAAAGAAGTTCTGCAGTGGATAAAATGCTATTAAACCACCATATGATAGAGAGAAATCACTTCTGAAAGGAAATTCATAAACTTCATTGTTTTATTTTAAGAAATTGCCACAGCCACCCCAACCTTCAGCATTCACTACTCTGATTCATCAGCAACCATTACTATTGAGTCAAGACCCTTCACCAGTGAGATTACAACTTGCTGAAAGCTCATATGATGGTTAGCATTCTTCTTAGCAGTAACGTTTTTTAGCAATGAAATTTTTGAAATGAAGGTACATTGTTTTAGACATCATGCTATTGCACATTAGACAGACTATAATATTGTATAACCATAACTTTGTATGCACTGGGAAACCAAAAAAAAAAAATCTTTTGACTTACTTAATTGCGATATGCCTTTTTTTTGCAGTGGTCTGGAACTGAACCTACAATATCTGAGATATACCTACATTTGCAACTTTTCATTGAATGCTGGACACTGTGTCTAGAATAATAGATAATGAGAGAAATAAAAAAATAGGCACACTTTTTATTCTATCAGTCCATGACTGTGGGGAGTTGAGTTCATCTAATCGGCAGTTTAAATGGACTTGAGTTTTGTTGTGTGTATGGTTATCTGCTGTTGAAATTCTTCTGGTAGTGGTTGGCTAGTACCGTATGTGTAGTAAGTGGCCCTAGATGCTCAAAGGTTTTTTTAAATTTTGTTTTGTTTTGTTGCAATGTGTGCTCTCTACCTGCAGCTTTTAGGAGACCTTTGTGACCTGATCATCTCAACAAAAGTTAAAATTTTTTGCACTTAATTACTCAGTTTTCATATGGTTAGGGTATCTTGTATTCTCTCTCTTAAGTGGAATATAACTATACAATATTTTTTAAATAAACCACTTTTCTGTTTAAATCAGTTTACATAATAAGAATTTTGGCTGATAAACGAGGAAATAGATGGCAGTAGTTTAGGGCAAGCAAAAGCATTCAGACAGAACTGGTTTTGAATCCCAGCTCTACCACTTAGCTTGTTAATTTTATTAGCTAAGTGATCTTGAGCAAATTATTAAACTCTCTTCTTCAATTTCCTCATTTGTAAGGGAAGGATTGAATGAAATAATGTAAAATGGTTAACATTCCCGACCATAGAAAATGCTCAGTGAATGGTCATTATTGCCAGATTTAAATTTTGTGTGAGTAAGCATGGTTAGAGTGGAGTGCAGACGGTAGGGAAGAGACCCCATGAGTCCAGAAGAGCAGTTAGCAAATACATTCAGGAGAAGAGATGAGAATCACGAGGGCTTGAAATAAGACTGCAACAGAAGAGATGGAGAAGATGAATTTAAAAAGCCTTATGTAGAATCACCAGTTCCCTCGTGTGGTGCCAAGGGCCTGTTCTTCCATCATCCCTCTGCTTCTCTGCCTTTTCCATTAACCTCTGTTCAGTCTAATATCCCATAATCTTAAAGTTGCTTGTCTAGATGTCTTTGTCTCTCTATTCAATGGGAATCCTTTGAGGGATGGGCCAAGTGTGACTCTCCTAGTGCTTCATACAGTATCTGGCATATAGTAAGCATCAGCAGGTTTTTTGTAACTCAGCAGAAAAGTTGTTCTGTTCTCTTTATTGCTTGTGCAGCTACTGTTCAGGTTGTTATTTAATGTACAATTGTTGGAACATTTCCAGTAGTTGCGTCAGGCTGAGTAACTCTTCATTTTGATTTTAGCTAGATTGTCGATTTTCTGGTGATCTTGTCTTATCTCTTGGTGTTCTGGAGGGAGAAACAGGGGTGGTACCTATGCTGTGAAATATGTTGGGGCTTGGGGCCTCAGTCAAACAGCTAGACAATCCCACTGCTTTGATTTTTGTTTGAGAGTTTCATACTCTTACTTTCTATTTATGTCCTATTCCACAGAGATAATTTTCTTGATTTAGGTCCCTATTTCATTGCCTATTGGTACACAGTTAGCTAACAGGTAACCTGAAGGGCAGAAGTTACCTGTGCTGCCAGTGTTTCTTCCCTGCTCACAGGAAACGCATGATGGGGTGTGCTTGCTGGCTTCTAGGGTTTATCAGCTTATTTCCCCACGTGTAGGTCCTTATGTAACAAGATGAAGAAAATTATATTTAGCAGAATTCCTTTCAGCAAGAGGGTTGTTTTGTTCAGAAGAATTTCCTTGACAAATTTTCTTGGGGTGAAGAAGAGACCTCAAGGGACCTCACTGGGAAGAGAACAAATAGTGAAAAGATGGGAGGTTTGTCTCTGGCGCCTGCAGGAGACCCAGGATCTGGAGCCAGAGAGACGAGGGAGAGCAGCTCGCTTTGTAATGTGACTCCTCTTGACTCTGCTTCACCATCTCCCACATTATTAGTAAACCTACCAGGTTCCTGTCATACTTGTAGTGAGTGGCTTAAAGAAAAAATTAATGTAAGAAAGAATCGAAAACAAAAAAACTTGTACATGAATGTTCATAGCAGCACTATACATAGTAGCCAAAAGTGGAAATAGTCCAAGGGTCTGTCAGTGAACAAACACATGAATAGATGGGGTACATGCATACAGTGGAGTATTACTCAGCCATTGTAAAGAATGGAGTACTGAGACAGGCTCTAACATGGACAAACCATGCAAACACTGCTAAGTGAAAGGGGCCAGGCACAGAAGGCCACATACTGTATCATTCCGCTTACGTGAAATATCCGAATAGGCAAATCCATAGAGACAGAAAGCAGAGGTTCTAGTGTGTAAGGCATGTAGCGCGGAGTGAGTGCTTCCTGGTTACAAGGATTCTGTTTGCGGTGATGAAAACCAGAGCCAGATAGTGATGACAGTTGTACAACATTGTGAATATGCTTAGTGCCACTCGATGGTGCACTTCAAAATAGTATATTTAACACATACACGCAGTGTGGGGGCTGGGCTCTGAATGCACATGGGTGGGAGAGGGCAGCCAGGGCAGACAAGGGGATGTGAAATCAGAAGAAGTAAATTACAAGAATACCTAGAGAAATGTGGAAGGCCTTTGACTCCTTTAGCCCATGGCATTGGGGTTTGGGTTGAGGTTAACCAGATATTTGGCAGCCCTGATGAATACCCAAAGAGAAATGAGAAGTTTAGAGACTATTAATTAAAATTTGAAAGTGCAAGCAACATCTGAATGATGTGTAGTATAATGAAATACAAAGTACATAGACATTTATAGACTTGCAGTTGATCTAAATTTATAGTATTGTGAAGAATGATTTTTTTAGGGGGCAATTGTGTGGCTCAGTCAGTTAAGCATTTGCCTTGGGCTTACATCATGATTCTGGGGTCCTGGGATCGAGCTCCACATTGGGCTCCCTGCTCAGCAGGGAGCCTACCTCTCCCTCTGCCATTCCCCCTACTTGTGTTTTCTCTCTCTCTCCAATAAATATATACTTTAAAAAATGATTTTTAAGTAGTTTTATGGGATGAATGTTTATATCCCCCAACCCCAAATTCTTACATTGAAATCCTAAATCCCTATATAGTTGTATTAGGTAGTAGGGTCTGTGGGAGGTAATTAGGTCATAAGGGTGGGGTCTTCATGAATGGGGTTAGTATCCTTCTAAGAAGAGACAAGAGAGAACTTGTTTCCTCCCTCTTCTCTCTACTATGTTTGGATATGACAAGAAGATGGCCATTTGCAAACCTGAAAGTGGCCCTCATCAGACACTGAATCTGCTGGCATTTGATCTCAGATTTCCCAGCCTCTAGAAGTACGAGAAATAAATGTTTGTTGTTCAAGCTACCCAGCCTGTGGTAATTTGTTATAGCAGCCTAAACTGACTAAGACCTATAGTGCTGGGTGTTCACTTGATCTACTTATCATTATCAGTTGTGGGTATGGTTTAAGTCTGTTCAGCGATAGAATTCTCAGATCAAAGTTGAGCTTGGTGAATATGGAAGTAAGACTGATTCCAGTTTTTACCACCATTACTATATCTCAAATATGGATATAGGGATTCATATAATAAAAATGACCCTTGTATAAAACTTTCCTTACAATTGCCTATGGAGGATGATGCTGAGGAATCCCAAAATACTAGAGATGCAGGCTAGGGCAGAGGAAAAAGAAGGGACTTTGTCATTGGAACACATGCTTGCATCGCATCTCGCTAGCACTGATGGGCCTGGTTGTGGACATTGCTGAAGAGCTGGTGTGGAACCAGCACCAGCAGCTCATCCTGAAGAAGAGCAGAGAAATGCTAGGGTTGTTGTCCTTAGCCCCCCTGTCTCTATTGGAATCCTGGAAGGCCACTTGATCCTGAACACTGAGTCATGGTGGCAACACTCTTGTATGAAGAGATCACAAAGTTTCATCTCCTTCAAGTCTTTGCTCAACTCTGACCTTCTCAACAAAGCCAGCCCTGAACCATTGAACACTACTTTTCCCAAACCTACTTCCCATTCCTGACTTTGTAGTACTTTGTCTTTCTCCAGTAGAATTTATGATCTTTTACCATAATAGGTCATTTATCAAAGTAGTTATTTATGTTGTGTCCTCTCTCTAGAATATAAACTCCATGAGGGTGATGGATTTGTCCTTTGCTTGTGAGAAACTAGAATCCTTTTCAGTATGAATTATATTGACCTTCTGCCAACTTAGAGATGACTTTACCTATATCATGTCACCCTCCTGTTGGCCCTCAGGGATAAAATTATCGTTACTCACCTCACCAAGGTCATTCCTGCTGGAAATCCAGTTCATAGGTACCTGACTTCTGTGGAAATCTTCTCAGCAAAAATTAGTTTTTATTTTGCATGTTAACAGTGTTGATTTTGAACTTCAGTGAAGTAGTTGAAAGTGCAGTATGTACAATTTCAACCACATTGGAAAACAGATAATGATGTTGCCAATTCTTAAAATAGATCTTGTTTGGCCAGTAAGAGCCACTTTTTAAAATAGAAGCTCTAGCTACATAATTTAACATTTAAATTTTAGCTTAAAAGTAATTTGTATACTTATCATAGCCACAGTAGCTCTGTTCTGGAATTACTCTCAGTGGGGGGATATCTAAGAGGACATCCAGTAAGACCGCACCATCCAGTGACATCTCCAGACATTTCCTTAAAAACACGAAGAGAATAGCCACATTGTTATAGACACAAACAGGTCAGTTCTAGTCCTACGTGGAGATGGGCTGAGGACTTTGATGATTTCATCTTTTCTTTTTTTTTTTTTAAATGTATGACAGAATGTACGTATTCAAAGAATAATTTGACCTGAGAAAAAAAATGTAGTGGCCGGGAAAATTGAGGACAGCTTGTGCTTCTTCTTGTAATGGGTAGGCTCAGGAGATTTTATAATATCAAACATACAATTTTGATGTGTGGTCCTAAAATTTATTCATGTGCGCTGCCCTCTCACCCCTTCCCATTCTCCATCAATCCATGATTTCTGAGCCTTTTTCAAGTATCAGGCCTCATACTAGTTGGGGGGGTGCAGACTGAGACTATTAAAACTCTGATTCTGTACTGGGTAACACCTTCTGGCTTAGTGAGTAGGTCAGTTTACATATTGTAAGCCTCTATCACTTAGATGTGTAACAGGCATTGCAAAGATCTGGTATGGTGGAGAGACGCTCATGAATAATGCACTAACAGGCCCGAACTAACACACATTTTTTATACCTGAAGAAATATTTTCTTCAAAATTAAGTGTTACATATTTTCAGGCCTTCCTAATAAGAACAACAAATCAGAGTCCAGACTAAGGGGTCACTGAAATTTTCCTAGCCCCATAGCCATCCAAAGTCCCAGGCATGAGGAAAAACACGAAAGGATTTTTGATTAAGGCCAGCAGTGTGCCTTAGAGTGGGAGGGCGGTCACATTTGTTAAATGCAGAAGAGAGTAAAAACTCCAGTGGCAAACCTTGGCTAGCATGGGATGTTCTGCAATGCCTGGAAAGGAGGCCAGACCACTGTTGCTTTGGTTTGGTTGTAGATTAGCCAAGGGAAGTAGACAAAAGTCAATGAAGACATGGTAATGTTTGAAAGCAAGAGATGGTAGTAGCAGGCTCCAATCAATGTTACAGTGTTGTTTTTTTTTTCTTTTCTTTTTTTCTTTTTAAAATCAGTGCTTTTTGCCTCTCAACTCCAAGAGTATTAGATTTCATTGTCAGAAAGGAAATAAGATCATGAGTGCGGATAAGTTGGTGGAGATACTGAGACTACATAGAAGTGCTTGTGTGATTTGGGATGAGGACCAGGAAGAGTACCAAGGCAGTAACAGCATGGAAAATCCAAGCCAGACATATTCCCCATAAGGCACAGTGTCTCAGCTTGTTTGCTTCCTGCTCTGCCTTTGCTAAATCTTGATATTGTATTGGAAGAAGTAATCATTCCTCAAATATTTTCATTGAACTAGAAACTGACTTTGGTTTGTACGTTGTGTGACAGTATAGTTCTTTTGGTGGTTACTAGCTGTGTGATCAGAGACTCAGTCCAAGGTTGGGTGGCTTCACTGCATGGACCCACACAGACCCAGGTAACAGTCCTGTTGCCAGGCTCATGGGAACCCAGGAACACCTGTGGCCAAGCTTCATGAGCTGGGGAAAGAGTTCAGTCCCCAAAAGGTCAATGAGGACCCATTGTGA
The DNA here is from genome assembly GCF_922984935.1 of Meles meles. Classification (NCBI taxonomy): domain Eukaryota; kingdom Metazoa; phylum Chordata; class Mammalia; order Carnivora; family Mustelidae; genus Meles; species Meles meles. The sequence continues at coordinate 84,788,401 of NC_060071.1, read as the reverse complement.
CTCCAGTGGTATAGTCTTCTCCCTTCAGGATCAGGACTTCACAAAACCAGCCCTAGTTCTCTACCATCGCCCACCTCAGCCAAGCTGAGTTTTCTTTGTTCTAACAGTCTCTGAATGTCATTCTGCCTAGGAAGCTGGTCCTAACTGCTCCTTCTTCTCGAAAATTCCTTGAGCGAGAAAATCTTTGGGTTTAGTCACCACCCAATGTGGGATTCCCCTCTCAGGCTAAGATTGCCTTACAACAGCTTATAGGTTGATGTGACAGTCTGGTCACCAGTGGCTCGGGCGGTAGGTCACATGCTACAGAATGTGCTTAGGGCAGCGGGGTCAGTAAATAAGGCAGTTCCCCTCAGAAAGGGCCAAACAAGGGGTAGGTACTCAAGGTTCTTGCTAGAGCAGTTTCACTATTACTAGAAGGCAACGAACCATAGTCCAGTCCCCCAGGGGAAGGGGTGATGTAGGTCACGTGCACAAGATCAAGGATGGCCATGATGTCAGACCCTATTCAGAGGTTTATAAATAAACGGACAAAATTCATATGAACACATCCCTTGTCTCTCTTACACATCTGTGGGGCTAGGTCCAGATAATCCAAATGCTGCCAAGGGGATGGGGTGGCAAAGTCAGGTGAGAGTGCAGTCTTGGGAACCACGGTCCTGGCTTCTACTCCCAGCACTGTGACTTGCCTTTCTACACCTGTGATGTTAGATAACTTCTTTCTTTCTTTGTGTGTGTGTTCTAAGATTTTATTTCTAAGTAATCCTTATACTCACCAGTGGGTTAGGACTTACAACCCCAAGACCAAGAGTTGTGTGCTCCACCAACTGAGCCAGCTGGGCATCCCCAGAAAACCTCTTTCTATGCCTCAGTTGCCTTACCTATAAAATGGTGTATGAATACCTATCTTATGGAGCTGTGATGAGGCTAGAGAAGAGGGAGTATTGTCTCCGGGGTGTTCCAGGCTTTGTCGGCACAGTGCAAATACACATGTGCTGTTAATGCCTCTGATGTCAGCTGGGTAGACTCTCACATCTCCCTGTTCTTGGGCCATTTTGGTGTCCCCTGGAAGAACTTGGTTATCTAACTTGCCGAAGTGAATTCCTGTGAACCTGTAGTTCTTGAGACACAAAAGATATTTCTCTCAGCCACTTGGCCCTTTCTACTGAACTTTCTCTCCAACAGGAAGGGAACTCCCTCTTTCCCCCTTATTTCTAGTTCTTGTTGGGAGACCGGCAGAATCTACCATGGTAGCAGCTTTCATTGCCCACTTCACCTCCTTGGAATGGGCTACTTCCAGCAGCATGGGTTGGCTTTGGTGGTGCATTTTGTGTTTACCCCAGAACCTTCCCTTTCCTGGACCTCTAGATTGTCTGCAAAGGGCTGGTTTCACTATATTTCTTCCCCCTTTACTGGTGATGGTCTTCCTCCAGGGGCTTCTCCTGGCTCTCCTTCTTGTCCATTACCTGCATCCAAATACAAGCCATGGACAGGGATTGAGTTCTCTGTTATGTGGCTCAGAGAAAACTGAGAAGGTGTTTGATATAGAACCCACCTCTTCTGTCTGTGTCGTGGACCCAGCAGAGCTCTTGAGGGATGGTCATGCCTTAAACCCACAGCCAGGGCCTTTCAGTCCTCTCCCCTCCTGGCTGCAGCCCCAGGATGCATATGTGAAGTGCTTGGCCCTTTTCCAGCACAGGAAGAAGCTCAGGCACTGGTGGTTACAATCATTTTTATTGCTGCCCAGGACGACTTTAAACTTGCTTTCTGGTTTTTTCAATCTAATCGAATCTATCCATTCAGCCAACCAACTTACCTGGTCTCTCAGTATTGGAGTTCTCCAGAGAAACAGGAACAAAGTCGGTAGGAATACATACATACATACATAAATCTATATCCTTATATGTATATCTATATGTGATATATTCCAGCATGAATGTGTATATATGCACATACGAAAAGGTATAATGGAAGCTTTGTTATGAGGACTGGGCTTCCATGATTAAGGGGCTGGGAAGTCCTAGAGTCTGTTGTCTGCAAACTGGAGCTCCTGGAAATTCCTCCTGTGGTGGAATTCTAGCCTGGGTCTGAAGCCCCACAAGCCAGGGGAGCTGATGGTGTAAGTCTCAGTCCAAGGGCAGCAGAAGACCAGTGTCCCAGTGCAAGAAGGCAGGCAAGTAGAAAGAGGTCAAACTCTTCCTCTCTCCACCCTTTGTTCTATCCATGTCCTCCATGAATTAGGTGATGCCCACTCACCAGCGGAAGGGCAGTCTGCTCTACTGAGTCTGCGTACTCAAATGCTGATCTCATCAGGAAACACCCTCAAAAACACACCCAGGGATGTTTTGTCTGAAAACCCAGTGGTACCGTTAAGCTGACACAAAATTAAACCTCCCACTCTACTATCTCGTGTGTGTGTGTGTATAAAAATATATTTATTTTACATATGATATATGTTTAATAAATGCGTAAATGGTATATGTAGTAAGTATGTACATATCACCCCCAGAATATCCCCACACACGATATACATTACACACGCATATGCGTACGCACACCTGTGTAATCAGTTCTTTGAAATAACGGGCATTCTGGCTGGTTGCTCACCATACTTGGTATTTTCAAGGATGTTTAGGTAGTTGGTGTCAAGCTTTTATAACTTCAGCAACTGTTAAAAAGAGGCAGCAGCTTCTTTAGGAGAAATTAGTCTTGGACCTTGTCAGTAAGAACAGGCAGAACTTCTGCAGGACATTTGGATTTTCCTCCTTCTGGTCTCCTTTGTACACAACCAAACCTCTCTCCGGAAACGATGTGAGGGAGATGCTGAGTCTCACTGGGGCTCATTTGTGCTGATGACCAGGGCCCCGCCTCTCTGGGTCCATGGGGCACCAGAGAAATCAGAAGATGAGCAAAAGGAAGGCCGGCTGCGATCTGATGCCTGAGTCTTCCTGTGATGAAGGAGCTTTCCTCATGTTTTCTGCTCATGGTGGCAGGTGCCTTTCATCGGGGAGGATGCCGGCAGACCTACTACCTATAATTCTGTTTGTGGATTCTAGTCCTCATGAATACCTGTGCTGCCCCACAGAGGAGATGATTTCCAGCACGTGGAACTCATAAATCCTGTGTCATGGTTCATAGTCCCTTTATGACCAGGAAGACTTGAGGAGCCTTCGTGAGGTTTCTCCCTGCAAGGAGACTTAGAGACACATGGGAACTTGTAGAATTACCTGCTCTCTGATGGCTGGTTGATAAGCATTTGCCTTAAGCCAACTCGTGATCTGTATGGTTAGCAGTTTGTCGTGCCCATGCTTACATGAAGGTGGTGTTCTGGAACTTTCTTGCGGTTTGGTTCTGCTGTGAGGATGCTGCATGTTGCTTCCGTCTCGGGACGAAAGCACAGCCCCGTGCCTGGAGGGCTGCTGGCCTGGGTGGGGGCCGGCTTGGTGGAGGCGTCACGGAGGGGGTTGGAGCAGTTCAGCGAGGTCTCTTAGGATCCCCCTTCAATTTTGAGTGGCTTTAATCTTACAGTTTCAGAGGTGTTATTGAAGAGAATAATAAGGCAAAGGCTCCTAAACCCCGATGTGCTCTATTCACTTACTACCATTCTCTTTCTCTTTCCTTTAAAATGAAATGATTTCTGTACAATATTTGAAAATAGGACATGCAGTCTGGACATGCAGACATAGGGACCTAGTGTGAGGTCTCACGACCCAGTGCTCCTTAATGAGAGTGCATGAGAGCTTCAGATTTAAAGTGGTCTCCTCCACTCTCACCGTTGGATTGCTTTCCTCCCAAACATGAGCAGTTCATTACAAACCTGAGCATCATGAGCCCTGGAGCCAAAGCCTTGTCTCTGGAGCTGGCTCTGCCCTCAGGTCAGCATGAGGGCTGCCACAGCCCAACATTTCTCTGGATTCAGGGAGCCTGAATGCCAGGGCTCATAAAGCTGAATCCTGGTCTTTAGTGAGACACGAGGACAGGCTCTTGATGTCGTGTCAGGATTCAGAGTCCATGCCAAGGCAGATACACGAGGTGTAGACACTGGCAGATTTGTCCACCCGAGCATCTAGGGGAGAGGTGACAGCTGGCATGCGTTCCACAGGCAGACCACATGGGGCTGGTCCCAAAGGACGCGGTGCCAGGAGGGACACAGAGCAAATCACAGATGGCACCTGAGGAATGAGAAAATTGGTTGACTTATTTCCTTCCCTTCCTGTTACAACAGCTTGGCGACAACTGGGGACATTTTGTGGTGTTCCGAGAGAAGTTGTTTGAACTGCTGCCTACACAGAGACTGGTGAGGGAGACTTGTCTCCTTAACTGGGGGAATATGATTGTGTACACACTGGGGGACTGTGCCTTTGATCCCAATGTTGAGCAGCTGGGAGAGGTGCAGAATGGGGTACAGATTCTTGCCTTGCTGTCTACAGAATTGGAGCCCATTCCCCGAAGCTTGTGTGATGGCTGTAGAAGCCTTTTGAACAAGCACACCAGTTCGGAACGATCTTGGGACGTCTCTGAGGGGGCCGCACAGCGCATAAAGATGGCAGTGCTGAGGGGCGGCTCCTGGGTTGTGGCCTGTGAGAACCACTCTAAGACAGCCCACCGCATCTTGTGACTGGAAAGGTCTCTGTGTGGGTGAGTTAGCAGCCCCCTGAAGGGAACAGACTGTCCTGCCCTTTGAACTTAGAGTGCGGCCCCTACTTGTAGCTGACATGTCCTGAGCTTCAGACCCTGTAATGGGCACTTGCATGGGTGATGTCATCGAATCTGCACAGTGACTTTATGAAGTTGTGATGAGGAGATCGAAGTTTACAGAAATTAAATAGCCTACCTAGGGCCACACAGTCACTGAGCATTAAGGCTGGGGTTGAATTCAGGCTGTCTGGCTCCAGATGCTCTGTTGGGGATTGATATATTTTTTTAAAGATTTTTATTTATTTATTTGACAGAGATCACAAGTAAGCAGAGAGGCAGGCAGAGAGAGAGGAAGGGAAGCAGGCTCCCCGCTGAGCAGAGAGCCCAATGCGGGGCTCGATCCCAGGACCCTGAGATCATGACCTGAGCTGAAGGCAGAGGCTTTAACCCACTGAGCCACCCAGGTGACCTGGGGATTAATATTTTTTAATAGAGACATTAGCAACAACCTTGTATCAAATAGCTGTTTCAAATTTTTCACTCCTGTCAAGATAGAGGGAAGTGAGCGGTACTTGTATAAAGTATTCTATGACAAATTCAGTGACGCTTTCTTAACTTGATTTTTTAAAAATATTTATTTATTTTGGGGGACAGTGGGGCACAGGGAGAGGAAGAATCTCAAGCAGACTCCCTCCTGAGCATGGAGCCCAACGTGGGGCCTGATCCCACACCCCTGAGTGGAAACCAATTTGGACACTCAACTGACTGAGCCACGCAGGTGCCCCCCTTACCTTGATACTTAACCAGGGTGTGTGACTCTCAGGAATGACTCTAATTGGTACTTTAAGACAAGGAGGCCAACAAAAGAGAATCTGAAGAAGGGGGTAGCCAACAGTGTCCCAGGCTGGAGAGGGAGAGAGTAAAATAGGAAATTGGAAGACTCCATCAGACTTGTGATTAGAGTTTGTGAGCTAAAACTACCTATTGTCTCCTTGTATAGCGAAAGAGGTCTTTCCCCTCTCTCACTTTTATTATTTTTTATTAACATATAATGTATTCTTTGCCCCAGGGGTACAGGTCTGTGAATCATCACATTTCACAGCACTCACCGTAGCACATACTGTTCCCAATGTCCATAACCCAGCCACCCTCTCCCTACCCCCATACCCCCACCCAGCGACCCTCAGTTTGTTTTGTGAGATTAAGAGTCTTTTAGGGTTTGTCTCCCTCCCAATCCCATCTTGTTTCATTTCCCCCCCTTCTACCCCATGACCCCTCGCCCTGCCTCTCAAATTCTTCATATCTTCCCTCTCTCACTTTTACTGAAGTAGGTAATATATACCTGGAACTCAGTTCTAAGCATCGAAAGGGTCTACAGTGAAAGCCCCACTGTCTCCCTCCCATCTCTTACCCCGGACACCTAGGAAACAATTGCCCGTTTATTGTGTATCCTTCCTGAAATTCTCTATACAAACCTAGTAAACCTAAATAACTTTTTTTTTTTTTTACACATAGGGCATTGTACTATATGTAGTGTTTTACAGCTTTTTGTTGTTGTTTCTAATTTAACAATATATCTGTAGTCTTGGAGACCATCCTGTAATAGTACATTAAGAGTTTCCTCATGACTTTTTTTTTTTTTTTTTAAAGATTTTACTTATTTATTTGACAGAGAGAGATCACAAGTAGGCAGAGAGGCAGGCAGAGAGAGAGGAGGAAGCAGGCTCCCCGCGGAGCAGAGAGCCTGATGCGGGGCTCGATCCCAGGACCCTGAGATCATGACCTGAGCCGAAGGCAGCGGCTTAATCCACTGAGCCACCCAGGCGCCCCTCCTCATGACTTTTTGTAGTTTCATGGGGTTCTATGGTATGATGTATTCAAATTTATATAATGAGGGCATATTTTCAGCTGACACCCTACCCCCCAAACACTGACATTTAGGATAGATACTGGAAATGGGTTTTTCTTTCAAGGACAGAGAATGTGTTATCTGGAGAAGGGGGATAGAGTGGAGGACCAGTCATTTGCTGAGGGTTGTCTGTACTGGGTCTAACTGAACCCAGTGAGAGGCTGGATTTACTCCTTAGAGGCTTTCTTCAAAACTACCCACCTTGAATTATGACTGAAAAACGTTATTTCTGAAAATGGCATACCTTCTATACACTGGTTAGAAGCGGCCTGGATACTATCTCCAATCTTTCGGGAAATGATGCAAGTTATAAGTGTTTTTGTGTCTAACTTTGGCATCCCCAGAGTGTCTAAGTATCTTTTCTATCTTTTAATTCCTAATATCCTAATATTCCTATTATCCTTTAATTCCTCATGTCAAATGGAAAAGGTTCTAGACTCAGATCTGGCCAGTTCAAATTCCACTACTTACTCGCTGAGTGATCTTGGATAGTAACTGAACTCTTCCCTTGCAGTTCCTTATCTGTAAAGCAGGGTTTGTATTACCTATTTTCTTAAGTTTTTTTTTTTTAATTAGGATTAAATGAGCGGACGTTTAGAGCACCTAACAAAGTTCTTGTCATGTATTTTTGAATTAACAACAACAAGCTTTAGAATGCTACATAGAGTATGATGCTCTATGTGTTAAAAAAAGTTATTTACACTTATTACATGTGTATAGAGAATCTCGGGAAGGATCCAGAAGTTTAAATTGTTTGCTTCCTATTCTTTGCTCCTCTGCCTCTTATTTGATCCATGCCATTGATCATTGCTGATTCTTGGATTATAATAACTTATAAATTGGAAAAGATGTTTGTAAAATCATTCTTCTGTGACTTTGGTTGTAATCTTGGAATATTAATGATGGTAGCACACTTGAAGATTACATAATCTGAGCTTTTTTTTTTTTAAAGATTTAAAAAAATTATTTATTATTTATTTGACACAGAGAGAGAGACATCACAAGTAAGCAGAGCAGCCGGCAGAGAGAGAGGGAGAAGCCGGCTCCCCACTGAGCGGACAACCCGATGCGGGGCTCCATCCCAGGGTCCTGGGACCACGACCTGAGCTGAAGGCAGAGGCCCAACCCACTGAGCCACGCAGGCACCCCCTAAGCTTTTTATAAAGTAGAAGATACTGGGCCAGAAACTCATTTGTGCATGAACTGCATAATTTGAAAAAAAATGCTCACAGAATTAACAATTTAAAACATATTTCAGCAGCACAAACAAAAAAGAGTCCAAAAACAGTTTAGCCAGTCTTATTCTCACAAAAGTTTATGGTTGTAGGCTTAGTGTAAGTAACTGTGGAACAATAAAAATCAGTGAAAATTCTGATATCTAGGGGTGCCTGTATGGCTTGGTTGGTTAGGCATCTGCCTTGGGCTCAGGTCATGATCCTGAAGTCCTGCATCCGGGCTCCCTGCTCAGCGGGGAGTTTGTTTCTCCCTCTCTCACTGCCCCTCCACTCCACTCATCATCTCTTTCTCTCTCATAAATAAATAAATAGATAGATAGATACCAGAATTTTCTTTTCTTTCTTTCTTTCTTTTTCTTTTCTTTTTTTTTTTTAAGATATCTAACAGAATAGGGACTTCTTAATTTGTGGCTTGTATTCTCCTGGCACATTTCAGTTCTGAATCTGTGTCCACATCAGCATCAGTTCTCGCAGTTCTGTGAAATAATGTGTTTCCTCAAAACCAGTTAGACTGATACATTGTCCAGAATTTGCCGATTATTTCATGACTTATTTTTCTCCGCAAATAGTAGAAACTGCTCTCAAACTGTCTTATTCCCAAAAGTAAACATACTAATATGGGTAGTTGGAAAGAAAAATGAAAAAAAAAGAGCTCCAGGTATGTCTTGATCCTGTCTATGTATGTTTTTGGTCATAAAAAATATGTAGGAGCTATTTTTTTTTTTATAAAGGTGCCTTTGTTATGTTAATGAGGTGTCTTTTTTTTTTAAATACTTTTTTATTTATTTGACAGAGAGAAATCACAACTAGGCAGAGAGGCAGGCAGAGAGAGAGGAGGAAGCAGGCTCCCTGCAGAGCAGAGAGCCTGATGTGGGGCTCGATCCCAGGACTCTGGGATCATGACCTGAGCTGAAGGCAGAGGCTTTAACCCACTGAGCCACCCAGGCGCCCCTGTAGGAGCTATTTTTGTTCAAACAGTTTACTTCTGGGGTTTCTGGGTGGCCAGTTCGTTAAGCATCCAATTCTTGATTTTGGCTCAGGTCATGATCCTCAAGGTTATGAGAGCGAGCCCCACATTAGGCTCCCCATGCAACAGGGAGTCTCCTTGGGACTCTACCTCTCCCTCAGCCTCTCTCCCCACTTGTGCACACACACTCTCTGTCTCGCTCTGAAAAAAAAATTTTTAAAAAGATTTTACTTATTTATTTGACAGAGAAATAGATCACAAGTAGGCAGAGAGGCAGGCAGAGAGGGGGAAGCAGTCTCCCCACTGAGCGAGATCCTGATGCGGGGCTCAATCCCAGGACCCTGAGATCATGACCTGAGCCAAAGGCAGAGGCTCAAACCACTGAGCTACCCCAGCGCCCCTGAAATATATTTTTTAAAAAAGGTGACTTCTGGTTCACTAAACCTGATCTGAAAAGCCCAGTTCTTCTTAAGGTTTAAATTCTATTCTATTCTGTTCTGTTCTGTTCTATTTTAGATTTTATTTATTTATGATTTTATTTTATTCATTTGACAAAGTGAGAGACACAGCAAGAGAGGGACCACAAGCAGGGGGAATGAGAAAGGGAAAAGCAGACTTCCACCGAGCAGGGAGCCTGATGTAGGGCTCCGTCCCCAGACCCTGGGCTCATGATCTGAACCGAAGGCAGATGTTTAATCACCGAGGCACCCCTAAATTCAATTTATAAATGATATTATTCTACAGATATATCGAGCAATTTTTTCATCTCTGATAAACTTGAATGTTTATCATTTCTAGGAGTCCTTTATGGGCCTTTAAAAATATTTTCTATTATCTTAATGCCCTACCTTCGTGAATATATGGAATATAGTTATAGTAACTATTTCAGGGGCACCTGGGTGGCTCAGTGGGTTAAGCCTCTGCCTTTGGCTCAGGTCATGATCTAAGGGTCCTGGGATCGAGCCCCACACTGGGGAGCCCCACATCTCTGCTCTGTGGGGAGCCTGCTTCCCTCTCTCTCTCTCTGCCTGCCTCTCTGCCTACTTGTGATCTCTCTCTCTGTCAAATTAATAAAATCTTTTAAAAAAATATTTCAATGTCTTCGTCTATTAATTCTGTCATCTGTGGCATTTCTCAGTCTGTTTGTGTTGAAATGTTTTCTCTTTATGATGCTCTTTCTTGCCCTGTGTCTCATCTGGTAAGATTTCATTGGATTGCAGACACTAAACTTACTTTGTTGGGTGCCCCTTTTGTATTCCTCTATTCCTGAGCTTTCTTGCATGTGGTTAAGTTGCTTGGAACAATTTGATCCTTTTGGGCTTTGCTTTTAAGGTTTGTTATGGAGGACTAGAGCAGCATTTAGTCTAGGCCTTATCTTCCCTATCACTGATGAGTACTTGGCGAATCCTCCATGAATTATGAGTTAATTGGTTGAAGGGAACAGATGCTATTCCTGGCCTCACGTGAGCAAAGAAGGTTGTTCCTGCTTCCTGTGATCCTTGTAGGTGGATCTTTGCCTGGCCTCTGGTTATTTCCTCACCATCTGCCCTAATCAGCATTCATCTGATCCTCTGCAGATCTCTAGAACTTTCTTCCTTTCTTTCAAAGCTATCTTTGCTCTATTACTCTGCCCTGTGACGGCTAGCTACCTTGACCTAATGCCCAACTTTGTCTCAGCAATTCAGGGAGCCCTCTCTCAGCTTTACTTGTGCTGCAGCCTAGGGGGGAAAAATCCTGACAGGAAGAAAGATGGGGCAGGGCACCTGGGTAGCTCAGTGGGTTAAAGCCTCTACCTTCGGCTCAGGTCATGATCTCAGGGTCCTAGGATCGAGCCCCACATGGGGCTCTCTGCTCAGCAGGGAGCCTGCTTCCTCCTCTCTCTCTCTCTCTGCCTGCCTCTCTGCCTACTCATGATCTCTATCTGTCAAATAAATAAAGTCTTTAAACAAAAAAAAAAAGATGGAGCAATTGTGGGACTCCTCTTTTGCTTTCCTTCTCTTAGGGATCACTGGCCTGTGCTTCCTGATGTTCAGTGTCTGAGAATCACTGTTTCTTACATTCGGGGTGGCATTTCTTTGGCTCTTGTAGGATGTTTAAATCAGCCATTGGATTTTTGTATCTTGTTTAAGGCTGTGTCTGCTACTCGCTGCAAGACTCAAGTTATACTAATGATAGACCCAAGGGTTCAAATGATGTCATTAGGACATGTCTGAGCTCTGCATTGTCTTCATTCTCAGGTGCCTTGGGGCCATATCCATAGCCTCATTTTAAGGCCCTTGGGTTTATGTCAGGCAGACGGTGGCCCTCTTGTGCCTTTCCAAGCAGTGACATCAGCAGGAATCTAATTGCTTCTCATTGGCTGGGTTTGACTTCTCCTCTATCCCGTGATCAATTACTGTTGTTGTCGGGGTATAGTTGGCTGCCTCCAACACACAGGAGTGAATGAAGAGGAAGACAAGATTAGGATGACAAATATAGGAGAAAATGATTCTGAGAAGCAAATCAGCCTATGACAGTCACTTAGCCATAATCCTTCAGGAGAACCTAGAGTTCCTGGGGGTGTCTCTGCATTCTTAGGACACAGTGTCATCATCTTGGTACCTGGAGCTTGCTTTTTCAGCACAATCAACTGTTCCTATTTCAAGTGAGTCACGCTGATGGGGTTGATGCTTGGTAATTTAGAACCATCCTGAGGTTTCCGTTGTAAAAGTAGTTACAAATATTTAAAGTCTGGTACACGCTCATCAATATTCAGGGGTCTTTGGGGCACCTGGGTGGCTCAGTGGGTTAAGGCCTCTGCCTTCGGCTCAGGTCATGATCCCAGGGTTCTGGGATCGAGCCCCGCATCGGGCTCTCTGCTCAGCAGGGAGCCTGCTTTCTCCTCTCTCTCTCTGCCTGCCTCTCTGCCTTGTAATCTCTGTCTGTCAAATAAATAAATAAAAACCTTTAAAAAAAAATATTCAGGGGTCTTTGGATATAATTTTTTGAAATTCCATGATTCTTTTGAACCCAGGATAACTCAAAAAAGTGAGGTCGAATAGTTCCTAGTTCTCTCTGCCTAGTCTGTGTTTATTTTGATGCGGTCATGACAACACATGAGAAATTGTTTCCAGGTGTCTTTATTCACCTGTCACCTCAATATAGTCTCCTCAGCCTGCGGAGTCATGTAGCTCTAGGCCTTGCAATTTGAAAACAAAAAATTTCTGTGAATGACCACTGTCTGATGACCTGGGTATATTGAATGGAATTTAAATCTTCACACCTAGCTTCAAAATTCTTTTGAATATTACCTAAAAATTGTAAGTTTTAAGGGCGTGATTGGAAGATGGATAATTTAGATCATACTAGGATGTGAGTTTGTCTTACAGTTTGTCCCAGAACTAAAGTATGTGATGGAGCTGAAACCGAAGGTTTGGTTTCAGGGCAAATGTTGTTTTGACTTGAATATTCTTCTAATCTTGTTTTTTTTTTTTTAATTTTGCCTTTTATTTTGGAGCCCCATCTATGCCAAGTGAACTGATCTTCCTATGTTGATACCAAACTACTCAAATTCTGTCAGGTGGCTATGCTTGTCAGTCCATGCGTGAGCTCATCAGGTGGTTTCCGTGAACATCCTGTGCTGTCTAGCCCAGGTGAGCTGCATACCTTGAGGGCCCTGGGTTAGCCGCCCTTACTCTGCACAACTCATTCCACACAGGAGGTGAAGGAGGGAAAGTGCCTGGCTCAGGTTGATCAGTGAGGAGTGGCTGGGCAAGACTTGAAGCCTCCTGCTTCTTTAGCTAGGTGGTTTCCAGTAGTGGAGAGAACAGATGAGCAGACAGATGTGCATTCCATCTATGGCGCCACCATGTACCAGCTGTGACTTTAAGCAGGGTCCTGAGCTTTGTTTCCATCTATAAAATTGGTGCTGTACCACCTGTTAGTGCTACCGTGAGGACTGATGTAACTTTTGTAAATTGCCTGGCACAGCATTTCCCTTTCCTACTTCCTCTATTCCTGATGTGCACTTTACAATGGCAGGAACCAATTCCCTTGACACTCACCCTTGGGGGCAGATAAAACTGGTTCCTGTATCAGCCACACTGGGGGCTTGCTGGGTAGACTTGTTGAGCTGCCCATCCCAAGACCACAGCAAAGTGACCCTTGCCTTATTGTGGACTGCCTGCTGGGAAACCCATACCAGAAAGATGGGGCTAGGCTGTGGACAGCTACAGAAAGGCCAAAGCTGCCCCAGAATTTTTTTTCTTAATAGGTCCCACAGAAAGGTTTCTATCTCAGAACCTTGGCAAGGACCTTCTTTTGTGTGAATTTAAGGCAAACTTCGAAAAAAACCTGTGCATTCATTGATGAGACTAGTTTATTTTTGGCTGCAAACACAACATGAAAAGAGACCACCTCCTATATCTTTCATGTAGTTTTAATCTAAAAAATACTTTCTGAACATAAAGTCAAACTTCTTTGTTACTGAGGAAACTGGGGCATTGCTTTATCTTCTCTATAGCTTATCACCTTGATTAACATTACTGTCTCTATAATATTGTCTCCTTAAGCCCTGAGCATGAAAGCACTTTGATTATTTTGGCAGATGATGTGGTATCAGATGTGGTACCAAATGTTTGTGTTCCTTACAAATTCTTTTGTTGAAGCCCTTACTCCGAATATAATGGGATTTGAAGGTGGGGCCTTTGAGAGGTAATTGGGTTTGGATGAGGTCGCAGGGGTGGAACCCCCATGACAGGATTAGTACTCTTATAAGGGGATCACAGTATTAGGGCTCCTTTCTCTGTGAAGATACCAGAAGATGGCTTCCAGCCGTACCAGAAAGAGGGTCTTTACCAAACACAGATCTGCTGGTTTCTTAGCCTCCCAAGCTGTGTGAAATACATATAAGCCATTCATCTATGGTTATGTGTTTTAGCCATAAAAACATTAAATTCTATCTCAAGAGCAAGTCAGATTAGTAGGCCACTAACCAAACAGACCTCTTTTTCTTGACCTGAACTTAGAATGATGGCATTGACTCATGAGGGTTGGGAGTATAGAAACAGTCCTACGACTCCTCCATCTTATCTATTATCAGGATGTTATCTATAACATTATAGATTCCTCTTAATGAGGCTCATTAGGAGGAAAAGGTCCCTGGCTTTTCAGTAAGATTTTTTTCTCTGTAGCGATTGGCTTGCTTTTATCTTACAGCTGCCTTGAGTTTCAAGATTGATAAACATTACTTGTTGGTGCTACATACCAGGAAGGTCTGAACCAAATTTAACTCCTAATTTTACATATTTTTTAGAACTTCATGGGATAAATGTTTTGTATTGGTCCAATCTAGATATCTGTTGTTGCCATTAGATAAAGAAGGATTCTGTGATAAAATGTACATAGGTGTGCCAGAGGAAGAAGATTATTAAAGTATTCATTTAAAGGCTAGAGGCAACATGGGGGGACCAGAAAGACATGGGAAAGTAATTTTACAATTAAAATGCATACAATTTAAAAAAATGCATACAAATAGGAGATTCATGAACCAGTCAAGCAACAGTTGCATGTTTCTTAAATTTTCACTGGCTTCAATCATAACAAATCAGTTGCCATACTGATATATATATATATTTTTTTATTTTGCCATACTGATACTTTAACATTATATTCAGTTTTCTTTCCTAAGTACTTTGTTTCTCATTTGTCAAACATGAGAGAGAATGTACAATTTTAAAAATTTATTTCTGAAATACTTTATTCTTTTAATTAGTACACATTATATTAAGTATAGAATTTCCTTAAAAATTAACTCTTGGGTTCACGGTTAGGACACTGATATGAAGAAGAAATCCTCTGGCTCTTTTGACTTTTCTTCTACATTTATCCAAATAGATTCTCATATTAAAGTTCTTCCATGTTATTTCTGTCCAAGTTGTGACAGCTAAAACAAAACAGAATAACTTTAATCAAAAAAGAAATTTATGCATTCAAACATATTTGTAAACACCTTAAAAATATATGCTTAAATCATGGTAAAATCCTAGGTTTCTCATTTTGTTCACTGCATTTATATATAGAATAATAAAATTTCACTCAATGTTTACCACCAATTCTAATGTTTAAGTAGATCTTTTAAAACTGAATAATAATAAAGGCTGTCATGGTAAAAAAAAATCAATATAGGTAGAAATCAACAAATGGAAATAAAAACTCTGAGAATAAAGTCAACATTAACTCAGTATGAGACGTAAAGGAAAATCAGTTGCAGCTTTACAGCTGAGAGTTTACTTCTTCACATAATTAGTTTGATACTTCTAGCACATCATTAAAAATTAAAAAAAAAAGTATTCAATTCTGGAAGGCTGGATAAATTACTGGCCTAATTCTCCCAGGGATAGCAATCATAAACCTTAAACAAAATACAAAAAACCAACTATTGGAAGGCCATGGAGAGCAACTGAAAACTGGTAGGTTTGGGAAGAGAACAGACACTTGGAAGGGGAGACTAGCTAGCCCTGGCTGAGTTCCCTGGTTCTTTGGCTATTAGCCAAAATTCCCTGGTTCTTTAGGCTAATAGCCAAAGAACCAGGGTACAGGGAGCAACTAAAGCCTCTGAATATTAGAGGAAATCCTGGAAACGGGAGGGAAAGAGTGAGGGAGCCCTAAATTTTGTGTATACACTTTTCCTAAACCTGTAGTGAAACCCTAAACCATGCATGAATGAGAGAGACTAAGAAGCAAGATGTGAACTGCTGCCCAAGAGACAGTTTGACATGTTGAGTCTAACCAAGTTAATTGACTGCTCAAAGCCCCAATCAACACTCCAGAGAAACAGAATTTAGTTTCCAAAAAATATATTCACAATATTTAGGATACAATCTATCTAAAATTAATATATGAAGGAACAGGAAGATTGGAACCATTCTCTAGGGGTAAAGACAGGAGATACAGTGAGATAGATGATCCATGTGCTGTAATTAAAAAAGACAAGGGCTTAAAAGCAGCTATGACAACTATCCTCAGTGAAATAATGGAGAGTATGTTCACAATGAAAAGACAGAAAATCCCAGCAGATAAATACAAACTCTATTAAAAAACAAAAAACACAAATGAATATTCAAGAACTGGTAAAATTATTCAAAATTATTCAAACAGCAAAAAGAAGATAATGAAAGAGTGAATCTGAATATAGTACAACTTAAAGTATATACTCTAAAGAACAGAATCAGGGGTACCTGGTTGCCTGAGTTGGAATGACATGCTACTCTTGATCTTGGGGTCCTGAGTTCAAGTCCCACATCGGGTGTAGAGATTATTTAAATAAGTAAACTTAAAAAAAAATCTTAGACAAAAAAAAAAACAAACAAATAGAATGTTCAGAGATGTTTGGCATAATATAAAAGGTTGAACATATAGGTGACTGGAGTCCGAAAAGGAGAGGAGAAAATTGGGCATAAAATATGTGAAGAAAGAACAGCTGTAAATGGCCTAAATTTGGTGAAGGTACAAACTGACAGAGTCAAGAAGCTCAG
This sequence comes from Meles meles, assembly GCF_922984935.1. Taxonomy (NCBI): domain Eukaryota; kingdom Metazoa; phylum Chordata; class Mammalia; order Carnivora; family Mustelidae; genus Meles; species Meles meles. The sequence continues at coordinate 84,772,141 of NC_060071.1, read as the reverse complement.
TGATCCCCAAATAAGATAAATATACAAGAAGTCATAAATACACAAGAAGTGGTAGGTGTATGTATATATATATATACCTCCTAACTGCTAAAAACCAAACATAATGAAGAAATCATGAAAGAAGCCAGAGAAAAATTTCACATGTAAAATTGTATGAATCTTAATACTGCTGCCCTTCCTATCAGAGACAATGGAGAGTATAAGACTGTGAAATAACATCTTTAAAGTTTTGAAAAACTGTCAATCCAGATTTCTATATCCAGTAAAAATATTTAAGAATAAAGGTAAAATACATTCTCATGTAAAAGAAAATTAAGAGAATTCACTATTTGTATACCAGAGCTATTTTAGGATTTATTATAAGTTTTGCAGTCAACAGATGGAAATTAAAATCTACTAGAGGTGGTAGGGATGAAGAACGCTGGAAATCAAATCTGTGTAAATGCAAAGGATTTCCTTGTGATACAGATGACCGAAGCGGAAATAACCTCACAAGACAGTGGATAATGTTAATGATACGTAGAAGTAAAATATATCACAATCACAGAAGAGCTGAGGGAATGGGTCTATAGGGCTGCAAGGTTTTTATATTTAATGCAAGTGGCAGAATATTAACTCTAGTTTCTAAACAGTTAAAGATGTATAGATTGTGATCTCTAGAGCAACTGTTAAAATTAATAATGCAGAGCTCAGCTAAAATACAGAAGTGTTCAAATAATAGAAAGGAAGGCAGGAAGGGAGGAATAGAGGGTGGCCCAACTATTTCAAACTAACAGAAAGCAAACAGTAGGGGCACCTGGGTGGCTCAGTGGGTTAAAGTCTCTGCCTTCAGCTCAGGTCATGATTCCAGGGTCTTGGAATCGAGCCCTGCATCAGGGTCTCTGCTCAGTGGGGAGCCTGCTTCCTCCTCTCTCTCTGCCTGCCTCTCTGCCTACTTGTGATCTCTGTCAAATAAATAAATAAAATCTTAAATAAAACACAAACAAACAGTAAAATGCTGGATCTACACATTACTTTGAAATTACTGAAGCTGTAGCAATGAATAAAGAATGGAAAAATGAGTAGGTTATCTTATAAAGCAAGTACAGTAAAATGTTAATGGGGAGTGTACCTGTGTTCACTCATCTTCTTGAACTTTTCTGTATTCCCCTATCAGTGGGCAACTACATTAAGGTTAAAAATACAAAAAAAAACATATCCTGAGGATAAGAAAGTTATGCCGGAAAAGGATGGTAGGAATAGGGCATTGTTGGGGTTTTTATGGCAGCCCAGGCAAAGATGAGTGAACATTACGGGTTAGACTATGGAGCATTCCCAGTAGTTAGCTTCGAGAAAGTGAATTTCTTAGCCCAATTTGTGAGATGGTTGGCAAATGTGGACAGTAGAAAAGGAAATGGTGAACCGAATTTTGCCTGAGTACACTATTCCACTTTTAAATCCTCTGAATTTATCTTTTCATAGATTTGGGATACTAGAAATAATGTTATTTATCAGAGTTTTCTGTATAGTCGTTCATAGCAAAATCTTGTATTTTTATAGCTCTATGGGTTTTGGCTTCAGCTGGTTTAAATGAATATGATGATTCTCTTGCTCTCTTTTAAAAAACATCAACAGCAAATTATGGTTTGTTAAGAGAAACTAACAAGGTGCACTTTACCTGTTTTATGAACTGTGTAGCATTAAAAAGTTCACTGCAGCCATATAAAATATGTTTGCCTTGTTTCCCCTGTAAAAATAAGAGAAAACTCCTATAAGCAAGTAACAAGTAATGTTTTCAATATTCCTAAGAAGAGTGATCAAGGCTAATAAGACTTTTTATTATTCTTTAAGGTTTTCTTCGGGGGTGGGGGCAGCTGTTGAATTTTAGTGTACACATGTTGTTCCTAAAACTAATGGGAAAAAAAGTGGTGAAAGGGGAATGTACCCTGTTGGTACCATTTATACTGAAAACAGAAGGAATGTGATGACCACCATATTTCATAAGAACAACAACTGTCTACAAAATCCTAGGCCAACATTCTTCCCATGTAGGATCTGTACTATTTGAAGAAAACATTCCTATGGTTTGGTTACGCTGACAGTAGGATATGGTACAAATAGCATGAATTGTCACCACAGTTTCATTTGTGCAATACAGTACTTATATATTAATACATTTCATTTTGTAACTCCTTATGAATTTCATTCCTAATTTTGGCAGAATGCTGTAACCCAATTATAGCAGTCAAAATGTCTACTGCAGAATTTTGGTAAGTCCTTAATTATTCTATGTATTGTGTACTTCAAGGAAAATTCATTTCTTCTTTAATGTAAAATGTTTATTCTACAACAAAGCAAATATGGTAATTTGTCAAGAAACAGAATTATGGCTTTGTAATACAAGAGAAGAACCGTTTTTTGTGATGTATCAGTTGTTTTAAACATGGTTGGCTCAATAAATGTCCTAGCTGGCCATTTCTGAGAACAAATAAATCAAGAGTCACACATCACTCTCATTTTTTCAAAATGAGATGTTATGTGCAACAACTACATAGGGTTGGTCATATAAGTCGGATTCTTGAGGCTCCACAGGATATACTTACACAATACATTAATAAAGGTAGAGATTACAGCAAAGGAGGATAAAAAAAAGCATAGGAAATATTAGAAGGGTCCAAATATCCCAGGCACAGCTTCCAGGATTCCATCTTAGTAGCACAGGGCACACTTAATTTTTAATTGTGAACCACCAAGTTAGAGTGAAGATAGACACACCCTGGTTGCAGGGGAGCCCCAGTCTTGTCCAAGGGGTCTTTTATACCTCTCTGATCATGTAACCAAAATCAAGGTGCATGACCAGGCTCAGTAGCAGAAGAAAACATGACAGAAATTGGGCGCAAATCATCAATATTTACATTTTCTATTAAACAGTGCTGACAAGCTAGTGCAAGTTGCCCCCAGTCTATCTTGGGCCCTAGCCCAGGACTATATTAATGATTAGTTAGTACCTTATATTCACAGTTAGCCAGATGTCAGCACATGGCTCCCAAGAGCCCCAGAGATAAGTAAGCACAGGGTTGAAACAAACTAGCTGAGATTAATACTGTACTATAGGTTTAAACATTGCAGTTTACCAATATTCCTGTGCAAACTTCTCAATTATGCACAAACTTGATACTTCCTTCTTCCATTAAAAACTGAACTTTAAGAAATAATACCTGGATTCAAGGTAGCAATTATTAACTACATCTAGTGATTCTCTAGCCAGTCATCTTCCATCAAGAGCACAATCTGTGGTGGCTTTAAGTTCAATTATCAATACATCTGGTTACTTATTACCAACTTTTTTTTTCCTTTTGGGGTCAGCACACTTTTACTTCCAAATTGCTTTTGGATATCAGTGCATATTATTTCTGCAACTATAAAAAGAAACAAAAGGCTACAGGTACACTTATTCAAAGCCTATTGTATACTTTATATATTTGTTCAGAGCACCTATGCAAATGACTGAGTCCCCAAATACCCTCAAGAGTCTGAATTACTCCTTTTAGAAATTTACCTTATAACTTCAAAATGTCTGATACTATTACTGGAGAATCAGATATTAGAAAATTTCTAAACTATACTTTTGCTTTAATAAATATACCTCCACATATAAATGTCTGCTCTCAAAATTAGACAAATTAACAAGATGGTTGGTTACTTAGGGGCACATGGGTGGCTCATTCAGCTAAGTGTCTGCCCTTGGTTCAGGTCATGATCCTGGAGTCCTGAGACTGAGCCGAGTCAGGATCCCTACTCAGCCCAGGGCCTGCTTCTCCCTCTGCTCCTCTTCCCTGCTTGTGTGCTCTTTCAAATTAATAAGATCTTAAAAAAAAAAAAAAAAAAAAAAAAGGAAGATGGTTATTTGTATGATAAGGATTGACTACCAGTTTCATTTCACAGCTGGTTCTATGGGTATGTTCAGAAGGTCACTGTCCATGCAGTTTTTTTCTAGTACATTTCATGTGTAAGGCAGGTACAGATTTGCAGAGATGTGAAAAGCCTTTGTGAAGCATACTGATTTGGAAGCTACTAGAGTGTCATTTATCTAACCACTGTCGTGGCAGAGCTAGTATGTTCTATGTAACAATCACAAATAATTTTCTTATATTTTTGGAAAGTTGAGTCTCAGCCTCAGTATATTTGAATTTTTTTTAACCCTTTGACCCCTTTCACCCATTTCTCTCACCTACCTGTGGCAACCACAAATCTGTTCTCTAAATCTAAAAGCTTTTAAAATTAATTAATTTTTAGAGAGAGAACATGTGAGAAGAGGGAGAAAGAGAATCTCAAGCACACTGTATGCTGAGTGTGGAGCCCGAAGCAGGGCTCAATCTCATGACCCCGAGATCATGACCTGAGCTGAAACCAAGAGTTGAATGCTTAACTGACTCAGCCACCCAGATGCCCCATGAGTTTTTCTTCTTTTTAAATGAGTCCACATATAAGAGAAACCACAGGGGGTTTGTCTTTCTTATTTCACTTAGGATAATGCCCCCTCTATCCATCCATGTTGTCACAGATGGCAAGATTTCATTCTTTTTTATGGCACATATGCATGCACAATTTCTTTACCATTCATCTATCAATGGATACTTAAGTTGCTTCCATATCTTGGCTCCTTTAACAATGCTGCAGTGACTATGAGGGTACATATATCTTCTCCAGTTAGTGTTTTCGTTTTCTTCACATAAATACTCAGAAGTCGAATTGCTGGATGGTAGTTCTATTTTTACTTTTTTGAGGAAACTCCATACCGTTTTCCGTAGTGGCTGCACCAATTTACATTCCCACCAACAATGCATGAGGGTTCCCCTTCCTCTGCGTGGTTGACACACTTGTTATTTATTTATTTTGGGGGGGGATAATAACCATTTTAACAAGTGTGAGGTGAATTTCATTGTGGTTTTGACTTACATTTCCCTGATGATTAATGATGTTGACCATCTTTTCATCTGTCTGTTGGCCATATGTACGTCTTGTTTGGAAAAAAATGTCTGTTCAGGTCCTCTGCACATTTTTAATTGGATTACTATTTTCTGGTTGAGTTAAGTTCTTTGTGTATTCTGGATATTAATCCCTTGTCAGATACATTATTTGCAAACATATTTTCCCAATCAGTAGGCTGCCTTTTCCTTTTGTTGATGGTTTCCATTGCTGTGGAGAAACTTTTTTTTTTTTTTTTTTTTAAGATTTTATTTATTTGACAGAGAGAGATCACAAGTAGGCAGAGAGGCAGGCAGAGAGAGAGGAGGAAGCAGGCTCCCTGCCGAGCAGAGAGCCCAAGGCGGGGCTCGATCTCAGGATCCTGAGATCACGGCCTGAGCCGAAGGCAGCGGCTTAATCCACTGAGCCACCCAGGCGCCCCGCTGTGGAGAAACTTTTTACTATGATGTAGTCTCATTTATTTTTGCTTTTGTTGCTAGATTAAAAAGATCACTGCCAAGACCTATGTCAGTCACGGAACTGACTGCTTGTTTTCCTCTATGAGTTCTATGACTTCAGGTCTTATGTTCAAATCCTTAATCCATTTTGAGCTAATTTGTATGTATAGTATAAAATAGAAATTGATTTCATTTTATTTTTTTACATGTGGCTGTCTAGTTTTCCTAGCACCATTTATTGAAAAGACTGTCCTGTGCCCCACTGTATATTCCTGACATCTTTGTTGTAAATTAATGTGCCATATGTTGTATGGGTTTATTTCTGGGCTTTCAGCTCTCTTCCTGATATATGTGATTGTTTTTATGCTAGTACCATACTGTTTTATTACCATAGCTTTGTAATACAGTTTGAAATTAGAACATGTGATGCCTCCAGCTTTATTCTTCTTTCTCAAGATTGCTTTGGCTATTAATAGTCTTCTGTGGCTTATGACAAATTTAGGATTGTTAATTCTATTTCTGTGAAAAAGTGCCACTGGAATTTTGTCAGGGATTACAATGAACCTGTGGATTGGTTTGAGGAGTATGGACATTTCAACAATATTGATTCTTTCAATCATGAACACAGAATTTCTCTCTGTGTCTTCAGTGGCTTATAGTTTACAATAAACACGCCTTTCATTAAATTTATTCCTAGGTACTTAATTTTTTAAAATGTGACTGTAAATGGGACTGTTTTCTTGATTTATGTGATAGTTTGTTATTAGTGTATAGAAATGCAACAGATATCTGGGTATTATTTTTGTATCCTGCAACTGTACTGAGTTCTGACAGTTTTTGATAGTCCTTGTATTTTCTCTATATGTCATCTGCTAATAGTGACATGAGTTTTACCTTTCTTTCCAATTTGGATGCCTTTTCTTTCTTATTGCCTAATTCATACTACATGCAAAATTAACTCAAAGTGGATCAAAGATCTACATCTAAGAGTGAAAAGGTTTTTCTTTTCTTTTAGAAGTCTTTTCAAGACTTTAGTCTTAGATTTGGCAAAAGACTCCTAGATATGACACCAAAAGCATGAGCAACAATACAAACTGGATTTTAAAAAAATAAAAAGAACTCTTGTACTTTAAAAAACACCATCTAAAAGTGCAAAGGTAACCTAAAGAATGGGAGAAAATATTTGTAAATCACGTATCTGATAAGGGACTCAATAATAAAAGGGCAGAATACCTAAATTTTTAAATGGGCAAATAATCTGAATAGACATTTCTCCAAAGAAGAGAAAGAAATGACCAATAAGTAATGAAAATATGCTTCACATCCTAAGTCATCAGGGAAATGAAAATCAAAAACCACACTGAGATACCACCTCACTCCCACTAGTATAGTCAGAATCAAAAAAGTCCAATAACAAGTGTTGGTGATGACGTGGAGAAGTCAAAATCTTCATACACTGCTTCCGTGAATGCAGAATGGTGCAGTCTGTTTGGAAAACAGTCTAACAATTCCTCAAACAGTTAATCATAGAAGTTACAGTGACCCAGGAATTCCACTCCTAGGTATACACCTAAGAGAAATGAAAACATATATTTACACAGAATGACAATAGCCTATGACTTTTGGTTCCAGGTGGACAGCAACAGGTTTCATCCAGAATGACAATCATTTTGGATTTGGGTTCGTATACCTGGTTATTGGAGCAAACACCTTTAACACTCTATTAGAAGCCTCAGCAGACCATTTCATTTTGGGCTCTTTTTATATTTTACTTGACAAACCCATTTTGCTACAGGTGCAGTTCATTAAGTGTGCTAAGAAGCCTCATATACAACAGACTGACTTACATACCTCACCAGACACAAAGTAGCAGACTGACTAAAAACTGGAACAGACATTTAGACACTTATTTCCTAAACTGGACACCTGTCCTGCTGAGACAGTAGCTTGTATGATGGAATGTGTGTTAAAATATAACAGGCATACAATTATAGGGGAGAATCAACAGGGGATAGATTTTTAAGATACTGCAGGAAGAATAAGGGAGAGATAAAGAGGGTAATAACACAGGAACTAGCAAAAATTTATTCTGCATTTCTAAAAATTTTTTCTCTATGTGATCCTCTAGTACAGGGACATGGATTAATCGCAAACATGACACCAAAATACTACCTCTAAATCTGTCTGAGGCATGATGGAAAGGGCTGTTTCTACTTTCTGCCTGTCTAAATTGGGCTTAACAGGTGGACCAGACAGTCCTATAAGCTTGCACTTACCCAACCCTACCTCCTATCACTAGGAATGGACCAAGGGGAAAGCATTCTCCTACTGCTGCCTGCACTATGGATCAGTCATCTTGCTGAATCTGACCGTCTTCTAAACCTGGGGTCAAATTCTGAGAAAAATGACAGACACATGCAAAGAATGAAATCTTGGATTCTCCGAAAAGGAGCCAATAAGTGAGTCACACAAAAGGGAAAAGGTAACATTATCTCTGTACCTTGTAAGAGGCCAAGAGCAAGAGTAATACTCTGAGCTATCCTTACACATGCCCACAAGGTTTGCAGAAAACTGCCTCCTTCATTTGAAACTTAAGGTCCAAGATGGGTTCCAGTTCAAAACACCGAATTTGCAGTTACCCATATTGTAAGTCCTGATGATGCTAATAACATCTAGGGGATAGACACTTGGAATAATTCTAATCCTTTTTCTTTTACAGGTTCTCATTTTATAGGTTTGATGTATTTTCTAAGATCCCTCTGGGGAGGCAAAATTAGGATACTACTACCACTAAAATGTATACAAAATAATTCGTTCAACAACAGAGCTGAAGACCACAGTGTAGCTGTTAACCTAAGTAATGATCTGTTAAAAGTGCTTGGATATGGGAACTTAAAATATCTACTACATGCCTGACCGGTCCTAGTATCATATGCTCTACTGTCTATATGCCATGTTTTTGTGGGTGGAGGATAATAATCAGGGAAAAAAAAATACTTAGTAAACTGTCATCAAGTAAAAGATAAAGGGCTTACATACCTATTGCTGATAGTTTGATGTTCTTCTGATCAAAGTGACTGATCAGAGAAAAAACTAGATTTAGTTAACTATCAATTACTTGTTACAAAGAATCAACTTACTAAAACATTTCACAAAATTAAAAATTCTGTAGTAGAAAGAGATGAGTAGTCAAGCTTATACATGATTAAAAACAAGTTTGCAGTAAAATATTTGGTAGACTGCAATGTTTCTTCAAAATTATGCCTGCAAAATCTCGACCTTTTTAGACTTCCATAACATAGGACATAAGGAATGATCATTATTTAATGTTAATTCTGTTGCCCCTACATTTTAAATGGTGTTTTCCTCTTGAAGTTACACCCTCTCCTTCATATACTTTTGCACAGTTGTCTGTTATTCCCTGCTGCTGTGAGCTTCGAGTGGTCTCTGAATATTTAAAGTCAAATTAAGATAGCTTCCAAGTACATTACATCAATAAGATACATTATTTTCCAGATTAACTACAATTTTAGGCTAGAAATGTGACAGGAATTGGAAAACAATGAGCTTACAGGCATTTCCCCTTTATGAGGACTTTCAGCCTACGTCCAGGAAAGGGGGTATGTAAGAGTCAGAAGAGCCACCAGAGAATGCTAGTATGCTAAAGACACAGAACAACTGTGAAACATCAAAGGATTAAAGAATAAAAAGGCCAACATATACCTTTATATAGTCAACAAGATTTTGGTATTCAATGTAGTTGCCTCCTCCCACTACAAAAACAATTGCCTAAAAATGCAGACAAAAAAAAAAAATAGGTAAGTTGAAAGAAACAGTATTTTACCTTTTAAGCAACATGGTTTTTAGTTCAAAGCATTATTCCACAACTTACATAAAAAAAATAAAAATTAGCAAAAGGTCACATCCTAAGCACCTAATGCTACTTCAATTAAAAAGTGTAAAGAGGAAAGTAAACCTCATTCTTCAGTTAAGTAATAGCAAGTAAATCTAAAAGGCTTCCTCCAAAAGACTTTTTAAAAATTTAAGGTTATTTATTGTAGGTAGAAAAAGAAACTTGGCCTATAATTTCCAAAATGTTCTTTACTAATTTTTGTTAAGAAGCTTCTTGTATTTCAAATGAAAACAGTCATGGTTATCTTCACAAAAGTTTGGAAGCTAATTTTAGAAACAAGTTCCACACATATAAAACCTTTACCATAGTCTTAGATTTCTTTTCCATGAATTACCTAATTTTGTGTCCCTTTTTAAAAAGATTTTTACTTAAATTCCAGTTAGTTACTATACAGTGTAGTATTAGATTCCAGTGTATAATACAGGGATTCAACAGTTCCATAAACATCAGGTGCTCTTTGTAGCAAGTATACTCCTTAATCCCAGTCCCCCCACCCACATCCCCTCTTGTAACCATTAGCCTGTTCTCTATAGTTAAGAGTATGTTTCTTGGTTTGTCTCTTTTTTCTCCATGCTCATTTGTTTTGTTAATTCTACGTATGAGTGAAATCATAAGGTATGTCTTTCTCCGGCTTATTTCACTTAGCATAATCTACTCTAGCTCTATCCATGTTGTTGCAAGTGTCAAGATTTTGTTCTTTTTATGGCTAAGAGTCCACTGTAAAAATACATCTTCTGTACCCATTCATCAGTCAAGGGACACTTATATGAAAAGATGCTCAATCAGCATCACTCATCATCAGGGAAATACAAATCAAAACCACCATGAGATACCACCTCACACCTGTTAGAATGGCTAGAATCAACAACATAGAAAACAACAGGTGTTGGGGAGGATGTGGTAAGAGGAACCCTCTTATACTGTTGGTGGGAATGCAAACTGGTGCAGCCACTGCGGAAAACAGTATGGTGTTTCCTTAAAAAGTTAAAAGAACTACCTTCAATCCAGCATCATACTACTTGGTATTTACCCAAAGGAGACAAAATACTAATTCAAAGGGATACGTGCACACCAATGTTTATAGCAGCACTGTCTACCATGGCCAAACTATGGAAACTGCCCAAGTATCCATTGACTGTATCAGTTTTTAGCTTAAAACTATTCTAAGTAGTTTTATAAATCAGGAAAAGATGGTTACTAATTTAGAAACACAGAATTGGATTTATGAAAATTACCATACAGTAATTTTAATAAAGCCATATTTAAGATAAAGACAATTCTTCAAGACTGCTTGGTAATCTTCCTTCTGTTTTAGAGACAGAATTTTTATACAGAACTTACCTCCTGGAATGGATTTTTGTTCCTTGGAACTGAGCTGCAACAAAGAAAAATGTTGGTGAAAATTTCACTGAAGACTTTCACTATGGATAAAAGAAGTAGGGAAAACACACGTGCACACACAATTAGATACGTATTACAGTTCTTCCCCCTTCGCTTTCTTTGAGACAGGATCCTTTAGTTCTGTGTACCCAAATAGTGAATTGGGATGCAGAGGAATATGAGGCACATGTGTCAGTATCTAAAAGGGAGTAGGGCAATCTGTTAACTTTAAAATAGAATCTAAGAGAAAACTGAACGGGAGAAGGAAACACTGAGCAGCAGCTCTCAGAAGGAATAAGCTAAGTTGATAAAATATATTTTAGTGGTAAATTATATAAGATTTTACTATATTCAACATAATTTTACAATTTGTCAGTATCTACATCTATGGAAAAAACTATAAACGCATGTATGGGAAGTAACAGGAGATGGGGGGATGAGAGGAGGAATTTGCATTTTGCTGCAGCTTATTTCTTTGTATTTCTATATACCATTATATATTATTACATGTATTAGCCTCATATTTATATACTTAAAATGTATTTTAAAAATACTTATTTGGTGTCCAAGAGATCTTTTAATAAAGATATTTTTCAAAGCTTTTACGAATCACATATATTTGTTTTGGTGCTAAGACAGGCTATACAAAGAGAACTTAGGTTTTCCTCACAAGCAGTTTTTAAAAATCTTAATGAAAAGAAGAGTGCTATTACACCATCCTTAATTACTGAAAGGCCAATTTCACAGCTTTATCATCTTTTCATCATTTCTATGGCCTGTGAATGAATTCTCCATAGAAAGGGCCAGAAGTCCACTTGACTTCAACACCTCATTAGCGATTAACCTCCTTCCAGAGTGCTTTAGGTTCCTCTAAGAGTATACACAGAATGAGGAGAAATTTAAATAGCACAGTATTACTAGTTATTAATAACCAAGGTTAATTGTGATGAAATAGCTCAGGAGAAGGCAAAGAAGTTTCTAAGAAGCAAAATATGCCTACTTGTTAGCCATATGCAAATACAAGGATAAAACATAAGCCGGAGAATATCAAGACAGGAAAAGAGTTGTAAATCCACTGTCTTAAAGTATACATACCAGTGGGTTTTACTATATTTACAGAGTTGTACAACTGTCACCACTAACTTCAGAACATTTTTTACCACTCCCAAAAGAAGCCCCATACTCATTATCTGTCACTCCGCATTCTCTCCCTTCTAGAATTTATTCTTTGTCAGATTCTCCTTTGCCAGCTGCAGCTGCTCTTAGCAGCTTCTTTCACAACTTTAGCAATATTTCTGTTAAGAAAATAACCTTTTAAGTTACAGTATAATCTAACAATCAACTATCTAGTACTAGATTATCTGTTCTATTGATAAAGATAAAAACTTAGGATAAAGCAGAGACAAAGTTCTAAAGATCCCAAACAAAATGTAGGCAAGAAACTAGCTTCATTCAAGTCTAGGTGAGAAAGAAGATCACTCTAAAAAGGTTTTTTTCCCCCCCTCCTATTTAGGCCTATTCTTTCTCTATGACTTGTAGCCTATTTTTCATACTCCCATGAAGTAAATCCTGAAAAATGATATCAATAGTGAAGCAAACAAGAACCTTACCACACCATGTTTGTTATAGAGAAATCATCAGTAGAATGTTTCACTGCCATAAAGAACTATTTATAATAATCTACGGGGGCTTAGCTTTTATGGGCCAGTTAAATAAAACAACAACTGGTATCCAACATAAAGTTCCTGTCTTTGCTTTGGTTCAATAAGAATGTTCATTTAAATACACATCCAAATTCCCCTCCCCCAAACGGTCTGTAATACTGCCATCTCGTCATAAAAAAACAAAAATAAAACAAGGCCAAAGTATTTTTTTGGTGTGTGAGTATATATACTTGAAAAGAACCGAATGTCAAGTAAGATTAGCAGTGATTATCTCTAGGTAATAGGATTATATATTTTGTTTACTTACCAGTTTTCTACATAGTTTGAATTTTTAATAAGCAATTACTGATTTGTAACAAAAATTAAGTTATTTCCATTCTTAGCCAGGTGGGAAGACCTACAAACCAATTACACAAGTCAAGAGCTGCTTACCTGTCATTGCCCCGCAGCATTTTGGGATCAAAATATCTATAGTCATCAGTTTCCTATTAAAAAAACAGAACTTGATTTCTCTGTAGAAAGTTCCTGTTTGGCTTTGAATATGTTATTTAATTAAGCTATTACTCTGGTGGATTACTTAAATAAATTTGTGTCACCACCACTACTACTAACAGAGCATTTACTACATGTTAAACATTATTCTAAATCCTTTAGATGAAATTACTCATTTAAATCCCCAAAACATCTATGAGATAGTTATTGTTACCTCTGTTTTTTTCAGATGGGCAAAGTGGGGTACAGAGAAGTTATCTAAATTTCCTAAGGTCACATAACTAGTAAGCATGAGAAGTACAGGATTTGAACCCAAGTAGCCTAGTTTCAATGCCCAAGCTCTTAATCACTGTACTATACTACACTATATTGCTATACGGTCTTGAAAATATACCCATTTTATAAACCAATATAATTTTTATTTTGTTTGTTTTAGAATTTTATTATATGTCCATGATTTTACTGAATATACAGAATAACCTAATACAGGTTCATAATCTCTACTATCTGAAACATTCAGAGTTAGATGTATTCTGGCATTTTGAATTTAAAAAGTTCTTAGATGGTATCATGCATGAACGATAAAGTATGACATTCCCAGTTATGGGAGTGCAGGTATACAAAATCCTTCAGTTTTCAGAACTTTTTAAATTTCTGACATTGTGGATAAGGAGTTATGGAATCTCTCAACTGGAGACCAGCTTCTAAATAGTGAAGAAGCTGCAAAGTACTGTTTTACTGCTGGCAGTGTAACCACTCCCTAATCTCTGCCTCCCTCTCCTTCTGCAGCACAGTCAGCCGAACCAGTCTGTGGCTTGCTGGAGCACAGATGGCTCAATGGAAACCTGACTATGACAAACCATGCATTGGCTGCCACCACCTAGTACTGTACTCAGTGGTGGACAGTGCCTAACCAATCACAAAACTCTCAGTGCACTCAAGAGTAGCATCAGAACCCTTTAGCACGCTGCTCCAGGAAACCATTACCAACCAGGGTTACAAGACAAAACCCATCTGATATTTCTTTAATTCCCTTTTAATTTATCCAGTCAAGACAAATCAAAGGGGAACATCTACTACGTGGTAAAAATGCATCTAGAATTAGGTTATAGCATTTTTCAGGCCTTTGAGATAAGATGCATTGAAGATCACTAGCCAGATTTAACGTAGCCCACTTTGCTAAGCTCTTAAGTATTTTGCTAATCTCTCTTTAATGCCTCCAAATCAAGTTGTCTACCTGGGAACAGGAAAAGGATAAGAGAAAGTGCAGGTAACTGCCTCATCTAGCAGATGGATAAAGAAATGCTTTCAAAGCAGAAAAAATTTACTCTTTCTAGTTAAAAAATATCTGTCTGTAGTAATATATTTTCAGGTATACAGTTAGAGTTACCAGTTAACTAGTAAAGGAACTTACATAATCTGGAGAAACATTAGAATAAGAACCGTAATTTAGCCATCCATGTGCCTATGACAAATATTGTGGAACACATGTGTATGCTGGAATAAGCAGTAAGCAGAAATACAGGAATAGTAGGTTTTTGGTTCCAATTCTGCTATTAAAAATAGTGTGACTTGGGAGAAGTCATTTAGTATCTCTTGGTTTTCCTCTCCCCCTCTGTTTAAATTACTTCTAATGTTTCTTTAAACTCTAAAGCTCTGTGATTCCATGTAAAGCATGTTTCTTGCCCTCATCAATATAGCACAGTGGTGAAAAATGTGGCCTGCCCAGCTCTGCCATTTATTAACTTTGTATCCTTGGGCAAGTTAATTAACTTTATTGTGCCAAAGTTTCCTCACCCATAAAATGAAAATAACAATAAAACGGTATTTTTGGGGGGGGTGCCTGGGTGGCTCAGTGGGTTAAGCCTCGGCACTCGGCTCAGGTCATCATCACAGGTCCTGGGATCGAGTCCCGCATCAGGCTCTCTGCCTGGCAGGGAGCCTGCTTCCTTCTCTCTCTCTACCTCTCTCTTTGCCTACTTGTGATCTCTCTGTCAAATAAATAAACAACAACAACAACAACAAAAAACCCCAAATAACAACAACAACAAAAACCTGGTATTTTTTGTAAAAGGTTCTAATAAAAACTAAATGTGAAAAATGTTTTGAATGATTCCTGACACATAAAAAGTATGTAATAAAATCTCAACTTCAAAATTAGGGAGTAACAAAATATCCTAAATTTCCTTAACGCCGTGTATATTTGGCATCTAAAATTCTGCATTTATTTATATTTTTAATCTTATTAGTGTTTAGGACAGTATCTCCCACAAATTGAGAGTTTATTATGAAGCAGTATTCTCTAAGATAATTAGTTATAAATGTATACTTCTCTCAAGCTTTCAGGCTTTTCAAGAACTATGTCTTTGTATATTCCAGGATGTTTTAAGGAAATCTATTGTTACACTACACTGTATACCAGAGAATACACTGTATTCTCTGTATAAATTCCCAGACTGAAGAATCCAACCCTTTTTAGCTTATCATTCTAGAACATCCTCTCATCCCGTTCATAATTGTAATTGTCCCCCTTGGGGATGTTTTACTACACTCTTTGTTTTCACATGGGCAGATTTTTAAATATGTTTGTTTGTTAATTTAATGTTATTATCATGTTTCAACAAGTACAAAAAGTGACATAATTATCTCAAGATTCTATTCCATCTTTCTTAGCATGGGATCTTAAGCCTTGCTGCCAAAATCTCCAGAGACCGAGATCCACCCAAACTAGGGATCTGATGCTGCCTTTCTTGATTCTAGACTTGTGATAACCACTTTCTAGTCGCCACAATAACAGGATGACCTGCTGTATGAAACGGACTGTGACAACCTTCACATTCCTTTCTTGAATTGTGAAAGGATAGCTTGGAAAACCAGTAAATGCTAACAATATTTACCCATTTCTCTATTCATCCAACAATTTCTCCCACTCAATTTACTTTTCAACCCAAGACTTCTGTGCCATCTGAACACATGCACTGTGTACTCCTCTCCTAATTTTCATAAAGTTAAATTGGTCTGGTATTCCGTATACTACACCAGCTGATGCCCACTAGTTCTTTGTCCTTTACAGAAGCTTGCTCCTTAGGATATGTTTTAGTATATAGAGAATACAACCTGCAATTAATTGCAATGAGAGCTGGCCAGAACAGTTAGAGCAGCTGAGAAAACCAATTCTCATTATCTGTGATAATGGCTAACAAGGCTCTTTGAGAACATGGACTCTTTCCTTTATGTAGTCTGCTGTGATTAAGCCCACAATGAACTCAGATTTTACTGCTTTTCATGTACAGAATTTGATATGTTCATGAACTTATAAGTACACTGTTAGATGCTACTCACAGGATTTGACTTCATCTCCATGAGATTGTCTAAAATACGAGTAACAGGTAGATTCTGTGGAAAAGATAAGTATTTTGTTAAATATCAGAAGGAAAACCGAAGTTTTTCTCTATTAAAAAAAACAGGTGAATCATTCCAGCTAAGTATGCTTACTTTTCCATTAAACACATTGTAAAATTAAGTATTCTGTGAATGGTGTCATAGATGTAAATACCCCTGGCACTACTCAAGTTTCTAGAGAAAAAATATAATTCTAAATCAAAAGGTCCTTTTGATGTGAAAGTGTAACCAGGTTTTAACACAAATACATGTTTGGGATTTTTACTTTGTTGGAATGTTTGCTTTTTAATATGACCAACTGCAAACTTTTGATCAAATAAGAATCCCATTTTTCCCCCTATTTCCTTTGTGCAGGTAGTAAGAGTTTCTTTAGAAACAGAGTAACTTTGAGTTTGAAAATGTATGAGATTAAAGAACCTCAAGAGTCTTTCATTTCTAATGTATATTCTTCTGAGCCAAAAGATACTTGTGCTCTTGAAAAATGGGGAAATGGATACATAAATTTTATTGACCATTTTTGTTTTGCCTGGGATAAATTCCAAATTTCCAATGACATACTGCACTGTCTTCTTACAGAAGAAATGCCACTCTGACCGTGACATGTGTAACACTGGTGTTGGCAGAAGACTGCCTCTTGACATGCTTACATGCCTTGGGATAAGAAACAGTATTGCGACATTTCAATCTACTTTTGCCGTTATTTTGAACATAAGACATGAAGTACAGAAACTTCACTAACTAACTATTAGGCTTATTCAAAATGCATTCCTAATGGGATGGTGTTCTGCCTACTTTGAACTGATATTTCCTTTGTAAACTGTGCAGGATGTTCTATAAAGAATATTTTGTATCTTAGAGACTTCCTACAACAAAGGCAACATTAAATCTGACTATTTAAATACATGTAGATAAAACATTACTATTTTACAAGAGTTTTGCTTTCTTTAGGTTATAAAACATTTTATTGTTACTAAAATGGACTACCACTAAAGAAAATGCTGCTTTGGCCAGACAGAAAATATGAATTTTTTTTTCTTTCTCTAAATTAGCAAATAAAACTTTTTAATATAATCTTAGCCAAGTAAAATTAAAGCTATTTCATTATTCCCATAAACAAAAGCACCCAAGGTTCAATCTAACTGAATGTACTTCCTGAAATCTATTATATGGAATTGAACAAAATAGCATGGCTCAAAATTTTACCCTGTAAGTTTGGTTTCAAATAAAATTGAGTAGGAATAAGTCTAAACTATGACTTTCTCTGAAGAATGACAGGAGGCAGATTTATATCTATAAAAATGTTTTATCCCAAAGAAATAACGACAGTTATATATCTGTTCCAAGTAACATTAACAAACGATGAAGTACTTTGCAAAATAAAAGGAGGGAATAATTTTTAAAGACATCTGGAGAAAGAACACATTAAAATTGTAAGATTTTACTAAAATCAATTTTATACCAATTTCTCTATTTACTACAGCTCTCTACTGAGCTCCCTGAATTGCACTACTAGATCCATGCCATGGAGAAAAATTCAGAAAAGATGTTATATAATGATAGAGCTGTAAGAGTCATATTATTTTTATATTTGTGACAATAATTGGAAATTTGAATATATCAATGTGTTCTGATAAATCCTCATGGAGTATAAAAATGAGATTTTTCTAAAAGGTGCAACTAAATTTAGCTTTGTATTTTATAGCAATACAAAATAGGTATCTGCAATACCTAAAGACAAGCCTGCTAGTGAACAGGTCATTAAATAATGCAAGAAAAACTTCTTTCTAGCAGAATAATCCCAAACTTCATGAGCCCAGGGAGAGTTCTTTATGTTTTTGTCTGGTCTTTACAACCACATAACACCCAAAGAATCATCTACCACTGTTGCACCATAGGATATTCACATACTACCAGAGATTTAAGGAAAACTTCAAGTGTAGAGAATGATAAAAGTCCATAATGTTGTTAAAGGCATAAGAGTACTTCAGAAAACAACTTCTGAGATCCTAGTCACCACTAATGCTCTACCTAGCTTTTGTTCTTTACTTAAATGAAGACTTGAACTGAGTTAATCATTAAATTAATATTTTTGAGAGAGAGTTAGCAAGAATGGGGGTGGGGGGTGGGCAGGGAGTGGCAGAGGGAGAGGGAAAGAGAAGAGAGAAATCTAAGCAGGCTCCACGCCCAGCATGGAGCCTGAGCCTGATGTGGCACTTGACCTCACAACCCTGAGATCATGACCTAAGCCAAATCAAGAGTCAGACACTTAACCCACTAAGCCACCCAGCTAATCGTTTAAAAGTTTTTTTGTTTGTTTGTTTGTTTTTCTTGAGAGAGATGGGGATGGGGCAGGGAAGGGCAGAGGAAGGAGAGAGAGAATCTTAAGAAGGCTCCATGCCCAGCCTGATGCAGGGCTCGATCTCACAATCCTGAGATCATGACCTGAGCTAAAATCAAGGGTTGGACACAATTGACTGAGCCATCCAGGTGCCCCCCAAATCAATTTTATATTAGTAATTTATATACAAGTAATTTATATACAATTTATATACAAGACTAATCAACTTTTGAAAAAAACTAAACTGTGGCAGCTAAACACTAACAAAGAGAAAACAACAGAACAAAACTATAAAATTTTCTTTGTTCAACAAATGTTACCTTACTTATCTTTGGAAACAAAAAATTTCTGTAGCTCAATAAATGAGGTATAAATGAAATTTATTCAAATAAAAACCACTCCATTAACCGTTTAAAAAAAATTCCCAAGCATAGTTTTCAACGTTTTTGGAAACTGTTTTAGAAAAGAATGTAAAATACTATCATACAGGTCAGCAAATAAATCTTCAGTAGTCAAAAGCCTTATTATAGGGGCGCCTGGGTGGCTCAGTGGGTTAAAGCCTCTGCCTTCAGCTCAGGTCATGATCTCAGGGTCCTGGGATCGAGCCCCATATCAGGCTCTCTGCTCAGTGGGGAGCCTGCTTCCCCCCCACCCCCGTCCCCACCTGCATCTCTGACTACGTGAGATCTTTGACTGTCAAATGAAAATTAAAAAAAAAAAAAAAAAAAGCCTTATTATAGACACAGACTTGAAAGACATGTCTCATACACATGAATATCCTAAATTAAAGATCAGTATTTATAAAATCTTCAAATTTCGGATATAAGTACTGGAAATTTTACGTGGAGAAAAAAAAATCTATTTCTAAAAAACCCTTACAAGTTTTATGACCATAGTCATGTTGTATGATTTTAGTCACTGGAGAAGTTCAAACAAAAACAATGTTAGTTTTATCTTTGACAGTGTCATTGCTTAAAAGCAAAACTGAAATAAAATATGCAGAGAAATGAAAAAACAATCTAAGAAAAGCAACACAGCTTTATACCTGAAAGAGTTAAAAAATTTTTTCCCCTTTAGTTCTAGAATTAGCTAGTTGTTGCCCTATATTGCCATCTGGTCTATGGTGACTATTTCTAACTCTCCCCTTGCAGCCCTGGCCTTGGGATGATATTCTGATGCTGAAGTCAGCATTGAGGCTGGGACAACAGTTGCTGCTTCTGATTATCAAAGCCCTAGACAATGAATACTAGTAATGTGGACTTCCTTGAAGAAAATGTTTATCTTGAAGACTGTATTAGCTAAGTAAAGAATAAGATGAAATGTGTGGACACCAGAAAAACATTGGGAATGAGTAATTATCAACGATGTAAGGGACAGAAAGCTGTCAGTGAAGTAAGGACAGGAAAAGGGAGGGGGAATAAGATCATCTATTTCCAAAATTTTGAAATTATAAATCAGAAAGGGATCTATAAGTGAATCCAATATCCACATCAGTATCTTACAAATGAGGAAATGATAAAATATATAGTGTGTGTATGTATGTGTATATATATAAACTGTATAGTATATATATATTACATACACAAATGATAAAATATACAGTCCTTTCATTTTGCATTTTTATATGATAAATGTTTTAAGCTATAAATGAAATAAAAAGAATATCTACTGTCTAGTTTTCTGTGATGCTTGTAAGAGCTTTGTATACTTTGTTTATTGGGCAAGGTAACTTTTATGCATCACAAGTATCAGTTACCACATAAAATCACCTGAATGATATTCACAGATTTGGAATTAACGTGTGTAATCGTACAAGAATGTGATGAATAGGGGCGCCTGGGTGGCTCAGTGGATTAAGCCGCTGCCTTCGGCTCAGGTCATGATCCCAGGGTCCTGGGATCGAGCCCCGCATCGGGCTCTCTGCTCCACGGGGAGCCTGCTTCCTCCTCTCTCTCTGCCTGCCTCTCTGCCTACTTGTGATCTCTCTCTGTCAAATAAATAAATAAAATCTTTAAAAAAAAAAAAAAAAAAAAGAATGTGATGAATAATATAGCCCAAAGTTGCATAATTTAGAAGTCTTATTTAATTTTTGCTTATTTGTTAAAATAATCCCTTTAAAAAATGAATAAACAAATAAATTGCAAGCACTGGCAATCAGAAGGTTAAAAAAGAGTTAAAAGAGTATTACTAGGGGCACCTGGGGGTTCAGTAGGTTAAGCATCTGCTTTCCACTCAGGTGGTAATCTGGGACCAAGTCCCGCATCGGGCTCCCTGCTCCTTGCTTCTCCCTCTGCCCTTCCCCCAACTCGTGCTCTGTTTCTCTCTCAAATAAATAAAAGCTTTAAAAAATTATTAAACTGACAAAGCCTGCACACATATACACACACACAAGGTTGGGAAGGATGTAGAGAAACCAGTGCTACAAGTCACTGCCAGTCAGTATGTATATCTTTTCTGGAGGGCAATTTGGTAATATTTATTAAGAACAATGAGAAATGCTCACCCCTTTGATTCCATAATTCAGCTAGAGGAATTTATCATATGGAAGTAATCAGAGATGAATACTCATGCAGAAAAAAACTAACATTTAAAAATTAGGCATATAACCTTCAGTATACTTATTTTTTTTTTTGAAACAAAAGATCATATTAAACTTCATTTTTTAAAAAAGATTTTATTTATTTATTTGACAGAGAGAGATCACAAGTAGGCAGAAAGGCAGGCAGAGAGAGAGAGAGGGAAGCAGGCTCCCTGCTGAGCAAAGCGCCCGATGTGGGACTCGATCCCAGGACCCTGAGATCATGACCTGAGCCGAAGGCAGCGGCTCAACCCACTGAGCCACCCAGGTGCCCCAAACTTTATGTTTTTTAATATGCATTTCTTTTTACTTCACAGTATAAAATGAACTACCCTCTGACCACCCCCCCAAAATCAATAACTATTTCTCTAATTTGAGCCTGAAGTGTATGTCTTATTAACACACACTTTAAAAAAAGGGACATGGCTCTTCTAGTTGTGGCAGCAGAATGTCCTACAGATGGTGATAACTACCAATCATGCCAAATTTTACTATTTCTTTTTTTTTTAATATTTTATTTATTTGACAGAGAGAAATCACAACTAGGCAGAGAGGCAGGCAGAGAGAGAGGAGGAAGCAGGCTCCCTGCGGAGAGAGAGCCTGATGTGGGGCTCGATCCCAGTCCTGGGATCATGACCTGAGCCGAAGGCAGAGGCTTTAACCCATTGAGCCACCCAGGCGCCCCCAAATTTTACTATTTCAAAGTAGTTTGTTATTTGCAATGTTAAGAAAAGCAAAGAAATTTGAAGTTACAGATGCCAGTTTGTTTTTATACTAAATGAACTTTAAAAAAACCAACTTTTGTTGTTAACACAATAAAATACTTAAGTTGATCAGTTCAGACACTTCTTATAAACATTAGTGGACATGCAACATCTGACTCTTATGGTAATAAGTTAAAAAATTGATCATTTCAAAGGTTAAGTTTGTAAGTTTCCATGCTTCTTCCATACTGTGATTTCCTTATAAGAGTGACCCATTAAGAAAAATATGTAAATCTCCTTACACATCAATTTAACTGCATGTGGTTATACAACAGCCACTCTGTCTAGGGAAAGGCTGACAGTGTCTTAGGGGTTGGTGGTTCCCCTTCTGTATCCCATAACAAAATCATCTTGTCCATAGTTAATGATAAATTGAGTGATGTGACAGAGATTATCTCCTTGACTACTCAGGGTCCCCTGAGCTCTCTTTCAGTGGGGCATTGATTTCTGAACTGTCTATCTTTGCATAGTCCAATTTAAAAAGAATTCTGTTAAGTTGGTTTAGTGAGAATCTCTCATCTTCAATACCTGATCACCCTAATATCTGATCAGGTTCCTCATTGTCTACCATCTCCCAGGTCTGATCATTTGGCCTGCCTTTAGCAAAAATCCTGTTAGGTTGGTTTAGCCAGAATCCTCTTTTGTCCCTGATATTTCCTTGTAATTTTATATTCACTGATCCCTAAACTGTTCCTTGGCTATTAATTCCCACTTTTCCTTGATGGATTTGGAATTGAACCCAATCTTCCTCCCGAGCTACAAAACCCTACTGTGGTGGTCCCAATACCTTTTGCAGGTATTGCAATGTCTCGAATGTCTTACTGTTCTTTAACAAAAGTCATTAGTAATCTTCTCTTTCAAGGTGCTAGGTTAAACTTTAAAATACAAAATGTTGGTCTCTAATGTGCCCAACTTCCTATTTTGTGCCTTTTGACCTTCTACAAAGACAGTGAAGAACCTGATTCAGGGAAGTACTATAAACCAGCAAAAGAGTGGAGTAAGTATTTACTAGTAGCTCCTTACCCAGAGAGAGCTAGACTGGGAAGGATTGACCAGAATTCCTAAGAGGGATAGCAAAGCTCAAAAATATTCCCAAGTAATTAGGAAATAATGCAAACTATCTGGAATGTATCCCAAGTAAAGTTTGGAAAGTCATCAGCCTTTTAATTAAATACAACAAATTAGAATTTTTTCACTGTTCCTCAGTAATACTACATGGCTTTTATAATAAAATGTTGCCGATATAAAAACATAAATACCTACTGTATGCAAAGTGCTATTGAAAATTCAAAGATGGGGAAAGAACTACTTTCCTTCAAGGATCAAGAAGTAGTAAAACACACATTAATTTTATCTTGGAGGGGGAATAAAAATAATGTCAATATAAAATCCTACATGTAAATATTGTAATAAAGATAAAAAGTATGGAGGAAGTTCAGAGAAAGAAAAGAGCTATTTTTTTCTGAAAACAAGTAAATACTTAATCTTCACATCTGAATAACTGCTAATTAACTCTCTTTTTAAAATCTGTCTTTAAAATCCTTCTCATTATAAATTGAAATATTTACATGTGCAATATTATGTCTCAGATTTTCCTTAAACTATCTCAGTAAAAATAAATAAAAATATATATATTAAGGAATACAGAACAAGAATGACAGGATGTTGAATACTGAAGCCTGGTGAAGGGTTCGGGAAAGATTGCTCTACAATGCATATTTGAAAATTTCCATAATAAAAAGTAAAAAACAAATCCTGTTTGAAAAGAAACCAAATTAATGGTGACTCTGAAGCAGAATCTATATACTGGAGTAAGAAAAATTAAAAGGTCATTAAAAAGTGTCTTCTGTATAAAACTAAAACTATTATTACAAAATGAAGTGTAAAATCAAGCTACAGTTTCATTACCCCAAAACATAAATTCTACTTAAAGTATTTTGTTCTAATTTACACACTTTTAGACTATTCATTCCCTTATTCTCTTAATATATGATAAACCCTAAATCATAAGCATTAGATGGCAGTTCATTATTCCAAATAAGATATGTTCATTTCTCAGTTAATGTACTTTCACAAACCTGACAGCAGTTAAAGGAAAATCAAAGTGTCAATAAAGTCTAAATGAACAAATTAAAAAAAACTCTAACCTATATATGTAAAAAGATTGTCATATTCTTAACTATGCCAGAAACAAAGACCCTTTGATTTTACTTTATTCCAAATATTTATAACTTGAATATATCTAGAAAGTTGTTCTAGCTGAACAATCAACCTGTCAACATGTATGTTACCAGACTGGGGGGCACCTGGGTGGCTCAGTCAGTTATGCATCTGCTTTTGACACAGGTACTGATCTCCAGGCCCTGGGACAGAGGCCGTATCCGGTTTCCTGCTTAGCAGGGAGTTTGCTTCTCCCTCTCTCTCTCCCTTTCCCACTGCTCGTTCTCTCCCTCTCAAATAAATAAATAAAATCTTAAAAAAAAAAGTTACCAGAATGTTTTCTAGTAAGTGTACTCACTTGCTGTTTCAATACCAGGTTCTTCACTCCTTCCATAACAAACTGTGATCCTGTATTCATGACTCGTGATAAGAGACTAGGGGCAAAAGAAGAAGATCACACTAAGTATAAATTATCTTTCTAATTTGTTACAGATAAAATATTTGCCTGATTATACACGACCTGCTGATGCTCACTTACCTACTACTTTTATTCTCAGTAAACAGAAGTGACCTTAACATTTTTGCTTCTATAGGTATCACTGCTGTAATTTTATCTAACAATAAAAGTGACAAAATACTCTGATAAAATACTCTGACTAGGGCTCCTGTGTGGCTCAGTCATTCAGTGTCTGCCTTCAGCTCAGGTCATGATCCCAGGGTCCTGGGATCAAGCCCTGCATTGGGCTCCCTGCTTAGCGGGAAGCCTGTTTCTTTCTCTCCCATTCCCCTTGCCTGTATTCCTTCTCTCACTGTCAAATAAATAAAATCTTAAAAAAAAAAAAACAAAACCTCTGACTAGTCAGTAATGATTCATAAAATCTAAAAAGCTGTCTTTAAATTAAACATTTTAATTGCTTAGTCTTAGCTGTTTAAGCATACCTTGTTTTATCACGCTTCAGTATAATGCACTTCGCAGATAATGCTTTTTTAAAACAAATTGAAGGTTTGTGGCAACGTTGTGGAAACCTTGTATGAAACAAGTCTATTGGCACCATTTTTCCATCAGCAGTTGCTCACTTCATGGCCCTGTGTCACATTTTGGTTACTCTCACAATATGTCAAACTTTTTCATTATTGGGCACTTGGGTGGCTCAGTGGGTTAAGCCGCTGCCTTTGGCTCAGGTCATGATCTCAGGGTCCTGGGATCGAGTACCGCATCGGGCTCTCTGCTCAGCAGGGAGCCGGCTTCCCTCTCTCTCTCTCTCTGCCTGCCTCTCTATCTACTTGTGATCTCTCTCTGTCAAATAAATAAATAAAATCTTTAAAAAAAAACACTTTTTCATTATTACTGTATTGGCTATGGTGATCTGTGATCAGTGGTCTTTGATGTTACTACTCTAATTGATTAGGGGTGCCACAATCCTCACCCATGTAAGAATCCTCACAGCATGATCACACCATGACCCCAATTTTCTACTCCAGGTAAAATGCTATCAAGCCATATGCACTGCTACAAAAAAACTGTGAAGGAAGAGCCCATCAACGCAACAAACTTTACTGTAATCTTACGGTAAGAAACTGCCACAGTCACTACAACCTTCAGGAACCACCACCCTGATCAGTCAGCAACCATCAATATCAAGGCAAGACTCTCCACTATCAAAAAGATTATGACTCGATGAAAACTCAGAGAATGTTTAGTGTATTTTAGCAATAAATTATTTTTAAATTAAGTATGTACATTTTTTGACAATATGCTGCTACACCTTTAATTGACTACAGTATTGTGCAAACAAATAACCTGCACGCATGGGAAACCAAAAAATTAATTTTGAGTTGCTTTACTGCGATATTCACTTTATTGCAGTAGTCTGGAACTTAGCGCACAATATCTCTGAGGTATGCCTATAGATTTTAGGCAAATTATAATTTGAAGAGAATTCCCTACTTTCTTGATTGACTTAATACTAAAATAATAAAATTAAAGTAGTAAATAAGATAACTTGTCTTAGGAATTAAAACACACTAACAAGTTGAAAATATATATGAGTATAAGTATTATGAGTAGGTCAAAAGTTACTATTTTCTCTACATCACAGAAGCTAGATCTAGTCCTGTTTATATGACCTCCCCACAATACATAACATCTATGATATAAAAATGTGAAGTACAACATAACTCAATTCTATAGCAATGTTTATTGTCTGAATTTTTAACAACAAAAATAACACCAAAAAATGACGTGCCACATTGGGTTTACATTTGTGGCTTAATCTCTCACTCTGAATCAAAGGATGCTTTGTGGGATGGAATGGTATTCCTGTATTATGATTATCAGAAGGCTAGGGATATCCTTCAAATCAAGATTTTCCTATAACACATGTTATTAAAATTCTCAAGTATGAAATCCATAAGAACTAATAGGCTCTTAAAATGTAGTTAAAATTTTATGACATGAAACTGGAAAGTCTATTAAAAAGATGAGTAATTTTCCAAATAAACTTCCTTTCCCTTTACTCCTTTATGAAATGAAGACCTGGATAAGATGGAAAATCCTTTAATAGAAACAAGAGAAAGTAATCTTTGTTTGAGTAAGAGTTCAGAGACAGTTCCCTGGTACCAGTAAATTTCAGTGCTAACCTACACAGCACTGCAGGAAGGTGAGACTAGCTGGATTAATTTTATCAAAGCATTTACAAGGTCCTGCCTTAGGCTGAGTGTTTTTGCTTTTTGCAAATTGTTCCATTAAAACCTGAAGCTCAGGGTGGGGCTAGAATAAGACTGTTTTCCCCTGGGCTACACACTTTTCTTCTAAATTCTAAAAATTAAGGAATTTGAAATAAGTACGGTATAAAAAAATAGTATCTTGTTTGGCTACTTTGAAAATCATGCATACTATAGGATGTTCTGGAATCAGAAGTCAGACCCACCTCTGGGGACTTCCTCTTTTCATTTAACAGTATGCCTAGATCCATCCTGAAGCTAAGTCTAGAATGCCACGCTCCAAATCTATATTACTTATCAACACTGATGTAAGAATAGCTTTAACCTTCATATAACTTCTGTAAATGGAAAATGTAATTTTTTAAAAAAGATTTTATTTATTTATTTGACGGACAGAGATCACACGTAGGCAGAGAGGCAGGCAGAGAGAAAGAGGAGGAAGCAGGCTCCCTGCTGAGCAGAGAGCCTGATTCAGGGCTTGATCCCAGGGTCCTGGGGTCATGACCTGAGCCGAAGGCAGAGGCTTAACCCACTAAGCCACCCAGGCGCCCCTGAAAAATGTAATGTTTTAAGAAGGCAGCAGGAGGGAGACAAACCATAAATGACTCTTAATCTCACAAAACAAACTGGGGGTTGCTGGGGGGAAGTGGGATTGGGAGAGGGGGAGCGGGCTATGGACATTGGGGAGGGGAGGCGAACCATAAGAGACTATGGACTCTGAAAAACAACCTGAGGGTTTTGAAGGGTCAGGGGTGGGAGGTTGGGGCAACCTGAGGGTTTTGAAGGGTCAGGGGTGGGAGGTTGGGGGAACAGGTGGTGGGTAATGGGGAGGGCACGTTTTGCATGGAGCACTGGGTGTTGTGCAAAAAGAATGAATACTGTTACGCTGAAAAAATAAATAAAATGGGAAAAAAAAAAAAAAAGGCAGCAGGAGAAGCCAGTCTCTCATACCATGTAAAATATATCAACTTACATTTAAAAATGAGAATTTAAACTTAAGGAAGGCAAAAGCATGTTGACATTCATAGCACAATGAAAACATTCTGAATTCAAAGTGTCAGTGTGTTTCTGGGTGCCTGGGTGGCTCAGGTGGTTAAGTGTCTGACTCTTTGTTTCAGCTTAGGCTCCCTACTCATCAGAGAGTCTGCCTGAAGATTCTCTCCCACTGCCCTTCCCCCATCGCTCACTCCCTCTTTCTCTCTAAAGTAAATAAACCATTAAAAAAAAAAATGAAAATTGGGGCACCTGGGTGGCTCAGTGGGTTAAAGCCTCTGCCTTCGGCTCAGGTCATGATCCCAGGGTCCTGGGATCGAGCCCCGCATCGGGCTCTTTGCTCAGCAGAGAGTCTGCTTCCCTTCCTCTCTCTCTGCCTGCCTCTCTGCCTACTTGTGATCTCTCTGTCACACAAATAAATAAATAAAATCTTAAAAAAAAAAAAAAATTAAAAAAAAACCCAACCTCCCCGCAACCAAAAACAAAGTGTCAGTGTATTTTTAAGGCATGTGAGTCTAATTATGATCTGCAGTACCAGACTTATTCAATCAGAATTATTAAAAATACTTACCCCATTGGTTTCGTGGTAGTGTTACCATAGCTGGCAGGAGCTGAGGCCATCTTGGCAAAAGCCCTGTGAAATAACAAAGTTATATTAAAAAGTTGATCATCAGAGCTAACATTGAGCATCACCAAATTGAAAACTCTATTGGCTATAACTTTTACTATGCAGACATTTTCTGAAAATAGCAATCATTTTTCAATTAATACAGTGTTTCAGTACAATTGGCACTGGAACAAGTACATAAATACCCTTTATATGATTTTTAATCGCATAAAATGATACCCAAGTACAATACAATTAGTGCTGAAATACTGAGATCCTTAAAAAAAAAATGCATTTATTTTCTAAACTTCAAGTTTTTCCTATTATTATAAACTGATCATTAACATGAAACAGACTTGCTGCCTTAAAAGAACAATCATGTACTGATTAAATCTCTTTATTGTTCCCCACATTCCATACTTCCTCATCCTCAGACATATAACTGTTCATGCTGTCCTTTGAGGGGAATAAACTGACTGCTTTCTTCTCCAACAGAAATTGTGCATTTCCTTTTAATACTCAGCTCAAAACCACTTCCTCCATTAACACTATTCTAATTCTACTACCTGATGATTTCTCCTTTTAAGAGTTATATTCCACAACACACACTTTCATCAATTACATAGTCATTTATTTTCAAATCTTTCTAAATGTCCAGAATCTATTTAACTAAACTACAGAACTCTGAAGGCTGGGCAAAAAGATGGCACTCAGATGTGTTTTTAAATATACTTCCCTTCTGAGAATATGCTTACTGTGGAGAATCCAGAAAACAGAATGGTCCCAAAAGAAGCCTACCACTTTGAGGATCACTATTGGGATTTTTGTGTATATTCTTCTAATCCTTGGATATATGTATATTAACATATAGATTTTCAAAAATAAAATCATATTATAAATACTGTTCTATAACATTTTAACAGCATACCATAAATATTTTTATGTGACTCAATATTCTTACAATAATTCCTAATTATTTCAACTGTTTTTGTAAAAGAAGAAAAGTCTGTTTAAATATGAGAAAACTTCATGAGAGTAAAAAAGGAATGAGAATCACTATGATGTGATAGTTGAGATGCTAAAAATACTCTATTTCAATCTGGACAAAATTTGCTGATAATACCGTTAGAGAAATCCCAAACACAAAAATCACACTCTTGTTCAGAAAGGAAGATGTGAATCAAATGTTTTCAGAAGTAGACGAGAATTTCTGCCCTCAACCGATATTTATTTTTCACTAGAATTAACTGAATCTAGACAATAAAGAAGGGTTAAATATGTAATGGTACACTTATAGGGCTGAACATCATGCAAACACTAAACACCACCACTGAAGAAAATTTAAAAAAACACTACTTAAGAAAACGAATTGGTAAAATGAAAGTTAATGGAAAACTAGAATACAAAAACTGTATCTATAATAATGATTTCCAAGTCTTAAAAAAAACATGTAATTTGCACATAAAAAGATACACACCTCTGGATAATGAGATTACAGGTAATTTACTTTATACCTGAGTTTTCTAAAATTTTCTTTGAAGAAGTGGTGTTACTCATAATTGGAAAAAATAACCTGTTAGAAATTACATATTTTATAACTATATAAAATGATGCCCATGGCTGACTCTCCTCTTATAACAACAAATGTTTGATTAAGGAGTTCCAGACAAATCGTAATATAGGCAGTTAAAGTTTCTCTTTTTAAAAAGACATTTGTTGTATGTTTTTCTTATTGCAAGAACACAGTCAAATAAAAAGAAATTTGAAAAAGCAGGGGTGCCTGGCTGGCTTAGCCAGTACAGCATGTGACTCTTCTTGAGTTTGAGCCCCATACTGGGGGCAGAGATTACTTTAAAAAGGGGGGGGGGAAGGGGAGTGCCTGGCTGACCCTCCAATCCTCCAGTCAGTGGACTGTGTGATTCTTGATCCCTGGGTTCTAAGTTTGAGCCCATGTTCGGTGTAGAGATTACTTAAAAATAAAATCTTAACAAAAAATCTGAAAAAGGCAAACAAAAGTATAGATAGTAAAAAGCACTCAAACTAAAAAACTCAGAGATAACCCCTGGTAACAACTTGGCACATTTCTTAATACAGTTCAGCTTGGAAAGTATATTAAATCTTGTAGTTTTAATTATCTTAAGAAAAATTGTGAGGGTAAAGTTTGTTGTAGACAATTTGGAAAACAAAGATAAGCACACAAAAATTAAAAAATTCTACTACTTTGAATTACCCACTATTAACATTTTAATGTATGTCATTTCAGCTATGTAATGATATGTATATGTTCATGCATACACACAAACATAGAGATGAATGGATAAATAGAGAGCATACTGTAAAAATTGTCATCTAAGTTTTAGCTCAAATACCACCTACTCAGAGACTTTCTTGATCTCCTCGACAAACTTAACTCTCACCCCCAAGTTAAGATCTTGTCACTTGTACTCATATGTGGAATTTAAGAAACAAAACTGATGAACATAGGGGAAGGCAAGGAAAAATAGAATAAGAACAGAGAGGGTGGCAACCATCAAAAGCTCTCAACTACAGAGAAAAACTGAGGGTTGCTGGAGGGGAGATAGATAGGAGGATGGAATAATTCGGTGGTGGGCATTAAGGAAGGCACTTGATGTTATAAGCACTGGGTGTTATATGCTAATGATGAATCACTAAATTCTACCCAGAAACTTAATACACCAAAAGTTAACTAATTTGAATTTAAATAAAATCTAAAAAAAAGAAAAATCTTATCACTTGCTGTTATTTTCTTTATATCACTTAGTATGGTTTAATATTATTCTGTTCATTTTTCACTTATTGGTTGATTTATTGTCCCCTCAATGTAAATTCAGTGAGTATAGGGGCTTTCCACATGTTCACAATTGTATTTCCAATGTCTAGAAGAATCTCTAGGCATCGAGAAGAGGAAATCAATGAACAGTGTTATAAACTATTTTTTCACTTTGTCATATAACATACACATTTTCCAGTGTTATTAAATAAGTCTTCTACAACATGATTTTTAATTTTCAATTGTATTCTATCTTTTGGAAATGCCTAGTGTAGGACATTTAGATTGGTTGCTTCTAAGATTTTACAACACCAATTTTACAACACCAATTGAGATAAATTCCTTAAGAGCAGAAGTGTGCTGTCAAAGATTTTTTAAAAACAATTATTTTTAGAGGGCTAACATGATGGCAGAGGAGTAACCTAAATTTCGTCTGGTCCCAGCAACTCACCTAGACAGTTATCAAACCATTCGAACACCCTACGAACTCAACAGATCGAAGAAAAGAATAGCAGCACCACTATGAACAGAAAAGCAACCACTTTCTGGAAGGTAGGATATACAGAGAAATGCATCCAAGGCGATATACCGGAATATAGACCATGGGGGTGGGGGGAGCTCTGTCAGCTGGCTCCCGGAAACTGATAGAGCAGCGGAGCACAACACACAAAACTGGAACTTTTAAAAGTCTGCTAGACTGAGGGAATGTCACTCCAGTGGCTAAGTGGGGGTAGAGCCCTCACTGGCACACTGTGGTCTCAGGACCCTTGGGGTCACAGAAAGACTGAGTGTGGCAGAGCTTCCAGGTATCAGAGCAGGGAAGCTGGCTGCAAAAACAGAGCCAAGGAGTGGGCTCTTGGTTTGGGGTTGCCATAAACCAGATCCCCAGCACAGGTGGGCCACTGCTCTTCAAGCAGGAACCCAACAAGCAGCAAATCCAGGGAGACTCCCCTACCTCCCCCTGGGAGGAGTGGCATGGGAGCACACTACAGGAATCTACGGTTTGGAGATTCCAAATGGGGCCCTGTGCTAAAGATGGAAATGCTCAGTCATAGGCCAGGTGAGCAAGGAGTGTGGCCTGAGACCAGGGAGACAGGAGTGACTGACTGCTTTTCTCTGAGGGTGCATTGAGGAGTGGGGCCCTGAGCTCTTAGCTCCTCCAGGGCCAGAGATTGGGAGGCTGCCATTTTCATTCTCTCCTCCAAAGCTGTACAGGAAGTTTTCAGGGAACAAAAGCTACCAAGAGCAAACCTGAGCATATTAGTTAGTCTGGCCCCTGGCAAGGGCTGTGCAATTCTGCTTGGGGCAGACACTTGAGAATCACTGCAACAGACCCCTCCCCAGAAGGTCAGCAAGAACATCCAGCCAAGACCAAGTTTCCCAATCAATGAGAACTGCAAAACTCCAGTGCTGGGGGAGTATAGCACATGGAATTCACGGTTTTTTCCCCCATGATTCCTTAGTCTTCCGAAGTTAACTTTTAAAATTTTCTTTTTTTTTCCGAATTTTTCTTTTTCTTTAAATATTTTATTTATTTGCCAGAGAGAGAGAGAGAGAGAGCACACACAAGTAGGCAGAGCAGCAGGCAGAGGGAGAGGGAGAAGCAGGCTCTCCGCTGAGTAGGGAGCCTGACGAGGGGCTTGATCCCAGGACCCTAGGATCACAATGCCAGCCGAAGGCAGACACTTAACCAAATAAGCCACTCAGGCACCCCTCGTCTTTCCCTTTTCAACCAACTTATTATCTTAACAATTCCTTTTTTAAAAACTTAATTTTCACTTTTACAGTCATATTTTATTCCTTCATTGTAGTTAACCTTATTTTTTGTATATATGTAAGTTTTTCTTTCTTTAAAATTTTGGCCGGCAGTCTCTTCTAAAAGGCCAAAATACACCCAAATCTAGTGGGTACCTCTGTTTTATTCCCTAGCCTGACTTTATTCTTTTTTTTTCTTTTTCCCTTATCCCTTCAGTTTCGGGTCTCTTCTGATTTGTGTAGTGTATATTTTTCTGGGGTCTTGTTACCTTTTAGCATCTTGTTCTCTCATCTATCTATTTTCTGGACAAAATGAAAAAAAACAGAAAAATTCACCTCAAAAAAAAAAAAAAAAAGAGTAAGAGGCAGTACCAACTGACAGGGACCTAATTAACATGGACATTAGTAAGACACTGGCACTACAGGTCAGAATGATGATTATAAAGATAATTGCTGGGCTTGAAAAAAGCATAGAGGATACTAGAGAATCCCCTTTTGGAGAAGTAAATTCTAACCAAGTCAAAATCAAAAAGGCTATTAATGAGATGCAAAAAAAAAATGGAGGCTCTAACACCTGGGATAAATGAGGCAGAACAGAATTAGTGATATAGAAGACCAAATGATGGAGAATAAAGAAGCTGAGAAAAAGAGAGATAAACAATTACTGGATCACAAGGGGAGAATCTGAGAGATAAGTGATGTCATAAAACAAAACAATATAATAATAGGGCTAGAAGAAGAGGAGAAGGGCAGATGGTATATTGGACCACAGAATAGTGGAGAACTTCCCTAATTTGGGGAAGGAGACAGGCATCAAAATCCAGAAGGCACAGAGAACCCTTGTCAAAAATCAATAAAAATAGGTCAACACCTGATCGTCTAATAGTAAAACTTACAAATCTCAAAGACAAAGAGAAAATCCTGAAAGCAGCTCGGGACAAGAGGTCTATAACCTACAATGGTAGAAACAATAGACTGGCAGCAGACCTAGTCAGTGACCCGGCAGGCCAGAAAGGACTGGCATGATATATTGAGAGCACTAAATGAGAAAAATATGCAGCCAAGAATACTATATCCAGTTAGGCTGTCACTGAAAATAGGAGAGTTAAAAAGCTTCCAGGACAAACAAAAACTAAAAGAATTTGCAAACACCAAACCAGCCCTACAGGAAATATTGAAAGAGGTCCTCTAAGCAAAGATAGAGCCTTAAAGTAACATAGACCAGAAAAGAACGGAGACAATATACAGTAACAGTCACATTACAAGCAATACAATGGCACTAAATTCATACCTTTCAATAGTTACTCTGAATGTAAATGGGCTAAATGCCCCAATCAAACTGTTCAAAATCCTTGGGATTCAGCAAAGACGGTACTAAGAGGAAAGTATATAGCAATACAAGCCTTTCTCAAGAAACAAGAAAGGTCTCAAATATACAACCTAACCCTACACCTAAAGGAGCTGGAAAAAGAACAGCAAATAGAGCCCAAACACAGCAGCAGAAGAGAAATAATAAAGATCGGAGCAGAAATCAACGAAACAGAAATGAAAAGAACAGCAGAACAGATCAATGAAACTAGAAGTTGGTTCTTTGAAAGAGTAAGATTGATAAAACCCTGGCCAGACTTATCAAACAGAAAAGCTAAAGGACCCAAATAAATAAAATCATAAATGAAAGAGGAGAGATCACAACCAACACCAAAGAAATACAAACAATTATAAGAATATATTATGAGCAACTATATGCCAAGAATTCAGACAATCTGGAAGAAATGGATGCATTCCTAGAGATGTATAAACTACCAAAACTGAACCAGGAAGAAAGAGAAAACCTGAACAGACCCATAACCATCAAGGAAATTGAAGCTGTCATAAAAAATTTCCCAAAGAACAAAAGCCCAAGGCCAGATGGCTTCCCAGGGGAAATCTACCAAACATTTAAAGAAGAATTAATACCCATTCTTCCAAAACTGTTTCAAAAAACAGAAATGGAAGGAAAACTTCCAAACTCATTTTGAGGCCAGCATCACCTTGATTCCAAAGCCAAACAAAGACCCCATCAAAAAGGAGAATTACAGACCAATATCCCTGATGAACATGGATGCAAAAATTTTCACCAAAATACTAGCCAACAGAATTCAGCAGTACATTAAAAAGATTATTCACCACAACCAAGTGGAATTTATTCCTGGACTGCAAGGTTGGTTCAACATCCATGAATCAATCAATGTGATACACTACATTAATAAAAGAACAAGAACAATATGATACTCTCAATAGATGCAGAAGAAGCATCTAACACAATAAAGCATCCCTTCTTGATTAAAAGTCTTCACAGTATAGGAACAGAGAGAACATAACTCAGTTTCATAAAAGCCATTTATGGAAAGCTCACAGCGAATATCACTCTCAATGGGAAAAACTAAGAGCTTTCCCCCTAAAGTCAGGAACACCGCAGGGCTGTCCATGATCACCATTGCTATTCAACATATTACTAGAAATCCTACGCTCAGCAATCAGACAACAAAAAGAAATAAAAGGCATCCAAATTGGCAAAGAAGTCAAACTCTCACTCTTTGCAGATAATATACTTTACGTGAACAACCCAAAAGACTCCACCCCAAAACTGCTAGAACTCATACAGGAATTCAGAAAAGTGTCAGGATATAAAAAGAAGGTACAGAAATCAGTTGCATTTCTATACACCACCACCAAGACAGGAGAAAGAGAAATTAAGGAGTCGATCCCATTTACAACTGCACCCAAAACCATAAGATACCTAGGAATAAATCCAACCAAAGAGACAAAGAATCTGTACTCAGAAAATTATAGAATACTCATGAAAGAAACTGAGGAAGACACAAAAGAAATGGGAAAATGTTCCATGCTCATGGATTAGAAGAATATTGTGAAAATGTCTATGCTACCTAAAGCAATCTACATTCAATGCAATCCCTATCAAAATGCCATCAACTTTTTTCACAGAAATGGAACAAATAATCCTAAAATTTGTACGGAACCAGAAAAGACCCTGAATAGCCTGAGGAATGTTGAAAAGGAAAGCAAAGCTGGTGGCATCACAATTCCAGACTTCAAGCTCTATTACAAAGCTGTAATCATTAAGACAGTATGGTACGGGCACAAAAACAGATACACAGATCAATGGAACAGAACAGAGCCGAGAAATAAACCCTCAACTCTATGGTCAACTAATCTTCAACAAAGCAGGATAGACTCTCCCATGGAAAAAAGATGGGTCTCTTCAACAAATGGTGCTAGGAAAACTGGACAACCACAGGCAGACGAATGAAACTGGACCATTTCTTTACACCACACTCAAAAATAGACTCAAAATGGATGAAAGACCTCAATGTGAGACAGGAATCCATTAAAATCCTTGAGGAGAACACAGGCAGCAATCTCTTCAACCACAGTCACAGCAACTTCTTCCTAGAAATATTGCCAAAGGCAAGGGAAGCAAGGGCAAAAATGAACTATTCAAGGGACTTCATCAAGATGAAGAGCTTTTGCACAGCAAATGAAACAGTGAATAAAACCAAAGACAACTGACAGAATGGGAGAAGCTATTTGCAAATGACATATCAGATAAAGAGCTAGTGTCCAAAATCTGCAAGGAATTAAAGTCAACACCCAAAGAACAAATAATCCAATCAAGAAATGGGCAGAAGACATGAATAGACAATTTTCCAAAGAACATATCCAAATAGCCAAGAGACACATGAAAAAGTGCTCAATATCACTTGGCATCAGGGAAAAATAAATCAAAACCACAATGAAATAACCACCTCACAGAAGCCAAAAGGGCTAAATTAACAAGTCAGGAAACAACAGATGTTGGTGAAGATGCAGAGAAAGGGGAACCCCCCTACACTGTTTGTGGGAATGCAAGCTGGTGCAGCCACTCTGGAAAACAGTATGGAGGTTCCCCAAGAAGTTGAAAATAGAGCTACCCTACAACTCAGCAATTGCACTACTGCGTATTTACCCCAAAGATAGAAATGTAGAGATCCGAAGGGGCATGTGCAACTCCAGTGTTTACAGCGGCAATATCTACAATAGCCAAACCATGGAAAGAGCCTAGATGTCTATCGATAGATGAATGGATAAAGAAGACGTGGTATACACACACACACACACACACACACGGTATATATGTGTGATGGAATATTATGTAGCCATCAAAAATGAAATCTTACCATTTGCAATGACATGGATGGAACTAGAGGGTATTATGCTAAGAGAAATAATCAGAGAAAGACAACTATCATATGATCTCACTGATATGTGGAATTTGAGAAACAAGGCAGGGGATCATAGGGGAAGAGAGGAAAAAAATGAAACAAGACAAAACCAGAGAGGGAGACAAACCATAAGAGACTCTTAATCTCAGGAAACAAACTGAGGGTTGCTGGAGTGGAGGGGGTGGGAAGGATGGGGTGGCTGGGTGACGGGCATGGGGAGGGTATGTGATATGATGAGTGCTGTGAATGGTATAAGACTAACAAATCACAGACCTGTACCAAATAATAATGCATTCTTATGCACTATATGAAATAATGCATTATATATTAATTAATAAAAAATTAATTAAGAAATAAATTACCACCTGACCAAAAAAACCCCACAAAAATTCTAGTTCTCTAAAAAAATTATTTTTAGGGGCGCCTGGGTGGCTCAGTGGGTTAAAGCATCTGCCTTCGGCTTAGGTCATGATCCCAGGGTCCTGGGATCGAGCCCCGCATCGGGCTCTCTGCTCAGCGGGGAGCCTGCTTCCTCCTCTCTCTCTGTCTGCCTCTCTGCCTACTTGGGATCTCTATCAAATAAATAAACAAAATCTTAAAAAAAAAAATTCTTTTTATACCATCTAGCAAAATTTGTGACAATTTGTGTTTTTTAATAGCAGAATTTAATGCACCAATTAACCTGCCTATATCCTTGGCACAGCACTTTGCTAAATCTTTGCCCTATTTTTTTTTTTTTTTTTTTTAAGATTTATTTATTTGACAGAGAGAAATCACAAGAGAGGCAGGCAGAGAGAGAGGAAGGGAAGCAGGCTCTCCGCTGAGCAGAGAGCCCGATGTGGGACTCGATCCCAGGACCCCAAGATCATGACCTGAGCTAAAGGCAGCGGCTTAACCCACTGAGCCACCCAGGTGCCTTTTTTTTTTTTTAAAGATTTTATTTATTTGTCAGAGAGAGAGCGAGCGAGAAAGCAAGCACAGGCAGACAGAGTGGCAGGCAGAGGGAGAAATAGGCTCCCTGCTGAGCAAGGAGCTTGATGTGGGACTTGATCCCAGGACGCCGGGATCATGACCTGAGCCGATGGCAGCCGCTCAACCAACTGAGCCTCCCAGGTGTCCCAATCTTTGCCCTATGTTAATCTGCATTTCTCTACAAGTGAAATTAAAAATCTTCTTTTAATGTCTTTGAGACACGTGACCCAAACATTTTAGTTTTTGATGTTCTTAATCTAATCAGTACAGAAAATATAAACTTGTTTTAGGAAAGAAAGTTACCACCAGTTTATGTAATTTTAAATTGTGGACAGGGAGGGCCAGATAGGGAAATATTTATGCTACTGAATTTAAGAAAAAGAAGAAAAAAAGGTACTATTAAATTTTCTTGTTAACATTCCCATTTTCTTGGGGACTCTACTTCTATTGTACTCTCTTATATAAGAAGAAAATAAAACTTACTTCCACTGTTTGATATATTGTAAGGGATTAAGGTTGCATCCTGCATCAGTTAAAGCTTTTTTGTATTGCTCCAAATCAGCCTGAAATAAGCAAAGAATGGTATCATAAAAAATTTTACTTTTGTGAAAGAGAAGACCATTTTGTTTGTTATTATTTGATTAATCAGAAAGTTAGACCAAAGACATGAGTTTAAATTCTAGGCACCCAAGTAGAGTGGAGTCATATTTTAAGTGAGTATATAAGTGAGCACTTGAGACAAAAATCATATCTAACGAAAATTATCTTTGACAGGCTCCCAAATCACCTAGCCAGTATTCTGTCATCCCTCAGTGAGTCCAACAAAGCCAGTGTTTTCTCCATTTTTGAAATAGACTGCCTTTCCTTGGGATAAGCACTAAATGAATATCTGACTAGACAAAGAGTATTTTAAAACCAGAAACACAAGGGGACATTATGACATGACGCTGACTGAAGGGAAATGTAGATTCAGGTTTTCCCCTCTCATATGCACTCTTATGGTCCAAATTCATTAACTGAGTATCAGGTGTCTTATACTTTTTAAACTATTGTTTTCTCTTTCTTGCTATTTTTGTTTCCTGATGAGTAAGTGTAGTTGAATTCCTGTACTTTATAAAAGCCTATCATCATAGTGACTCCACCATAAAAATTTTACAAGACAGACATTTAAAGCTCAACAGAGATGTTTACCACTTTGCATTTTTGGGGCTATCAGGCTGTCATAATTTGCTTTAAGCCTCTTAGTGATCACTTAAACTTATGAAAAGACATGGTCCTTACCAAAAATAAAAATAAAATATGTGGTCAAAGTAAGGAAACATTGAATTAAGTTTTAAAATAATAAATTCTTAAGAAAATACTATAAATAGGCTATAATCCTTTATATATAGATAGATACATCTATCTATATATAAAGCCTGTAAAAATCCCCTAAGATACACGTATGAGATACTCCTGAAAAGAAAACCACACTTTCGTACTGAATTAAAATAAAAGCTATATGCCCAAAATAAAGCAGAACTGGCCTAAAGGAAATACTGGGTTTAGTTTACTATTTTAACACACCAGAGATTTTTCACCAAAAGAAGTGTTATGATCAGACTTTTAAAAATAAATGCTGCCAGAGAAGGAAAGAAGTTTACAATTATATCATTCTAGATGTCATCTCTAAAATTCTCATGCTTGTTGCTCATCCTGTACAATTTCACTGAGTTAAATTAGAGAGAGTTAGCTGGTCTCTAACCCGGCAACAACACTGACACCAAAATCACCATCTGCCTTCAAAATCAACTACCTACACATAAACATTTTTTTTTTCTTCCAAAGCAACTGATGGCCTACCACATAAAATGAAAACAACAAAATTACCCACAAAATTATCCAATCTTCCAGTGAGGGAAAAAAAATCAGAAAGGAAAATGTATCATTTTCCAATCATTCTGAGAAATTTATTCATATAGAAGTTATTCGATTGCAATACAAAAAAGTCAACTTTATTTTTCTATGACTCATATGACAGATATAAATCTGAAGTTTAATCTCATTAAATTTAAAATTACAGTATTTACGGAACTTTTTGGAACTCTGAGTATTCTCTCCTACAACTGACTCCTTATATTCTATAATGACATTAGTTTTAATAACCTTAAAATATTACTAAATTTTTACTTTAGGTTATAGATAAATTCACTGGAAGACATTAGTGGCTATAGCTCAAAGAAACAGAACTTTTAAGATTATCACATAATGAGAAATAAGACCAATGTTTCAAAAAGCATAGCAAACTTGGCTAATTTAATTTACAATAGCTATTTTCCAGAAATAAGAATCTTGGTCATTTGAATCCAATTCATAGTCCAACATCTTAGAAGTGGTCAGACATTTCAAGAGTGGGTAGTTCTCTTCGTCACAACAAATATTGCTATAAAACTCAGCAATAAATAGAACTAGCCTTAACAAACTGTTTTTCTTTTAAAGAAAGGAATGAGGTAGTTATTTGGCCATAGTGATCTGGTCTTCTATTTTTGAAACAGACAAATATTTCCCCTTCTACCCAATAACTGAACAAGGAGGACATACCTCAGAGGGTGCTTGCTGTGCACTTATATAATAAATAAGAAACAGCCTCATTTTATCTTCTGGAGTTCCTGCTACATAGGGGAATATAAATAGAAAAACTTTCATAATTCTGGTTAAGTATTATAGTCAACACAAGTATATAAAAATTTAAGGCATATAAATGTGAAAAGATAAAATATGGATCTTGATTTAACTGACTTAAGATTACAGGCACTATATAACCATGTACAATACAGATATGGAAAAAATATTAAATGCTGTGGGATTAAAGGAATGGAATACAGAAGTATGTCCATTCTATCTTTCAAAATATCTGTAAGAGATTTACATTTTATATGGGAACTAAGAAAGAAAGAAAGACATAGGAAGGGTAATCACAGAATTTTAAAACAGGATCTTCTGAGATGGAAAGGGAATGCCAGTAATAATTATGTAAGGACAACAGATATAAAAATGAGACTGTTCTGGGAAACTAGTTATATGGTCATTCTAGGGTTTGGGTTACAAAACTTTGGTACTTCTCAAAAGTGTGGTCACCATATCAATGTCTCTTTCTGAAGGGTACTGTATCACTTATAAGATTTGGAAAAAGAATACATTTATATTAAAATAAACACTGTTGTATAATACAAAATACATTTGCCTGAAATTAAGACAAAACATAAGATTTCAAGGAAATTTCTTGCTTGCAGTGGGTCTGATCTGCTACTCCTATTACCCAGAGCCCAAAACTGGACAGAGAAACTCATTTATTCCCCCCTCTGCTACTGGGTGTACTCTGGTGCAAAGCACTGGTCAGAGGTAACGCAATTTCACCACCAACAAATACAATATGCACTCTCACTTCAAAGTGTGTCCTAATACTCAAGAACTTGAAACTGTTACACTTTATTATAGAATAAAAACTAGGAAAATTTTTTCAAAACATGACTAATGAACTATCGATTTTTTTTTATGGTTCAGAATCCAGATAATCATTCTCAAATTATCCTTATTCTCTAAATATGACAACGAACAGTAATAAAGATCAATGATGCGATTTCCAAAGTTCTGATATTTACAAATAAATGTATCTTGGACATTTTGAAATCAGGTTATGAAATTCAGGGTCTTGCTTAAGTCCTAGGAGAAAGCTGCTATTTTTGTTTAGCAGGTAATTTGTTGGTTGGGTTCAGGCCAAAGTTCCGACAGCTTTCTGTGGGTTGTGGCTCCATCACTGATTTATATTTTCAAAAATTTCTGCAGTGCTACTGGGATCTGTCCAAACATCTAGTGGCCACTATGGGAACTGGGAAACTGTCTAGCCCTTCAACTTGCAGTCTTTGAAATAATACTGTTTAGGATCTAATTCACGTATGTGCAGCTCAGGGGCGAGCCCAGGAATTCATAAACAACTTTACAAGGTTGCTTTCCTGAGCTCCTTCCTCTCCACAATCTTGGTAGTTTCCAATTCCCCTGGCTTTCCCTTTTTGGTGCTCTATCCGGAAAGCTTTGGCTTTAGTTACCCTGTTCCACTGTGCATTTCCTGCAACTATGACTAAGTAGTTAGAAGGCAAAGAGAAAAAAACAAACAAACAATGAGGCTTGCTGCAGGCTCTTGGGACCACCACTCCTAAAACAGGAGACAAAGG
Source organism: Meles meles (assembly GCF_922984935.1). Taxonomy (NCBI): domain Eukaryota; kingdom Metazoa; phylum Chordata; class Mammalia; order Carnivora; family Mustelidae; genus Meles; species Meles meles. The sequence continues at coordinate 84,729,730 of NC_060071.1, read as the reverse complement.
CTCCCCTCCTTCAGAGTTTTAGGGGCCTGTAAATCAACATCCTCAGCATCTAGCATAGCCTTTCTAATAGCAGGCACTTATTCTGCTTAAAGAAGAGAGAGTTCCCATTCTCTTCTCCAAGGAGAAACACATTTTATAGTTGCTATAGTGTTAATAATAAGCCCTCAAAATTTCTGCTAAGGGTTTTAAGAATACTATGATCGTAAGAGTAGGAGAATATCCTGATGGTTATAATAATATTAATCACAGGGGCGCCTGGGTGGCTCAGTGGGTTAAGCCTCTGCCTCCGGCCCAGGTCATGGTTTCAGGGTCCTGAGATTGAGCCCCGTATCAGGCTCTCTGCTCAGTGGGGAGCCTGCTTCCCCCCCTCTCTCTGTCTGCCTCTCTGCTTACTTGTGATCTCTCTGTCAAATAAATAAATAAAATCTTTACAAAAATATTAATCACAGAAGAATTAAATGGAAATTACAAAAATATATCCTTTACAACTGCAAGTACTCTAGAACCTCCAACTGGCAGCCTGGATCCTTTTGTCATACCTAAGCTTCTACCAGAACTACCTCAATTTTAAAGACAGTTTTCTTACTGAGTAATCTGATGTATCTTAGGGAAAACTTTTAAGTAGAATTCAGAAAGCTTTTTATCTCCCTGAACAATTTGCGAGTAAGTTTTTGACCTGCTGTCCCATCATTCCCAAATGTCAGACATTCTCCAATATAATAAGCTCAATATAACAACTATCAAAATCAGGAAATCAGCACTGATACATTAGTAATAACATATAATCCTCAGATGTCATTTCAAGTTTCACCACTAGTCTGTAATATCCTTTATGACAAAAGGATCAATTTTAGAATCATGTGGGATATATAGCTGCCACACAGCATACAGTTAACTTCTTCTGTATGAAACAGTTCCTCAGTCTTTCCTTGACTTACATGGCCTTGATGTTTTAAGAGATTACAGGTTTTTTGTTTTGTTTTGTTTTTTTTGGCAGAATATCTCACAATTAAATTTTGTTTGGTATTTCCTCGTGATCAGATTCAAGTTATACACCTTTGGCAGGAATATCACAAGAGAAAACTATATTCTTTGTATTGCATCCTACTGGATGGGGCATTATTTCAATGTCTCATTACTGACGATGTTCACTGAGATTACCTAGTAAGGGACCTATCATACTTCTCCACTGTAAAGTTAGTTTTCTCTTTATAATTAAGAAGTATTTTGCAGAGAGGTAATTTGAAACTAAATATCCTGTGAAACTTCAACTTATTCATTTACTCTATCTCTGTGGACTGATGGCTTCCTATTTCATTCAGTGAGTTATAATCTGTTATCATTATTTATTTTTGATACTCATGATGTCATGATCTCGCCATTGGGGGCCTCTTCAAGCTGACTTCTGGGTCTCTGACATGTCCCATCACTTTCTGAGTATATTCCTTGTTTTCTGACACAACAAACTGTTCTAGACTCATTTTGTATTTTCTCTTCCTACCTCAGCCCTGGAAATCAACTACTTCTCCAATGAGTAGAAAATGGTATTATAAGCTAAAATCTTTACTACTGGAGTATTGTTACTCCAACCCTGCTTATTTGGCTGGACTAGAGAACACATATAGGTGTACACACACCTATCTGTATTTATTTCTCTGATAAATACGTAGTGAAAACACAGGTCTACAATGGCACCTTTAATTCCAATCCAACATTACAGGGCTCATTATATTTTTCTCCCTTTCCATATTTATAACTTCCTTCCCTGCCAACAGAAAACCTAGCTCCTTTTGTATTATCTGACATACACACTTATTTAACCAGTCTGTGGTATGTAACAAATATCCTATCTCTCAGCCATCCCCTTGCCTGCATGGACGTCTTCTCACTCCATTTGGGCTCTGATTCCCTACAGTGGACTCACTCACATGCCTGGCCACACTTCTCACCCTACTAAGATTGATGCTGGGTTGCTACTGTGTACAGTCACCTTCCTCAATCTGTTAGAGCTTTTTTTTATTTTTTAAAGATTTTATTTATTTGACAGACAGAGATCACAAGTAGGCAGAGAGGCAGGCAGAGAGAGAGGGGAAGCAGGCTCCCCACTGAGCAGAGAGCCCGATGCTGGCCTCGATCCCAGGACCCTGAGATCACGACCTGAGCTGAAGGCAGAGGCTTAACCCACTGAGCCACCCAGGCGCCCTGTTAGAGCTTTTATATACCATGCTTTCACATGTGGATACTCTGCTCAATTCACTGGGGGCTTTGATACTTCATGGTAGATTACCAATCCTCCCTCTACCCCACATGTGGTTGCCCTTCTCATCTTGCTCGGGTTCCAACATCTTGTTCTGGGCTAAAGTGACACCAGACTTCCACTTTGCATGAAGGCCTACCTTGTTCTGCAGTTCTTAATGTCTTTACAAATAAACCAAAAAAGTAAGGGAAAGAAAACAGGAAGGGTCTGATTGTTTTTCTATCAATACATTTATTTGCTTCAACTTTACTAAAAACTTATTGTAAATAATAAGGAATAGCTCTAAAGTGATGGGCTTATATATTTTGCATTTTTTCATTACAAATGCAGGAGGTCGAGCCCCACATTGATGGTAGATATCACAAGTGTAAATACCTTCAAAATGCTAGGTTCTCACTACAAATCTAGCTTCTTAAAAGTGTGAGCAATATTTACAGCTTCTTAGAAGTTTTTAGGAGTAGAATCTCTAATTATAATTTGGACTTTATTATTTTTCAACTTGGAATAAGGTCTAAAACTCATACCTAACTCTAACTCAAAAACCATCATCATTCGGCTAAATAATTTGTATGCAAAATATAAACTGAACAGCTTATGTGCTTTTTTATTCATTTTGGAAAAGCACTGAAATTTGAATTGAAAGCTATTCTGAAATGATCAAATCTCTAAAGTATAATTTTAGAGGCTAAAACCTATGCGGATCCCATGATCATTGTAATTGAAAGCGATAATTACAATACATTTTTTAAGTACAAAGAATCCTATCTTGTTTTAAGAAAAGCTAACACAGAAATAGTTAAATGCAGATAATAAAGGGACTGATTAAGGAGTTTCTTCAAAAGTAAATTCCCTAAATATTTAAAACAGAATTCGGTTTTAGATATATCTTTTTAGGAAACTCTTTAGGGTTAAACCAAGGTAATTAGAAAGTATAACACTTAGAGACACCTGCTTTGAATGTTATACCTTCAAAAACCTTCCGAAAATCAGCAGAAATTGAACTTCAGATATATTATCATGTTAAATAAATGAATATAACAAGTTCTCAAATACCATGAGAGAAAAGTTCAATAAAATAAAATGCAAATCATTTTTCCACTTTAAGAAATGCTTTGCTACAAACTTCTCAACAGAAAATAGCTCATTAGGTTATCTCATTATTAGCATGGGTTGTCAGAAAAAAATAATTCTATTCAGATATTACTTAAATTGAAATGCTGGTTTCATCAACTGTGAATCTTAACAGTAGCCTTGAATTTATGGTACATACCATCAGGGTCTGATATTATATCTAGGAGAGATTTATCCAGAGTAGTTTTGCTCATTATTTTTTCTTCGTATTCAAAATATATGTCTAGTTTTCTTGCCTGTTTCAAAATAAATATTAGATTAGCCTACATCAAGTAAAAAAACATACTAAGGGCCTCTCAGCTTACACGTTTCTATTTTTTATGATCAATTTTTAAAAACAAGCATTTTCTAATAGAATTTATTTTCAAAGTTTCTTACTTTTGATTACTTAATGTAAAAAACAATTGCCTATTTTATCATATCTGACTTACAAATTCAGAATTAATTCTGCATATTATATATATTAGCAAAGATAAAAATCACACCAATCTCATTTACTATATTAATTAGCAACTAGCATATAAATTATATTGTATTCCATGCAAATTAATGTCAGGTGGTCATGTTATGTTCACTTTTTTAGTGCACAAATCCATACATTTTCACCTTAACTAGACAGAAAATTACCCTAAATTATTTTCAGTGGTTTTTAAATAAAATTAATTTTCCTACTTAATACTTCAAAGTTTTAGGTAATGGAAAAGTAGTCAAACTTAGCTTTTCTATATGATACCTCCTCTGATTTAAAATTTATTAAAATTATCCAAAAGAAGTTAAAATGTTAGGTTCCTCCAAAGTAAATAAAAATTATCATTACTGAGTATCTACTAGATTATGATTCAATAATACCAAAGAGAAAAGAATATGATTTCTATTGAAAGTGTTAACAATCTAAGTGGGAGTAGAAATCATTCATGAAATAAATTAGAATACTCAGAGATACCAATGAAGAACCAAACTGTAAACATAGAACATAAATATATTAAGCTAAAATGACAGAATGAAATAAACAGTTAACTAACTGTAGAGAAGAAAGTAATGTATTTTGACTTAAGTTTCGAAAGTGATTTGGGGACATGAACAGAGCTCATGTCAGTGAAACGGATCATACCATGGCATAATCAGAGTGCAGAATTCTGAATGGTAGACTAAGGAGTGACTTCATACATAAGGTAACAGAAAGTCAGTCAGAGTCCTTCAGACCCATCCCCCTGCAGTGGCACACAAGGCCAGAGTTTTAAATAGATGAAATACTCAGTTTAAAAATCAAAACAACATAAAAAGGTGTATTTCGAGACCTGTCCTTACCCATCTTCTCTTCTACCCCTATGCCTATGGATATTTACTTCAATTATTTCTTCTATAGTTGTCCAGTTCCGTTATGCAAAATGTAAGAAAATAGGGTCTATATCCTAGTATTCTGCTTTCGGACACAAAGGGAATATACTATACTCTTCTGTTCCTTGCTTTAACTCAACAATCTATTCTGTATCAATACATAGGGAATTCCCTTGTCAGTCAACTCCTGGTAGGAGTATAATAAACTCTGTAAACAGAGTTTTCCTTCTTACAAACGTTTTGACCCTTCATAGTGTTCAGGCAGGAACTATTTTAGCTACTATATAAAGCTACTTTCAGTACCACAGATTTAAGAGGTGAAGTCCTAGGAATGGAAAAATATATTAAAATGGACAAAAGAAATAGAAAAGAGATCCTAGGAAAGAGACCAATAGTGGCTGTGGGAATGGAAAGAGACAGATATGTGATAACATGTGAATGGATATGGGAAGCAAAGTAGTGAAAAAAAGTCAAAGATAACTCCAGGGGAACTAGGATGATGGCAGTACCAACTATGTTAATGTGAACTGAATATTAGACTGGAAAAGGCTAATTATCTGTACAGTGAAGCCAGGAAAGAGGAGGAGGGGGGTGATAAAACTGTATTAAGCTGACTTTCAGGCCCTCACAATCTTCTCTAGCCAACCTTTTCTGTTTCATCACTATTCATTGTATTTAGTTTCCTTTAGTCACATCAAATAACCTCACTTTTCATTAAACATCATGTATGCTTTTAGTCCGCTAAAGCACAGGCTTGGGTTATTCTCTTAGCTTTTTAAGAATATATTCCTTCTCCATTACCTGTGCAGTGAATTCTATTCATTAAGGACGAGCTTCTTTGCAACTCTCTTCAATCTCTATTTCTTTCTCTTCTTGCCCCTCCCTCAATCTCCTTCTTGGCTGGAAGAATTTATTATTCCCTTGAATGTGTACCATCAGCATCATACATACCTCTTCATAGTATGATCACACTTTATTACTCTTCTTTGTTTACATCCCACCCCTCTAGAAATTGTTTAATCATTTCACCCTAGGAGTATAAATAGCACCTGGCTGATAACAAGTACTTGACAAAGTGTTAAATTTCTCAACCAAGAGCAGGACATACACAGATCAAGTAGTCATCTTTAGAAGTCATGAGAGTAGATAAATGAACTTCTAGAAGTGAGAAATGCAAAGAACTGTCTTTGGTCAGGTAATATATAAAATTAGGTATTCTAAGGGCCATAATGGATTTTAATGTCTGTACGTACAAATCAGGGAAGAAACATGGTTCATTAGATTTGTTTTGCTTTCTTCTTGATATATCAACATACTTACATTTAAAGTTCTAATAAGCAATAGAAATAGAATCCAAAATAAGTCAGTTTGACTAATAATGGATAGGGAGCTTCTTTTGGAGGTGATGGAAATGTTCTAAAAGTACATTTTGGCTGTGGTTGCACAACTCTGTAAATATACTAAAAACTAATGAATCATACACTTTAAATAGGTGAATTGTATGGTATGTGAATTATACTTCGATAAAGCAGTAAAAGAAAAGTAACTCAGCACTTTAATATACCAATTACCATAAAGGAGGGAAAGGAGCGAAGTCCAGATTTTCTAATCTGCATATGAGACCTAGTTTATGTCCAGGATCTATTTGTGCAAGGCACTTTACTTGCAGCTATGGCTTTCAAATGTTTTTAAACAGAGAACCTCAGGACCCTCTCTCTCAAACCATTTCTTCTGCAGAACCCTAAACATAAAATAGATATAAATGACCCATCAAATGTTCTTATAATGATCTAGAGAGAGTACCAGTACTAGTGTTTAAAAACTACTAATTTAGATAATCTCACTTAATTCTCCAAGTAACACTATAAACTAGGAATGATTAGTCCCATTTTAAAGAAGAAACAGACACACAGAAACATATATTTATTCAAGGTTACCAGAGTGGAAGTAGTAGAGAGTTGAGATTCAAATCCCGGTCAGACTCCAATGTACACCACAGATAAAGAGTAGGGAAAATTATATTTTCCTCAAGTATAATTTATTGCTTCTTTTGTATATGCTTTATGAAAGAAAGTATATTTGTTGATTAGTACATATTTGGGCTTTTATTGGTAATACACATAATTTATGTATATGTGGTAAAAGGTTATTTTGGCCAATATATATATTATCTAGAGATCCTTTCTCAGTTTCTTGAAGTAAAGGAAAATACCGAGAAATAATTTCTGTAATCCCAAAGATTAATTATTTTTATATAATGTGAGTTCAAAGGAGAATACAATTTGGATAACAATAGTTACATGTAAAACAGACAAATTAAAAATATAAAACAAAATAACAAGGTCAAGATAATAAACAGATTTTGGTAACTTCAATAAATATCAAGAATAAATAGTTGGAAGGGAGTATTACAGAAAACCAAAGGACTATGCATGGAATACAAACTACATCTAGTGAATATGAACTCTGAAAGCCATGAATTTCTCAAAAATCTCTTTAAAAGGGCTAAGAATCTGATTTTTAAAAAATTCTAGTGTTTTTCTCCCAATTTCAGAATTGCCAGTGGAAAATCAGCCTGATGTTTTTACTCTTCAGTATACTACCTCAACATTTATATTAAATAAACATAAAACACACAAGCACAACTTTTTTGACTGGTAACAGCCTATTTTGAAATAGAACAGAATTGGGCACTTTTAAAAACCAGCTTGCCCCATCCACTCACAAAAATGGAGAATTCTTGAGTCATCTGGGATGTATAAGCAGTATTCCTAATTTGTCTTTTGAAAAACCATTACCAAGAGACATTTGTCAGATGACCTATACAGGGCATGAAACCAATTCCTTCTTCCTTTCTATAACTTTAAGGGATTTTTCCTTCTCTTACCCATTCTTTACATTCTAGTTACAAACACTACCATTCCGGTTGCTCCCTGCTCACTGCTAGCTACAATTCTCATTCCTCACCTGAGTCTAAGACTGGTTGATGACAAAGTCTAGAGTAGTATTTCTTGGCCTTCCCTCTTTTCCAAACCCCAATTCTATCCCCTAGCACAAGTTAGCAGTGAAAGTAAAGGTAAGAAGGATTAGAGTTGGGGCACCTGGTCAGTCAGTTAAGTGTCTGACTCTTGACCTCAGCTCAGGTCTTATTCTCAGGGTCATGAGTTGGGCTCCACGCCCAACTTAAAAATAGAAAAAAGGAAGGATTAGAGTTACACTTCCTTTTACTATTAGGAATCTCAATGTTTTTCTTCTCCTACTTCTCACAGGAGAGAGAGGGGATGATAAACCCTTCTCAGCAGAAAGACAATACTAGGAACATTCCACATAATGAATTAAACAGGGTTTGAAAGAACAGGGGATCTACAATCACATCTTATCTACAGTAAAGTAGAGCCTGGTAAGATGAACTTAGAACTGTATTTTTAGAATATAACCTATACTTAAGTTGAAGATCATTTAAAACCTAGCTTTTCCTTTTCTTTCTTTCTTCACATGTTTAATCCCTACCATCCTTCAATGCTGTATTTGGATATCCAATCCCCTGGGTGGGTAGCATTTGTAAGCTCTATCATAAGTCTGCAGTTGCTCTGTCACTAGAATATGAACTCCTTGTAACTACTTATTTATTATTTTATGCTCTGTCCCTGCAAGGTAACGATTTCTCCAAATCTCAACTGCTTTTTAGGATATAACAAAATAATAGTTAATATATTTTTCATTATTTAGGTGTACATTTTGTTGCATTGCATGCTGGTGGGTTTGAACTAGTTTGTCATCATAAAAAATTATGTGGTACAAAACCCAGATAATACATGAAATTATCTTTGAAGGTGTTCTATAACATGGGTGGATGAATATACTTACTCTGGTGTACTTGTTCGTTTGACAGAGTGACTTAGAAATCATAAATAAAATTCATCTATGCAGTGATGGACACTGATTACACTTTCAAGGTAAGGAACTTGGTTAGGATCTTCAATTTTTACAACAGGCCAACAATCTAACCACTTATCTCATCTCCTGATAGATACATTTTTCTCTCAACCAAGAACACTGAATTTCTAGCATTTCAGGCCCAAATCAAAATATGCAACTTCAACTTCTCTGCTATGAAATCCCTACCAAAAGCCCAAATGAAAAAAAAGTAGGAACATATTATTTAAAGAATATGCAATGTTTCCACTCTAGATACTAAAATGTTATAAACTTAGACCTAACTACATTGGAAATTCATAAACTCCCTCACTGAATTATATATATTTTTTAATTTTTTAAAAGATTTTATTTACTTTAGAGAGGGAGACAATGCGTAAGCAGGTGCAAGCGAGGGCGGAGGAGGGCAGAGGAGAAGACAGAGAACCTCAAGCAGACTCCCATCATGACCTGAGTGGAAATCAAAAGTCGAACACCCAACCAACTGAGCCACCCAGGAGCCCCGAATTATATTTAATATTAAACCCTTGACTTCCATTAAAGTTAATATATAGAAGTAATTTTACATTAAAATATAAATTTTATATGTGTAAGAGTTAAAATTGTATTAAAATTAATTACACAGAAGTGTAACTGATATTAATATACTGTATAAGTACATCACTCAATTTATTCTAGATAACGCCCAATATAAGCAATGCATTTAGTAATATGATGCTAAGGAACAGTTTGCTTAGAATAAAAAATATACCTAAAATAAATAAATATATAGAAAAGAAGAAAGAAAGACAGAAAGAAAGAAAGAAAAATTTAAGGGGTCCCTGGCTGGCTTAGTCAGTGTAGCATGTGACTCTTAATCTTGGGGTCATGAATTCGAACACCATAGTGGGAGTAGAGTTCACTTAAAATAAATAAATAAAAAACTTTAAAAAAAGAAAAAAAAAACTTCTCCTTTCTGACAGGAAGGTTTTTTTGTTTTTGTTTTTGTTTTTTTTAATAACTTAATCACATCTGTCTTTGTTTGAATCTTGGTTGCCTGAAAATACAAAGCCAAATTTGAGAATTATCATTACAACTCTATGTCACCTATTCCATTTTTATTTCATTATTTTTGTTCTATGCGCTATTTGTGAAATCTGCCTCAAATCTGTTCTAGGAAACAGAAACAACTTTAATCTATAAGTTATACTATATATTGACTCCTAAACATAAAATGACTAAAGTGACCTATGTCATAAAAAATTAACATGTAAATGAAATTGTCTTTATAGATAAAAAGTATTAAAAATACAAATATTAGCAACCTTATTATAATGAAACAGCCCAAACTGCTTTACTTATAGTATTTCTGGAAAAAATAGAGATTTATATGGCACTTATAAACATAAGAAGTCTTAATTTACTATGACTCTCAGAAGCACTTAGTTTTAGTTTATAGCAACAATGTGTTGAACTCTTAAAAGATATACCCAGGAAAGGAAGAGTAAATTTAATTTAAAGTAAGTGCCAGAAAGGAAATAATAAAAATTAGAGCAGAAATCAGTGAAATTAAAAACAAGAAATTAACAGAGAAAAATCACTGGAACCAAAAGCTGACTCTTTGAAAAGATCAATAAAATTGATAGATATCTAGCCAGGTTAACTAAGAAAAAATGAGAGAAAACACAAATGGAAAATATCAGAAATGAAAGAGAGGCCATTAATACTGATCCTATGACATCAAAAGGATGATGGAGTATTTGAACAATTCTGTACCTATAAACCTGAGAGTCTAGGTGAAATAACTCACTTCTTTAGGCCACTGCCTTCGGCTCAGGTCATGATCTCAGGGTCCTGGGATCGAGTCCCGCATCGGGCTCTCTGCTCAGCAGGGAGCCTGCTTCCCTCTCACTCTCTCTGCTTGCCTCTCTGCCTACCTGTGATCTCTCTCTGTCAAATAAATAAATAAAATCTTTAAAAAAAAAATAAATAAAAGACACAACCCATGAAAACTCACTAAAAGAGAAACAGATAATGTGAATACATCTACATCTATTAAAGAAATTGATCAATAACAAATAACCTTCCACAACAGAAAGCCTAAGGTCTAGGTGTGCTCACTAGTGAATTCTGTCAAACATTTAAAGCAGAAATTATAACAGTTCTCTATAATCTCTTTCAGAAAATAGAATGCAAATAATGAGAAACAAGATGCTTTCTTGCTAAGATCAGGAACAAGGCAAGGATGTCACCTCTTGCACTCCCGTTTAACACTGTATGGCAAGCCCCAGTTAACTGAACAAACAAGAGAAGGAAATCAGAGGTACACAGATTGGGAATGAAAAAATAAAACTCTTCATTTGCAGAAGACACAACTGTAACGTAGAAAATTTCACCAAAAAAATTTCTGGAACTAGTAAGAGACTATAGCACAGGTGCCGAATACAAGGTCAATATACAATGTCAATGGCTTCAGTAGGAAAAAGGAAAGGATATCCCCTCTTGCACTCTTTCAACATCATAATGGAGGTACTAGCTAATGCAATTAGAAAAGAAAAGGAAATAAAAAGAAAAAAGACGGGAAAGGAAGGAATAAAACTGTCTTTGTTCACAGATGACATGCTTGTTTATATAGAAAATCTGAAAGAAACGAAAAAACTCCAGGAACTAGTGAGTGATTATAGCAAGGCTGCAGGATACAAGGCTACTATATAAAAGCCAACTTCTTTCTGATATATTAGCAATGACCAACTTAAATCTGAAATTAAATAAAAAATACTATTTTTCTTTAGTATTCAAAAAATAAGTAAACGAAATAGTTATAAATCTAACAAAATATGTGTAAGATTTGTATGAGGAAAGCTATAAAACTCTGATTAAAGAAATCAAAGAACAACAAAATAAATGGAGAGAGATTCCATGTTCTTCCCAACTTGATCTATAGATTCAATACAATCTCAATCAGACTCCCAGCAAGTTATATTGTAGATATCAACAAACTGATTCTAAGGTTTATATGGAGACATGGGAGACCCAGATTAACCAAAACAATACTGAAGGAGAAGAAAAGATAGAAGACTTTATGACCTAAAATATAGCCATAATACCTAACTATGTGTTATTAGCCAAAAAGGAGGACAAATACATCAATGGAACAGAAAAGAGATACGCAGAAATAGACCCACACAAATACAGTCAGCCTATCTTTCACAGAAAAGCAAAAGCAATTCAGTGGAAAAAGGACAGTCTTTTCAACAAACAGTGCTGGAACACCTCGATATCTACATGCAAAGAAAAAAAATGAATCTAGACACAGACCCTACCTTTCACAAAAATTAACTAAAAATGAATCATAGACCTTAAGGGAAATTCAAAACTATAAAACTCCTAGAAGATAATATAAGAGAAAATTTAGATGACTTTACGTATAGCAAAGACCTTTTAGGTACAACACCAAAGGCATGATCCACTAAAGAAAAAAAATCAATTAAGCTGGACTTAATTAAAATTAAAAGCTTCTGTTCTGTGAAAGATACCAAGATACAGTCACGAGAATGAGAAGACAAGCCATAGGCCTGGAGAAAACATCTGCAAAAGATACATCCACTAGAGGACATTTCCCCCCAAAATATAGAGAACGCTTAAAACTCAACATTATGAAAATAAACAACTGAGTTAAAAAACAGGCCCAAGAAGGGAACAGACACCTCACCAAAGAAGATCCAGATGGCAAATAAGCATATGAAAAGATGATCTACATCATATGTCATTAGGGAACTACAAATAAAAACAATATTAGAATCACTGAAATCCAACATTGACAATGCCAAATGCTGATAAGGATGTGAAGCAACAAGAACTCTTCATTCACGGCTGGTGGGGATGCAAAATAGCACAGCCACTTTGGAAGGCAGCTTGGCAGTGGGCAGTTTTGTTACAAATCTAAACATGCTCTTATCAGATGATCCAGCAACCAACTCCTTGGTATTTATCAAAGGAGCTAAAAACATAACCACCCATAAACCTTCTCATGGGCATTCACAGCATCTTTATTTGTAACATATATATCCAGATAGTGAATCTACCATTCACTACCCAGAAAAATTTCCTTGTTGTAATGCCTCCCTTTTGGCCCTCCAACACTCTTCTCCAGGTTACTAGGCAAGCACTGATAAGCATTTTGTCACTGCAGATTAACTTGCATTTTTTTTTTTTAAATTCACTTTTTTTTTTTTTTAAGACTTTATTTATTTATTTATTTGACAGAGAGAGATCACAAGTAGACAGAGAGGCAGGCAGAGAGAGAGAGAGAGGGAAGCAGGCTCTCTGCCGAGCAGAGAGCCCGATGCGGGACTCGATCCCAGGACCCCGAGATCATGACCTGAGCCGAAGGCAGCGGCTTAACCCACTGAGCCACCCAGGCGCCCCGATTAACTTGCATTTTTATGAATTTTATGTAAATACAATCATGGATTCTGTACTCTTCTTTAATGTGGCTTCTTTCACTCAGTGTATTTGAAATTCAAACATAGTATTGTTTGTGTCAATAGTACCTTCCTTTTTATTGCTGAATAGTATTCCATTTTACAGATATACCATAATTTATTTATCCAATTCAGCTGCTGGTGGACATTGAGTTGTTTCCAGCTTTTGGTTATTACAACGAAGTTGCTATGAATATTTATGCTGTGTACAATAAACACAGGCTTTCATTTGTCTTGGGTAAATACCGAGGAACAGAATGGCTGGACCAATGATAGGTTTGACATTTTAAGAAACTGAGAAACTATTTTCTAAAGTGGATATACCATTTTATATTTCTACCAGCAGTGTATCAAAGTTCTAGTTCCTCTGTATCTTTGCCATAGGTTGGCATGATTGATTTTTAAATTTTAGACATTTTTAATAGATGTGCAGTGACGTCTCATTGTGGTTTTTGCTTCCATTTTTCTAATCATTACTGAGATCGAACTTACTTGTCACCTATGTATCTTTTTCAGGTAAGTCTGTTTAAACATTTTGCCCATTTTTTAATTAGGTTGTTTATTTTCTTACTATTGAATGTTCTAAGAAGTCTTTATTTCTTTGAATTTAACCTTTATAATTGGGTTCAATGCTTCATCTTAACAAAACCAGATGGCAGAGATGTAAGAGCAAAGAGCTAGAGAAAGGTAATTTCACACTTTTTTTGGAGAGGTGGAAACAGGCTCCCGAAATTCACAGTGAGTGAGAAGTTAAAGGATATTCCAACTCACTCAAGAGCTACCTTTGATCCTAATTGAAGAAAACTTCAAGTTCTGACAGTGACTAATCTTATTTGGGTAAGAAGAGGTAAAAGACGACGATAGCTTGTCCACTGGGGACTTTCTATTATAGAATATATTGTCCCCCTGCCTTGAAAAGACACGAAGGTCATGTGAACATTCGCTTTGTATATATACTGAGATCATTTAAAATACAGCCAGAGAGGGGCACGTGTGTGGCTCAGATGGTTAAGCGTCTGCCTTCAGCTCAGGTCATGATCTCTGGGTGCCAGGATGAAGCCCCTCATTGAGCTCCTGGCTCAGTGAGGAGTCTGCTTCTCCCTCTCCCTCCTGTTCATGTTCTTTCTCTGTTTCAAATGAATAATAATAAAAAAAAAATACAGCCGGAGAAATGTTCTGATTTCTAGTACAGTAAAATTTCTTCCCTACTGTGATAGGGGAGTGGTGATCAGTTAATCAAAGTTAGTTAATGTAAAGAATAACCAAAAGCCCCCACAACCCTGTGGGGTGTGTGTGTGTGTATTTTCTGAATATTGCCTTTTAACTTAAGACCTAAAACACACAATCATCTGTCAATCTTGATGTAGGTCTGATACCTTTTCTTTGAGTACAGAGGTTTCACTGAACTTTTTTTTTCTTTCCTACATAAAGCACACCTATAAGGGATCACCTATGATTTCCAGTTTCAAATTCTCTGAAGTGGAACCAAAAACCTTACAGACATTTACAAAGAAATTTTAGTTTTTTTCAAGATTTTCCAATTTTTATAGTTAAATTTTCTTTTTTTAACCCAGTACAAAGCTAAACAACAGTTAAATCACTATCTTCAGTAAGTCTAAGGTATATACCTTAGTTTTAAAGAAAAAAATCCTCTTTTCCTCCTCATACAATTAGCATAGTTTGGAATCAAATATAAATAACTCTTAGATAAACAAAATTCAACCTGTGAGGCATCCTAGCTGCCAGCTGTCTGCATGTCATAATATGGCCAGCAGCCGCCATGTTTTATAGAGGGAATAAAGGGCACCAGTTAATTTGGTGTGTTGACTAGTGGAAATAAATGAAGAGAGTGTCAACTTTATTTTTAAAGCTTATCTTCCCCTAGAAGAGATAAAGAAGTTGAGCCAAAATAAAATAAGCCCCCTGAAGGAGATGCTAAGGTTAAAAGCTAACATTGCTACCAACGGCTAAGCCTTGTTCAGAGTGTAGACCTAAGGCAGTAGTACATCTGCTTGATCAGAAGATGTCTTTAGATCTAATTCAGTACTTAACATTCTCCAGAAGCAGCAGCAAAACAAAAATGAAAAAAATGAGCACCAATGAAGCCTCAATTCATAACAGCTTTTTAATGGTTTGTTTTTTGCCCATTATATTAGGATAGAGTGTTTGGATGTTAGAGATCTTCCTTTCAGGTGGGAGCATTAGGGGAAGAGTACACCATGCCGCTCTTATCTTTCACCTATTATGACTTACACATTGGTGTCTTTTCCTTTTCTTAGGTAATGCTGAAGAGTACTTAATTTACTTTGACTATGTAGGTGGGATAACAACAACTGAAATAAATTAAAATTTGTCTATAAATTATTTAAGTAATCTCAGGAGTCATTCTCCCAAAACCAGCAAGTAGTGAAGCCGTATTTGTATTAGAAATGAAAGAATTGCTACAAAGTGATTTAAGAGGTATGGATTACTCAAAACAAATGAGAACTCAACAATTTATTCTTTAATCTATTAGGCTAAAGTCAACCACTCAAGCCACTAAAATCATTAGAATATTAATAAACATAGGTAATAATATTTGCCAAAGTTGTGGCAAACAGATGTGCTGTTTCTAGCTTTCCACTAAAACAATGATTGCCAGATAACTCATGACTATTTCCTCCTAGTACTGTTTCAGAAAATGATCTAAGGAAATGTAAAAAGCAGCTATGATCTAAACATCCCAAAAAGAGAAATATGCAAAACTACAATGAAGATGAATACCAAGGGAAATGTTCTAAGAGCTCTGCATAAAAAGTCATAATATTCTTCTTAATGGTAATAAAAAAATATTTACCACTTACATGAATAAAAGTTTACAAAGAAGCTAAGCTCAAACAGTCAATAAACTCTGGTGAAAAGTGAAGAGATCATGGAGAAAAACACTTACTTAATATTAACATTATAGCCAACTTACTTAATATTAACATTATAGCCAGAGGAACATGGTGTAGAATAGTAATGGTACAAATAAACATGCCACTTAAAAAGTATTACAAGGTTGGAAATTTAATAATTATGGAAGACTTTAAGAAGAAATTTTATAACCAGGAGTAATGAGAAATAATGGGAATAGCAGAATTCATATGCTAATTTTGACAAGAAAGAAGAATAACTTAAAAGAGAGGGTCAACATTACAAGGACTCTTCACAGAAAACATATATCAGAATATTTCTTAGAGTATGCAGTTTATTAAATACAACTGTAATTGCTATGTAAATATTTAAGGTAAATATGCTCCTTTACCAATGATATTTAAAGACATTTCGTTGTTGACTGGGTTTCTTAGAATGACCCAAAGGGAACAGTGTATCCTAGAGAGGGCATCATTTTCCCTCTGCAAGTGAATGTCCTTTATAGTATGGTTTCTTTAAATCAGACCCTATTAAAAAGGGTGTCTTCCTTGAGTTACAATAAAACAATCATCCCAAAATGTGTGGCTTTTATGTAAAACCACTTAACACACTGAATGACAAATTAGTTTGAACTTGTCTTATAAAGAGAGCCAAAATACCAGGTCTTAAAGCAGAATTATGTAGATCATGCATGGCAGCATGTTAATGTCAGACACACAGCCTCTATTAGCACAAAGTGATTTTGAAAAACTCACATAAAATCATCAGTGTAAAATTACAAACATCATTAAGAATTTATAGTAAATTCTACCCTATAAAACACTATTTTTCATTTAGACAGCAGTAAAAGCTGTCTTTCAATTCCACGCTTATTTCCAAAACTCACCCATCACTCATATTCTTCAGTTCTCCATTTGAAACATAGATCTGTCATTAATCTCCAATAACTTCCCATCCCACTTAAATTGCTATTTCTCTTGATACCATAGTTTATCACTTTTCCCCTCCTCACCATAAGCACTATTAGTCTTCTTTTATATTCTTAAACACACCAAACTCATTCCCTGTTTTAAGGCTTTCGCCCTTTTTTGTCTGACTGGAACGGTTGGCCCTGAGATTTTTAATAAGTGGTTCCATGTGATTCAAGTATCTAACTCAGACATCACATCAAAGGTGATTTCCCTAACGACTTACTCCTAACCACTTAGAGCAGCCTCTCAGCTGTTCTCTATCATCTCCTATCACCTTATTTTTATATCACCTAAATGACTGAAGTTATCTTGTTTTCTAATTTGGGTACTTTGTTTTGTTATTACAGTATTAACTCCAAGAGATTAGAGACCTTGTCTTATTTATCAAAGAACTTCTAGGGCCTACCACAACACACAGTTATTCAAAAAACATGACTTAATAAGTCAATTAATTTAGCTAGAATTTTCTCAAACCATAAGCTCTAGTCTCTGACCCGGAGTATATTCATATAAATTTGTAGCAGTATAATATTTATGAAGTTTTCTGAATAATATGAAACTGAGTGCTTTCCATAGGTACAATAATGAATTACATTGAGTTACACAAATCAGGTTTGATGGTAGGAGCTGAGCTTGGCATTTTCCTGGTTTTACAGCTATGAGACCTGAGACCAGAAAATAAAATGTTAAGGATCAATAAACTTTACTATGAAAAAAATGGAAAAAAAAACCCCTAAGTCAAAGAAAATCCAAAGAACTACTTAAATCTTAAAGCCTATATAGGATTATTAACAACTGTCAGAACTTCCTAGAATTTGTTTTTACTTGTCTATTTACTTGCATGTAGCTCCTAGCACCCTGCCCAGCACACAGTAAATACTCTAAAAATGTTTGTTTAATGGAGCATAAGACCCCTAGAATTTAATTACAATTTAACAGATGTAAACTAGACTTGTATTTTGTTTTGAAACAATACATTTTTTAGAACGTTTTATATTAGATTCATTCTTCACCTTGTAAGCAAAGCTTTTCTTTCCTACTGAAGGAAATTCTCAATATAGCTCTCTGCTGCATAATGACCTCAGGTATTTACAGATCTGAGTAACCTTTTCCCATTTAACAAAGATGGTACATATGAAAGGGAAAATATCATCAATAGAGTCATCTATAGACAGCACAATTATCCTATTTCTATTCCTGTAGGTACATGAAAATAGCAAATATCAATACTGAGATGTGGAACAAAAGAAATTACACATGTTTAACTTCCATGTTGCACAATGTCCATTATCGATCTGTGCTAGCTCCATCCTATTCTCTATAACTTTTTAGATCATTAAAAAAGGAAAATGTTTAAGTCCCCTTTCCATAATTCAAGGTGTTATCAACATCCTTGATAAGCAACAAGCATATTTAGCTTTTTTACATGCTTTTTCAAATGTAATGTATCACATGGAAAGCAGGGGTCCATAATAATCATGTCCTAACATATGGTCAATCTGTCATTGAAATTCAGCTCCACACCCAGAGACTAAGTGACAGGAGAATACTGAGGGACTGATTAAGTCAGGCTGATAGGGGATAATCATGAACAAAGTAAGGAGATAAAAGAGCTATGATAACAACATATAGAAAATATAATCTACTTTTTTCAAAAAAAAACAGAACAAGGGACAGCAGCTTTAATGGTGAAAGACTCATCTAAAACTAAAAGTTAATGGACATTTTAGATAGTACTATAGTAAAAAGGGTGTCTAAATCTGTATTACTGATGGTTAGACACAAGTCTACTGTTAAGAGTAATAAGTGGAGAGATAGTATTTAGGAAATATTGAGGCAACGTAATAGAAACATCACAGATTCTAACTTCTATTTACTGAACATGTGACCCTGCCAAATCACTATTCTTTCTGGATTCTTAAGCTTCCTCATTTGCAAAAAATGAAGGTAATGATGTTGCCCTTGGTAATGATATCTCATAATGTTATAGTGAGGCCTCAATGGGATAATGAATATGAAATCATTTAAAACCCTACATAAACAGAATATATAAATACTGTGTTGGGGGGAAAAGTTAAATTTACCTTTATATGTTCTAAAACAGCGGTGGCAACATTTGTATGGAGATCAATAAGTCTTTTTTTTTCAAGGAGTTCTGGCAAAGAACTACAAGTATCAAAAAATTGAAAATTAACCATTAAATTTTCTAAGAAAATGACACAGACCTTAATAAAACACACACCTGGGTGTTTCCCCTGAGGAAACTTAGAACAGCAAAAAAGTGACAAGATGACAAGTTTAACTGTTGACCAAATTTAATCTCTAAGCTTTACCATATACAGTATTCACTACTTTAATATAGGTAAAATGCTTCTTGGTTTAAAGTAATCTGTCTATTAAATATTACTATTTCACCATTTCACTTTCTGATTCCAAAATCTGAGGTTTAGAATATAATCAGATTAATGAAAATATGATTTTAACTATAAATGTAAAACACATTTCCTCTCTTCTTGATGGCATTTCATATCAGAAAGAAATTGTACTTAACCTTTAGTTAATAAAATAATAGCAGCAATGATAAAATTAATAATAACTTATTTTATCACCACTAATATCTTCTTGGTAAAAATATCCCCATTTTATAATTCTAACTAGAGAAAGAGGCAAATGATCTGCTATATGAAACACGGAATTTAAATCAGTTTGAACATGTTAAAAACACAGTTTAGTTTTTTAAGGGTCTATGCTATTACCTACTATTTCTTATTATTAAAATTAGCCAAATTTTTAACATTCAAAATAAATCTTTCTGTAGACTTAAGAGCAAAATAAGTCTTTCTGTAGACTTAAAGAGCAAATATTGTTTACTTACCTAACAGCTGATGTAAGCTTAGCAGTATTGTCAGAAAGCATACTTATGGCTCCTTCGTCTTCCCCTTCCAGTCCCTGAGGAGGAAAAAAAGATCTCAGAAGCATATAAACCAATATATTCCTAAGGTCAGTGATAAACACTAAGGTTTAAGGTCACCCAGAGTAACAATTCTTCGCCTCTAAGGAACAAGCATATCCATTGTTGACAATTCCAGAAAAGTTCTGGTCACCACCAGTCTAATTAGTTGGATGATTAAGGACCAGTGGGTATTTTCAGGTAAAGAAATAGGGCCAGAGACTTGCCACAGGTCATGTAGTAATATATAGCAGAGCTGAACTCTAAGGTCAGTTCAAAGTGTAGTAGAGCAAGCAGCACTGGAAAATATACCCCTAAAATAAAGCCACATTATATATTTTTTCAGATCATAAATTCAGACTATTCTTTTATTTTTATTTACTTATTTATTTTTTAAAGATTTTATTTGAGAGAGAGAGATCACGAGAGGAGAGAGGTCAGTGGGAGAAGCAGAATCCTTGCTGAGCAGGGAAACCAATGTGGGACTTGATCCCCGGACTCTAGGATCATGACCTGGGCTGAAGGCAGCCACTTAACCAACTGAGCCACCAGGTGCCCCAGACTGTTCTTTTAAAACATTTTGCTCTTCTCATTATTCAGGTTTCTTTTTGACAAAGATCTTTTCTGTAAGTTAATACTTTTCTTATTAAAAACAATGAATCATTTCAAATTTTCATGAGAAAAAAAAGTTAATCACTTTCTCTCTCCAGATGTCCTGCTTTTCTGTAATTCTAAGAAAGCAAAAGGAATCTTACCATGATGCTTTTAAGTCGTTTAACCTCATCTTCCTGTGCTCTGTAAGATTCTAGTTCTTGCTGAACTGATTCTGCAACTTCTGGGAATGGACTGAAACGGTATTGAGCAAGAGGAACTATGAGCATGACATTAAAATGCTGATTTTTGTGTGATTCCTGAAATATATTCAATGAGGATTTATTTTGATTTTAAATGTACCTATTTGAATATATTTAACATATGATACAGCACAAATTTAGCATAAATATAACCACATATCTCCGTGGATATCTATTTAGATTATTAATACTATTTCTTTAAAATGCCTATCATAATTCTTATACACCTAAGCAAATTTAAATTTATTTCTATTATTTTCATTAACTATATCACATTTTTTTCACCTATACACTATTAGAAAAAAATAAGTAAAATATTTAAGTGACTGAAAAACAAAGAAGAGAAGGCATGGTATATGAAACATCAATTAAATATTATCATCCAAATTAACACAGAGTGTCACAGGGTTCATATAATTACAAAGATAGCATGCAAAAAAAATTTTCATGCAAATAATTGTGAAAAAAATCTTTTAATTCTTTAAGCTTAATATCTGAGAACACTGCTAGTAAAAACAGAACATAGGTCACAGTTTTTTTTTTGGTCTAATGCCTGACGTCTTCATCCAGGTAAGTGTGTTTTAGCAGTAATTTCTATAGACTTCAGACACAAGTGATCTGCAATCATTGAGAAGCTTTGATAGAAAAAATTTCATATGGCACTAATCTTGAATAATTCTAAGTAAATGTATGTTGACCATAAAACAGTTCGTAACTTAAGTATTTTTCATTTACAGCTTTAGAAGTGGCCAGAAGCTTTTCTTTCTTTAAGAAAGAAAAGGTCATGTCTGTGCAGCAATGAAACAAAAACGTTTTAACACTTCATTAATGATCAGCACATTTCATTCAGAGAAATGACAGAAGACCCTGAGAGGATTTTGAAGACCATGGTCCAGTTTTGCATGACAATCACAGGCCCTAAACTCAGCTTCAAAAGACTGTATGCTAAATGAAACAAGATGGGATTGGGAGGGAGACAAACCATAAATGACTCTTAATCTCACAAAACAAACTGGGGGTTGCTGGGGGGAGGTGGGATTGGGAGAGGGGGAGGGGGCTATGGACATTGGGGAGGGTATGTGCTATCGTGAGTGCTGTGAAGTGTGTAAACCTGGCGATTCACAGACCTGTACCCCTGGGGATAAAAATACATTATATGTTTATTAAAAAAAAAAAAAAAATTTGGAAGGGGAGGCGAACCATAAGAGACTATGGACTCTGGAAAACAACCTGAGGGTTTTGAAGGGTCAGGGGTGGGAGGTTGGGGGAACAGGTGGTGGGTAATGGGGAGGGCACGTTTTGCATGGAGCACTGGGTGTTGTGCAAAAAGAATGAATACTGTTACGCTGAAAAAATAAATAAAATGGAAAAAAAACAACAACTTTGTATTAATGGGTTAATAAAGTGACTTAGTGCTTTCTCTTTTTATGTACCTCGATTAAATACATTCTTGTCTCTTACAAAAAAAGACTGTATGCTGGCAGAACATAGCACTGAGCATATTAAAATGTGCTGGTTGAACTAGAAGATCCTAAAATCTCCAGTATCTTCAGATCTTAGGGCTAAAAGACATCCATAACAGCTAACATTTACGGAAGGTTTACTGTACGCCAAACACAAAGTGCTAAGGCTATCTCTCTATTCTTTCACATAATCTAACCATAGTCTTGCTGAGGTACATGCTATTAATAATTAGGACCACGCCTTTTGGGATCTTCCAGAACTGGGCTTTATTCTTGCTTTTATCTCTGATAACTGAATGACTCTGGGCAAGTTACTTCTTTATTTCACTTCATCTTCATAACAACCTTCTGAAATAGGGCAACAGGTGGAATAATCATACCTACATTTTACTGATAGATATTGAAGCTCAGAGAGATTTAAATTACTTGTTTTACTCTACACTAACTGCCAGTGTCTTTGTGCCCACATTACTGTATTTCTAGAATATTGTAGTATGACATTCAGAGTGAGAGTTATTCAGAGCTATTCTTATTTACAAACAAAAATTAAAACTCTTACTATTCAACTGACTTCTAAGATTGTTCCTAAATACATAAAAGAAATATTCAAATCTTCCATATTTGAATGAGATTTTTTTCTTAAGGTCTTTTCTACCAGAAAATATAAATCTTAAAATTAATTTTAAAATATCCTGTGCCTTTTTTAGAAATAATGTAAATGTAATTTTTTGTACTTTGCCATTATGGCAAAAATCACAGACTATGGAATTCCAAAGAGAAGAAAATTATTTAGAATAAATTGTAACAGCACCCAAATTGCCAGTCAGAAAGAGAAAAACAATGACTTTTCTCTGCAGAGAAAATAAAATTCCTTGTTATAAGCAATGTGACTTCGCAATGTTAAAAAAAAAAAGTTATAAATAAAAAGATAAAACACACAAAAAACCTAGGTGGTTGAATCAAGTCTCTATCTTACTTCTCTATTAACATAAATGAGGTAAAAAAAAAACAAAACAGCCATATCAAGGACTTGGTCACATATATAGTTATAGTAACACTTTAAATACTGAAAATAATAATAAAAAATAACATTTTATTCCATAATTGTTGATAAGCAGCATTTTTCTCTCAGAGGAATGCTTTTTTTGGGGGGGGGGTAGAATGATTTCTCTAACCATGATGACCACTAGATAACTATTTTAACAATTACTGAGCTCATAAAATACCCTAAATTTTAAGGGCATATAGCAATACATGGGATCTATATATCTGCTTATAAGAAATCACACAACTCATTATTATTTCTAATGTGCTTTAAATAAATGTTTTTCAGGTTTAGGTATTCTTTCTCCACGGAGATTTAAAACTGTGTTTGTATAAAGGCAAACATGGAACAAAGAAGGAAGATTACACTTTGACGTTTATCACTAAAACCTATTTTAAAGAAAGGCAGAAATGATCTTGCAGAAGGTCAGTGGGGACAGCAACAAAATTTAGAAAGACTATCTGTAAAACCTACAAAATCATATGGTATGAGCTTATTGAAAAACAACCAACAAGAACAACAACAACCTAGGAACTGAGAAGAAATAGATACATCCCTATAGACTATGTAATTATAGCTTCTACTCATTGTGTAGAAGAACCACAATCATCTTTTCGATTTTTTTCATCAAATTCATTAAGTCAGATGACATCTTCATTTCCCTGTAAAGGGGTGAATCTTTAACTTACTGATGTTTTTCTTACCTTCCCTTATGTTTCTGCCAAAATTTATCAACTGGAGTTAAATCATAAGACTTCTTGCTTTTTCTCTTTGGTCTAGCACCAGCTGGAGAATTTTCTACTCCTGAAGATTCTTCCAAATTAACTCTGTTTAAGTGGAAATCCTAGGAAAAAGTAAACCTTTCTTAAGTAACAGTTCAAGAACCATAACATTTCCTACAACAAGGAAAATAACACAGATTTTTACTGCCTTTTCTAATAATTCTAAGGACAAAATACACATTTGAAATTTAAAGACCTCCTTCCAACGTTTCGTTACACAAAGGTACCTTTAATATTTATGTATTTTAGTTAAAGTAGTAGATGCAAATGATTAAAACTTCAAAAAATACATAAAAATCATGTTAAGGCTCTTGTGTATCCTTCTAGAAAAATATTTTTGCATATGCCAGCATACACATATCCTTTTAATTTTAAAGAACTGCATTACATTATACATTTTTTTGTACCTTACTTTTCTCACGTAGGATGTATTTTGGAGTTCTTTCTCTACGTATATGTATACATCTACCTCATCTTTTTTTTTTTTTTTTTTAAAGATTTTATTTATTTATTTGACAGAGAGAGATCACAAGTAGGCAGAGAGGCAGGCAGAGAGAGAGGAGGAAGCAGGCTCCCCGTGGAGCAGAGAGCCCGATGCGGGGCTCGATCCCAGGACCCCGAGACCATGACCTGAGCCGAAGGCAGCGGCCCAATCCACTGAGCCACCCAGGCGCCCCACATCTACCTCATCTTTATCATGGTTATGTAGTAGTCCAACATTTAGACATACCTACTTATTTACCCAAGTCTTTGATGTTTACTTGTTTCCAGTAACAAATATAATCTTAAATAAATATTTAATTTCTTTTGAAAGGGGGACAGAGAGAAAAAAAGAAATAGGGAGAGACGGTGAAGAAGGGAAGGAGGGGCAGAGGGAGAATCTTAAGCAGGCTCCATGTCCAGTGTGGAGCCCAATGCAGGGCTCAATGTTACAACCTGAGATCATGACCTGAGAGGATATCAAGAATCAGACACTTAACTGACTGAACCATCCAGCTGCCCCTTAAATATAATTTTTAAACTCTTAGAGTCTTAATGTTCTGATCTGTTAATTGATATATTTTTAAAAAATAACTACAACAGAAGCTACAATAATAAAAGCACTTCCTTTTACATAAATTCTAGGAGCTAGATACCACTATGTAATTATAAATTTTTCTGCCTAGAACTAATTTGACTGAAATGAGGCTTGATTTTTGTTCTTTTTCAGAAAAATGAACACACAAAAACCAAAATAAAAATATTTTATATTTTCCCCATCCTTCCTGCCTTAGACCTGGAGGCTCCTTCATGTAATAGCAATATTTTATGGTTCAACTCTACTCTGAAGAATAGTAAGCTAAAGACAAAATATGGCTATCGGATGCCTGGATGGCTCAGTCAGTTAAGGGTCTGACTTGCGGTTTTGGCTCAGGTCACGATCTCATGGTCCTGGAATCGATCACAGCATTGGGCTCTGAGCTCAGTGGGGAGTCCACTCAAAGATTCTCTCCCTCTGCACCATTCTCCCCACTTGTACACTCTCTCTCTAAATTAATAAATCTTTAAAAAATTAATAAAGACAAAATATGGCTATCAAGAAGTGAGTGAATGATGAACAAAAAATAAATTATATGGAGAAGTTATCTAGCATGGCAATATTACTATCATCTCTGTTCTAAGATATGTTAATTAATAATTAAACTTCTAGGTCTTAGCAGATTAAATGTACTGAATATAATTTGATCTCTTGATAAAACTAGGTCAACAATACTGACTCTAAACCATTAGACCATATCCTGCAACTTTCTCAAGTCCTTTAAACAGTAATTTATTTGCTTGTTAATTTTTCCTATGACACAAAAAACAAGAGTGCAAAATATACAGATGTCCAATTGCCATAGCTGATTAGTAAGTCTATTGACAAAGAGTATACAGTGCTGTATTTTGGCCTGCTAATACCGTATCTTTCCTATAGACTCTTCACATCCTCATAGGATAAATACATCAGTAAGTTCAATTGCTCTTGCATCCTCATACTTTAAAAATAGTTTATGTAACTAACCATCCAAATAGGAATAAAACACAGTAAACAGATAGTAACAGCTAAATCTGAGAAGAACTCTTGCTTTAAAAATTAACAATAGATACCAATAGTTAAATAGTTATGCCTTATTAACTAGAATTTCTAACAAAGTACTTTCCATAGTGATGAGACAGCTCATTCAAAATAAAGTAACTTGTTAACAGAACTACTGGTTGAAAAATAAGAGCACACGGGGTGCCTGGGTGGCTCAATCAGTTAAGCATCTGCCTTCAGCTCAGCTCATGATCCCAGGGTTCTGCGACTGAGCCCTGCATTGGGCTCCCTGCCCAGCGGGGAGTCTGTTTCTCCCTCTCCCTCTGTTTGATGCTCCCCCTGCTTGTGCGCTCTCTCTCTCAAACAAATAAAATCTTAAAAAAAAAAGAAAAAGAAGAGCACATACTATTACTGAAGTACTGATGGAATACTTAAAACACAAAACGAGAAAGAAATAAAAAATGGTAAGAATTTTGAGAAACAATGTAATAGCAGCAAGAAACTTCCACTGTTTGCACAACTGCCAGGCAAATAAGGAAAATTCTAGTCTTGGAAATTGGGAAATTAGAACATTCTGAGCTGAACTTAATCATGTTAAAGAAAGTGGACATTTATACACAAATAAAAGACAACAGAATTAGTTTCAACATCAGATAGAGTCTAACTTTTCCTACTGATAGTCATACTTTCTTGACTTAGCAGACAGGACAATGGTGTCCCAAATCATGAGATATAAATAAATCCCATTGAGATGAAAAATATGGATACATCTTCATCAGTCTTAGTTTCCTTTTACAAGTTAAAGCAGACCAGTAAACCCAAACAGAGCTAACATTTGGATGATATGGGTGATACTCATTTATGCAGAGCGAAGATTTATATTATATTCACATGAGAAAAAAAGCAAAGTAAAATAAAAGTAATTTTTCTTTTGGCAACAATTGAGCCAAATCTAATCATGTCTCTAGATCTATCAGTTTATAGAAAATACTGGGGATAGAGAACCACAACAAACTGTGTACCTCAAGAATACAATCAACCAAACACATAAATGTACGAAATTCTTTAGAAAACCAACCCAATTCCTTCAACCAAAAAATGGCAATAAAAAAAGGAGTAGAAAGAGAGGAATTGTTGTAAACTGAGAAACTTAAATATGTACCAACCAATGCAACGTAAGGATACTGTCTGGATCCCTATTTGAACAAACCAAATATAAAGATGTGTCTTTGAAACAATTAGAAAATGCTGAATACAGAGATAGTAGCAGATATTACCAAAGAATAATTGCTAATTTTGTTAGGTATGATAATAAAATTATGGTATTTTTTTTTTTTAGATAAACACTGAAATATTTATGCATAGATCATATAATGCCCAGGATAAGATGCGTATTGTCTGGGAAACTAAATGATGCACATGGGGGGTTCATTACAGTATTTTGCAACTTTGTGTTTCTATATGAAATATTCCCTAATAAAAGTCTTAAAATTTTATTTATAACAATGAAACAGGATTTATACAGAAGCCACAATTGTTTGCCCCTTGACATAGTGATTGTGAAAGTATGTGCTAAGATAGGCCTCATTAACCTTAATTTGGGAGTGACTATGATATATTAGAGGTCCTCCTTGCTCACCCACATTGGACAAGAAACAAGAAATACTGTGAACAAAAATAAGTATTTGTTATTTTAATCCACTGAGGTTCGAGGGTTCTTTTATATTGAACAGCACTACCTAATTTATCCTAATTCAGATGCCGAGGTATTCTATATAGAATGAGCAAGGTCAGGAACTTTGATAAGCTTGTTCATTCCTATTAAGGCAGAATTCCTTATAACTCTAGGAGTCACGGGCTAGAAGCCTCTAGAGATATATTGCTGACAGTATGCAAATATTTTCTACCAGTGTTCATGTAATAATCTCAATTTACAAGTAATTTATTTAGTCTCTAAACTAGTAAAGAACTTGAGCTGTAGTGATTTAGAAACACGCTGTCCAATACAGTTGATACCAGTCAACATGGCTACTGAGAATCCAGAATGTGGCTAGCCTGAATTGAGATATAAGTATAAAATATATATCAAAATCTTGAGACTTAATATATAATAAGAGAATATAAAATAGTTTTTAACTGATTATGTGTTAAAATGCTAGTAATTTAGACTTATGGGATTATATAAAATATATTATTAAAATTAATTTTATTTGTTCCTTTTTATCTTTTTAATGTGGCCATTAGAAATCCAAAATTAGATCCATAGTTCATATTTTATTTCTCTGAGACAACAGTGATTCAGAAACCCTGAGTTTTGGTCAGAAGGTGATAAGAAGGAAAAGAAATATATGTGCAGAAGACCAAAAAAAGAAAAAAAAAAAAAAGGAAAGAAAAATCTAACTTAGAATATTTAATTGAAAAAGAAAATCTGTATAATGCTCCATCACAGACATGGACAAATGTCTCAGAATCTTATGTACTAAGCAACTGGGATGTAAGGGAAAAAAATAGTATCAACCTAAAACAGATCAGTAAATAGCAAATAATACATTCAGCAATGAATATGGAAACACACTGAAACAATATCATTTTTTAATAAATGAATGAAATCAAGGGTGTTTTCTTGGACTTCACAGAGTCTACACAACTTTAGTAGGAAATTCCCATGAACAACTTGGATTTAAGTAAAAATTTACCTAAGATATGAAAAACCAAAGCCCAAGTAAAGAACAAGATACCAACAGGAAATAATGCCCATGGGTTTGCCTAATGGTAACTACTCACCGCAGAAGAACAATCGAATCTACCCCCCCACAACCAAGATATAATAAGAAGGAGTTATGACTTTCTAATTATTACTTTTGCTTCTTACATCCCACTAAAAGCAAAGGCGCACTGTGAAGTTTTTCACCAGAAGAGTTTATTTCCCACATTAAATGACAAGAATCTTTTTGGCATGCAGGGAAGTTGTATGAATTTTCAGTTGTTTTCACAGTCTGATATATAAATACTATCAGCGTTCGAGATTTTCAGGTAAAGATATTTAATATAAAAAGCAAGCTCCAATTTCAGGTTAACAGTTCCTATCTAGAACTTTTACTCCATCTTGTGGAGGTAAAGGGTATAATTATTAAGAGTTTTAAAAACTCCAAAGAAACTTCAAAAGCAGCAGTTTTAACAACAACAAAACATGACATGATAACAATTTATGATATCCCAGTTATAGCTGTTTCACATCTAGAAACTGCATTAAAATTAACAGGAACTACCATATGATCCAGTAACTGTGCTATAGGGTATTTACCCAAAGAATATGAAAACACTAATTTGAAAGGATATGTACACCCCTGTGATTACTGCAGCATTATTTACAGTAGAAAAATTAAGAAAGCAGCCCAACTGTCCAATAGAGGAATGGATATGGGTACCTTATTGGTTCAGTCAGTTGAGCATCTGACTCTTTCAGTTCAGACTGTGATCTTAGGGTCATGGGATCGAGCCCCATAGTGGGCTCCCCTCTGAGCGTGGAGGCTGCTTGAGATTCTCTCTCCCTTTACCCCTTTCCCTGTCTATACATACACACACTATCTCTCTTAAGTAAATAAATAAATCTTAAAAAAAAAAAAAAAAAGATGATTGGGGGCGCTTGGGTGGCTCAGGGGGTTAAGCCGCTACCTCCAGCTCAGGTATCTCAGGGTCCTGGGATTGTGCCCTGCATCGGGCTCTCTGCACAGCAGGGAGCCTGCTTCCCCCTCTCTCTGCCTGCTGCTCTGCCTACTTGTGATCTCTGTCAAATAAATAAATAAAATCTTAAAAAAAAAAAGATGAATGGATAAAGATGTGGGGTGTATGTATATTCGTGTGTGTGTATTGGACTATATATGCCTGAATAATGAAACATTATTTACGCATAAAAAAGAGTGAAATCTTGCCATTTGCAACAACATGAATAGATCTAGAGAGTATAGAACTAAGCAAAATAAGTCAGAGAAAGACAAATACCAATATGATTTCTACCCATCATTGCCAACAATACAAATAATTTATCTTACACTTTAAAGATCGTTAAGTTTAGAACTTTACACTTCAATGCTTCACTATTCTCCAGTATCCAGACTCAGTGATACCAAATTCCATCACTTTTTTGTTCATATTCTCAGCTCCATCGTTCTTATCTGTGTTTCTGTAGTCATGACGTTATTTTTAAGTTAAAAGGACCATTGAATATAACTACATTTTAGTAGAATGTGATATATTTAGCCTCTTACCAGTACATCATGCACCAAAGCTTGATATGTCCAAGTATGGTGTAAAGGAGTTGCCAAATCTATGTTTCTGTCAACAAGGACTAATAAAGGTCTTTGGAAGCTGTAAATATATTTAAAAAAATTATGTAACTCTTGATAACAGTTTCTACATCTCAATTTTTCTAATGCTTTCTGGTTTTATCATTTTGACATGAACAGGAAGTATGCTAATATTGACATGCCATTAACAGTCTGCTTTAAAAATATTTTTTTAAGTATAGTCAGTCAAGTAAAGTAATAGTTTGGACTACTTAGAGTCTGTGTATAGTGCTAGATTATAAGTCTTGAGGAACTGTCTAAAAGGAAAAAAATCTATGCAAGTACTTCTACAGAATAATTTTTATAGTTATCAATGTAAGAATAAATTGCTTCTACTTAGATTTTTATTTCACATTTTTGGCGAAAAAAAGGAATAGCTATTATCAGTTCCAGGGGAAACTATTAGAGAAAGCAGAATCTTATAAATTTACAGAAATGTTTGACAGTTTCATAAATTACACCTTTTTCTGTAAACACAAATTCAAAAAGCAGACCCTAGAGAAGACCCTCGCAAAGCATCCCGTTATAATACATAAAACTAAAACATTAAGTCACAGTGGTACCTACCTATATAATTACTCACTTACCAAACACTTCATATATTGTTTACTGCATTACTACAACTTAGATGTGAAACAGACTATACTTAAAGCAAAGAGAGGCACAAAGTCATGTGGTTGCCATGCATCTCCAAAAGCTGTAAAGGTCTGCTTTGGCAATACTGTATCAAGGGTATACATCAATTTTCAAAAGATATTGTTATGTAATTATATTTACTATTCATATTTTGTCCTGCAAGAGAACTCTGACCATTTTAGTAACTCATTACACTGCAATGACTATAAACGCGCACTGCACTGATTATAAAACTCTGCAATAAATAAATAGGAATGGCACCTTTACCAGCTACCTCATTTATTACTCCAGAGCTAGGTGAAAGGCAAGGAAAGATTGCCTATAGTGAAGTTTCTTGGCTCAGCACTACTGAGATTTGGGGGCTTGTCCTGTGCATTATAGGACATTTAGCAGCATCCTATAATGCAGCCCACTAAATTCCAGTAGCATCTACCCAGCTGTGACAACCAAATATGTCTCCAGGCATTACCAAATTCTTATTGAGGATCATTAACTTACAACTGGATTCAAATGTCCAAAACAACAGTCCAACAAAGTTACTCACCCCTATAATTAATTTAGAAATGTACCCAACAAATTCAAAATAAGACAACTATATTATAACATTAATAAGTTTTTAGGAATTATCCAAATAAAATAGCATCTTTATGTTAGCTTCTAAGGCTTTTATAAGAACACTGTAGAAAGGTACTATTAAGTAATAGATGCTATAGTGGGTGGTTCTGTGGGGAAAAAAAAAATCAGGTGAGAATTTGATGTTTCTGCTCTCCTTAATGAGAAGCATTCTGCAGAGTATTTAAGACCAGCAATGAAATCACAGAAGAGTTTAAAATAATGTGGGGGCTGAGACAGTTGGAACAAACAACTGAAACATAATGTTACTGTTAACTCCAAATTATAGGAATAGTATGAAAGACAGTAGGAGCCATCTAAATTGACTTGAAATGAAATCTGTGGAAAGTTACCATAGAACTATTATCCTTGGAGGGCAGTTATACTGAGTATCAATTTATTTTTACCGGCTTTATTTATTAATTCACTTAAAATTGGGGGAAGGGATTAATATTCCAAAATACTGTCTGTTCCCCTTGAAATAATTCTCAGCCATTTTTGTATGTTTCCTTACTTCTTCATCCGAATATCATCTATTATTTTTAATAAACAAGTATTTCAATGTAAAAATAGAAACTAGTTGATAGGTAGAACTAGACATAAGCATCACAAGTTTTTCACTTACTTTTGTCATTACCAAGAGACCTAATGATAACTGAAATTAAATGGCTTCTGATCTTCAAAGCCATATAAAACAGGAAAATCTCTCCTACATTTGAGAAAAATGCAGAGCAATTTTCATGGGGCTTGAATTGACAACCCTGAGGTAGAGACCTGAGCTGAGATCAAGAGCTGGATATCTAACTGACTGAATGATGCAGATGCCCCCAAAACAGAAATTTCTAACAGAAGGTAAATTAAATAAAATATTCCATTTGTATTTCAAGAACAAACTGAGTCAAAACCCTGATAAAGCATAGTACCTGAACTGGCCAGCTCCAAGTGTGTCACCTGTAAAAAGACTGTTTCTTGCATCTCTTAGATTTTCTCGAAGTTTCTTATCTAGTTTCTGAAAAATCAAATTTGATAATAACTCTTAAAGAAAAATTTCACAGAATTTTATATAGGATAATAAAATGTGTTATTATGAACATTAAGAACATAATGTGTTCTTAGTTTCATAACCAAGAAACTTGGAACTTTACAAAATAGCAATTCTAAAATCTAAATATTTCAGTTTCTTTACTATTCAATAACATCTTAACTTGGACTTGAAAAGACCAATGCCTTTTCTATTGTGACTCGGGCCTGATTTCACTAACAATCACTTTTCACGGACTATTTTTACTTTAGGTACAGGACTGATTTGCAGTAATGAGCCACCCTCTTACCCAATCATGATTCTGTTTCACAAGGAATGTCTCTATATAGTGATGGCTGCAAGAGGCTCCAAAATAGAAATGGAAAATATGAAAGAAAGCAGCCCTCCATTAGTCAATGATTCATTGTGGTTAATAAAACTCAAAAACGTCAGTGTATCTTTCATCTTTCCATATCACTTATCCTTTCCTTTTAGTAATTCCATAATGTCTCTAGCCCCTTACTTGTTTTTTAATCTTTAAAGCAAATTTTTGAATGCCTAGTTTATACTGTATATTTTACTCCAATATAGTGGGATAGCAAATGCACTGCATTTTAAAAATGGTTATGATTGCCAATAAACATTTCCTAAGTGAAGTTAAATGTAAAATGATCTGGGGGATCAAATAAGTGTAAAAACTACTTGGAGAAACAAGGCAGAAAGACAAATATACATTTTAGTAAAAAAGAAACAGAGCTGGAATAACATGTCAGAGTAAATCATTTTCTCCATCACATAACAGTATACAATGACTATTTTTTTATTTTTGGTAGAAACCCACTGTTATAAAATACAAATATTTGCTTTAGTATTTAATATATAACCCATAGCAATCATATACTTAATATTAACAAAAACACTTGAGGTACTTATGGAAAATAACTGATAGAATATTATTTGTCATCAATGGATATCTGTATGAACTCACCACTGCTACCATTTCTGCTGCTGTTCCTCTTGAACATCTGATTATAGGAACAGCACCTATTTTAACAACAGATGTTAGCAATGATTTCAGCTGTTAATAATTAAAATGGATACTTAAATAAATACCAAACCATCAAAAATACAAGAGAAGTATAAATTTCAGGCTAGAAACATGAGGATTTATCATCTCAAGAGTAAAAGCAAGATTTCAGAAATGGACACTTCCATTCAAAAAGAAAATATAAGGGAGTCAAAAAAAAAAAAAAAAGCCATTTCCATATGGTATTGGCTTATCAGTGTGACCAGATTTTTTTCAATGAATTAAAACTAAGTTAGAATTTGACTCCCTACAGGCAGTTTCAAAGAGTTTGCTCACAGGAATCACTTTAATTTGACTTAATGGAAAAGAATGAAAAGAGGTAAGTTAATTTAGCAGTTTGGTATTATTATTCAAGATTTAACAAATTAACGATGAAGGATTTAAAAAAAAAATCAATTTAAAAGATAAAAAAAAATTCTTTCAATGTGAAAAGCTCCTAAAACGTGGCTTCAGTTCATTATTGAATCAGCTCATTAGACCTCTTAATTTCTTTCTTTATTACTCCAAGTTTTATCAAAGGCTGAAATCCTAAAACAACAGGAAAAAACCCAATTGCACTGAAAACCTCAGAAAACAAACTGAGAACACTGTAATCTTCATATGCTAAAACTGTTGCATTCTAGATTCTATACAAAGCACGTTCAACTAGAAAAGTAAAATTATAGAATATTAGCAAATTTTATAAAAAACGTTTTCTTCCAAGTTATACATGCTTGTCATGTAAGATTCAAATATTAGAAATGTATTAAGTTAACCCTTTGATTCCAGCACCTAAAATAATCTCCATTAAGAATTAGATATGGATGGTTTCAGATCATTTTTTACATGTAATCTTAATAAATGCATTAATGAAGACTACAAAAAAGAAAAATATGGTATTACACAATTATACATACTATTCTTTTTTTTTTTAAAAGATTTTATTTATTTATTTGACAGACAGAGATCACAAGTAGGCAGACAGGCAGGCAGAGAGAAAGAGAAGAGGAAGCAGGCTCCCTGCCAAGCAGAGAGCCCGATGTGGGGCTCGATCCCAGGACGCTGGGATCATGACCTGAGCCGAAGGCAGAGGCTTTAACCCACTGAGCCACCCAGGTGCCCCTATACATACTATTCTTAAATTTGCCTTTTTCCATTTTTGTTAACATCCTTCTACATCAGATTGGCAGTAGTTTCAATTACTCTTCTGAAAAAAAAATCACTTTCTGATACTTTACATAATAAAGGTTGCTCTAACACTTCAGTGGTCTTCTATGCTTCTCTTTTTCAATCTACCTTTACCCTGAAAATGTATCATCATGGAAAAATAAGCTAATGTCCACAAAAAACCTAGCATTCAGTAAAATTTTGGAGTGTGTGTAGGATGGCAAAATAAGTAGGTTACTTAAAGACTAAAAGTTGGGGGCGCCTGGGTGGCTCAGTGGGTTAAGCCTCTGCCTTCGGCTCAGGTCATGATCTCAGGGTCCTGGGATTGAGCCCCACATCCGGCTCTCTGCTCAGCGGGAAGCCTGCTTCCTCGTCTCTCTCTGCCTGCTTGTGATCTCTCTCTGTCAAATAAATAAATAAAGTCTTTAAAAAAAAAAAAGACTAAAAGTTGTATATTAATGTGCTCTGTTTAAAGCAACAACAACAACCTCATTTGAAGGTACTCGAAAGCATGCAGTAAGTACGGGGGTGTGTGTGTGTGTAAGTGTGTGAGTGAGAGAGTGAGAGAGAGAGAGAGAGAGAGAAACCTTGAAGGAAGAGATATATTTGAAAAAGGAGATACATTTTTAACCAGCTTTTCTCCTGAGGGTACTTTTCAGCTTGCAAGGCACAGAGGAAAAAGAGTTCAAGCAGAAAACAGAAACAGAAGACATAACGAGCTGAGGAATCAGACTGATATTGAGGGCTGGAAATTAAAGGAGAAAAATCCCTGAAAGGAGGGAGCCCCAAAGCTCACATGTAAATTCTCCTCAAACCTCTGTTTATATCCTAAACTATTCATGGTGTCTCTCTTTTCCTCAATTTTCATTTGTGAAATGAAGAGAAACTTCAATAATTTAGTGTAAGGGTCATTTCAACTAGGGTTTTCAGTGTCTGCAGAATTAAAATTGCAGTTAGACGGTTTCTAAACAGATCCATTAGTAATA
Organism: Meles meles; assembly: GCF_922984935.1. NCBI lineage: Eukaryota > Metazoa > Chordata > Mammalia > Carnivora > Mustelidae > Meles > Meles meles. The sequence goes on along the minus strand of NC_060071.1, from coordinate 84,693,752 downwards.
GTAAAGCATGAAATCACACATTAGATACTGAACACAAAGTAGCTGTAAGTAAATTTCGATGTACCAAAGGAAATGTTTAAAATTCTGAGTATAGTGGATTAATAGTATATGTAAATTTAGTGTTTTCTGGAACCTTGGGAGTGTGCCTTAATAATCACATTTATCTCTATACTTAAAAGTGTATTTAAAACTTTCCTAATGGAATATTAATTCTGAACTTACCCAGTGTAACAAAAAAGCAGAAGAGGCTGTCAACAATAGTGTCCATAACAGTTTCCATCTCTGTGTCTGTGATATCTGGCCTGTTAATAGCTAAAATAACATACAGAGGAAAAAGTTACCAAACTTCTTTGCCTTGATAACACTTGTAATACTCAAACAAGTAAAATTTTTCATGTGTTACACTTTGAAGTGAACAAGTATCCATTAAAAATGACACTACCTTAAAAAAACCCACAGCACTTCAGTATCAATAGTAGTGAGTAGTATCAATCAACATCAGACTAGTACTAAGAAAAAAATCTGCCACATAATATATATAAAATTTTTGTCAGAGCAAATAAAAAAATAAATATCCTATTCCATAATTTTATTCACAAACATTAGATAGCCTCAAGAAACTACTGAACTTATTACCCAACTACTGACAGAAAGGACAATGCAAATCAATTATCACAAGACCAGTGTCCCACATCATTTTTTTTGTATTATAGTAAGTTATAGGAACTTCTTTTCTGATGTATTACACTGTACTAAAATGGTTTCTAAACTTAAGTGGCTACATGAATCACTCTAGAAATATGAAACTCTCTCTGGAAGCTATTAAATATTCAAGATTCTTAACTGTTTTCCCCAGGGATTCAATTCAATACATAATTCTGGATAATTCTACGAAATCTGCAATTTTGGCAGGCACCTCAGGTGATTCTTAGGGCTACACTTAGGGGGAAAAAAAACTTCCCTGAAGACTATACTTGACAAAGACCTTGCCTTACTCCTCCTCCCATCTCTCACAATACCTAGGCCTAGTATCTGACAAGTAGATGTCCAATAAATGGTTGTTGAAAGAATGACCAGAATAAAATATTATCTGTATAATAATTTAAATTTCCCAACACCCTGAATATGAAAACAAATATAAAATTCAATTCAACTTGTGATTATCATGAGAGGAAAGCAGAATCCAACTGTATATACCAAAGTATTTAAAGAAAGTATGAACCATCCAGAGGACTTAATAAAGAATTCAACCACGCAATATAGAATCTGGATGAGGGAATATACTGCTACTTGGTGTTGCAGATTCAAATCAGAAGACAGAAATGGCCAAAAGACACAATGTTAATTATGTAAATTCAAGGAACACCAAACCAGGGAAATACTCAGCTCATTCCATCAATCAATGGTGTAGGTAAAATCCAAATGGAAGCCTTCAGCTCTTAGGTTCTACACCTTGGTCTCACACCTCTAAATAAGAACTGACTCGACGAGTCAGAAAATTGTCCATCAATAACCTCAACTCCCTTATATTAACAGCTTGGTTTGTCTGAGATAGTACCCTGACAAATCTGCTTCCTTTAAAAAGATAAATAAATTTCCAATGCATGAAAAGTAGGGGAAATAAATAAAATCCAAGATAGTAACATATTATGTTTGGACCAATCTGCTTATCAGCTGAAGCACTTGAAACATTTGAGAGGATCTGGCATATAATTATGTAATGGTTAAGAGCACTGACTCTGGAGTGAGTGACTTGGTTCAGTAATCTGCTTCTGCGATTTCCTTATCAAGTTACTCAGTATCTGTGCCTCAGTTACTTCATCTGGAAAATATAAGTAATCATACCACCTACTTCACAAAGTTACTCTGAAGAGTAAATGAACTTACACTGTAAAGTGCAGAGAGAACAATCTATTATTATTATATACACTGAGAATCTGGGTAATTAACCATATAATTATACTTTAAAATTAATAAATTAAACCTATACTTTAAATTTCATAATTTCAGACTTGTGATTCTTTAAGTTGAGAGGTAAAGAAAATTAGTTACATTTATAAGTACCTGAAGGTTTAATGAATTTAGACTCACTATAAATTTAATTATTCCTAAAAGTAACTTGAATATTTGGGAAGATTTTGCTTATTAGATTAATAAATTTGCCTGGCTTCACATTTAAAGTACTTAAAAATGAAAATGCTAAACTTACAGATGCAATTTAAACTAAGGGAATTCAGCGAACCAAGTCTGTTGACTAAGCTTGTTAACTGGGGCTGTTTAGAATCTAATCTGTTCAATCTGAATTAACTGATCAAAGAAAAAGCTAAGGTGCTTCACTGTGTTTTTGCTGTTGTTACTGTTGTTGTTTTTATGGAAAACCTCATGAATTTGCATGTAATCCTTGCACTGCAGCCATGCTAATATCAGTATGGTTCTAATTTGAGTCTACATGCTGCGGAAGTGAGCACAAGGTGCTTTGTTTTTATAGTAACAATTTATAAATAACAATTTAAAAGATTCGCTTAAAGGCTTCAGGAAAACTAGGCTTTAAATGCGTAACTTAAATACTTAAGTAGCTAGTTAATTAAAACTCGATTCACTGTAAATAGACTTCTGTAAATAACAACCACTGTCAAAACTCTCTGACAGAGGCAATTCAGCAAATGCTTAGACCCTTTAGGGATGTTGTTTAATTTCTAAAACACAGCACACTATGCAGCTCAAGGAAACAAAAAACTGATGTTCCCTTCTCAGGGAGCTTAACATCTGGTCCAGTATTTTATAACAGGGTACCACTGGCATTGTGGGCAGAACAATTTCCTGTTATGAGCATGTTTACACACTTCAGAACGTCTAGCATCCCTAGTCCCTGCTCACTGAATGCTAGTAACAATCAAAAACAACCTGACACATTTACAAATGCCCCTTTCCGGGGCCCACTCTCCACTCAGGAACCAATGAAATGCTAGTCAACCCCAAACATCTCAACCCTTCAGTAGCAAATTAATGATTATTTGAATGAACTGGCTAATCATATCTAACTACAGTTTGTGTTTTTCTTTAAAATACCTGAATAATTAGTGGACATAACATTTCAGTTAAACAAGATGAGTAACTTTTAGAGATCTGCTATACAACACTGTATCTAGAGCCAACAATACTGTATTGTACACTTAAAAAGATAAAGGGGCAAAAAAGTGTTCTGAAAAAAAAAAGCAACATAGATAATAAAATGGGGTTTGGGTGTTGTGTGTGTGTATGCATGTGTGTGTATTAGTTTTAATCAATATCCAGGAATGGTCAGTTTACCAAAAGACTGAATACAAACTCCAGAGGTAGTTAGCATTTGATCAAATACCAGTATTCAATCCACTAGTGCACAAACAGGGTGTAAGAATCAAGGAGTCTAAAAATCTGTATTTGAGAAAACACCTATGCTTCATTCCATAATAATGCTATAATAGCTGTTGACGGCTGCTGTACTAGAAACTTTTCCAGGCATTTTATACAATTAATTCATTTAATTTCCACAAAAACTCTGTGAGGCAGATAGTATTACTATCTCCAGTTTATAGATGAGGAAACTAAAGCACAGAGAAGTAGAGTAAGTTGGTCTTGTCCAAGAGTCAAAGTACTAGAAGACTCATTGACTCCTACTACTAAAATACTGTCTTACTTGCCATGACTAAACCATTCAGGCAAGCTACTATGTGGTACCTAAAAGGTCAGAGCATTGGTACTTCACTGAACTTAAAAACAACTTTATTACATGTTGCTTCTAAGTGACAGAATTCAGTCTAAATTCTGTGTTTTCTTTGTGTGCTTTAAAATATCTTTTAGAGTTCTGCTGCTATAAACAAAGCTGGCTTTTGATTGTACCAAATATGCTACTTTTGTTTACAGTACAACTCATTTTGTTAACAACGAATTATAATATTCCTGTTTTTACATACCACGATACGAAACAAGCTCCTTATTTTGATTACATAATACAAACATATCATCTTCCAAAGTAATAAAATTGAGATACTGATCAAAAACCTAGAAACAAAAGAAAAAGGTTTATAAATCAGTTTTACAATATATTTTTTTGAGAAGACTCCATGCCCAACGTAGGGCTTGAACTTATGACCCTGAGTTCAAGAGTCACATGCTCTACTTACTGAGTCAGCCTAATGCCCCAATTTTACAATACTGAAAGCACATTTGGTTTGATTCAATCAACCAATGGTAAAAATTATAATTATATTCAATAACTGAAAATTATACTATGTAGCAGACAGCCTCCCTGGGTAAGAATAAGGAGTTAATATCAAAAAGGAATATAAACAAGACTTTAGACAATAAATTATCAAGGAGGGGAGTAATATTTTCAGAAAACAAAATTTAAGAAGATACAAAATTTGTTTTAAGACTGTGGTAGGGATGGGAATTTATATCAGTTTTGAAGGAAAAAAATCACAATTTTATTCATTTTAATCACATTTTCCTAAGAAAGTCATAACTATTTTTCCACCATGAACACTTATAAGTGGGAAAGAAGTTATACTAGGTCTTTAGAAGTGCAAATCAGGAGAAAAATTAAGAAAACTCTTTTTAAAATACATTAAATTAATTAAACAAACTGAGAACTATTTCTACTATTTTATGTAAAGTTAATGATAAACTTTGAAAAGAAGAACATTTAAGACATACGCCTCAAAAACTAATCAGAAGTAGTAGTAGACTATCTAAATCTAATCAGTGGGGAAAAATGGGAAGTAAATACATAGTTGTTTAGTCTTTCATTTGCCCTCCATCATTCCTTAGAATTTCAAGTGTTGTTCAAATTCAAGAAGCATAGGGCACAGTAGGGCTATAACTAATAATAAATTTACAGATTTATTTATAACTAAGCTGAACCTATCTAAAAAGTAACTATGATATAGAATGGATGGTCCATCCTAAGTTCCTTCTTTTCTTACACTATGCAATGTAACTTCTTTGGATCCTCTCTCCTAAGTAGATCTGAAGTTAGAATGGTGACGATAGTGATTATAAATAAAATAATGTCAACATATTTTTAGTATAATTTATAACAAAACAATTGTCAAACTATTTTTCCTTTTTTCAAAAGATTTTATTTATTTGACAGAGCAAGAGAGCACAAGCAGGGGGAGAGAAGCAGGCTCCCCACTGAGCAGGAAGCCCAACATGGGGCTTGATTCCATGACTCTGGGATCATTACCAGAGCTAAAGGCAGATGCTTAACCATCTGAGCCACCCAGGAGCCCCTGTCAAACTATTTCTAAGTCAAACTAAAAAGATTGCAAATCCTAGCCTAAAACAAAGACAGATTTCAGCATTTCATTTTTATCTTTCAAATTCATTGGGTAATAGGTACCTTTAGTTTGGTTTATTTTCCCTCGTTCAAACTGTAGATAATTTGCATTATCAGAACTCTTTCTAAAAGTAATGAGCCTAAATATTTGTTAGGTTGATCTGGTCCTCTACAAATTAGGCACCTAAGTCAATTAACAATTTTCAGAATATACTAAATTTTACATTAACAAAATGTCATCAGCCAACCAAAATCTCTTACCTTGGCTACTTGTGTTACTGCACTGGCAGCCAATGCTGCATTCGCAATATCTTCCAGTTTACTTCTTGAAATAGCAGAAATAAAATTTAAATAATATGATTCATAGAGTTGATTTCGCAGATCCTAGAAATACAATGAATACTTCATTTTTATGAGCAAGTATAAAGGATGACCACAAATAAGAATCTCTTAGATAACTATAAGAGCAAGATACTGGAGGATAATAGACATATTTAAAAGATGGATTATATAAATGACAATCAAAAACAAGAGTCCCAAAAGAATAAAGTCATGAAGAAGTTACTGGTTATTTGTTTGCTAGATATAATGGACCTATATATTAATAAAGTTATGATATAATATTACCAATAAAATTCTATTTTAATTATAATGTCACATAAAACTGCTTGAAATAGTATATCTGCATTTTTATTAAAAATATCCAGAAATGGCTCTCATATAAAATGCTTATTATATTTTGCAGATACTGTCTTCTACTGCTCTGGTCATGTAATAATACAACCTATTTCCTTTGCTGCTCAGACATAATTCCAAAGACCAATTCCAGAAGTATTACTTCTCAATCATCCAAAAGTAGTATAATTTAAAGTTATGCCAATTCTTAAATCAAATTTACTGATGTTTTCAAACTCTAGGCAAATAGGTATCTAAATAACCATACAGAATACCTTGTATATACTGCAGGTTCAGTTTCAAACCACCACAATAAAGCAAACTTTGTAATAGAGTGAGTCAAAATAAATTTTTAGTTTCCCAGTGCCTATGAAAATTATGTTCACACTATACTGTAGTGTCTTAAGTCTGCAACAGCATTATGTCTAAAAAGAGTATATACCTTACATAAAAAATACCCTATTGCTAAAAAATGCTAACCATCATCCAAGCTTTCAGCAAGTTATTAGTGATCACAGATCACCATAACAAATACAATAATAATGAAAATGTTTAAAATAGTGTGATAATTATTAAAATATGACACAGAAACATGAAGTGAGCAAATGCTGTTGGAAAAATGGCACTGGTAAGACTTGCTTGATGCAGGGTTGCCACAAACCCTCAATTTCTAAAAACGTGCAGTTTCTGTGAAGCACACTAAAACAACGTATGCCTGTATTTCCTCAAACCTAAGATACTGTCAGTTGCAAGAGGCATCATTATGTAACAACAAGAAAGAATTAATTCTGCCAATAAAATTCTGTAACACACCATCAAATTTTTTATTTATTTATTTGACAGAGAGAGAGATCACAAGTAGGCAGAGAGGCAGGCAGAGAGAGAGGAGGAAGCAGGCTTCCTGCCAAGCAGAGAGCCCAATGAGGGACTCGATCCCAGGACCCTGAGATCATGACCTGAGCCGAAGGCAGCAGCTTAATCCACTGAGCCACCCAGGCGCCCCAACCATCAAATTTTTTTAAAGATTTTATTTCTTTATTTGACAGAGAGAAAGATCACAAGTAGGCAGAGAGGCAGGCAGAGAGAGAGGGGAGGGAAGCAGGCTCCCTGCTGAGCAGAGAGCCCCATGTGGGGCTTGATCCCAGGACCCCGAGATCATGACCTGAGCCAAAGGCAGAGGCTTTAACCTGCTGAGCCACCCAGGCGCCCCTACACCATCAATTTTAAGATGCATCTGATATCAGAGATGTTTAAGTGTGAAAACCTGAGGGTTTGGAGCGTGTGTGAGGAAGGCTCCTGAGCAGGACAGTGGTTTTAAAAAGGTCGCGGGGTGGATTAAAGGATGAAGGACTGAGAATTAAGAGCAATGAGGAAATAAGTAAGTATGCTGAAGATATTGGGAGTCAAGTTTCTCACTGTCAGAAAAAAAAAAAAGTTCTAGATTTGTAAAGGGAAAAAGAAAAAACTAGGATGAATCCTGTATTTCTGAAATGAAATAGTTTTGGATATTACCTGTCTTTTTATCTAGAGAGATAAGGAAGATTTTTAGAGTCAAATATAGATATAAAAGTATTCGTATATATACACATACATATACTTCCAGTTCTGTCCATTGTGATGTCCTAAGAACTCTAACATCTTAGTAGCAATAACTCTGCCTTATTCCCAGTTGCTGATTTCTAAATACAATTCTCTACAAAACACAACCAGGCTCCTTAGAAATTGGCTGAATCTTGCGCTAGAATAAAGTATGAGATGAGACTGAACAATCATATTGTGCCTGAAAGTAAGGAAGTGGTTTAAGAATGATGAACACATTTCAAAAGGATGCAGAAATGCAGGATATAAGATAAATTATAAAAGTCAACTGTATATCTATACACTTGCAATGAACAATTCTAAAAACAGAATTAAGAAAACAATTCCATTAACAATAACATAAAAAAACATGAGGGAATATATTTAACAAAAGAAGTGCTTGGGGGCGCCTGGGTGGCTCAGTAGGTTGGGCCTCTGCTTTCGGCTCAGGTCATGATCTCAGAGTCCTGGGATTGAGCCCCGCCATCAGGCTCTGTGCTCTGCGGGAAGCAGGCTTCAAATATTTATTTATTCAAATAAATAAATAAAATCTTTAAAAAGAAAAAAAAAGTGCAAAACTTATTTGCACAATACAGAACATTATTGAGAGAAATTAAAGAAGATCTAAATAAATGAAATGGTATTCCATGTTCATGGATCAGAAAATTTAATATTGTAAAGATGACAGTCTTCTCCAAATTGATCTACAGATTTAATGCAATGCCTATCAGATGCAAGCTCCAGGCAGCTTTCTAGGGAAATTCACAACCTAATCCTAAAATTAATATGAAAATTTAAGGGACCTAGAAAAGCCAAAAAAATCTGGAAAATGAAGTATAAAGTTGGAGGACTCAGTTTCCCAATTTCAAGCCTTGCTTTACTACTCTTGTAAAGACAATGTGGTATTGGCATAGGACAGACATAGAGATCAGTGAAATAGAACTCAGAGTCCAGAAATAAACCAATGTGTCTACCGTTAATTTTCTTCTTTTTTAAGATTTGTCAGAGAGAGAGCACAAGCAGTGAGACCCGCAGGCAGAGGCAGAGGGAAAAGCAGGCTCCCCACCTAGCGGGAAGCCCAATACAGGACTCAATCCCAGGACCCTGCTGGGATCATGACCTGAGCCAAAGGCAGATGCCTAATCAACTGAGCCACCCAGGTTTCCCTTACGTTAATTTTCAATAAAATGCCAAGACAATTCATGGGAGAAAGAACAATCTCTTCAATAAATGATGCTGGGGCAACTGGACAGCCACATGCAAAAGAATGAATGAAGTTGGACACCGCACTCATACTGTATATAAAAATTAATGCAGAATGGATCAAAGATCTAAATTTAAGAGGCAAAAGCACAAAAATCTTTGAAGAAAACACAGAGATTTGGCCATGGGTTCTTAAATATGACATCAAAAGCATAAGCAACTGAAGAAAAGACCAACTTAAAACTAAGTTTAAAATCAAAATTAAAAGTTTTTGTGTTTCAAAGATAAACTCGAAATGGATAAAAGACCTCAACCTGAGACAGGAATCCATCAGAATCCTAGAGGAGAACATAGGCAGGAACCTCTTTGATATCAGCCACAGCAACTTCTTTCAAGATATGTCTCCAAAGGCCAAGGAAACAAAAGCGAAAATGAACTTTTGGGACTTCATCAAGATCAAAAGCTTCTGCACAGCAAAGGAAACAGTCAACAAAACAAAAAGGCAACCCACGGAATGGGAGAAGATATTTGCAAATGACAGTACAGACAAAAGGTTGATATCCAGGATCTATAAAAAACTCCTCAAACTCAACACACACAAAACAGATAATCATATCAAAAAATGGGCAGAACATATGAACAGACACTTCTCCAACGAAGACATACAAATGGCTATCAGACACATGAAAAAATGTTCATCATCACTAGCCATCAGGGAGATTCAAATTAAAACAACATTGAGATACCACCTGACACCAGTTAGAATGGCCAAAATTAGCAAGACAGGAAACAATGTGTGTTGGAGAGGATGTGGAGAAAGGGGAACCCTCTTACACTGTTGGTGGGAATGCAAGTTGGTGCAGCCACTTTGGAGAACAGTGTGGAGATTCCTGAAGAAATTAAGAATAGCGCTTCCCTATTATCCTGCAATTGCACTGCTGGGTATTTACCCCAAAGATACAAATGTAGTGAAAAGAAGGGCCATCTGTACCCCAATGTTTATTGCAGTAATGGCCACAGTCGCCAAACTGTGGAGAGAACCAAGATGCCCTTCAACGGATGAATGGATAAGGAAGATGTGGTCCATATACACAATGGAGTATTATGCCTCCATCAGAAAGGACGAATACCCAACTTTTGTAGCAACACGGACGGGACTGGAAGAGATTATGCTGAGCGAAATAAGTCAAGCAGAGAGAGTCAAGTATCATATGGTCTCACTTATTTGTGGAGCATAACAAAGAACACGGAGGACATGGGGAGATGGAGAGGAGAGGGAGTCGAGGGAAACTGGAGGGGGAGATGAACCATGATAGACTGTGGACTCTGAAAAACAACCAGAGGGTTTTGGGGGGGGGGGGGGGGGCGGTGGGAGGTTGAGGAACCAGGTGGTGGGTAATAGGGAGGGCACGTACTGCATGGAGCACTGGCTGTGGTGCAAAAACAATGAACACTGTTATGCTGAAAATAAACAAATAAAAAAAAAAAAGTTTTTGTGTTTCAAAGGATACCAACCTACAGAATAGGTGAAAACATTTCCAAATGATATACTTGATAAGGGTCTAGGATCCAAAATAAGAAAGTACTCTAACAACTCAACATTAAAACAACAGCCCAATTAAATACTGGACAAGGGATCTGAATAGACCTTTCTTCAAAGATGGACAAATGGCCAATAAGCACACTAAAAGATGCTTAATATCATCAGTCACCAAGAAAATGCAAATTAAAATCACAATGAGAGGGGCGCCTGGGTGGCTCAGTGGGTTAAGCCTCTGCCTTCTGCTCAGGTCATGATCTCAGGATCCTGGGATCAAGTCCCGCACTGGGCTCTCTGCTCGGTGGGGAGCCTGCTTCCTCCTCTCTCTCTCTGCCTGCCTCTCTGTCTACTTGTGATCTCTGTCTGTCAAATAAATAAATAAAACCTTTAAAAAAAAAAGATACATATAGTAAGATTTTCTGGTTTTTAAAAACAGGGTAAGTCTTAATCAATATGCTTCCTCAGCCAAAAAATTTGAAATTTTTCAGTCTCTTTAAAATTCAAAGATAATCTCAAAAATCAAAGTGAGTAATTAAGTAAGACAATTTTTGATTTTTCGCACTGGAAATCTAAGAAATTAAAAAAAAAAAGAGTTTATTTATTTGTGAGAGAGAGCACACAAGCAGGGGGAGGGGGAGGCAGAGGGAGAAGCAGGCTCCCTGCTGAGCAAGGAGCCCAGTGAAGGACTCCATCCCAGAAACCTGACCCGAAGGCAGATGCTTTTTTTTTTAAAGATTTTATTTATTTATTTGGCAGAGAGAGATCACAAGTTGGCAGAGAGGCAGGCAGAGAGAGAGAGAGGGAAGCAGGCTCCCTGCTGAGCAGAGAGCCTGACGCGGGGCTCAATCCCAGGACCCTGAGATCATGACATGAGCCGAAGGCAGCGGCTTAACCCACTGAGCCACCCAGGCGCCCCCGAAGGCAGATGCTTAACCAACTGAGCCATCCAAGCATTCTGATACTAAGAAATCTTTTGAAAAAACCTGTTTCCACATTACAGGGTCAGGAAATTAAGAACTCATATTACCTGGCACATTCTGTCAATATTTTCTTCAGTTGGCATCACAAAATACACTGCAGGAACATCTGGTATAGGATCTCGATCAGAGTGCAAAAGCCTAAAAGACATAAAGAATGTAAAATTCACTTTTTTCTTAGTCACTTATCTAAAAATATAGTTTTTAAAACAGTATTTCTCAAACTAGGGATTAACCAGTTCAGGGACAAGGAGACCAGTATACTAAAAGCGCTTGGTGAAATTAAGCTTTCTCCTTGTATCAGTGCTAATATTATTTATTAATAAGATCCTAATGTCAGTCTTCATCTCCTCTACTACAATCACCTGGTACAGAAATACCAAAATTCTTCCTGAAGAAAGCACATTCATTATCAATTTTATTTCCAGTTTTTGGTTGGGGGAGGGTGAGTGGGAAGAAAGTGCAATTCTGTAAGACAAATAGAAACCTGAAAGAACCTTTAAAAATAATGAAAAATTTTACCCATAAATAAAATCAAATACATTTTTTTAAGTAAAAGATGTATGAATCCTCCCTTAAAACTTTAAGGCAATCTATTTTTTTAATATTTATTGCATCATAAGAGAATGCACAAGAGATCATCTAGGCATCTCATAGATTATACCACTTGATAGTTTTCTCCTACAATTCAGGGAGTACCTTGATTCAAATATCCTAGTATCGAATCACAAAATGTCTTTATTCTTCACTGTAAGATTCTGCTACACTTATATCAGGAAATATGACAACATGTTATCTGTACAATATTCTAGTCATTCTTCTGTGAATAATCTACATACAATCTTCCTACACATGCTCCTATACACGATAGTGTAGTCACCTCTCTATAACAAAGAGAGTGAAAGAGGCTGCCACTGAGTCTGCATTTTATGACTTCCTTCCATTTGTTTGGCTGCTGCTACTGACACCAGAAAGATTACCCTGTTATGGCAGCCACTGTATGTTATCTTCTTATGCTGGCTGTCCAATTGCCTAAAGGGGTACAACCACCATTTCATCTTCTGGAAACTTATTATTTCCTACAAAGCAGCCTAAACCAGCAAGCAGTGTATAAAGTAACTGACAAAGTATTCTTCAGCAGATAGGGAAGAATAGTCAGATGCACCTTGCACAGAAATTCACAAGGGTAGCTGTGTGATCTTTTCATGTTCTGGTGACAACAGCAACAGGTAGGCAGAAAGAATCTATTACTCTCAAACTGGCAGTCTAGCTTGTCACTCCTTAAGGAAGCACTAAGGCTCACCTCTGCTAGTCACTGTTACTGAACCATTATGGTTCAGTAGACAAATAGTACAGAATTCATGGTCAAGCAATCTGAACACTGCTACTAACTAGCTGTATAATCATGGGACAATCACTTAAAGTCTATAAACTTTAATCTTTTTGTTAGTAAAATAAAGGAATTAATCAGTAAGGCAGCAATAGTAACCAATGCTTGTTAATAAACCACCATTTCCAAGGATGACATCAAGCCAAATATTCAGGTAAGAAGGATGAGCACATTACCAACAACAAATTTTTATTTTAACTCTGAAATAAAAATGAAAGGAAAATCCATATTCCATATTTCATCAAACCTAAGGTGCTATCAATTTTAAAACATATTATTAAAATAATCTGTTAAAAGTGACAGAAAAATGCTGCCAATTTAACCATGATATAGCATTAATTAGAAGATAGATCCCAACTTCAGAAATATAAAAAAGTGAAAAATGTATTTTAGAATTGATGCAATATAATATTCTATTAATTTAAAACAAATGCTCAACACAAAACTGAAGAATTTAAGAATTTAACCACATTCTGATATGTTACTCACTGGAAATCTAAAACCACATGCCCACTAAAAGAGCACATTTCACTCCAATATCTCATAATAGAGTAAGAATTGGTTATAACATCATAAATAGAACAAAATACAAATAGTTAGAATATCTTAAAATTAGACTCCTTTAGTACATAAAAGTATTAGTACATATGCATGAATACAGTCCTTCTCTAAATGTTCTATTCAGCCAAGTCTACAGCTGTATAGACTTAATTGCTTAATGCAATTTGTTTTATGAAACATACCAGAAATAATATAATCAAATACAGTCAGTAATTAAGAAGACAACACAGATAGTTCCTATGGTGATTAAGTCATTATTTCATAGATACTTATATTTTCCTTATTAATGATAAACTAATTTAGATATTCTTCTTTTTAAAAAGTATATTTAAATTGAGGAATAAAAAATTTTCAGAGATGGAAGAGACCTTAACACAACCAGTTCTTTTTCTTCATATAAGAGAGTAAACCACTCTGTACAAAAAGACACAAGAGAGAAAATTTAAATTCTGAAATTATAAAGCCTCAGATTGAGAATTATTTTTAACTTCAGAAGAAAACAGATAAAAGGAGATAAGAGAAAAAAATGTTGTTTTATACAAGCACAATAGCTAGTATTATTTTCTCTATAAATGTCCCTTAATAATTTGATTTCAGGTGGCCAAATATATCCTTTAACAATGTATCTGAAAACAAATGTCACTATTAGAAATATGTTAGAACTCACAGATGCAGAGTGATTCCCATGTCTCTCAGCTCTTTCACAGACAGCAATGGAGAGATGATGTCTTGGCCAAATCTGTCATAAATAAGCACCTGGTTAAAATTAAAAAAAAAAAAAAAAGGATTTTTAAAGCATCATTTATCAGTGAATAGTCATGAAGAACTCATATTAAGACAATGTTGACGTATATCTTATTTTAATAAATCATGCATGCGGAGTTTTGCTTGATCTCAATTTAATATTTTCCATCTTTTACCAAAATGTCCATTCATGTCATAACCTATTTTTTAAAGCATTACCACTTATGCTAAAATAAACTGATGTTACATAAATTTATTTCCTGAAATATTTTTTCTAGAATAAAAAAGCATACTAGAAACTATAAAATATTTATAAAATTTTCGTAAGCTAATAATAAAGGACTTTGAACATACAGCAAACTCAAATACACTTCCCCACCAAGTTCACATATATCCTTTCTAAAAACAGAGAAGTACAAATTAGTCCCTCTCCAAACTAATGTGTAACAAGTGTAAAGGAAATTTCGTAATTTAAGCATCTCAGGTTATAAGATTCTCATTTAAATAATTAGGTCTTTTAACAGTACTTGCTAGCCTTATTTTGTCACATACATTTTTTCACATCCTAAAATATTAAAACTGACATCTTCGAGGGGTAGTAAGAACTCTGAGTTTTCTAACAAAATTAGCTTTAGAGTTAAAGCAAATAAAAGAGAAGCTTCAATTTGTGTTTTTTTTATAACTACCTCAATAATTCTTTATGGAGTAAGAAATTTCTAATGGGAAGATGAAACACGCTCTCATAAAAAAATGCTTTTGCTATATGCCAGCATTTTCTCTAGAAAAGCTAAAACTCGGGCCATCTAGTTGGCTCATTTGGAGGCACTTGCTACTCTTAATCTCGGGGTCATGAGTTTGAGCCTCACACTGGGTGTAAAGATTACTTAAAAATAAAATCTTTAGGGACACCTAGGTGGCTCAGATGGTTAAGTGCCTTTGCTCAGGTTATGGGATCTCCAGGTCCTGGGACTGAGTCCTACATCAGGTTCCCCTCTCAGAGGGGAGTCTGCTTCTCCCCAAAATGCTTCTGCTCCAGTTGTAAGAGGTTGGATGTTTCATCTTTCAAAAGTCTTCCCTCTTTAAACCTCATCATATTTGTATTATTAATCTTGGGATATGGAAGTAGTGGGAAGGGAGAGAATCTGATAAATCTGTACCCAAGAAATTCTCAGGCTATTTAATTCAAAAGCTTAATACAGACTTTAGAAACAATAAATGAGCATTGCTTATGCAAGGGGCAATAAGAAGATGCCTGCAAATGAACATGAAGAAGGCAAAAATTAGGGGTACTCTGAAGCTTAACCTACGAATTCAAAATAGATGACTTTAACCACCTTCAGAGTTAACCCAAAGGAATTTGAAAGGACTCATCAGAGTTTTTGAAACATCATAATATCAGGTTGACTTATTCTCAATTATTAGCAAAAAACAAGTATAAAGTGACTATAAACTGGTAAGTTTAAACCTAATCAGCTGTTTTCTAATCTCTCTGAAGAAAGAAAGTAGCAAGTTTAAAATGAAGAAGCTCAAAGGACAGGAATTTTTAAAGGTTCTCCAGCATTTCTCAAAGGAGAAATTTTATAGATTGCTTTTTAGTCCAGTTAGCAGTTTCACTGACAGTTTTATAGATCATAAACTAATAAACTGGCATTCTAGTTTATAGATCACTCTCACTCTCTCATTAAAATGGACCAGTTCCCCTGAGTCTGACTAACCTTGAACCAGCTTGCAAGATCCAGATTTGGGACTTGCAAAACTAAGGAACAAAACATCAACTTACTAGTGAGAGGCCAAGATATCAGTTGGATTCCCTAGGTGAGTATTACTATCCTTGTCTCCCTCCATAACGTGTTTATTAAAAAGATTCACATTAAGAGGCTCCTGGGTGGCTCAGCTCAGTTGTGCATCCGACTCAGGTCATGATCTCAGGGCTGTAAGATAGAGCCCTCATTGGGCTCCTCAGTGACCGTGGAAACTGCTTAAGATTCTCTCTCTCCCTCTCCCTCTATCCCACGCCACCCCCCACCACTTACTAGCATGCATACACTCTCTCTCAAAAAAAGAAGAAAAAAACACTTAAAAGTTAGTGAAAAAGAAACTATTCATGCATTAAAACTAAAATGTGCTACTGTTCAGCATTAACAAGAAATTCCCTCCAATCACCACCAATAAGAGCCAAGAAAAAAGGAAAGAGTCCCCATTAAAACAGTCTCTTACCTTCCATACTGGTTCTCCAGTGCTATTTTTAACATGAGGCACATTGAAATTCAACATACGCTTCAAAGCCACTGGAAATGAGAAAAATCATCATTATTTTTCAGGATTTCATTCCATGCCCCCCGCATTTATTACTCACCACCTCAGAACAAAATGCGCAAATCATTCTAATAAAACTGATTAATCAAATGACTGATATACAAAGCAGGATAAGACTTTGTAAGACCATCTCATCTAACAGCCAACTGGCAAGTGTTTAGGAGATTTTTCTGTCACCAGGTGAAAATGTGAAAAATGTTCAGGAAGAAGCATTTTTCATTCCTCATGACAATGCCACTAACTTTTAAGTGTTAAAAAATTTTATTTTAATTCCAGTATAGTTAACATACAGTGTTATATTAGTTGCAGGTGTACAATAATACACAACTCTGCACATTAGTCAGTGCTCATCACGGTAAGTGTGCTCTTTAATCCCCATCACCTATGTCATCTACCCACCCCCACCTCCGCTCTGATAACCATTAGTTTGTTCTCTATAGTTAAGAGTCAGCTTCCTGGTTTGTCTCTCTTCTTTTTCCTTTGCTCATTTTGTTTTTTAAATTCTACATATGAGTGAAATAATATGGCATTTATCTTTGTCTGACTTACTTATTTCACTTAGCATTATTATACTGTCTAGCTCCATCCATGCTGTTGCCAATGATAAAGGGTTAACCTCTAAAATACAGGAAGAACTTATACAACTCAACAACCAAAAAATAAATAATCCAGTTAAAAAATGTACAGAAGACACAGATATTTCCCCACACTACTTTACAAAGATGCAAAAAGAAATTTTGTCAACTGCAAACTTGCAGTGGTCTCAATAGATAACTGGAGCTATTGTCTATTTACTGTTGGGCTGATAGCATAGATCAGAATCACTTGAAAAATAAAAATTATGTATACTTAAGTGGTTCATATACAAAACCATCATACAGCAGATCTATGTTGTAGTTGTCTTGCAATACATTTTATGGCCAATTTACCTCAGTATCTACTGAAAAGTTGTACTGTTTAATATTATATGCTCCATGAAAAAAGTGACTTTCCCACAGATACGGCAGTTAACTCCTGCTAAGAAAATACGTAACTTCTAAAATCAAAGCAGTTATACTCTATATGTTATTGTACTTTGAGGTTTTTATTGCTCATTTTTATGTATGATAACAGACTCAGAAACATGCATTTATTTATTTATTTATTACATATAATGTACTATTTGTTTCAGGGGTACAGGTCTGTGATTCATCAGTCTTGCACAAGTCACAGTGCTCACCATAGCACATACCCTCCCCAATGGCTCAGGTCATGATCTCAGGGTCCTGGATCGAGTCCCGCGTCTGGCTCTCTGCTCTGCGGGGAGCCTGCTTCCCTCTCACTCTCTCTGCCTGCCTCTTTGCCTGCTTGTGATCTCTCTTTGTCAAATAAATAAATAAAATCTTTAAAAAAAAAAAAAGTCTCTTATGGTTTGTCACCTTCTCTTTTTTATCTCTGTTTTATCTTGTCAGAAACATTTTCTAAGGAAAATAAAAATCTCAAAATACTTCTTTGTGAGACTGAGAATGCCAATATTGAGGAAGGGTATTAATTAGGTAATTTAATTTTTAAGACTGTCAGCTCTGAAATCTACCTGGCTTATTTTTTTTTAATATTTAATTTTTTTTTAAGATTTTATTTATTTATTTGACAGAGAGAGGTCTCAAGTAGGCAGAGAGGCAGGCAGAGAGAGAGAGAGGAGGAAGCAGGCTCCCTGCTGAGCAGAGAGCCTGACGCGGGGCTCAATCCCAGGACCCTGAGATCATGACCTGAGCCGAAGGCAGCAGCTTAACCCACTGAGTCACCCAGGTGCCCCAATATTTAATTTTTTTATAAACATATATTATTAGCCCCAGAGGTACAGGTCTGTGAATCTACCTGGCTTATTTTTAAAACCATTTGTATTAGGCTTCATTAAGTAGTACAAAATAATTTACAAGTCAAACTTCTACCTATATAATATGTAAAACTACATACTGTATACTATATATAGAATATAGAATTTATCATATAATATTCAAATCACCAGTGTTGTCAATTTATAGTAGACTGATTCATTCACTAGAAAAATTTCTATTAAATGCTTATATTTCTTTGGGTAGGTATAGTAGTATCAGTGTGCATACAGATATGACTTTTTGGTAAAATGTTAGTAGTTAATGCCTAGCTTTACCAATAATTTACAGCTTTACCAATAATTTACAGCTGCTTCAAAAGCTTACAGATGTTAGGATATTATATAAAAACACACAAACACACACCAAAAAAACTTTGGTATTTAAAATCGAAATAACATAGAAGGCATACAGGGTGCTGCAGAATTAACTCTCCCATTGAGCTTTAAGGAGTTCTTCCTCCCACTTCCAGGTAATATAGACAACACCACCTTGGCACCCATGGCCTAATGGAGAGAAAATCTTGTTTGTGGGAATAGCTATTCACATTCTTGACACAAAACAACTAGGAAAAAACCCCAGGCTGGGCTGCATGTGAGTCCCAGGTGTATAGAGTTCTCTAGAGCTAGGCCTCACCTTACTGAAAAAGGTGTTGGGGCGCCTGGGTGGCTCAGCGGGTTAAAGCCTCTGCCTTCAGCTCAGGTCATGATCCCAGGGTCCTGGGATCGAGCCCCGCATCGGGCTCTCTGCTTGGCTGGGAGCCTGCTTCCTCCTCTCTCTCTCTCTCTGCCTGTCTCTCTGCCTACTTGTCAAATAAATAAATCTTTTTTTTTTTTTTAAAAAAAAAGGTGTTTCAGCAGATATTCCCAATTTGCCTTCTCAAGTTTCCTCAACTTGGACCTTTGGTTAACTTGTTAACAGATTTTGACACAGTGGATTTGTTAATAAAGTACAGGGTCGGGGCGCCTGGGTGGCTCAGTGGGTTAAGCCTCTGCCTTCGGCACAGGTCATGGTCTCAGGGTCCTGGGATCGAAGCAGGGATCCTGCTTCCCCCTCTCTCTGCCTGCCTCTCTGCCTACTTGTGATCTCTGTCTGTCAAATAAATAAATAGAATCTTTAAAAAAAAAAAAAAGTACAGGGTCTGTTTAAAGAATGTGTAAGAATATAATTTTACTTTCATCAGAGTAACTCCCTAAAGGCGTAAATGATTGCTTTTAACTGAAATAGCAAACCAGTTTTCTTTATTGACCCTAAATATAGTATCCACATTTGTAGACTTAGTTAATGTAATTTCACGGTCCCCTGGAATGTTTTCTTCACTCATTCACTATATATTCAATTCTACTAACCATTCAACATATGTTTAGTGATTGTTTACCATTTGCTGGATACTGCTCCAGCTGTAGGCAATAAACACAAAAGATTGAAAAAAAAAGTACCTATACTCAAGAAGCTTTCATTTTAGTTTGGGGAAAAAGACAACAAAGTAAGTTAAACACATAGCATGTGAGATCATGACAAGTGCTATGGAGAAAAACAAAGGAAAGAGGGAAAAGAGAGTTGCAGTGTAATTTTAAATAGAGTAGCCAAGAAAGGCCTCCTGAGAAGTTAACATTTGAATAAAGGTCTAAGGGAGGTGAAAGAGTGAGAGACCCAGTTATCTCTTAAAGGATATTCCAGAAAGAGGTAGCAAATAAAAGGCTCTATAGTGAGAGCACTCTGGTGTGTTCAAGGAAAGAGGAGAGTAATAGAGAGTGAGGTCAGAAAGTTAAGTGGGTAACAGATCATATAGGGCCCTGTAGCCTACTGTAAGATTATTTTGGCTTTTACCGTGATTGAAACGGTAAAACAGAAAGTTATTAGAGAGTTCTGAGCAAATATGTGACAAGATCATCCTGGTACTGTATGAAGAAAAATGAAGAACAAGAATATAAAAACAAGGAGACTAAATAAGAGGTTGCTACAAAAATTCATGGTGTTTTGGACCTGTGTAATAACAATGACAACAATTAGATTGTGGATATATTTTCAGAGTATAACTGATAAGATTTACTCACAGATCTGATATGGGATATGAAAAACAGAAGTCAAGAAGCCTTAAAGGCTTCTGACCTGAGCAACTAACTACAAGGATGGAACTGACATTCTGACCTAAGCAACAAGGACAGAGTTGCCATTAATTGATACATTAATTGATACGGTAGACAGAGTTCAGGGGAAGGGTCTAGGGCAGAGATATAAATTTAGAAATCATTAGCATATATATAGTACCTAAAGCCAAGAGGCTACATGAGATCACTGCAAGAAAGAAAGCAGTTGATCTCTGGATCCCCAGTGTTGACAAATGGGGATGTTGAGCAAGAACCCTCAATGGAGAGGCACGTATGAAATGCTATGGTAACACAAGATTCGCCCTGTTATACTGAAGGTAAGAATGAAGAGGGAAGTGTTCCTGGGAACTCACAAACAAGATGCCTTTTGAGGTGACCTTTAAAGGATAAATATTCTTCAAGCAGGCAAAGCAAAAAACTGGCAGGCTAGTTAACCTCCCTATGCCTTGGTTTCCTCATCTACAAAATGGAGACAATAATACATGTAAAAATCACTTAAAACAGTGCACAGCAATACTAAATGCTCAATATCAACTATTATCTACCCAAATAGATTGCAAATTCCTCTGTATCATAGTGTTCTGTACCTAGAATACTTGAGAATTGATTTTGATTTACTTCCCAAAACTTTCTCAATAGTTAAGAGGGAAATGTTTACTTCTGCTACTATAGCGCATATATAGGGTTTTACCCTTTGCTGAAAATAGGACAGAACTCAACTAGAGTAGTAATTTGATAAATGATTAATGTGTTATAACCTATCTGGTTATAAGATGAAATCTCACTATAACGAAATTTATTTCCACAGAAATCAAAATTATACTGTTGGATTTTAATATTCTACAAAGTTTCTGCATATAAAAATTACGACCATACAAATTTCATTTTTTGAGAAGCTGCTTTGTATTGGATAAGTCTTCGTTGATATGTTGTTTTATTTTAATATGTAGTATGACCTAATTCATTGAGCTTCATTAAGCTGCCAGAACCATACTGCAAAGACAAGTGGGGCTTCAATTTGCTTACAGATAAAATGTATGGCAGGTATTCCCCAAATCTTACTTATTTAAATTGTGCCTAACTTCATCTCATAGCTTATACTAACTTATCTAATGGGAAAAGCAGAACACAATTCCATAACACTTAGTGTCATTACTAGATTAAAAATCTATCAATTTTTTCTTTGAATTCTAAAGGAAGGAATCAAGCACTTCTGTAAGCCATATTAATTGTAACCATTTATTTTTCCTTTCAGATTAACATGCAGAAGAACATGATTACAAGGGACAGAATTTCCAAATATGCATATTCTTGATGGTTTGTTCCTATTTGTTCCTCAGAATTAACAGCTTTCCAACTTTCAGGACAATTAGCTAACAGGCATAAACCATTAGTCTGTAGCTAACAGGTATAAACCACGTATTTACCAGAAATTTACAGAAAATAAGGAAAAACAAAGTATCTAAGAGGGAAAAAAATTTGAAGCTCAAGGGAAGAAATATGTACCTTAAAAAAAAAAGATTTCTCTGTACAAATGGAAGCTACATAACTGCTCTATGGAGAACGAAACGAACAGCTTTAAAATACTAATCTATCAAACGGTTAAAATGACAAAGCTACCAATCCATTTGCTTTTTGCCATTTTTCAACTCCATTCCGGCAAGCTAAAGAAGGAAATCTTTATCACTAGGCATGTCTCTTCAGGTACCCCCAAAAGACTGATCCAAAGAAGAGAAATAGCAGAACGTAAGTTGCTCTCAAAGAATGCCTAAATTTTGTAATTGTGGAGCAAGTGCCCAAAACGAAACTCCCTCAACATTAAAACTAGCAGAGAACTGAACCATGCACAGAAACAAACCCAGAGACTTGATAGGTGGCAACAAGGGGTAAAATGTCAGCTGCTAGATCTTCTTGTGATGCCCTTCGGAGGCCCAGCAGAAAAGGGACAAGAGCAGGACGTACCAAACGCCCCACCCTGAAGCCCCTTCTCCTGAACCACTTATGAGGGGGCCGAGTTCTCAAGCTACTGGCATCTTTCCTAAAAACTCAAAAGGGGAGGGGTTCTCATTGCTCTGGAACTGGACTGAGCCTCTGGAGGGCCGTCTCGAGCTGCACGCACCGCGACCGAGGGAGGGGGACAAGCAGAGGAAGAAGATGTCTCCACCGCAGGCGTAAAACCGCGGGCAGAAAGGAATAAATCGTACCAGTTTGTCTCTCTCGAATACTAGCTGCTGCAGCCGCCGCCATCTTGACTCCCACCATCCACTGCAAGGTTGGAGAGCGCAACCCGAGGATTACGTGGCCGCCCTGACTGCCCCGGAAGCAAAGCCCGGAGGGGCGGGGCCGAGGGAGGCACTTAGGGCCTGGATACCGCCTCCTTCAGCTTTCCTCAAAACTGGGAAGACCGAGGGAGTAGTGTTTACTTTTCGGCTGTGAAATAATAGAGATTTTTATCCTATCTAATCAAGCTACAGCTTCTCAAATGGTAGCTGCTTTAAATCGAACTTTCAGGGGCGCTTGGGTGGCTCAGTGGGTTAAAGCCTCTGCCTTCGGCTCAGGTCATGGTCCCAGGGTCCTGGGATCGAGCCCCGCATCGGGCTCTCTGCTTGGCAGGGAGCCTGCTTCCTCCTCCTCTCTCTCTCTGCGTGCCTCTCTGCCTAGTTGTGATTTCTGTCAAAGAAATAAAAAATTAAAAAAAAAAATCGAACTTTCAGGGAGGAGCGTGTTGGTAGTAATTAAGTACTAAATTGGTCGTTTTCACATCTCTTAAATGTTGAGAATGCGCTACGGGTTTAAAGATCACTAGACTTAAGTAAACAAAGCTCCAGGAACAAAGTAGGGGTTAAAATGCTAGCTCATTTCTGCTTCCAAGTGCAGCAGAGGTCTCCCCCTTGTTCCCCCTTTTCAGGGAAACAGGCAGTTTTGGAGCATTGCTCTAAATTCTGGCAGATTTCCCAATCTCATCTGTTAGGCAAAATGGTCTAGTTTTATGCTGATTTTGCCTACATGTACAGAGGAGCTAAGAAGCTACAAAATGGCAAATTGGTAGCCTCCTCCCTTTTAGGTAACTCCAAGATCACATAACGGGTGGGGGAAGTTAGTGGACAGAGCTGGTATTTTAGCAGTCCATCGCCTTACCCACTCGGCCACCTAGTCCCCAGAGCTGGTATTTTAATGTACGGGTGAAGCCATGATTGACAAAACGTATCTGCTGATTTTAGTTTTTGTGTAAAAAAGTTTTTCGACTTGGAGGTATAACTGACAAAATTTGTAGTGTACATAGTTATGATTTAATAAATTATAACACTATGAAAGGATTCCCCCCCATCTAGTCATCACATCCATTACCTCAAATATTCATCTTCCTTTATTTTGGTGAAAATATTTAAAACCTACTCAGCAAATTTCAATTACACAATAGTTATCAACTGTAGTCACCATACTATATATTATGTCTCAAACCATATTCATCTTACAGTTGAAAAGTTATCACTACATCAAATGAACTAAAAAAAACAAAAAACAAAAAACTCCAAATTCA
The DNA here is from genome assembly GCF_922984935.1 of Meles meles. Classification (NCBI taxonomy): domain Eukaryota; kingdom Metazoa; phylum Chordata; class Mammalia; order Carnivora; family Mustelidae; genus Meles; species Meles meles. The sequence continues at coordinate 84,669,922 of NC_060071.1, read as the reverse complement.
TGTAAATAGACCAAGAGTGGCTACCAGGGGCTGGTGGGTGGGAAAAATAGGTTGATAAAAGATTATGAACCTACATTCTTTAAGAATTGCATCATCTCTCATTATTACAGCTAACTGGCATATTCACTAAGAAAATATTTTTTATTCAGTGTTATTTTGAAGCAATATTTTGAAGGAAACACCAATGATCTAAGTGTACTGTAATTAAACAAATGACAATTCCTGCCCGAGGGAAAAATTCTACTTCATTGCTTGTTCTCATGGAATGTAAAACATACATTTATCTTCTTCCAATATGTGAGAGCCCAATCTTGTTGATTTGGGTACTTTCACTTTCAAATGCAAATCTATCAGCTAACCATTTCAGTTCTATCACAGACTTCTTCCCTAGACTGAGTCATATTAATATAAAACATTAAGACAATGTTTAACATTTTATATACAGTATATACATATGAAATGATAAAAACTGTTTTGACTAAGGTGTGCACATAGGGTGGACAAAAAAAACATAAAAAAATATACCCCACAAAATGGTGGCAGTAGACAAATAGACCCTGTAAGGCTGAGACTGAGAAAGGAATTTGTTAAGCATTCTTAGAATCAGCAAGAATCAAACTATGGCTTCCAAGTGTTAACCTAATTTACTGTAGACTTTTAACTAACTGACTCTACCTATCCAGATTTTTGGCTTAAATAATTTATTCTGGTAAACTATTATTTTACATTATAGAATAGTTTTAACACAGAATGTCTCAATATGGCTCATTAAAGAGAGCTTCTCAGGTGTCAGTCAACAACTACTTACAGGATCTCTCAAATATGAAAAAGATCTTTTATCTATTTAGCATTGTCAGAATCTTAAAATCCTAACAAGTTATTTAAAATAGTTCATATAACCACTTCACATTTAATAGCATGAACATATTTATTTAGGAATGTCATTATCAGTATCATGTTTTCAGGTTACATCTGAAGTCAAGAAAAGTGGAGGAAGGAATAGGCTGCCACAACAACTATCACCTAGCATAATACCTGGCATACGGCAGGTATTGGATGAAATGTTTGGCAATTGGAAAAGATAACAGTCAAAATGAGAACTTGAAAACTGGGTCTTTTCAAAGCAATCCAAATTCTTCTAAACTACATATACATTCAAGTAATCCATTATGCAATGTGATGTTCTACTTTGTACTGAATTACTTAAAGCATAAAACTTTGTATTGATTACTTATAGCGTAAACACTAATTTAATAGCTTCTTCTAAAATTAACAATGAACAATGTGATAATCCCTATATAAAAGAATTACATTTAAATGGAATTTTGTTCTAATCATTTTCTTACAATGACTAAATACTAAAGGCAAACTCATGGAAAAAACTTACCTATTATAATCTCCTTCACTTCGCAATCATCACTGAGTACAATAGCTTCCACAAATTTAGGGAAAGAATTATTACAAGTTTGGCATAAAGTAGAGGACAAAGTGAATTCTCAGGTTAGTAATCAAATGAAGGCTTTTTACTTGACCCAAATAATGGCTCATTCATAATGTAGAAATTAAATATTACAATGTGTAAAATCATAACCCAGTTTCTGATGAGATATTTTAAAGAAACTTTAACCTTAAATACTAAAACATTAAAATGACTACAAGAATAGTAAAGAATTGTATAAAAGGTCTTCAGATGAACTTCCCATACCAAAAGGTTTAAAAAGTGTCTAAAAACAATGAATTTAAAACTAATCAAAGACTGTTAATAGTAGATGTACAATAGATGACTTTATGGTTTTCCTCAATATTGAGTATAGAAAACACACTTGAAATATATGGCATTTAGATGACTGAAACAGTTAAATACAAATACACATTTATAAGAGTTTATAGCATAATTACTTTAAAAATCAATGTCAGCAGGAGTTGTGTACTGGCTAGAACAATGAACAGAAAAAGAACATCACAATATCAACCATGTGACATAGTAACACTGCAGAAAAATAAATAGCCTATAGGATTCTCTACTATGCCTTGACTACACAGACTAACTTAAAACTAAAACTAATGGAACATCCTTAAACCTAGAAAATGCTTTGCAATGAGTATGCATCACTTTAGAAATGTGAATATATGAAATTATTTACATCACACTATATCCCAAAGGCCCTGTCTACACATAAAATAGTGAAATGAGGAACTCAAATACTGTTTTTAATTATAGTCAACCCAAGCACATCGCTTCCCTACCACCCCACCCCACCCAAAATCTGTGTGAATGTTCATCAATTTTAATTACCACTGTAGGAAAAATTAAAACTACAAATGACAGAAAATAGATTTAATTAGATTTTTTTGGTTTCTATTTGTTTAATGGCTTTTTAAATTTTATAAAAACTGGGTATGGTTGAGAAATATCCAATTTATCAACACATTTGGAATAAAAGCTATATGGCAAATTTGAAGTTTAGATATTCAAACTCTTAATCCTTGAATTACTTTTGACGATCTAACAATTCAATATAAGACAGGGGCACCCAGGTGGCTCAGTCGTTAAGCGTCTGCCTTCGGCTCAGGTCATGATCTCAGGGTCCTGGAATCAGGCTCCATATTGGGCTCCCTGCTCAGAGGGAAGCCTGCTTCTCCTCTCCCACTCTCCCTCCTTGTATTCCCTCTCTCACTGTCTCTCTGTCAAATAAATAAATAAAATCTAAAAAACAACAAAAATAACACAATATAAGACAAATAAATGCCTTCTACAATGTTCTTAAAAACTTCAAGTCAAAATGAAACTGTAACTTGCTGGGTCTGTCAATAACTGTAACAAGAAAAATTATACTAGGAATATGTTTTAGCTTTCCTTTGGTATTAAAGAGTTACATCACCAGTATCAAATCAATCCTCTTGTTTTTCTTTGAAAATATCAATAATTTAAGGATGTCTTGGAAAGGATGGGAATATGATAGTTGATAACTGTTTTTGTATATAAAAAAATGTGGTTAAAACCAACCTCTCATAATGATTTAACTCTCATGCGATTTAAATTTACTTTGGTGGAACACGATTTATATTTGATAATAGATTAGGAACATAAAACTTTTCCACTTTCTTCTTTTGCAAGAATATAAACATGGGGACATAACTATGGGACTATGTATTTTCAAATTGTTAGTACATGATTTCTTGTTACTTTAAGGTATTCTTTGACTTTCAATAACAATAAAATTTAAAAGGAAAGGAAAATAGTTTATAGTAAGAATAAATGAAACATACTAGTCAATTCTGCACTGTGAGATTAGAGTGGGTTTTCATTCTGTTTGTACTTCTTTCTTACATATTTTTCCATTGTTTATATAATAAAGATATCTTTCAAGAGCAAAGAAGATAATGTATAATGCAATGGTACCAGCTTACCTATCATACAACCAACTTGATAATAAATAACTGTCAAAGAGTCATGGTAATCCACAAAGATAAATGACACACCCCCCCCAATGATTCTCAATGAGACATAATGTGGTTTTAATACCACACATGGGATATAGAGAAAAAAAGAAAATCCTATGATCAAAGCCAAGTCTTTAAACACTTTTTAGGTTATTTTAAAATATATTTTATCCACCTCAGAAGTGTTCTTAAGACTATGGAATGTCCATAGGTTCTACAATATTTGTGCAATTCTGCTTTTTCATAATACTTCCCATTAGGCATAGTCTAATTGCATTGTGGGTCTGTTTCAATATAAATCAGTAATCTAAAAACATTTTTAACCAATTCAGTGCCATCCTAGGAAAAATATTTATAACACATACCCCAGAATATATGCCTTTGATTTATATAACACGATTTATCAATTTGCTTTTCTATTTAATGCTTTAAAATAAAATAATAATTTGAAAATTATATAAAACTAGAAAAACCATTGTGGCATCCTATAGCTAATCCTAATTTGCAGAAACAGTGAATACAAGTTTTTTTCTTATATATATATATATATATACACACATATATATATATCTCAGGTTATTATACTTGAAAAAGTCTGTACAGCTGTCTTAAAAGTATTTATATTAAAGTTTATGGCGCATGTATATTAAGAAAATAGAAAAATATCATCAACTTTGACTGGTACACGTTAACAAAAAATTTTTTAGCTTAAGTGGCCAAAACATTCCTTTATGTTCATATAAATTTTATTGGGCCAAGAAGCTGACAAGTTTGTTCAAATAATGGACAGATTTCTGAAACAAAAAGTATCAATAGCAGCTTTTAAAGAAGCATTTCTTTGTTCAAAACATTTTAATGTCCAATGTAGTGAGAACTTCCTTCCTTTTCTAGTCTTAGGGTGTTTCTTATGGCAAAGTCCATATTTTCTTGAAATTCTTGATACGTATTGGTGATTGGAAGAGCTAAACAGTTATTACACTTGTTCCCAACAGGAAAATCCATATGAAGGCACTCAATTGAAGGAGTAGGTTTAAATCCTGCAGGTGGAATGGAACTGCAACCGGTTGCAAAAATAAGAATGTCTTCCATTGTTATTGCAGATTTACCATCTGAAAAATTTACCAAAAAAGAAATTCCATGTTATATATATATATAGTAATATATATATATATATTATTATCAATATATTATATCAATATAGACGCTTTCCCAACTAGACAGGGATTGCTTAAGAGACTCTAACTCTAACATCTATCTTGGGCAAAATAAATCACCAGGTCAAGCACAGTAACAGGAAAATAGTACACTCAATAAATGTTTACTGAACCTCAAAGTATGACTCATTATATATTTGAATGTCTTCTCTAATATAAAATTATTATATAATCCAAGAGGTTCAGGGGGCATGATAATAAAAATAATTTTAAGCCATTTTTAGATCATCACTATTTGACACACTAGTTCATCAAACTCAGAGAGGAAAACTAAGTGGTATAAACTAACTGAATAACCTAGCTAAAAAAGAATTTCAACTCATATCTTTCCCACTCTATTAAACAGGATGATTTTACACTGCTAATGCTCAATGATATTTAACTTAAAATTGAAAAAGATGAAATAGAAGTTAATTAGCTTTAAGATTATGCTGTGGCAACGACCCATATAAAGTTTTCTAGGAAGAATGCCTTTTACCTCAAATTATCTAGAGGAAAACAAATTGCAAAATTGAAATTTACTCTGTAATCTTTCCTCATCACTTTGAACTCAGTCATATACACTTGTCTTGAAATAAATTTTGTAAATGTGGAGTTAGCAGATGAAAGTCTTATCATCAAAAAGAAAAACTCAAAGAAATAAATTAATATATCAAATGTTCTATGACAGTTAAATAAAAATAAAACATCCGCATACCCTCAACAGCCTGTAGATAACTGTTCCAAAATCCCAAAGCCTGTACATCAGATAATGTGCGTACGGTAAAAAGATCACTAAGGATTTTTGCAGTAAGATTCTCAGGTTTATGACAGAAGATGCTATAAAAGGCTTCTGGGTAAGTCTGAATTTTCTCCAAAACACCAAGAGTTTTCAGACCCTGCTTAAAACTTATAAGAAGATAAACAATAAGCCAACATTCATACATGTGTTTGGTATTACAACGACAAATTAACATTTCTAGCTAACTTACTATCACACATAGTTAGAGGTGAGGAAAAAACATAATTATACAGATATACATGATATGATACTTTTAAATCAATAAGAAGCAAGTATATTAATATAAAATTTTATCTGCCCATACTATTTGATTTTGTAAGATAGTTTTAAAATTAAAACAATAAAAAAGAAATAAAATTAAGCTAACAATTTTTAAGAGGGAAAAAAGTAGACATGTGAAAGTATTTTACACTTCACAGCTAGAGTATAAAATGAAGTTTCCTAGAAACGGCAAAGAAAAAGAGTAATAAATCTTAGCCACAAAAAAATTCAACTTATGTACTGCTAAAAAGAAATTAACAAAGTCAAAAACAAAGTGGTAACGTATATGACAGAAAACTAATTTCTCTAATGTACAAATAATACAAGTCATTTTTCCAAAAGAACAATTTAACAGGAAATTAGCAAAATATGAAGGGATAATGAACAAAATACAAGGAATAAATAAATTATTTTAAATGCAAATTCTCACTCGTTAGGAAAGAACTGAGGTATATTTTTATCTATCAGACTAAGCCCAATCTGTGGCTCTGGATCCCCTACCCACCTCCTCAGATACCCTGATACAGATTCATCCCCCCTTCTACTGGGTTATTCTCAAGAGCACAGAAATGTGCTTATTTTTTCCATCTTTAAATGGAAAAAAAAAATTCATCCAATGCCATGTTTTCCTTTAAGACAACCTATCTGACTTACCCACATTCACTATCTTCCTTTGCTAATTTCCAACTCACTTTTATTCTACTCTTGTCTACACCTGAGGAAAAACTGCCCTAATTCATGAATGAACTCCTTCTATGGCATCAGTCTTCTGGTTTCCCTTCTTTCTATGGTCAGATCTTTTCAGTCTCTTACAAAGCTTCTTCTTTCTTTACTTTGCTTTAAATGTTGATGTTTGTGTCTCAGGGATCTGTAACAAGGCCAATTTCTCTTCTCTCTTATCCTCTCCCATGGCTGTATTTAGCAGGTATATACTCATCACTATAAAATCTATTATTTCAGTGAGCCTGGGTGGCTCAGTCAGTTAAGCATCTGCCTTCGGCTCAGGTCATGATCCCAGAGTCCCAGGATTGAACCCCACATTGGGCTCCCTGATCTAGCAGGGAGTCTGCTTCTCTCTCTGCTCCTCACCCTGCTCATGCTCTCTCTCATTTTCTGCCTCTCTCTCTCAGATAAACAAAAATCTTAAAAAATAAAACCTGCCTTGTCTTTAAAAAAAATAATTAAAAATAAACTCTAGTATCTCTAGCCCAGAAATATATCCAACAGGCTAATGGTAGCATATATTTCAAGTACTCAAACTTATTAAGTGCAAAAGAAAGTTCATCACCTTACTACTAAAATCTAAACCATAACTGATGGTATATGCCTCCATTATCCATCAAATTAGTATAGCTGAATCTTAAAGTCCTTTTTAACTGTTTCCTCTTCCATTTCTAATTACCAAGTCCTATGAATTTCCTTGTCTGAAATCCCTTTTATCTGCTCATTTCTCTATATACCACTTTACCACCCTCTTACAAACCACCTGCAGAAGAACTGCTTTACCAGTTATGCAAATTCCCGAGTTCATTCTCCACACTGTAGCTCCAGGGACGTGCCAGAAATAAATCCCAATACTGTCATTTACCCTGATGTAGACTGAATGGAGTCCTAGCCCCCCAACGCCTCCAATAAGTCTATATCCTATTTCCTGGAACCTATGAATATGATCTTATTTGGAAAAAAATTCTAAACAGATAAAATTAAAGATCTTGAGATCATCCTATCTAGATTATTTGGACTGGCCCAAAATCCAATGACATGTGTCTTTACAAGACACACACAGAGGAAAAGACCACGTGATATAGATTCTAAAAATAGAAGTATTTACCACCATGAAATGATCTCCAGTATATATTGCCAATTTTAAAAAATGACTAGAAAAAGAGTGAATGTAATGTTACTATTTATGTAATAAAAGAAATTAGTACATATGCACACATATATTTATCTATCATTTAAAAAACCAACAAATAATGGCTAAACAATGTCACCATTTTAGATGACAAAGTCATCTAAAACAAAGTCATCATTTTAGATGACTTCATAAGGGGATGAAAAGTGGATGTGATAAGGATGAAAGCTATACTTATTTGAATGCAATTTGTATCACAGAGCTGAGTTCTTTTGATAAACTTTCATTATAAATTTGATTTTGGAACCATGTAAATATTTTAAAAAACCGTAAAAATTTTTTTAAATCACTAAAAATGAAATAAAAAATGAAAATAAAATGTATATACAGCTCATAGTAGAACACCACAGAATAAATATTCCAAATGTCTTTAAAATATAGTAATTTGACTACACAGCTGTAGAAAAATAATGCTAACCTGTTTTCAATAAAAAGTTATTGGTAATAATGTTGGTAATGTTACTGAGACTACTGTTTATGAAATGTGGAATAAATGAAGTGAGTAATTATTTCATAGTCTAATTCTCCTGTGTTGTGAATTGATCACGGAGGTTCTCAACATGGGACAAAGAAAAGGTTAAAAAAATCTTTTAGCAGTGAATTTGAAGTATCAGTAAAACTCAAGATGTATTTTACCTTAAAAACCTGAAACCAAAACCACCCTATATGTCCTAGTTTGGATCCACTGAAAAGGCCTACGAACACTGAACAATCTGGCAAAAAAAGCATCCCTAGCATCCAGACTGTATTTTGGAAGTATCATTCACCATTCAAAGAAACAAAGGTTCCTCATTCGAAAATGCACAAAATGAGCCTGAAATATCCTGCTATATACCAAGAAAGCTATCAAAGATCATTAAGGTCAATATCAAAAGAACTCAAAAGAAACATAAGAACATTTACAATGGCCAAACATGGAGACAATGAGAACTCCAGTTAAGTTTAAGAAGCATAACAGTTGTGAACACATCGAATATATTTAAATTCATAGGTTAATGATACTTAAATTTTTTTTAAAAGAATGATCACTTATGGTTTGTCTCCCTCCCAATCCCATCTTATTTCATTTATTCTTCTCCTATCCCCCTAACCCCCCATGTTGCTTCTCCATGTCCTCATATCAGGGAGATCATATGATAGTTGTCTTTCTCTGATTGACTTATTTCACTAAGCATGATACGCTCTAGTTCCATCCACGTCGTCGCAAATGGCAAGATTTCATTTCTTTTGATGGCTGCATAGGGTTTTGAAGGGTCAGGGGTGGGAGGTTGGGGGAACAGGTGGTGGGTAATGGGGAGGGCACGTTTTGCATGGAGCACTGGGTGTTGTGCAAAAACAATGAATACTGTTACGCTGAAAAAATAAATAAAATGGAAAAAAAAGATAAAAAAAAAAAAAGAATGATCACTTCTGGGATGGTATTATGTTTGGAATTTGCTTGAAAATAATCCTGGAGTCAGGGCGCCTGTGCTCAGTTGGTTAAGTATCTAACTCTTGGCTCTGGCTCAGGTCATGATCTTACTGGGTATGGGATCGAGCCCCACATGGGTCTCCATGCTCAGCGGGGAGTCTGCCTGAACATTCTATCCCTCTGCCCTCCCTCCACAGGCACTTGCTCTCTCTTTCTAAAATGAATAAATATTTTTTAAAAATAAAAGAAAGAAAAGAAGAGAAGGGAAGGGAAGGGAAGGGAAAGGAGGGCAAGGGAAGGGAAGGGAAGAGAAGAGGAGAAGAATCGAATCCTGGAGTCAATAATAAAGGTAGGCTAGATGAACAAGACTGGCCACAGGTTGACTGGTAATTATTAGATCTGTGTGGTAACTACATGGTGTACCATTCTCCCTATTTTCATATACATTTTATACATATACAAACAGAAAAATGTGAGAATAAGTTTCAAACTTCTTTTAAGAATTCTAAGAACAAAAAGTCTGAATGAAGACCAGTGCTCTAAGGTTATGAAGAGCAAGACTCATATCTACCTTGTTAATCAAAGAATGTTTAGTACTTATTACCTAGCAGACACACAGGTACTCTATAAATAGTTATTAAATGAATGAAAGGAAATGGAAGGGGTTGGCTTACATGCTAAGAATTTAAAAATTTTTTTAGAAGGATAATTATAAATTGAGGTAATGATTACTCTTCCTACCCAAGCATCATACATTCACACCAATTCTGTATAAAATGGTTAGAATGGCAATCATTCTTAAGACATTACTTTTAAAGCATTACTTTAAAATAGCACTTTAATTTTTATCAAATATATCTCATTGTAAAACAATCACTTTAAACATGTAATTTGAAAGAATCACATATAAACAACTTACCTTTCAAAGGGTGCTTGGACTCTCTTAATTACATGATAAACTAGTATGTCTTTTGCCAACATATATTTATCACTTAATGAAGTTATAAGTCTTAAACATCCAATAAGCTCTAGGTAGTTATAACATTCATTTACTACTGAGTTTAAGTCAGCCACATTTGTTGCAGTATTTACCTATAACAAAGAAGGAAATATACCCAGTTTACTCATTTACTTGTGAATGATTTTTACATTTCAAATAACACATTACTTTATACTCAATTCTGGAGAACACCAGTGTGGAGTGCAAGTATATCAAGAATTATTTTTCTAGAATAAAGGACAATCCAGTTTAAATAATATTGTCAATTTCTGCCTTCAAGAAACCTATAGTAAACTGGCACTTTAATATAGGAAATTATTTACATAAGAGATAATAATTGACACAGAACAGTTACATAGCACTAGAGAAGTAAGTGAAATAACCTGAGATTTCATGAAAGAGAAAGAATATCAGCTGTTAGACTTGAATGAGGGACTTAAAGACTAAATGAGGTACTTCAAACAGGGACAGAATCAAAATAATTCAGGAAATAGTATTAAAAAAGGAACACTTGACCATTAATGTGCCAGACACTTTCATATAGATTAGCTCTTTAAAAGAGTTACACAAGGAAAGAAAGACTAAAAATAGGAAGCAGTCAATGGTCTATTTGAATACAAATTTTACTTTTTATCTCTTCTTTCCAAAAAAACTCTTTCCCAGTGATTTATATGATTTCCCTCATTCACTTCAGATCTCTGCTGAAATTCCAGAAGTTTTTCGACTACCCTGCTCAAAATACTACCTTCACACACTGTCACAAGTAGTAGTTGGGTAGATATTACTTTTGTTCCCAAACCCACCACCCTGAATTTTAGTTGACAGCCAAACTTTCCTTGCAGCTAAATCTGGCTGTATGTGACTGAGAGCTATCCAAAAGAATGTGAGTGAAAATGTGTCACACTTTCCAGAACTCTACTTTTATTTCTTCCCTTAAGAGCAAGCCTCATGTAGATGAAGATGTGATTACACAGTGAGAGGAAGGAATCCAATTCCCTAGATGTATCATAACCATACCGCTAAAATACAAGCTACCTGAAAGACCAGACATCTTATGCTTTGTAGGCCATAACTACTCAACTCTTCCACTATAGTGTGAAAGCAGTCATAGACACATAACAAATGGTAAGTAGGTATGGCTGTGTTCCAATAAAATAAATAAAACATCTGTTGGGGTCTCTGTTACAGAAGCATAGCCCAAGTTCCATCTTATTATACCCCAAACATTATCTCCTTTCTCTTATTCTTTTCTATTTTTACAATACATTTTACTATACAGCAGTATATTACATATTTATTTATCTTCTGTGTTTCCTCTAAAAGGTAAATTTCAAAGAGGCAGGGACTTTGGTTCACTACTATATCCTCAGTGATGAAACAATATGAGGTACATAGTTATTTGCTGACTAAATGAACAAACATTAGATAGGAGCATAGAGACAATAGATAAAGCCATGAGAAGAGCTGGAAGTCTTAAATACCCTAATGAATAGCTTGAACTTTATTCAATAGGCAATGAGAAGCCACTGAAGATTCCAAAGAAGGAATCATCCTGATTATTAGAATAATATCCTAATTGTTTAAACCTAGGAATAATTTGAGTTTGGTATAGTAAGTACATTAGAAATCAGAGGAAAATGCTGAAGATAAACTTCACTTTTAGAGACAGATGACTTGAAACACCCTGATAAATGGAATATGGCAGAATAAAAATGACACTTCTCCAGAAAGGCATGGAAATGAGAAATCTTTTGAAAAGAAAAATCAGGCAAGCAAGCAAGCAAACAAACCAAAAACTCTGGGGGGAAAAAAAAACAGTTGGCTTAAACATGTTGGACTCAGTGTGTTAGAAAGGCTCAGACCCTATCTAGATATAAAAGTCTAGTGGCTCAAAAACAGAGGTCTGGGAATCATTCAGAAAGGTTATGGGCAGGAAGCAGTTTTCCAAATAGTACAGAGGGAAGACTAGGAAAACACTGATCAATAACCCAAGTTTCAGGGGTAGGAAGAAATGCAGTATCAAAGTAAACAGAAGAGATGAATCAAAGACAGTGGTGATTACAAAAGGAGATGAGGAATTATTAGGAAAGAAAGGCCTTTGCATGCAGTGATTTAGATCCCTGGAATCAGCTAAAAACTAGCTGACTTGGAAGAATGCTCTGTGGGAACAGAAGCCTGACTACAAGAAGCAAAGAAATGAGCAGGAAAAGAGGAAGCTGAGACAATGAAGTCATACTAAAGTACATGTTTTGGTAAAGAGGAAAAACGGAAAAATCACTTGAGTTAAAGGATAAATTTTAGGATGAGACATCTTGGGCCAAATAAAAGGACACACTTCCATGTTATTTACTTAGTGATTTTGAAACTGAGGCTTAAGATTAACTAAGGTGCCCAAGGTCACAGAGCTTATAGTAGCTATTTCAAACTAAAATCTGACTTCTGAACATTTGCTTTTTTTTTTTTTTTAAGATTTTTATTTATACATTTGAGAGAGAGAGTGAGAGTGAGAGAAAGCATAAGAGGGGAGAAGGTCAGAGGGAGAAGCAGACTCCCAGTGGAACTGGGAGCCCGATGCAGGACTCCATCCCAGGACTCCGGATCATGACCTGAGCCCAAAGCAGTCGCTTAACCAACTGAACCACCCAGGCACCCTGAGCATTTGCTCTTCACCATTAAACCATACTGCCTATTAATGGAGATAATGGATAGAGTAGGCTTAAGCAGGAGGGAAGATAAAGGAAAAAAAGTTGGATGACTTTCATTGTCTCAATTAGTTTCCAAATCAGTAACATGCAGGCAATGATTTAGAGGGCATTATTATAACTAAACTGAGTTTGTACAGGTAATATGTAGTACAGGGCTTAATAAATGGTAACTATTTTTCGGTAGAAACATTAAGTCTCCCCACTTGTTTCTATAAAGAAATTCAGCCTGGTCCTTCTCTGCACCTATCACACTTATCTCCGTATAGGAGTGAGACCAAGTTTTTTGAGTGGTAAGCTAAGTCCTCCCTCCTTGCAGATCTACCTGCCTATAGAAAGTGCACCTTCCCCTGCTACCTAGCAGACAATAAGGAACCTGCCTTATATTGTCTCTGGCAGGGTAGATAAATCCATTTAACTCTGAGGAGTGGTAACAAACCATTTTGACCACAGACCAAAGTCAAATACATTATCTAACTGGTTATATCAACATTAAGTGTGGCCCTTTGATCTCAGCTGTCTAACCTTAACATCTATCTCTTAACTGTTTGTGAATTCTGCTGGTAAACAGAAATAACTGATACCTCTTGATTCCTGCAAAAAGAGTATTATTTTATCATAGATCCATCATTTACATTCATATAACTAGAACGTAGTCTGTATTTCAATAAACAAGTACATTTCTTACCCTGATTATAATTTGTGCCACATCAAAGTCTGAAACATCATCTAGAATTGGTTGGGTATTTTCTGGTCCATAAACAAGGCAGTTATACAAGGTTTTAGAAAAGAAACCAGGTGAAGGACCACCATGGACCAAAGAAATGGCAAGGATTTTGCCAGCTTCATAGTAAAGATTCTCTTTCAGAGCTGTAGATACAGATGAAAATATATCAATATAATTCTTTTATTATTATAAGATAATCATATATAATGAATGCATATACAGTAAATTAAAAGCCCCCCAAAACTAAGAATTAGATAAATGTAAAATAATTTACAGAAACTAGAATCATATATAAAATACAGATCTCACCTAAATACATTTTTCTGAATACAAAATAACCTATAATAGAAAAAATGTAAATACAGGAAAGTTTAATAAAAATTACATAATACCATCACAATAACCAGTATGCACATTTTGATGTGTATTTCTAGTATGTATATTAGTACAAATAGTTTGACTTGTGCTTTTTTTTACTTACTATATTGTAAACTTTTTCTGTATTATACATAATTATTCAAATCTACAGTTAATGACTAAGACTAAATTATAGATGTGCTGCAAAGGAAACCATCTCCTTATTACTGGCTACTTTGGCTAAGTTATACTTTCAACTATATGAGACACAATATTATAATCAACATCTATTCCCATATTCTTTTTTATATATCTTTGATTATTTGATTAGTATAGAGTCCTACATTTGCTGTTAGGAGATCATAGGATATAAACATTTTTAAGGTTGTTGATAAATAGGGATAAATTATTTTCCAAAATGGCACAAAGGTACTCCCAGGAGTATATGCTATCTAACCAAGTCATCACAGTTTTCAGTATTTTTTAAATTGTCATTTAAAATGTTTTAGCTATGAAGCAAAATAAGTCAGAGAAAGACAAATACTGTATGATTTCATACACATGTAGAATTTAAGGAACAAAACAAACAAGGGGAAAAAATGAGACACACACACACACACACACACAAATCAAGACACCGACTCTTAATTAGAGAGAACAAACTGATGGTTACCAGACGGGAGAAGGGTGGGGAGGTGGGTGAAATAGGTGGTGGGGATTAAAGAGTGCACTTGTCGTGTTGAGCATAGGCTGATATATGGACATGTTGAATTACTACTTTGTACACCTGAAACTAATATAACACTGTATGTTAGCTTAAAATAAAAACTTAAAATGTTTTAGCTACCTTGATAGATCGAAAGATATAATGTAAATTTTCCTTTACTTCTCTTAATATTGTTAAGAGCAAATTATTAATAAGTAACATTATCACTACATGAACTAATAAGAAAATCTCAACAATAACCTTATTTGCTACGTATTAGCAGTAATACTTTATGTATCTGTTAAATGAATTCCAGATAGACTATGTAATTAATCTAAAGAAATAAAGCAACTGAAATAGGTGTGTACAAAACTGAATTCAGATTTTGTGAATTCATGCACTCACCTACTATACCAAAACTGTCTTGAGTTAGTGTTACTTATTATTTAGAATGATTTGTTTTAGGGAGTTTTGAATTAAACAGTGTGTACTATACATAGTACAAATAAACCTTGGTAGTTCCTCAACTATTTTAATGATGCTTTAGGCAACAATAAGGAAGTTCTAGGGACTATACAGGAGAAAATTCAAGTGGAATGAAATAAGTCTTCTCACTTGTCTGAATTTCCTATTACAGCAAAAGTGGTATAAAAGCTCCTAAAAAAGAATGCTAGAATTAATCACTCTTCTGAAATGCATTTTTAAAATTCATCATAAGACAGAAAAGTATCATATACATAAATATGCATGAAAAATTCTTAAAAAGCAAAAGTACATTAAAAAATCTGTTAGATGTGGACCAGAAAATGATGTGATAAAATCCTAGGTTGTGAAGAAACATCCTATCTGCAAATTCCAAAGATGTGAACAAGAAGGGCTCAAATAATCATCTATTCCATTTGGTGACTCTATTCAAATGAAATTAGAATGAATATAAAGTACATTTTTAAAGAAGTTACACTTAATTATAAATTCACTCTAAGGAGGCTATTACTAAAAAAAATTGAGCATATTCTTTTTTTTTTTTTTAAAGATTTTATTTATTTGACAGATAGAGATCATAAGTAGGGAGAGAGGCAGGCAGAGAGAGAGAGAGGAGGAAGCAGGCTTCCTGCCAAGCAGAGAGCCCGACGCAGGGCTCGATCCCAGGACTTTGGGATCATGACCTGAGCGAAAGGCAGAGGCTTTAACCCACTGAACCACCCAGGTGCCCCAAATTGAGCATATTCTTAAATAAAAAGTTTCAGTAGAAAATTTTTAAAATACCACTCCCCTTTCTCTACTCTTCTGTGATTCAATCAGTATTTTATAACCAAGTAAACTATACATTTCAACCACAGGGACTGAATATTAATTTTAACCAGCTATCTCTTTCACATGGTATATTCAGCAGATACAATAATAAAATTACCTTGAGAATTTAGAGACAAATTCTTTGACAAGGACCCTTCAAATATTGGTGAGTTCTCAAGATGTTGCATTAAGAGACTTAGGAATTCTTGCTTTGATCCAGGATGCTCTCTTCCAAAGTTATCATTTTCATCGACATATGCTACTTCAATTGTGTATGAAGGATTAAAGTTTTGATTTCTGAATCCATCTAAGGCACTATTCCAGACATTGGCTTTATTAATCCATAATCTTTTAGTTTTTTTTTTAATTTGAAAACCTAATTCCACCATTATTGTTGAAACTTCTTTTCTAAATTTATTGCCTTGCCTATAAGACATGAATTTAAACATAAAAGTTAAGTACTCTAAAGTACTTTACATGACACACAGCAGTTATTCAGCCAATAAAAAATAGAAAAATTAATTAAAAAGGAAATTCTTCCCCAGCTCCCACCCAAAAACAAACAACAGCTTCCACCAGAACCAAAAAGCTATTTGACTTGATTCTAAATTCTTGACTCCCTCCCCAGTTTCCTACAAATTAAAATCTAGTAACATAAATGATCTATGAGAATACTGATAGATCACTATCTCAAATTTGATCAATTCAGTGGACTCAGATGTAAGAGTCAGAAGCTCAGAATCTTACCCTCCTGGCCAATGGCTATAACAAACAGTTGCTTCAAGGCATTTCAAGTTTACTAGATCCTTTAAAAAACAGAACAAATGTAATCTCTGCTTACTCTATGAGAGAACCATAGTTTTAAGAGATTACACAATGTATTTCTCATCATAAAGTTAGTTAACAGTACAGTTAATATTATGAACACAACTCACAACCCTATCAATAGTATTTTTTAAGTCTATAGCTATAATTTTTTTTTTTAAGATTTTATTTATTTGACAGATAGAGATCACAAGTAGGGAGAGAGGCAGGCAGAGAGAGAGAGAGAGGAGGAAGCAGGCTCCCTGCCAAGCAGAGAGCCCGATGCGGAGCTTGATCCCAGCACTCTGGGATCATGACCTGAGCGAAAGGCAGAGGCTTTAACCCACTGAGCCACCCAGGTGCCCCCTATAGCTATAATTCTTAAAGCAGCAACAGCATTTGGAAACTTGTTAGGAATGCAAAATTTTTTTCCAAAGACTTCAAGTAATCTCTACACCAAATGTGGGGCTCGAACCTACAATCCTGAGATCATGAGTTGCATACGGCACGACTGAGCCAGCCAGGTGCCCCAGAAATGCAAATTTTTGAGCCATGACAGCAAGTAAACAGAATCAGAACCTCTGAGCATGAGGCCTAGCAAGCTGTCTTAGTAAGATCTCCAGGCAATTGTATGGACCAAATCAAATGTCTCTGCCTCAATTTCTCCATCTGTAATTGAAATTAATGTACTCAAAATGATCTCGTTTGGAGCAATGTCCATGGATGATCTTTCTACATCAAGTATAAATTTTTCTCATTGTAAGACATTACGATGCCCCAGTGAGGATCAGGCTTTGCTTTTTCTTTCTTCACACACCCCCTATTCATTAACCCAGGTTGCAGGAAAACTTAAGTCTTTGGGAAGTAAAACAATCCTTCAGAAATATGCCTTTGTGTAGCAAGTTGATTCCTTGCTCCTACCTGGAATGGAAATGCTGATGTTATTCTTTTAGAATATGATTTTGAAGCATGGAGCAAGGAATCAAACTTCCCCAGTATAACATCTTTGGAAACCTACATATTAAAAGTTTTAAAAGTAATGTGAACATCTTTTTTGATACTAAATATATTATAAAAAATCTGTAATAAGTTTTCAGTTAACACAAGTGGTATCTTAAAACAGCAATTCTTCACTTTTTGAATAGTACTTCATATTCCACTTCTATCTATAAATCTACTTATCAAGTATTTCCGCAGAAATTCTCTTTACCTTCTAAGTTTTAACTTGATACTATTTTTCTTTAAGATTTTATTTTAGAGAGAGAGTGTGCATGGATATACGTGCTGGGAGCAGGGGGTGTGGGAAGATGTCAGGGGAGATACAGAGGAAGAGTGAGAGAATCTCAAGATTTCCTGCTGAGCACAGAGACCCACGTGGGGCTGGATCCCGGGACCCCAGGATCATGGCCTAAGTCAAAACCAAGAGTCGGACAGACACTTGACCAACTGAGCCACCCAGCTATCCCTAACTTGATACTATTTTTAACAAAAAAGTACTTCATCTAGCTACTTATGTTAGTTTTGCGTATTTCTTCTAAAAGCCACATATATTTAAAAATTCTAACTTAAGCTGAATAAATAAATACCTGGACATGGTACTAAGTTATAATTCTAGTCTTATTTAAATGTTATGAATGATTTTAAAAGTTACTTATTTTACTACATACAGTGCCATACACCTGTAGTCCCAAGTACTCAGGAGGCTGAGGCAGAAGGATCACCTGAGCACAGGAGTTCTGGGCCGTTGTGTGCTATGCCAACTGGGTGTCTGCACTAAGTCTGGCATCAATATGGTGACCTCTCAGAAGCTGGGAACCACCAGGTTACTTAAGGACAGGGTGAACCAGCCCAGGTAGGAAAATATGTAGGCAACAATACAACATAATAATACTTGTAAGTATGCCTTGAAATTTCTAAAGAGGTGACATTTAGACCTCCAATACTGACAGCAAATATAATAAGCACATGATTACACAATTAAAAAAAAAAACACTACATTAAACATGATTCCTTCCTTTCAACCAAGTAACATGGTGTACTTGATATTTTATACTACCTTGACAATGATCTATAATATGTATTTTATATCACAATTCAGTATACAATAAAATAAATTTCATATATATCCTATTTGCAATGCAATCTGGTATTTTACATTCTATTCTATCCTGTTTTGTTTTCTTTTTATTAATGCTGGCTGCAATGACTTCATGATCAAATCTTGGTCCTGCAGTTTGAAAAACACTCTTCCAGAATACTAAGGTCAGTTAATATTCCAAATATATATATATATGCCACTTCCCAGTCTAAATTTTCTCAAAATAGAGCTTTAAAGGGATGTCTGGCTGGCTCAGTTGGGAAAGCATGTGACTCTTTAGCTGAAGGTAATGAGTTCAAGTCCCACATTGGGCACAGAGCTTACTTTAAAAAAAAAAAAAAAGTTTTGTATTTTTCTACATTCCAAAATACATACCTCAGGAGATCTTTACGCTGGGCTCCAGGTGACTGTCTGGGTAATTTAGGTGATGATTCTTCCAACAAACAATCAGTTATTCCCACACTATTAGTGTTGGGTAATGTATGTTTTTTGGCTTTTTGGAAATCCTCTGTATATTTAAAACCCAATGTTAACATTACAGATATACAGGAAGAATTTTAAAATAATATACATTTCAAAAAAAATCTTTATTCAAAATTACAAAATATTACCTGAATTGTAGAGAATACCTCTACATTCCAAACACTCCCAATTTTGTTCCCATGATCGTAATGAGGAACAAG
Source organism: Meles meles (assembly GCF_922984935.1). Lineage (NCBI taxonomy): Eukaryota > Metazoa > Chordata > Mammalia > Carnivora > Mustelidae > Meles > Meles meles. Next base: position 84,650,526 of record NC_060071.1, on the reverse strand, counting down.
CTAAATGTGTTCCGCTAGAACCACAACACTGACAGCGCTTTATTTCCCATTTGCTGAGGACATAAACAGAAGCAGATGTTTACATTTTGGTATTAACTTGGCCTAATTACAACTACCTGCACTGCCACAGGACATACTGCCCATCTCACATATAAACAACTATTCTTCCAAAGGAGGGAAAATAAGATTATCTGCTTTGAAACTACATGACTCTTTTTCTTTTTTCTCTTTCACTTGTTTGTAATCTCCTCCTCTAAATATTCACTAACTTAAAATACCTAAACTAAATATATGCATGTGTACATTTACCCATACACAAGACCATAAACACCAGAAAGAATAGGACTAAGAAGGAAAAAAATTTTCTTTTTTATTTGGAAATTACTAGCTCATAGGGAAATTGCTATATAAATGTAGCCAACAAGGAAGAAGCATCAGTAAAAACATTATCTTACTTAAAATATTATTTTTCACATTCATTATACAGAATTACTTCCTATAAAACTTGTTTAGACACCCAGTATTGTGCAGCTCAACAGGATCCAGACTTACCATCTTGCTCATGTTTGTATTTTCTTATTTGCTCCCTTCCAACCCCACCTCCATGTTTCTCTACTGGATTGTGTGATGTATGCCAGTCCATACTCACATTTTTTGTATAGGTGTGGAGCCTACTTTTTGTTTGGTTATGAATATACTCTCTATGAATAAAAAGAGATATACTCCCTGAGTGTGTGGATGTGTAGGTGATGAGAGAGGTAGTTGGGGGGCACCTGGGTGGCTCAGTTGGTTAAGCATTTGACTCTTGATTTAGGCCCAGGTCATGATCTCAGGGCCGTGAGACGGGGCCCTGTGTCAGGCTCCATGCTGGGTGTGGAGCCTGCTTAAGATTTTCTCTCTCCCTCTCCCTCTGCCCCTGCTCCCTGCGTGTATGTACACAATGCTCTGTCTCTCAAAAAAAAAAAAAAAAAAGAAGAAGAAGAAAGAAAAAAGAGGTAGTTGGATACCCTCCCCTCCATTAGGTGTGGGTGAATCTCTGTGTGGAATGGGTATGGAGGTATGTGTCCTCTCTGCGTGTCTCCCCCACTATCCCAGATAGTTCTGCCAAATGATAAAGAGAAAGAAAGAGGACAACTAACATGAGTGCTTACTATATTCTAGCCCCAGTTCTTAGTCTACATAAAAAGTTTAATCCTCATAATTTTAAATGATAGGAAAAATCACTATTATCCTTCATTTTATTTTTAAAGATTTTATTATTTATTTGACATACAGAGATCACAAGTAGGCAGAGAGACAGAGGAGGAACCAGGTTCCCTGCTGAGCAGAGAGCCAGACGTGGGGCTTGATCCCAAGACCCCGGGACCATGACCTGAGTCAATGGCAGAGGCTTTAACCCACTGAACCACCCAGGCACCCCTTATCCTTCATTTTAAAGAGGAGGAAACCAAGACATGAAGGGGTACATAACTTGCCTAATTAAGTTCACATGGCTGGGAAGTCCCAGAGTGGGGCTTCCAACCTATCTACCTGGTTTCGGACCCATTCTCCTAACCACTACACCATGGCGCCTTTCAACAAAACCAGCTTGCTATCACTAGGATGAGGGAGTGAGATTAAAAACAAAATTTTTTTTTCAGATGGCTAGTATTGTGTCCCAGGAGAAAAGACAAGGGAAAGCAATCTCAATCAAGTAGCTGCCAGAAAGGAAGGGAATTTGGTAGCTACTGACTAGGCGATCAATAATATATAAGCAATATATACAGGTTAAAAAAGAGCCCAAAATAGCGGCACCTGGGTGGCTCAGTCAGTTAAGTGTCTGCCTTTGGGCTCAGGTCATGATCCCAGGGTCCGGGATCGGGCTCTTCACCAGGCTCTCTGCTCAGCTGGGAGACTGCTTCTCTCTCTCCCTCTACCTGCTGCACCCCCCGCCATCTTGTGCTCACATGCTCTCTCTCTCTGTGTCAAATAAATAAAATCTTAAAAAAAAAAAAAGCCCAAAATAAATTTAGAAAATATCAATATTCATAAATGTATTGTTTCTTACAAATCTAAAGTGCCTTATTATTTACAAAGCACATTTATATACATTATCTCATCTGTGCCTTAGCACAACCCTTTAGAGGTTTACAAATGAATAATCAGGGTCACCAGTCACATAAGCAAGAATATACCATACCTGACATCTTCAGTAAGATCTTTGCCCTTAAATAATTTTTAGTCTAATAACAAAAACAAATTCCAATAATGTCAATTGCACTGTAACAGGAAAACAAAAGAAAAAGCCCAGCCCAGAATGGGAAATCAGGAGTGGTAAGAGCTGTTAAGGGTAATGTTTCAAAACTGGGAAGACATTAGCTGTGTCTTTGCAAGTAAGAGATTGCATACTCAGTCAAATCACTTTCCATGAGAAACAAGGCTCCCAGTATTCTGCCTTGCATTTTAAGTTTTGGCTTGCGATGTTAAGATTGTATAACAGATATTAAAAATTTATTGAAATATCCTCCATAAATTCAAGAAAACTGGATTTGTTACTGCTTATTCTGCATCTTAAAAAACGAAGACAGTCTTGGGGTGCCTGGGTGGCTCAGTGGGTTAAAGCCTCTGCCTTCGGCTCGAGTCATGATCCCAGGGTCCTGGGATTGGGCCCCGAGTTGGGCTCTCTGCTCAGCAGGGAGCCTGCTTCCTCCTCTCTGTCTGCCTCTCTGCCTACTTGTGATCTCGGTCTGTCAAATAAATAAATAAAATCTTAAAAAAAAAAAAGTGAAGACACTTTTGATTTCTAGTATCCAACACAGTATAGTGTACATAGAAGGCACAAAATAATGGTCGATTTAGAGACAGTATCTACTGACATTGCAAAATAATAATCAATAAATTTCAAATATCAAACCCTTTTTCTAGGGATCCAAAAGAACACTGCTAGATTACTTTAAATTAAGCTCTAGAACAGTGCCATCCGATAGAAATACAATGCAAGTCATTTAATGAATTTAAATTTTTCTAGTAACCTGATCTCAAAAGGTAAAAGAAATAGGTAAAATGAATTTCAACATTTCTAAATTATTATTTGCTTGACATGTAATGAACATAAAAAGTTATTAACAAGATACTCTTATTTCTTTTTGTCTTACTATTATGGGCTGGATTGTGTCCCCTCCAAATTTATAAGTTGAAGTCCTAAAACCTAGTACATCTCACTATGTGTATTTGGAGACAGGGCCTTTAAAGAGATAATTAAGATATTATGAGGTCATATGGGTAGGCCTGAATTTAATATTACTGGTGTCCTTATAGGAAAAGGAGATTAGGACAGACAAAGGGACAATTATGTGAGGACACAGCTAGTAGGAAACCATGTGCAAGCCAAGGAGAGAGGAAATAAAACCTGCTGATACCTCTATTTTGAACTTCTAGAAGTCTGTAGAATTGTTAGAAAACAAGTATCTGTTGTTATAGCAGCCATAGCAAATTAAGACAGTGAGTCTTCACTATGTATTTCACATTTATAACACCTCTCAATTTGGAATAGCCACATTTCAAGTGCTCAATTAGCCACATGGTGGCTAGTAGCCACCATATAGGGGAATGCAGCTCTAGAAAATGAAGCTTCATGAAAATACACCACAGAAGTAAGTTACCAACTATGCTGATAGCAATAATTTCTCTGTAAACAGATGTAAACAGGCATTTAATAAATATACTCTTCTCAAGTTAAAACTTAAAACATCCTAAGAGCAAAACTACATTTCTTTAACTAGAAAACCACTTCCTCAGCTGACAGTTAATAAAATAATAAATAAGTACAATAAGCACAACTGGATTTCTCAATATACCTATCAGGCTCATTATAGTCTCGCCCTTCTTTGCAACGACATCTTCGGACATCACAATGCTCATAGTGCTGCAGAAGTTCTTGATAAGCATTTTCCTCTAATTCCCAAGACGCATCTCTGTAAACAAAGAAAGATATAAAACACACTTTGAACCAAAATGTTACATAAAAGGATTAGTAATGAAATCTAAAAACAAAAACTTGTCATGCACTTAGGAACAAGGAAAAAACTTTTTCTTTCTAGGATTAATCATTCTGTTCAAGATATGTACCTGTTAGTGTCATTTTATCCTGCAGTTAATTATTCTCACAGTGAATTTTCAAATGTTAAATGAAACATTAGAAATTTTTTAAAACTTACATTTTTCCTAATATTTCACTTCTAATTTTTAAATTTCAAGTTTAATAACATTATTTCTGGACTCCTCATCCCATAAGTATTAAGAAAATCCTTATTATATATTTTAAACCACATCTTGATTCTCTTAGATAATTTATACATGCCATTTTGAAATCTATTATGCTTGTGTCTAAGTCAATCAATTAATATTGTACACACTTGAGGTATTTATTAAGAGACTATAAGTCAACTAATAAGACATTAAAGTCACAGTCCCTGCTCTTAAGAACTAGCAATCTGGGAAGGAAAAGGAAGCAGTGGTAGGGGCAGGTTTCAATTTCCCATTTAAGATGACTGCTTCTCTATGACAGACATAAGTGATTACTTCCATTGTTATTAAATCCTACATTTAACGAAAATAAATCTTTTTGTTAAAAGACTAAATGATACTCACTTTTCAGGAATATGAATTCCCATTCTTAGCATCTCTTTCTGAAATATATCACTATTATTGCATATTGTGCATCTAAAGAAAAACACTCCTGCATTTATTGCTTGAACCTATCATGGAAAACAGGAAATCTGTTGTTACCAATTTAACCAGGTATCAGGTCATAAATTACAACAGCTAACAGAATATGTGCTACTTTTCACTTAAGATATTATGAAAACATATTTTCTATGCCAGTTCTCAAGCTTTGATAAATGAAGTTATTCTACTGCTAAAATTTTGAGATTTCCCCCCTGCAAAAAGTTAATGAACTGGCTGTTCTTAGCTTTACATCTATCTTTCTCAACCTTTTTATTCAATGTCCTTTCCCCACATATCATGCTGCCCATCACTCTCAGTGAATAAAGCAGTAAAAATATTGAATTACTTCATCTAGGAGAAATGTTTAAGTGTTACTTTATAAAACATCCTTAATTCTGTTTTTAACTCAATCTCTAAGCTAGTTTTTTTCCTAAAAGGGGAGAAGTATAAAACCTACTCTCACTGCTTCAGTAAACAGATATACAGAAGCCACAGACAGTGGGAACTCAGGAACAGAAACGTATAAACCTACTAGAAAGAGTAGCCAATCCCTAAAATCAAAACAAAACAAAACTAGTAGCACACATTTAACAACTATTTAACCCGTACTGTGTAGGTAACAAACACTATTTTATGTACCAAAAATAGAAACAAAATAACTTAGATCCTATTTTTAAGGAATAATGGTGAGATACATTGTATTACTTTGTAAAATGTGTGTGTGTTTTAAAGTACATATATGGAAGAGAAAGGAATAAGTACCTAAGCCTACATAAGAGCCTGACAAAAATGTCAAAAGAATAGTGAGGTCAAAGTTAAGTTTGGAAGAAGAAACAAAGGTTTGCCACGAAAACAGGACAAAAGGCATTACAAGGATAGGGAATTGCATATATCAAGTCTCTATGGCAAGAGTACAACGTGATCAGGGAACTAATTAATAATATGCTTAGGGATTACATAATGGCAATTACATTACGTGTCTAACTCAGTAATGAGATTAGACAGAAAAATCAAACCCAGTATTGTATGTGAAGAATTAATATAGATTAAGGTATGCAGGAGAAAAGGCCAGTTAGTATGCCCCTTCAAAAGTCTAGTTATTTTTTGTGTGTGTGTCTAAAGTTATATCACAGAGGGTTTAAGGCAGAGGTTAGGAACAAAAAAAGATATACAAAAAATATCTAATAGGTACATCTGATAGACTTGGGGATGGTTTATGAATGATAAAGAAAACAAAAGAATTCAGGTTCAAAAAGCACTAGCAGCGGGGCACCTGGCTGGAATGGTCAGAAGAGCATGCAACTCTTGGGTCTCAGGGTCATGGGTTTGTGTCCCACATTGGATGCAGAGATTACTTAAATAAATAAAATTAAAAACAAAACAAAAAAAATTAGTCACAAGTGGGACATACACACAAAGAATGTGGGAGGAAAGCAACCAGTTACTGAAATGTCTGAACCTAAAAGGCCTTTAGGAGTAACTGTACACAGATATCAAGATCTTAGTAAATGTATATGATACAAGAGAGTGCCTAGTAGGGAGCAAAAAACAAACAAACACAAAAACAACAACAACAAAACATAGGGCATAAAGAAGATACAAGACCACTGCAATGATGGAGAAATCCAAATTGAACAATAGTGGCAATTCTCTATACACACAGAATGAGAAGTTAGCTTTAAAATACTAATCTGCACTCTCTCCTTATAAAATCCCAATGTATATAGCATTGTAGAGGCCCCAAATGATGAAATATGCTTAACTACATACAATTCTCCTTCTATTATATAGGACTGTGGTTCCTTCAACTCTTGTATTAATGAAGTTCAGAGAATAAAAATATTTTTCTTCAGGTATTGTTATATAACAGGGTAGACTCCATTCACTATTACAGTTAAGACTTGTGACAAAATAGAAAAGGCACTGTAGCTCCTTTACAGAACATGACTCAAGAATTAGTTCTTACTGGTCTCTAATCAAGTAACAATTGCATGTTCGTATTTATGTCATAGAGAAGTGTCCATGTGGCTGTGATTTTGTTTTACATTTGCATAAAGTAGACCTATATTTTTGTAAGTAATATTATTTTCACTTAAAAAAAATTTTTTTTTTAAGATTTTATTTATTTATTTGACAGAGAGAGAGATCACAAGTAGGCAGAGAGGCAGGCAGAGAGAGAGGAGGAAGCAGGCTTCCTGCCAAGCAGAGAGCCCAATGAGGGACTCAATCCCAGGACCTTGAGATCATGACCTGAGCAGAAGGCAGGGGCTTATCCCACTGAGCCACCCAGGCGCCCTATTTTCACTTTTTAATGACAGGATTAGAAATTTGGTATTTTCAGTACTCACAAAAAGCTCTATGAATACTAGAGTCAAATCTGAGAACCTCTCTGCATTTCATTACTAACAAATAACTGAAGCAAATCTTTTCTATTTGTTGACTGATGCAAATCTTAATTGTTTTGAAAAATAACATGCCCTTATAAAATTAACAAGATGACATCTTTGACAGCAATTATTCATTCAAATACAAACTCTTAATTAAGATAAATTACTTTTGTAAAATTCTCATACAATGTGTAATTGTTCCTCATTAGGTAAAGATAAGTGTTTATGGTATTTATGAACTACACTCCCTACTTTTATAAATACTTCTTTATAAGAAATAACAGAATATAGGGACGCCTGGATGGCTCAGTTCGTTAAGCGGCTGCCTTCAGCTCAGGTCGTGATCCCAGGGTCCTGGGATGGATCCCACATCCAGCTCCTGGTTCAGCAGGGAGACTGCTTCTCCCTCCCACTCTGCCTGCTGCTCTCCCTGCTTGTACTCTCCCTTTCTGTTAAATGAATAAATAAAATCTTTTAAAAAAAAGAAATAAAATTTATAAAATTTAGCCAACAAAATAGGCTTCATCCTGACACTTTTAACAGAATAATCCTAAATATAAAAAAGTTCAAGCCTCATGCAAAAAATTAATCAAGTACTTTTCTTTATCCAAATTATGTTTTTATTAGTAAAACAAGTAAAAATAGTTTAATCAATCTTCACACAGACTGCAGATGAAGGCGTAGTTTTAAAACAAAATGCACCACATATGTAAGGACTTTGGTTCTATGGTCTCATTAACTAGAATTGTTATACTTCTTCCCATATACCAGATGCAAAGCCTGGAAGTCAAGGCTTTGATACTTATATAAATCACCTGTAATAACCCTACTTATTTAAAAAAGATCCATTTGCATGATAGTCATCATGATCTCCTTTTGTTACATTTTCAGCACTTCCCTTCACCCCACTGTAAGCATGGATATATAATTTCATAATTTTTTTTAAATGTATAGTTATTTCTTTTTCTTGATTTCGTTTAGTTATATATATTCCTGGCCATCTGAATATTTGCTCTTTATAAAAATATATTATCAGAATAAAGAGATGGCTTAAGGTTGCTTCAGTGTTCAAATTTTGCTTTTTTTTTTTTAGCTTTTCTTCAGTTGTCCTAAATATGATTAGCTTTGTTTTACAAATACACGATACTGCCATCAAGTTATGTTTAGATACTGAGGGTTCCAACAGTAAGGCATTTAAACCTCTCTGGAAACCAAGGCTGTTGGTACTGCTGCTATTGCTGGTTTTGAAAACTGTACTTTCCCAATATAGTTTCTTGTGAAAGTTCTGTGGGACACCAGGCAGATGAAACAAGCTTAACCTTGTTGCTCTATCATTGGGTTAAAGATATTTTAAGCTTCCCTGTGGAAGATTCACACTGTGTCGTGTCACCTACTGCAAAAGTCAATATATGGTGTGACTTTATAGACATGAGTCTTGTAGTATTTCCTGCAGTTCACTGGGCACCACCTGTCTGCATCTTCATAGAACATCAGCACTGACAAGGGCAAAGTACAGAATAAGTAGAGGAAAGTTATTTTGTGCAGTTTCATTTCACTAAAAGAAATGAAATAAAAATTTTGTCTTAAGGCACTTCTTCTCTCAGGTAAGGCTTAAAAAGGGACACGATCATGCTTAATCACTAAAAGGGGAAAAGAAAATCAGTTAACAAGACTACTGCACTATACACAGAAATAGAAGAAAACAATAAAGAAAAGAAATCACTTAAACTCAAGAGACTGGTACAGTAGGAAAAGCTTTGGGATATTTCACTGTATGTTTTCATTTTTATACCCTATATGCAGGCTGGCTTCACAGAGTGGAGACATTTTTAGGGAAGACAAAGAAAAGGCCAAGAGTACCAGGAAATCATGAAGTTTGTCCCCTGTCCAATGGCACCATGAGGCAGCAGTTTTTAAAGAGTTAAACCTTGTTTCTTTTCTTAATGTAAGTAGTGTTTCACCTAAGGCTTAAAAAGAAAGAAAGAAAGAAAGAAAGAAAGAAAGAAAGAAAGAAAGAAAGGAAGGAAGGTATGAGGTGCCTGGGTGGCTCAGTCAGTTAAGTGGCTGACTTTTGATTTATGGCTCAAGTCAGGATCTCTGGGTCCAGGGATCATGCCCCATGTTGGGCTCTAGGCTCAGTAGGCAGTCTGCTGGAGGATTCTCTTTCTCCCTGTTCTTCCTGTCCCTTCCCCCACAACACTCTAGCTTTCAAATAATCTTAAAAAAGAAAGAAAGCCACTGTTCTATTCCTTCATCCTATCAAAATTCAGTAGCGGGGCACCTGGGTGGCTCAGTGGGTTAAAGCCTCTGCCTTCAGCTCAGGTCATGATCCCAGGGTCCTGGGATCGAGCCCCACATCGGACTTTCTGCTCCACGGGGAGCCTGCTTCCTCCTCTCTCTTTGCCTGCCTAGTTGTGATTTCTCTCTGTCAGATAAATAAAATATAAAAAAAAAAAAAAAAAATTCAGTAGCGACATGAGGGGCGAAAGGTATTGGGCACTGAGGGTTATATGTTAGCAATGAATCACTAAATTCTACTCCTGAAACCAGTATTATACTTTATCTTAACTAACTTGAATTTAAATGAATTAAAAAAAAAAAAAGGTGCTGGGAACACCTAGGCATTAATACATTGAGAATTATCCACAATGGGCTCCTGGGAACACTGTACATGATTAGGCAGCAGGCAATCCAATCTTCAACAGACTACCATTCACGGGATGAATTTCAACTGTCCATGACATTGGACTGAGAGCTATTACCACCTCTGTGGGCTCTTATTTAACATTAGCAGAACACCATCTTGCCACACCTTCAATTTGACAAAATCCTAGGAGGCTGTAGAACTTTGATGACAGACTAGTTTCTTGAACTTCAGCTGTGATTTTTTTATTTTTTTTTAAAGATTTTATTTATTTATTTGACAGACAGAGATCACAGGTAGGCAGAGAGGCAGCCAGAGAGAGGGAGGAGGGGAAGCAGGCTCCCTGATGAGCAGAGAGCCTGATGCAGGGCTCGATCCCAGGACCCTGGGACCATGACCGGGGCCGAAGGCAGAGGCTTTAACCCACTGAGCCACCCAGGTTCCCCTTCAGCTGTGATTTTAGAGATATAGGGCCTTTTGGCTCAGAAATGCCTTGGCATCTTTCACAGTTCACAGCAGACTGAGGCAGTCAAGGATGACTCAAAGAAATACAGGCAGTACAATTCCATGGAGACCTCTCATCATTTTCTGTGTCTTGAATCCTTTTTTTTTTTTTTTTTTAAATTAACATATAATGTATTATTTGGCCCAGGGGTACAGGTCTGTGAATCGTCAGGCTTACACACTTCACAGCACTCACCATAGCACATACCCTCCCCAATGTCCAAAACCCAACAGCTGTCTCCATACCCCCAGCAACCCTCAGTTTGTTTTGTGAGATTAAGAGTCTCCTATGGTTTGTCTCTCTCCCAATCCCATCTTGTTTCATTATGCTGAGCGAAATAAGTCAATCAGAGAAAGACAATTATCATATGATCTCCCTGATATGAGGAATTTGAGAGGCAGGGTGGAGGGTTTGGGTGGAGGGTTTGGGGGGTATGGAAGGAAAAAATGAGTCCTTGGTGTTTTAATGGTGGACCCTTTGATCTTTGGGTTTTGGTGGTAGAGGATCTACCAATTCTGTCATAAAGTTACGAATAATAATAAAAATAAAATGTGGTCCTTGTACCTGAGAAAGATAATTTCTTTTGTTAATGTCAATGTTAATCTGGAGTTGTCTATTACAGATTCTCAACTGCTGCCTTTCTCTAAGTGAAGGTATTTGGGATATGGAATTTGATCTTTTCAGGTACCTTTGAATTAGATTATTTTCCATTTCATTGACCTCAGATTTTAGTTTACCCAGCTTTTTCTTGTGAATGTCAAGTTCTCTTTGAAGTCGTTCCATTCTGGTCTTTTGGTGTACCAACAGACCTTGAGTGTAGGCAGCAGCATCAAATCCCATACTCGTGCTCGCTTCGGCAGCACATATACAAATCCCATACTCAACTTCTATGCTTCACTCATTCTATCCACGTGTGCTATAAAGTAGGGTCCATTAAGATACTGAATATTCTGTTTCTACATATAATCAAGATGGCGTAGAAGATTCGTAACTTCAAAGGCAGGAGACATCACCCCTAGTGAAACTGCAGGGGTTTAGTAGGATAAACTATAATTCTGAAAGTTTACTTTACACTAGGTTGAATGATCACTACTTAAGAAGTGGCATAATTACTGTCTATTGTTCGATTCACTCATGTACTTTGACTATTATTAGTACTTTTAAGACTTTCTTGAAATATAAGGGGATTTACAACATCTCCTAACTTTCAAAAATACTTTTGTGAATAACCTGTAATCATTAATAACATTTTATTTTACTAAACAATAATAAAAGTTAAGCTCTAAAAAAAAGTGTTAAATTTAATTAAATTCTTTGTTATTTGGCATTCTATTAACTGTAATTGTCTATCAGTTGGCACTTTCACACATGTACACTATTATATTTGATGTCATTAATAAGTGAGATCTTCCTAAAATCTTCAAGAATTTTCTGAATCAAATAAAAATTAAAGTGTTTAATGTTGTATGTTTTATGATATTTGCCTAAAAACTCGTTATTAGGCGTGCGTAGGTGGCTTAGTTGGCTAAGCATCTGTCTTCAGCTCAGGTCACGTTCCCTGGGCCAAGTCATGGTCCCTGCTCAGCAGGGAGTCTGCTTCTCCTTCTCCCTCAGGCCTCCTGTCCCCCTACCCTGGCCCCTCCCCAGCTCATGCTCTCTCTTTCTCTCAAATAACTATATAAAATCTTAAAAAAAAAAAAAAAAAATCAAAACATCAGGTCATCAGGTTTGACATATAAGGTGGCTTTCAAAAAGAATACCTTTAATTCAATAAACAGTAATCAGTCCCTGTCAAGAAGCTGTGATAAAGTGTTTACCATAGTTTTTTTTTCTTTAAAAGGCCTCAACATTTAAAATTTTAGCTTCCCATTAAATTATCATTTCACATATCTTGGTTTTCTAAGCTTAAATATGTAAATGAACTTGGCAATTAAATCTGTGTTTTAATCATTGTGAAATACAAACAAAATCCTTAGGTCAAAACAACAAAAACTTTTAAGTGTAAATATACATTAAAAGGTAGTGTTCTAAAGTATTTATTAAAATATTAGTTGTACATTTTAATAGAACAAATTTTGTATGTAAAATATGCTCTAATAAAGCTGTTTTTAAGTTACAAGTAGAGGTTGACACAGGTCAACTTTTTACAATTGGGGTGCCTGGTTGGCTGTCAGGAGAACATGCAACTCTTGATCCTGAGTTTGAGCTTTATGTTGGGTGTAGAGATTACATAAATCAGTAAGTAAATAAACTTAAATAAAATAAAATTCAAGTCAGCAAGGAACAAATTTTATATCAGAAAAAGCTTACAAAAGAACTTACCTGTAAACAGTCTCTATGAAACCAAGCATTCTTACAACAAGGACTTCGTAATATGCTGTAAGTTGGAACAGGCTCAAGATATTCCAAACAAATGGTACATGGTAAGGAGTCTCTATAATTATTAGATGTAATTATTTGAACAGGTCGATGTTTCCAACAAAATGACCTAAAAATGTAAATTATTTAAAAACAACACCTAATAAATTACAAAACACAATGAGGCTAGCAATAGCATTACAATTCACATTTATAAGAGGAAACTCAGTTGTATCTCCCTCGTAATTAACCTACAAGACTGGAGCTTTGGCACTCTTAATCAGTCTCACAAACTAAGACCAAGGACAGCAGGACTTTCAGAATGTGAACCTTTTGGTGCTAAGACTTAACTCCTAGAGGGGCCCCTGGGTGGATCAGCTGATTAAGCGTCTGGCCTTGTCTCAGGTCATGATCCCAGGATTGAGCCCCATGTTGGGCTCCCTGCTCAGTGAGAAGCCTGCTTCTCCCTCTCTTCCCTGCTACTGCTCTCTCTTAAATAAATAAAATCTTAAAAAGAAAAAAAAGACTTAACTCCTAGAATTGCAGTAACTAGTATTATGTTGAGAATTCTATGTAATATTGTTAGCAACACCATTATACTCAATATTACGTAAAATTAAAGAGGGAACGTAAAAAGAAATACTTTAATTATGTAACATGAAATATAAAAAGCCTATTCCTAACCCACTAAATTTATTTCCATTTGCTAAAGTCCAGTTTTATACATGCTAACAATCCATTAAATAAGTCAAGAACACAAAACTAAAAGAAATAGAATATTCATAAAATCAAATACTAAAATTCATAAGTCTTGATGTTTAAAGCTGGATTCAGAAAGTAAATATTGTCAGGAGCACTCCAGGGCACAATATTAATTTTTTTGGACTCCACCAAATTTAAGTGCCTTCAGTTTACTCAATGAGAAATACATATGGCCTTTGGAAGAAGAGTGGACCATCAATCCAAAGAGTGACATAAAAATCTAGAATTATATAAGCTGGAAATTTTTATAAAATATTAATAAATTAAGTTTCATATTATATTCTGGAGCTGAAAATTGAAGGTAAATATTAATTGTTAAGCCCATTTAAGACTGGCAGTTCCCAAGACTTTGCAGATAGAGATGACTCCAAAAAGGAAGAGGGAAGCAATAAAAAAAAAAATACACACACACACACATATACACACATATATTTATATATATATATACATATATTTATATATTATGTAACATATACATGTAAACTCAGTACAGCTCTGAAAAGAAATTTTACAAAGGATTTATATCATTGGGATATCCATATCCATTTTCCACTTTTCCTTAACACTTATCTTTCATATTCAATGATTAACTTACGCAAAATTGCCAGTAAATTGGAAAATACATTCTCTCTGAAGTCCACATGGGAAATGATAACTTCGTTTACATCGGGGTGTAACACATCCGATTGAAGCACCAGTCTTCTTGCAAATACAGCATTTCTAGAAGAAAATATGAAAACAGAGGTCATAACATACAAAATCTGAGTAATATAGTATGACTAAGGTATAAATGAATATTCCTGTGGGGAGTCTGAAAATTATTTTCATCACACAACAGCTATGATGATGGTTTATTAAAGCAATTTCTGAAAAAAACTGTTCTACCCAGAGACAGTCTAAAGACTCACTCCTATAACAATTTCTGGTTAAGAGTCATCTCTAATCTAACATGTGGATAGGACAGAGAAGCTTCTTTTCCTTCTTAACTGGCTAAAACATTTTCAACTGAAAGGTTTGTAAACATAATGGCTATAATTAAAGCCTCAAATCTCAATTAAAAAAACACAAATAGGAGGCAGCGCCTGGGTGGCTCAGTGGGTTAAAGCCTCTGCCTTCAGCTCAGGTCATGATCCCAGGGTCCAGGGATCGAGCCCCACATCAGGCTCTCTGCTCAGCGGGGAGCCTGCTTCCCTTCCTCTCTCTCTGCCTGCCTCTCTCTACCTGCCTCTCTGCCTAATTATGATCTTTGTCAAATAAAATCTTAAGGAAAAAAAAAAGGAAAAAAACCCACACACACAAATAGGAAATATTCATCAAAGAGAACAGCAAAACAACACTAAAAACCAGTCTGTGAAAATAAATCAGCTAGGCTCACCCTATCCTAACCAAATGCAAGAGTGTTACATACCCTTAACAGGTTACGTAGTGACACCCCTCATCCCCCACAAAGATATGTTCCAGTCCTTATTCTTGGTACCTATGAATGTGACCTCCTTTAGAAATAGGGTCTTTGGGGGCACCTGGGTGGCTCAGTGGGTTAAAGCCTCTGCCTTCGGATCCGGTCATGATCCCAGGGTCCTGGGATCAAGCCCCACTTCTGGCTCTCTGCTCGGCAGGGAGCCTGGTTCCTCCTCTCTCTCTCTCTGCCTGTCTCTCTGCCTACTTGTGATCTCTGTCTGTCAAATCAATACATAAAATCTTAAAAAAAAAAAAATACGAATAGGGTCTTTGTTTTTAAATATTTATTTATTTTAGAGAAAGCTAGCGCCTGTGCAAGTTGGGAGAGGAGCAGAGGGACAGAATCTTCAAGCAGACTCCCAACCAAAGACAGGGCCCAACTTGGGGCTCAATTTCACCACCCATGAGATTATGACCTGAGCCAAAACCAAGCATGGTACACTTAGCTGATTGAGCCACCCAAGCATCCCAGAAACAGGGTCTTTGTAAATGTAATTAAGTTAAAGATCTCAAGATGACCCCATCCTGGATTTAGGGTGGTCCATAATCAAATGACCGGTGTCCTTATAAGTGAAAGGAGAGGGAAATTTAAGACATATACACAAAGACAGGAAGACCATGTGAACATGTGAAGCTTGAAGCAGAGACTGGAGTTATGTTGCCACAAACCAAGTAATGCCAAAGGTTACCAGCAGCCACCAGAAACTTGGAGAGAAGCACAAATAGGGATTCTCCCTCAGAGCTCCCAGAAAGAACCAATCATTCTGAGAGCCTGATTTGAAATTTCTAGTCTCCAAAATTATGAGAACAAACTTCTGTTTTAAATGGCTCAGTTTGTGGTAATTTATTATGTTAGCTCAAAGGAAAAAAATACAGTACTGCTGCCACTAACTAAAATAAAACAGGGGTATATGAACACAAAGACTATTAGATGATTCAGTCATTACTAAGATACAGAGCAGTATCTAAAACATCTTGGAACCCTTGAAATAGCCATTATAAAATGGTCACTGATGAAGGGATAATACAGTCTTACACACACCCATGAAGTAACACTAGGTTACTGGAGAATACCTTGCCAACATGAGGCTCTTCCAGTAAACTGACATAAGGAACTTTAGCTTCATGTCACAAATGGAGACAACTTCTTCAGAATAAAGATATTCTCCAAGGTTCACAACAAGGGAGCCTGGGTGGCACAGTTGGTTGAGCATCCGACTCAGTTTCAGCTCAAGTCATGATCTCAGAGTTGTAGGGTCAAGTCCCAACTTGGGCTCCACGCTCAGTGCAGAATCTGTTGATATTCTCTCTCCCCTTCCCCCTACCCTTCCTGCTGGTACTCTCTAAAATGAATAATCTTTGAAAAAGGTGGGGGGGGGGGGTTCCACAATATAGTCAGAGAGGATTCAGATGTTTTAAGAAAACAGGTATTTTCAAAACTGAAGGTTGTCGAAATGGAAGGGGATGGGAGGAATGGAGCAGCTGGGAGATGGGACACCAGGGAGGGTATGTGCTATGGTGAGTGCTGTGAATTGTGTAAGATTGATGAATCACAGACCTGCACCCCTGAAACAAATATTACATGTTAATAAAAAAAATAATAATCTTCAAAAATAAATAAATAAATAAACATCCCCAGATATTTCCAAAATGCAAGGAGACCTTTTGAGGTTATCTTTCACCACAAGTTCACTATCATCAGGAGGTTGAGGAATTTTAATACAAATACTCTCAACATGGTCCTTAGATAAATGCCACTGCTAACCCTTCTCCCAAGATTTTCTCTTGTGTCCCATAGCCTCTATTTTACCATCTGGTCCCCAGAATCCTTCAAAAATAATTGCCTCCATTTTTTTTTTTTTTTTTTTTTTTTTGCCTCAACTAAAATAAAGGTTTCTATATGGTTGCTTCCCTGATAGGATTTCTTGAATGAAAAATTACTTATTTTCCCATCCTCCTTTACTCTCATCCAGACTTGGCAAGGGTTAGGTGTAAGATATGGAAAAAGGCAAGGGGGGGGGAGGGGAATCAGAACATTATTTTAGTTCTCTGTTGCAGGTTGTAGGCCACAAATTTGCCTTCATACTTTAAAGAATCTGGTCCTTTGAGCCTGATGCTATTTAACCTCTGTCACCTACTAACTTCCTCCACACTTTGGCACCTTTCTCTATATCTTATCTTGCTACCATTGTAAACAACTTCTACATTGATGAGACAACCTTTGACTCTCTTCAACAATGATGGGTCAATACCTTCTATCACTACTCCAGTATAATAATGAATTCTCTCATTACCCAAAACTGCTCCTCCATTGAAACCATCAGTTCCAGCTATATTCTCTGAAGAAAAATTCCCTGTACTTCCAACATCCCCATTTTTTAAACCTTATTATTTTCTAACTCATTATTCCTACTCAGACCAAATGGAAACCTAAAATCCTCTCCTTGCATTTAATATAGTAGGTATCAAAGAGAAGATTCACAAACTACAATTAAATGAACAAGGGGTTAAAGTGTAGAATACTTATCTTGAAGAACATGAGAAGGCAATGAACAAAGGTACACAATGTTACAGAATGTCCACAAGAGATGAAGATATCATAAATTACTAGTCTGCATAGCTGTGTAAATTTTCACCTCAACCCATTATGTCAACCCAACAACTGAGGTATAAGAATGAAAAGTGAACATCCAGGCTGACTGAGTGGAAGTATGGTCATTATTCTGATGGTAGGAGTGAGTGAAATGATGGATAGGTTGGAATAAAATAAGGACGTGAAAATAGCATTGTCACATATCTTATTCAGGGTTGGTTAATCTCACTTTCATTTGCAAATAGTTCTTCTAAAATTTATAACAAAACTTACAACAAAATTTACCAAAAAACCTTTTGTAAATTTGCAAATAGTTCTTTTAAAATTTACAACAATTTCTTCTAAAACTTACCTTATTTGACAAAAATAAGCATTTGAGCATAAAATTAAAGTCTTTTAGGTTTCCAGAACAGAAAAAACTTCCCTAGTATGATTATATTTATGGTATTTAGTACAATGAGTAAAACAATTTACTTACCAGTTTAGAAGCCCTGTTCACTTCTTTTCTGATATCTTCTATTAGAAAACCGTAAACTCCTTCTTCTTCTTTACCTCTCTGCCAAATTCCACTTGACATCAACTATAAATATATTCTCAATTAGAAAACAGACTTCAAGAAATTAGAATATATATACACACATATATGTATGTATATACATATATACGTAAAATGTGTGAATATATAAATATATAATGCATGTGTGTTTATTAATATATAATATGTATGTTCCAATAAAAAATGGACATAACTTAAATTTCAAGGAACTCTTATCTATAATAGTTATATTTCATGGTTAAAGTAAGAAGCTACTCACATTCTTTGATTTGGAAGACACTGTACATTAATAGTTCATGTAACCAAAGTGATTTCTAAAAGTATTCCAGGAAATAACAGAAAAAGGAAGAATGCAAGGCAGAAAACATCTATAATGAAGATTTAGGAAAAAAAGGTGGTAAATGCTGAAAGGTGTAAATGTAATAATAGTAAACTTTTAGGAGCTAATTCAGTTTATCAGTGATATTTCAGGCTAACTTTAAATGTAGCTGGATTCTGAATCATAAAAGGTGTATTTATGGAAACCTATTGAATCATGGTTAACATAAATGTTTGAGTTTTTAAAAATCTTTTAACTTCATATTGTCTACCCTTTAGGGCCTAAATGAAAAAATAAATTTTTTTTTAAGGAAATATGAATCAAGAAAACACATGGAACTATGACTAAGAAATCCTGGCTGGCAAACCAGGCTCTGTGTTCAACTTTCTGAAACTCCAGGCAAGTAATTTAATGTCTCTCATCTTAAACACAAAAATAAAAACGATACTACGTTGCTCTAAGTCTCTTTAAGCTCTAACATTCCATTACCATTTATAACATTATTGCACTTTCCTGTTCACAGTGAAATAGGATCTTGTAAGTGTTGAACCTAAGGTGGGTATCTTTTGAATTATTATATTCATTAATGAAAAACAGACTATAAAGGATATTTGATCAAATTAAATATATTATATAATTCAAAAATACTTCAAATTTGTGATTAGAGGATTATTTTAATCAATATAATATATCCTAGAGAAAACAAAAAAATACATGTTACTTAGGAACTGGTTAAGAAAAAAACCCCCAATGACTAATAAAATAGCTCTCCTAATTCTACTGCATAAAAAGTAAATTAAACTCTCCAAAAAATGAAAAGGTTTCCTTTGGCAATACAAAATATGAGACTTCCAACTTAGAAACAAATTTGGAATGCCAAATTCATGTTCCCTTAAATCTCAGTACAAAGTAATTAGGTTCCTAGACCAGTCTAGAAGTCTATTTAATGCACAGAGTACTTGAGACACAAAACTGTAGTCTTAGAGAACCACCAAGAAATATGTTAGATGGTTTCTCAAGGAAACATCTAGAGTTTTAAAACTGGATGCAGGATGGGTATAAAAACAGATCTACAAACTTGTTGATACTTCTTCCTTTAAGAGATGGGGCCTAGCTCCCTTCTCCTTGAATGTGGGCTAGCCTTAATGACTCACTTCTAACAAAGAGAATAAAGTAGAAGTGACAGTAGTATGTGACTGTGAAGACTAGGTCATATGGTTCTATCTTGGTGTCTTGTCTATCCGTCCCTCCCTCCCTCTTTTATCACTTGCTCTGGAAGAAGTCAGATGCCATGCTGTGAGTCCCTTATGGAGGTACCCAGGAAGTAAGAAATGGAGGCCTCTTGTCAACAGGTATTAAGTACTAAGGCCAAAAGCCACGTGAGTGAGCCATCAGAAGTGGATCCTCCAGCCCAGTCTAACCTTCATGTGACTGAACCCTGGCTGACATCTCACAACCTCATGAGAGCCCCTGAGCCAGAACTACCTAGTTCAGCCAATACCAGATTCCTGACCCTCACAAAACGTTAAGGATAATAATTGTTTAAGCTGCTAAAATCCAGGATAATTTAAGTGGCAATATATAACTCATACAGTATCAAGAAATACTGTGTCTATTAGCTGCAGTCTTGGCATGCTAAGGCAGTGATGGTGCCATTAATATCTTAAGACACAGATTCAGGGAGGTGAAAAGTTGGTGGAGGGAAGGGGAAACAAATGAAAGACTAATTATCAGTACGAAACCACTTTTTCTTTCTTCTGAGTGACCCATAAATTTATCTACTTCCTTGCCCACAAATTTTTAGTACCTTTATTTAGAACTTTTCTTTCCAGGTTATCTGCAAAATAAAATATTTCCCTTCTTCTCCCTGAACCTTCAAGCAACTCTTTTCTGAGATTTATCACTAGCAATAATGGAAAAAAAGAAAGTGGTAAAAAGACAACTCCCTTAGAGACCTAACCATTTTTTTCCTTTTTTCATTTAGGCCCTAAAGGTAGGCAAAAATAAACAGATAATGATGACAGACCTTCCTACATACATAGCAAATAATTTCACAATCTTACAATTTGATAAATAACCTTATTTTATATATATACAAAATGAGATCCAGAGAAGCAAAATGACTTATCCAATTCTCAGAAACCAGCCATCAAGATCCAATTGTCTTCTTTAGAAGAGTATCAAATTTCCAGGATGTAATTATAAAATTATACTCACCAAACAATAGTAATGTACGGTGAGATTCCATTTCTCATTAGTTTTCTTTTCTCCATATTTATTAGGACAGTCATCATTTTTTCGACAAAAAACACAAGCTAACAGTGAAAAAAGTAAATAGATATAAAAATATTTTTAAATTTTTAAAATAAAACCTATGGAACTGGAGCTTCTCTCAAGTAATGCATTCAATTCTTTCTGAGAGAGCAAATCACATTATATCATCAGTAACTTAAAAATTTCTAATACCTATTTTTAAAGCAATAAACATCACTGTTTTAAGACTTTACATTTTTAAATAAATTTTAATGATGAATTCCAGTGCATAATTAAAATGGCAACTTGTAGGGTAACATCACAGAATGTAACGGATTAGGAAACTCCAAAACTCTTATCTTCCCACTAAAGCAACAAATTAAGCTGCCAAAACTGTCAGAATCAACTTTTCAGAAATTCTGAAATCTAATTTTAAAAATTACAACAATTAGGAGAATGCTCAATAAAGAAACAGAATGGCATATTCTGGTGAGCACTTTGCAGCATTTTAACTTACCTGCCTACCATCCCCCACTCTTCATCTGAGCAACGAAGGGCCTTAGGTATGATGGCCCATGTTCCAGGTTTGGATTGTCCAAGAGAAGGAAAATGAACCTCATTCTTAAAGAAAAGTGATTATGTGGTTTGATCTGTGTGGTGGATCCCTGAGGGATGGGCTCAGATGGCTGCCACTGTTTTGCCTACCTCAAGACTTTCTCTGTCAAAAGTATTTAAGACTAGATGAAGAACCTGGACTAAAGGAGAACAGACAGAACAAGCAGGTGACAGAACAAAAGACCAAAGAAAGAAGAAGTTGGGAAAAGGAGATACATGAGTAAATAAAGGCTTTGAAAAGCTCCCACAGATAACAGGGAATCTAGAGGACACACACACGCTCAAGGCTGGATGATCTTTTTGTAAGCCAGTATGAAAAAATAAAGACCCCCAAATCAGTAACAATTTTAACCTTAAAGAACTAGAAAAATAAGAGCATATTAAGCCAAAAGCTAAAAGAAGGAAGGAAAAAAATAAACACTATAGCATAGACATATGACACAGAAAACAGAAACAATAGAGAACCAATAAAAACCAAAGCTCCTTTTCTGTAAAGATCAACAAAACTGACAAAACGTTTTAGCCAGACTGACCTAAGAAAAAAAGAGGAAATTCAAAACTTAGAAAAAAAGCTACAAAATCAAAAGTGTTGTAGTGGCATAAGGACAGTGATACAGAACAACAGGAAAAGAGTCCAGAAATAAACATATATATCTATGGTCAATTAATTTTGAACAAGAATGCCAAGGTCGTTCATGGGGAAAAAAAAGTCTCTTCAATAAATGGTACTAGGACAGCTTGATAGCCACATGTGAGATAATGAAAACGAACCCCTACCTGACATCATAATACAAAAATTAAATCAAAACAGATCAAAGATGGGGTGCCTTGGTGGCTCAATGAGTTAAGTGTCTGACTCTTGATTTTGGCTCTGGTCATGATCTCGGGGTGTTGAGATTGTGCTCCACATCAGGCTCCATGCTCAGCAGGGAGTCTACCTAAGATCCTCTGCTGCCCCCCTTGCAGCTCCCCCAGCTCACATTTTCTCAAATAAATAAATAAATCTTTAAAAAAAAACACAACAGATCAAAGACCTAAATGTAAGTACCAAAACTAAACTCTTAGAAGAAAATACACAGGTAAATCTTTATAACCTTGGATTGGCAATGGTTTCTTAGCTATCACATGAAACCAAGAGCAAAAGTAAAAATGAAAAAAAAATAAACTAGACTTTATCTAAGTTTTAAACTTTTTTGCTATCAAAGGACACTAAAGAGAGTGGAAAGACGATCTACAGAATGGGAGAATATATTGGAAACCATATACCTGTTAAGGGTCTAGTGTCTAGAATGCATAAGAAATTCTTTTAACTCAACAACAGAAACACAACCAATTTTAAAATGGAACAAATTATTCGAATAAATATTTTTCCAAAGAAAAAATATAATTAGCCAATAAGCATACTGAAAGATATTAACTGTCTTTACTATTTTAATCATCAGGGAAATGCAAATCAAAACCACAATGAGCTATCACTTCACATCCATTAGGATGGCTATAATCAAAATGTAAAAAAAATAACAAATGCTGGCAAAGATATGGAAAAATAGGAATCCTCACATACTACTGGGGGAAATGTAAAATCGTACAGTGACTTAGGAAAAATAATTTGAGAGTTCTTCAAAAACTTAAACATAGTTACCATGACACAATACTTCCACTCCTGGGTATATATGCTAAAGAACCGAAATTGGATGTTCAAAAAATACTGGTATACTAATATTTGTAATATTTGGCTTTTCTCAATAGCCATAAAGGGAAAATAAACCAAATGCCCATCAATGGATGGATGAATTGGATAAATTAATATGTTATATCCGTACAATGGAATATTATTCAGCTGTAAAAAGAAATAAAGTACTGATACCTACTACAACATGAATGAGACTAGAAACATTATGCTAAGTAAAACAAGCCAAGCACAAGAGGTCACATACTATATGACTCCATTTATATAATAGCTTACATTTTCCAGAATAGGTAAATCCACAGAGACAGACAAAAGAGCAGATTGGTGGTTTCCAGGGACCAAGGAGAAGGGAAATGAAAAGTAACTGCCTAATGGGTAGTTTCCTTTGGGGATGATGAAAATGTTCTGGAACTAGATAGCGGTGATGGTTGTACAATATTGTGAATGTACTAACTGCCACCAAACCGCACACTTTAAAATAGTTAAAATGGTGAACTTTATGTATATATATATATATATATATTTTTTTTTTACCATAACAATAATAATTTAAAAGGGCAAATTGTAGAGTCAGGGAGATCTGAGTTAAATCTTGTCTAACCTTGGAGAAGTCACAAGTATAATTAAAAGGGTATGGCAACTATATATAACTGAATAAACATTAGTATAATTATCAATCTTTTCTAACTTATGATGTTAACATCTACAGATAATTTCTAATAATATATTAATGAAACAATGAGAAAATCACTGGCTGAAGAGAAAAAACTGAGAATCTCGAGACAGCAGATGAAAGGAGCTTGAATCTCTAAGTGATTGCATGGAACAGAAACTCCCCATTTGTTTCAACCCCTAACCAATCCACACGGAATTATAACATAAGGAAGTAATAAACTTTTGTTGTGTTAAACCAGTAAGACTGCAGCATTTATCTATTACAGCAGCTAGTTCTATTTACTAATTATTTAGCCAATATATGTAATCAAGAATGGATATCATGCATTGAAATGGTAAATTTGTTAACAGGCTAATCACAAAATAGATTTCAGGATTGGAAAAAAAACATCATGAGCTAATACTTAATGTCATTAAAATATCTCCCCTATATTTGCCCTCCCTCACTACAGGTTAATGAGATAAGCCATAACTGAAAGCCCTTTCCTCAATCTTTCAAAAGATTAAAACTCCCCTTTTTTCTGACATAAACTCCAGAAAACTGCCATTTGTTTATTGGACACCTTATACCGGCAGCTCTCATCTTAATTCCATCATCCCCAGTGCCTATACTCTTAGCTGTAAATGTGCATACAGCTATCAAAAGGAAAAGGAATACAAGGAATGAGCTGAGACTTGAGAACAGAAGTACTCATGATGAGTGCTGGATGGAGCTGCTTTTGCTATTACACTGTGGACCAGTAGCTTTTCCATTTGTTCCCTTTCCCTCTCTTCATCCAGTGTATGGAGACACTGGATGCAGAACTGACTAGGTTTCAGGCATGCATGCATTTTTTTTTCAGGTCTGCATTTTTTTAAATTTTTTTTATTTCTTATTTTTTTATAAACATATAATGTATTTTTATCTCCAGGGGTACAGGTCTGTGAATCGCCAGGTTTACACACTTCACAGCACTCTCCATAGCACATACCCTCCCCGATGTCCATAACTCCCCTCCCCCTCTCCCAACTTGCATTTTTATAAGTAGACTGCTTTTGTTCATATTTGTACTTAGTTGTTTTTTAATTTTAATATTTAAAATTCAGTAACATTGTTCTGACTTCACTAAACTAAGATCATCGTCTAACTATGGCAAATGATATTGGCTGTATTAAGATGACATAAACACATTCATATAAGTAAAAAACTAAGTCAATCTTAGGAAAAATAAGAGTAAAGGTAGTATTTTCAATCCACAAATACATGAAGGTAGACCGTGAATTACTAAGTTTCAGAACAATTAGCACGATGGACAGAAGTCTACTGGTAGAAGCAGAAAAGCAAAGTAGAGGGAGGATTAAGAGCACAAATTTCCTTACCCAACATGATGTGGAGTTAACAGATACTCTCTATCAGTGATGGCCAAAATAGGGTTTTAAGTACCATATTTTAATTTGTGAGGGAATAAAAAATTTTTTAAAAAGGGTAGATGAGAGGAGTACTGGCAAAAGAATATAAAATGAAACAACTTAAATTTCTCACTTTCCATGGTAGCAAATAAATACATACTGTTAAAACTAATGAAGAAATCGACAACTAAAAGCAAAAGTCTCTGAATCTATTTTAGATTGTTGTGAGCACCTACAGATGAGTTTTCCTTTTCATGTGAAGTTTTATTTAAAACTTCAAATTTAAAACAATTAAAATTAAAAGTTTAAAACAATTTTAACCATAGTTTAAAATGGTCTCATCTGCATTTTTCCTTATATAAGAAAAAGTCATACAAAAAGATGATAAATACATATAGAGAATACAAATAAAATTTGGCAAATTGTCCCCTTACAGCAGATTTTTGTTAAAATGAATCTACGTAACACTATACTTTCATATATGGATGAATGAACAAAAGCACGGATTAGGGAACTCATTCCTATATTTTGAGTCAGAATTCTAAAAAGTTTTTGTAATAAAAAAGCAAGAATAAAATATCTTAATATTTTAAATTATATTTGAAAACGTTTTAAGTATTTTACTTACCGAGATTTTGTGAGGCACCAGGTTTATTTTCATTCATTTTACTAGGAAATGAGAACATACAATACAGCCATCTTAATTTCCAGTGTTTCAAATTATCCACCTTAATAAAATTTAGTCACTGCATAATTACAAATAAGTTGTAATTATCTGTAATCACACATCTAAAACCACTGGTTTTCAACAAACATGTTAAAGTCTGGGATCAATGTTAAAATCAGAGGAAATGGGGGCACCTGGGTGGCTCAGTGGGTTAAGCCTCTGCCTTCGGCTCAGGTCATGATCCCAGAATCCTGGGATTGAGTCCCGCATCGGGCTCTCTACTTGGCAGGGAGCCTGCTTCCTCCTCTTCTCTCTCTCTCTCTCTCTGCCTACTTGTGATCTCTCTCTGTCAAATAAATAAATAAAATCTTTAAAAAAAAAAATCAGAGGAAATTTTTTTAGTGGTCAAGAAGATTAAGATGACTACTGGGATTTAGTGAAAAGACGTTAGGACTACAGGATAACCTTAATGCACCAGAAAGACCTACAAACAAATAGTCTAGACCTCCAAATTTCCAACTGGACATTTGAATAGATTAAAAAATATTGTAGGGGCGCCTGGGTGGCTCAGTAGATTAAGAGTCTGCCTTCAGCTCAGGTCATGATCCCAGGGTTCTGGGATCAAGCCCCACATCAGGCTCCCTGCTCAGCAGGAAGCCTGCTTCTCCCTCTCCCACTCCTCCTGTTTGTGTTCCCTCTCTTGCTATGTGTCTCTCTCTGTCAAATAAATTTTTAAAAATCTTTAAAAAAAATATTGTAATTACATTAACCTAGAACCTAAGCCCATTTGACACATAAACACAAAGACTTTTGCCTTGCTATTTTAGAACAAAATTATTTTCAAACTACGACTCCTATGTAAGTAAAGAAAATATGTATTTTATTTTTGTTTATAACTTTATCAGGAGTTGTTCATTATTTAGGAAAAAAAGTTGCATCATCAATAGCAATGCCACTGAGTAGCCTACAAAACAATCCTTATCAAGCTATATTTGTGACCTGCATTTTCAGGGATTCTTCACAGAGCTGCAAGCATCTGCCATATCACATCTTCTTGTAGAACATTCAACCTTGTGCATACTGAAAGACAGTGATCTGCCTGTCTCCTCACTCTGTACTAGTTAACAAAGTTATTTATATTCATTACTGAAACATACCTTGTTCTAACTGTTCTCTAGTTTGAAAGGATCAGAAGAACATTATCTTAACATCAAAGTTTCACTTTACCAAAAATATATAAACAGCCTACTTAAAATGCTATGAGATTCAAGTAGACAACGTATGTGTAAACTCTTGGAATTTAAGTAGTAAAGAATAAACTTAATAATGCTACTAGGTAAATAAATGTAATCTCATTTTAGTTTTCAAACCAATGCTCAGAGAAGTTAAATATCTGTCCAGAGTCAGAGCTCATTAAGTGGGAAGTGACTATGCCACTTCACATGAAAATAATAAAAGACCACAACAAATAACACAAAATATTAAATGGCAAAGAAAGGACAAAACCCCCACACAAATATTACTATCAAATTCCATCAATGCTTTTTTACAATTTGGAATTTATATTTCATACTGATTGTAAGAACTGTTTTGGGTTTAAATACTGATTTTCTCATATCACTTTTGTGTTTTTATAAAAAGTCACAGTCCAAATTTGGATCATTTTGTCTCCAAGCCTTCGGTATTTCCTGGATCATCCTTACAAAAAATCATATGTGCCAACAAGATAGAGTTCTTAAAAGAATCCATAAAACAGGGGTGCCTGGGTGACTCAAGTGGGTTAAAGCCTCTGCCTTCGGCTTGGGTCATGATCTCAGGGTCCTGGGATCGGGCCCCGCATCGGGCTCTCTGCTCAGCGGGGAGCTTACTTGCCCCTGTCTCTCTCTGCCTGCCTCTCCGCCTATTTGTGATCTCTGTCTGTCAAATAAATAAATAAAATCTTTAAAAAAAAAAATCCATAAAATAACTAAAGAGCCCCACAGTAAGTAAGCTTTGCAATTAAGTAGGTCCAGTCTATCTTTCCCATCTCCTCCCTACAACCATTCATGCAATATTATAGTAGTATTTTAGTGTTTTCTAAGGGCGCCTGGGTGGCTCAGTTGGTTAAACATCTGCTGGCTGAGGTCATGAGGGTCCTGGGATTGAGCCCCCCATCAGGCTCTCTGCTTAGCAGGGAGTCCGCTTCCCTCTCTCTCTTCCCATCCCTCTACCAATTCGTCCTCTCTCTTTCGCTTACTCTCTCTCAAATAAATAATACATTTTTTTTAAAGTGTTTTCTAGAGGTTTTTTGTTTTGTTTTAAGAAGCACGGCTTTTACTCTACAGGCATTTGACAACACTTTTGATATTTACACATGTTCCTACAATGACTGCGGACTGCCCCACTGGCCAAACTAAGGACCACAACCTGATTTTATTTTGTTTTAAATTTTTTTTAAAGATTTTATTTATTTGTCGGAGAGAGAGAGAGAGCACAAGCAGGGGGAGCATCAGGCAGAGGGAAAAGCAGGTGCCCTGCCAAGCAAGAAGCCTGATATGGAACTGGCTTCCAGGACCCTGGGTTCACAACCCGAGCTGAAGGCAGACCCTTAACTGACTGAGCCACCCAGGCATTTTAAAACATGCTAAAAGATGTATGTAGATAGAGGTCTATCTTAAAACTGATGAAATACAATAAATACAAAAATTAAATACCTCTTTTATTAGGAGTTCTTTATAATTCAACTTCCTTTCCCTCCCCAGTTATATTATTTTTATTGCTTCAGAGGTAGAATTTAGTGATTCATTGGTTGTATATAATACCCAGTGTTCATTACAACAAGTGCCCTCCTTAATTGAATGCCCATCACCCAATTATCTACTTCCCCCTACCCACCTCCCCTCCAGCAACCCTTAGCTCATTTCCTACAGTCCAGCCTCTATAATTCAACTTCTGATGAATTCTGTATAAAAATCTATTCACACATAAGTATTGAGGAAAATTCCATAAACATAACTGTAGTTCACCTAAACATAAAAATTTTAATTTATAAGTGATGTTTAATCAATATCCAATAACAAAGATTTACATCTGAGAGCCACTCTCTCCAGTTTATAATTCCTTACCTTCTCCCAAATTGCAACTGTTTTTTACTTTAAGCTTCATTGTAACTCAGAATAATGATTGAGGTCCACAACACAGACAACTATAATAAAGATATCTTAAATTCTCTTAATGACCTTAAAGCAAACATTAACCACATATTACTTTGTATTATGTTTATTTCAATTTTTTTAATTCTTCAGCTACACTGGCAAATTCCCTGAGGGTAAAATTCCCATATCATTCAGCACAGTGCTAATACCTTTTTTTTTTTTTTTAAGATTTTATTTATTTATTTGACAGACAGAGATCACAAGTAGGCAGAGAGGCAGGCAGAGAGAAGGGAGGAAGCAGGCTCCCTGCCAAGCTGAGAGCCCAATGCGGGGCTCAATCCCAGGGCCCTGGGATCATGACCTGAGCCAAAGGTAGAGGCTTTAATCCACTGAGCCACCCAGGCACCCCAGTGCTAATAAATTTTTGAATATGACTGATACATATTCCAGAAATATTGATATGACAGGTAATGTTCTACACTACATTTTCTATGTGGCTACATCTCTTCCTGTTCTCCTTCCCACCGCAAGGACCCAAGGCATCTGTTGGTGGATAGTGGGATGAAGTTCTATCTAGATCTTTGTAACATATATCAGATAATTATGTTACCTTAAGAAAAAAGGTGTCTGAATTTTTTGTTATTACTAGTCTCAGAATTCTGCCCTAAAACAACAGCTTTCTCCTAATTACAAATATAAAAGAATTAAAAGTGAACATCAATCTCATGTCACACACACACATACACACACAATCATAGAAGTATGTAGAGAACCATGCTGAAAAGCCTCCAAATGTCATTGGCTATAAGCTGATTGCAAGAAAGATCTCTGGGGCACCTGGGTGGCTCAGTGGGTTAAAGCCTCTGCCTTCGGCTCAGGTCATGATCTTTTTCCACTTATTCAATTTTTAACAAAGGTAACAAAGCAATCAGTGGGGAAAAGAAAAGACTTTCCAACAAATAGTGATGGAAAAACTGGATATCCATCTGGAAAACAAATGAACAAATGAACCTTGATCCATACTTCTCACCATGAAAATACTAATTTCAAATGGATCATAGACCTAACTGTGTAAGCTACAGCTACAAAAGTTTTAACAGAACAAGTAACAAATTACACTACATAAAAATTAAAAGCTTCAATTTATTAAAAGATATGACTAAGAAAGTAAGTAAGTATGCCACAGACTGGGAGAAAGCATTTGTAAAAGATGTGTCTGACAAAGACTTGTACCTAGAATATATAAAGAACTCCTATAACTCAACAAATACAAAGCAAACAATCCAATAAAAAAAAAAATGGGCTGAACACATGAACGGACACTTCATGATGGAAGATAATATTAATGGTTAATAAACACATGAAAAGATGCTCAACATCTTTTGTAATTAGGATAATAAAGATTAAAACCAAGGCACTGCTGGCTGACTCAGTCGGTAGAGCATGGAACTCTTGATTTCAGGGCTGTTAGTTTGAGCCCCAACGTTGGGTGTAGAGATTACTTAAAAATAAAATCTTGGGGCACCTGAGTGGCTCAGTGGGTTGAAGCCTCTGCCTTCGGCTCAGGTCATGATCTCAGAGTTCTGGGATCGAGCCCCGCATCGGGCTCTCTGCTCCACGGGGAGCCTGCTTCCTCCTCTCTCTCTGCCTGCCTCTCTGCCTAGTTGTGATTTCTCTCTGTCAAATAAATAAAATATTGAAAAAAAAAAAAAGAAAATCTTAAAAAAAAAAAATTAAAACCACTATGACAGACCACTTCATACCCACAATAATGGATAAGATTAAGAAGACTATCAACACCAAAGATTGGAAAGGATATGAATCAACTGAGAAACTCACAAAAATTGTTGGTGGAAATGTAAAAGTGCAAGTTCTGGCACTTTCTTAAAGGTTAAACATATACCCAGTACATTGGTCTTTGATGCAGGAATTTCACATCTAGTTATTTATCCAAGAAAAATAAAAACATAGACAGGAACCTTATGTAAGAATGATCATAACTTTCTACACGATACTCCAAAGCTGAAAACCATTAGTTTACCCCTAAGAAAGTGGATAAACAAATTTCAGTTTACTGATAAGATATAATACTACTTAGCAATAGTAACACCTGGATGGCTCAGTCTGTTAGACATCTGCCTTTAGTTCAGGTCATGACCTCAGGGTCCTAGGATCTAGCTCTACATCAAGGCTGCTGCTCCGGGGAAGTCTGTTTCTCCTTCTCCCTCTGCCCCCAGCCCCACCTGCCCCATGCCCACGCTCTCTACCCCAAATAAATTTAAATCTTTTTAAAAAGTACTACTTAGCGGGCGCCTGGGTGGCTCAGTGGGTTAAAGCCTCTGCCTTTCGCTCAGGTCATGATCCCAGGGTCCTGGGATCGAGCCCCGCATCGGGCTCTCTGCTTGGCAGGGAGCCTGCTTCCTCCTCTCTCTCTCTCTCTCTCTCTGCCTGCCTCTCTGCCTACTTGTGATCTCTGTCTGTCAAATGTATAAATAAAAAAAAAAAAATCTTAAAAAAAAAAAAAGTACTACTTAGCAATAAAAAGGTAAGTGCTGTAAGATGCAAAAAAACAAATGAACCTCAGAGATATTCTGCTGAATAAAAGAAACTACATACCATTCATATTTATATTATTCCATTCATATGATATTCTGAGGCTGGCAAAATTGATCTACCATGAAAATATCAGAACAGTGCTTGTCTCTCAGTCAGGGAAATGACTGGAAAAGGACATGAGGAAACTTTCTGATATATCCTATTTTTGCTAAGAGGACCTAAATCATTAACTGATAGAGAAGAAATTTCAATTTCCAAAAAAAATACACAGCTATAGATATGGGTTTTCTGAACACAACATTTCTCCTTCCTCTTAATTTTGTAGTTTTCAAGGAACAACACCATAGGTCCACTGTGTAGTCCACATCTGATGCTGACTCCTTTAGTTTACACACAGCCCTAGCTTTGCCTGACCTTATCAAAACACTAGTTCATTTAAATTTCACCTGAGTGTCACCATTCTCTACAATCCTTTAAGAAATTGTTTTACCTTTTGTTTGGTGAGAAACCCAGAGGTTCCTCTCATCTGCAATCTCCCTCACTACAATGAGTTAATAAACCCAACTTTACCACATTGTACAGGTTTATCTCTGGTGATTTTAGGCTTTTAGGTCAGAAAACAAACAATTGCTGAATATTATTCAGGAGTTCTGTATACTATTCTTGTGACTTTTCCCTGAGTTTAAAATTATATCAAAATTAAAAGCTACCCCCAAAATGGATGTTCTAAAGATAGTACATAATCCATACTTTCTACCAGTTGACATTAGCCTTCTTCTTAATCCCCAGATCTGAAATAAAACTTTTTTCTAAATCCTGAATGATGATCACTTTCAGTCTCCAAAACAAAACTTTAGCCAAAAAAGAAAAAAAAAAAAAAAAAAAAGAGGGGGTACCTGGGTGGCTCAGGTCATGATCCTGGAGTCCTGGGTGAGTGGCGGGCTCTCTGCTCAGCAAGGAGCCTGGCTCTCTCTCTTCCTTGGCCCCTCCCCCCGACTCATGCTCACACACACTCTCTCAAATAAATAAGTAAAATCTTAAAAAAAAAAAAAAAGACTATCCACATATTTTAAAATTGATTTTATCATTTGTTTTCCTTCCAGTGTATGAACTTTGAAACTTCCTAAGTGGAAGTAGGAAAATAAGGTTATGTAAATCTATGTCTCAAGTTAACAGCCCTAGTCTCAACAGACTTGGTCTTCTAAATAATAGCAAACTATTCTCTCCTTCCTTGAGACACCATGAACAGTTTAATGAAGAGTTCCAAGAAGCCACTGTCAAAAAGTATTCTGAATCTCGTCCACTACTTACCTCCACTTGGCCAATCAGTGTTACTCCTCCCTTCAAAAGGTGAAGCCTGATTTCCCTCTCCTTGAGGGAGTAACTTGCTTAGTAACTTGCTTCTACCAAAAAGGCTCGCAGAAATGACAATGTATGACTAGGTCATAAAAATCACTGTGACTTCCTCCTTACTCTCTGTCATGGAGGAAGCTGTCAGGATATAAAGACTTTGAAGATGCTCCTTGGAAAGGCCTACTTAGAAAGAGTGAGCCATTTTAGAAGCAAATCCTCCAACACCAATTAAGCCTTCATATAACTGACGACTAGCTAACAAACTGAGAGTAACTTCATGGGGGACCCTAAGCCAGGACAACACAGCTAAGATGCTCCCAAATTTCTGACCCACAGAAACTGTCAGATAATGTTTGTTGCTCTAAGTCACAAAGTTTTGGGCTGATTTGTTACACAGCAACAGAAAACTAATACAATAAAGCAAGCCAAATTCCTTTCTTGTTACAGCTGGATGGCTATTCCAAAAGTTTTTTGGTGAGATTTTCAGCATTTTCAATATATAAGATTGCGTCATCTACAAATTAGATAATTTTACTTTCTCCTTTCTGATTTGGATGCCTTTTATTTCTTTTCCTTACCTGACTGCTCAGGCTAAGAATTCCAGCCATATTACATAGGAATGGTTGATAGTGGGCACTCCTGTTTTAATCCTGATCTTACAGGAAAAGCTTCCAAACTTTCACCAGTGAGTATGTTAACTGTGGGGTTATTATGTTTGGCCTTTAATATGTTGAGATACGTTCCTTCTGTACTCAATTTGTTGACAATTTTTATCATGAAAGGATGTTAAATTTTCTTAAATGCTTTATCTGAATCTACTGATATGATCATTTGATGTTTATTTCTCATTCAATTAATTTGATGTTACACATTTATTGATTTGCATAGATTGAACCATGCTTGCACTTGGAATGAATTCCACTTGATCATGGTGTATGATTTACACTTTTTAAAAAACTGAAGTATAGCTGACATACAGTATTAATTTCACATGTACAACATAGTGATTCAACATTTACAAACATTACAAAATGCTCATCAAAATAAATCATTACTCTTGCCATATAACATCACTGATTATATTTCCTATGCTGTACTTTTCATCCCTCATGACTTCTTTATTTTATAATTCTAAGTCTGTACCTCTTAATCCTTTACACCTATTTTACCCATTCCCTCTCATACCCCCCTGCTCTGGCAACCATCAGATTGTTCTCTGTATTTGTTCTTTGTACTCAAAAATCTATTTCTGTTTTTTGGGGTTTTTTGTTTGCTTTTTAGATCCCATATATAAGTGAAATCATAAGGTATTTGCCTTTCTCTAACTTATTTCACTTAGCATAATACCCTCTAAACACATCCATGTTGTCACACATGACAAAATCTTATTTTTTATGTCTGAGTAATATTCCAACGTGTATATACACACACCCCATATCTTTTTTATCTATTCATTTATAGAAGCACACTTGGGTTGTTTCCTCATCTTTTAAATAATGCAATAAACATAGAGATGCAGGTATCTTTTGTTATTAAGTGTTTTCCTTTTCTTTGGGTTACTATCCAGATGTGGAACTACTGGATCATATGGTATTATGATCATTTAATGTGCTGTTAAATTTGGTTTGTGCAGTATCTTGTTGAGAATATTTTCACCTATACTCATCAGGGATATTGGCCTGTAGTTTTCTTTTCTTACAGTGTCCTTATCTGGCTTTGGTTTTAGGGTAATGCTGGCCTTAGAAAATGAGCTTGGGAGTCCAACATACAGTTTCAAAAAGAAATAAAACAAGACCAACAAACAAAGGAAAGAAGGAAAGCTGGGAAAATAACCACAAAACTGCGGAGTGTCCCTCCACATATGAATTTCAAGGATCCCTGAATAGTCAAAACCAAAAAATAAAAAGCGAGTGATTTTTACTTCCCAATTTGGACACTGACCACCACAGTTATAGAAACTGGAACAGGTTAGCACTGGCATGAGTATAAACATATAGATCAAATGAAAAGAAGAGTATAGAAATAAAGCCATACATCTATGATCA
Organism: Meles meles; assembly: GCF_922984935.1. NCBI lineage: Eukaryota > Metazoa > Chordata > Mammalia > Carnivora > Mustelidae > Meles > Meles meles. The sequence continues at coordinate 84,615,860 of NC_060071.1, read as the reverse complement.
TGAATTTTTGACAAGTGTGCCATGACTATTCAATATGGAAAGAACCGTCTGTTCAATAAATGGTGCTAGGACAAATGGGTAACCTGGAATGAAGCTGGATCCTTACCCTGCACTATATGCAAAAATAAACTCAGAACAGACTGAATACTTAATACGTAAGAACAACAAGTATAAAAGTATTAGAGGAAAACCACAGGGTTATGTAAATCATCATTACCTTGGATTTGGCAATGGTTTCTCATATGACATCAAAGCCATAAGCAAACAAACAAAAAACAAAAACAAACAAAAAAGCCCAAAATAATTTGGACTACACAATCAAGAGAGTAAAAAGACAATCCACAAAATGGGAAAAAATATTTGGAAATCATATACCTGATAAAGAGCAAGCATCCAGAAATAGATAAGAAACTTTTAAAACTCAACAACAAAATGACAACCAAATTTAAAAACAGGCAAATGGTCTGAATAGACATTTCTCTAAAGAAAATATTTATACAATCAATAAGCACCTAAAGAGATGCTTAACATCATTAGTCATTAGGAATATGCAAATTAAAACAACAATGAGATACCACTTGATGTCCACTCCAGTGATTATAATTTTAAAAGCAAGAATATAGATGGGTGCCTGGGTGGCTCAGTTGGTTAAGCATCTGCCTCCCACCCAGGTCATGATTCCCAGGGTCCTGGGATCAAACCCTGTGTCAGGCTCCTTGCTCATCAGGGAGCCTGCTTCTCCCTCTCCCTTTGCCTGTCACTCCCCCTCCTTTTGGTATCTCTCTGTCAAATAAATAAATAAAATCTTAAAAAAAAATTTTTTTTAAAAAGCAAGAATAGAGAGAAATTGGAAACCTCATATATTGCTAATGGGAATGTAAAATGGAGAACCTACTATAGAAAATAGTCTGGCAGTTGCTCTACACATCACATGTAGAACTACCATATCACCCAGTAATTACACTAGGTACTTACCCAAAAGAACTGAAAGCAGATTTTCAAACAAAAACTTGTACACAAATGTTTGTATCAATGCTACTCATAATAGCTAAAAAAATGGAAATAACTCATTTGTCCATTAAACTGATGGTATACAAAATGTGGTATATCTATAGAATGTAATAGCTATAAAAAAGAATGAAGCATTGATACATGCTACAACATGGATAAACTTTAGAAATAAGCTATGTGAAAAGGTCAAAAATAAAAGGTCACATATTATATAATCCCATTTATATGAAATAATCTGAACACGTAAATCCATAGAGACAGAAAGCAAAATTATGGTTTCCAGGAACTGGGGGAATAGAATATATAAAATGATTGCCTAATGGGTATGAGTTTTTCTTTCGGGGTGATAAAAATGTTTTGAAACTAGATCAAAGTGATGGTGATCGTACAACATTGTGAATGTACTAAATGTCACTGCATTATGACATCATAAAATACTTAATTTTATGAGTGAACTTTATTTCAATAAAGCTAAATGTACACCTATCATATGATGCAGCCAATAGTAATAAAGACTTGTCCATAGTGGCTAAAAAATGTCTTACTCTTATAGCCAAAAGCTATAATAAACAACCTAACTGCCTATCAACAGACACTGGATATGATAAATTGAGGTATATTCATATAATGGAATACCTTTATTAAAAGTAAACTATAGGGGGTGCCTGGGTGGCTCAGTGGGTTAAAGCCTCTGCCTTCAGCTCAGGTCATGATCCCAGGGTCCTGGGATCGAGCCCGACATCTCGGGCTCCCTGCTTGGCAGGGAGCCTGCTTCCCCCTTTTTCTCTGCCTGCCTCTCTGCCTACTTGTGATCTTTGTCTGTCAAATAAATAAGTAAAATCTTAAAAAAAAAAAAAAAAAAAAGTAAACTATAGGGGCGCCTGGGTGGCTCAGTGGGTTAAAGCCTCTGCCTTCGGCTCAGGTCATAATTTCAGGGTCCTGGGATCGAGCCCCACATCTCGGACTCCCTGCTCAGCAGGGAGCCTGCTTCCCCCTCTTTCTCTGCCTGCCTCTCTGCCTACTTGTGATCTTTGTCAAGTAAATAAGTAAAATCTTAAAAAAAAAAAGTAAACTATATCCATAAATGGGTGAATTTTACTCTATACAAATTCTATTACCCGAAAGATACATAAAGCTAATATCTTTGTTAAAAATAAAGACATTTGCTTAAATTAAAAAGAAAAGCAGCATGTGAGCAGGTTAAGTCCCCACTCCATCCTGACAGCAAGAGCTGAAAAGACTGGAAAAAAAAAAAATCAACATTTTTTTGATCAGTAAAAGGTAGGGAGGGACCAGACAAACCACTGCCCCCAAGACAGGTGAGTACAAGGAGTCACAACTTACTTTAGCAGAGACTTACCAGCTGGAACCACGGTGGGATCCAGTGCTGGGGTAGGAAAACCTGAACTGTAATTGAGTAATGGCTGGAGACTCAGTGTTGACAATTTGAGAGTTAAAAACATCAGGGGGATCCAGTTATGGGGATTCCCCACAATATTATTGAGATTTATCACCAGGAACTTGACCAGGATCTCAATCACAATCCCACAGTAAGTATCAGGAAAAAAATTCTTGTCATTCTGGCAGAAGAAGGGAAAAGGTACCATTCTGAAATATGTCAAAGCATTCCGTTCTTCTCACTAAGGCCTGCCCTCAGGAGAAACTAGTTAACCCGAGTCTAACCTGCTACGGTATTATCAGAGCCTAACTGACCTGGGGAAAAGGAAGTAACTGACTCCAAGCTACTCTAGCCATCCTATCTCATATGAGGGGGAAGATGGGGGAAGTTGAGAAATACATATAAGTTCACAGACATAAGCTCATGAAAAGACTAAGACCTAATTAAGGACTACTGAACTCCTTCCCTTCACCCACACCTTAATACAACATTACTAACAGCCTATTTACAGTGATTCCTTTTACCCAGTCTGGCTATCAAGAAAAAATTACAAATCATTGTGGCAAGGCACAATTCAAAAAGAGCAAACATCTAAACCAGACATGGTAGGAATGTTGGAATTATCAGACTGGGAATTTGAAACAACTCTGATTAATATGCTAAGGGCTCTAAAAGATAAACTACACAGTATACAATAACAGATGGCAATGTAAGAAGAAAGATGAAAATCCTAAGCAAGCACCAAAGAAATGCTAGAGGTCAAATAACATTGTAACAAAAATGAAGAATGTCTTTGATGGGATTCCAGGCAGACTGGACATGGTTAAGTAAAGAAATTCTGAGCTTGAAGATATCTCAACAGATACTTTGAAAACTAAGCAAAGAGAACAAACACTGAAAAAAGAAAAATTAAACGAAAAAACAGAACAAAATATCAAGGACCTTGCGACAATACCAAAGATGTAACATAAACATTTTGGGAATATTGTAAGAGAGGAAAGAACAGAAGGAATATCTGAAACAATGTTAATGATAAGTGCCCGGCTGGCTCAAATGATAGAGCATATGATTCTTGATCTTGGGGTCATGAGTTCAAGCTCAAAAAAAAAAAAAAAAAAATTAATGACAAGTCACTGTCAAAATCAAACCACAGATCCACTATATTCAGAGAACACCAAACAGAATAAATGCCAAATAACTATACCTTGGTATTTCATTTCAAACTACAGAAAATCAAAAATAAAGAAAAAAACACCTTACTTATAAAGGAACAAAGGAAGGAATTACATCTGATGTCGCCTCAGAAACCATGCAGGCAAGAAGTTTTGAAGGAAAAAAAAAAAAATTCCAATCTAGAATTCTGTATCTTGCAAAATTATCCTTCAAAAGTGAAGAAGAAGGGGCATTGGAGTGGCTCAGTGGGTTAAGCATCTGACTTGATTTTGGCTCAGATCATGATCTCAGGGTCATGAGATGGAGCCCTGCATCAGATTCTGAGCTGGGATGGAACCTGCTTGGGATTTTCTCTCTCCTTCTCCCTTTGCCCCCCAACCCCAACTTGCACACTTGCACACACTCCCTCTTAAAAAAAGAAAAAAGAAAGATATTTCTCAAACGAAAATTGAATTTGTTGCCAATAGACCTGCTTTATAAGAAATGTTAAAAGAAATTCTTGAAAGAGAAGGAAGATAATATTCAGAAATTCAGATCTACATAAAGAAAAGAAGATCATCAAATAAGGAATAAGTGAATGTAAAATAAAAACTTTAATTTTCCTTATTCTTAACTGACCTAACAGAGAACAGTTTGTTCAAAATAACAAAACCAACAATGCTCAATTATTGTACTAGTTGTAAATGCATATTGCACATTCTAGGACAACCACTAAAAAGTTAGAAAGGAAATATAGCTAATACCCTAAGAATGGAAAAAAATTCATATGAAATGATTAATTAAAATCACAAAAGGCAGGGGCGCCTGGGTGGCTCAGTGGGTTAAAGCCTCTGCCTTCAGCTCAGGTCATGATCTCAGGGTGCTGGGATCGAGCCCCACATCGGGCTCTCTGCTTAGCAGGGAGACTGCTTCCCCCTCTCTCTCTGCCTGCCTCTCTGCCTACTTGTGATCTTGATCTCTCTCCTCTCTGTGTCAAATAAATAAATAAAATCTTTAAAAAAATAATAAATAAATAAATAAATAAAACCAAAAAAGGCAGAAAAAGAATGGAGACAAATAGGAACAAAAAACAAAGGCAGCAAATGGAAAACAGTAACAAATAGAGTAGACATTAATCCAACTATCTCAACAGTCATGTTGAATGTCAACAGTGTAAATGTATCAATTAAAAGACAGATTTATCAGGCCAGATCAAAAAATAAGACCCAACTACATGTTTTCTACCAAAAAATCCACTTTAAATATTAATTAAACATAAATGGATGGAGAAAAATAAAACATGCTAAGACTAATCAGAAGAAAGCAGTAGTAGCTATATTAATTTCAGACAAAGCAGACTTTAAAGTAAGGAAATTACAAGGGATAAATAGGGCATTAAATAATGATAAAGGGATCAACTCTCCAAGAAGATGTAACAATACTTAATATGTATACACCTAAGAACTATGTTTAACTATGTTAAATTATGTGAGGCAAACTATGGGAAGCAAAAACCAATTGCACTGTAAAGAGAAACAAGTAAATCCATAACCACAGTTGGAGACTTAAACACCCCTCTACCAGAAATGGACAGATCTAGTAGGAAAAATCAGTAAAGAACTGATTTGATAGTTGAACTGAACATCTTCATGAAACAACTAGATAGAATGGACTACTTTATCCTACAACAGCAGAATGCATATTCTTCTTAAGCTTACATAGAGCATATGCCAAGACAGACCATATACTAGGCCATAAGACAGCCCTTAACAAATTTAAAATCGAAATCAATGTCTGCTCAGACCACAATGGAATTAAACTAAAAATTAGTAACAGAAAGATAGCTGGGAAATCTGAGAAATATGTAGAGATTAAACAACACAATTTTAAATAACACAAGAATCAAAAAAGAAATCTCAAGAGAAAATACAAAATATTTTGAACTAAATGAAAATGAAAACACAACTCAATAAAATTTGAGGGATGCTGTAAAGCAGGGCTTGGAGGGAAACTTAGATCATTGAATGATATTAGAAAAGATCTAAAATGACTCATCTAAGCTTCTACTGTAGAAAACTATAAAAAGAAATTAAATTAAAATTAAGTAGAAGAAAATAAGTAATAAGATTTAGAGCAGAAATAAATGAAATTGGAAACAAGAAATCAATAGAGAAACAAAACCAAAGCTGGTTCTTTGGAAAGACCCATGAAGTCTAGATGTGCCAAGAAAAAATTTTCTAGATATGCTAAGAAAAAAATCAGACAGGACACAAATTACTAATATAAGAAATTAAAGAAGGGATATCATGACAGATCCTATGGCATTAAAAATATCATAAAGGTGATGATATAAAAATATCATAAAGGTGATGAAGACGCCAGTTAGGTGTCTGCCTTTGGCTCAGGTCACAATCCAGGGTCCTGGGATGGAGTCCCACATTGGGCTCCTTGCTCTCAGGGAGCCTGCTTCTCCCTCTGCCTGCCACTCCCCCTACTTGTGCTTGCACTCTCTCTCTCTCTTTGACAAATAAATAAAATCTTTAAAAATACATATAAAATAAAGGAATACCGTGAACTCTATGCACACAAATCCAGATGAAATGGGCCAATTCCTTGAAAGACAATTTGCCAAAACTCACACAAGGAGAAATAAACATTCTGACTAGGACTGCATCAGAGAAACTTAATCAGTAATTAATCACCTTCCAAAACAGAAAGCACGCAGCCCAGGTGGGCTTGCTGGTGAATCCTACCAAACATTTGAGGAGGAAATTATACCAAATTCTGTACAACCTCTTTCAGAAGATAGAAGCAGAAGGAATGCTTCCTAGTTTAGGAAGCTATAAACTATCATCATTACCCTCATACCAATGTCAAAGACATCATGGACGCAAAAAACCTCAATGCAATATTAGCAGATCAAGTCTAACAATTTATTTAAAAAATTATACACCACAACCAAGTGGAATTTACCTCAGTTATGCAATCATGCTCCTTGGTATTTACCCAAAGGAGGTCAAAACTTACGTCAAAGTCAAAGCGTTCACATATTCACTGCATCTTTCTTCATAAATGCCAACCTTTAGAAGCAACTAAGATGTCCTTCAGTAGGTTAATGGAAACTATGGATCATCCAGACAAACTATGGATCAAAAGAAATGAGCTATCAAGCCGTGTAATGATGTGGAGAAAACTTCAATGCATCTTACAAAGTGAAAGAAGGCAATCTGAAAAGGCTACAAACTGTATGATTCCAATTATCGGGTATGCTGGAAAGGGCACAACTCTGAAGGCAGTAGAAAGATCAGTGGCTGGGAAAAGGAGAGGAGTGTAGAGGATCTTTACAACAGTGAAAATACCCTGGATGATATCATAATGATGGACACTTGTCATTATCCATTTGTCCATATCCAAACAATGTACAAAATCAAAAATGAACTGTAATTTCAACTACGAACTTTGAGTACTTATCACATGTCACTGTAGGTTCAACAATTTCAACAAATGTACCACTCTAGTGGGGGTATACAGATAAAGGGAGAGGCTATGCATGTGTGGGGAAAATCATTATCTTGCCCTCATTTTTGCTATCAAGCTTAAACTACTCTAAAAAAATAGTCTTAACAACAAAAGCAAAAACAATAGTTATGTTTTACTGACTTTTTTTTATATTTTATTTACTTGGGGCACCTGGGTGGCTGAGTGGGTTAAAGCCTCTGCCTTCCGCTCAGGTCATGATCCCAGGGTCCTGGGATGGAGCGGACATCACCATCGGGCTCTCTGCTCAGTGGGGAGCCTGCTTCCCTTCCTCTTTCTCTGCCTGCCTCTCTGCCTACTTCCGATCTGTCTGTCAGATAAATAAGATCTTAAAAAAAAAAAAAAAAGATTTTATTTACTTGACAGAGAGAGAGAGAGAGACAGCAAGAGAGGAAACACAAGCAGGGGGAGTGGGAAAGGGAGATACAGGCTTCCTGCTAAGCAGCGAGCCTAGGTTGGGGCTTGAACCTAGGACCCTGCGATCATGACCTAAGCCAAGGCAGACGCTTAAAGACTGAGCCACCCAGATGCCCCAGTTTGACTGACTTTTATAACTAGTCTCTGGAAAACACGTTGCCCTCCCCCACTGTTTATTGGCTTCGTATGCCACACTTTCTTAATCATGATTCCACTGTGATCTCAGAAGTATAAGGACCTTTCTGGCTTGGCTCCAGTAGTTTTTGGTATTTCAGTTCCAAAGTTCAAGAAGAAATAATGTGAGTGGTCTAGATATTCAGCTCTTATTCAAATATCTGGTACTACTTTGGCTGGAGAAGGTGTGTGGAATGGGAGCATATTAAGATCATAAGCTCCTTAGACCAAACCCTACCCAATGGTCTTTAAAATGATGTCTCTATATTTTGGGGCAGCTTTTACAAGAAATGATTATGGGCAAAGAGATCAAGTAACAGCTATTCAAACTCAAAAGGAAAGGCAAATTTTGCTGTTTTTTCACTCCCCAATATTTTCTTAATTTAGAATTGAATTAACATAGAAATGAATTCTCACATGTGTACCTCTCAATTATACAGTTAACTATCTAATTACACTAAACATTTATTCTTATTCTAAAAAAATTCCACCAGGAGAAAATTAAATGCAAAAAAAATTTTTTTTAAGTTACTAAATCTTTTGATGACCGGTTTCTTCATCTTAATATGGGGATAATAGTAAAGTCGCTATAAGGAATAAGTGAGAAAGCATGTATAAAGCATCTGGAGTTCTGTGAATGTTAGTAAATAGTACTTGTAATTTTTTACCACTTGAAATGTCTTCTGAACCTACAATTTCTATACATGTTTTTCTGTATTTGTGAAATTTACAAACCATATGGTATCACTAAAATCTCTACTAAACTATCCAGAATTACATTCAATCACTTCAGAAAAAAAGTTTAAAAACAAAACAAAACAAAACAACCTTCCTCAGTATTTCACAAGACACAATGTGTTAAATTGTTAAAATAACAAGCACTCACGAAACATATACAGTTTCAGAGTACAAAGACACTCACTGTTCCTGTACCAAGAATTGCATATATAAAGACAGAGAGGACAAGAGCTCTCAGTCTAGTGCTATGTTTACAACTAAATTGCACTGAGGAAACACTCCACCTGGGGAAGTCTAGGAAAGTACTGGAAACCCACTGGGTAAAATCTTACAGGGACCTAAAAAAGTTGATGGCAAAGTATATATATATATATATATATATATATATATATATATATATATATATACATGAGAGAGAGCAAATTTGGACAATGGTACTAGTACAGATAGAAACATCACAGGTTGGAAAAGAGTGGTGGAGTATTATGAAGCTTGCAAACAGAGGTTGGAACCAGACTGACAAGGGCTTTGTAAAAAATGAAGAAGTTAAGAAATCTTGAATTATATGTGGTAGACAAAGAGGAGTGATCAGAGATTTGTAAAAGGCAATATTTGGAAGGATGGACTGCTGAGAGGCTGGAAGCATTATTTAAAATAATAATGACAAAAAAAGAGACATAAACTTTATAATTAAATATAGTTTCTGAATCTGGTTCAAACATTTTGGTAGTTGTGTAAGGACTGAACCCTCGTAGCCTCCATTTTCTTATCTGAAAATAGTAAATATTGCAATGTTATATGTGAAGATTGAGATAATGTATGTAATGTGGCTTGTACAATGCTAAGTAACTCAATATAATCACAGATACATGTATCATTTACTATGTGCCACACACTAAGATTTTTTTATGTGTTGAGTCATTTGACTCTCACAATAATCCTACAAGGTTTAAGTATTGTTATTATCCCATTAACACAGGTCAGGGATCTGAAACACAGAACGATAAAGCAGCTTGCTTGGTCATACAACTACCAAATGGTGGAGATGAAATTCGAACTGAGGCAATCTGACTGCAGTTCCGTGCCCTTAACAGTTACAATGCCCCTCTAGGAAAGATCAAGTCAGTGCTCTTAAAACTTGTCAGCGGGGAGCAGTTGGTTGGGCTGCTGACTCTTGGTTTCTACTCAGGTGGTGATCTCATGGGCTGGGAGATCAAGGCCACGATGGGCTCTGCACTGGGCATGGAGTCTGCTTGGGGCTTTCCCTCTCACTTTCAAATAAATAAATCCTTTTTTTTTTTTTAAGATTTCATTTATTATTTGACAGACAGAGATCACAAGTAGGCAGAGAGGCAGGCAGAGAGAGAGGGAGGAAGCAGGCTCCCTGCTGAGCAGCGAGACCAATGCAGGGCTCAATCCCAGGACCCTGAGATCATGACCTGAGCCAAATGCAGAGGTTTTAACCCACTGAGCCACCCAGGCGCCCCTGAATAAATAAATCCTTTATTTTTAAGTGTAGGAATCAGCACCTAACGAACCCTTCAAGGTAATATGTACACAATAAAGTTTGAAATTCGCTAATGATTTAGGTAGATAGAGCAAATATAAATGAAAAAGTCCAGGTAAGGCCAAGAAATACATTAAAATGTAGAAACTAATTTTTTAAAATTACAATTTCCTGGTAACTCACGTAAAATGAGCAGAACAGCTGTCTGCAATTCTTAGGAAAGTACAGCTAATGTCTCCACTGCAATCTTACACAAATATCAACAATCATAAATACTGAATACTTAAATCTATTTTTCCTGGCTAATAATGAAACAAAAGCTCACTAGAGTAGGAGAGTAGGAGCAGCCAGTAATAGATGAGAAATGTCTACTTTTTAAAAGATATTTATACATTTTTATGGTACCATACCCTGGTGTTAAAGTCTTAAAAGAAACATAAAATATCGGTTTCTATAAAACAACACAATATCAGTCTGATTGTTCAATAAGGCAAGATGTAAAATTTCTATACATTTAAACTCATTTATATTTTAGATGTAGGGTACACATTGAAACTATTCCAGAAGAAGGCAGACTTTCCTATGTGGTTAAACAGCGTTTGATATTTGAGGTAATTCATCACCAAAAAAAAAAATAATAAGAAAATAAAATAAAACAAACAACAACAACAACAAAAACCAAAACAAACAAAAAATAAAGAAAATTCAATTCTGGAAACATTAGTAGAATGTTTCCATAATAACTCCACAATAACCCTGTTGGCCAATGAATGGAGGAGGTGAAGAGGCAGATCCGTGGAATTAGCTAAACCTTATCCCTATTGTTACCAAACTAAAACCTTTATGACTTACCGCTGTTACTGTAGTCAGTTTAAATGACCAAGAGCCTCGGATTTTTGCGGTACAAGAAAAATGTCGATCGTGAAAGGAAAATATCCAGGTTTTATATACAAAGGATACTCAGATTTCAGTTTAAATCCCCACCGGGCATTTCAAAGACTGTCACTTCCCTGCGGTCCAGAGTAATAAAGACTACTCTGAGTATCCCTCTTAGGAGGAACTCGGAGCCAGGTACAGTACAGCGTCTCCTCATTCTAAACCTGCCCCCAACCTTCCATCTTTAATAAAGGAAGATTCTTTTACCTGTCGTAACTTTTTCGCAATTAGATCTAACTACTGTTACTACTAACTACTGTTCAGCTTCAGCATTCGAGTCCAACTGGCGGAAATACTAAACTGTGTTTACCAGAAAGATTAAACAAACCTTAATCTCGGGGGCGGGGGACCTCGGAATCCTCAGTACTCAGCAACTCAGCAACACAAGTTGGCTCGTGTGCGCCGTCCTGGGAGACGCTTCCCAGCGCCCCGAATTCCAGCCCAACCCCACCACCCGACACCCCCAAAGGCACTCCGAGGCCTCCGCTGCGCTGTCCCGCCTCTCGACCCCTGTCGGCCCGAATTCTGTCCCTGGAATACTCAGTTACTTCCCGTTCTCTATTCACTCACCAAGGCGCGCTGGGCAGAAGTTCTAGAACGGTCGTGTCACTTTTCCCTTCTTTCGCGGAGCTGCAAAGCCGACCGCAAGCAGCCCCATCCAACGGTCCACAAGATTCAAATTCGTCTACTTCCGCCTGCAATCCGGAAGGTGCACTAGGCTCCGCCTCCTGTGGGGCGGGGCCCGAGGCAACGCGGGCCATGGGGGTGGGTGAAGCACGCCAGGCCTCTCTCTGGAGGAGTGCGGTAGCTGTGTTGTGCTGCTTGCGCTTCAGTGTCTTTTGTCTGTGTTCTTACTTCAGGTCATAGAAGAGTCCTGGCGTAGAGTCGGCGTTTCTGCCCGGTGACTCTTGAGAGGATCTTCTTGTTTATGAAATGGACAGAGACGTACTGCAGTTTAGTTCCTTCAAGGACTGGAGAGAATAAAAGCACTAATGGGGGCCTGACGTTTTTACTCCGCCCATCGCCCCCGCGTAAACAACTACAGCGAAGAGGCAAAAACAAACCCTACGCAAACCCATTTTCCCTGGGCCGCCTCAGTTCCCGCACAGTCAGGACATTTAACTTCCCCTCCCCTGTTTGAGGAAGACAAAAAGCCAAGTGCACCAATCACGCTTATTCCAATCACAAATTGAAAGTAAGTGGTGGTCTAACGAGTTCCCGGTACCAAATAAAATACTTGAGGGTAAGTGTTGGAAGGCGACAAACCGTTTCCCCCCGCCTCCGATAGAGACTATTTTACATGATTATTACGTAGTCGTCCTGTGAGATTCTTAGGAGAACAGTGTCATTTTCCTTTACCAAGGACTGCTTCTGAAGGGGAGCGGGGGGCACGTCTGGGATCTATGAGAAAGGAAAGAAAAGACTGAACATTTTTTTAGCCCCAAACTCCTCTAAAAAGGAAACTAAACAACTCTGATTTTGACGTTGCCACCAGATAATCCTCACATCAATAGTACTGATTTACCTAAACAGATCATTTCAAACCAAGCCGTGACAGAACACCTTCGGCTTCTGTCAAGACTGCAATTTGGAAGATTAGATTTCTATGAATTTGTTTTACAGATAATCTGACAGAAGGGAGTATAAAGCTATTAACGGGTGTACTGTGTTTAGCTGTGGAAAATAGGAAATAACGTGTTTATCAATAAGGAAATGATTAAATAAGTTATGATACTTTAGGATTTGATACACTCGACACTGTACAGGAACTAAACATAAAGATGTAGGTCAGTAGGTACCCAAATGAAATATTTTAAAAAAACTGTAGAAGGACTATATATTGTATCATTTAAAAATATGTATATGTGCATGGCATACAAAGTTTCCAGATGGACAGTAGACTGTAAAAAGTTGCCTCTGGTAGTCAGATTGGTGAATGGAGATGTGAAGAGACTTTTTATCTTCTGCTTTTTAACCAGTTGAATTTTTAAAATAAAAACATATTTTACTCTTGCCATTTTAATTGTTTTTTAAAAGAAATTGTTAGAAATTGTATGTTCTAGATACAGAATCAGACTTAATAAATGTATAAAAGTATAATGTTTGAATAGTCTGTCTCCATTCATTCATACATTCATTCAATAATTATATGGTAATAGTTTGACCACAATTTATCATCCATGATATGTTGTATTATTTAATGTATTATTAATGTATTTAATATGGCCACATTACATACATTGCTCCTTCAAGTTCTTTGAAGGCGGAAATGATGTCATATTTTCCTATGTCTCTCATAATTCTTGGCAACTTCCCACCATTAAATTCCATCCTTCACAGGAATTAAATTCTCAAGTTAATCTGAAAGCAAAAGTTAAATATTCAAATTGCCCTTGAAAAGCCCCAAGACAATTATAAAATATAAAAAAATATGATTTTTTTATATACATAAGTTTTGTTTTAACTTATTTTAACTGTTAACTTTTGTTTTAGTGTTTTCCTCTGATTTTTCCTTACCCAGTTCTTCTTTTTGGACTCTAAATAAATTCAATTCTTCCACCAAGATGTTGACAAAGTTATCACTAGCAGCCCTGCCATCAGTCAGACGAATGATATTAATTTCTCATCCACAGTGGAAAGTCCCTTAAAGTCACTGACATATTTTTTTTCACAGAGGACTAGCCAGGCTTTATTATATAAATTGTCTAGGGCTCGTGTTTATTGAGTGGAATGTCAGGTGATTTGCACTTTTTAAACTATTACCCCCCACCAAGAGTGTATATAGATGATTTTGAATACAATAGTATTCAAGTAATGCTATAGCATTTCATTAACAAAGAGGACCTGCAATAGATACCCACTGACTAAATCAAAGAGCCTAATTAGACTTAAGAACATTCTGAAGAAATGAGCCACCTTAGTGGCTCAGTGGGTTAAGTCTCTGCCTTCAGCTCAGGTCATGGTCTCAGGGTCCTGGAATCAAGTCCCGCATTGGGCTCTCTGCTTGGCAGAGAGCATATTTTCCCCTCTCTCTCTGCCTGCCTACTTGTGATCTCTCTCTCTCTGTCAAATAAATAAATAAAATCTTTTAAAAATATACATTTAAAAAAAGAAAATATTCACTACAGGATATATTTAAATCTAACAAATCAGGCCATCGAGCTGTGCATTCAAATAAATTTTTAAATTAAGTAAAATACATTGATATGAGTATTCCTCTTACTAAAAGCTACAAAAACTGGAGGGAAAAAAAAACATGAAAGTGTCTTATTTAGTTTCCAATAACCCCTCAGTAATCTGAATTAACTGAGAACTGCCCCATAGAAAATTTGAATCATATCTAATATAACCTTCTCTCTTCCCTGCTATCCTCCTCCTGCTCACACATATGTTGCAGAAAACAAGACAAAAACACTTTTGGGGCCAATGGTCATCAGTTCACACACAAGAGCCAACACAAAGTGCTTTGGCAGAAGAGCGCCTAGAACTTACTTTGAAAGGTTCTTATCACAAGCAACATGACTGACAAGAACAATAAAATGCTTAGAAATAAATTTTTTAAAAGTACAGGATATGTAAAAAATCTGAGAATATAAATGATTTCAATATTTACAAAAGGAAGATGAATATTTAAGAATGGTTTAGAGAAAGAAGAGTAGCAGAACCTGGTAGTAGGCAACGTGTCTTACTAGACAGTAAAACTTAACACAAAGCTATTATGATCAAGGAGTTGTAATGGAAAAATTATTAGCATAAAAAGAATAAATACATAGAGAATGCAGAAAAATTCAACTGTACTTAGAATATTAATATAAGAGTGGCATTTCAGTTTAGTGGGCAAGGAGTATTTTCATTCATTAATTGGCAAGAGAAGGCAATAACTGGCTATCTATCTGGAAGATAAAAAATTAGGCGTCTACTTGGCACCATACGGCAGATAAATTCTACAAGAATTGTAGGTTGAAATATAAAAAATATAACAAAAGTGTATTGGGAGAAAAATTAGAAGAATAACTGTGACTTTAAGTAAAAGAGATTTCTCAAGGAGGGAAAGAAACTTGAAGCCATAAAATAGAAGATGCATAAGCCATGCCAACACTTCAGAATAAAAATTATTTTGAGCTGAAGGCAATGGAGAAACAAACACAGGAAGAACTCTACCTTCCCCCATCTTACAAAAGCAGGGCATAAATTTCCCTTTGTGAAGAGGCTCCTTTCTTCTCTAGTACCCAAAGGAGGAGAACATCCCCTAGCACTGGAGATGGAGTTGGCACTGGCATAAAAGTCTTACTAAATAACATTTATCTACCATTAGTTTCCCCCATTCCCACAATTTACCACTCCTGGAAACCCAAACTCCTCTTCCTTTGTCCAGTCATTTCACAATTTATTCTCCTTCATTAAAATAGCATAGAGGCTCTCAAGCCTAACCATTTCTTTGAGTTTTTACTTTTTACTGTGGACCCCTATGCATGTAAAATTAAAAAGAAAATTTTACAGCTTTCTTCCTGTTAGTCTGTCTTTGCAAGTTTAGTTTGCAGGACTCCAAGTTCTACCAAGAGGGTAGAGGAAAAATCTTTCCTCTCCTGCAAATACACATGGCTATGTTAAAGCTTAAAGTATTTAGTTGGCAAAATTCACCATCAAACCTCAAAAGATAAATAAAAGAGTTGTGGTAACATTTAAAATACATATGATTTAAGGTTCACAACTATAATGTAAACAATTTTTATAATTTGATTTTTTCAAAAAGTATTAAAAATGAGCAAAATAAGGGGCACCTGGGTGGCTCAGTGGGTTACGCCTCTGCCTTTGGCTCAGGTCATGATCCCAAGGTCCTGGGATGGAGCCCGAGATGGCCTCCCTGCTCAGCGGAGTGCCTGGCCCACCTGCCTACTTGTGATCTCTCTCTCTCTCTGTCAAATAAATAAATAAAATCTTTTAAAAATTAAAAAAAATTTTTTAAATGAGCAAAGTAAGTGATCAAGCAAAGAGAAAATGAGAAAGGACAATAAACAAGAAAATACTCAAACTTACTACCAGACAACCAAAAACCAATTTTCCTTTCTTGGAGTGGCAAAAATTGAAACAAGTCATAACCTCTAATACTGGGAGGGTGTGGTGGTAAAATGCATATTCTTGTCTACTGGGTGCACGCATTACTACAACTCTTTGAAAAATAACTCTTTGACCAAACGTTCTCACCTTTGGGATTATCCTATAGAAATATGCATGATAGTGTGTTTTGAGACACTCCTAATTAAAAACAACCATCTATCAAGAGGGAGGTGATTGAGAGTTAGGGTACATCTATATTATCAAAAGACTTCACAAAACTGTATTGCTTTGTCTCCTAAACTATTGCCTCCAAAGTTAGGGCTATTGAACCTCCAAAGACATATAAGTGAAAATAAAGAATGGCATTATTGAATTAGAAAAGTAATAATATTCTGCTCTACAGTAATACTGATAAACCTGGCCCTGCAAAATGGCATTCATTCTTACATTAGCACTCACCAAGAACTGACACACATTGATGGACTAGATTGTTCTTTACAGCAACTCATTCCTCCCTGAGTTAGTCACATTGAACTTCTGGTAATTCTTTCTACCTTTCACATGAGTCAGATTTTCTTTCTTCCTTCCTTTCGTCCCTCCTTTTTTTCTTCCTTCCTTTCGTCCCTCCTTTTTTTCTTCCTTCCTCCCTTTATCTTTCTTTCTTCCTTCCTTCCTTCCTTCTTTCTTTCTTCCTTCTTTTTTTCTTTGACAGAGACAGAGTGAACAAGATTTAGAGCACAAGCAGAGGGAAGAGCAAAGGGAGAGGGAAAGGCAGACCCTCCACTGAGCAGGGAGCCCCACTTGGGGCTCAACCCTGAGCCAAAGGCAGACGCTTAACTGACTTAGCCCCTTAGATGCCTTAGCCACCCAGGTGCTCCAGATTTTCTTGATCCTCGTCTCCTAATGACACTTAAAGCAAATAGTTAACCCAGACTTTCAGCAGATCCTTGTCTCCCCTTATTCCCTGGTAGGTCCCTGAATGTCTGTTCACCTTGAGGATAAATTTTTAGCTTTCTTCCATTAAATCATTCCTTATGAATCCCTATCAATATTGTGCCTGGTACCCAAGGTTACGTCATCTATCTCTCCTGACCGGTGACCATCCCTGAGACCTTGGAATGAAACTTTTTATTATATCAAGTTTCTTGCTACTCAGAACCCTATCAGAGTCATACAATGAGAAATGTACCTCTAGAAGGGACCACTCAGAGTCGAATCAGGGGCACCTGGGTGACTCAGTCAGTTAAGCATCTGCCTTTGGCTCAGGTTAGGATCTTGGGATCATGGGATTGAGCCCCGAATGGTGCTCCCTGCCTGACAGGTAGTCTGCTTCTCCCTCTTCCTCTGCCCCTCTCCCTGCTTGTGCTCTCTCCCTTGTTCATTCTCTCTATCTCTTTCAAATAAATAAATAAAATCTTGGGTGCTCCTGCTTGTGTACTCTTTCTTTCTCCTCTTCTCAAATAAATAAATAAATAAAATCTTTAAAAAAAAAGAGTCTAATAAGAGGCATACTCAGGTTCTTATTATAGGATACCTAGCCTAGAAACAACATGGGTGTGTTTGGGTTAGGGTGGGGAGGGAGGAAAGGAAAGGGTTGGGTATTGGTAGCTGAGGAGGTAAGCAAGCATGTAAAAATAGTGTAACTTTTATTTTTCCCAATCATGATTTCACACTTCTTTCTTCAACATCTCTTATTTTGTCATTATAGACTTGACTCTAACGTCAAAATACTGCTTTTACAAAAAGATATTTCTTTTGGAGATTATGTTACAGGAGCAACAAACTAGAATAGGTCCCATTTAGTCTGTCAGCAAATTCTTTAGACTAGCACTGCCCAAGACAAATGTTAGCCACAAATAGAGTTTTCAGTTTTCTGGTAACCATCTCAAAACAAACTAACAAACAAAATAAACAGATAAAATTAGCTGAAATAATGTATTTTATTTAACCCACCATATTTAAAATATTTAAATGTTAATATGTAATCAGTAGAATCAATTATTCATGAGATATTTTACAATCTTTTTTTGTGTTAAGTCTTCAAAATTGATTGACAATTGACTATTGAACAATATGGATTTGAACTGTGCAGGTCCATTTATATGTGGATTTTTTTCAATAAATACAGTAATAGTACTCTAAATGTCTTTTCTCTTCCATATGATTTTCTTAACATTTTCTTTTCTCTAGTTTACTGTGTTGTAAGAATACGATATACAATACATACAATATACAAAATATGTGTTAATTGACTGTTTATGTTATCAGTAAGCCTTCTGGTCAATAGTAGGTTATTAGTAAAGTTTTTTTTTTTTTTTTCAAAGATTTTATTTATTTATTTGACAGAGAGAGATACAAGTAGGCAGAGAGGCAGGCAGAGGAGAGAGTGAGAGGGAAGCAGGCTCCCTGCTGAGCAGAGAGCCCGATGCGGGACTCGATCCCAGGACCCTGAAATCATGACCTAAGCCGAAGGCAGCGGCCTAAACCACTGAGCCACCCAGGCGCCCATTAGTAAAGTTTTTTGATGAGTCAAAAGTTATACATGGATTTTTGACTGCATGGGGACGTCGTTGCCCCAACACATGCTGTGTTCAACAGTCAACTCTATATATAACACTTACATCACATTTCAGTTGCACTTACTAGCCGTATTTCGAATGTTCATAGCCACATGTGACTAGTGGCTTCAGTACTGGCCAGCACAGTTTAAAATATGTCACAATTAGTCCCTCCAAAGAATACAGGCTACCAAGAGACTCGATTCCCCAAATTCTTTTTCCCTAACTCCTAACAAACATTTGAAAGCATGAAATAGAAGTAATTATCTTTTCTCGAACTAACTTTGTATCTTAACTATTCCTACTCTACTCACGATCTTGTTACTTCTTCCATATATACCTCAGATTTATTGTTTTCACTTTCTTCTTTAATGACCCTCTCTGTGCTCATTTTTATTTTCTGTTCCATAGGCTTTTTTCTACAATTCTCAGTAATATTCAAATACTTTGGAATGTACTTATTTGCACAACAAATTAGCCCATCTAATCACTTCTTGTGTATGAGTCATAATGAGAATACTGTGCAAAATAAGTATATGACCATTATTAGTGTCTGATTCCATGATCAATAAGTATTTATTAAGCATCTACTATGCTATCAGCAGTACTAATAAATTTCTGAATGGAGTTTTCACTGTGTACACTAAAATATTCCTTATATTAGTTTGCCTGACCAGTCTTTTTACATCAATTTTTAAACTTGAATCAGCATACATTTTGAAGAAGTAGGCTGTTTGCTACCAAACAGAATTCTTTTCCTCAGTGTCTCAGTCACATAAATGTTTTGATCTAAATTTTTAATCTAACTGTGGTTTGCTGTCTTTTAAGTCAAACACACCACCTCCTGGCAGCAGGAAGCACCACCCAAAACAGCAATTTCAGGTTTCTTGTTTCAGGGTTGTTTGGATAATAAGTAGGTTTATTAACAACAGTGATTTGGAATGATACCATTCCTGCTGGGTAACTGTGTGATTTTAGCAAGAAGGGCTCAAAGTTTTTTTGTAGCCAATATGAAACATGGTGTTCTAATATAGGTCAAAGTTATGATCTGTTTTGTTGACATTCTTCCTCTCCAGACTGGTGTTTCAAATGATTGTCTGTATTGCTTTTCCTAATTGCTCTCTTTTGGCCTGAAGTGTTTACATAGAAATCAGAGCCCTCTTCCAGTTAAAAGTAACTCCACATGCAGGCACACACATTGGTAATGCAACGCAGAATAAATCCAGTAATGAACAACATATTTGAACTGAATCTTAAAAATTCTCGGATACAATTGCTGGCAATCAAAACTGTTCTCAGGTTATTTTGTGTACTTTGATTTTTTAATCCCTCCCAGAATACTCAAGGGAAATTATTTCTCAAGTGAGTTGATAAAGTGATTCAATTATAATGAGCCCAATTCTCACCTGCATGTTTTGATGGGGGTGGAAGAAAGGGAAGGGATCCAAGTCCCTACACCGCTGCATCGTCGGGTATACTTGGGCCCAAGCTTAAGCTTGCCAAATAAACCCTCGTGTGATTGCATCGGTGCTTGGCTCCTTGGTGGTCTCTCGGACGCGAAAATTCGGGCATAACACAGCAAACTCTTGAATTTATTGTTCCTTCTTTAATTAAAAATAAATCTTCATTGAGCTATAATTCACAGACCATAAAGTTCACCCATGTTAGGTGTACAATGTAATGATAGTGCATTTACTGATTTGCTCAAAAATCACCACAATCCAATTTTGATGACCTCAAAAAGAAACCTGATAAATAATGTGACTCCTCTTTATACTCCTCTCCTTCTTTCCTTTCCCTCTCTCTCTCATCAGCCAAAGGTTGGTGAAAACATTTTCACTCTTCTGCATTGGCCCACTGACCAGTGGGAGCCACAATTTTATAGCAGCTTCCAACACTAAAATTTTGAGATTCTCTGACTTATCTATTCTTTCATTGCGCTTTTCTTTCTTTCCTGAACTTCCTAACTTATTTTCTAGTTAACAGGGTAGGGGCCAAGGGCAGGCTTGCCAGGCCAAGATGGGTACTTTGGAATGAAGATGAAGGGGTTGAGGGCAATGGAGAAATTTTGTCCCTCCCTTCACAATATAGAAGGATCTAAACCGGGGGTCTTTTCCAGAATAAGGGTTATCAGCAGAGATAAATTTTATCTGAATGACCCCTCTGTCTAGCAGGGCAAACATCTCATTACCAGACATGTGCTCTTCCTAATGCCCCCTGAAATACAGTCCTTTCCTCTGAAGTCCCAGCCCTGACCACCTTCCCCTTAGTTCAGAATGATATATAGATTTTGTTTTGCCTATCTTCAAAATTTCCATGTCTGTGTTTATTTCCCATACATACACTATTAAACGTGATTTTCTCCTACTTACTGACTCATGCCGATTGATTCCTAGTCAAGCTAGAAGGACCCTTGAAGGGGACAGGAATTTTTGCTCTCCAACAATGGCATTATCTTTATTATCTCAGGGAAAATTAGAATTGTTACAGCAGAAATCAAGGGCAAGTTTTACTATTTTAAAGACTTCAGCTAAGTCTCTTAAGAATAAAATATTAAAGTGGCCACTGGGTGGTTTGGTTGGTAAAGCATTTGCCTTCAACTCAGTCATGATCCCAGGGTCCCAGGATCAAGCCCCCCATCGGGCTCCCTGCTCAGCGGTGTGTCTGCTTCTCCCTCTGCCTCTGCCCCTCCCCACTGCTAGTAGTTTCAATCTCTCTCTCTCTCTCTGTGTCAAATACCCCCCCCAAAAGAATAAAATATTAGGGTCCTGAAAGGATAGAAACACAAAATTAGTGCCAAAACAAAGAAAAAAAAATACTGAAATAGATGCATATATACCTAATTTCTTCCAAGGCCTCCTGCCACCTCCTCAGTACACCTCATTCTGCCCTGAGACTTTGTTGAGGATACAATTTAATGCACTATATGAACACTCTCCTTTTCTTAACAGAACAGTAGTAAGCTTCTTCCCCTATTGGAGGATGGGGGTCCTTAATCTCCTACAGTCCCTGTGGGTGACGGTGGTAAAGAAGGGAAAGTTCTGGTGGAATCAGAGGGAGTCATAATAGTGGGAAAACCTCCCCTGATTCTAATTCATTTAGTAAATATTTATTTATTTATTTATTTATTTATTTTTTAAAGATTTTATTTATTTATTCTGACAGAGAAAGATCACAAGCAGGAAGAGAGGCAGGCAGAGAGAGAGGAGGAAGCAGGCTCCCTGCCGAGCAGAGAGCTCGATGCGGGACTCGATCCCAGGACCCTGAGATCATGACCTGAGCCGAAGGCAGTGGCTCACCCCACTGAGCCACCCAGGCACCCTCCTTTAGTAAATATTTATACCAAGCATTCCAGACTCTGACTGTGCTGTGACTTTATGACAGTGAAATTTTAGGTGAACAATGCACTGTAAAAAATTATAATTTGGTAGATTTTATAATAAATATTCATGAATTTATTGTTTATAACATTCTGGAATAAAGTTTCACTATGTTTCCATCTATTCAAGTAAATTAATGTCAATAGCCCTTGTCAATGTTTTTACACTGAAAACTAAGCTTTTAAAAAACTATTAACCATCCACTAAATAAATTCTATACTTCCTCATTTGCCTTTTGAAAATAGTAAAGTCAGCAGGAGAGGAGTCCTTGCCAGCATTTATTCAGGTTCCCTCCTGCTATCCTTCTCTTGCCTCCAATCAACGTTTGCTAAGTCTTGCTAACATTTTGTTTGCAGAGGGAAGATGTAAATAAAAATTTTCATTGAAGAAGAAATAATAGGCTTGTTCCAATCAAAATTCTGACTAGAAGCCAAATACTATGCATGTTGTTTTTCTGGACCCCAAATTTTATTTATTTTTATTTTTTAGAGATTTTATTTATTCATTTGAGAGAGAGAGAGAGAGCGCGCGCGCACAAGCATGAGTGGGGGTTAGGGGAGAGGGAGAAGCGGGGAGCCTGACACAGAGCTTGTGATCCCAGGACCCAAGATCATGACCTGAGCCAAAGGCAGACACCACCCAGGTGCCCCCAGGATCCTAATTTTAAATGAACTTTTAAAGCAGGTTTTTCTAGATAGCTATTAGATTGTCCATAAGAATTTATAGTCAAATATATGCCAGAAAAAAAAAATACCTTATTTTTACCTTACTGTACTTTGTATATTATCTTTTTCAACACAAATTTATTAAATGGTATATTCAGCTAATTGAGGAATACTACAATGTATTCCATGCTGGCACAGCCTAAAGAGGATGCCAGACTCCTCTCCTGTCCCTCCTTTTCATTTGTTACCCCACCTAGGTTTTTCTTGAGGCCTGGTTTCTGAGATTTTCTCTTCTGTATGGAGCAGATGAGAAAAGAACTGTGTAAAATGTGCCTTTGATTACCTGCTGGAGAGACAGAAGAGAGGGTATTTATTTTCAAGCTCCTGTTCCCCGATTTATCAAGGGGTCTGTAGGTGTGTTAGAATGGCTGAGAGGGCTCCCAAGGCATCCCAAACAATGACAGAAGACAAGTCTGGCAGAAAGTAAGAGAGCCTTGCTGCACCTCAGACAAGGTGCTGCCTGGCCACACCTTCCTATAGTTTCTTGTGGCAACAGTTCTGGAACCAAAAAGTGAACCAAGATCATGTAATACAAGACATAAAGGAAGTGCAACACAGCCCAACAGTTCTGGACCCAATTCCAGTGTGTGTGTGTTGGAGGAGAGGTCAGTTTTTCATATCACCAAGCAACCCTCAGACACTAGCTGGGTGTCTTTCCAACTCAATTCTGACACTGTCTACTGGGAGATAGCATCCGATTCCCTTGGTTAAGGGCTCAATCCCACAAGATTGCTTCTCTGTCCCAACTTCAGGCCCCAGTCAAAGACCATCTTATCACCTGTGCTTCTGACTGACATGCTACAGATTGGGGGTTCCAACAACCCCATTCTTGGGCTTCAGAAGTCAGTCAAAAGTCCGTGTCATGGAGCACCTGGGTGGCTGAGTGTGTTAGGCCTTCAGCTCCCGTCATGATCTTGGGGTCTTGGGATCGAGCCCCGCATTGGGATCTCTGCTCAGCAGAGAGCCTTCTTCCCACCTCCCCCCCACCCTGCCTGCCTCTCTGCCTACTTATGGTCTCTGTCTGTCAAATAAATAAAATCTTAAAAAAAAAAAAAAGTCCAGGTCATTACCTATACTTCTGACCAATTGGCTATATATCAGAGATTCTCACACCCCCCTCCTTGGGTTTGATTAATTTGTTAGAATAGCTCACAGAACTCAGGAAACTCATTTGTTCCCTAGGTTCATCCATTTACCATTTTACTATGAAAGGCTATAACTCAGGAAGACAGAAGGGATGCATCAAGGCAAGTTATGGGGGAAGGAGGTAGAGTAACTATGCCTCTCCAGGCACAGCACTCCCCCTGAATCTCTATCTGTCCACCAAACTGGGAGCTCTTTGATTCCCATTCTTTTGGGTTTTTATGGAGGCTTCATTATATAGGCATCAATCACTTCAACCTCTAACATCTCTCCCCTTCCTGGAGGTCAGTAGTGGGACCGAAGTTCTAACACTATAATCACATAATTAGTTCTCCCAGCAACCAGACTTTCTTCTTAGGTGGGGTCCAAAAGTCACTTCATTAACATAAAAAACACACCTTCATTGTCACCTAGGAAATCCCAAGGGTTTAAGAAGCTCCAGGGGCTCCTGGATGGCTCAGTTGGTTAAGTGTCTGATTCTTGATTTCGGCTCAAGGTCCTGAGATCAAGTCCCACACCAAACCCCATGTCAGCCTCCATGCTCAGTGGGGAGTCCACTCCTCTCCCTCTACCCCTCCCCCAGAGCTTGCTCTTTCTCAAATAAATAAATCTTTAGAAAAAAGCAGCAGCAGCAGCTCTGCCAAACAGGGATGAACATCGAATATATATTTCTTATTATTTGTCACAATATCACATGGTCTACTTCTAGCCTAGGCAAAAGGAGACCTTAATGGGTCATGCCCAAATCAACTAAGGACATTTTTTTTTTAAGATTTTAAGTAATCTCTACACCTAACATGGAGATCAAACTCACAACCCCAAGATCAGGAGTTGCACACTCTACTAAATGAGTCAGCCAGGTGCCCCTCAATTGAAGACTTCCAAGTTTGGAACAAAGGTCTCATGGTAACAAAGATTATACATTTCTCTAGTGTTATCTTCTCTGCATATACATTCCTGGGGAGTCTGGCAAGGACATTTAGCTATGGCATAACGAGATTTGGGTCTTTGAGGACCTGGATTCTTGCCATCTCTCCATACCATTCTACCTGGTAGGTATGACTGAAATAGGCCATGGTTCTTGACCTCACACAGCACAAGTGTTTCTGGCATATTGTCAACTGAAATGTCTTACTTTTTTTAAATTTTATTTCATTTATTTATTTGACAGACAGAGATTACAAGTAGGCGAAGAGGCAGGCAGAGAGAGAGAGGGAAGCAGGCTCTTTGAGCAGAGCCTGATGCAGGGCTCGATCCCATGATCCTGAGATCATGACCTGAGCTGAAACCAAGAGTTGGACACAACTGATGGAGCCACCCGGGCTCCATCATTTAGATTTTTAAACTTCCTAGAGGGTTTATTCCTAGGTATCTTATACTTTTGGGTGCAATTGTAAATGGGATTGACTCCTTAATTTCTCTTTCTTCTGTCTTGTTGTTGGTGTACAGAAATGCAACTGATTTCTGTGCATTGATTTTATATCCTGACAGAGGGTATCATGCTTAGTGAAATAAGTCAATCGGAGAAAGACAACTATCATATGATTTCCCTGATATGAGGACATGGAGAAGCAACATGGGGGGTTAGGGGGATAGGAGAAGAATAAATGAAACAAGATGGGATTGGGAGGGAGACAAACCATAAATGACTCTTAATCTCACAAAACAAACTGGGGGTTGCTGCGGGGAGGTGGGGTTGGGAGGGGGGAGGGGGTTATGGACATTGGGGAGGGTATGTGCTATCGTGAGTGCTGTGAAGTGTGTAAACCTGGCGATTCACAGACCTGTACCCCTGGGGATAAAAATACATTATATGTTTATAAAAAAAAAAAATTGGAAGGGGAGGCTAACCATAAGAGACTATGGACTCTGAAAAACAACCTGAGGGTTTTGAAGGGTCAGGGGTGGGAGGTTGGGGGAATGGGTGGTGGGTAATAGGGAGGGCACGTTTTACATGGAGCACTGGGTGTTGTGCAAAAACAATGAATACTGTTACGCTGAAAAAATAAAATAAAAAAAAAATGGAGGGCAAATGAAAAAAAAAAAAAAAAAAACTTCCTAGAGGGACTCCTTTGGCTTGGGTCATGATCCCAGGATCCTGGGACCAAGTAAGTATCAGGCTCCTTGCTCAGTTGATAGCCTGCTTCTCTCTCTGCCTGCTGCTCCCCCTGCTTGTGCTCTCTCTTTCCCTCTCTCTGTCAAGTAAATAAAATCTCAAAGAAAAAAAATAAACTTCTTCTTACGTCCTGCTTTAATTTTATGACTTCCCATAAAATTTGATATGTTTTTATTTTCATTAAATTGAAAATATTTTCCAATTTCTTATTTTGCTTTATCCTTTGCCCATGGATTATTTAGAATTATGCCATTTAATTTTCAAGTATTTAAGCATTTGCCAGAGATCTTTTTGTGATTAATTTCTAATGAAATTCCACTGTTGTCAAAGAATATACTTTATAGGACTTGAATCATTTAAAAACTTTTTTTAAAAAGATTTGTTTATTTGACAGAGAGAGACATAACAAGAGGGGAAACACAAGCCGGGGGGAATGGGAGAAGGAGAAAGCATGCTTCTTGCTGAGCAGGGAGCCTGATGCAGGGTATCTGGCACCTGAGCCAAAGGTAGACACTTAACAACTGAGCCACCCAGGCACCCCTTGAATCATTTAAAATTTATTGAGACTTTATCATGGTTCAGAATGTGGTCTATCTTGGTTAATGTTCCATGTGCACTTCAAAGAATTCTGAAGTTCTTTGGTTGCGTTTTTATAAATTCAATTAGACCAAGTCAGTTGATTACCTTGTTCAAGTCTTTTATATCCTTACTAATTTTCTGTCAGATACAGAGACTAGGGTGGGATTTTGAAATCTCTGACTATTATTATAAATTTGTGTATTTCTCTTTGCTGTTCTATCAGTTTTTCTTTTATTTATTTTGAAACTCTATTATTTGGTGCATACATGTTTAAGATTTTTACATAATCTTTATGATTTACACATTTACCTTTATAAAATGGCCTTTTATATCTCTGGTAATCCTAATTCTAGAGTCTACACTATATGATATTAATATATTAATATAGCCATGATAGCTTTTTGGTTTGCCTGTTTATTGTCAGCATGATATACCTATTTCTATCCCTTTACATTTGCATAGAAATTACACAAGCCAGAAATCAGTGCAGCAATATCTTTAAAGTATTGTAAAAACAAACAAACAAATAAAAACTACTGTCCACCCAGAGTTCTATGCCTCATGAAAATCTTTTTCAAAAATGAAAGCGGGAGGACGCCTGGGTGGCTCAGTCAGTTAAGCTGCTGACTTTGGCTCAGGTCATGATCCTGAGGTCCTGGGTTCGAGTCCCACATCAGGCTTCTTGTCCAGCAGGGAGCCTGCTTCTCTCTCTGTCTCTGCCTGTAACTCTGCCTGTTTGTGCTCTCTCTCTGACAATAAGTAAATAAGAAATCTTTAAAAAAAACTTTATTTAAAAAAAAGAGAAATAAAATTTTTTCTGAACTTTTTCAGACTTTCATTGCCAGGAGAACTGCCTTATAAGAAATGTTAAAGAAATTTCTTCAGAGAGAAAGATCATATACATGATACCAGATGGGAATTTAGATCTATGCAAAAAGATGAAGTGTTCTAGAAATGGGTAAGAATGAGCACAGCATTATAATTTGTTTCCAGGAATTGTCCATTACTCATGCCTCTTCAGCCTTTAACTGTAGTATAAAAATTTAAATACATTTGAGCAAACTTGTGATAGATAAAATGGAAAAACATTTCTTATTATCCTCTGAAATACTACCAATTCATTTTTCTACACCTCAGGTTTTTCAAGCTATATCTTTTATGTATGAAATAGTTTTCATTTCATATATGGAATTCATAGGCAATGTTTCCTATTAAAATAAGTTTATATAACTTGTGTTTCTGTAAGCAGAAACATAAATCATAGGGCTAACATCATTTACTAATACTCTGGTGGCAATCAGAATGAGTACAAATGGCATCTTGACTGAACAAAAGTCCAGTAATATATGGTCTAAAACCATTTATGTCTTGGGGTGCCTGGGTGGCTCAGGCAGTTAAGCATCGGACTCTTGGTTTTGTTTTGGGTCATGATCTCAGGGTGGTCAGATCAAGCTTGCATTGGACTCTGTGCTGGGCATGGAGCCTGTTTGGGATTCTCTCTCTCCCTCTCCTGCCCCTCTTCCCCCTAAAAAAAGAGAGAGAGAGAGATTATTTATGTCTTGGCTCTCCTTTTTTAGAATATTCATTTATTTAAAAAAATTATTCATTCAAACAATGATTATTGAGTACCATGTATTGTTTTAACCCCTGAAGACAGAAGAGTAAACAAAATCCTTTTTCTCCTGGAGCTCATATTCTAGTGGAAAGAGACATAAAATAAACAAGTAAACAATATATATACAATATGTCAGATGAAGGTACTGTGAAGAAAAATATAACAAAGTAATAGAGAGGAGGGAGGTTTTAAAGTGAGAAATCTTTGAAGTCTTTTCTGATAAAATGACATTTGAATTGCAATGAATAAGGTCAGAGAATGAGATCCTGGACAGAAATGTGCTTGACATGTACTAGGAATAGGAAGGGTCAACTGGTTGAAATAGAGTGACTGAAACAGGACTGAAGGAGATGAGGCCTTGGGGGGGGGCGGGTTATGTACACTTTTGGTCCATAATAATGACTCATATTTTATTCTGTGTGAGATGGAAAGTTACTGAAGGTTTTGGGGCAGGGAAGGGACACTATTTGACTAGTGTTTTAGTTTTTTTGTTTTTTTAAAGATTTTATTTATTTGACAGACAGAGAAAGATCACAAGTAGGCCGAGAGGCAGGCAGAGAGAGATGGGGAAGCAGGCTTCCTGCTGAACAGAGAGCCCGATGTGGGGCTCAATCCCAGGAAACTGGGATCATGACCTGAGCTGAAGGCAGAGGCTTAACCCACTGAGCCATCCAGGTGCCCCTTGATTAGTGTTTTAAATGTATAACTTCAGCCATTGTTTTGAGAATAGAGTGAATGAATGTCAAGAGAAGAAGCAGGCGGACGTGTTACAAAGATAAATCATGTGACATAAAGGAGCTTTAGATCAACTCCATGCACCTTGTGCTCTGCTGATAATAGAATCTAAGTGTCAGTTGAAGGAGCAACTGAAACAGCGTTACCTCGGAGCTTCCTGGGCTTGCGGCTCTGTAAAATGGCCTTCGTGTCCATTTGGCAGCTACTCTGAGGAACTGTTGTAAGCATTTGGGTGGCAGTTCATTTTGGTGTTGTTCCAATTATCTATCGCTACCTAATAAATATCCTTAAAACTTAGAGACTTAAAATAATGGCATTTGTTTTGTTCACAGATCTGTCATTTTGGCAGGGCTTGTCAATTCAGATCTCTGTTCCACTTGGCAACTGCTGAGAGGGTTGGAATCCTCTGAAGGCTGGATCACTCACATCTGGCATTTGATGCTGTCAGCTGGGTCCTTGGCTGTGGTTGTGGTCAGAATACTCGAAGATGATCTTTCCATGTAGCTCCATGGCTCCCTCACAGCACGGTGGTTTAGTTGTAAGAGCCAGTGTCCCAGCGGTGGCTGGATTCCAAGAGTGAGCCACATGGAGGCAATATCACCTTTTCTAACCTTGCGTTGAAAGTCATGCAACACTCCTTCTGCTGCCTTCTAGTCATTAGAAGCAAGTTTGCAAGGCCAGCCCACATTCAGGAGGCAGGAAATTAGTTGCCACCTTTATGATAGGAGGAACAGCAAACCCCACTCTGACGCAAGTTGAGTTGACAGACTGGATGGCCTTAGTAATATCTCTGGGCCTTGATAAAAGAAACTTTCTTTACTTAGGTTTAAGAGGATGCAGAGTTTTAGAAGAAAAGCATGTGAAATACAAGGTTAAAAAAGAGAGAAAGCATCAGAACCAAACTTGACAGTTTATTTTCCAAACAAACAGCTGAATCCTTGTCACATTTTAGGAATCCCAAAATGCAAATATGCAAGTCTTTGAAGAACTCATGGTCTAATGGAGAGAAACACACAAACAAATCGTGAGGTCGTCAATAGAAGGGCCCATATCTCAGTCATGCATTCTCAGTGCCTAGCACTGTTCCTGCAACATATTAAACACTTAACAAATGTTAGGTAGTTGAATATTCTATTGTAACAAGTGTTGTATACAAATATTTTAGAGAATACAGAGCAGGGGGAGATATACCATAAGGGGATCACAGATTTTGCAGAGGATGTGGCATCTAAATTAGGTCCTGGGGGTGCCTGGGTGGCTTATTCATTAAGCTTCTTACCCTTGATTTCTGCTCACCATCTCAGGGGTGTGGGATGGAGCCCAGAATTGGGCTTTATACTCAGTACTGAGTCCAATTGAGATTCTTTCCCTTTTTTCTTCCCACTCTGCCCCTCTGCTCTTCTGGTTCATGCATGCTCTCTCTCGCTAAAATAGATAAATAAAAAATCTTAAAAAAAATTAGATCCTGGGTGCCTGGGTGGCTCATTGGTTAAGCATCTGTCTTCAACTCAGGTCATGATCCCAGGGTCCTAGGATGGAGTCCAGCATCTGGCTCCCCTGCTGGGTGGGAGGAGCCTGCTTCTCCTTTTACCCTCTCACCCTGCTCGCATGCTCTCTCTATGTCAAATAAATAAATAAAATCCTTCTAAAAATTTAGATCCCTAAAAATAAAGAGGCATCAGAAATATGTGTAAAGACTTTGAAGCATGAAAGACCATGATTGATTAAGAGAACAGCAAGTTCAGATGACTATGTGGCTAAAATCTATCCTTGATACAGAGTAGGCACTCAGAAATTGTTGAATAAATGAATGGAGGAAGAGTGTTGGATGGTCATCCTAGAAAAGTGAGTTTTATGTTGGGTTGTGAATCTTTATGTCATGTAAAGAATGTTGGAATATATCTTTTTTTTTTTTTTTTAAAGATTTTTTTTTATTTATTTATTTGACAGAGAGAGATCACAAGTAGATAGAGAGGCAGCCAGAGAGAGAGAGAGAGAGAGAGGGAAGCAGGCTCCCCGCTGAGCAGAGAGCCCGATGCGGGACTCGATCCCAGGACCCCGAGATCATGACCTGAGCTGAAGGCAGCGGCTTAACCATCTTACATGCAATATGGAGCTATATAATGTTTTTACACAGGAAAGTGATGTAATTAGAAGTGTTTGAGAGAGAGAACTCCTGCAACAAGAATGGTTTGAGGTGAGGAAAGATTGAACCTTGGCCAGACTAGTTTGGAAGCTACTTCAAGAGTAAAGTAAGACAGTAAAGTAAGAGGAAGAGAGAACAGACAAGAAAGATAGTTTTGATGGTAGAATTGATAGGGATAGATAACTCGATTAAATCTTGGGGAGTAAAAGTGAAGGAGAGGATACTTGTTAGTTTTCTAGTTGGGTGACTATATGCTGATTATGCCATCAAATGAGATAGAAAATATGGGGGTCAAGATGTGCTTTATATGTTTTGTTTTGTGTAGATGTATGATATAATCTGATCAGTTCTCTGTATTATATACTAGATCCTCAGGTGGGACATACAGAGGGAATGACTAGTTTACATTTAGAATGATATAGGTAGGGGCGCCTGGGTGGCTCAGTGGTTTAAGCCTCTGCCTTCAGCTCAGGTCATGATCTCAGGGTCCTGGGATCAAGCCCCGCATTGGGCTCTCTGCTCCGCGGGGAGCCTGCTTCCCCCTCTCTCTCTGCCTGCCTCTCTGCCTACTTGTGATCTCTCTCTCTGTCAAATAAATAAATTAATTTAAAAAAAAAAGAATGATGTAGGTAGCATAGGTTTTTCTAGGGCCCACAGGCTGAGACATAACATAATATTCAAACGAGAGATTTAAAATTGGATCTCATCTAACTACCTGGAAATCTAGCTTCATATTTTTTCTTCCTGGTTCAAGAGTATTTCTGAGCTGTTTAATGTGTCCTAGCAGGTGGTGGTAATAACCTACTTCTTCCTTCCCTGAAACATTCTCTCAGTTTCCCCCTGAGGCTATCAATATCAGGAACTGGTTCTGTGGTTGAGCACTGATTCTCTTCTATTTTTTTTTTTAAGGATTTTATTTACTTTTAGAGAGAGAGAGAGAAAGGGAGGGGGGAGGGGTAGAGGGAGAGAGAAAATCTCAAGCGAACTCTGCACTGAGCGCAGAGCCCCACATGGGGCTTGATCTCACGACCCTGAGATCATGACCTGAACTGAAATCAAGAGTCAGATGCTCAATTGACTATGGCACCCTGGCAGGTCCTAAAGGTTTTATTTTTAAGCAATCGCTATACCCAGCATGGGGCTTGAACTCACGACCCGAGATCAAGAGTTGCGTACTCCACTGACTAAGCCAGCCAGGTACCCTGTCACTGATTCTTCAAGACAGTTCTTGTTTCTGTTTCATTCCTTGATTTTTCACTTCCATCGTGGGGAGCTCACTCAAGGAGCTCCCATGACAATGCTCTGATGACAACTTGGAAATTTCTGAAAGTGGCATGGCTGTTTTTCCATTCTAATTCAGGGGACACCGTCATGATGAAATAAGAAAAAATATTCTCCCCCATAGTTGTGTGCTGGCCATAGAGGTGTGCCTCCTACACGTCCCTATGAGATAATCTCTTCTTACT
This sequence comes from Meles meles, assembly GCF_922984935.1. Lineage (NCBI taxonomy): Eukaryota > Metazoa > Chordata > Mammalia > Carnivora > Mustelidae > Meles > Meles meles. The sequence continues at coordinate 84,583,468 of NC_060071.1, read as the reverse complement.
TGCTTATTGACTTGACAGCCTCCAGTCGCACATCTTTGGATCCAGTGTGGCATTTATCCCGGAGCTATGTTTCTTGAGGGCTGTTCTCAGTCAATAACTGAGCATGGCTGGGGGACTAGAACTGAGCTACCTCAACCCAACATAGGATTCCTTTAAGCACAACCTTTGCTCTGAGACATTCCAGTGGTTTGGTGGAGGCTTTCTCAATGACACTCTAGTTTGAAAATCTTCCTGTCTTGTGATCCTAAGTTTCTTCTCATCTATTCCTGTTCTTCCCTCCTTTATCTTTCACAGGTGCTTTTTCCCCAGGAAGTTTTTTATACATCTAGTCCCATTTGGGCATTCGATTTTTGGAAGACCTGAACTGACACGAGTGGTCCCAAGAGTGGGGCTGTGAAGCAAGAATTCCTACTATGTTCCTATCTATGTTCCCTTCCCTCAAATCAAAGGTGACTTTTTTTTTTTTCTTAAAGTGGTTTCAAGTTGGTAGTTCCAATGGACATTTTTTAGATGCAAACCCAAATCTTTCTGAAGAAACTCACTTTAAACTTGGTCTTCAAATTTCATATATGAAGTTCCGGTAAGTGTGAGTTCATAATAAAAAAAATCACAAAACACATGAAATATATGCCTTTCAAGAATAAAACTCATACCTGTAAATGGGAACAAATGGAGCAATATTGTCCTATACAAAGATTCATCACAATTGATAGATTGATAACATATAAATGGAATAAAAGCAAGAATTACAGACAACTTTATCATAAAATATGATAAAATATCTTGGATATATTAGTTTATAACAACTGAACACAAACATAGGATCCTCATATTCTGGTTTTGTCAAGAGAAAGAACATGGGATGATAATGAGAGGCAATAAATAATACAATTAATAAATACTTCAATGCTTAGAATTGTTTGGAAAATATACCCCCTAGGAGTGCTTATACTCTCCAATGGTATCTTTAAAATCATTTAATAAAACTTCTATTCTTTTAAAAATGAGTTATTTTATATTTGCAGAAGTTTTGACACTGATGTCTTTTAAGAAAATCCAATACCCTTGAGACTGGTGTATCTAATTAATAAAATGCTCTTTGCAAACAAAATAAATTCAGCAAAATTCATGCCACAATTATAATATTGAGATAAACATTTGCATCAAAGCAATTTGATTTCAGATGTTGCATCAAATAACAAGCTGAACACTTCACATGGTATTTATAGACATTCCAAGAGACTAAATTATGCATAATTTATTGTAACTTTGAGCTTGCCACTCACTATGTAGTGTTAGCAGCAAATACTGTGGGATATATATGAGTATTAAAATAAATTATGGAAGGTGGGAGAATATGTCTTTAAAGCTAAAAGCCTCATCAGCTCTTTTTGTATTTTCTACAAAACAAGAATTAAAGTCCTGGGGCGCCTGGGTGGCTCAGTGGATTAAGCCGCTGCCTTCTGCTCAGGTCATGATCTCAGGGTCCTGGGATCGAGCCCCGCATCGGGCTTTCTGCTCCACGGGGAGCCTGCTTCCTCCTCTCTCTCTGCCTGCCTCTCTGCCTACTTGTGATCTCTCTCTCTGTCAAATAAATTAAAAAAAAAAAAAAAAGAATTAAAGTCCTGTCCTTTAAGTAATGGTAAATAAAAATACTCTTGTGATCAATTCCTTCTAGAGCTTCTCACCACAAAGATGCTTATTTTTCCAGGTTAATTTGACAAATACTTTGGTAAGCTTGAAAGTATGGATCTTTTCTTATGTTTCTCTCTTCCATGTTTGAATCTATCCGCTTTCTCTAGATGATTTCTGTTATGAACTATCAGAGGAAAACAGCAATGCAGGCCTAGATTGTACGATGAGCACATTAAGATTCTACGTCATTAGACGTGTACACTACCACCAGCAGGTCCAGTTCAGGAAACTGTTGAGTCACTCTTTCCATTTGGGGCAGATGTGGGGCTTCTGCTCTGAAGAGGGAAGGACTGGCCTGAGGAATTTCAGAGAAGGCAGGGCAGCAGCCTCTTGCAGCCCTATACCGTCAACATCCTGGGATCTCTTTGGGGATGAAGAAACATGGAAGGAAGTGCAGGAGATTGGAAGTGTGTGAATTACCTGATATAAATATGATGTTCTTTGCTCACAAGAAGGCATGGAAGCTGTTTTCTTTCTTTCTTTTTTTAAAGATTTTATTCATTTATTTGAAAGAGAGAGAGAGAGTGAGAGAGAGAACACAAGCAGTGGGGGTAGGAGAGGGAGAAGCAAGCTTCCCGCCAAACAGGGAGCCCAATGCGGGGTTCGATCCCAGGACTCTAGGATCATGACCTGAGCCGTAGGCAGATGCCCAAAGACTGAGCCACCCAGGCGCCCCAACGGAAGCTGTTTTCAAGAAAGACCACTATCAATTCAGACTCTGGTGCCAGGAATGCAGGGACCAAAGAGAGATGGAAAGAGAACACTAGAGATGGAAAGAGAACACTAGAAATGGAGAGAACACTTGAGGTTTTAAATAGATGCAATATATGGTAGGTGGAGAATGTTGCTTTGGAAAAGACTTTATGAGTAGAGGTGCCCCAAATGCAATTTGAATGCAATATGAAAGAAAACAGGGAAGGATTCAAGTATGTATCCTCTGAGGGAGGCAGTGCTGCAGTATGCATAAATGATGGATTTCCCTCTGGATCCCCCATCCCTTCGGAATATGGAATTGCAGGGTCACACCTCCTCATGGGCTCTTGCTCCTAAGTGACATTTAAGTTCACAGATGGGAACTGGGATGGGTTGACTAGCATCCCGGTGAAACTAAAAACCATTAAGTTTTTTTTTTATTCTCGTGTGTGTGTGTGTGTGTGTGTGTGTGTGTGTGTGTGTGTTTTGTTTGCTATAGTTTATGGCTGGTAAAAATTATGTGGGACCCGATTTAAGTATTTCCTGATTTGGGTGCATTGGTTTTTGTTTGGGAAATAGTATTTAACAAATAATTGATACTTGTATTGTAAATTGCTGAAGCAGGTGTCACATTTGTTCTGGAAGTTAGTAATTGTGTTTTGTAATTTTTTTTGTTGAGTGTGAGGTTTGCGATCATATTCTTTATTCCACCATGCTGTACCTCTGGCATTTAAAAAAAGTAGACATGATATGTTTGAGGTCAGAGAAATTCAATTTTGTGGAGGCTTACTGAGGTACATTAATTCCAAGTGGAAGACTGGAGGGGGCCTATTTTTAGTACTGTAGCTTGATTAAGCCTATCACTATGATAACTAGTTTTTCCCAAACACAGGACACTGTTCTGTGGTGCCTTTAGTAGGAATCTTATGGTAAGAGAGTCCGTGGCCAAACAAGTTTGAGAAAAACTTTCTTGAGAAGACTTACCTCATTTTTCTTTTTCTGGAGAACTTCCAGTTTTTAATTCATTAATATGCATTTTATTTTTATTTTTTTAAGATTTATTTATTTTAGAGGGAGTGGAGGAGGGGTAGAATCTTCAAGATTTCCTGCTGAGGGCGGCCTGGGTGACTCAGTGGGTTAAGTCTCTGCCTTCAGCTCAGGTCATGATCCCAGGGTCCTAGGATCGAGCCCCGTATCAGGCTCTCTGCTCAGCAGGGAGCCTGCTTCCCCCTACCCTCTGCCTACTTGTGATCTCTATCAAATAAATAAATAAAATCTTAAAAAAAAAAAAAGATTTCCTGCTAAGCACAGTCCTGGACACAGGGCTTGACAAGGGGCTCAATCTCAGGATGCATGAGATCATTACCTGAGCTGAAATCATGAATTGGGTGCTTAGCTGACTGAGCCACCGAGGTGCCCCAATATACACTTTTTTTTTTTGCTATATATTTATTAAAGACAGTCATTTATGGTTTATAAAAAAAAATATTGCCCTGAAATACACAAAGATTTCTTGATAATGGTAATTAAAAACAGGTACTCCCAATCCCCCTTGTGTCCACACCAGTTTTCAATCTAGATTGGCTTAATCTTAAAGTTTAATCCAATAAGACTGAAGACCAAACACTTCAGGTCCTGGACAAGAGAATAAAATACTCGTAAGCCTTCTGGATCCTTGGATTGATTGACATCAATAAGAGAACCAATTTTTGATGTTGTGAAAGATATGTGTTCATCTCCAATGACAATTTCAAGCTCCTGCCAGCCCACTCGGTCAGGGGGAGGCCACAAGGCATCATCCTCTTTGGTAATTTCACTGTCATCTATTATTCTCTTCAGTTCCTCCATTACACTTTCATGTACATAAGCCTCCTTTCTGATCATGACATCATTTTTGTAATTGCTGTTGTTGGCATATCTCAATTTCCCGTCGGGTCAGAACTCAAACTCCAGGAACTCGTGGCGGAATTTGCCCTTATGACCCACGTAGTAACGCAGATAAAAGTCACTCTCCATGGTTCATAAGGAGGAAACCGAGACGAAACTTTACCAGCAAGCCACACCGTCGCTGTTTGCGCCCAACACTCTATGCACTTTTAAATACCAAGAGGGAAATATACAATGCAGTATTTCCATGATATTTTTGGTCAAAGAATACTTACCAATTAACATATCTTAAATAGTTTCTTAGGAAAAGAGTTGAAGGAACATCAAGCTTTGGAGGGACTTAGGTACTGTTCTTGTTAGTTCATACTCTGGGGCTTTGGACCAAATATTCATAGTGTTAAAGAAGGGACATTTACCTGGCTTTAGGCTCTGCCTAAATTCCTTAGGCATCTTGCAAGGGGGCTAGGGAAGTAAGGGTAGTTTGGACAGAGGGAAGGAAAGGCAAAGGAGAGGGATGGTTATGGCAGGACAAAATACAGGCATTTAGAAATCTTCCATCCTGGCCAAATGCTGTTTCACTTGCACCTTTGACATGTCTTATTGAACCCAGAGAGATCTGGGTTGAAATCAAAGCTATACTACCTATCAACAAGGTGACGAAAGGAATGTTACTTAGCCCCTTTAAACTTCAGTCTCCTCATCTATACAATTGAGGGACTCTAACTAGCTCATTGAATTAGCTTAAGGATTACTAACAACCTACCTGGCACATAAGAAGCGTTCAATAAGAGTTCATTGAACAAGTGTACCTAGTTTAGTGTCTGGCATATAATCCTCAATGACTAGAAGTTTATATGCTTACTACTATCATTATAAGGTCTGAATCACCAAAATAAATGCAGTCAGAATGGACATCAGTGTTGAGAAAGATGTGTTCACCAAACCTAATTTTAGACATGCTTGTGGATATTTTTTGAAGGGATCATATATGGGTCTATAAGTTATCATAGAGCTAATTCTAGACTTGCAACTTATCATAAAGAGTATTAAGTATCCAGATTGGGGAGGAACAATGTACCATGTAATCAGGGCAGCAGACAAGTCATCATTGCTTGTGCTAGAGAAAAAATGGGCCCAGATGTAAATAATAAGTTCTCTGCTCATATCAAACTATCCTACACACCAATGCCAGAGGAATCTTCCCAAATCTAAATATGTCAGTTTGAGGCTCACAACCTTTAATATTTGCCTATTAACAGAACAGCGAACTCCAGCTAGAATCCGATGACAGTTATGGATAGCCTCCCTAGAGAAATGCATGTATGCTTATACACAGAATAACTTCCCTATTCTAAGAAATTCTTGGACACACCCAAACCCATATGAACCATGTATATAGTCCATGGATCCCACAAGCATAATTTCTAGGATTGAATCTAATGAGATATAGTCCAGCATTTTAATCATGACATTAAGACCCCATACAACAGATCTACAATAATTTTATTTTCTATCTTTCCTACCCCTGTTGACCACACACACATAAACTCATTTTTGCAGGGAAAGGATTTATCTACTGTCTTTCAAAAATGTCAGAGCCAGAAAATTCTTGTGTCTGAATCTTGTTTGTAACTATTCCTCCAGCCTGAAATACTATTCTCTGTCTTCTCTTGTTATGTAATTCCCGTCCTCCCTTTAAAGACTATTTTATTTTAATTAATTAATTAATTTTTAGAGGCAGGGAAGGGCTGAGGGAGAGGAAGAGAGAGAATCTTAAGCAGGCTCCATGCTGGCGTGCCTGGCTGATGAGAGCTCCATCTCACAACCCTGAGATCATGACCTGAGCTGAAATCAAGAATCGGATGCTTCACTGACTGAGTCACCCAGTCTTCCCTAAGACCATTTAGTCCCATGTAGTCCTTTTTCAAGCCTTTTTCAAGCAAAGGTGACCATCAAAAACCACACCTTCCTCAGAATTCTTTTATCTGCCTTTCTCACTTGATAATACATGTTCTCTTTTATCACTTTTTGTATACATATGTCAAGTGTCTTGTAACCAGGGACTGTGTTTTATTTCTGGGCTCAAGGGTGAAACACTACAAATAGTAGTGCCATGTTTCTACAGACTGAAATAAAATCCTTCAGAAAACTTACAGAATTTAGCCTAACTCTTCACATAAATACAATGATCTGATAGAAGCATGGATATAAAAACAAAAAGACTTTTAAATAAAGGTGAAATGTATTTTAGAATTTGGGAGAATTACAATCGCTTACCACTAGATGGAGGAAGTGATTTTCTTAGTCTCTGAAATTGAAGTTTTTCCTTTGAAGAATTACAAATGCTTACTTACTTAGGCCTCAGATTGTTATAGATAGGAATTAATCAGATTAGCAATATCTTTAAGAGAACTAGTTTTCTTCCTAGTTTTATAAAGATTTCCTTTCTCAAACCCCCACCACTAACAAAGGCAAAACAAAAAAAGCAAACATAAAACTTTACAAAATGAAACCCACTAAATAGGTGATTTAAAACACACCTTTAGACTCGGGGGAAAAAAATTTATTACGATTTCATCATATGTTAGCATAATTAATGTCTTTTTATAAGATAAGATCTTATTTATGTAGATAAGATCTTATTTTATAAGAAAATAAATGTGCTGATGTTTGCAGACATTTATAGACTTCAGTGTCTTTCAGGGTAACATGCTGTTTGACTGTATTTATTGCTAGTGTTGTATTTTAGACATCAAGCACGCCAACTTTTGCTTCAATTTACTTTTGTTTTGAAAATCCCTTTGTGTTCCTTCAAAAAGGTAAACTTGCAACTTGGAAAAAAAATGAACTCTATATAACGGTAAAATCACTTTTCACTAAGAGCAAAATTGTATCATTGCAATTGGTTAGAAAGTAAAACCCTTCACCTTTCTTTCTTTCTTTCTTTTTTTTTTTTTTTGGTAAATGTTGTTACTTTTCTGTAACTCTAGCAGAAATGTTAGAATTATCATAAATGAGCTTTTGCGCATGCTGTTATTTCATCTTCTGTAAAAAATTTCAATCATATTCTTAATGTTTCTGTTTCCAAGCCAACTGTTTAATGCTCAAGGCTTTATTTCGGATTGCAGCTCAGACTATTCATTTATGCTAACAGTAGAGCTTGAACAATACTCTAAATTAAAGAAAATGTAATTTTGGGATTTGTCTTATAATTTACCATTTTCAAAAAGCACTCTCTGGAGAAATTAATAGCTTAAATATTACGGGAATAATGAGGATCAAGTTTGAGGAAAATATAGCTTGAAAGTCTATTACTGAAAATGATGGAAATAGGCATTTTTGTATTGCTATCTGAGCAAATATAATACCATACCATTTATCTCTAATTATCCCTAAGAAAAAGAACAAGAAGCAGTGAAAAAACAAAGAATAAAGATTTAAATGGATCTGTTATTCTCCTGCTTTCCCTCACCTACTATTTCTGTTATTATAAATATTAACAAAAATCAGCAAATAGAACTACAGAGTAAAAACAGAAGGCCGATATAGTCTTTGGGCCAACAAAGAGCTTCTACCTAGCACACTGAAAAATCTTGAGCCTATTATTCTGGGAAAATATCCTCACATATAATCCAAATGTTCATTTTCAAATCCATTCATGTTCAATGAAGTGTGTGATTTTTCTATTCAAGTTAAAGAAAGCCAGATTGAGAATTTATCTAAATTCAGCTAATTACATTTGGTCAAGCATTGTCCTTGGCACGATTAATCTCCAGATCTAAATTTTTGTACTTTTAATCAGCTATGGCTGCAGGGGCCATTGGCTGCAAAAATAGGAATTTTAATTACCTCGGGATACGGTGCTACCACTAGACCTTTATATTTTTGTGTTGCTTCTTCCTGTCCAAATAAATAGTTAGGTTTATGCAACAAATGTGTCCTAAAGAGGTAAAACAGGGACAGACAACATGGAACAGTTCAGTGAGATTAATCTGTATCTTAGTTCAGCTTTGTCAAGTTTAGAACTTAATTTCTGAATGGTAGGTAGCTTCTGACAGCCATATGCATTGTATCTCTTATGGCAGAGTCATCATTTGGGCTGGGCAGTTTCGCCACTACCCAATTAATTTTTAAATTATATCACAAGGAGTTGACACATTGTCTTGATGCATTTAGATATGTGATCTTGAAGCTTTGATGCTTCCCTTACCCCTGCCCTCCCCAACTTGTGAGAAAGACTTCTCTCCTTTGTAAAGGCAGGGATATGAAACAGAAAAGAAGCAGGCAGAATTTTTACACCTCCTCTTGTCAGTCTGGATGATTCACTGAGCCTGGTAGGCTGTATGCCCTGTATCAATACAATTACATAATCATTACCTGTAAGTTAAATCACTTCACACACCCACTGGCAAAAATATAACAATAAAGCTATTCTTATGATTTTTCCCTTTCAAAGTAATTATATATAGTTGAAAAACGAAACTGCCTTCAAACTAATGTAACTTCAAACATTACCTTTCTCCTTATGAAACTTTTTGCTCTTCTTATCTTGCACTATACTGAATTTAAAAAAAAAAAACTAGTTAGGGTGAAGAGATAAAATGAATTTCTCAGCTATTCAACAGATATATTCAGAAAAAAATAATGGAAAATAGTAGCATTTTCACATTACCTAACAGGTAGTAGGTGCTCAAAAATCACTCATCAAAGAAATGTTAAATACATAAAGTTTTTTCAAAATGACCTGAAAAAAAGGTCAAAATTTCCAAGAATAAAAATGTGCTTAGGGGATTATTTTTCTATAATAAATGCAAGCAGTAATAAAATTTACATGAACTAAGAGTAAAATAAGGATGACTTTCTGATTTTATAATTAGTTAGCTTTGAAAATTAGTATGCCTAAATCCTGAGTATTTAAAGGATTTAGTGATAGGGGAGGAAGCCATGTAATTTCCAGGGGCATGCCTTTGAATCCAACGAAGGTTGTCACAGAAAGTTGATACCATTTGACAACTATTTTGTGAAATGAGCTGGTCTCAGTCCAGTGGACAGATGTCCATACCACAAAATGCTCTAATTGGCAGTCTTAGTGGCGGAGCCAAGAATGGAACGGGCCTGGAATCTGAACCCTCTTCTCACTCTCTAGAGGGGCAGACAGAGGTTCATTCATAAAGGGAGCTTAAAATTGCCGATGGCAATCATATATATGTTTTATGGATAAACAGAAGACTTTGTGTTTAAAAGCTGTCAGTCTAATTTTTCAATATACTCAAGTACTTTTAATAAGGCTCCCCCAAGTTGAGGCAAGTGTTCATTACTTTCTGGGGCAAAGTAATACTGCGAGATTTCCGTTTTGTTAAAGAAAAACCAGAGCTGGACGGTATTTAAAGCAGTAGAAACAGATATTTTATTCAGGAACGGTCGTAATTTGGAAAAAGGACCTTGATAGAGAACTGGGCTCAATTCTAAATACAGCATGGAGAAAAGTGAGGATCAATAGCCAAGGAGCAGGGTGGTGGTTGGCCGGGGGGGGGGGGGGGGGGGGGGGGGGCAGTGAATGGAAAATTACTAAAAGGAAGCATCAGTTGTAAGGAAAGGTTCTGGCTAAATCAACTTGATAGGATCCTTGCTCAAGACAGGCCTGGTCATCATATCACCTGGGGAATGAGGAATTGGATCAGATACCAAGGGTGATCAGACACCGAGGGTGGGGATTCTTGGTAAACTGACTTACCAGGGTTTTTGCGAAAGTTGGGTAATAGAAAGTTAGACAGGGAAGTCTGAAGGTTGAGGCCTAGTTGAGAAGATAGTTTAGAGAAACCTGACTAAAGTTTGCTTAAGGAGAGAGTCTTTGTCAAAACACTAGTGCGTTTCTCCTATAACATGTGCACTATTGTTGGGTTTAATGACTATCAGCAGTCAGCAAAAAATATCACACATGCCATGAAAACTGGCAAGTAAAATCCAGTAAGTATTTGAACTTAGAATATTTTGCCTGTGGCTTAAAATATGCCCAATCTGCTGTAGCTTTTCTGTGTGCAGATATTCCCAAGGCCTGCGAAATCAGATGCACTGAATTACTGGCCATGTCCTTTTAGAATTAATGACAGAGCAGTAGGGTTGATTGGGGTCTTGATACTGAAAAATGACAAATGATTGCCTGTTGATACGATTTTAACAGCTATGAGAATGTCTGTTGTCTCCATATGCCTAAAATTCCAACCTGAAGGGTCATTCTTAAAGCTTTGGTTTGTGCCTTTGGGAGAGGTCATTTTCCACAGTCCATGGAACACCATTAGCTCTATAGCTGTTCCACTAACCGCTCCTCCCTCCCCATCACACCCAGAAATTGGGGGTGTGTTTGTGTGTGTTTGTGATTCTTCCATCATACAAATTTGGGGGAAACTTAGTTAAATAATGTTAAATAGGTTTATTTACATAACATTTACAAGGCCTTTAACATACAAATATGTCTTTTGACTCTCAAAGAAGAGAGAGTATGCAGAATTTCATGTAACATATCTAACTCCACTGAAGCCCAAGGTGGCCCCAGACTGGCCCATTAACAACCCAGATACCAAACCCTGCCCACAACAGGCAGAGAGCATCACTGCAGACTAGTGGACTGAATGCAAATGCAACTTAGCCGCAACAGTAGGGAGCTTGCAGCCCACCCAGGAGACGCCCACCCTCACCCCCCCGGAAGTGCCAGGTTCTGGTGAACAGGGCATACTACACTGATAAGTGCAACAGGACCTCTTCTTTATAAGGCCACTACTTTTAAGAGCAGGAGACGTAGCTGACTTTCCCAACACAGAGAAATGGATGCAGATAATTAGATGACAAGAGGAGACAGAGGAATAGGTCTCAAATGAAAGAATAGGACAAAATCACAGTGAGAGAGCTAAAAGAAACAGAGATAAGTAATATGCCTGATAGAGAATTTAAAGTAATGGTCATAAAGATACTGGACTTGAGAAGAGAGTGGAGGACCTTACTGAGACCCTCAACAAAGAGATGGAAAACATAAACGAGAATCAGTCGGAGACTGAGAACTCCATAACTAAAACATATAATAGCCGTTAACATTGCTGGAGACTAGTGTTCTAAGGACCACAGATTGAGATATGCTTTTCTCAGTCATTTAGAGGTTGGTGTGCGCCAATTGCTAATTGTCACCTGACAGCAGAATTTCCAAAGGAAAGGGGGGAAATGGGCAAAATTTGTTACCTGGAATTCCTGGGGACGAACTGTCTTTCTACAATTCTGCTGACATCAAAACACTGTTAAAAGAAATAAACCTTTCCGCAGAATGAAAACGTTTCCCTCTCTGAGAAGTTTAGTAGATTCTCAGTAGTGTGTTGCTATGGGTAGACTATTCTCAGTAAATCCTCAGGACAGTTCAATTTCTTGTTATCAATTTTCTTTGAAATGTTAGATGAGTAAAGTGCTATTTGGAGTCCTTCAGTGCCCTTTCTCTTTAAGCCTGCAGTCCTCCTCTGCTTGGGACTGTCACAGCAGGCTACCACCAGTAACATCTGCATAGTGGAGGAAAAATATATGGGACACGTATTCAGGAGAACTATTTGTGGGAAATTCTTTCAATCATCATATGTGGAAAATTATGGGATTTGATTCTCACTGACTCCAGTCAATTTTTCTCCTGTCAGAAATATATTTGATAATGGAGCAGAGACAATTAAAATTACAAATGTGCCACTCATTTTTTCTTTATTAATAGGAACTGCAAAAGATAGAACTTATTTTATATTCCTATTTGTAGCGCACAAACGTGTAGCAATACTATTATTCTTTCTATAATGAGTATTGTAAAATCATTGCCATATGAAAAAGGATTCAAAGAATATGAAGTCAAAAGATATGGGGGAAAAGTATCATAGAGGTGTGTCAGGTAGTTAATTCACAAAAATATTATATCATTTTTCTGGCATTTGGGATTTACTTAGCATTTGTAAACTTTTAATATTTTTTAACTGTTTTGATTACTCTCATTAAAAATTAATATTTGCTTTTATACTTAATTTTGTACTATTTAGCTTTAGGCACCACAAAACCTGGCTCTCTCCCTGATATACTGATCCTAAAATGAATTAAAGTAGTATTCTTTTATATGTTACCGTTACATTAGCCCAGCATGTTTTCAATTAAAAGAATCAGAAAACAACTCTCTCTTTCTCTCTCTGTCTCTGTCTCCAATTTAGAAGGAAATCCTTAGTTGATGAAAGTTAATTTTAAAAAAATTGTGATAACTCCTCAAAAGACATGTGTTTGATTGGGTGAAGAAGCGGAGCTCAAAAGAAGACTAGAAATAAGGAGATGAGGAAAAGATGAAAAAAGCGGTAGTGCAAATTGAAAAGAAGAAAGAAAGTTAAGGCAGAAGAGAAATAAGAAAAAAAAAGGAATTAGCAGAGAACAGAAAAAAAAAGAGAAAGGCAAGAGAAGAAGAGAGGATGGATAAAATACTAACAGGCTTTATAAATAGTTACTGACAGCTGAGTTCCATAAATTACAATCTCTGAGTAGGAAACATAGTGTAATGATCAATTTTCTGTGGCTTTATTTCTTAGTTTCATCTGTGTTTTATACCATATACACTCTCCCCTCACACGATCTAATGCTCATTCATACGAAAGTGGTAGAGATCAATTGTATTACATAGGAACTTAGGAATTACCACATTTGGGTGAGATTTATGGTCTCTCAACTCAGCATTTTGTTTAAACAGGGCCTCCAAGATGTAGGAGAAAGTGTTTTCAAACTGTGTTTATATAGATTTGAAACGGCTGGAAGTATTCTTTATTTCAAGCTGTCCATAAGGAAAAGCTAGACCAAGAGAGTTTAAAGTATTCTGTTTATCAAGGAAACCTAAGTAATATAGGACCAGTGAGTTTGTTCATGTACAGCTTAAATTAGCAGATGTAAGTTATAACAATTACACAGATTAAATGGAAAAATACAATTTTCTATTAAAAATGTTTATTACATACTTTGTGATTAAAGATTGAAATAATTAGGAAAAAAACTGTAATTCATGGCCTGGTAAAATCTTTGAATCACTGCCCTCCTGATCCTCTTATTTTTTTTTTTCCATTTTTATTGATGGAAGCATGATCTCTCCAGTTATTTAAACTACAAATTTTGGAACTCTCCCAAATTTCTGCCCCCTCAGCCACAATATCCCATTTGTCACCAAGTCCAGCCATTTCTACCTTCTTAATGTTTCTGGAACTGTCTCCTCTGTAATTTCATGTCCAGTGCTCTAATTCAAGCTCTCATTATCACGACTATTGCAGTTACTTCCTAACTGATCTTGTTGCTTTGGGATAAATCATCTAATCCAGGGGTTGGCAAACTATGTAGCTCATGGGCCAGATCCAGCCTGTTGACTGTTTTGTTTTATTTTGTTTTAAATAAAATTTTTATTGGAACACAGTCATGCCTATTCATTTACCTATTGTTTATGGTTGTTTTCATGCAACAACAGCAGAGTAGAGTAGTTGTGACAGAAACTAACCCAGAAAGCCCCAATATTTACTATCTTGCCCTTTATAGACATTCGGCAACCTCTGATACAATCCATTCTCCACTCGGTAGCCAAGGTGATATTTCAAAAACTCAAATCTGAAATCACTCCTGCTTAATATCCTGTACAACTTTCCATAATCCACAGAGAAAATTCTTATACTTGTATACCAAATATAATTCAAGGCCATTATTATTTTTTTGGCCCATGCCTACTTTTCTAGTCTCATTGTCTATTTTTCCATCCGCTTTCTGTATTCTATTATGAAAAAGTACTTGCAGTGCCCTGGGGTTGCAATATTTTTCCTCAAGTTCTTGGTGCTGGTAAACAGACATTTTTCAGCACATGTACACTGTTGATCCTTATGAGACTTTCTAGGTCTCTCCATGCAGAGTTAGATTCTTCTTGTGAATTTATCATTTTTAAAATAGTTATCACTCATTTTAATTTGTTGTCATTTTCAATGACTGTTCTGACCTTCCTGATAGATTATGAGCCTTTGAAGGATCTGGATGGTATCTTATTTATTCTAGTATCCCCTCTGTCTAATATAGTGCCTTACATATAATGAACACTTATGAAACATTGCTGAATAAATGAATGAAGCAGCTTTAGCTGAATCTTCCTTGCATTAACTTTAATGTGATCTGTGGAAAAGTGAACTTTTTGCCCCAAAGAGGGTAAAACACTACTGAATGCTTTTATACCAAAATTTGCTGAGGACTATAAAAGTAAAACAGAAAAATAGCACTTCTCCATTAATTTATGTAGAAAAACAAAAACCACTGTTTTAAAGTCAGAGGAATAAAAAAAATTTTAATGAGAAAAACAAAAAATATTTTTATTATTGATTGTGACTATTAATATACTACTATTTAAATTAAATTATGTTGTTATAAGTTGAATTCATGAAGAGATTCAATTTGGATTCATAACATAAGATGATTTTTTAACCTTCTAATAATGCTTTACCAGGTTTAATAAACTGAGCTGATTTGCAGAGACTAAAGTTAGGACTTGAAAGGCTTCACACTTCTTTCTTTCTTTTTTTTTTTTTTTTTAGATTTTTTTGCTTATTTATTCATGAGAGACAGAGACAGAGAGAGAGAGAGGCAAAGACAGAGGGAGAAGCAGGCTCCCTAGAGCCAGATGTAGGACTTGATCACAGGACTCTGGGATCATGACCCAAGCCAAAGGCAGACACTTAACTGACTGAACCACTCAGGGACCCCTGAAAGTCTTCACATTTCTTATGTGAAGGTAAAATTAAAGGCTCTGAATCCAAATAACCAACAGATGTAATGAATACACCTATCAGAGCACACAAAACATATCATATGGTAAATATCCATGTAAAAAGACAGATAATAAAATAATAATTGGAAGAAAACAGAATATGAAAACATATATTAGATTTAAGCTTTTAGAAATAGCAGAGCAACTTAGCCAGAATAATTTTCTTGCAGATAACAATTATATATATATATATGTATATACATATGAACAAGATATATTTAATACCCTCCCCCACATCAAATACTTAAAAGTACTGAAGAACATGAAAATACTCAGATACCAGAGGGGGCACACCCCTGAAAGACAGAACTGCTACTAGTCAGATTTGGGAATATGTACTTTTTGCCAGAGGGTACATTCCAATCTGTACCAGGCTGTTGGTACAACTTTATGGCTTGAGATAAAAGAAGACAAAATTCTAGGCAAGCAGAGAAACTAGGAAAACTAGGGGGTAAATCCCAGAAGAAAGGAGGCTAAAAAAAGGAGTGAACCTCAGGGTCTGTATATAAATTCCTCTCAGACCCTTGATTGACCACTAGACTATACATGCTCCAGAGATACTCCAGTATGCCTGGTGAAAAAGCAGCATCTGGAAGAGGAAGGACTTGGGCGGAGATTCTAGCCACTGCCCACCATAGGGAGATACATTTGGGATTCTAAGTATAGCCAAGTTAACTACCTGCTGTAATAAAAATATGTATATATATATATATATATATATATATATATATATATATATTCTTCAAAGAAATGTAACTGAATCCAGAGTCTTTAAAATATAGTTTTCTTTCTTTCTTCAAGATTTTATTTATTTATTTGTTCAATAAATGGCCCTGGGAAAACTGAACAGCTAAATGCAAAAGAATGAGACTGGACCACTTTCTTACACCAAACACAAAAATAAACTAAAAATGGATTAAAGACCTAAATGTAAGACCTAAAACCATAAAACTCCTAAAAGAAAACATAGGCAGTAAACTCATGGACAACAGCCTTAGCAATGTTTCTGGATATATCCCCCTAGCCAAGGGAAACAAAAGCCAAAAATGAATAATTGGGATTATACCTATTTTGAATATTAATCCCTTATTGGATAATTGCTTGCAATATCTTCTCCCATTCAGTAGGTTGTCTTTTCATTTTGTTGATGGTTTCCTTTACCGTGCAAACTTTTAGGTTTGATGTAGTCCCAATTATTTGTGTATTTTTAGAGGGTTTAGGTCTTAAGGTAGGTTTTGGATCTTACACTTAGTTTTTCAATCCATTTTTATTTTATTTTAGAATTCATTTAAGTTCAAGTTAGTTAACATATTGTGTATTATTAATTTCATAGGTTAGAATTTAGTGATTTATCAGTTGCATATAACACTCACTGCTCATTACATCAAGTGCCTTCCTAAATGCCCATCACCCAGTTATTCTATCCTCCCATCCACTTCCCCTCCAGCACCCCTCAGTTTGTTCCCTATAGTTAAGAGTCTCTTATGGTTTGCCTCTCTCTCTCTTTTAAAAGATTTTATTTATTTGAGAGAGAGAGAGAAAGAGCATGCGTGCACAAGCAGTGGGAGCTGCAGAGGGAGAGGGAGAAGCAGGCTCCCCACTGAGCAGGGAGCCCACTGCAGGGCTCTATCCCAGGACCATGGGATCATGATCTGAGCTGAAGGCAGACACTTAACCAACTGAGTGGCCCAGGCACCCTTTCCTCTCTGTTTTTATTTTATTTTTCCTTCCCTTCTATGTTCATCTGTTTTGTTTCTTAAATTCCACATGACTGAAATCATATGGTATTTGTCTTTCTCTGACTGACTTATTTTGCTTAACATAATACACTCTAGTTCTATCCACATCATTGCAAATGGCAAGATTTCATTATTTTTGGTGGCTGAATAATATTTTATTGTGTATATATATACTACATCTTCTTTATCAGTTCAGTTGGTGGACATCTGGGCTCTTTCCATAGTTTGTTATTGTGGACATTGTTGCTATAAACACTGGGGTGCATGTGGCCCTTTGAATCGCTTTTTTGTTTGTTCTGGATAAATACCTAGTAGTGCAACTGCTGGGTCATAGGCTAGTTCTATTTTTAACTTTTTGAGGAACCTCCATACTGCCTTCCACAATGGCTGCTCCAGTTTGCATTCCCACCAACAGTATAAGAAGGGTCTCCTTTCTCTGCATCCTCACCAAGATCTGTTGTTTCCTGGTTGTTAATTTTAGCTATTCTGACTGGTGTGAGGTGCTATCTTATTGATCTGTATTTCCCTCATATTGAGTGTTGTTGAGCATTTTTTCATGTGTATGTTAACCATCTGCATGTCTTCTTTGAAGAGATGTCTGTTCATGTCTTCTGCCCATTTCTTGGCTGGACTTTTTTGTTTTTTAGGTGTTGAGTTTGATAAATTCTTTGTAGATTTTGGATACTAGCCTTTTATTTGATATGTCATTTGCAAATATCTTCTCCTATTCCATAGGTTGCCTTTTAGTTTTATACATTTTTTCCTTTGCTATACGGAAGTTTTTTTATCTTGATGAAGTCCCAAATGAAGTCTCATTTTTTCATTTGCTTCCCTTGCCTCTGGAGATGTGTCTAGTAAGAAGTTTCTGCAACTGAGGTCAAAGAGCTTGCTGCCTGTGTTTTGTTTTGTTTTATTTTTTTTTCTTTTAAAGATTTTATTTATTCATTTGACAGACAGAGATCACAAGTAGGCAGAGAGGCAGGCAGAGAGAGAGGGGAAACAGGCTCTATGCTGAGCAGAGAGCCCAACGTGGGGCTCCATCCAAGACCCTGGGATCACAACCCGAGCCAAAGACAGAGTCTTTAACCCACTGAGCCACTCGGGCACCCCACTGCCTGTGTTCTTTTCTAGGATTCTGATGGATTCCTGTCTCACATATAGGTCTTTCATCCATTTTGGATATATTTTTGTGTATGGTATAAGAATGTGGTCCAATTTCATTCTTTCACATGTGGCTGTCCAATTTTCCCAGCACTATTTGTTGAAGGGACTGTCTTTTTTCTATTGGATATTTTTTCCTGCTTTGTCAAAGATTAGTTGACCATAGAGTTGAGGGTCCATTTATGGGTTCTCTATTTTGTTCCACTGATCTATTATACAGGAATTCAGGAAAGCTGCAGGATAAAAAAAAAAATCAATGCACTAGAAGTCTTTTGCATTTCTATTTACCAATTATGAAGCAACAGAAAGAGAAATCAAGGAATTGAGCCCATTTACAACTGCACCAAAAACCATAGCTAACCTAACCAAAGAGGTAAAAGAGCTGTATTCTAAAAATTATAGAACTTATGAAAGAAATGGAGGAAGACAAAAGAAATGGAAAAAGATTCCATGCTCATGGATTGGAAGAACAAATATTGTTAAAATGCCTATGCTATCCAAAGCAATCTATACATTCAATGCAATCCCTATCAAAATACCATCAGCATTTTTCACAGAGCTGGAATAAACAGTTCAAAAACTTGTATGGAAACCAGAAAAGAGCCTAAATAGACAAAGTAATGTTGAACAGAAAACCAAAGCTGGAGGCATCACAATTCCAGACTTCAAGCTGTATTATAAAGCTGTAATCATCAAGACAGTATGGTACAGCGTTTTTAGTTTATTTTTCTGTATGGTATAAGTAAGTGATCCAGTTTCATTCTTTTGCATGTAGTGGTTCAGTTTTCCCAAGACCATTCATTGAATGAATGAAATTCTTATTTTTTGATCTGGGTGCTGTAGATATGGATATGTTTACTTGGTGATAATTCATGGAACTGGACATTTATGATTTATACACACGTCTCGAAGCATGTTATACTTAAATAAAAATGTTTATTCACAAAAATAGGCTAAGATCAGGCTGTGTAAATTTAGAAAGATACTATACAATTAATCATTTCCCTAGTAAAAGCATATCAGTGCAAAGAAATAGTATATTTTAAGTCAAATATGTAAAAGCAATGTTCAAGTATGAAAATTAAATTTTAAAAAATCTCCATAGTTTGGAGCTATGTGAAACCCAGTCATGGGTGACTCCATAGAATTCTCTGTAAATGTTTTTTTCAAAGTTCACTAAAGAAACAAACAAACAAAAAAAAAAAAAAAACAAGAAAACTAGTACCATAGTTAAGGAGAGTCCTGATGTCATTTTGTAAATCTTGAATTTGTAATAATGTTTTTATTACCATCTTTGCATTTCAAGATCTCCTTCCTTCTATATTCTTTTACAAATTACGTATAACTTTGTTGTGCTATGTTGCAGATAATATTCATAATAATCACAATAAGAGCATTGTATTTTTCTTTGTGGTATTATGACTCAAAACTGTCAACTCCCACGACTAGGATCATGTTTTTGGTGTCAGAGAGATGTAGTTATTTGGATATTTGACATGGAAAAATCCTCGACTTATTATTATTTAATTAACCCAGCCTAGCTGGGCTCTTATTTTTCAAACCTGCTCCTCAATATACGAGGTTAACTGATGTTTCATTTAATAGTATCTTGCCAAAGCACATGTCTTCAGCTCCTTTATCTTCAGTTCCCTTGAGCTAACATATGCAGGAATACAGCTCTAATATTGCAGTTTATTTTCTTCCAGCTCTAGATTCCTAGATCCTCTACTAATTCTTAGCTGTTTCTTTACCTTTCTTTTTGAGTTTTAAGTCCTTCTTTTTCTGATATTCCCATTAGAAGTGACTGCAGTTTGAACATATATTGAAACTTCTATGGTTTCCAGAAAAGTATTCTGAAATAAATTCAGACATTTCGTAAGGGTTACTTGTGGTAGGCACTGGTACTGTATACCATATTAACAATGACTATCTCTGGCTTTTAGAATTGTAGGCTATTTTCTTCTCATCTTTCTAGTATTAAGCATTTTCAATTTTGTATACCAATCACCATTATAAACAGAAAAAAAAAATCCTGAAAACAGAGTCAACAACCACTTGTGGAGTGCTGGAACTGACTCTTACTGGATCAGGGGAACAGGCTATGTACCTTTCTTCCCAACTTCTGCTCAGTGATCTCATATTAGTAGCTTGAAATCAGACATGGTGGGAACAGTTACACCATGAAAACTGCCAACATTAAACATCAGGGCTTTAGTTTTAGAAAGTCTGCTCACCAACGCAACATAGGCAACCAGTATCTCTACGTGAACTGCAGTAGTCAGTTGGCTCTATAAACGACAACTAGAAAGTCCACAGACACACAAGAGTTGGGGCAGGCCTGCCCTTACACATCACTCCCTTTGGTAAAACCCAGCCACAAGCAACGCTGGTGAAGTACTCACTAGAAATGAAGACATTAAACTGCTGGCTGGTTGGGTAGTGAGGAACCACTGGGATGAGAAAAGTAATCCCAGCTCTCAATTCTTTGGTTCACTGTAAACAAAGCCACAGACGGCCTGAGAATTATCTTGTTCCTTACATAAAAAAAAGAAAAATCTATTAGCTTAATTGAGGGTAAATCAGAAGGGCAAATTTACATTTAGCTGTATGTGTAGTTTCGATTATATATAAATCTTGTGAACTGCTAGAACATGTGACAAAATTAATCACAAGGCTCTTCCTTGGTGACTTTTCAGATAATAGAATGTGGTTTTGGGGGGGTTGGGTTTTATTTTTCCTGAACACAAGGGAAATTACATGGTATTTTCGTGTTTCCTTTGGACTTCTGTGCTTATAAAAATTATTTTGGTGGACACATTTTTATAAGAGTTATATTCACTTAAAAATAGTGGGAGAAATGCTATTTTCTTCTCAGTCAGAGTTACTGGGTCTTAGTATAGTGCTTTTCTCACCATGGTAGTGTCAGGGAAAAAGACTACTGCTGAGGATGCATTATTACTATTCATAGCAATATTTAAAGACACAAAAATAGAAATGTTGATACTCAGCTTTAATGCACTAATCAAAGCGATTGGAAATTGCTTAAGTGGACCAATTTTAAATCTTCTAAATGCAGAAGACTTCTAACCCAATACCAAGCAAGAAATGTGCTAGAACCTAATGATTAGAATGTTGTGCTTGAAAATGATTTTACTTGGAATTTAATTTGATTGGATAAAACAGACATTTGTGAGTTATTTTTTTATGTGGTGGCCACTGTTTCAGAAATTAGAGAACATTAGGGAGACACACAGTGCTGGCTCTCAAGGGGTTCAAAGCCTAATTGCAGGGGTTGTCATGTGAAAAAAAAAAAAAAGGCCACCATTGTTAGAGACCTATGCAAATCCCAATAACTCTAGATTCATGATATTTGATAAAATACTTCAGCTCTCAGAACCCTGAAAAAACAGGTTGTCTGGATGTCTGCCATTGTCATATAATAATTACTACAGTTGAAATTCTTTTTATATGCCAAAAAATAATTTGGTTATATTATACAATAAAAAATGTTACTGAAATTGGTTGTTCTATAAAACTGAAAAAAATAAATTGATTTATTTTAATAAATTGTTTGCTAGATTATCCACATAATGGCTTTTCTGATTCCGTACTGGTTGTTTGACATAATGAGCAGAGTGAACCTCAGGATCCTGAAAATACTGCCATTGTGACAGAGAAGACAGCAAAGGAGACATGCCTGCCACCCAGTGCTGGCAAAGGCAAAAGGAGCGGCTTGTGGATATTATGAAATTATCTAGACAGGAGAAGTCAATGGCTAGGTTTTGTTTTGTTTTTAAGGTTTTATTTATTTATTTGTCAGAGAGAGAGAGAGAGAGAGTATGAGCAGAACCAGGGGGAGCAGCAGAGAGGGAGAAGCAGGCTCCCGGCTGATCAAGGAGCCTGATGTGGGGTTTGATCCCAGAACCTCGGGGTCATGACCTGAGCGAAAGACAGATGTTTAACCGACTGAGCCACCCAGGCATCCAAGGTTAGGTTTTGCTTCCACATTATTTCAGTTTAGAGAGGCTGGGAGCAGGGCGTTTTCTTCGTTTTTGTTTTTGTTTTTTTTAAGTTGTTTTCTTAGATAGGGGTTATACTCAAAATACTTTTGTTTTTAAAAGATTTTATTTATTTATTTGACAGACAGAGATCACAAGTAAGCAGAGAGTCAGGCAGAGAGAGAGGGGGAAGCAGACTCCCTGCTGAGCAGAGAGCTGGACACGGGGCTTGATCCCAAGACCCTGGGATCAGGACCTGAGCTGAAGGCAGAGGCTTTAACCCACTGAGCCACCCAGGCGCCCTATACTCAAAATACTTTTGCCAAATATACTAAGAGCTTTATGTGATCAATACAAGATTAACAATACCTTGGTTTGCTAAGTAGGTAGGTAAAAGAGTAAAGAAACCATTTGAAAAAGGAGCCAGCAACATGAAAGGAGAAGTAATTTTCCTAAGAGAGCAAAGCATCATCTAAAAAATAAATTGTGGTTTGTCTTGGACAACTTTCAATGGTCTGCATACTGTATCAAGTTCACCGATTTCCAAGATATTTCTCTTCTTCTTCTTTTTTTTTTTTTAAAGATTTTATTTATTTATTTAATGAGAGAGAGAAAGAGAGAGAGCATGCAGGCAGAGGGGAAAAGAGGGAGAAAATGTAAAGCAGACTCCACCCTTAGCATGGGATATGGGGCTTGATCCCACAACTCTGAGATCATGACCTGAGCCTAAATCAAGAGTTGGGTGCTTAACCCACTGAGTCGCCCAGTCGTCCCTAAAATCTTTCTCTCCTGATGTTCTTTGGATTTATGCAGAAGCCCCCTTAAACCGACAATTTAAAAAAAAAAATTTTTTTTTAAAGACTTATTTATTTATTTGTGAGAGAGAGAGACAGTAAGAGAGGGAACACAACCTGGGGGAGTGGGAGAGGGAGAAGCAGGCTTCCCGCCAAGCAGGGAGCCCAATGCTGGGCTCAATCCCAGGACCCTGAGATTACGACCTGAGCTGAAGGCAGATGCTTAATGACTGAGACACTCAGGTGCCCCTAGACTGACAATTTAAAAAGAAAGTAAGATTCTATGCAATAAACCCATTCTGTTCCTCTCCAAAAATGAGATATGGATAAATGAAATCAACAGAGAGTTTCAAATCTCCTTTTAGATATTATTTTTTATCTTACACCTCAGCACCTGTACGTAAAGGAGGAAGGGAAAACCACCCCCTGAAAGTTTCAAGTTTTCTCTTCCAATTCTTCCTAATCCATTCTTGATTGCAAAAAATTAATAAAAACCAAAATAAACAAAAACTGTCTCTCAAAGGCAATATCAAGAACAAGAACAATTAACAAACCTGTCAGTCTTACCCTAAAAATGAGAAAATTGTTCTTAACAACTAAGAGCATAAGCAGAAACTCCTGTCTGTAGTGGTGTGTTTTTCCCCATGGTAGAACATCAGCAACAACTAGGTCTAAAGTGAAATTACCTACTCACCACAAGAAAGTATTACTGAGACAACACACAAGAGGGTTTTGGAGGTAGTGTCTCCATAGCATTTCACATTAAAGAAGGGATCAGTTTCAACATCTATTTCAGAAAGTCTTTTGGTTGGCTTATTATGTAGGTGTGCTATAGATGTAAAGACATAAATTAGGTTCTTTCTCAGTTCAGTTAATTAGTTTTACAGGGAGAACTCAGAGTTATTTAAAAGGAAGGGTTTTGTGTGTATGTGTGTGTGTGTGTGTGTGTGTTCAGTGCAGGTGATATTTATTAACAAGTAGACTGTGTGCATAAAGAATATGTTTGTATGCATGCAAAGTGGTATTTTATTGAATAACGCAAGGTAGGTTGTCATGGAGATTAAAAGCCTTGAAGTGTTATTCACTGGTGCTAGTTATGGTTGCTGGGCACTAGGATATTAGGTTCTGGCACCCTGAATCTTTCATTGTTGTAAAAATAATTACACTTTTATCTTCACTGTAAGCGCTATTCAAGTAGGGTAAATAAATACAGACACAGGAACAGACCTAACTTAAAGGTAAATATAGCAACCCTATGACCCATCCCAGTGTAAAATTATGTAGCTGTAGTTACCATACCATCAAAATGCTTGATTTTCATTGCAGGGTCATTGAAGCTGTTTATAAGATGAAATTATAAAATGCACAAAATCTGCACTTACATTAAAAGGCAAAAGAAGAATGAAAGCTATTGACCATTAGTATGGTCACTGGTAAATATAAAGGTTTCCTTCAGAAGCAGAGGAAACAAATGAAAAGCTTGTAATATGTTTGCTAGCATTTTCTTGAAATACTATATTTATATGAGATTTCCAACCTCATTTTGAGCTCTATGTAAAGCACAAAAGTGATTTTTCTGGTGTTCTTTTCTCTTCAACGATTAGATGAAATGATCTTGACAAGTTTACCTCAGTGAGAAACTATGTATTTTCTCTATAAAGAGAACACTTATGTCTGGCAGAATCAGTATGGACATTTTCTTAACCAATAAATCAATAGAGAGAGTTGAGATATTGCAAACTACACAACATACACAATATAACACTGAAATTTGCAGCAGTAAGTAATGTGGTTTTCAAAACTGCCTTAAGTGATGATTAACTAGAATTATATATATTTATATTTAAACTGACACCACAGAATTCTTTTAAGGCTTGACAGATATGTGGAATATTTAAATGTAGTAATTGTAGTTGCTAAACCTCCTGGGATTAACCTGCTGGAGAGATAGTGATATCTTAGGCAGAGAAAAATGATTTATACTGTGGGGGGAAAAACTAAAAATGAAGTAATTCCATGTGTGTTTTATATAACTCTTCGGAAAAAAAGTTTATTGTAGCTAATGAATTGGTAATATTCTGTAATAATCCACTATGTGAATAATTATATAATTTATATAAATGTAGGCATATAATTTAGTTTTTTCAACACTGATTTTTAGGTTTCACAATATAGCACAGTTCACAAAAAGTAAAACAGAATGAGAAGTAGCTTAGCAGTGTATTCATGTTAATGGTAGGAATCTCAGATTTTTGTTTAAAGGTGGGCTCCATATTACCTTTTTTCCATTAATGGGGAAGGATATAACACAGTACTTCTCAGGTCGTTTGTTGTGTGCTTACATGCTTCAAGCATATGTTTCAGTGAATTTAATTGAAGTCAAGGAGCAAAATCATTAATAAAGGGAGATACTATTGATATGTTTTCATCAGATTAAATTATATAAAATAAGTTTATGGTATTGCCATATTATCTGTAAATGGCAGATGTGTTAGTCATAAAGATTATCTACTATCCCTGGTATTTAGAACTTCTGGGGAAGTTCTTTGAGTTTATCTACATAAAATTATCAAATAATCTGCAACTTGAACTTCAGAACCAATTTTAATGATCTTGACAAGATATAAATCTTTGTGCATAAGTATAAAGGGAGAAGATCTTGGGAAATCTCTACTTGGGTGGATACTTTCTACGTTTAAGCCTGTCTAGGATTCTAAATATCAAAGTGTATCTCAAAGCTTTAACATATTTTCAAAATCGGCAAATTTATATCCATAATAAACCTGAGATCGTGGGATAATCTGTTTTACATTTTGGTAGGTTGAGGTAAGTATTTAGTAGAAGTATATGTTGCAGTTGTACACAAGAGAGAGGGGCTACTGGGTAGAGAACCACAACTCTTAATTACAACTGTGCTTCTGGCCAACTGTATCATTTAAAATAATTTGTTTATTGCATTGGCAGAAAAATGGTGGGCCACTGTGTTATGGCAATTTCTCCAGTGTGGCTGCTATTACCACCATTGGAAAAAGGGACATTTTTCCATTCAACAGCCCGAAGGGTGGCTTTCCCGACTACCTCTTCCCAGAATCCCTACATTGTAAGGAGTCTACTGGTTCCCTTTCTAAGGATAGAGCAATACTATCCTCATGAAACTTACAACTGAGTTGGGAAAGACATGCACTAAAGAAGGTATTACAAGTGTGAGGAGATTTACAAAAACTGAGTCCAGGATGCACAGAGACTATATATCTGCTTCAAAGAGCTGTAGACGGAATATCTGTCCCCACTATAATGACTCCAAAATGGCTTTAGCTCTAATCTCAGCCTCTTTTCAGAGTTATAGAGCTATGTTCCCAATTATACACTTGCAGTTCCAACATAAATGGAATTAGCTCTTCTAATTCAACATGTCTAAACCCAAATTCACCATCTCCTTATCCACATAATGCTCTTTCTAACTTTCCTACTTATTTTAGTGGCCTTGTCCTTTTCCCAGTCACTTATCAGCAGACCTAAGATCCATCTTGTATTCCTTTTTGTCTTTCACATCCATTCTGTTGCCATTTGTTAGGTTCAATTTTGATAATGGCCCTCCCACCTCATTATTTTTTCCATTCCTGTATGCACCAGCACTGGGCTTTTAAGTAAATTAAAATCATTATTATTTATCCAATAAATATTCACTTGCTTATTCAATAAATATTTGAATGCACATCATAGATTATGCCTTGTGCTAGGGATATAATAGCAAGCAAAACATCTATTGTCTTGCTTTCATGGAGTTTACAGGGTCATAGCTGAGGTAGATATTTAATGAATGATCTTTCCTAGAGTATACATATTATCTACAAAATACAAATGCTATAAAGGTAAAGTATGGGCTACCAAGCAAAAGAATAACAGGGGTACCTGATATATTTTGTTGGGGAGAAATTCTCTGAGACCTAAGGGAGGAGTAGGAGTTAGCCAGAAAAGGAACAGAAGTAAAAGCACTCCAGGTGGAGGGAAAAAGTCTTGCAAAGTTTCTATTTCTAGAGAGTGTAGGGTATTTGAAGCTGGAATGAAAGGCAGAAGTCATGCTGTGCAGGATATCAGCAGTATTTTTAAGGAGTTTGGCTAAGGGAGTAAAAATAGAGATTTGAGATATATATAAAAAATAAAATGAGCAGAGTTTGTTAACGCTTGTGTATGATGAAGTAGAGGAGAGGCTAGATTTCTGACTGAGGTAATTGGGTAGATGGAGTACTGTTTGGTGAGACAGGGAACCCAGGTTTGGAAGGCAGGATGATGAGTTCAGTTTTGGATATGCTAAGTTTGAGGAAAATAGAAGTATCTAAGTGTCTCTTTAGGAAGTAACTGTTTATTTGGGTATGTACTTGTTGTCAAGGAGACCATTCATCTAATGGGTGTTAAAACATGTAGAATGACTATATGAGAAGGTAGGTTATAGTTAATGCCGCATTAAATCGGTGGCTTAGGGAAAAACTCATGGAGAAAGTGACGTCTGAGAGGACCTTGAAAGAGAAATAGAATTTTGACAAATAGTCCTTTGTTGTCCACATTTGCGAATGATGCACTCTGATGCTGACAGGATGTTCTAAGATTTTTAAAAATTTTTATTTATTTAATAAATAAAATTATTTAATAAATAAAATCTCAGAGAGAGAGAGAGTGCAAGCAGGGGGAGCGGCAGAGGGAGAAGCAGACTCCCCACTGAGCAGGGAGCCCAGTGTGGGACTTAATCCCAGGATCCTGGGATCATGACCTGAGCTGAAGTCAGACACTTAACTGACTGAGCCACCCAGATATCCCAGGATGTTCTAAATTTTGAATTTGTTTATGGACTGGTGTAGAATGGTAGGGGATGCATTGATCCTTTCTTTGAGGGGTCCTCAAGTGACAGTTTCTATAGATTATTTCTTTTGGGCTGATCATTTTCTTCCAGTTTCCTGCCCTGGAGTTTTAAAAGTTGGCTGCCAGTGTTCTGGAAGTGAAATGGGGAAGAGAGTTCTGGGTATTACCATTTCATAGATGAACTTTTCATTAATTTCTCTGTTTTATGACACTCCTGCCCTTAGCAGTATCTGATGACCCAAGACCAGAGTTCTTTAGGTTTAACTTCCCCAGAGAGTAGTATATGCCTGGGTGGAAAAGAAGAACCCACCTTTTTCCTTGGGGAGGAGATCTGGAAATTTCACTGCTGTTTAACTTTTCAACAAATTCTCCAGTTTTCCAAAGTTCCAGGTGCTTCTAACTCCCAAGGCTTTATGAAGTTCTGAGGGGAGAGGAAGAAACCTCTTGCTGCTTATCATCCTCCTTCAAGCTTAAGTTCACACTTCCTTTGGCCTGCTAACTCAGAACCATCATTTATTTCCTTTCTAGATTCCAAACTTTTGTCCAGTTCTTCTGTTCTCTTTGCCTTTTTGTGCTATCTTCCTTCACTGTCTGCGGTGGTCTGAATGTTTGTGTCCCCCCCCAGATGTATATGTTGAAATCGTTGTGCCCAATATGATGGTATTTGGAGGTGGGGCCTTTGGGAGATGGTTAGGTCATAAGGGTAAAGCCTTCAAGAATGGGATAATGCTTTTATTTTTTTATTTTTATTTTTTTTTTTAAGAAGAAAAGATTTATTTATTTACTTACGAGAGAGAGAGAGAGAGTGATTGGGGGGTGGGAGTTGGGGCAGAGAGCGAAAGAGAGAATCTTAAGCAGGTTCCATGCCGAAAGTGGAGCTGATGTGGGGTTTGATCTCACCACCCTGGGATCATGACCTGAGCTGAAATCAAGAGTTGGAATTTTAACCCACTGAGCCACCCAGGCCTTGGGATTAGTGTTTGTTTTTTTTTTTTTTTTTAAGATTTTTTTATTTATTTGACAGACAGAGATCACAGGTAGGCAGAGAGGCAGGCAGAGAGAGAGGAGGAAGCAGGCTCCCCGCTGAGCAGAGAGCCCGATGCGGGGCTTGATCCCAGGACCCTGAGATCATGACCTGAGCTGAAGGCAGCGGCTTAATCCACTGAGCCACCCAGGCACCCCAGGATTAGTGTTCTTATAAAAGAAACCCAACAGAAGTCCCTAGACCTTTCAGTCATGCAAGGAAACAAAGAGAGTTCTGCAAGAGGAAGAGGACCCTCACCTGACCAGGCTGGCACCCTGATCTCAGACTCCCGGCCTCCAGAACTGTGAGAAATAAAATTCTGTTGTTTAGAAGCTACCCAGTGTGATATTTTATTATAGCAGCCCAAATGGTCTAAGACACTGACATTCAGAAAGAGCTGGAATAAACTTGGGTTTAATCTGCTATGTGTACCAGTAATGCAATTTCTAAAATGTGCTTAACTATAACGATAGTAAATACTGGAAAATGCTAGATTAATAAATTATATATTCTAATTTTCTCCTATAATAATGTACTTAAAAAAAGATTTTATTTATTTATTTTGAGAAAGAGAGAGAGCACATGTATGAGCAGTGGTGGGGGTGGGTGGGGAGGGATGGGGAGAGGCAGAGGAAGAGAGAGAATCTTAAGCTGACTCCATGCTAAGCCGGGAGACCGACACGGGGCTGGATCTCAGGACCCTCAGATCATGACCTGAGCTGAAATCGAGAGTCAGACCCTTAACTGAGCCACCCCGGCGCCCTAATAACATACTTCTTTAAGGGAAATGTTTCATAAACTCGGACAGCATTTTGAGCTTCGATTATTTTATGGTTCATTTAGTGCTATTAGTGCCTTATATAACTTCAGGCATCCTTTTTCTCTCTTAAGCCCATTTGCATCAGATAATCACTAAATTAATGAAAGAATATTTACAGGAAACTGTTTAAAGAATGGGCTTTGGTTTAAAAAAAAGGCTAAAGCTATTAGAAACAAAAGGCACAAGGACAAAAACACCTACATTTAATTAACACTAAAGTTGTGAAATCCACTGACAACAATTAATGAAATTGGGAATTTAGGCTGGTAGCATAAACTGAAGTATAATTGCTCTATGCCTGAGGATGGGACTTAGAATGATGGCATCGGGTAATACAGGTGGTGGGATGGTCCAAGAATGATTTCTCAAGATCCCAAGATAATGTCAGCTTTAAGGAAATAATTGAAAGTTCTGTATCTTTTCCTGTTTTTTTTTTTCTTTTCTCCATGTCCTTTCCCATCTTACCAAATGCTCTATTTAAACTACAGATTAAATTTCTTCAAATCTATATAATTAAACCTTAAGAAAATCAGAACAAGCTAAGACTTTCATAACATTTTCCTTACTTCTGTTAGATTATAGTCCTAAACTCCAGTCCCAAAGAGAAATTCATTTATCACTCCATCAACTCATTCATTCATTTACTCATCCAGGAAATAATGAGCACCAATTTTTTAAGCACCGATTCTGTTTGGAATATTAGAAGATACTGGTGGACACAGAGGTGAACAAAAGAAAATGCACTCCCTGTGGTCAGGTAGCTTTTAGTCAAGGAGAGGAGACAGATATTAATTAAGCCCAAGAATCAGATAAACTGAGATAAGTATCCTGAGGAACAAAAACCAAGTTTTGCTGGCAGGTATATAAAGAAAAGAATCCTCCTACACTGAGGGCCAGGGAAAACTGGAAGGAAATGACAGTTGAGCTTAGATTTTAAGAATGCCTATTTAAATAAACTAAATGGGGAGTGGCAACATGGAATCAGTATTTACAAGCACAGTAAGGGAGTACAAGGTATTTGAGAGAGGAGACAAGCCCAGTGCGGGGAGGGCTTAAAGAGGACCGTGATTGAGCTGGGGAAGTAAAATAAATGATCAGATCATAGAATAATGAGAAGCCTGCAATATCAGGACCAGGAATGAAGGAGTAATGTAAAAGAAGAATTTTCTTCAAATAGCAATACTTACATGGGAGAAGTTGACCTGATACTCCTGTTTCATTGCAGTTGTTCTAACCAGATGAAGCTGATAGAGGACGGTGAATTTGAGTGACACCCACCCCCACCACCTCAGGATCAGACCCTTACTAGATCTAACTGCAGACTCTTTTCTGATTAAAGATGAACAATGAATGGGACTACTTGCTTTAGCCAATTATGTAAAGACCTATAGACTCATTTTATCCAATCCAGAATGCTAGCTTTTAATGCTGAATTAGTATGAACACCGTTAAGTTCTTTTTTTCTGGTACTTCTGAGTACCTCAACCCAGCCAGGATTTCTTTCTTTGCAGGTGTTTCCTTGCCTGGCAAGAAAATATTTGATTTTTAGTTTTTTAGCTTCGATGTTTTTTGTTTGTTTTGACAGTAAGACAGAGGGTGTGGGGTCATTTAATATTTCAATCAGAAAAACATACCCTCTGGTTGCAGTTTGGAGGATGTGTTGAAGAATCAGTGGATTCCTGGAGCCAAGTCAGATTATTGCAGCAGTCCGGGCAGGAGGTGTTACAGCCTGCTCTAGAATGGGGGCAGTGGAGACAGACAGTAATGGATAGATTTGAGAGATATCCTGGAGGCAAACCCACAAGATTTGGGGATGGATTGGATATGAGGATGGAGAGAAGAGTCATAGATGACTTCTGGCCTTGATGGGATGGTGATGTCAGTCATTAAGTTAGGGAACCCTGAAAGACACCCAAATTGGAGGGTGCAAAAAGAAGACTGAGTTCAGTGTTGCTGTTTATCGTCATCCAAATTATTTACATGGGAATCAAGCTTTTTAAAGAAAGAATCCTGCACAGAATTCGTTTTTTATGTGTATTATATTTCAGAGTCATTAGACCTACAGTTTTTTTCTATGTGATACTATTGATTTACTTATTATGAATCTCTCTAGATTTTCCTTGGGCAATCCTCTTGGTATTTTCCACTAAATAACGACCATAGTCATTTCAAATCACATTTTAAAGGAAATTACATATAAAGGTATTGTGTGGCTTTGCTATGGATCACTTATGCAGAGTGGAGCACATACTGCGAGTTCAATTTGAAAAATAAAACAAAAAAGGCAAAGGCTTTCTTACATTAGTGCATTGTAATGTGCGAATATTGGTTTGGATGGATGTAATTGTAGAAATCAAATATGGGCCTGGGGAAATGTTACCTATTGCTCACTTAGCATTGATTCGTAGTGGCAGCAGGTTTAGATAAAATCTGGGATCAATGGACTGTCACAATTAAATGATCTCTCTCATTTCCAAGGGAGGAGAAGAAACCCTGACTCTTTTGCAAAACTAACATTTTCTTTTCTGACAAAAGCAGTATGTTTTCAATATAGGAAATAGGGAAAACAAAAGTTTTTATTCTAGAGCTTTTTTAATTTTTTCCAGATAGATGCCAGCTAAGAGGTTCAGAACAGGGTGCCTGGGTGGCTTAGTTGGTTTAACATCTGCCTTTGGCTCAGGTCATGATCCCAGGGTCCTGGGATAGAGTCTCTTGTCCAGCTCCCTGCTTGGCAGGGAGCCTGCTTCTCCCTCTGTTCCTCCCCCCTGCTTGTGCTCTTGCTCTCTCTCTCATACGCTCTCTTCCTCAAATAAATAAATACAATCTTTATTTATTTTTAATTATTTTTTTAAAGATTGTATTTATTTACTTGACAGACAGAGATCACAAGCAGGCAGAGAGGCAGGCAAAGAGAGAGAGAGGGAAGCAGGCTCCCTGCTGAGCAGAGAACCCGATGTGGGGCTCTATCCCAGGACTCTGAGATCATGACCTGAGCTGAAGGCAGAGGCTTTAAACCACTGAGCCACCCAGGCACCCCAATACAATCTTTAAAAAAAAAAAGAGGTTCAGATCAAGTCTCCCCAAAACGTTCCATTTTGGCATGTGGGCTATTTTGAGCTGAAGGTGTTGAGACCCTGCAGCCTCAAGAGAAACTTTTGCCCCTCTCTTAGCTACCTTGAAGAATTTAAATTGGGGTCTTTCTCAGAATAAGAGTTATTATCAGAGATAATCTGAGTGACCTATCTGTATGGCAGGGCAAACATCTAATTACCAAACATCTGCATTTCTTATTGCCCTGCTCTTCTGCCTTTTAAAGTCCCAGGCTCCTATCCCAGTCCTTAGCTCAGGATGGCATAGATATCTCATTTTACCTGTTTGTCTTTAAATCTCTCATGTATGTGGGGGTTCCTATACATACGAGATTCGATTTGATTTTTTTCCTGTTAATATGCCTCATAACAATTTAATTCTTAGGGTAACTGGAACAACCTTTGAAGAGTAGAAGAAAATCCATCTCTCCATGCCCGACCCCTCCCACCCCTATTAGTGAGGCTTTTGGGTTTTCTTTCTTTTCTTTTTTTATTTAAAGATATTCAGGGAGTGGGGGGAAAAAAGCCTAAACAGAATCTCTCAATCCTATTTGTGGCCCATAATTCTAGTTGTTTCAAAATTTTAATTCACAGCTAGATTATCCTTAACACCATAATGTGACTAGATAAGAAGTAAAATTACATGCTTACATCTATTATTCCCCCTAATATGGAACTGATTTTTTTTTTTTTAAGATTTTACTTATTTATTTTACAGACAGAGATCGCAAATAGGCAGAGAGGCAGGCAGAGAGGGAAGGGAGGAAGCAGGCTCCCTGCTGAGCAGAGAGCCCCATGCGGGGTACGAGGCTTGAACCCAGGACCCTGGGATCATGACCTGAGCCAAAGGCAGATGCTCGAGGACTGAGCCATCCAGGCACCCCTGGAATTGATCTTTAAGGAGCTAATTTTGGCCATATTTTTGGTAAACCTCTAATGTACACTTTTAAGGTATTGGTGCAACTTTTTTCCCTTTCTTTCCTTTTTTTTTTTCTAAAGTAGGCCCCAAGATTAGTATGGAGCCCAACGTGGGGGAGGGGGTGGTGCTTGAACTCATGACCCTGAGATCAAAACCCTGAGCTGAGATCAAGAGTCAGACACTTCACCCACTGAGGCACCCAGGCACCCCTGATGCTGCTCTTTTTTTTAAAAAAAGAATGTATTGTTCCTGTCTTATATTATGTATCACATTACCTCTTTAAGTTTATTATATTCATGTTTCTTGTTATGTGTGTTCCACTTTAACTATACTGTAGAGGCTGTTTTTAGGCAGCAGGCTTGAATAGTGGTAAGCTGAGTAAGGTAAAAATGCCCACAGGGGCCACTGGGTTGAATGCAAATAGGCTCAGAAGGCAGCCCACCTCAAAACATCCATAGGCCCTAGCTGACCAATAGGTTACTTAAAAGTGGGCCTAGGTACCAAAAAAGGAAAATTCCATCCGCTCCCATACTTCCTCACTCACCAGCTTAATTCTTGCCCCCAAAACTGGCTCCTGGTAGACAGTTTTCCCTTTGCTATACTGCCCTCTGTTCCCTTACAGCACATTCGATAAACTTCTATTTTGTTTGTTCTGTCTTGGGTGAAGCTTTTTTTTTTTTTAAAGATTTTATGTATTTATTTGACAGACAGAGATCACAAGTAGGCAGAGAGGCAGACAGAGAGGGAAGGGAGGAAGCAGGCTCCCTGCTGAGCAGAGAGCCCCACGCAGGGCTGGATCCCAAGACCCTGAGATCATGACCTGAGCTGAAGGCAGAGGCTTTAACCCACTGAGCCACCCAGGTGCCCCTTGGGTGAAGCTTTTTTTTTTTTTTCTTATTTATTTTATTATAAACATATAATGTATTTTTATCCCCAGGGGTACAGGTCTGTGAATCGCCAGGTTTACACACTTCACAGCACTCACCATAGCACATACCCTCCCCAATGTCCATAACCCAACCCACCTCTCCCAACCCCCCCTCCTCCCAGCAACCCTGTTTTGTGAGATTAAGAGTCACTTATGGTTTGTCTCCCTCCCAATTTGGGTGAAGCTTTTTACCAGCAGAGCCGCAGGCCTCCACTGGACTGGTTGCCCCACATGTACTATGTTGGTTGACCTCCTTAGCTGTCTCAGTATTCTGACCTTTGGGCTGATAGGGAGCAGAATATGATACCCCAAAATACGCTTTTGTGGCATATGGGGTATTTTGAGAAACTGGGGCCGGATGCTTGGTTCCTGGGACCTATTTTGAAAGCATAAGCAGCACTATAGTTGTATTAGTTATATATATATATTTTTTAAAGATTTTATTTATTTATTTATTTGACAGACAGAGATCACAAGTAGGCAGAGAGGCAGGCAGAGAGAGAGGAGTAAGCAGGCTCCCCGCTGAGCAAAGAGCCCAATGCGGGGCTCGATCCCAGGACCCTGGGATCATGACCTGAGCCGAAGGCAGAGGCTTTAACCCACTGAGCCACCCAGGCGCCCCATGTATTAGTTATATTATTAACTTAGCTCTATGTTCTGTTTTGTTCCCTACTTGTTTTTTTATGTTAATGAAGTCCTATGTACTATTAATCATTTTACCTTTGCCCTTTTGACTCTACCCCTCAGTTGCACATTGATTATAAGAATCTAATGGGGAAACAGATGATAACATTTGTTTTACAATTTTTTAATGTACCACATCCCAATGGCACCTCACTGTCTGGAAGAATGCAAACCTCCAGATTGTGTCAAGGACCCACTCCCACAGCCTTACAAGGTTTAAAGACATTCCTCACTCTCCTCATATATTTTACTTGCCCAAACATTTAAATAAGCTGTCCCTAGGCCCAACAGGGCAAGGCACTTTTAGGAATGACCCCCTATTTCCTCATTGGGCTGCCCTTCTGATAAAAAACGGCTCCTTGCTTCAAGACCTGTGTCTCAGACACTAGCTTACTGCGCCTCGGGATGCCCGGACACTCTGAGTTTGGTAACAAAATTGCAGACACCAGAGAGTCTCAGAAAATAGAGAAGTTACACCTTTGCAAAGGAAATTTACATTAGAAAGAGGGCCAATACTGGAAAGAAAGCTGTTACCAGAGATAACACTGCTAAGTACCAACTCACCTGCACCGCAGGGCAAATTTTCTATACCAAATAATTCCTTTTCTCATCTTCCTGTGATTTGCTTCCCTTCCAATTTGAGGCCCTGGGCCCCTCCCCCTTTCTTTAGCTCAGAGTGGTATATAAGGCTCAGTTGCTTGGCTATCTTTTTGGAGTCTCTTATCTTTGTGGGGCTCACCTACAGAGTTAGAATGGCTTTTCTCCTGTGAACCTGACTGACTACTGGGTTTCACTGTAGTTGGTTCTAACCACCTGAAGCTGATAAAGGACAATGCAGATTGGAGACGACCCCTCCCCCGCCCCGCCTTGGCCCCTCCTGCTGGCAAAAAGCAGAGCTGGCTGAGGACTCTCTCCTGACTAATAAACAAAGGAGCTTGTTTTAACCAGTTATACTGAGGGGGAGCAGAATATGCCATTCCAAAATACTCTTCTTTGACATAAGGATTATTTTGAGCTGATTATTTTTAAGAAACAGCAGACACAGGAATATTTCTGAAAACAGAATAGAAGTTGCCTTTTTGTGAGGGAAATTACATTTATAAGGGAAATCTCCATTTGTGCAGGGTGTCTCCCTCTCTGTACGGGAAGAGGAGGGTAATAAATTTCTAGAAACTCTTAGCAAAGAGAAAGCAGAGACTTAAGCCTATATTAACAACCATACACTTGTTTACTGCGCTTTTTCTTCGTATCCTCCCATAAATGGCCTCCCCTTCTCTCCCAACATCTTCTTTTGTTTTTAGATGAAGACGTATTAAAGGTGATGGCTTGACCATTTCAGAGAGTTAATCAGTTTTCCTGGGTGTCTCCCATGAATACAGGAGGTATCCATGTTATTAAACTTCTTTTTGTTTTCTTCTGTTAATCTGTCTTTTATTACAGGGGGTCTCAGCCAAGAACTCAGAAGGGTAGTGTTCCCTCTACCTTTTATTATTTTTTCTTTCACTACGGTTTACAAAGTCAAAGACTCTTTTCAATTCTTAATTAGCTCAGCCACCATAAACTGTCCTCCCTCTCTGCTTCCTAGCATTTAAAACCCCTGACTTTTCTCCCTTGATGGAATACTCAAGGGATTCCATGTATTCTAAGATACAGGTTCCTTTGCATGGCTGAGTTTGTTTGACACTTATTTCTAAACTTGCATTTCTGGGCCTCCTCGGTGCTCTCTTCCTGGGCTGCATCCCCACCTAGTTCCTACCTGCCTTTTCATCTACTCGAGCATTTCTCATGGTTTCCTCATCTTCCTCTTACTTTACCAGTTTTTCCTATCTTTGCTTCTTTAATTTTCCCTAGGGTTGATTGGTGGCGAGTTCACTTTTTTTTTAAAGATTTTTATTTATTTAACACAGAGAAAGAGATCACAAGTAGGCAGAGAGAGAGAGGGGGAAACAGGCTCCCCGCTAAGCAGAGAGCCCAACATGGGGCTTGATCCCAAGATCCTGAGACCATGACCTGAGCGGAAGGCAGAGGCTTAACCCACTGAGCCACCCAGGTGCCTCGCTAGTTTACCTTTTTAAAGGAAAAGAAAGCTTTTGCTCCAGTTATCAAAGAAAATCTTTTTTTATCTTCCAAGAAAACTGCTATAAATAAGCATCTTCTAAAGAAAATGGGCACCAGAAAAGGAAATACCTATTTCTTTTTTTAAAAAGATTTTATTTATTTACTTGAGAGAGAGACAGTGAGTGAGAGAGAGCATGAGAGGGGATAGGGTCAGAGGGAAAAGTAGACTCCATGCTGAGCAGGGTGCCCTTTGAGGGACATGACCCTGGGACT
Source organism: Meles meles (assembly GCF_922984935.1). NCBI lineage: Eukaryota > Metazoa > Chordata > Mammalia > Carnivora > Mustelidae > Meles > Meles meles. Next base: position 84,546,009 of record NC_060071.1, on the reverse strand, counting down.
TCAGGATCATGACCTTAACCAAAGGCAGTTGCTTAACCAACTGAGCTATCCAGGCGCCCCAGAAATGACTATTTTCATAAACTCTCTCCTTTAGGACCTTGAAGCATTATCTTTTTGCCACCTGTAGTGCTTAACTCATTGTGACTGTTTATGTATTCATCCATTTACTTTCCTGTAATAATTATGTGGGCTGGCTTATGAGGAGACTTTACATCCCATGTAAAGATAATTTTGCTCAGCATCTAAATTTACTACTTCTAGAATATGATATTTATATCATTTGGGGGCTACTTGGCAAACATGTTAATTCAACTCTACTGATTTCTCTTTTTAGTTAAAAGATTTTCAATTCTAGCTATATATTTAAGTTAGGTCTATCTTACTGTTGCATGAGCATTAGAAATCTATTGGCTAGGCTTGGTTCAGGGTCTTTTACTGTGTCATTATAGGCTATTTTGCTAAAACAAGCTGTAACTGAACTAACATGAGTTCACTCCTTGGTGAGTTACAGCTGGAGGCTGTACCAGGTGTTGTCATGCAAAGGAAACTTTATTTGCAGCAAATGAGGAGATCGTGGGAAAAACTTCCAAGGCTGTGTCTCCTTTAGTGGGAGCCAGTGGATTTCTCTTATTTAGGTTTAGGATAAATATTCAGAAAGGGTAGTTTTATCATTGCATGCAAAGGTGGGCATAAGGTTGCACAAGCATACTCAGAAAACATGCCTGGGGGCACCTGGGTGGCTCAGTGGGTTAAGCCTCTGCTTTTGGCTCAGGTGGTGATCTCAGGGTCCTGGGATTGAGTTGCACATTGGGCTCTCTGCTCAGTGGGAAGCCTGCTTCCCTTTCTCTCTTTCTCTCTCAGCCTGCCTCTCTGCCTCCTTGTGATCTCTGTCTGTCAAGTAAATAAAATCTTTAAAAACAATAACAACAACAACAACAACAAATGCCTGTATCCACATGCATCCTGCTATGCTAATGAAGCTTGTGTTCCCCCTATGGTGGAGACTTTAACATTATAATAAGGTAGAGGTAACTGTTGACTATTCATTCCATTGTCCATTTGTGTAGGTTTGAGTTGTTCATGGTGGAGCTCAAACTGGTGTAGGCCACTGGAGCTCTTCCTGTTTGCCTCTAAAAGGTAAGGTTAACATTCCTATGAAGAGGAAGTGGGGTTATTGGGGGTCTTGCTGGTGACAGTTTTAACATCATTAACCCTGTGGGGTACAGTTTCAAAGCTACCAAGTTTTAAGGTATTTGACTGTTATCCCTTTTGCCCCAATACCATCAAAACAGCCTATTAATCAAATACAGCTGACTTTTTTATAGTAAGGGAAATCACTACCTTGACAGAGTCTTAGGGTCTTGAAAGGTAGAAAGAAAAGTTGAGACGTTGTCCTTTGGAGAGCAAGAATTCATGTCCTTTTCAAGGCCCTTTTAGCTAGACTAAGAATCAAATCGACATCAGACAGATTAACAGGAGAAAATAAAATTTAATAGTATGTATACTGGGAATCCACACAGATGTGGACAGTCAAACACATTCAAAGATAGGCAAAATGAGATATATATGTTATCCTGAAGGCAAGAGAGGAAGTAGGGGCCTGGGATTTAGAGGGAGGTAATACAATTTATAGGAAGGTGAAAAGATAAAATGTTTGGTAAACAAATGTTTACTGGGTCACTCAGAAACAACAGGACAAAGGACAAAGAGAGAACTTGATCAAAGTGGTCTTGCTAGGTTCCTCATTGTCTGCTATACCTAGTTTATATCATAATGTAGTTATCCATGGTGATAACTCTCTTCCTGGGCAGACTCTCTATCTAAAAATCTTGTAGGCAGTTGAGGGGAAGGTAAAGAACTTTTCCTGAAGTTTCAGGGTTTTGATTGCTTTTTAAGTCAAAATAGTCTTCATGGAAAAGTGGCCCATCTTGGAGTGGTCTGTTCTTGGTCCTTGTTGTCTATAAGCACCCTTCTAGTGAGTGGCCAATATGGAAGTCAAACCTCTATCTGGCTGACTCTACAGCCCCCATGATTAACCACAAGATTGCACAGTGAATTTTCTCTTAACCGTGAGAGGTAATTTCATGTAAAAAGTTTGTAAAGTTCAAACTGAGAACCTCTGATACCACCAAGGGATCTTCCCCTTCAAAAGATTCTCTTCTCTTTGCTTATAGGACTGAATTAGAGTCCCATCTATTTCTACATGAAATGCTTTTGTGAAAGTCTCCCAAAAAATCTTCTCCAACATCTATAGATTTTCCAAACTTCTTTTTTTTTTTTTTTAAATCTGAGGTTCTCACAAATATGTAAATCAATTGTTATAGATTTGTGAGCTCTGAAGTTTATGTTCCTAAAACTATACTACTAAATTTTTCTGTACATTTCTCTTCATCTTGTCTAGGCTTTGAGAAGTCTTTGGCAATGATTCATCACTTAAAATGGTACAAGGCCATATAATCAACCATGAGGGATTTTCCTGTGGAAAGAGTAATTTTAAGAGGTAATTAGCTTTGGGTGTTACTGGCTGATAGGACAGGAAGGGAAGTAGGTCAGAAGGAGAGATAGAAATAGAATGATATACAGGAGCATAGGATGGGGGAAGAACAGTAGTATAAAAATCTTTCACTTCAAGTTGAGATTTGAAGTACCTTGAAGAGAGCTAGTATTAAGTTTTTCAAATTTTGATTTGGCTAAGGAATCTCTTTTTTTTTTTTTTTTAATATTTTTTATTTATTTGACAGAGAGAAATCACAACTAGGCAGAGAGGCAGGCAGAGAGAGAGGAGGAAGCAGGCTCCCTGCAGAGCAGAGAGCCTGATGCGGGGCTCGATCCCAGGACTCTGGCTCGATCCCAGGACTCTGGGATCATGACCTGAGCCGAAGGCAGAGGCTTTAACCCACTGAGCCACCCAGGAGCCCCTGGCTAAGGAATCTCTTAATAAAGCAGTTCTGGAATCTGAATTTCCTCGGCATGCTTCCTCAGACAATACAAACAAGTTGATCACTGGCATTTAGCATTTTGTTCCCTTTTCATTCTATAATGCCTATCAAATGAGTAATTTTGTTGATATCTAAAGCTCTGTAGATTCTACATTGGTGAAATTATATTACTTGAAAACACAAGTAGAATAATTTGAGGCGTAGCATAAATACACCTGAGAAGAAGGAGTCCAGCCCAGAGTAGATGACACAAATTTAGACTGAGACTAATCCATGTGCATCTGGGAATAGTCAAAATTGTTGCTCATGTACTTTGTGAATTGGATCACCAGCCTAATGGCTATACCATCTCCTATGTGCTATAATAGAGAATGTATATTGGTTTCTGCCCCCAGTTGCTGGCAAGAGCTCCTGAAACCTTTGTGTTTTCCTAAGGGATAAGAACACTAGGAGTATCTCTAGTTCTAATATTAATCTCTGACCTCTCTTCCAGATGCAGAGTTTCTGAAACACCTGTAATTTCTCGGGGATAGGAATGTCTTTTGTTCTAATGAGGTGACTCTGGGTGGGCTCCTGAATGAGGGATGGTCATCAGAAAGACTAACCCATATTTAGAAGCTTGGAATTTTCAGCCCCATTCTCCCCATTCTTTTGAGAAGGGAATAGGTGAAAATGGAATTCACAATTGATAATGTCTATGTGATGAAACCTTCATAAATCCTAAAAGTATGGGGTTTGGAGAGTTTCCAATTTGGTAAAAACATCCATACCTGGAGAATGATATACCCCAAGTCCACAGGGACAGAAGCTCTTAGACTCAGGACTCTCCCAGAGCTTGCCCTATGTATCTCTTCATCTGGCTCTTCATCTGTATCTTTTCTTTTTTTCCCCTAAGATTTTATTTATTTATTTGATAGAGAGAGAGAAAGGATAAACAGGGAGAGTGGAAGAGGGAGAAGCAGGCTCCCTGCTGAGCAGCATTTAATCCTAGGACCCCAAGATTACGACCTGAGCTGAAGGGAGTAGCTTAACCAACTGAGCCACCCAGACACCCCACTTCATCTGTATCTTTTATCATATCCTTTAATGAACTCCCCAACATACTGTTGGAGTGCAAGAATTTCTGTCTCCTTCAAGGTTCTTTCTAGCTATGCTAAGAATCAAATCAACACGAGGCAGAGTAACAGGAGGTAATTAAATTTAATAGTGTACATATGGGAAATCTATAAAGACATGGAAAGAGGCAAAATGAGGTATATATGTCATTCTGAATTAAGTGGTCTGGGACTTCAGAGGAGAGGAATGTAATTCACAAGGTGATAAGAAAAGCAGATGTTTGGTAATTAGATGTTTGCCCTGCCATATAGATGGGTCACTCAGATAAAATATATCTCCGCTAGTAACTCTTATTCTGAAAAATACCCCCAATTTAGATTCTTCCATGTAGTTAAAGGAGAAGCAAGTTTTTCTTGAGCCCATAGGGTGTCAATTGCCTTTGGCTCAGAATAATTTTCATGCCCAAGTGGCCCATCTGGGTACTGCCTGCCTTCTACTCCTTTAGTAGGTAGGTGGTTCTCTGAGTTCTGTGAGCCATCAGAGCATATTAATTGAACCCAATTAGGGGGTTTTTGGAAGCTCTAATCTATAGCTGATTGGTCAAAAGCACAGGGAGAACCTGAGCTTTCAACTGGTATCTGAAGTGTGTGTGTATGTGTGTGTGTTTGTGTGTGTGTGTGTGTGTGTTGGGTAGGGGAACTGAGTCCTTAACCTGTGAAATCTGATGTTATCTCTGTGTTGATAATGTTAGAATTCACTTACATTGTAAAACACCTAGCTGGTACTGCAGTGAATTGCTTGGTGTGGGGAAAAACCTCTACATATTTGGTGACCACAAGGGTCAGAAGTGTTCTGTGTGAGTAGTAAAGGAGACAAACAGGAAAGAAACACAGTATGGAAGAACTGTTTTGTTGTTGTTGTTGTTGTTTGTTTTTTCTCTACACAGAAAGGTGGTAAAGCTGTTTTTTCTTTACACCAATGGAAAACTCAACTCACTTATAATTCCTTGTGGAAGGAAAGGTTAAGAGGAAATCTGACCCAGAACCAGAATCTCAGGGACATCTCAGGACTGAAGGAATTTCCCATGATGTTTTGATAATTGACCAAGGGTAGAGTCTGTCCACAGGATACCAGAATGAGAAGAAATCTTCAGAAATTCTCCATTCCCAGGGCAGCTCAATGAATGGTCTTATCATGGACCTATTCCCTTTCTCTTCCCTATTACTTTTCTCTCACAGATACACACAAAAAAGGAAGAATAATTATGGTTAGCAATTAGTCAGGTTTCCACTAAGGGCAAAGGTTTTGTAAATCTGATTCAATAATCAAAGAATCTAACCCTAAAAAGGGTTTCATGTTCCAAGGGAGTCAAAATACACTCATTATTGGAGGAAATTAAAAAGAAAGAAAGAAACTGAAGCTTAAATCCAAGGTGTACTTACCTCAACACAATCATCTTGGAGACTTTTGAAGAGAAGAGACTCTATGGGCCTTTGAGGAACACTCTTTCCTTGAGGATGGTTAAGCCACTGTGGTGAACAGACTTCTACTGTGTCTTGATGGGACTGTGAAGATTGTTGAAATACCATCAAAATAGCCTGTTGATAAAGAAAAGCCATGTTTGTGTTTACTGCAGTATGGGAGATCACTACCTTAACAGAGTCTTAGCAATATATCTCAGAGGAGATAGTAACAGTGGCAGAGTTATGAAGTTTATGAGTTTGATTTAAGATAGATTTTTAATGCTTCATACTGGGCAAAACTCACGATATAATAGTTTCAAATTGGTAAATATAGCAAGGTACTATTTTCAAAGCAAATCTTCAAGAATGAACAGTCATTTGAGGAGCTTAATTAAACTATCCATTGTCTTGAGAAGGGGATATTTATTCTAATGACAGTAAGTGGAGCAGTTCAGTGGTCAGATAAATGGAATTTTGGCAAGTTCCTGAAACAAGCTATAGTTATTGCAATTTTCATCTTCTTGGGCATCAACTTCCTACAATAGTAAATTTATGTTAATGCACACAGTTGAACAGTAATGTCATGTTGTAGACAGTAAGTTGTGGAGATGGTCTCATTTGTCAATACTTACCCCCCAATACACACACACACACACACACACACACACACTTTTTTTCTTGTTGAAACTTTGGAAATTTAGGTTCAGGAGCCATATGAAATGTTGCTTCAGTTTGCAAAGTTCTTTCTGTTTGCAGTGACACTTTTTCGCTTAGTTGACTTAGAATTTGCTTTATTCTGTTGTCAGTTGGGATTTATTTTGTAAAATGAAATTAAAATGCCAACAGTGAATTTAAAGCACATAATGGCCTATAAAAATGAGAACATTTAGCCACAATCAACATAACTTTTTCCATTTTAAATCATGGTCAAAATTGGAAAGGAAAATTTAAAAGTATGATTTCTTTTTTTTTTTCTCCCAGCAGGCATTATTAAATATAGAAAGCTTAAAATTTCAGAAACAGTCTATGTTAACATGATTTAAATAAAATATTCTGTTAAGATCATTTAAAAAATAGAAATCTGGGGTAATCTTGGTGCTATATTTTTATTGTACACTTTAAAAAATGTTCTTTTGCCAAATACAAAATCAGTTAAAAATTTGCAAAGCATACTTACTTTTTGTTTCCAGATGATTTGTTGAAAATAACATCCTTTGGTTTTAAAAGCAATGAAATTTTTATTATAACATTTTAGAAAATGTACCAAAGAACAAATGAGAAAGGAAAATTTGTTAAAAAAAAAAAAAAAAAGGCTACTTTCTAGAGACAGCCACTGTATTAGTTTTTTATGCTGAATTGTAAATTGCCACAAAAGGAGCTTACAACAGCACATTTATTACCTCACGGTTTCTGTAGGTTCAAAGTCCTGGCACAGCATAGCTGGGTTCTCTACTCAGGGTCTCAGCAGGTTGTAATCCAAGTGCTCGCTGGGTTATGTTCTCATCTGGAAGTCCATCTAGAGAAAATCTGCTTCCAGGCTCATTCAAGATTGTCAGCAGAATGCCCTTCTTTGCAGCTGTATGACTGAGGGCCCTGGCTTCCTACTGACTGGTGGCTGGAGGCGCCCTTCAGGCCCTAGAAACTGCTTGTAATTCCCAAAGGCTGCCCACAGTTCCTTGCCACACGGCAGCTTGAATTTTCAAAGCCAGCAGGATAATATTTCTCTCTTCAGTCTGCTAAAATGGAGTCTTACATAATGTAACATAATCACCAGAATAACAGTATATCCATTACCTTTGCCATATTCTATTGTTTAGAAGCAAGCCATCAGTTCTGTAAGCACTCAAGAATAAGGGGATTATACAAGGGCAGGACTCACTGGGGATCAATTTAGGGTGTCCACCACAGTCACAATATTTTTGGGGGGACATACTTTCTGTGCCTTTTTTCTACGATTGCCTGCATATAGTGTATTACAAATATACTGTAAATTGACATTCACCTTTTGTCCATATTCTTTTTTTTTTAATTTTTATTTTTTATTTTATTATTATTTTTTAAGATTTTATTTATTCATTTGACAGAGAGCGAGATCACAAGTAGAGAGGTAGGCAGAGAGAGAGAGAGAGAGAAGCAGGCTCCCCGTGGAGCAGAGAGCCCGATGCGGGGCTCGATCCCAGGACCCTGAGATCATGACCTGAGCCGAAGGCAGCGGCTTAATCCACTGAGCCACCCAGACGCCCCTTTTGTCCATATTCTTTAAGAAACTGTTTTTTACTTAATATACACATATAAAGTACATATATGTTCCTTTGTACTATGGTATATGATAATACCATAATTTGCAATAAAAATATATCAGTAGTATATATCAGTATTAAGATGTGTATTATAAAAACAATGCGTCAAATCTAAATGCCTGATAAGAGAACGCTTATATAATTTTTAATTTAAAATCTCCTCTTATTGTATATTAAGATGATTTCTAATTTTTAACTATTACAAACAATTCTTCTACAGAGATCTTTGTGTATTAAAAAAAAAAGCCATTAAGATAGACCAGCAGCAGGGAAATTCCTAGGTCAAATGTCAAGAACATTTTAAAGGCTTTGAATTTATAATCCCAAATTGCCCACCAGAATGGCAGTACCATTTTAAACTTGTCCTATTTGTCCAATCTGATAAATGGAAAAATAGTACCTAGTTTTAATTTTCCTTCCTTTCCCTGTAAGTGAGCAAGACATTTTCCATATGATTTATTCTCTATTTACATTTTTCTTCTTTCATGATTACCTGTTCATTTGCTTATATTTCTACTAGTTTGTAGTTCCTTTTAATTCTTTATGAAGAAAGGATATTAAGGGATGTGGGAAGCATTAAAAGTTTGTTTTTTGCAAGTGAAAAATGCTTTAAGATAGGCTTCAAAATATATAGATAATAATGAATACTAGCACCTTATAGCATTGCCCACTGAAACACTAAAAAGTACAAGAAGTTCACAACATATTGTAAGGAAAATTCATCAAGAATCTGCTCTGTTATCTTGGAGGTACCAGACATACCATATGCTGTGTCTAGGAGTTGCTATGGCAACTACTTTTAAAATTTAAGAACAGGGTAAATTGTTGCCTAAAATCTCCATAACTTAGTGAGTCAATTAAGATCTTGTCAGAGCACTGCATTCCTTTTACCTGGTAATGCTTTATTTCTTGTAGTTCTCTAGCATATAAAGTCTCCAGGTCAGAGAAGAATGTGTTTATTTCTGGCTATTTAAGATCCTGGAAAAGAAGCTGTTCACTTGGGATTTTTTTCTGATTAGCCAATGAATCATTGTAAAGGAGACACAAGAAATAGACTCACTGAAGATGGGCAGATTTGAGTATGTAAGTGTAAAATTGAGAGAAATATTTAAAGCTCTGTTGTTAAATAAGGAAACTAAAGTAAAGAGACTTGGCTACAGTTTTTTGAAGTTGGCAGAGCTGGGACTAGACCTCAGTTTCTTGCCTCCCATTGTATCACCACACTAGACTCTTGCCAGAGTTTAAAACACTATTTAGAAAACTAGATTTTGTTTTTATTAAGTTAATGCATTAACCCACTTGCCAAAGCCTCCAGTGTGAACTCAGAGTTTTATAAGAAACTGATCAGTTTCTGACCCTCCCCTACCTCCTGCTAATTTCAACTTTTCAAACTTTGATATTATCTATAGATTTTGTATGACAGTAATGGAGGTTTTAACTCTTTTATACTTCCCTCTATCCCTTGTCTTCTCCTTCATACTCCCCAAATAATATAATACTATTACTTGTAATCAAATTTACCAAAAATCATGATCTTATAAAATCATTGTTGACTACAGAAACAAGTAGATTCTTTTCTCATGCAACTTTTTATTTTCCCTGGAGTTAATAATTGTCCCCTTTAAATTTTTCTATGTATTCATCACTATTTTTTTTTGTCATACAGCTTTTAATTATAGAACAATGTATTAAAACACAATTCTAAACACTAGGACAGTTCAAGCTCCCGCCCTGAGTTATATCTCCTGAAGCCATTTTTCCTCTTGTTTCCATCTGGACTAGTTGCTTTCTAGGCTGCTGCATAGCTGTAAACCTGGATTTCCCTTCATTGTCCACATGTGTCGGAGTCTGTTTTCTGAAATTTAAGTCTTCCTCTTTCTCCCATGTTGCTGAATATTCTCTACTAGCTTCCTAGAAGATAGCAGATAGGAGGAAAAAATTTAAATTCCTGAATGTTTGAATTTAATTTAATCTTACAGTTAACTGGTAGATCAGGCATATAATTTTTAGTCGAAAGTAATTTTCTCTGAGAATTTTGAAGTCATTGCTACACTACTGTGTAACATTCATATTACCACTGAACAACCTCTTTAAAATTTTGGTGGTTTGAAATTTCATAATGATGAACCTGGGTGAGAGTCTTCATTCATTATGTAGACCCTTTTTCCCCTAGAGACTCACGTGTTTCAGTTCTGAGAAAGTTTCTTGTGTTCTACCTTTGAGAATTTCCTCCCCTTGGTTTTTTGTTCCCTCTGGAATATCCTCTGGGAGATTTACCAGTTTTATTTGCCTGGACTACTACTAAAATTTTAAAACTTGGGGGGTGCCTGACTGACTCAGTTGGTAGGACATGCAACTCTTGATCTTGGTGTCATGAGTTTGAGCCCCATGCTGGGCATTTGAGAGTACTTAAAAAAAAAAAGAAGGACAATTTTAAATTTGGCTTAATTTCTAGAAAATCCTCTGATTTTCCTCTTTTCATGGCTTCCTATTCTTATTTCATGGATATATAATTTTCTTTAAAAATATTGATTATAAATTTAAAGGGTTTTCTTTCTTTTCTTTTGCTGTATGTTGTATGCATTGTTTCTGTTTGCTCAAATTCCTACGTTTTCATTAGAAGCTCTAAATAATGCCTTTTGAAAAATATATAGAATTATGAAATTTTGATTCATATAAATGATCTTATTTAGTATTTTGAAAAATATTTTATTTTTCTAAGTAATCTCTATACCCAGTTTGAGTCTCAGACTTATAACCCTGAAAAAACAAAACAAAACAACCAAATAAACAAAACCCTGAGATCAGGAGTTGCATGCTCTACTGACTGAACCAGCCAGGTGCTCCTGACCTCATTTAACATTATGACCGGAAAATATGTTACTACTGAAATATGTTCAAGAAGCTTCTTTATAAAGAAAGTTACTAAATAGCAGTGATTATGCATTTAACTTTTTAAATTTACTACAATACATACAGTAGGAAAACTTTTATACCTGTGGTATATACATACAGTATATATAAAATACATACTGTAACTAAAATTTTTAAAGTGTTTATAAGATTCTGCACACTTTGGCAGGAGTCTTATAGGCGTGGAAAAACTGTTTTGTAAGAAACTGCTTAGTCAGCTTTCTAGTAAACTGCAAATAGTACTCTCTGATCACCACGTAGTTTCTATTTATTTATTTATTTGTAATTTTTTAAGTAAGCTCTATGCCCAATATAGACAATGTGGGTCAAACTCACGACTCTGAGATCAAGAGTTGTATGCTCTACTGCCTGAGCCAGCCGGACAGCCCTCACTATGGAGTTTTTAAAAGGTTTTATTTCTTTTTTTTTTCTTTCAAGGTTTTATTTAAATTCTAGTTAGTTAATATATAGGGTAGTATTAGCTTCAGGAGTAGAATTTAGTGATTTATTACTTGCATATAACACCTAGTGCTCATTACAAGTAACTTTCTTAATGCCCATCATCCATTTACCTCATCCCCCAGCCACCTCCCCTCTAGCAACCCTTAGTTTGTTCCCTACTGGGTTTTTTAAAAATTTCTTAGGTCTTTTTCTAAAGCTTCCCACTCAAAGATTTGCCAAGAATTTATTACTGTTTCTCATTTCAAAAGGTAATTTCCTGGTCAACCTCTCTCTCTAACATATTATATAATACCTAATGAAAAAGTAAGGGCAAACCAGTTATAAATCTTCATATAATTGAATATGAAAAAAATTTCCTTATAGGAGTCATCATAATAAAACATTATTAAGGTACTCTTAAATATGAAAAATACCAGCTTCCTATAAGTCTGGGGAATAAAAAGATTAATTGGGGCTTACATCACAGAAAAATGGAGAAAATACACTCTATACTACAAATTTTTATTTTTAGACCAGTAAAATTTTGACAAAAAAGAATTTAGAAATGGTATGTGCTATAATGGTAGTCAAAGAAAGAATAGATTCAGTGTAGTGGCAATCACTTCCAATTTTTTTTTTCTAGTACCTGGACTTAGTTTGAATTCCATCTTTAAAAGGATTAAATTTGGGTGCCTGGGTCGCTCAGTCATTAAGTGTCTGCCTTTGGCTCAGGTCATGATCCCAGAGTCCTGGGATGGAGCCCTGCATTGGGCTCCTTGCTCTGTGGGAAGCCTGCTTCTCCCTGTCCCACTCCCTCTGCTTGTGTTCCCTCTCTCACTGTGTCTCTCTCTGTCAAATAAATAAATAAAATCTTTAAAAAAATAAATAAAAGGACTAAATTTAACAACATATATTTTGAGACTATTTAGACTTTCTGTCTCCATTTTAAAACTTTCTAGATAGTGGAGACCAATTTCCTTCTTCCTTAATTTGTTGTTTTGGTAGGACTACAATTGGATTCTTTGTAAATATGTGATGTTAAGATACGATATTGTGTATAATAAGAAATATATATTTTGGTCTTCATCCCTGGCTTCTGGTCAGGGCTCCTAAAACCTTTGTAATTTCCTAAGCAGTAAAGGTGCGGAAGGATCTTTTGTTCCAATATTTCTTCTTTGACCTTGGTTCCAATACAGAAGTCTTCAATCTCTTGGAATTTCCTAGATGATAGGAACATCTTTTCTAATGAGGTGATGTGTGGTGGGCTCCTACATAGCTCCTAGATGAAGGATGGTCACCAGAAAGACCAAGCCATAATTAGAAGCTTGGAACTTTCAGCCCCACCTCCCATGCTCCAGGGAGAGGAAAGGGGATAGACAATGATGCCTAGATGATGAAGTCTCCATAAAAGTTCCTGAAGTATGGGATTTGGAGAGCTTCTGGGTTGGTGAACACATGGAGGTGCTGAGAGGGTGGCATGCCTGGAGAGAGCATGAAAGCTCTATGTCCCTTTCTGTATAACTTGCCCTAGGCATCTCTTCCATCCGGCTGTTCTTGAGTTGTATTATCATAATAAACTGATAACCTAGTAAATAAACTCTTTTCCTAAGTTCTGTGAGCCATTCTAGCAAATTCTCAAACCCAAGGAGAGTGTTGTAGAACCCCCAACTTATGGCCAGCCAGTTAGAAGTACCCGTGACAAACGAGGGTTTATGATCAGTATCTGAAGTGTGGGTAGTCCTGTAGGACTGAGCCTTTAAGTTGTGGGATATGATGCTAACACCAGAGTGATAGTGTCAGAACTAAATTGAACTGCAAGACATCTAGTTGGTATTGGCAGAGAATTGGAGAATTGCTTAGTGTGAAAACCAGACTTACTGTCACATAAGTGTGTAGACTAGTAGATGAAAACATTGCATTTTCCTTTTTAAGGGTTTTGTTAAAAAATAAAATTCAACTGAGTAAATTTTTAAAGATCTTATTGGCTTTTTGCAATGATTCATGAATAGGGCAGCAACTAGTCTGGCAGGTGGAAAGGAGTTCTGAGGAGCTGTACAAAATGAAAGACTTTCATAGGCAGAAGGGAGCAAAAATAAGAAAGTTATACTAGGCAAAAAAGTACTCTGGTTGTTGTAAGGTTACTTTCTTTCAGGGGAAAGCAGGGGAATATCAGACAGATGACCTGACTAGGGTTGATCAAGTGATTTTTTTTTTTTTTTTTTTGATCAGGTGATTCCTGATTGACTGGTTTAAGATTCCATTTCTGGGACAGCCAAACTGTAATTAAGTTTAGTCTCAGTTTGGTGATGTAGGACTTAGCATAAGAGAGTCCATTTTGGGCCTGTTGTCTTATTTTTAGCAGTTTGCTCTATTTTGAACTCTATTTAAAAACTGTGTCAACCTAGGGACACCTGGCTGGCTCAATTGGAGGAGCATGTAACTCTTGGTCTTGTGGTCATGAGTCCAAGTTTCAAATGGGCCTGGAGCTTACTTTAAAAAAAAAAAAAAGCACTGTTTAGAAAAATTGAATCAAGTTAGTCATTTCATCAATGCAAAAGATGCATGTTCTCCAATTGCAGCTGATCTCTTCGGTCAACTGGAGGACTTTTTCCCTGGAGGTACCTTTCTGGCTTTTCTGTTAAACTTTCCCCACAGACAGTTTCAACATCTTTTGGTCATGATGATTAGTTGAAAAGCAATAGAGGATAGAGAAGTAGGAATTGGCAAGCCTGAAACAGAAAGTGGCCCTAGCAGAGGCTAAAAATGGGTAAGTGTGTAAATCACTGTATACTCAGAGACACTGTGGCCCTTTGGTCCTTGGAAAATCCTGAACAGATCCTGTTTATAACAGGGTCAGAGAATATTTGCTTTTCTGAGCAAGCAATCTAAGGCTATGGACTATTCGTAGTGTAGTTATTTTTAAAAAAATGTTTTCCCTTTCTCCATGCACTCTGTACTTGTCATTTGTCAAATGGGGGTAAATGTCTACCTTAGTGCACTGTTTTGAAGATGGCAATTAGCTAATGGATTTGAAAGTACTGTAGCAAGTTAAAAATGTTCTACAAAAGCAAGGCATTAATATATTCTTCAAGGGCCTGTGCTGTTCTAATTTGATGTTGGAAGGAGAGTCTCCTTTGCCCCCTGCTGGGCCCAGATCAGTAGCAATTTCCCAGACTCCCATGTAACTCCATGTGGCTAGCCAGGTAATACGAAATTACATATGCCTCAACCCAGGGCCTGGCAATATATGGCTTTAGGCTATAGGCAATGGCTATAGGCAATTTTACTATTTCTATTTGTTTTCTCTTAATTTCAGAGCATCTGCTGATACAGTTCTTATTCTGGAAAAATGGGGGGGGGAAGGATATCATATGATTAAATGGAAAGTCATTTTTTTAAAATGTTTTATTTTTTTACAAATATTTTATTTGTTTATTTGACAGAGATCACAAGTAGGCAGAGAGGCAGGCAGAGAGAGAGGGGGAAACAGGCTCCCCACTGAGCAGAGAACCTGATGTGGGGCTCGATCCCAGGAACCTGAGATCATGACCTGAGCCGAAGGCAGAGGCGTTAACCCACTGAGCCACCCAGGCGCCCCTGGAAAGTCATTTTTTTCCTGAACCAATTTCTCTTCCCTTTTACCACTTTCTTTTGGAATGTTACTTCTTTCATATAATCAAACCTATAAAAATGATCATACTCTGGGATGGAATGTCCAGGTTCAATCATCACAAAGTATTTGTTAAGATAATTTTAGCAGGAAGTTACAAGAACTAAATCAAATGAAACCAAAACCAAACAATAACAACAACAACAACAAACCTCAAACAAAAACAAAACCCCTGACTCAAACGTATTAGTATGATGAGCAGTTCACAGATGTCACTTAGAACCCAAGTCCCTTTCAACTCCTTGCTCTGCTGTCCTCACTGCTGGCTTCCTGAGGAGACTGGCATTAAAGAAAAGCAGTGCTGGACAGCAGTAAAAGCAGATTAATGAAGTATGGAGTATGGGGGATTCCAGATAAACCAATTTAATAGAATTCTTCTGAAACTGGTCTCTCTAGAAGTATGATGATAGAAGGCCAATGTTGGGCCTGGTCCAGCAGGGGGCTCAGAAGAGCCTGACTAATGTTTGGTCAGAGAAAGAATCTTTGTTATTGATTCCCTTTATATTCACAAGATGGCTTCAACAACTCCAAGCTTCCTATCCAGAACTATTAAACTTCAGGGGTGCGTGTGGAAGTATTTCTTTCTTGAGATCTTTTTTAGGTGTGAAGAATGCTTCTCCAGAAGCTTCCATCCCCACTTCTTTCATATCTCAATAGCTGGATTGGATCTTTTGCTTATTCCAAATTAATAACCAAAATGAGAAATGGATTACTATGATTTACTTGGATACATCTTCATGGTAAGTCAACCACATGGACTACTAGTAGAAGCATGCTAGCTTTTTTCTAGCTTTAAATTAGAAATCATGTAACTTTTCTATACTGAATTCCAAATTCTCTTTTGATTATTAGTTTTAGTAAAACTCTATAGTTACATACTTGATGATAATATAATTTAGATATGACATATTGGAAATTGGCTCCTGTTCTCCCCAAAGCCCCCATTTTCAAGCTGAATGGGCTAAATTCTTATCTTCTGGGGAGGGAGGAAGGATGCAAAGTGTAGACAAGGGCAAGATTGAATGGAAATATCCAGGTAGTTCTTTTTGGGAAGTGGAGACAAAAGTCCCTACATTTTCAGTATTCTTTCTATCTCATCCCTTTAGACCAGGCTGACGAAATGGGTATAAACAATCAGGGCATTCCTGGACTCATTGCCACTCTTCTGTTAATTCTAGCTGATCATAGAGTTCGAAAAGGTCTCTACTAAAATTTAAGTTGGAGTAGAAAATCTCAATGAGTTGGTGACAAAGTACAGGTAGAACCAGTGTGGATTTAGAAGACATAGCCAGACTTCTAGGAACTTTTTTTTTTTTAAGATTTTGTTTATTTGACAGATCACAAGCAGGCAGAGAGGCAGGGAGAGAGCACGGGGAAGCAGGCTCCCCATCAAGCAGAGAGCCCAATGCGGGGCTTGATCCTAGGACCCTGGGATCATGACTGGAGCCGAAGGCAGAGGCTTTAACCCACTGAGCCACCCAGGTGCTCCTAGGAACTTTTGAATGCCTAGGTAAACAGTAGCCCCTCCTAGTCATTGCAATGATCTCACAATGCAAAATGCATTTTATGTGATTAATTTTTAGGTTTCTCTTATTATAAGTTTTACTTCTTTTGGTTTCTAGTCATCATATTTGTAATGTGGTACAGTGGAAAGAAAACTGTATAAAGCATAATTGTTTCCATTAACCTGGGGACGTTAACAATTCTTCCTATATGTCTCAGAAATTCTGAATCAGGTGAAAAAGGAAAGAGTAGGGGAGAAGAAAGAGAACAAAGAACAAGGCACAAAGGTACAGATGCTATGGGACATTGCTCCAGGGAGATTATCACAGAGAAAGAAACCTATCTTTTAGACATTCTTACCAAATAATCACAATTAGTAAGAAAGAAAGCTTAATTGACTATGGCTAAAATTTTAAAGCAAGAAAAATTTCTACCAAATAATAAAAAGCTGTTTAGGTATGGGCATGAATAAATTAGCTAATATAAGCTGTTAAATAGAAAAGAAACTTGGTAATAAAGTGCCATTATTGGTTGATTTATAACCAAATGTTCTTAATTTTCTCCATATTTATTTTCAATCTTGATGAAATATGTGATTTTTACACTGTTGCAGAATAAATAGAACAGAACGTATGGTATTTTGTAGCTAATTTCATGGGTGTGTGTTTTAGTTTTAAAAATCATGATTTTAAAAATAACTTCATTGAGATATAACTTATGCCATAAAATTCACCCAGTATAAGTGGACAATTCAATAATTTTTAGCAAATTTATAGAATTCAGGGTAAATTTTACTGTAACTCAGTTCTAAAACATTTTTCTTACCCACTAAAAGTTTCCACAGTGTCATTTGCGGTCAGTCCCTTACCTCCTTCCCAGCTTTAGGCAGCCATTTCTCTGCTTTCTGTAAATTTGCTTTTTTCTGTAAATTTCATGTTTGAAACCATATAATATGTAGTCTTTTATGTTTGGCTTCTTTGACTTAGCATCCCGTTTTGGGGGTTCATCCAAGTTGTTGTATGTATCAGAAATTTATCCTTCTTTATTGCTCAGTAGTATTTCATTGTATGAATATACCTACCATATTTGATTTCACCATTTACCAATTAAAGAACATTTGTATCATTTCTATTGTTTGGTTTTTATGAATAATGCTGCTGTGAACATTTGTTTAGAAGTTTTTGTGTGGGCATATGCTTTCATTTCGTTTGGGTATATTCCAAGAGTGGCATTGCCAGGTCACAGGGTAACTCTAGGCTTAACCTTATAAGAAATTGCTGAACTGTTTTCCAAATGGCTATATACCATTTAATATACTTTAAACATTTTTAAGAAGATTTTATTTGCTTATTTGAGAGAGAGTGAGAGAGAAAATGAGCACAGAGGAAGAGGGAGAAGCAGACTCCCTATTGAGCAGACACCTTCCCACCCTCCAAATGCAGGGCTCAATCCCAGGACCCTGAAATCATGGTATGTGTCAAAGCCATGTAGGCACCCCACCATTTCACATTCTTACCAGCAATGTATGAGAGTTCCAATTTCTCAGTATCCTTACCAATATCGTCTACTGTCACTTTTTTTTGCTTAAAGTAATTTTAATTTGTAGATACTGTATTTTACTGTAGTTTTACCTTGTATTTCCCTAATGACTAATGACAATGAAAATGTTCTTATTTGCTTATTAGCCATTTGTGTATTTTCTTTGGTAAAATGTTCATTCAAATCTTTTGACTACTTTTAATTGGGTTATTTTACTTCTCATTAAGTTGTAAAAGATTTTTATATATCTAACGTATCTTTTCAGACATATGATCTACATATATTTTCTCCCAGTCTTTTCATTTTTCTTATTGGTAACTTTTGAAAGCCAGTTTTAAATCTGATGAAGTCCAATCTGTCATTTTTTTCCTTTTATATATCAAGCCTTTTGATAGATCAAGAAATCTTTCCCTAATCCAAGTTTTTTCCTTTGTTTTCTTCTAGAAGTTTTATAACTTTAGCTCTTACAAGTATATCTATGATTTTTTTTTTTAAGTAACATCTATGCCCAACATCGGGGTCAAATTCATGATCCCAAGATCAAGAGTCACATGCTCCACTGACTAAGCCAGCCAGGTGCCTCTCTATGATTTGTTCTGAGTTAATTTTTGTGTAAGTTCTATGTAAGAATCTAAATTAATTTTGTTGCAGATGCATACCCACTTGTCCCAGCAATATATATGTGTTAAAAAATCCATCATGTTCCCACCGTATCAATTGACTAGAATAGTAACGGTTTATTTCCATACTCTGAATTCTTTTTCATTGATTTATATATCTTTATCCTTGCTCACACTGTCTTCATTATTGTTGTTTTATGGTAAGTTTTAAAATTGGATAGCAGGGCACCTGGGTGGCTCAGTGGGTTAAACCTCTGCCTTGGGTTCAGGTCGTGATCTCAGGGTCCTGGGATCAGGGCCTGCATCTGGCTCTCTGCTCAGCGGGGAGCCTGCACCCCCTGCCCCCGCCTGCCTCTCTGCCTGCTTGTGATCTCTGTCAAATAAATAAATAAAATCTTAAAAAAAATAAAATAAAATTGGATAGCATATAGTCTCTAAGTTTGTTGTTTTAAAAAAAGTGTTTTGGCTATTCTGTGTCCTTTGCATTTCCACATAAATTTTAGGATCAGGCTATTTCTACAAAAATAATGCCTGGGATTTTGATTGGTCTTACAGTGAATCTATGGACCATTTTGGAAAAATTGCCATCTTAACAGTCCATGAACATGGAATATAACTTTGTTTATTTAGATCTTTAATTTCTCTCAGTTTTTTTTTTAAAGATCTTATTCATTTATTTGACAGTGGGCTCACAAGTAGACAGAGAGGCAGGCAGAGAGAGAGACAGGAGGGAAGCAGGCTCCCTGCTGAGCAGAGAGCCCGATGTGGGGCTCGATCCCAGGACCCTGGGATCATGACCTGAGCTGAAAGCAGAGGCCCCAACCCACTGAGCCACCCAGGCACCCCAGTTTGTTTGTTTGTTTTTTAATTTAAATTTTAAGTAGTGAATATACAGTACAATATTGGTTTCTGGAGTAGAATTCAGTGATTCATTACTTATATACAACACCTAGAGCTCATCACAACAAATACCCTCTTTAATATCCATCACCCATCTCATCCACACCCCAACCACTCCCTCCCTCAACCCTCAGGTTGTTTATCATCTCTTATGGTTTGTTTCCCTCTCTCCTTTTTTTTTTCTTTCCCCCCTTCCCATATGCTCATTAGTTTTCTTTCTTAATTCCACATATAAGTGAGATCATATGGCATTTGTCTTTCTCTGACTCACAGTACTCTAGCTCTATCCACGTTGTTGCAAATAGCAAGATTTCATTTTTTGATGGCTGAGTAATATTCCATTGTATATATATACCACATCTTCTTTCATTAGTTGATGGACATTTGGGCTCTCTCCATAGTTTGGCTATTGTTGATACTACCTCTCAGTAGTGTTTTATAGTTTTCAGAGTATAAGCCTTCCAGTTATTTTGTTAAATTTTTCCCTAAGTATTCATTTTTATTGATTTTATCGAGAATGAAATTGTTCCTTAATTTTCTTTTTGGATTTTTTTTTCCCTAAGAAAACAATCAGAATGTGTGCCTGGGTGGCTCAGTTGTTTAAGTGTCTGCCTTTAGCTCAGGTCATGATCCCAGAGTCCTGGGATCAAGCCCCACATCAGGCTTCCTGCATCAGGCTTCCTGCTCCATGGCGGGGCATGCTTCACCTTCTCCCTCTGCCTGCCACTACCCCTGCTTGTGCTCTCTGTCTGTCAAATAAATACATAAAATCTTAAAAAAAAAAGTAGTTAAATTTTGTATATTGATCTTATATCCTATGACCTCGTTAAATTTATATATTAATTCTAATGAATCTTTCTTTCTTTTTTTCTTTCCTTCTTTCTTTCAGATATCTTAGGATCATGTTATCTGTTAATAAAGACAGTTTTACTTTATTTTCTATCTGTATTCCTTTAATTACTTTTTCTTGCCTGACTGTACTAGATACAACCTATTGTATAATGTTGAATTGGAGTGGTAAGAGTGAATATCTTGCCTAGTTCTTTTTTTTTTTAACAGATTTTATTTATTCATTTGAGAAAGAGAGAGCATGAGCAGGGGGTAGAGGCAGAGGCAGAAGGAGAAGCAGACTCCCTACTAAGCTGGGAGCTCGCCATGGGGCTGGATCCCAGAACCCTGGGATCACAACCTGAGTTGAAAGCAGATGCTTAACTATCTGAACCACCCAGGTGCCCCTCTTGCCTAGTTCTTAATGTTGGGGGGAAACCATTCAGTCCTTTACCATTAAGTATGATGTTAGCCATAAGTTTCTCATAGACGCACTTTGTCAAGATGAATAAGTTCCTTTCTGTTCCTAACCCTGAGAGTTTTTATCGTAAATGGGTGCTGGGTTGTCAAATACTCTTCTGGTACCTATTAAGATAATCATGTGTTTTATGATTAATTATTAATTAATATTAGTTAATTAATTATTATTAATGGATATTAATTAATTGATCCATTATTTGATTTCCGGATATTCAACCGACCTTGCATTTCTGGGATAAATCCCACTTGGTCATGGTGTGTAATCTTTTTTATATGTTGTTGGATTTGGTTTGCTAATATTTTGATGATGACTTTTGCATCAATATTCATGAGGGAAATTAGTCTGTAGTTTTCATTCTTTAGATATCAGTGAAATTCTTTTTTTTACCCCTAACCCCACCCTGGTAGAACTACCTCACTGGCAGAGTTGGAAATGGTGGAGAAGATACAAGAAGCTTTAGGCAAGAACACCCCTGTCTCCCATGGTTCTTACAAAGTTCAGTATTTTATTTTTTCTGAATATATACTTCTCTTTTATTTGGTCAATTTCCAGAGCCTTGAAATGGTTGTTTCTGACAATATTTTCCAGTTTAGTAGTTGCTCTGGAGGAGAGGATTTGTTGCCCTTTTCACTACTTTGTAGCTGGAGTTCCATTATGTGTTTTAGATGGATCTGCATGTTTTGAACAACGATGGATAGTGTATATGAGACTGTAATAAGGAGTTAATGCAGCAAGTGCCTCTGATTTTCTAACTTATGTTACTGAGGAAAGTGTCATTAAAACAACTTCTGAAGTCTTTATTCGATTGGATTAGAGGGATTTTATGTCTCATTCTTTTTATTTATTTATTTTTAATAGCCGCTTCAGTTTTAAAACTTATTCCTTGAACATATACCTGGAACCTTAAGATGGATATGAAACCCTCATGAGCACTAAAATTTTTTCACAAGGATTTAAAAAAAGAGTCACTTTCAAGATACTGCCTCTAAAATTAGCTAGTCTTAGGGTTTATAAGTATCTTTCCCCATGACCAAGATCAATGGATAAGACGAATACTTTGTTGGGAAGAAAACTTTTTTTCTCCTGACTTATAGTTAGGATTAAGTGTTTATATACCAGTTTAATGGGGTGGGGGGAGTCTAAGGCTTCATATGCTGGAAGATGCTTGTGTATACAAATTTTGTTTTTGGAATATCCTGGTGCCCAAGGTCAGCTTTCTCTGACTGGAGACCTCCTAGGGGTGGGAGGCAGCTGGTGGTAGCTGACTCTTATAAAGCTTTACAAAGATTTTTTTTTTTAAAATCAGATAAGATTTTTCCTTTTGCATATGCTATAGCTCAGAAGTTTTCACTTTGATACCATTTGGTAGGTTTTCAGTTTCTTCAATCCATTTACTGGTTTTACTCTGTTGTTATTTTTAAAAAATGATAAATGGCGTGTGGGAGAATCCTAACGGTGGCTAATGTGGAAAAAAGATTAGAGAAACCTGTTTGACTTTAGAACCTGCCTAAGATGGATTCTTGATATAATTTACTATAGTTTACTTTATTTATGTTTTTTTTTTTAAAGATTTTATTTATTTATTTGACAGAGAGATCACAAGTAGGCAGAGAGGCAGGCAGAGAGAGAGGAGAATGCAGGCTCCCTGCTATGCAGGGAGCCCGATGCGGGGCTTGATCTCAGGACCCTGAGATCATGACCTGAGCCGAAGGCAGAGGCTTAACCCACTGAGCCACCCAGGCGCCCCTATTTATGTTTGATTATACCTCATTTAAACACCCTGGAAATCTTCAGAGGTCATGATGAGGATTTTGACTTTTATTTGATGACACTACAGAGTCAAATATTTTTATCAAAGAAAGGGCATGTTAAGAGTTATTCTTTAGAAAGGTAATTCTTAGAGTAAAAATATGTGAGAGGGTACAGAAAAGGAAGATTGGAGATAAGAAGGCCAATTAAATGTCATTGATAATAATTCAGGTCAGGTGGTTCTTGAATTTTACCACACACTGGAATGAACTAGAGGTCTTATTAAAAAACAGATTGCTGGCCTCACTATCAGAGTTTCAGATTAAATAGATCTGCGCTGGGGGCTGAAAATTTTTATTTGTAATAAGTTTGCAGGTGATTCTGATGCTGTTGGTTCACTTTGAGGACTAACTGGTCCAGGCAAAAGAAATAAACACTTGAGGGGCACCTGGGTGGCTTAGTGGGTTAAAGCCTCTGCCTTCGGCTCAGGCCATGATCCCGGGGTCCAGGGATCGAGCCCCACATTGGGCTCTCTGCTCAGCAGGGAGCCTGCTTCCCTTCCTCTCTCTCTGCCTACTTGTGATCTCTGTCTGTCAAATAAATAATAAATAAAATCTTAAAAAATAAAAAAGAAATAAACACTTGAACTTGAATGGTGGTGATAGGATGAAAACACATCAAAATGGAAGAATCTGCATGCCCTGGTAATTAATAAGATATGGAGAATGAAGCTGGTAGTCCAAGATGACAGAATTCAGACCTTGATGTTTGGTGGTTCTATTAATGGAAGTTGTTGTGGAAGGTTATTTGGAGAGGTGGGTTGATGATGAGTTTATTTTGGACATAACTAAATTTTAGATGCTAGAAAGACACTTAGTTGAAGATTCTCAGTAAACATTGGAAATATGCCTTCTTATATATGAGAGGTTGGAGTCAGAAAGGGGAGTTTTGGGGCTGTCACACTAGAAGTGAACTTGAGGCTGTGACATTGGTTGAGGCTACAGGGGGACTCAATGTCTCAAGCCAAGAATGGAATTGTGGAGATTCTTACCTTCTAGAAGTGGGAGAAATAAGAAACCGGGTGGGGGGAGGGGACAGGAGAATGCAGTGTTACAGTGTGGAAAGGAATAAGAAAGTGTCAACAACAAGTCAACAGGATCCAGTTCTGCAGAAAACAATGAGTATCTTCCAATGTCATCAGATTCTGTGATGAGGTAGTTGGTGACCTTTAAGGGAGAAATTTCAGTGAAGTGAGAGGGCAGAGATAAAATTTTAAAAGTTTAGGGAGTGATGGGGCGCCTGGGTGGCTCAGTGGGTTAAAGCCTCTGCCTTCGGCTCGAGTCATGATCTCAGGGTCCTGGGATCGAGCCCCACATCGGGTTCTCTGCTTGGCGGGGAACCTGCTTCTTCCTCTCTCTCTCTACCTGCCTCTCTGCCTACTTGTGATCTCTGTCTGTCAAATAAATAAATAAAATCTTTAAAAAAAAAAGTTTAGGGAGTGAGTAAATGGTCACAATTGTAATCAAATATGAAGTTGAAGCTAATGGGACTTCAGAAGAAAAAAAAAAAAGCAATCCTGAAAACTCACTAGAACTTTAAAATGCTACTCCTGGATAAGAGAACTAACTCCATACTTTTTGGGAATTTGAAAAGCTAATATTTGGGAGTTTGGTGAAGCCAGAGAAGAGTTGTGATTAGCAGCAAGGTTAGATCCAATGAACGATAAGGAAGAAATGGAGCAGTGGTTTAGTAAATACAAATTCCATTGGTGCACAGAAAGAAGAATGATGAGTGAAAAAATGGAAAGGGGAAGGGAAGAAAAGGACCAAAATGTATCACTGAAGGATGTATATTTTTAAGGATGTTCTAGCAGGTACATCATTGTTCTATCTGGTTACTTAATCACCTGGTAATAAAAAATATGGCATTTTCATACTGCCAGAATTTACTCTTACATATATCTGATTTTTTCTTAATAATACCTGTCAACCTTGAAGAAAAACAGCCAGCTATTTTTACCAGCAAAATGGGTTTATTTGTGAGTAGTGGAGGAATTACAACTCAGGATATGTAAGGTATGGCAAACCAAGGCAAGTCTGGAGATTAAAGGAAAGGAAGTCTACTTTATAGAGAAAGGGCGGAGGTTGGGAGGGGCTGCTTTGAATGAAAGTCCATTGGAGGAAAACAAGAGTTCAAGATGGTAATGGTTTCCCATTGGCAGAGTTGTGGTATTTTCTTATTGGCTGAGTTTATTGCTGGGCAAGGAGAAAGTCAACCTTTCTCCTGATAGAGTAGTGAAGTAGGCTTCTTCCTGTTGGAAATGTAGGGTAGTCTCTTCTTGTTAGGGTCTGCAATTTGAGTGGTAAGGTTGTGAGCATCCCCTTGCTGTCCTCCCGATTCCCTTTTATTTTTAATTATTTAAATATTTTTAAAAAGATTTTTTATTTTGAGAGAGAGAGAGTGAGAATGCAAGCATGTGGGAGGGGCAAAAGAGGGAGAGAATCTGGAACAGACTGCTGGATGAGTGTGGAGTCCAAAGTGGGGGGGCAATCTCATGACGCTGAGATCATGACCTTGAGATCATGACCTAAGCTGAAATCAAGAGGCAGATGCTTAAACTGACAGAGCCACACAGGCGTCCCCCCCGCCGCCCCACCCTATTCCATTATATATGAGTTTCCCTTTATTCAGTTTCACAGACCAAAAATTAATAGCACTTCACTCATCTTCAAGCGCAGTTTATAGGAGTCTAAAATGTGCAACTGAGATATTTTAGTTTCCTAGTCCCGTAAGAGTAGTAATATGATGCCCCTTTGCAAATGCCACTCTTATTTTTATTGAAAGCGTTGTGGGTTTGGGACCAATGAGAGTGGTGGGGATCACCCATATAACTCAATGAAAGAGGAGTGCAGACAGAGTTCTTACAAAAATAAATAATACAGGAAAGTACTTTTGCCATTATTTGCACTCCCTTCTCCTTTTTTAGGTCATTTGAATGAGTAGTTACAAACATATGTGGTTTAGCACCAGACCTTGTGATTCTTTTTCTTTTTCTTTTCCTTTTTTTTCAGGCACAGAGAAATTTTTTTTAGCTGAACTGTTTGCTTAGTGTACATTAAAGAACTGATGTTCACAGTATAGCTGATAGCTGGTGGAAATGAAATAATCTGTATTGACACATTTAGAAGTTTCACATCTTTTTCCACTTAACATGCTAACGTGATAATTGCCAGACTGATGATTTTTCCAGTGACACATCTCCCTTTGTCAATATTTAGACCTGTGTATAGAAAGCTTATCTAACACACCTGGCTAATTTTCGCTTCATTTAAAAATAAATGGAACATGTTTAGCTTGCAGGGTTAGAACAAAAAGAAAGAGGTTTCATAAGTAATATTCTCAAAATGTGTTTCTGATAAGAAAATACACATAAAAAGTAACTTTATTAACTATATTTGATCAGATTTAAAAATTGTAACTGGAGTATGTGTTAAGATCATCTTATGGATTTTGAGGCTTTTTTTTTCTTTCCTCTTCAGAAAAATTCCTTGGGAACTCAAAAAAAAAAAAAAAATCACTTGGAATATTCAGAGTAACTTCTGGTTTGGATTTTTGCAACTATGAAAGGCCATTCCAGAGTCTGGTCAATTTGTTACTGTTTTGTAATACTCCACTTGTGCTCATTCACCAGTGTGTCATGAGGCCCACCATGTAGAGGAGTCTTAGTCCTAATTTAGTGTCTAGGAAGATTAAAACTGATTGTAGGGAAACTCTTTCAGGATAAACTCAAGGTGACCCACCTTCTCTAAGACTTCTGGTGAGTCACTTAAGAAGAAAAAGGCATGAAAGGAATTTAACTCAGAGTACATTGTTTCCTGTCTGGGTGGGTGGTCCCTGTTTTACTTCATTTTTCCTTTGGTTTAGAAAGCAGGATTTCAGTTTAGCATATGAATCCCTTTGGTGGCAACTTCTGATAGCTCCCAGGTCCTTGTCAGGCTGATAAAGGGAGGGTGCTAAGGACAGGAAACACTTCTTTCAAAAAGCTGAGGTGAATGGAGATCTTAAACTGTTTTCTGATTGGTTTCTCATCATCATGCTTTTAGGGGTTTTGATGTTCTTCTCACTCCCTCTTCTTCCCTTTTCATAAAACATAATTGCTGTTTAAAAATGTTAGTCTAGCTTTCTTTTGAAAGTAGAATTGCACTGACAGTAACTGGGTTAACTGTATTGCTAGATTTTTCTGGTTTCCAAAGAATGCCTCAAAAGTGTGGAAATAAAGCTCTTTTTCTTTTTCTTTTTTATGGCTAACAACTTCCCAGCCTTCTAATTTGCTGTCCTGTTACATTGGAGTTCATTATCTTTGTATTACAGTTTAGTCATTCTGTTTGAGTTTCCATCCTTTCATTCGCTCCTGAATTCTTGCTGAAAACGGCAATAAAAGTAACACAGCTGAGCCTTGCATACAAACTGAAGACATAATGAGAACAGTACTTTCATAGGAATTCTATCCTACATCACGGGTTTCATTTCAAACATTTAGAATGAAAAGCATGCTTAAAGTATATTGAGATCTTTTCCCCTCTCTTCTGTTACCTTCTCTCCTTCCAAATTCAATTATACATAAGGCACATAATTTTTATCTTCACTTGCCTATAGAGGAAACAAGGTCACATAAAATCTCAAGATTTGGAGTAGTAGCTTAAGAAATCATTTAATGTGATGGTTTTTGTTAAGTTAAAGAGCAATATACTGCAACGCCAATGTTTTAAGTTATGGAATAAAGTTGGAATTCTAAGTTAAAGCTGAGTGGCTAGACTTTGCTAGTCTAGCTCCGGAAAGTTAAATAGAAAAATGATTATTAATTGATATTCTCAAGCAGATGCAATAGTTAAATAAAGGTAGCCCATAGAATGAAGACTATATAGTAAAATGTCACTAGCTGTCTGATTCAAAATATTGCATGAGATCCTCTAATATAGTGCCTGCCATTCTTTCTGTGACCTCAAGGCAATGAAACAAGATAATTAAAAATAATGTATACTTTAAAGTAATAGTTCTAATACCCCCATTAACTACGTGGGATTATATTTTTTAACAGAAATAGAAGTCTTTGGCATTTCTAAATAACAAGACATGGTTTTCTATTTTGGCAAAATAAGTTTGGCAATAAAGCTATAAGCAGAGACTTTTTAGAGAGTTGATTTAAAAAATTTTTTTAATTATTTTTTTAAAGGATTCTCTACATCCAACATGGGGCTTGAACTCAGAACTCTGAAATCAAGAGTCACACGCTCCACTGACTGAGCCAGCCAGGCACCCCTAGAATTGATTTTTGATTGGAACGTCACAGGTCAGGCAGAGAATCAAAAGTAAAACCAAGCATTTCTGGAAATGGATAGTGAGTAAGAAGAATGGCATAATTTGAATGAAATAAATTATATATCAAATACAGTATTTTTCACACTCATAGAATATCATAAAGTTCTGTTTTTCTTTAGAAATTATTAATTTCCTTCTATAGGCACAACCATGTGGCTACCCAAATTATCATAACAAAGTTGTTTGGTGGGCCCAGTATCAAATAAATGAAATGAGGTTATTTAATGTTTAATGGCAGAAGGAAGACATCAGGAATCATCCTTCTTGGGGGGAGGGTTAATTTTGTCAGTAGAACCAGAATACCTGAAGTTCCTTGATTATTGTTCGCTCTGTACTGGAAAAAAGCTCAGAAGAGCTGTGTTTGGCTGTTGGATCTTTCATTCTAGCCACCATTTCCACCAATACAAATGTTCATTGTTTAGATGAGTTGCATCGTTTAATTGCTGTGTAGTATGGCCATTCTGGTTCCATCACTTCACTTTACATGTTTATACTTTGGTCCAGTTCATGCTTATTTTATAGTTCCTCTAATACTTTAACTATGTATTACAGTATCACCGGAGGACCTTTAAATGCACATTTCTGGATCCCCAACCCAGGGCTGGGGCCCAGGACAAGTGACTCTTGCAGAAGATACTAGAATAACACTTCAAAAAAACATTGCTAGGAAGTATTTTCATATTTAATTTTTGAATACATAATACATTTATATGGCTCAAAAATAATCATTCCAGCTCCATATCTGCCTCATTTTGCACCCCTCAAAAGGTAACTTTGGTCCACTGAGAAGCAGACACAAAACAGGGTGAGATGTGCAGATCTGTTATCTGGAAGGAGAGAGAAGGAAAGAGAATTGGGTAGGAGGAATTTCAGACTATAGCACAGTTCCATGAAAGACAAGCAAGGCCAGTGGGGAGTTTCTTGTAAAAGGAGCCCTCTGGGTTGCTGGAATGGGCTTGCCCATTCTTATCCCAGTCTTGCTTGGCCATTGTTTGGGAAGTAGCCTTTAGCACAGACATGGTGGTAGAACCAGAGGGAACATAGCTAGGGCCGTATGTGAATTATGCTCCCTTCAGCAACAGGTCCAAGGGACAAAGTTAATGGCTGCTACACATTGGTTATTAGTTTCTTGTGAATGCTTTCAAAGTGTTTTTTTTTTATATATATATAACATAAAGGAAGTTCTATGTTTCCATCTTTTTACTCAGAAGTTACGATTCGAAGCTTTTTGTTCACTTGTTTCACTTGCTTTTTTTTTTTTTTCCATTTAAATCTTGGAGATCTTTTATATCAGTACCTTCAGAGTATCTTAATTCTTCTTTTATGATTGCCAAGTGTTCTGCTGTATGGCTGTACCATGAGTTTTAACTTATTCTTTTTAACCATTCATCACTGATGGACATTTGTTTCTGTTCTAAACAATATTGTTGTGATTAAACTTGTACAGACATCATTTTGCACATATGCAAATGTGCAAAATGCAAAAATGCAAATTTACCTGTAGGATAAATTCCAGAAAGGAACTGCTGGGTCAAAGGATATATATATAAGTAATTGTGACAGGGGTTGTCAATTTTCTCCATAGAGCATAAAACCTGTAAGTAGGGTTATACTTATTTATATTCCTAATGTATAGAGTGTCTGTTTCTCCATAGCGTTGCTAATTGAATGTGTTATCAAATGTCTGCATTTCTGCCAATATGATAAATGCAAATGGTATCTCAGGGTAGTTTTATTTTGCCTTTATCACTTTATAAAGATATAAAGAAGGGGTACCTGGGTGGCTCAGTCCAGTTGCGTGTCTAACTGGCAATTTTAGCAAAGGTCATGATCTCATGGGTGATGAAATCCAACCCAGAGTTGGGCTCTGCGCTCAGTGGGAAGTCTGCTTGAGATTCTGTTTCCTTCTTCTGCTCCTCCCTGTCCTTGCATGTGTGCACACATTCTCTCTCTCAAATAAGTGAATCTAAGAAAAAAAGAATAGATTTGAAGATAGATATTTAAGAGTCGTTTGCATTTCCTTTTCTGTGAGCTTGTTGTTCTTATACTTTGACTGTTTTTCTATTGAATTGTCTTTATCTTATTTTCTTTCTTATTCTTTCTTTGTGTTACTTAAAAAATATATATATGATTAGTCCATTATCTATGATATAGGATATGAATACTTTTCCAAGTTTCTTGGTTGTAGTTCTACTTTGTGTATATAGTGTTTTACACGTGGGAGGAAAATACACACATAGTATACACATATTTAAAGAGTTTTAAGTTTAGCATTTATTTGGTGGAGGAGCATTTGGATTTCTTAGTCATAGTTAAAAAGGTCTTTCTTACTTCAAGTTTAAAGGAATTCTCCAAAATTTTCATCTAGTACATCTGTGATTTCATTTTTTATTTTTATTATTTTTAAAAAGATTTTATTTATTTGACACACAGAGAGAGAGAGCACAAGCAGGGGGAGTCACAGGTGGAGGGAAAAGGAGAAGCAGGCTCCCCACCCTGAGCACAGAACCCAATGTGGGGCTCAATCCCAGAACCCTGGGATCATGACCTGAGCCAAAGGCAGATGGTTAATTGACTAAGCCACTTAGGTGCCTGGTGATATGATTTTTTACAATGATATCTTGAAGTCATTTGGTTTCAAGTGTGATGTATGAGTACAGCATAATATTCCCCCAGATTTATCCTAGCTCATTTAATGAGCCATCTTTACCCAGAAATTTTAGGTGTCACTCTTGCTATATTTCAAATGATGCTAAATTCCCTTATGTACCAGGGTCTATTTCTATTAGTCACATTCTTATATCTGTTTATTCATGCTGTGATACTACCTTTTAAATTATTGAGACTTTATAATTTATTTTAATATTTGATAAGACTAATCCACATAGCTCTTTTTTACTGGTTTCCTATTATTTACTTTTTCCAAATGAAATTAGAATTATTTCAGAAATCAAACAATAAATAAAAAGAAGAAAAAAACTTGATGGTGTTTTGTTAGGATTCTGAAAAATTTATAAATTAACTTAAGAAGAAGAATAAGTTATAAAGAATGACAACTTTAATACATTGAATCATTGTGTTAATGAACATGATATAGTTTTCTTTTATGTTCTAGCTGATAATCTTATGTCTCTCTTTTCTTAGCTCTTGAGATATTTCATTGTAGTTCCCAAATACTAAAAAACGATAATTGATCATTGACATGTTAAAATATAATTTTCAAAAAGGTCAAATCATGACTCTCAAGGATATGTAGAATGAAAACATGTTAAAGATTTTATTCATCTTGGGGTGACTAGCTGGTTCAGTTGGTAGAGCATTTGACTTTTGATCTTGGGTGGTGAGTTCGAGATCCACGCTGGGTGCAG
The DNA here is from genome assembly GCF_922984935.1 of Meles meles. NCBI lineage: Eukaryota > Metazoa > Chordata > Mammalia > Carnivora > Mustelidae > Meles > Meles meles. Next base: position 84,514,860 of record NC_060071.1, on the reverse strand, counting down.
GGATTACTAAAAAAATTTTAAAAAGGGGCACCTGGGTGGCTCAGTGGGTTAAACCTCTGCCTTTGGTTCAGGTCATGATCTCAGGGTCCTGGGATCAAGCCCTGCATTGGGCTCTCTGCTCAGCAAAGCCTGCTTCTTCCCACCCCCGCTTGTCTCTCTGTCCACTTATGATCTCTGTCTGTCAAATAAATAAAATCTTTTTAAAAAATTAAAGAAAAGATGTTATTCATCTCATAAGCTAAAAAGGGAATGAGTAAGCTGTTACATTAGCCCAAAGGGCTTTGAGAAGCTAGGTACCTATAAGAAATTGAATTGATTGCCAGGTTAGATACAAAATTAGTTAATGTCCAATAGGATCATGAACCTCTGTTCCACTGGACAAACTTATTTGCATATTTACTGAACAAAACATGTACACATTAACGTCTGCTCTTATAGAGGTAGAAAATAACCCAGGCAGTACAGAAGGAAAGAAAAAGTTGGATTCTGAATATTTTTTGAAGATATTATCAGTATGGTTTTCTGTCAGATCGGATGTGTTGGGTGAAAACAAGGAGTAAAGTATGACTGACAGATTTTTGGTTTGGGCCACTGGAAGGATGGAGTTGTCATCAAGTGGGATGGGGAAGGCTATGGGTAGAACAGGTTTGGTGGAAAAAAATCAGGAGTTCAGATTTGGGAGCTTTTGTCTTTGAGATGGCTTCTAAGTAGAGTTCTTAAGTAGGCATTTGGATCCTCGAGTCCTAAGTTTGGGAGTGAGGGCTGTGTTGAAGATATACATTTTAGAATCACTGGACTATCGATAGTATTTTAAAGCCAAGAGACTGGAAGAAAAATTATAGGTAGAGAACTAAGGATTGAGCCCTGGGGTCCTCCAACATCAAGGAGTTCATTTCTTGAAATGACCAAGCAACTTATGCTTGGTAGTATCAACTGAGGTTTGATCTCTACACATCAATAGTGAAAACATAGCTGATATTTTTAAACCACCTATTATTGACTAAAAGTTAAACTAAGCATATGTTGAATCAAATCCTTCTGTAATCTCAATAAGCAAAGTTGTAAATAAGCAATTAGTATAAGATTCTTTAAAAATAAACACTATTTTGGAATTTGGTAATGGCTAAAGAAGTTAATATCTCTTACAGAGAGACGTATATTCTATTCTTAGTTTCATTTTACATTATGTTAAACTTCTGAGGCTCATCAGAGAATATATTGGATATGTATTATGTACCTTGACCTTTGGAACTCATTGTCTAAATGTTGCACAGGTTCACAGATGCAATTACAGCATTATACTGTCTCAGATATTTGATAGGATTTGCAAAAAGAGCTGGTAGTTAACAAAAACTCTATTATTTGTACCATATAATTATACAGAGGGTGAGGACTGTCTTTTTTTTTTTTTGGTATGTGTGGTCTATATACAGCTCTCTGATTTGGTCAGGTTGAACAGTGTTTGAAGGAGAGCCAAGCATGTTCTGGAGATAGCAGGCAAACAGCTTAGCAATTAACATGGGATCTTTTCTTCTAGAAGATCAACGTTTTCTGAAGTCCATCAAGACTCGATATGGCAGCTCGAAAGGCCCTCTGTTCTCTTGTGGGTTGGCATAGGGATTCCATGCCACAGTTTTACTTATTCCTTCTGTTCTGGAACATGACTTTAAAGTAATAAAATTGTGTTCTTTTGCTATCAACTGAAAACTTGCATACTTTATTTAAAAAATTTTTTTAAAGTTTTATTTTTTAAAGTTTTAAAAACCTTACTTTTAGAGGGCACAGCTACATGATTAAGACAAACCAAAGAGACTGAAATGGGGAAAAAACATTTTTACTCCACATGAGTAAAATATATTCTATTTTAGTTTGGAGTCTCTGTAATAAATTTTATCATATTAAAATCCACAATGATGATAGTCAACTATTACACAGACACACCTGTTCTGGGCATATACCAAATAAATTTTAGGGATAAACTCCTCACTGATTTGAACAATATAAGATCAGTATCTATGGTTACAATGTAACCCTGCACCCTGTGCTATGGACTGAATTGTCTATCTCTCTGAATTCATATATTGATGCTTTAACCCCCAATATGACTGTATTTGAAGATAGGGCCTAGTTGGAAGTAAATAAATGTTAAATGAGGACACAGAGTGGGGCCCTCATACTATAGGACTGGTGCCCTTATAAGAAAAGGAAAACTCGCTAGAGATCTTTCTTTCAATGTTTGCAGAGAAGAGGCCATGGGAGGACAGAGAGAAGGTGGTCATTTACACGGTAGGAAGAGAAGCCTCACTAGACACCAACCCTGACAGCACCTTGATCTTGGACTTCTAGTCTCCAGAACTGTAAGAATATAGATTTATGTTGTTTAAGCCACCCAGCCTGTAATATCTTATGGCAGCCTGAGTAGACTAATACATTCTGCTTCATTTTTCTTTGCAACACTTATTACCACATGATTTGTGAATTATGATATATATGCTAGGATGTAAGCTAGGACGTTTTGATTTGTTACTGTGCCATTGCCCATCATGGAGTAGACATGCAATAAGTATTTGTTGGATGAATGAATTAAATGTCTAATGACAGGAGATCACATACAAAGAAACAAATATCCTATTTCTTAGCATATGATATCTCACCATCCTAATTACATTTACTGTACAATTGCTCTATCTTTTCTCCCCTCCCTTCACTTCCCTTTTTCTTCTCTCCTTCCTGCTTCCCCCCCCCATTCTCTTCTAATCTCATTTCTCTGATCATATCGGGTGCCCTTTGAAGGCAGCTACCTTGTCTTCATTTGGATTCCCCACAAATAGATTCTAAAACAAGGAGTCCAAATGCGGAAAATATACCTCTAGAGAAATAAGGAGGTGATTCAGGGAAGCAAAGGTAGCCGATAAAGGATAGGGTATTAAGCAAGCTACCACTGTGGGCAACTGGAGCTTAATCCTGTGGTGAAACTCTGGAGAAGTGTAGAAAACACATGTTGCAAATGATCCCATTCTGAGGGGTAAGGGAGCTGGGGTAATTATTCATCAACTCCCAAGAGTCATTGGCCTGCCACCATAGATAACATGGCTTTCTGTAATTCCAGGGAAAAGTCTCAGGTATAGAGGTGCTGACGCTGGCAGCTAGAAGTCTGCGGATGAATTAGGAGGATCCTAGGAATATGGGTGGGACCCTTATGGTGTCTGCTACAATCCTCATTCATTTGTCTGCTTACCAACTGCTTAGTGGCACCCAAAAGCATATCGACACAATATGAAACATCATGTCTTTCCTGCTTTTTCAAACTATTGTGGGGAATACAGTTCTCTTATTCATCTCTGGTTGCAGAAAAATAGAACTTTGTCATGAAAGAGCAATGAAAATAGACCAAAATATCCCTACCCCAGTTCATTCAAAACCACTTCATTTTATATTTTCATCCACTCATGCGAAATGTATCCCAATTATCTGTAAGTATTTATGGAATAGATGGGAATGTGCTGGTCCCCAAATTAATGGTGATGGGATCAAACTTTTGGGTTTGGTGGCCCTGGTTTGACCTTCCATTTAGGCACTGATGTTTTCTCTTAAGCTCAGTACTGGCATTGTTCCAACCCTGAGTGCTATTCAATACAAGGTTTTACAAAAAACTCCACCTCCTTTTATTTATTTTTTCTTGGATAAAGCTCTTAAAAAAAATGTTAATCTACAGATCCCCCTCCTCTATAATTACATTTGCCAGAGGAGTAGGAGCCAAATAATTAAATGCCCCATAGGTGTTGGGTGTAATAATTCCTTGTGAATCAGAAGATTAAGCATGGAAACAACAAATGGAACAAGATGGTCTAAGCTCTGTTTCTCCTGCAGAACAGCAAATAGTTGCAAATCCAAAAGCAGTTCTCCTTAATTACCACTGTATGAGGCAGTGGGCTAAAAGCAGGCTCATTTGGTAATGTTTTCTGTGTGGCTACAGTATGTACACACAGTGTAGGCCTTTATGCACTGTCTAATAGACAATATTATATACTAGGCTATTGCTGACATTTATTTTATGTGGAGATACAACTGGTATGCCCAGGACACTGGCCTTCAAGCTGTGTGTGCACCAAACTAAAGGAACAGTTTTACTTGCTCAAGTCAGGCAAGACTATTTATACTTAAATACTTTCTTCACCACTTACAACATGCCCTACTAGGTGAAGAAGGTCCAGGAGCAGGACAGTCTGCAGTCATAGGCTGAGACCTCAAGGAGACCTGCAAGCTGTGACCTGTAGCAAGCTTCACCAAGTTGACACATTTTCCTCTGCTTTACACTTGAATCAATTACTCTGCGGGTCTGGAGGCCTTTGGGTGAGCACGAATTAAAGAACTGATGTAGCAGAGCTGTAGTGTTTTATCCCCTCTTTTTGCTCCCCAAATTAGACCTGCTTGTTTGCTGAAATTGGTCAAACCGTTTAATTAGCATTCCATGTTTGTTATTTCTTTAATCAAGGTTTCAAACAGAACAAGGCAACAAGCCAGACCAGTAATGAGTCTCCTCCACCTACTCTTAAGTTAAATACTTGCTGAGATTCCCATTCATTTCCCAGGGACATCTCATCGCTGATGTACTTTCACTTATCATCAGGGTTATTGGGCACTGCTTGTAAGTGCATACTAATTGGCAGTAGGCGATATATATATTTATGTTAATTTATAGTTATATATAGGTACCCATAAAAAGTGCATTTTTTTTTTAAAGATTTTATTTATTTATTTGACACAGAGAGAGAGCACAAGTAGGCAGAGAGGCAGGCAGAGAGAGAGGAGGAAGCAGGCTCCCTGCGGAGCAGAGAGCCCGATGTGGGGCTCGATCCCAGGACCCTGAGATCATGACCCGAGCCGAAGGCAGCGGCTTAATCCACTGAGCCACCCAGGTGCCCCAAAAGTGCATTTTTTAAGTGAGAAGAGTTGAATGTTTTTCTGGTGGAATTTGTGAGATCGCGAAGGCCATCAATGAGGAGAAATGATTCACAGTATCTACTGACTCATGTTTGAAAGCCCAGAAATTAACCTTCCTACTTTTATAAAGTTCACTTAAGACATAATAAGCAAGGAGATAAAAAATAATTCTCTGAAAAAGTGCTCAAGTATCTAATTACTTGAGTTCCCATAACAAGTTGAGATGCTTAAAAGAAATGCCGAAGGTTAGGTCAGCTTGGCAAATGGATTTCATTTTATTTCATCCAAAATACTGCCCTACTTTAGCTGCGAATGTGGATAACTTAGGCAGTGTTAAAGAAATTATGCAAATCCTAATTGCAAACAGTTTTCCTTCTAGTTTTTTTTTTTTTTACATTTAGAATAACTGTAGTAATTATTTGAAAACCTTTTTGAATCCCACACTTAATAAAAGGAAATTTTACGCAAACAATGAAAGAGAATTTCAAAGCGGTAAGTGAGGGTGATGCTGGTTTGCCTTCAGGGGCTAGGGGTTTATTTCAGATCTTCCTACTTTCAGTATCACCACCTACTGAGAGGTTTTGGCAGCTCCACAAAGAATAGCAAAGTAGCAAAGATTAGTTCCTACAGAGGTACTGGAGAGAAAGCCTGTGGAGGAGGAAGGGTCAGGGCCCAGTGAGTGGCTTATGCTGCCATTTTGGCTTCGCAGGTATCCTAGGCAAACCAGAATAGAGGATTATAGAAACTGGAATTGGACATTTTGCAACCATATCCCACCTCTGCATCTTGTTGGCTATGTGACCTCATCTCTCTGAATCTCGCTGTCCTCAACTGTGCGAGGTCAATACCACAACTCGTGTCCTATGTTTGGAGGATGCAGTGTGTTAATATATACAAGCAAAGCCCTTGTAATGGAAATTGGCACAAACCAAGGGCTAAGTGGCCATTATTATTACATGACTTTTGAAATGTAAGCTAATGAAAGTACCTAAACATGCCCATTGTTGAAGTTCCTTTCTGGGAATGAGCCGTGTCTATGGCTAGGGAAATAATCTGTTAGAAGGCTTGGTGGGACTTGGAAGGGGCGGTAGTGTGTAGTTTCTGAGTCAGGTGAATCTGGGCTTGGAGATGGGCTCTGCTACTTATGGCTGTGTGACAGTGGAACAAGTTACTTAAACTCTGTAAGCCTCTATTGTCTTCATGTGTAAAATGAAGAATATAATAAGGTTCCCTTCAGAGATTCTTGTAAAGATTAAATGAAATTAGGCCTACAAAAGCATTTAGCATTAGCACCTGGCACAGTCTAAATGCCAGATAATGGAGAACATTATTTCTCAAACTCAGTACTATTGGCATTTGGGTTAGAAAATTCTTTGTTGTGGGGCCTATAGAATGTTCAATAATATCCCTAGCCTCTATCCACTAGATGCTGGTAGCCTTCCCTGCTAATAGTCACAACCCAAAATACCTCCTCTAGACATTGCCAAGTGTCTCCTGGAGGGCAGAGGAGAATTTGCCTGGTTGAAGGAGAGGAAGTGTATTAAGAAACAGGAATATCTACATTTGATTTTCCTCTTTGACAAAGCCAGCCTGTTGTCAGTAAGAGAGGAAAGGTGAGGGGTAAAGTCAAAAGAAGCAATTATTGCATCCAGTTTGCCCTAAGTTCCTGGGGGCTCTCTAAATTTCTGTAGGTAAAGATATTTTATAGCTCAGATCCTCTCACTGACTTTCTTACCAATTGATGGGGACCTCCTGAGTCCCTTTCCCTTGGTCCTAGAGAACATCCCCCACTAGGGGAAGGCCTGCTGAATAAATCTGTGTTTTTCATCTCAGCTAACAAAGCAAATTGCAGGATGAAATCATGAGCTTCAGTGTTAAATCCTTCTTGGAAGCAGGTAAGGAAATTGAGGCCGTATCTTACATTTTCAGCCTAATTTTATTCGGATTTGTTTGCTGTCATTAATGCTGCTTTAGTCCAGGTACTAATTTATAGCTTGATAGGCTCTGCTGGTTTTTCTAATTTAAACAAAGATGTAAAGATTTAAGGATTAAAATAGCAGAAAATAGAGTTAAGTGGCTTTATTCATATATTCAACAAGTATTCATTAAGAATTTACCATGGCCAGGAACTGTTCAGGTTTGGGATACACCAGGGATCAAAACAGGCAAAAGTCCCCACCCTTCTGGAAATTAGTTAATCAACCTTTTAGGGCAGTCACAGCCTCAGTGAACAAGGAAGTGTCTGCAAGGCTAAAATACCTCAAACCTAGTTGATTCCCTTTCTTTCTTCCACTTCCATTTTGGGATCAATTTTCTTTCTCCTCCAGGCTTCGTGCCCTTACTTTGCCATCCCATGGAACAGAAATGCCATAGGCGAATTGAATGACTTTTTGTATGTAACTCCCAATCTCCTTTCTATCAGGTGTAGGCTCTTAAGATGAAAAAGAATCATCCTGCCTTGATCAAAAGAGATGTTTGCCCCTGGTTTAAGAGTCTGGTCATTATGCTATAATGGCGTTTGAATCTCTGTGATTCTGAGTTACAGTTTCAAGGGTTGTAAATACTGGTGAACTCTCCCCCCTTTCCCACTTGCATTAACACAACCGAATAGGTGAGTCAGCCCTTGGGTTCTTTCCCACCCAAACTCCTTCTGCTCGAGCTTCTCTTCTCCATGGCTACATAAAAAATTTTGACAGAGTGAAACATGACCTCAGTAAACAGGCCAAACCCTGAGGATAAGATTCTGGACATCTTGGCACAGTAGTCTCTAAGTTATAAGAATATTCTTGTGGAGAATGGTCTTTTATGTATCAATCTTTTATCAAAAGCTTGTCCACCTATCTGCAGCTTGGGTATTAAATGTAATGAGAATTGGATTAACATAGAAAGAGATAATTATGAAATGGGCCTTAGACTAGATTTCCTGTTTGTGAGAACAAGGCCTATGAATTCATCACTGGTATGCCAAAGCAATAATGTGCAGCATTTCAAAAGAAACTTAACAGGAGGAGAAGTATTTGAACCCTAGATTTAAGTATCAGAAGAAATGAGAGATGAAATAGGTATCTGATTTTATGTTAAGTCCCAGTTTCTGGGATTTTTACTTTGGCATCTATTTTTATGATAATATTTACTTAGCACTGTCTGTAGTGTACTAGGGGTAGAAATTGTCCTTTTAAATCTCGTCTAGAACACTGAATTAAAAGGTACTAATGAAGTTTTTCACTCCACATTGCCCCCGACATACTAAGTACAATTCCCCCATCAAAAGGGCTATTAGCTGACCTGGAAAGATTTGTGAATAATACTGAGTACAGGGATTTCTCAGAATCATGTCCTCTGGGACATCCTCATCTCTTTCAGAGTTCTCTAAGTCACTTTGAAAGTATTATTCGGTCTTATAGTCAGCCTCTAGTAATTAGCCACATGTGGCTATTCAAACAGCCATTGAACATGGTCCATGATTGTGCCATACCTGGGGTTATTTCCTTCACACCTTAATTAAGGGAAAACAAGTTTAAACAGTCTGTATAGGAGGGAAATGTGTACCTTTAATTTCTTTTTTTAGCTTTTTTCTTTCTGTGACTCATCTCCTCTTCCTTCTCTTAAATCCTTGAGAAGTCAGGTTTTTTACTTAGCTCTTTGGAGCGAAGTGAAGTTACCTAGGCAGAATTTATACAAGATGATAGGCCGTTGTGAACAGAAGAGAGGGTATAAAGGGTTGTGCCCCCTATGGAAAGGGGGCAGGTCAGATTTTCAAGTTAAACAGAAATTTGCTGCAGTAATTACCCTTTATCATTAATGACAGACAGTTGCCATAGTAACCAGCTGCCACCTGTCTCTCACACACCAGCTCTGTATGCTCTGAAACAAAATAAGAGCACACCGCAAAGTCAGTTGTGGAGCCACTAGTCTGAAGGAATGAAACTACGTTGATATTCAGAATTTAGCTAGTGGCACATAGGGTTCATTGTATTCATGAAAGCATTAGATAACAATAAGACTTAAGAGAATTTGATTTTTTTTTTTTTTAAATGAATGAATGGTGCTGACCTAAGGACAGCACAATGGTTAAGGGCACAGCTCTGGATCTGGAGAGGGGTTTGAATCTTAGCTTCTCCATTTACTGGCTGAGTGAACTTGGGTAAATGGCTTAACCTCCATCAGCATCATGGGGTTAAACTCATAGGCTGTTGAAAGGATTCAACTGGATAATGTTTGTAGAGCACTTAGCCCACTGTGAGTACTCCATCCATGGTAGCTGAAAAAGTCTACTGCCTGGCAGCAGTGAATTGAATTCACTTAGTGAATTCAATTGCTGGTGGACCACTGCCCAGAGAATCTGGGTCTTCAAGTTACATGCTCTACAAGCTCTCCCTCCACTTTGTGTGTATGGAGGCATATATGCACTGAAGCACGGAGGAACAACCTTCGAATAATATAATTCTGATCTTCTCTACATTTTAGAAATGTCTTCTCGATACCAGAGAGTTCAGCAGGTCATTTACTCTTCCTGATGACACTGCATGTAGACAAATCTCTGTGACAGCTGAAATCGGTTTTTCTTTCAAATCTCCTTGGTTATGTCTCTAAACTCTTTAGCACTCCTCTCACCCTGAGTCTTGGCTCTGTGCTGAAGTCAATTAGAGACATTAACCACTTCTCGCCCACGGTGGAGGCATTTATTTATTTATTTATTTATTTAATCCTTAGGGTGGTGAAGACATGTCAAATTTTCTTTTTCTTTGACATCTATGTCAAAGAGAACCTATTCAAAACCCGACCAGGCTGATAGGGTGTGCATACAAACCTCTTTCCCTGCTATCTATCATGTGATCATAAGATAAATTAGGGTTTGTCCAATCTTACACTACATAGCAGTGTGCAATCTAAAAATCATACTCGTTTCCTCCATAACTAGTAATTTTCTGGATGCTGTTCTACATATTAGTTACCTAAAGCAGAACTCAAGGTCATTCTTGGCACCTATGTGCCCATCACCCAGCATATTTAAATTCCACGATTTGTCCCCCCTTAAAGAGCCTTACACTCTCTGTTTTCTACTGAAACTCCCAGCGTTTTCTCCACGCAGACCTCACCATCTCCCTCCTGACTTGCTGCGGCAGTCTACTGGCTAGTCCCCTCTTCTCCTATTCATCTTCCACACTGCAGTCAGCATGATTTTATAAAATGCTAATGTAATCATGTTGCTGTCCTTAAAAAAGAACTTTTAGTGGGTTTCCATAACCTCCACAATAAAGCTCCTTCGCCGTCTGCCATCCCCTCTCTAGTCACATCTTCCATGGTTAACAACTTTCCTCCACAGATGCCAACCTACACCAAGCCATTCCATGCTTCTTGCCTTTGTTAACACCCTTTATCCTTCTTCATTCTTCAAAGTCCTGCACAGCTGTCACCTCTTCTTCGAGGATTTCTCCACTTCCTTTCCTTAAAGATCATAACTTCCTCCTTTGTTATAGTTCTATATCTTGGTTGCAAGTGCTATTATTTAAAACATACTTAATTCTTCCTTATTATACTACTTGTGTTTCACAGGTAAGGTATGGATTTTATTCATTTTCAATACTCCTAGGGTCTGGTAATGTCCTCAATAAAGTTTTGTTGATGTAAAGTACATATTTAATATTTCTATGGATTGCATGCTCTTTTATTTATTTTTAAAAATCATTCTTTTTTTTCTTTTTAAGATTTTATTTATTTATTTGAGAGAGACAGAGTGGGAGCTTGAGGGGGGTGGGGTGGGGTGGGAGGAGGGTCAGAGGAGGAGGGAGAAGCAGACTTCCCACTGAGTAGGGTGCTGGATGTGGGGCTCAATCCCAGGACCCTGGGATCATGACCAGATCCAAAGGCAGATGCTTAATGGACTGAGTCATCCATGCACTCCTGGATAGCATGGTCTTTTAAAAAAATGGTGCTAATGGGGCGCCTGGATGGCTCAGTGGGTTAGGCCTCTGCCTTCGGCTCGGGTCATGATCCCAGAGCCCTGGGATAGAGCCCCGCATCGGGCTCTCTGCTCAGCAAGTTGCCTGCTTCCCCCTCTCTCTCTGCCTGCCTCTCTGCCTACTTGTGATCTCTCTGTCAAATAGATAAATAAATAAAATCTTAAAAAAAAAATGGTGCTAATGAGGGGTGCCTTGGTAGCTCAGTCAGTTGGGCGAGGGACTCTTGATTTTGGCTGAGGTCATGATCTTGGGGTCCTGGGACTGAACCCTGTGTTGGGCTCCCCACTCAGTGGGAAGTCTGCTTGTCTCCCTCTGCCCTTCCCCCAACTCCCGATCATGCATGCTCTCTCTCTCAAATGAAAGAGCTTTATTGGAATCATGTTTTTACATCATTCCTGGATCCTCATATAGAATTCACAAAATTATAGGCTTGTAATATCCTACTCTGAAATAAGTAATATTAATGTTGTCTGTGTCTCATAATTAAAATTATTCTTATATCTGATAGCAGGTAAAAAATGTTCATAGAATGTTAAAAAATAAGGATATAAAACTGTATATTCCAAATATCCAAATTTAGTAAAAAAAAAATCAACGAAAATATGGAAGCCTGGAAAAAAAAGCCACACAATTCCAAAGAGTGTTTATGGGGGCGGGGTGGAAGAATTACAGAGAATTTCTGTTTTCTTGTATGTCTATTTTATTTTTTTTAAAGATTTCATTTATCTATTTGTCAGAGAGAGAGTATAAGCAGTGGGAGAGGCAGGCAGAGGGAGAAGCAGGCTTCTGAGCAAAGAGCTGGTTCGGGACTCCATCCCAGGACTCTCAATCATGACCTGAGCTAAAGACAGCCACTTAATCGACTGAGCCACCCAGATGTCACTTCTTGTATGTTCATATTCCAGAATTTTTACCAAGACTATGTATTTTTGATCAGAATATTTTTAATGTAATTGGCATGGATGTCAAGTTACTTTTCCTCAGAAATATTACCTAAATGTGCTTACTTTTGTTACATAGGAGAAGGTGGGAAAATGTCTTTGTTTGTATATCCCTGTTCTTGGTCCCAAACAACTCCCTTTTGCTATGGGATTTGAACTTTGTGGTAGGCTACAAATCATTATTTCCACTAGATGTCACCAAACTACTGACAAAAGTAGCTCATATGCTCTGCATATTCAAACAGTTTTTAAAAACATTAAAAATCCCATTATTCAGTATTCCTTGGTATCACACAAAGCATTCAAAATTTGAAGAATTAGTAAGAAAATGCATATTACATAAGGTTCTGGCCCTTTACATAACAAGTGAGGGCTTAAATGGATCCTTCGGCTTTATTTAATCTATATGTTATTAGTTTCTTAATATAAATGTGAAGAGAAAATTGATATCAGGGGCCCTGCTTAAAAATTTTTTTTTTATTATTGCCAGATAATTTCAAGCTCTCTTTTTATATAATACATGGAGCAAAAGAAGGTCAGAATCACGAAACTCCTTTTGGAACAATGTTTTTTAACCTAACGCCTCTTTTATCATTCAGAATGACTAGTTCCTTGGTTAATGAATAGAGATATCTCTCAGTATTAGGATTCTTTTCAGAACATTTTAATTTACTGTAAAGCGGTTTACAGCTCACTTTATGTTTCAGAAAGGAAAACAAATAACTTTTCCTTGAGGAATGAAATAAAGCATATCTTCTCTAGTCTAACAAAGGGCAGTTAGAGAGCCATGTTTCTTTAAATGTATGAACCTATTTACTCTGTAGGATCAAAACTGGTCTTTTTTATGATTGGTTCAGTTAACAACTGAAGTGGGGGGTTGGAAGAAGCTTGCTTCCAATCATTTCTGCTTGGGAATGTAAATGATTGGCCAATCAAAAGACATATAAATTAGTCAGTGAGCTCTTGGAAAGAAATCCATGTACTGTCTTCTACATTATTGTTATCTTTTAAAGATGTGATACATTATTTTTCTTATGCTTCACCATGGAATGACAAGGAATAACAAGAGTTTGTAAACAAAAAATTCTGACTAAATTTCTCAGGCTCTTTCTTCCACTAAAATATTTTTTTTTCAATTGTTACTCTTTTAAAATAGCTCATGCTAATGTTTTAGTCTTAAGGATTTTTAACTATTGTCTATTTTAAATCTCCTCTGTCCCTTTTAATGGCCACTGTACCATATTCTCTGTGTTAATTCAAAAACAATAAAGAGGGCATTACTGATGATAGCCATGGGTTTATCTATAGGAAAATAGTCACTCTTAATTCCAAAAGGATAGAGACCAAACCAAACCAAATCATCACCCACATATCTCAGATAATTTTGGAAACATTTTTAAAGAAATAAAAGATGAAATGACACCGATCATCCTATTTCAAATGTAATCAATCCAAAGTAAATAAATGTATACTTCCTGATCAGGGATCTTGACTTTCAGTAACTGAGGAATATTAGGATCAGTGTAACAAATTATTATCTCATTTTGTTTTGTGCAAAATATGATTTAGAAATGCTATAAATATAAATATCATGTTTGGAAGAATAACCTCAGTATTACGGGATTCTAGTTTCTGCAAGCATTCATCAGTTACAACCTGAAACTGGTAAGGTCTGCACCCTGAACACTGTTTCACTGATGACATGTGTACAGATTCATTATAGAATAAAGTCAGAGCTGTATTAAGTCTTGCAATACTGTAGTATGTACTTGCAATCTAGTTCTGCTGCCCTAGGCATCTCCTTCAAATTCTTCTACTTGAACCTTTCACATGAAATATTCATCTGAGCCCTCTGATACGGTGACAAGCCTCAACTGTAAAGTGGAAAAGCTTTTTTTGAATGTCCTTCTCCAGATATCTGGATTTGCTTTTCTATAGTACTTGAAAAATGAATAGCTTCATCAGCTATATATAAGACCTGATAAGCCTATGCCCTTGACATGTTTTAAAATGTTATTCCTTTCCTGTGGCCACCAAAACTTCTCTATTTTAGCTCCAAGGAATACTGCGTTTACTCTAATTACTTTATTTTCATATTCACTACCTCCTTGCTACAACTGATTACTGAAATGTACGTAGAGACAGGATTTTATTGGTGGGCACTCATCCATGAAATTACTCTGATTCCTCAGAATCTAACACTGCCACTCCACATCTTTGGAAATAAAAGTTCATTTTAGGGTGGGTTGCTTTCTTTAAAAGTATTTGGTATAATTTGCAGCAGTTCTTTAACTTCCTGTATTTTAATGAATGTTCCAGGCCAGACTTGCTGTGAGGGAGTCCATTTTTAAAAAATGAAAGATATTGGTATCCACAGAATTTGATGAAAAAGAAGTCCGGCACTAAATTTTATATCATTGTTTGTTTTGGGAGTCAGCCATAAAAATTTGCTCAGCTCATTGCTAAAGGATATTGAAACACATTTCTTGCCGACATGGCGTCATCTGTGGTGTGGATAGAACCTTCATGCTGACAAATACTGCATAAATGGCTGTTAGAGCCAGTAGGCACTCCTGATGATTAACTATAAAAATGTTTTTGACTCTGGTTGCTGACAAGAATGACAATGCTTTGGCCAGACTGGCCTCCTTCTGGACACCAAAGGATGTTCCAGTCTTGGTTTTACCATCTGGTTTCAATACAAGCCAGGAATGATGGAGAGGAGAGAGTCTTTTAAAGAGGCAGCAATAGACTAATTCTTCTGGTTGTATAATCCTTCTTTGGTAAATGAAAAAATTCATTAGGTTTGGAGAAAAAAAACAACTTTTGAAATTTTGAAATTTCATTTTCTAGGATAGATAGAGGTGTTTTGAAGATCCTCATAAGGCAAAGGAATCAAACTGTGTGAGTCACAAGCTTTTTGTAGAAAAGATAGTTAAATACTTATACTATAGAGGTGAAGTTTAGTATGCCTGAAGGAAGACCCAGCATCTATTTTATAGGAATCATTTCCTTCTAAGCAAACTTAAATTTATTCATCTGATGTAAGAATACTTAGTTCTGCAAATGATAAATAAATGGTAAATAAAACCAGCAACAGTAATATTTTTTAAAATTTTTTATTTTAAAAAATAAAGACACAGGGAGAGAGGGAATGCAAGCAGGGGGAGGAGAGAGGGAAAAGCAGGATTCCTGCTGAGCAGGGACACTGGGATCATGACCTGAGCCAAAGCGCAGATGCTTAACCGACTGAACCACCCAAGCACCCAACAATAACATTTCTATAATGCTTTTGAATTTCCAAAAGGCATTCAATGAGATTATTTTCTTTAATCCTCACAAAAATCCTCTACTACAGATATACTCAGACTAAATTATTTATCCATGGTGACACAGCAAGTGAGCAAATGGGTGGGGGAATAGAGGAATTCTAATGCTGGTGACCTGTCATAAAGCCAGTATACGTTCCACTATTTCACACTGTATCATTTCTTCCTGGCAACATTCCTATGGTTCAAGGAAAGTCAGGTTAATTCCATGACTATCACTTGCAGAATAAAATACTCTTATTCTTTGTGCAACTAGCCATAATTTTGCATGAAATACTTGTTAGGCTTGAGACTCTAATGCCATGGACTTTTTTTTATCAAGAAATGATGAGAACTTGAATTGTGTAGGAGGTATGGTTTAGGCTATAATTGACTTGGAAGAGAAAGTATAGATAGATATAGCCTGGTATGCTGGGGTTTGGAAGGGCTTATTTGTAGAGTAGGGTGTTGCTTGAACAATGCATGAAACAAATCCCACAGTTCTCTTGTCTCAGAGTCGCTTCTTTTCCCGTTCTTTTCTTATATACCTTACATCTGTGATTTCCTTGCCTTATGCAAACTGAATGGTACTTTCATAAAGAGGAAGAGAGTAATGATAAAGATAAAAGATAAAACTATCTCTGTTTGGTATAATAACTGACACAGAGTAAACAACATGTAAATGTTTTTATTTCAGAGCCAAGATTAAACTCTGATTATTCCTTGAAGCTTTCTCTGGAAATTCAGACCCATAGGTTTCTCCTTTCTTTGAATTGCTATTGTACTTATGTATGACCCAGCAGATAATTTTTAGTAAATTAAATTTTAATAAATTAAATAATAAATTAACACATAAAATTTAATAAATTTTTCTTTCTTCCCCAGTTGTTACATGCATGCTAGTTTTCTCTTTCCTATCAGATTATACATTTGTTGAGGTTATAAATCACAATTTATATTTTTATTATAAACTCCATAATAAATATGTTGGTATTTGGTTATTTAAAAGATAAGACTTAGAAGCATGTATGCTAGCAGTCCTATTCAGACACAGAAAGACAGAAATTGGGAGTAAGGATGGGTGAGGGTAGAGAGGAAAAGAGAAAGAAAATGACTGACCACCTGTATTATGTAACAGGCATTCTGCTAAGTCATCAAATGTAATCCTCCTAACAACCCTATCCTTACTTTATAAGAAGAGAAAAGTGATGTATGATAGCATTTGTTTTCTCATCTGAGGCTTGGGGTAGCTGGGTAATTGGGAACCATTCTGAGAAGAGCTGGATAAAGATGTACCAAGAACTACACAAGCCCAAACTACATGAAATCAAGCTTAAGAGTGGCTCTTTACTAGTATCATTTGTATTTTCACTTTGAATTCTCCTTTCCCAGGAGCACTGGCTTCTAGGTCTCAATTGTTAAATTTGCCAGTGACCCTTGACATTTCCCACTGATGTTGAAGAACTTTCCGAGGGCCACCTTCTTCAAACCTTCACCTGGGTCTGTCGGTTTTGGGCTGCCCACTAAGGATAGCAAAAGATAGGGAGCCTGTTTAGCTCTGCCTTCACAAGCTTTGGCATTGATACTCTTTTGGAGGCCACTCCCAGCCTGCCTGTGGGCGTTCAGATCAAAGAGAATGAGATGGAGTGATAACATAATGTTTCCTTTTGGTCAAAATCAAACAGACCAACTCAGTTCCTACTATGCTGGGAATAGGTACCAGAATGGAATTTGGCATGTATGGGTAGGGTAGGTACTGGGATAAATATTCGTTCTTGTTTCACCTGTTCTTCCCCAAAATCAGCAGAAAGCCTGATTAGTTTCGCAACAATCCATCTCCTACTAATTAGCAAATATTATGGATAAATTGTAGGGCTCTGAGTTTGTTTTGATTGGTTATGTCTTTTAAAAATACGTTATTGAGTTACAGTACTGGAGGAAACCTAAAGAGTGTTGGTATTAATGAAGCTAAGACTCCAGAGACCAATGGCTATCAGACTGGCACATATATACTACCTGTGTCAGGAATGGTGGTGGTTGGAAGGCGGTAAATAAAAATTAGATTCCTGGGCCCTGATTGGAACTTCAGGCCCTGATCAGAATCTCTGCAAGGGGAACACAGAAATCTGGATTTTAAAATAAGCTCCCCAGGTGAAAACCACTGCCATTGATTTTCACAGTCAAAGGCAAAGTCAAAGCCCACTTGATTTTATCTGCTTGCAGTGATGAACTCCAGAATTGATGAGAAGCAGGGCTGTAGCTGAAACTCTGAAAAGGTGGTGCTGTTTAAAAAAATAGATGTGCTTATTCATGTCAGAAGGAAAGACATACTCACTAAACAAACATTGATTGAGCATATGTTGTATATCTGTCCCTGTGATAGTCACCCAGAAAACAGAGATGAAATGAAACCTCAAACTCCTATTAAGGAGTTCACAGGTTAATTCTAGATACAGACCAATGCATATATTACAGTATAATATAATATTGTTATTGGGAATTGTATACTTTGAAAACAATTAGGTAACATGTATCAAGAACCTTAAAAATGTACATGAGGGGCACCTGGGTGGCTCAGTCAGTTAAACATCCAACTCTTGATTTCGGCTCAGGTGATGATCTCATAGTTGTGAGATTGTGCCCCACAATGGGCTCCACACTCAGCGTGGATTTTTCTTGAGATTCTCTCTCTCCCTCTGCCCACTCCCCAAAATAAATAAATAAAATCATTTAAAAAAGTAAATGAATAAAATAATTCCATGTCTATAAATTCATCTTAAGGAAATAAGTGTAAGTAGCATATTAAGAGCAAACTAACATTGATTTACTATGAATTTACATGTACTTCCGCATTGGATCCTCTTTAAAGCCCTAGGAATTAGGTGAAATTATCTTCCCTTTACAGATGAAAGAGCTAAAGCTTTGAGATGTTAAGGGATTTATCCAAGACGACACCAGAAAATGACAGGACCCAAACCTCAGTCTGCTGGGCACCAAAGATTATGCTCTTAACCACTGAGCTTTATCCTTTCAAGAATACAACCACATGGATAGTCATGGCAGAGCTACTTATTAAGGTCAAAATGGAAATATTCTAATGCCCAGCTTCGGGGGATTGGTTAAATAAATTATGCCATGGCAACATAATGGGATAATATATTCAGATATTAAAAATTGCCCTAGAGTGTGTCTTAGGCAGAATTTAAGCCAAAACCTGAGATATTTCAAACTGTCCATCATACTTTATGTCTGTTTCACTGCAGTTATATTAAGATAGAAGTACAAAATTGGAAAGATGATAATTTAGCCAGAATTAACCAAATCATCCTGGTTCCCGTAATGGAGAACCTCTTGATCACTTGAATTCCAACTGTCTTCGTTGGAGGGCCTAAATACTGTGGTGGTACAAAGAGGTAATCATAAATGAAGAATTGGGTTCTTGTCAATCTAACCTAACTGGATTCCTAATATTCTCCAAGGGCCTTACCTAGGAGGATGACTCTATCTCTGAACCCTGTTTGACTGAATGAAGGATGATAGAGGAAGATAGGTCCAAAGCCTAGAATATCATCAGTGGTCACCTTGACTACCAGACTGTGAGCTGTTTCTGACTACCAGAGCCAAGAGCTGATTGCATAATGGATTGTCAGGTCAGTATACATCTGGCCTGGCTGTATTACACTGTACATGATTTTGCCATAAATGCTGGAAGTATGCTTTATTAAGGTCTCCAGTAGGCCAGGAAAACATTAACATTTAAATGCACAAAATACTGTACTTTTAAAACATAAATTATGTGCAAAGCTGGGATACTTATGGTATATTCTTAGTTTGTTGGAGTTTAACTATTTAGAGTCCTCCATTATTGATGTGTTTGTGTGTGTGTATGTGTGTGTGTGTGTGTATGTGTACCCACAGGAATCTCACCAATATTATGAGAAAGAAGTGATTGATAACAGTAAACAATATGTCAGGGCTATAGTTTTTTTTAACATCAAGACAAAGATATATTCCAAGTTCAGTTCATCTTTATCAGGGATGGAAATTATTCTATATATTTAACTGAATTATTTATATTTTTAATTTCATGGGTTAAAAAAAGAAAGTATGTACTGGTTAATGCTAATTAATTAGACTTAATTAATTAGTTAATGTTAATTAATTAGACTATTAAATTAATTTGGGCATTTTAATTCCATAACCATTCTAGAGAATGGAAGTTTTTTTTTTTAACAACTAAAAAAATACTTTATTGCAGAAAAATGCTACCTACCATCTGAGCTTTTATTTATTTATTTTTATTTTATTTATTTTTGTTTCAAGTTTTTATTTAAATTCTAGTTAGTTAACATATAGTGTAATATTGGTTTCAGGAGTAGAATTTAGCGATTCATCACTAAACTATAGCACCCAGTGTTCAAAACTGGGCAGCAATAGGCAGAAGAATGAAAGTGGGCCACTTTCTTACACCATACAAAAAAATAAATTCAAAGTGGATGGACGTTTTATTATCCAAGACAAATTCATTGTTTCTTACCCCCATCTGTTTTTAAGAAATAAAGGAACATATGAGGGATTTATGGCTCAGGTATTATCAACAGCCACTAATTCTACCAGATAATGTCTCAGTATTTTATTTTCTTCTGTCTATGAAGACTATATGTCTGTGTTTACATAAGTGCATGCATCTCCTTGTTTTCAAGAGATAAACATATTTAAATAAGGAACACAGAGTTTTCCCTGTAACTGTAAACTGCAACAGCACTAAACTTTCTGTGACTTAAGATGAAGCACTTCATTATCCAAGTCACGTTATCATCTGGAAAGAGTTGGTTGTGTTTAAACTGTGCTTAACTGTATTTAAAATGAAATACAACATATTTACATGTTCTCCCCTAGTTTATTATAAAGTTTACACTTTAAAATTTTTAAATAGAAAATGTTTCCCAGAGTTAAGATTTGTATGTGTTCCTTTGACTTAGCTGCAAGAATCAATCAGATCATGTTAAGGAGCACAATAAGGCTCTTTTTGAAGCCTGTTATTAAATATACATAAGAATAGACACTTTTTTTGTGTTCAGAAATAAAGAAAGTGCTCTATGTTTTTGAAGACTGAAATCCTTCAAAGCTCTTTCGTTTGCAAGAAAACAAAAGCCTATTGTAAACGGAAGCTCTGAAACAGCGACAGCAGCTAAGTAATTAATTGCTCATTCATGAAAGAAAAAGTATAAGTGAGAGGCAAAAGTTAACCCCTCGAAATGAAGTGTGCAGCTCACAAAACTGCTATCAACTTCTCTGTTTTTAAACATGATGGTCTTCTTTGTGCTGTTGGTGGCTCTGTTTTGAGGACTAGTGGCAGTGGTTGATGTCACCACACCTATCTTGGAAGAAAAGACACAAACAGGCATCTGAAGATTTAATTTTTTTCTCAGAGGGAGAGCTTGCTGCTTATGGTAACATATTGTGAAATCCAAGCTAAGGAATATTCTATAACTAGTGTCTAACACTTTTAATATGGTGTGTTGATGATCATCTCCATGATTAGATTATCTAATTAAAATATGCATGAATATATACCCACATGTATGGTAGAAATGATTATGAAGTTTCCAGGAAGCTGTGAACAAATGCTAGACATTGAAGACTATGTAGGATTTTCTCTAAAACAGTCAAATTAAGTGATCAATCCTATTTAGAAAGGTTTTTCAATATATTTCATGCCCCAGGGAATCTTGCTCCAGTTCAGAGATGTGGCTGGTAGCTTTTCTGTCTACATTTGCAACAGCTTGAGCTATGCCATGTCACAGGGTTTAGGGAAATTGCTGCCAGGATAAAGCAAATAATCCCTCCATTCAGTCCTCAAGAATGGCAGGAAACTATAATTTCTCATTATCAAACTTTCTGCTCTGTACCATCCTGCTGTACTTTCGAACTGTGAGCCTTATTCACAATCACCTTTTTGTCTTAAGCACAGGTGTATATGTATTTTGATGTGACAAAAATCACACCTAGTTGTCAGCAGCATAACATCTTCCTAAGGTGATGGAGAGAAATCTAAAGCAGATTGAAAGGCAGCTAAAAATTTCTCATCATTTTAATATTAAAACCTTGAATGATTTCAGTTACAAAGGTTCACACATTTAAGTTAGTTGGAAAATCAAGTATCCATTTGGGTTTCACCCAAAATATTTGCTCACTTTATCCAAAGGACTCTAAGGCACAGTTTTCTGAATTTCATCTCTAAAAGTTAATTTAACTGGAGGGATCTTTCTCAGATTGCATTGATTTAGTCTCTTGAGCTGATAGCAAGAAAACCATAGACTAGAGTTTAGGATTTATAATAATAATTAACATAAAAATAACACCATTCTATTCAAGGATAAATGAAGTTCCCAAAAAATACATATATTTTTCTACAATGAATTTCATTATAAATTCATTTTTAAAACTCTGAAGCCATTTTCCCATGAAAACATTGTAGTAAATTGTTACTGAGTTTCTTGGTTGTCACATGAAATATATTTGAAATGTAAAAGGTAATTATTATTTTTAATAATATTTCTATGGGAAAATGTATTCAGAGTGCCCTAGAATGTGAGGGCAGGTCATTTTCCCCATCCCAGTAGGAGCAGAAACACTACCTCCCCAATCTGTGACTACAGAACTTCGAGTGCTGTGGATTCAAGGAATCAGTGGTGGCTTCTATGGCCAGAGAAGAATTTTAAGCAGCATAATGGGTTGAACGAGAATGACTGAGGTACTAGAATGAGGGGCAGGGATCTGAGATATCCACGGTTAGAGGGATGAAAGGAGAGGGCTGGGGGAAATGATAATCCCTAAGAGCCTGAAGTTTTGACCTCATCCTGACCAATTCCCTGACCATGGCAGGAAGAGGGAGTGTAGTAGCAGTGGTTTTTCTCCCTCTGGCGGAGTAAGAACTTTGTGGTGGCAGTAACAGCAGAGGGAAGGGGAATTCCTATTTTAGGGTAGATGGGGTCCTAATTGCATGTGTAGAATATAAGTTAGTCTGTGATAGGTTTTTTTTTTTCATGAAATCTTCTGAATTCCAACTGCAAGTTATCAGTGATACTTAAGAGAAGTTCATGTAAAAAAAAAAAAGAAGATCATGTGAACATCTATTCATAGAACAAATAGTTATTGAAGGCTTACTTTTTTTTAAAAATTTTTATTTATTTGACACAGAGAGAGACCAGAAGTAGAGAGGCAGGCCGAGAGAGAGGGGGAAGCAGGCTCCCCACTGAGCAGAGAGCCCGATGCGGGGCTTGATCCCAGGACCCTGAGACCATGACCTGAGCCAAAGGGAGAAGCTTAACCCACTGAACCACCCAGGCACGCCAAGGGCTTACTTTGTATAAAGCATTAGCTATCTTAAATTCCTTTAGGAACTACCACAAAGCAATGTAGTAGAAATATTAAATTGCAAAGTATATCTAGTGGTTATTTTTCTTAACTTCAGGAGCTGCCTGTAGTGGGAAAGTTAGTATTTTCTACCTTATCCTTCTACCTTATCTTATGGGGATTCTTGTAACTGTGAGGATGTAGATGGAACACGGTAAACCTTTAGAGGATGGAGAGACCACTTCTAGGTAGAGAAGTTGGAGAAAGCACTATGGAGATACCGGTGTTTGAACCAGCTATGGAAGGATAGATATGACACATGGATATAGGGTAAGATATTCCAGTCAAGGTGTAGTGAATACTTGGATTAGGTTGTTTTTAGTGGGAATGAAGAATAGGCATAGAAGTGGGAGTAGGAATGGAGAATTAGTAGATCTTAGCAACTGGTTGAATAAAAAGAGTATGGAAATGTTACTATAATTTGGAGTAATTGTGAAGATATTAAGATCATTACAGATAGAAAAAAAATGGGAGAAAATTTGTATGTTTCGTTTAGGTGGTATCGAGACTGAGCAACCTTTTCAGTCTATTTAGGTGTACAAGTGTAGCTAGCAGTAAAAATCGAGGGATTAGAGCTGTGGAGAAATGTTGGGGGAGAGTTTCAAGTCCTACAGAAATCATGGGTTTGATAAGACCACCAAGGGCTCCAGAAGATCAAATGGTCAAAAATACATCTTTGAGAGGGATACCTTGCACATATGAAGCAAGAGGAGGAAAATGCTCCTTACCTCAGAGAGGCGAGGAGCAGGGAATTACAAGAAAAGGTAGTTATCATAATTACAAAATAAAAAGATTTGTTTTCTTTTTTTTTTTTAATTAATTTATTTTTATTTGCTTATTTACAGCATAACAGTGTTCATTGTTTTGGCATCACACCCAGTGCTCCATGCAGTACGTGCCCTCCCTATTACCCACCACCTGGTTCCTCAACCTCCCACCCCACCCCACCCCCTCCCGCCGCCCCTTCATAACCCTCTGGTTGTTTTTCAGAGTCCATAGTCTCTCATGGTTCATCTCCCCTTCCAGTTTCCCTCAACTCCCTCTCCTCTCCATCTCCCCATGTCCTCCATGTTATTTGTTATGCTCCACAAATAAGTGAGACCATATGATACTTGACTCTCTCTGCTTGACTTATTTCGCTCAGCATAATTTCTTCCAGTCCTGTCCATGTTGCTACAAAAGTTGGGTATTCGTCCTTTCTGATGGAGGCATAATACTCCATTGTGTATATGGACCACATCTTCCTTATCCATTCATCCGTTGAAGGGCATCTTGGTTCTTTCCACAGTTTGGCGACCGTAGCCATTGCTGCAATAAACATTGGGGTACAAATGGCCCTTCTTTTCACTACATCTGTATCTTTGGGGTAAATACCCAGCAGTGCAATTGCAGGGTCATAGGGAAGCTCTATTTTTAATTTCTTGAGGAATCTCCACACTGTTCTCCAAAGTGGCTGCACTAACTTGCATTCCCACCAACAGTGTAAGAGGGTTCCCCTTTCTCCACATCCTCTCCAGCACACGTTGTTTCCTGTCTTGCTAATTTTGGCCATTCTGACTGGTGTTAGGTGGTATCTCAATGTTGTTTTAATTTGAATCTCCCTGATGGCTAGTGATGATGAACATTTTTTCATGTGTCTGATAGCCATTTGTATGTCTTCGTTGGAGAAGTGTCTGTTCATATCTTCTGCCCATTTTTTGATATGATTATCTGTTTTGTGTGTGTTGA
This sequence comes from Meles meles, assembly GCF_922984935.1. Taxonomy (NCBI): domain Eukaryota; kingdom Metazoa; phylum Chordata; class Mammalia; order Carnivora; family Mustelidae; genus Meles; species Meles meles. The sequence goes on along the minus strand of NC_060071.1, from coordinate 84,490,557 downwards.
GTTTGAGAAGTTCTTTGTAGATCCTGGATATCAACCTTTTGTCTGTACTGTCATTTACAAATAAAAGATTTGTTTTCTTGAGCACAAATAAGCATCTACCTACTAGACTAGTAGCCAAGAACTATTTAGTAACTTTAATATTGTGATGAAACTGGGTTCCAGATGGCAAGGGTCAGGGAGCAAAACTGGGTCAGGAAGTGGAGGCTGCATAGAAAAGGAAAGAAAGTTTCACTGTGAGAAATGCTGTTGTATGTCAAAGTACAAGATAAGGTAGAGAGATCAAAATGCAAAGGTGAACATACTCTTCTTTACAAAAATATTCTGTAGCTGCTTAAGGTTTGAAAGATACAATCCCTTATTTTTTCTTATTGTAGATTCTCTTTCTTACTGAGATATAATTCATATACCATAAAAGTCTCCATTTAAAAAATGTATATTTCAATAGTTTTTAGTACATTCTCAGAGTTGTGCACCCATTACCACTAACTGATTTCAGAATATTTTCATTATCTTCCCTTAAAACTCTCCTCCCAGCCTCTAGCAACCACTAATCTACCTTCTGTCTCTGTGGATTTGCCTATCCTGAACGTTTTGTATGTAAATGGAATATTATAATGTATGCCTTTTGTATAGTATGCTTCTTTCACTTAGCATAATGTTTACATGTTATAGCAGTTATCAACACTTCATTCCTTTTCATGGATAAATAATATTCCACCACATGAATATACCACATTTTATGTATTCATTCTTTCTTTACTTGGTGGGTTTTTAGGTTGTTCCTAACTTTTGGTAATTATAAATAATGCTCTTATGAACTTTTGTGTACAAGTTTTTGTATGAACATGTTTCTATTTCTCTTGGGTGTATACTAAGGTGTGGTACTGCTGGGTCATAAGGCACCATAAACATATGTTTAACTTTTAGAGGAGCTGTGAAACTGTTTTCCATTGTTTTCAACAAACTGTTTTCCATTTTCCATTTCCACCAACAGTGTATGATGGTTCTGATTTCTTCAAATCCTTGCTAACCCTTGCTATTATTTATCATTTTGGTTCTGGCCATCCTAGTGGGTGTGAGATAGAATCTTATTGTGGATTTGATTTGCACTCTCTAATGATTAATAATCCTGAGCATCTTTTCATGTGCTTATTGGCTACTTGTATATCTTATTTGGATAAATGTCTATTCCAATACTTTCCCCACTCTAACTGGACTGTTTGTCTTTTTATTGTTGAGTTGTAAGCGTTCTGTATATATTCTTGATTTTAGACTCTTAACAGATGAATGATTTATAAATATTTTTTCCTGTTATGTGGTTTTTCACTTTCTAGACAGTATCCTTTAAAGTTCCCATTCATGGGGCATCTAAAGACCTCCAGATCTGTTCCCAATCTATCTTTCAGTCTTACTTTTCTTGAACTCTCATTCTACCCATTTTAATGAGACACATTCACTTTGTACTTTTTAAAAACAACTAAGTATGTTCACTATGCTAATGCTACTCTCCCTACTCCTATTTCCTCTACAACTATCCCAATTCTTCCTATCCTATAAAGTCCACCTCAAATTCCGCCTTCTTTTGACAGACTTAGCTTGGAGTACTCCCTTCATTCTCTAAATTCCTGTGGTCAATAATTTCTATTGTTGCTACCAAACATTTGGCACTTAGCTTGGGATATACTTTGTCTTATTCTTAACAATATTTTCAGCATACATTTTCACCCAGATGAGTGGATCTTTTGCTTTGCATATTTATGTTTAAGTGTTTGTCTAAGAGAGAGAAAAAGAGGTAGGTTTTAATTTAAATTTGTTTTGGGAAAAGCTCTCTAATTTACCTTTAAAACAATGACACATGATTGGCACTAAATCAATTCTATCACAAATTCATATTTACTCCTGATATTAAATATACTTAACAAACTACCTTTCCTCAATAAAAATAAACATTTGAAGTTTAAGTTCTGAATGTGATTCCCAAAGAAGAATATTGGTAGGAAAACTGATTCTACTAATTTTAATACTCAAAATGGATGTACTGCAATTTATTATTATTATTCTTTTAATTATATTTATTATTGCATGAAAGACAATTAGAGAAACATCTGAAAACACAGTTACTTCCAGTATTGTGATGAGGCTGTCTTTGTAAAAGGAATAGTATAGAAACCAACCATTAATGTGGATATTGGGAAAACTATCTGAATATGTGTTGGCTCCCAACAGAAATACTGAGAAAAGAGTGAGGATTAAAACTAGGCCATAGTTCTGGAGAAGGAGGTTATAAAGTGTTATTAGAGTCTTGACTGAAATTGTTTAAAATGGAGGGAGAAGTCATTAATAAATGATACTTAATTCACGGACAAATAAAACCTGAAGTGATCAAGAATCATGCCATCTCCTCAGGCAAACTCCCATGGCAGAGGAATTGAGCCCTCTTACATAGGTGGCAATTTGAGCAATGAAGATGCCTGTCTTATCTCCTAGGAGGTGTCTCAGAAAATGACAAGGCCTAGAGTTCCTTATACCTCTGACATGAGGTATAGCAGCAAGAGAGTGCCTATGATGACAAGATTATGTCTGGCCTGAAAAGAGTGTGAGATAATCCACGAAAATTTGCACTTCCTAGATGAAGAGTAGCATTTTGGAATTGCCATGTTTTCCTGTTCCCTCAGAGAGGTGTGCAGAAGTTGGTCAAGGGAGAGGAACTTGAAGAGACCACACAGTAGTGACAAAGGGACACTATAGTGGAAGGCAGATTAGATCACACAGTTCAGGAGTGGTGGTATATCATGTGGGTTGTCACCATGGAAGGAGATGTTAACTGAGAACTGGATGGTACTGTATGAACATCTCAGAGGATGCCATAGTAGGCAGATGTTAGTTGATGATTAGAGTTCTTCTCCACATGCATGGATGATACAGAAGCCCCTTAGATTTTAAATGTTCCTCTAGAGAAAAGAGGAGGAAGGGAAAGTTTATCCATAATTGCTTAGGATTACATTTCTGTCGTAGGGGAGAGCAGTAGTATGATGGTTAATGTTTAACAGCTGATTCTCCTGCAACAAAACAAAACAAAACAAAACCCAAATCTGTAATAGATGATTTCCATGGTATAAATACTCCTACCAGAGGCAATTTTAAACTACCAACATGATGTCATTTAGTACGAACCTGGGAAGAAATGAAAATATTCCAGCTTTTTGAGTTGGTACAAGCCCATTTTATCATACCATTGGAGTAGTGTATCTGAACATAAAGTGAGGTATTATAGGAAAAAATTAACCGAGTTATAATTTTTACACATCCAAGTACAGGGCTTGAAAATTCGTATCCGTCTTAAGTGACTGGATTTAACTCAGTTTTGATCATTGTTTTCTTGGTCACTAGTTTTTACATGATGCTTTTATAATTCACTAGAATTTGGGTTAATTTCTCCAGATTATTTTTAAAGGGAGAGCAAGGCGAGGTATTCATCCTTGCTTGTTTTCCCTTTCTGATGCTTGATTGTACAATGTGATTATTGCTTCTTTAACTATTCTTACCATCTTCAAAGGAAACTAGGGTTTCTAAATATTTCTGACGCTAAGAATGGATTACAACAGACCTTGGTGGAAAGGAGTAGAGAGGAGATAAGATAGGAGTGTTCAATTAGAAAAAGACAGAGCAACATTACTTTTTGAGGGACTGTGGGGCTGCCGTGATTTGCCAGTTTATGATAGTCTAGACTCTCAATTCCTTAGGAAAGAGACACCACCCATATCCCAGGAGTTCCTTTTTGTTGAATAGCTATATGATTCCTCATACACTTAACAGCATGTTTCAAAAGTTTTTAAGAGCTCAAATGGATTGCAATAACCCTTCAGCGCTTTTTGATACCCAAGGTATTTAGCTAACAGCAGGGTTCCTTAAAAAGAGAGTCTTCTATTCCATGGTGATGTTTTTCCATTGACATGTTGGAAATGGGAAAGCTAGGAAAAGAAGCAGCTACGTTAAATAATGAAAGTACGTAGTGAATTTTATACTCATTATTTCCCTATCATATTTCATCATACTTATTCCAGTATTAACAGGAATAAAAGCCTAATATGTGATAATAAAAGGGTAATAAAAGACAATTGTATATTTATCAGGAAATTAGTTGTGATGATTCATCTATCATCTCAGTTATAATATTAAAAATACACCCAGGATTCCTTATAACTATAAAAGCTGAATGAGTTAAATTTCTCTAGGCAATTTTCAACACTAAGGAAAGAGATGCTTTTCAAACTAATGACTTTTTCATAGATGCAGTAGAGAGATATTCAGCATCTGTAATTCTCTTTGGTCCAAGAGTGAAGAGATAAGTAGTAATCATGCCTGCAAGGTAGAATTCATAATCAAATCCTTAATTAAACTCAATATGGAAAGTCCTTAATAAATATCAAAATCTGACTATCAGATTTTCTGGCAAATATTTTATGCTGTGTTCAGTATCTGCTATCTGAACATCACTGTGGACAGAATTAAGCCTTTCTTTTTATTTACTGGATATTAGCGACTATCAATGTCATATTTAAATAGAGACACATCCTATATTTTAATAACACACCTTCATATTATCCTATTTTTGCTTTACACATACTTAATACTTTCCAGAGGAATTTCAATTTATTTCAGTATTTTAAAATTTATATTCATTATGTGTTAAGTGAATATGTGTGGCTGATTCTTCAAGGAGCTTTTAATCAACTCTCTTCTATTTGTTTAGACCAAAACATCTCATTGTCTTTCTTGCCTTCTTTCTTTTCATACCCCACATCTGTCAGTAAATTCTATCAGCTCTACCTCCAAAATATATCCAGAATTCTATCAATTTGTATCTCTCTTATTGTTACCTTGGGACCAAGCCAACTACATGTATCACGTGAATTAGTGTGATAATCTCCTATCTGACGTCTTCACTTCTACCCCTGCCCTACTGCAGTCTATTCTCAGTATGCAGCTGGATAATCCTGTTCAAACATTCTGATCTTGTCACTCCTCTGCTCACAACCCTCCAATTGCTTCCCAGCTCATTCAGATGAAAGCCAGATTCTTTATAATGGCCTGTAAAGTTCTTTATGATCTGAATACCTCTATTTCCCCACTCCCAACATCCTCTACCTGTATGACCTTATCTTCTGTTTTTGTCCCACCAGACTCTCCATTCCCACTCCCTCCCCATAGTCTCTCCTCCAGCCACACTGATTTCCTGGTGTTTCTGGAATATGCCAGGCATACTCCCAACTTGGATTGCCCCCTGCCTCCTCTCCTATTTATTTTCACAGCTAGATCCCTCACTCGTACAGGTCTTTATGTTAAAGATATGATGCAAAACATCATGAATGCAAAAGCATTCATGGTGCTTTTGATGGACACCAGTATCTAAATTTCCAACCCCCCCCGACATTGCAAATCTTTCTTCTTTGCTTTATAGTCTCATTAGCATTGCCATCATTTTACATATCATATAATTTATATATTTACCTTGCTTACCATGTCTCCCTAAAAGAATGTAAGTTCCATGAGGGTGTAGATTTTTCACTGAGTCATTATTGTATCATCAGTGCCTATAATAGTTGAGTAAATATTTGTTAACTAAATGAATGAAATATTTCATTCATGTGGATTAACCTTTATAAAACAAGAAAAAATATTTAAATGGTGGAAGATTACCTGCTGCTCTTACATTGTTCTGAGAACAATGAGAAAAAGAAAAGGACAAGTGCTTTTTTAATACTAGGAAGGCAGTTGTTTGAATTTCTTAATTAGAACAAAATGTCATCTTCCTGATACGAAGTACACATGTTTGAAACATGGAGAGAATCTATTATAACCATCTTTTTTGAGTTTGAGAACACTTGAAATTTGGTGAAATGTTTGGAAATTAGAGTAGACTGACTAAATAGGCAGTATGGCATAGTTGTTAAGGCTCCAAAGTGAGAATACCTGAATACGTATAGGGGTTTGGGGTGCAATGTCTATGAGAATTTTGGCAAATTGTTAAATGTATTTGTCTCAGTCTCTCTTCATTTGCAAAATGAAGATAATTACAGCACCTGCTTCAATAGGTTGTTGTGAATATTAAATGAATTAATTCATATAAACCACTTAAAGCAATGCTTGAACATAGTAGGTGCTCATTAAGTTGGAATTAGTATTTTCATATTATTATTTTCACTCTAAGCTCTGTGAAGTCCAGGGCTGGTAGGCAAATCAAGGGACCAGGTGCCCTGGAAACAGGTCAGAGAAAGACACTGAATTGGAAAGGGATCACTGGCATCTAAGATACAAACATGATAGGGGGTTGGGGTGGCAGACGACAGTTTGAGGAACATTTCACAGTGAGAGTTCTGAGATCAGATTCATGGAATTCTTTCTCTTCTTTTCCTCCCTCTTTCTTTCTTTCTTTGGGGGAGGAGGGGGATGGAGAGAGAATCTTCAAGCAGATTCCCTGCTGAGCACAGAGCCCAACATGGGGCTTGATTCCACAACCTATGACATCATGACCTGAGCCAAAACCAAGAGTCAGAAGCTTAACTGACTGAGCCACCTAGATGCCCCTCGTGGAATTTTCTGATAGTCATTACAGGCTGTAAAGGAGAGGATGGAGGGGGAGGTGCATTCCAAAAGCCCTTAACTTGATTTTTCCTGAGTTTCTGATATTCCAGTAAAATGGTAAAGTGAGGGGCACCTGGGTGGCTCAGTGGGTTAAAGCCTCTGCCTTCGGCTCAGGTCATGATCTCAGGGTCCTGGGATCGAGCCCCGCATCGGGCTCTCTGCTCCGCAGGGAGCCTGCTTCCTCCTCTCTCTCTGCCTGCCTCTCTGCCTGCTTGTGATTTCTCTCTGTCAAATAAATAAAATATTAAAAAAAATGGTAAAGTGAAGGGGGAGAGGTCAGAATAGAGGATCAGCTTACAGGAAAGGAGAAACAGCGTTTTATCTGTGACTGGATAATGTTATTTAGTAGAAGGAGTGCATAAAATATTCCCATTAAAAAGTAGAGAAACTGAGAAACTGAGAAGCAATGTGAAATAAAGTAGAAGATACAGTCAAATATACAGATGACATACCAAAATTCTATCAGCCATTTGATGGTTCTGAATATCTTGGTGTCTAGCAATTGTGTAGGTAAAATATCCAGCTGCTTGTCTAAATTTCTCATTTTTCATCCAGATGTTTCCATTTCTTATTGTACGTAGATATATTTAATAATATTTATAGTTTAATTAGGCACTTATGAAAGCAATTATGAAGTTTGATTGGATATTCATAGTTTTGAAACTATAAAGAATGGCATAAAATGTTTGTACTGCTATAATAAAATTCTATTTTTATTTTGCAAAGATGTACTTGATTTTTCAATAGAAGAAAGAACTTAAAAAATTCAGTGTAATAACAAATTTGACACATCTGTTCTTCCTGTACAGAATCCTAGAACTGTGGGGCTGGAATGTGCTTTAGGTCACAGACTGGCCATGACCAAGGACCACGTCCATGAGATGAAAGTTTGGCAAGGGGAAATCTACGATTTCTATGGAGCTGACACTTCCTGAAGTTTTTGTCAATTAATTTTCTTTCAGGTTTTTGTAGTTACTGCTCAAAATCCATCTTCGTTCCTTTCCCTCAGGCCAATCCTATAATACTTTAAGTCCACTCTACTGTCTCTCCTCCCTTTTCCTTTCCTCAATGTATCTTTTCTCCTCCCATCATTCTTTATGTGATCTGGTGTTGAAACACAGCTCTCTCCTAATCACAATCTTCCGTATATATATTCCCATATTTCAACTTCCTCTGGAAACTGTAACACTGGTAATAAATACAATACTTTTCCTGGGCTCTGGCCAAAACAGAGTAAGGGAACTATTACCTTTCTTATTTTGAACTCTTTGGATATGCATGCAGACCACGTATTCACCAATGTTTCTGGAGTTACATTTCAACGTTGATTTTTGTTATTTGATGTTAATCAAAACAGCTAGGTTATTTTCATATGAGTGGGTCTAGCTTTCTATCCCCCATCCTATTAGGTGGCTTTGGTTATACACCACCACTGAGAACATGGTATGATTTTATTCTTACTAAGTTTTGTCTTGTAAGCTTCTATATTGTTCAGCCTGTTCAGAAGTTTGAGTGTTAAGTCTAATAGGTTACCATAGTTGGCTCAGCTGAAATTTCAAAAAGCATAATTTCTATGTCTTTTTTAAAGCATTTCATTAAAATTTGAATAACAGTAAATCCTTGGAGATGTCTCTCCTAGCTGGTATCAGTGAGGAGGATCTTGGAACGACTGTATTTATTCAGAGTCTGAGGAAAACTTTGGGAATAAACAGGTTTTCTTGTGGAGTTTACAATTTAAGCACCTTAAGGGTTTCATTTATTGCTAAGAATTAACATCTAATTAATTTGTTAAAATGTTTCAACAACAGCAAAGTAGGTAAAGAAAAAATGCAAAAAAAAAAAAAAAAAAGAAAGATTGGTTGTTGCCACGTGCAAGAAGTGAAGTTGAATTGTGCCCTGATTAATTGATTAAGGATGGTTCCTGTGGTGAATAATTATGTTCAATAACTGTCAATATAATTTGCAATCAATTATCACTTATAAAACCAGCCTATAGCAAACTCAGTTTTACATGCATCCTAATGCAACTGCCACATTAGGAAGAACTATTTTCCACTTCTTTCATGATGTCCTTTATTCAATGAATCATATTTGAAATCTCTCACTCTATATCTCACAAGGACCTTTTCTCCTCTTTCAGAAATTGCCTTAAGGTTTGTTTTTCTTTTTTCTAGGAAGCTGAATGTGATTAGTGGCTGTGGTTAGAGGTCATCAAGCCTTTTGTAGATTGATTTTCCCACAATTCTTCACTTTCCTGTAGAGGTATTTGCCGTGACTTTATGGTAAGTGAGGATTATCTTCCTGCCCTTTGATGCTGGAACTCTGTCATGTGAACTGTTTTGACCAATGGGGTGTTAGCAGTTATGCCATAAAGAAAGGCTTGAAATGTGCTTATGTAGATGGGCTTGCTCTCTTGTGCATCCCCAAAAGAACTTGCCCAAGTAGCTGCTGCGTTTTCAGCCTGGATCCTATAATGAATGCAATAGAACAGAATTGAGCCTAACCTGCAGCAAGGAATCATTCCAGTCAGACCCACAACTGGAAGCAAAGTCACGTGCCAAGCCCAGCTTAGATGACCTGAATCCTGGGTGACTGGAGAACCAATGATCATGAGAATAAATTTTTATTGTTGCAAGCATAAATTTTGGGTCTGATTTTTTAAAACACATGCTTAAAAGACAAACCATAAATGACTCTTAATCTCACAAAACAAACTGGGGGTTGCTGCGGGGAGGTGGGATTGGGGGAGGGGGAGCGGGCTATGGACATTGGGGAGGGGAAGCGAACCATAAGAGACTATGGACTCTGAAAAACAACCTGAGGGTTTTGAAGGGTCAGGGGTGGGAGGTTGGGGCAACCTGAGGGTTTTGAAGGGTCAGGGGTGGGAGGTTGGGGGAACAGGTGGTGGGTAATGGAGAAGGCACGTTTTGCATGGAGCACTGGGTGTTGTGCAAAAAGAATGAATACTGTTACGCTGAAAAAATAAATAAAATGAGAAAAAAAAAAAAACACATGCAGCAACAGATAACAACATAGCTTTTCCTATCAAGTACTATTTCTTTTTTTAAACATTTTATTTATTTATTTTAGAGAGTGAAAGAGAGTGACCAATTGGGGAAGAGCAGAGCAGGAAGGAGAGGGAAAGGGAGAAAGAATCTGAAGCAGGCTCCACCCTGAGCATGGAGCCTACTACAGGGCTAGATCTCACTACCCTGAGATCATGAACTGAGTGGAAACTAAGAGTTGAAGGCTTAACTGGCTGAACCACCCAGGCACCCCTGAAGTACTATATCTTAATTAAAGTGGGATATTCATTGTCTACCCTATCATTTAAGTTTTGTAGTGGTTCATCTAGTCAGAATTTAGCTGCCCGAACTCTCACTTTTCTGTAATACAGCCAAGAGCCAGAAGAGAGAAAAAGAATCTCTGAAGGACCAAAGTAGATACAGTGTCCAGACACTATCATTTATTTATTTATTTATTTAGAGAACTCTTCAGACACTTACTCAGGCATATTTATTCTGATTTTTACATTCAATATAAAATCTTTGTAATTTGGTGTCCTAATCATGACAGTGCATAAGAAGCAATGTAAAAGTGAGACAAAGACTGTTACATCAGGCACAGGAAAGGAAACACAAAGACAGCTTATGACTTGATAGCAAGTGGGGAAACACTACAAGTATAGCAGTCTGGGATTTTCAGTGAAGGACCAGAAACCCCACCTACTTCCATAGGCCTTGAGAGTCTCACTGCTTTCCAGCCTGGCTCCCAAACTCAGGTTCCTAAAGATGAATACTTTTGGGGGATAGAGTAGCATGCTGAGTGGTAAAGGAAACATGGGACTCATGTGCAACATCTTTCTGGAACTTCTTTTTTTAAGATTGGTTTATTTATCTTAGAGAGAGAGAGACAGAGTGTAGTAGGGAAGGGCAGAAGGGAAGGGAGAGAGAAATTCCAAGTAGACTCCATGTTGAATGGGGAGCCTGACATGGGGCTCAAGCTCAAGACTCTGAGATCATGACTTGAGCCGAAGCCAAGAGTCGGTCACCCAAATGTGTTACCCAAGAGCCCCTGAAACATTTTTTTCTAACTTTATGGTAAATTAAAATAGTAGGTCCAGACTTTTGAATAAAATAAAAGGAGAGGGGCTCAAGGTTTTTGTTGTTGTTATTTTGGGGGTTTTTTTGGTCTGTTAAGGCTATTTACCAATATCATTTCATAAAGGAAGAGTATTTTAACATTAACCAAATTTAACAAACATTTAACAAACCTTTCAAAAAGAGGTCATTAACAAAACAAACACTGTCAAATCTATGTACCAGTGACAGGAACCATTGATTTAAATAATTAACTTCATTCTTAAACAAAGATATATTATGAAAAGCAAAATTTAGATAGTAACTCAAGATAAAAATAGGACATTACATGCCTATTCTCTTGGTGACAGATGTTTACTCTCTTCTACTGGTAGAAATTTTATGGAAAAATTTGAGAGATACCGCTCTGTTAGTGTTAAATCAAGTCCATGTTAGCCTTTTTTAAGAAAACATTTTAGGTTGTAGCACAAATTTCCATTAAAGGTTAAAACGTAAAAGATGTGATGCTTCAAATTTAAGAGTAAATTTTTGCTTACTTGGAAATAAAACTATGGAGTTTCATTTGTTACTCATGATTTCCAGATAGCTGAGACATTATTGTAAAGCAGTCAAACAACTCTCACCTCTTCCAGGAAACTTCCGGTGAGATATAGCTCTAGCACCAAGTTAATTAAATAGTGATTCTTAGAGCCATAGCAATGTCACTTTGTGTAAGGGCTGACCTCTATTTGGAAAGAAGAGGACATAGCCTGCATGGAGGTTGCTGAGGGCCAAGTTGTCCTTCTCTTAAGCATTCCCTATTGGCCTGAAATTTCCTCTATTATATAGTTATGATGACTTTTACCATAAAGTGCCGAGGCACAGCAAGTCACACAGGCTGTCAACATTTCCTATCACATGTTAGGTAGGTAAGAGACACAGACATGTATTACTCTTATCTCAGAGTTTATAGTGTAGCTAGAGAGATAAGGCAGAAATGAGACAGTAAAACAAAAATTAAAGACAAGGCAGTGGTTAATTAAGAACTAAACTATGTGTTATCATTTCCAGGAGCTATAGAAAGTTTGAGGAGGAAAGGTCTAGCAGGACTAGAGTAGCAGAAAGATTTCAGGGCCTGAGGAGTAGTCCTTGAGAGAGGGTATGATTTTAGGAAGTGGACAGAAGCAGAGAGGTCATCCAAGGAGCATTCCATATTGGGGGGTAGTGACCTGAATGGCAGGAACCCACCAAGAACAGTGGCAAATACTTTTGGATAGTTGGGAGTAATGCCAAGAGATTCAGGGCATTAGAATTAGAATTAAAGTAAGAGGAAATTAAAGGTTTGAGAAGGTAAGTGAAGTGATGATGAGAAAGATTGGTCCGAAGGTGAAAATAGCAAGAGGACAACAGTTAAATGTGAAGTGAACCGTTTTAAAAAAAAGACATTAAGAGAAGGAAAGGAAAAGTGAATTGGGATAAATTGGAGGGGGAGATGGAGCATTAGAGACTGCGGACTTTGAGAAACAAACAGGGTTTTAGAGGGGAGGGGTGGGGGGATTGGTGAGCCTGATGGTGGGTATTCAGGAGGGCACGTATTGCATGGAGTACTGGGTGTTGTGCATAAACAATGAATCCTGGAACACTGAAAAATAAAATTAAATTAAAAAAAATAAAGATAAATACCCAGTAGTGCAATTGCTCGGTCATAGGGTAGTTCTATTTTCAACATTTTGAGGAACTTCCATGCTGTTTTCCAGAGTGGTTGCACAGCAATGTCTACAATAGCCAAACTATGGAAAGAACCTAGATGTCCATCAACAGATGAATGGATAAAGAAGATGTGGTATATATACACAATGGAATACTATGCAGCCATCAAAAGAAATGAAATCTTGCCATTTGCGATGACGTGGATGGAACTAGAGCGTATCATGCTTAGTGAAATAAGTCAATCAGAGAAAGACAACTATCATATGATCTCCCTGATATGAGGACATGGAGAAGCAACATGGGGGGTTAGGGGGATAGGAGAAGAATAAATGAAACAAGATGGGATTGGGAGGGAGACAAACCATAAATGACTCTTAATCTCACAAAACAAACTGGGGGTTGCTGGGGGGAGGTGGGTTGGGAGAGGGGGAGGGGGTTATGGACATTGGGGAGGGTATGTGCTATCGTGAGTGCTGTGAAGTGTGTAAACCTGGCGATTCACAGACCTGTACCCCTGGGGATAAAAATACATTATATGTTTATAAAAAAAAATTGGAAGGGGAGACGAACCATAAGAGACTATGGACTCTGAAAAACAACCTGAGGGTCAGGGGTGGGGGTTTGGGGGAACAGGTGGTGGGTAATAGGGAGGGCACGTTTTGCATGGAGCACTGGGTGTTGTGCAAAAACAATGAATACTGTTACGCTGAAAAAATAAATAAATAAAAAAAAATAAAGACTTGTTTAGCTTAAAAAAATTAGATGGATTCTGTATTAATTTAAGCAACATAGGGTACTCTGAAGAGATGAGATAAAGGATTGATAAGCTCCCCTGAGTTTATATGTGTGGGAGAAGGAGAGATTTGAAAGTGGACAACTGTCCTAATGATGATGGGATATTTGGGTGACTAATGTCAATTCATAATTTGACTTCTGGAGTCTTGGGAGGTACAACTGGTTCACAGGGTTAGGGGTCCTGAAGTAGCCTTGGATTCTCAGGAATGACATTCTCCCCAGGAAATAAGAAGAGAGATAATGCTAGGCCTGTTGCCTCTTTAAAGATACAGAATCAGTCTGTGGCAGTTAAAACAATGGTTGTTAAAGATGGTCTTGCATCCTTTATCCTGCTGTAAAATCCTCCAACTCTATGATCATTGTAGACAGCAAAAATGCACTTCTATTACTTTCTATGTGATTTAATGCAATCAAATGCAGATATGAACCCTGTAACACGGATATTGTTAGTTTCATTAACACAAGAGGAGGTGGATGCTTAGTAATGGTCACATGGTGATAAAGATGAAGCCATGCTAGTCTTCTGACCATATATGTCTTTGTTCTGCTATTCTCTTTCTCTCATGACCTGACAAGGGAAATGGACATCCCAGAAGATCCAGACTGCTGGAGAGAGTGAAGCTCTACATAAAGAAAAACAGTATTTTGTTTAAGAACTCAAATAATGGAAAAATACAAGCAGTATATACTTGTATGCTATATGTCCACTTATGTACTTACACATTTGTCTTGGTCTTTGGAATGGAAGTTCTTGGTACTTAAATATACAGAACTCCAAAAAAGACATTTCAATTCTCCATTAAGAACTTCCAGACATAATGATGTATTATATGTTGGCTAATTGAATTTAAATTAAAAAAAATAAAAGAACTTACAGATAGTGTTTTTCCATAGTGTGTTCAGGGAAGCTCCAGGAGCAGAAGAAGGGATACGGTGGGAACTATAAGATATTCAGGAACTCTTCACTCCTTCTCCCATCCCAGATACGCTGTGCTTTTGCTTTTTCTTTTTTTCTCCCAATGCTATCAGCTGAACAACTTAATTTGGTTTACTCTGAAATCAAACCTGGTTTTAAGTTTAAAGCTACACATGATACAATGCAAAATACATTATTCTAAAAGTGAAAGAAAAAATATGATGAAGATATTCAAGTAATGACTGAATATTCTCACATAACCATTCAAATGAGAGAAAAGCTAACTCCAGAGGAAAACTACAGTGCCAGCATAAATAACAGGCCTTGCTTCAAGATCCTTTGGGTAAATAGAGGATGAACTTATTCTGTGGAGAGAGACTAGCACAAAGAAGCCTAAGCATCACCACAGCAAAGACTCAGAAATCAGCTAGAAACATCATCATTCAGATCTTTATGGGAGAGTTTTAGGGGCAAAATAGAAAGAGCCTGAAGATTGAAAAAGTTCTTGATATATATTCTAGAACTCCTCTTCCAGACCAGTTTTATTACTTTATACTACCCAAGCTCATCAAAATATTATGGGAATGCTAGTTTTCCCCAAACTTCACTAATTGGGAATTTTCAGTTTAAAGATCTCTGGCAGCCTCAGACCTTTAAACAAAAACTCAGTTGAAGGAGGTACAGCCTTCCTCATCAACCAATGAATGCCCTCTGTTGCCGCCCATCACCATGGGAGCATGGGATTGTACAGAACATGATCTAGAGAAATTGTCCTAATTTGTGCCATCTTGGGGAAGTCTACAGCCAATCCATTGGAACAAGAGCTTTTCATAGAGGGTAGGTTCATTTGAATGAACAGTATAGTTAGCGACGTATGGTGGTGGAATAATCTGACATAATTTGAACTTCTGAATAACCAACCACAGTACAATGTTTGAAAAGCATCCTCACAATTCACAACTGAAGATGAAGACTTATAATTCTGCCCCAACGTGTTCCATTTTAAACATCTTATAGGTAAATAGAAGTAAATGGTATGTATTTAAGTTGGATTTGTTCTCAAACCTGTTTCAACTTGAGCAATTGCTGCAATAAAATTTCTTTTAATATCTTTGTTTAACTGCCATTGGTAAAAAACCCTACATCTAAAGCTATTTCTAAAATTGAAGATTGAACATAATTGATATTAAGTGCCATTAAGCTCATTATTGGTCTTGTAAAGATATTTCCACATTCTCTGGAATGGATATCATCTCAGGGAAAAGAAAGTTCATCTCTTATGTGTTTCCTCTATTCAATTCTACTCATTAGGCTATGCCATGTAATATGCTAGTCTCTGAGTACTGGAAAAATGATGAACAAATCCAGTGATTGTGCTGGATACATACATACATACACATACACAAGTAATAATGCATTATGCAGTGTTATCATAGACACACATGTAATTTAAGTGCTTTGGGAAACACAAATGTTAGTAATTCTGCTGTCACAATGGGGGGAATGGAATAAGAAAGGCCAGGGAAACTAATAAGCGATGACATTTTAGCTGGGCCTTGTTGATGAATAGGAGTTTGTCACATAGATAAGGAGACAAAGAGGTTCCAGATAATGGGAGGAGTCTGTCCAAAGGGGTGGAAGTCAGAAAATTCAGGGAACAGTGAGAAATTTAGTGTGCTTAGAGAAACAATGACATGAATGGAGAGAGGCTGGGCAGGAGTCTAGAAATCCCAAGGCTGTGGGCAAGCTTTGAACTACATGTTTATTTGCCCACTGAATATCAAGTAGAGTGTACTCTTAGTAAAAATCCTGGAGTTGTAGCATAAGCTCTCATTTCATTGCCTCTGTAAAGGATTGTATTTCCTTTCTTTTAAGATGTATACAAAAAAAAAAAAAGAGAGAGAGAGAGAGAGAAAGATTTTGAAAATGAATTTTAATACATTTCTTTCCACCAATATTTATTTGTATTTGATTTCTAAAAGAAACATTCAGTGTATAGATCTATAGAAATGTGTGTGATTTTACTAAAATATACATTTCTATAGAACCATAATCATTTCTATCAGATCTTTCCTATTTTACAATAAAAAATCCTTAAAATGAATGACAAGCCAATGCTGTATTATTATCTGTACTAGGGATTCTTAGATATTGTTTGTCAGTGTTTGAATAGTGCATTCTTGCATGGGAACAGGCAAATTGTGGGCTCTTAACAAAGAGCATCTTGCAGAATTCTTTTGATGATGATGAATTTTATCTTTGCAAAGAGGTTATACTGGGTGATTTCTAATGCATCTTTCTCTCTCTCTGACTTGTTTCTGTGCACCCCCCTCTCACTTCTCTGTTTGTCTACAGGGTGGCCATAATGTCTGAAAACATAATAACATTATTTTATTATGTATTACAATATCAATAAGATCTTTTATTAACCCATGTCTCCAGATTTGATGCTAGTGTGTAGTTCCAAACTAGCTAATGTTGAGATTAGTAAAAAATATTTTGATATTAAATAAAATGAGAAAAATAATTGATTCAATTTAAGTAGAGTTTACTGTGGTAGAGCTCCTTGTCACTCTGTGGAGGTATTTTAGATATAAGTTGATATTTTTATATCTCTGTCTGAAAGCAGTTGTATCTAATGTTCTATGTATAATAATTAGTAAGGGGATCACTGAGTTAAAATGAATAGGTCATGGTAGAGCTGGATGAAAATGGATATAGAATGGGTGGATGTGGATAGAAGCTAGAGTGGAGGCCATGATAAATTGATGTCTAAGTATGGAGAGTGTGTCAGAGCTTGACTTTGCCCTGGCCATATTCTCTCTGTACAGAATATTTCAGCCGTATGTCATACTAAGCTGTATGTGCTATATGTGTAAGGGTACCCTGGCAAGGGTATGTGCTATATGAATCTATTGTCTGCTTTATGCTCTTCCAGCAGTGAACTAGAATACTTTCTTTTTTAAAAAGATTTATTTTTTTTTGAGAGAGAGAGTGCATGAGGAAAGGGAAGAGGCAGAGGGAGAGGGAGAAGCAGGCTCCCCATTGAGCAGGGAACCCAATGTGGGGTTCTATCCCAGGACCCTAGGATCCTAGCTGAAGGCAGATACTTAACCAATTGAGGCACCCAGGCATTCTATGAACTAGAATACTTTGGATAGTGTATGTGTAACTTCTTTCAGTGTCCTAGCATTACTGTGACCCAGTAAGGAGCTACTAAACATGCATCTCCCTCCTGAATACCCTCCAGGTAAGGCTACCAGTAGTTCATATGGCACCTTTGTAATATTTGAAAAAAATGCTCCTTCTTCTAGATGACCATAGTTCGGGGGCATGGATTGGGGATGGAATACAAGATGGATTTGGGGTCCCTTGTGCTGAAAACTAACTATGTGATTAAATATCATGACCCTGCCTTCATTATCTAGTGATAGGTATCTCCAGGACACTAATACTTAGGATAGAATCCCATTGCCCACTTTTGGCTGAATACCTATTACTTATAGAAGTATATAAATAATTTGCACACTTACTAATATGTATACTTAATATACCTACATACACATGTTAATACTTAACATGGAGGAACATTTCAATTTGCTTGATTTTTCTTACTTTGCTAAAGTTATGATAAAACTTTGAAAAATTTCACCCCATCTGTTTCTAATATTGATTATTCTAAACCAGAAAAGAGAGTGTGAATTCATGAAATATCTTGGTCAGTAAAGCAGATGGTCATAAGAATCTATAGAAATTCAGTTAGCATCCAAAAGTCCAGAGGATAAAGACTTATTATGCTGCTTGGCTAAGATGAGAGGGAGAAAATGTGCTCAGAAGTCATATAATAATACCAATTTTAGGTTTACTTATGTTTCACTTTTTTTTTTACTCTTTGTAATAGGCAGAATGATAGGACTCCAAAGATCTCTAATCTTTGGAACCTGTGAATGTGTTAACTTTCATGGCAAAAGGAATTTTGCAGATGTGATTGGGGTTAAGGACCTTGATTTGGGGGAGATTATCCTGGATTATCTGAATGGGCCAAACATAATTAAATGAATCCTTAAAAGAACCTTTCCTGACTGAAATGAGAGTCAGAGGGAAACATAGATATGAAAGAATGGTCAGAGGGCAATAACAATGTTGCTAGCTTTGAAAATGGAAGAAGGGACAATGAGACAAGGAATATGGCTGGACTCTAGCAGTTAGAAGAAAAAGCAAGGGGAACATATTCTCCTCTAGGTCCTTCAGAAGGGATGCAGTCTTGCTGACATCCTGATTTTAACCCTGTAAGATCCACTTCAGAACTCTGATCTATAGAAGTATAAGATAATAAAGATATATTGTTTTAAGCCACTAAATTTATGGGAATGTGTTACAACAACAATAGAAAACTAATACACATTTCATGTGCATAGTACTAAATTACATATTGAAGATTTATGTTTGAGACACCTCTTTCAAAGATTTTATGGCACTAAAATTCAAGATTCTTTGAATTTCAGTACATCAAAGGGCACTACCAACAGAGTGAAAAGGCAGCCCATGGAATGGAACAAAATAGTTATAAATCATGTATATGATAAGGAATTAATATCCAGAATATGTAAAGAATTCCTACAACTCAACAAAAACAACAAAAATAAAAAACCCCATTAAAAAAATGGGAAAGGGACTTGAACAGACATTTCTCCAAAGAGGATATACACATGATCAGTGAGCACAGAGAAAGATGCCCAGCATTATTTATCATTAAGGAAATGCAAGAAAAAAATCAAAATGAGATAGCATCAGGATGTCTATCATAAAAAAAAACCCAGAAAACAGCAAATGTTGGTAAGGAATAGATGTGGAGAAATTGAACCCACATATATAGCTGATGGAAATTTAAATGGTGTAGCCATTTGGAATTATGGAAAATAGTATGATGCTTCAAAAAATTAAACACAGAATTACCATATGTTCCAAAAATTCCATTTTGGAGTATATATCCCAAATAAATCAAAGCAATAACTTGAACAGACATCTGTACAACCATGTTCATAGCAGCATTATTCACAATAGCCAAAAGGCAGAAACAATCCAAATGTCCATCAATGGATGAGTGAATAAACAACATGTGGTATATACAAACAGTGGAATGTTATTCAGCCTCAAAAAGGAAGGAAATTCTGACACGTGTTATACAACATGGTTGAACTTGAGGAATTATGCTAAGTGAAATAAGTCAGACATAAAAAGACAAAGATTCCATGATTCTACTTCTATGAGGTAGAGTAGTCAAATTCAGAGTCAGAAAGTGGAATGGTTGTTGTCAGGAGTTGGAGGAGGAGAGAATGAGGAGTTACTGTTTAATGAATATAGAGTTTCAGTTTGGGAAGATGAAAAAAAGTTATGAAGATGGCTGATGGTGATGGTTTCACAGCAATGTGAATATACTTAATGCCACTGAACTAAACACTTAAAATGGTAAGTTTAGCATATATCTTATCATAAGAAAAAAAATTAATGTACTTTGAGTAAAAGAAGCAAAGTGAGATTAGTCCAGGCATATTTGAGAAATGGCAAGGAAAGCATAGTAAGAGAAGGTGTCTTGGTAGAGCAGTGGTTTTCAACTGGGAGAGATTTTTATCCCCAGTGGACATTTGGCAATATCTGAAGACATATTTGGTTGTCAGAATGGAAATGTTGCTACTAGCATCTAGTGGGAAGAGGACAGGGAAGGATGGTGCTAAACATCCTGCCATGTATAGGACAATTTCCCACAACAAGGAATTATTCAGCTCAGAATGTCTGTAGTGCCAGGGGAAAAACCTTGTTCTAAACCTATTGAGTAATGTGGTTGGATAGATTTGGAAGGAACTGATGATATGTGTCTTAAATGTAAGCCAAGAAGCTTAGAGTTTGTGCAATAGGCAATACATTCTTTAAGGTGGGAGAAAAGGGTGTTACTGGTGATTGAGAAATATTAATCATGGGAGGATAAGTTAGGTGCAAGGATGGATTAAAGGCAGAAGACTAGATAGGCAGTTGTTGTGGTAATCTAGTATGGTGTGGCAAAATCTGTAATGCTCCATGTAGTTGCACGTGCCAGACACTGTTCTTAAGGGCTTTACATGTAGTAACTCATGGAGCCCTCATAGCATCTATGTGTTATAATCATTATTCTCATTTCACAGAAGAGGAAATGGAGAACAGAGTAAGTACACAAGTAAGGAATGGAGCTGGGTTTTGAACCCAGGGAGTCTGTGTTATCTTCTCTTATATGTTGCACTTTTTTTTTTTTTAATGCCTAGGCACGTCTTTTTTTCTGTCAACTTACTTGCAAAACTGGGTTTTCAGTTAAGTAGGGTAAGAGGGTTCCAGAGTTCATTACTTCCTTGAGCTTGAGGAAGACTGAGAAAGCTGATAAGACAGCACTTGGCTTCTTGAGTTTTAGAAAATTGCTTGTAGGGAAGATCAGAATTAAGAGTGGGTGCATTAAAAATATAGGTTGGAGGAGGTGAATAATCAGCAAGAGATCGCAATTTCTCACCCACTAGCTTCAAATTTTGACTCTCCAAAAGCTCCAGCAGGCTGTAGATGCCATTCCACTGACATGCATCAAACTTGAAAAACAGAATCTAGGCCAGGATTGTCACTCCACCTCCCACTCCCCAGTAACACTCACTCATCCCGAACACTTCCCACTCAATAATCTTTACCCATGAAAGGAAAAAAAAGATGGCCATGCCCTGCTGTGATGGCCTTGTGTGAGCTTGTTTAGGGCATGAAGGGGTCTGTGCTACTAAGGAAGGAGGCAGGAGAGAGAAGGGGCTCTTTGTTTCATTGAGAGTGTGTCACATTCACTGTTTGCCTGCTCTTTGTAATCAGTATTGCAGTTTGCCATAGCTCTGATGATCTGGAAAAGACTGAAAAGCTGCTGGCCCAATTAGTGTTTATCCCTGAAGAGGTTTAAGACCAGGAACCCAGCTGTTATAGTCTTGATTCTATTACTAATAAATTCTGTGATCTTGGACAACATTATCATATTCATCATTATTTTACTGGCTGTTTTTCCATGCAGCATCTTCTTTCTTTTGATATTCATAATAGGCTGCTGGAGTAGGCAAAGCAGATAATATTACCACTTTTTTTTTTTTTCTGACAAGAAAAACTGAAGTTCCAAAAGGTTAAGTGATCTACTTAGGATCAACTAGCTAGCAGGTGACAAAACCGGGACATGAGTGTGTTTGTTCCACTCACTTCGATCCATTTTTTTTGATGTCATTACTTCTCCAACTCTAGGGTGCATAAGTATCACCTGGACACTACCAGAACACAGATTCCTGGGACCTACTCCAAAGCATGACATGTGTATTACTGTAGGATAATACTAATGGTATCTATTACTATAATATCTCTGTTATTTAGATAGTGTCTCTATGCTAATTTGGTAGGCCTGGGGTGAGATCTGAGATTTTGCAATTCTAACAACCCCCAGATGATATTCATGGAGCTGGATTATGGGCCTTTTTAAAAGTAGCACTGCTTTATACTATACTAGTGCAACTCTTTGTACCTCAGTTTCCTGATCCACAAAAGAGGGGAGACAGTAACTGGCTTTCTTTATCTCTCAGAATCACTACTAGGATTGTGGTGAATTAAAATTGGCTACAAACATTTGCAGGTCCTCCCATAAAGAGAAACAATCTATTTCCTTGTTTCTTGGATCTGGGCTGGCTTGATGACTTGCTCAGACAGATAAGATATAGTAAAAAGTGACATGTGACTTTCAAGGAAAATGACCATAGGTGGCCTTACAAGTTCTACCTTTGCCTTCATGGAATCCTAAGGCCACCATGTGAAGAAGCCCAGCCTCAAAATGGTGGTAACCGGGACCCTGGTGATAACCCAGATCTCAGTGACCCTGTCCAGGATCATTGTCAGCTAAATGAAGCCACATAAGTAAGCCCATGAGAGATTAGCAGAAGAAATGCCCCATCCACCTATAGGATTATAAGAAATGATAAATTGCTGTGTTTGAGGTGATTTGTTATGCAGCAATAGACAACTCAAATGGGGATAAAATAGATAATGATTATGAAAATATTTTGAAATTACAGTAATGCCTCTGCAAATTCTCTGAGAATAAAGCTTTTCCATAATAAATAATAAAATGAGTTGTACTAAAAATTAACAAAGCAGATAAAAGATTTAAAAACAAGCAATGAGAATAAACACTGAATAAAAATGAAGACATACTAATAAAAATAGATAAATGGGCAAATGAATAGGAGAGAAGAGGATTTTTTCTGTCCACCAATAAATGTAGAGGGAGTAGTGAAGTTGGAAAAAAAAATCAGCATTTTCCAACTACATGGTGGAGACTGATTAGAGTAAGAGTCATCAGTGGATGCTAATCTTGGAGGGTAAGTTTGATGAAGATGATGCTTGGTCTCAATATGTCTTCATAGATTGTTATTCATTGTAAAAGAAAAAAATCCTTAATCACACAGTAGGAAAATCATACAACCATGACAGGTAATCAAAATTAAAATTAAAATTGCCAAAGAAAGTTGATGGATACTGTATACTTTTAGATGGATACTGTGTACCATGAGAAGGACACATCCCTACTCATGAGGAAACATTAGAGAAACTCAAATTGAGGTATAGTTTATAAAATAACAAGCTTATGTTTTTGAAAAATTAAAATACCATGAAAGACATAAAGACTGAGAAATTGTTCCAGATTAAAGGAGACTACAGATACCAGACAACTAAATGCAATACATGATTCTCGGCTGGATTCTGTGCTTGAGGGGGAAGATGTGAAAAGGGACATTATTGGGACATTTAAAAAATTGGAAATATATGCTGCAGATTAGATGAAAGTCTTGTGTTGACGTTATTGTACTGTGGCTGTAGAAATTTCCTGGCTGTAGGAAATGAACCTTAAAATATTGAAGAGTTAATGGCTTTGATGTATGCAATCTACTTTCAAATAGTTTAGAAAAAATAAATTACACACGTGCCCATACATAAGACAGAAAATAAGCAAGTGGAGTGAGCATGCAAGAGAGAGATGATAAACCAAAAAAATCTGGCAAAATGTTAAAAATGTGTGAATCTTGATAAAGTGTGTATGAGAATTTTTAAGCTATTCTTGCAACTTTCCTGTGCATTTGAAGTTATTTCAAAACAAAAGTCATAAAAAATTATATAAGTGAATATACATAGATATATTTTAGGTGAATATGTTTTTCATTTCCAAGTGAAGATGAACTTTGTGAGCCTTATAAAAGGCAGAAATCATAAAGTAAGTTCTTGATAGATTTGACCATATTTTTAAAAAAAGCTATAAAATCAGCCAAATTAAATGACAAAATATAGGCTAGGGAAATATTTGTAGGAGAAATGACATAAAAATAATTCTCTCTCTATTTTTATATTGGGGGAAGAGAGAGAGGGAGAGAGAGAGAGTGTGGTGGGAAGGGGAGGGACAGAGGGAGAGGAAGAGGATTTTAAGCAGGCTCCACCCCCAGTGCAGAGCCCAGTGCCAGGCTGGATCTCACAACCATGAGATAATGACCCTAGCCAAAGTCAAGAGTCCGATGCTTAACTAACCGAGCCACCCAGGCACCCCACCGTAAATATAATTGGATTTGTAAATATAAAGAGTTCATATAAAATGCACTAGGTAAATAAAGAATACAGGTGCATGCAGGGAGAGGGATGCAATATGCCCTACAACCTGGTAGCCTTGGATTGTGGTGCTCTATATGTGATGATAAAGGAGCTGTGGTGGGAAGGTTGCATTGCCTCAGATGTCCACTGCAACCAGAGCTAAAACTACCCACCTTTCAAGCCCACTCCCACTCCTAAAGAGCTATAGGTTCTCTGTAGGTATCTTGACTCATGCTGACACCTGGCAGTCTACCTGGTTATCTACCTGCTGGGCCATTCCTAGATCGCTATAGCATCACTACCTCCAAGCAGCATACACTGCAAGGAGCACACACTCTTGCTCCTGCTCACCAAGGTTGCAGCAAAGGATCCAGGATCGCTGATGTCCACACCTTTAGTACCAGAGGCCATAAAGACTCACTCTGCTCTTCCTGCAACTGACAGCCCCATGAGGCCTGGTCCAGGGCAACAGTTGATGAGAAAGCACAGGCCTGAGAAGTAGAGATATGCCCCAGAGCACACAGCTGGTTAGTGGCTGAGCCCCTGGAGAACCCAGGATGGTCATCTTCAGGATGTGCGCTCAGCCCCACCATGCTGCATCATGAAGTAAAGCAGTCTTTCAGAGGGGTGCTACTTTCCTCCTAGTAGTTTTCTGGCTTCTCCATCAAACTGTCAATATCCATGTACTCTGGTTCCCATCTGGGAAAACCCTTGGACTCCACAGTCCCCTTTGCCTCTCTGTGAACCTTGAAATCACCAGCTAGAGGGCCGTAATTCAAGGTCACCCTCTAGGGGAAGAAGGTGGAGCCACTCTAATGTCCACTCTGGGCATCCAAGACAGTGTGGCCAGTGCAGTCAGGTAAGGTAATGGCTTAGGAGGTGAGGAGGGAGGCTTTTGTTGGGATTATTTCCACTCCTTTTTCAGAAAATGGAAAAGAATGTCTTGCAGCAGCTGCTAATATTTATGGAATGCTTCCGATGTGCTAGATTCTGTGCCATTCACTTCACCTGTGTTATCTTACCTTCTCCACCAGCCTTTGATGTGTGATTGCTGAAGATCACACAAGTTATAAAGAAGAGTAGAGATGAGAAACTGGTACCTGAGCCAGAACTTGAGGGCATTCTTGCCTGTTTCCAGCTGGGATTTGCCCAGAATCCTGGCTCTTCCAGGTTATGAGATCTGAAACCCTTATTAAATATCCGTAGGACAAACAGTAAATAAAGCTGACAAATAAAGCTGGAGGGTTCTGTCTCTCCTGGTGGCCACTTTTCTCCCCTCCAAGGCAGGAAGAATCTGAGCAAAAAAAATAATTAGCATCAGAAAGCTCTCCATTCAGCCTGGCCCTTGTCTGGAAACAATGGGCCCTGTGATTTCACACCTAGTACACTGGCCTTCCTCACCTCTCCTGGGTACTGGGAAATAGGCTTTTCAACCAGTTTTCTCTTTCCTCTTGGCTCCTGCCATCTCAAATGCCTAGCATTTTCCACAGTCAGTTGGAAAGATGTCAGGCCCCACCTGAGGTAAGGCAAGGCCAGGAAGCCACTGGGGTGGCTTTTATCCCTTTGACCTTTCTCTCCCCTCCTTTCTTATCATCAGCACCATAAAGGTAGTGCAGGGGATGACTCGAGGGGTTTGGAGTAGCCACAGGGTCTCATTTTGGCACAATTTTTTTCATTCTAAAATGAAAAGAGGAGGAAAAAGACTGAAATAGGAGAGTGGCCATTCTTGGGGATGAGTGGCTTTGCCTGTTTTTAAAGTCATTGCATTTCTTTATGGAAGAGTAGCCAGCTGTTCCTTTAAAACTGGTTCTCCTTAGTCAGGAAACTTTGGCCTCGTCTCTGAGCCTAGCTAAGTTCAGCTCCTGAATGGGTAGCAGGTAACCCTGAATGAATCTGTAAATGAACATCCGACTGGGCATGAAGAACTATGGGAGGATTAAGTGGGAGCAGGATGTAAAGCAGCTAATCTAGTAGAGAGTGACTGGCACTAGGGCCTGGGCATTAGAAATGGTGTAACACTAGCTTTTTACAGAATCCTGCTTTGTGCTCTTTATCTTTAAGGATGTTTAAGAATTTTTCCAAGGCAGTGTAAGTATTGATGATGTTAGTGCTAGAAAATGTTCATTAGAACAGGGGTGCCTGGATGGCTTAGTGGGTTTAGCCTCTGCCTTCAGGTCATGATCTCAGGGTCCTGGGATTGAGTCGTACATTGGGCTCTCTGCTCAGCAGGGAGCCTGCTTCCCCTTTCTCTCTCTACCTGCCTCTCTGCCTACTTGTGATCTCTGTCTGTCAAATAAATAAATAAATAAAATATTTTTAAAAAGTTCATTAGAACATCTTCTCTATTTAAAAAAATTATATTTAAAAATTTCCAGAATAAAACATTTTTTAAACAATTAAAACATAGAAATACAAACACGACTGCTCAAAAAAGTAAAGGAAAAATACTAATATTAAAAAGTTTACTCTTATAAGTAATATAAAAATGCAAATGGAATAAAAGATGCCTTTTCACTTATGAAATTAGTAAAGATGTAAAATGATAATGTTCAGTGCAGTCAGGGATGTAGCATGATGAATGCTATGCTGGTAACTGTGACAATTTGTACAATGTGAAAGCACATATCAAAAATTGTAAATGTGGGGCACCTGGGTGGCTCAGTGGGTTAAAGCCTCCACCTTTGGCTTAGGTTATGATCCCAGGGTCCTGGGATCCAGCCCCACATCGGGCTCTCTGCACAGCAGGGAGCCTGCTTCCCCCCCCCACCCCCGCCTGCCTCTCTGCCTACTTGTGATCTCTGCCTGTCAAATAAATAAACAAAATATTAAAAAAAAAAATTTTTTTTAAATGTGTTCTTACTCTTGATCCAGTAGTTAAATCCTATGAATTCATCCCATGGAAACAATCAAAACAATTATTTATATTCAAAGATGTTCTTTGTAGCATTGTTTATGTTATTGAAAATCTGAGTAGCTCAACAAAAAGTTAAGTAAATTAGGTTGCACATGATGTTTGTAAAGAGTTTTCCATAATAAGCGGAAATTCTTATAATACATAAAGCAAAATGAAAACACATACCTAAAAGACTAAATGGCAAAAAGTAAACATATTAACAGTAATCCACTAATCAGGGTCCTAGTAGGACACAGATAGTACACCCAATAGGGTTTAGCTGAACAAAGTCTAAAGAAGGTATGATTTAGGGGCGCCTGGGTGGCTCAGTGGGTTGGGCCACTGCCTTCGGCTCGGGTCGTGATCCCAGGGTCCTGGGATCGAGTCCCGCATCGGGCTCTCTGCTCAGCGGCGAGCCTGCTTCCCTCTCTCTCTCTCTGCCTGCCTCTCTGCCTACTTGTGATCTCTCTCTGTCAAATAAATAAATAAAATCTTTAAAAAAAAAAAAAAAAAAAAAAAAAAAAAAAAAAAAAAAAAGAAGGTATGATTTATAGAAGTGTGGGCAGGATTAAGGAGCCATCCAGGGACTTAGCAACATTGGGTAGGGTGGCCAGCCTTAGTCCCCAGGTGGGCAAAAGCAAAGAACAGTAACCAGAGCTGAAGCTGGGGAAAATACGAAACTAGTTTTATTCCTATTCTGTGATCTGATATCCCACTGTGCACAGCATATGTGGAACCTGGTAAGTTTCCTTGGAGATCAGCCTTCTGGCACATAGAGCAGGACAGAAAACTATGGATCTAGAAGTACAAACAGAAATTAACCAGCACAAGTATTGTCTCTGGTTGGAGGACTGTGGGTGTTTACTATTTTATTTATTTGCTAGTTTATAAAACTTCCTCACCCTGGTGCGAACACCCCCTGCCCACAGAAGAAGTTTGGAAACAAAACCCACGCAATTTACATATTATGTTTTCTTACTCAAGCTATCATAGTTAAAATAATTTAAAATGTAAAATTTGTTATTAAGAAGCATATGCTTATATTTTTCTAAGTTAATTTGTTATAATGTTCTTCAGCAATTACTCTCTCCTTCCCCATTACTCCTCTCTTCTGATTTTCTGTATTGTTCTGCTTTTTCCTACATTATTTGTGTATTTATTAAGTAAACTTATGACAAAAACCCTCATCGGACTCTCTGCTTTATGAATATCTGTGACTGCATAAAGCACTATACTGTCAGAGTAGCAGCAGAACTAACAGCTTTGATTTGGTCAAGGACAGTCAAGAGAAGGGCAGGTCACTTCCCGTCACCCCCACCTGGGGAAATACAGATCTCAGAATGTCTGTGGCTATTGTATAAGTAGTGAAAGTGTCCAAGTTGGTGGGAATACTGCTTACCTATTTTTAGAACTGCTACGAATATAATGCTTGTTTTGTCTAGAACTGCCATTCATACTGGCCAAATGTTCATGCATTGATAATTTGGGAGCACAACTATAAGAGAAAACATCCAAATTCATTTCCGTTAAGTTTAAGAACATAATACTTGAATACTTTTATTTGAAATGTGTTGATTTTTATAGAAAGTGACTGGTGTGAAGCAGCGACTATATTTTAAAATATGTCTTTTATTGAAAAAATTTTCTTCACAAGCCCTAGTATTAATTTAATCAAGTAAATCTGATTTTTATTGTAGACATTTTGTATTTGAAAAGCAGTCATATTTGAGGTGTATAACGATATATCATTTTGGCCTTGACAAGCTAATATGAAAAAAAAAAAAGATTTTAAGAGGAAAAACGTTATTTTACTAACTCAGAATTTTGAATAACTTTTTGAAGTATAATTTGAAATGATTAAAACAACTCATTACCTGCTAAAAGGTTTGGGTCATGTGTATTTTGACTTAAATTATTTTGCACATTGACGTTGATTTTGATCATTTCCTCACTATCAAGGCTTCTCTGTGGATATTATGCAGCAAAGCCATTAACAACCCAGATTTCAATTCATAATGTGAAAATTCATTGAGACATTGTGTGTGCATTTGGTGCATTGAGAAGTTCAGTCACGATCAACCTGTCATGGCTTATCTCTGGAGAAGTACTAATATTCTCAAATACTTTGGCCTGTTTGAGTGTTAGGAACCTGGATTCTAAACTCACTTTGAATTCATCTTTCTAGGTTTTAGTTCTGTGTAATCAGGTATGGCTTTGAAAATATTGGCTTGGTGTAAATTATATAAAAGAGATGCTGATTTCCTCCCTTTTTGTTTTTTCATGCAACACATATCTTAGTTCTGGCTTTTTCATTCATTTAGCTAACTCTAATCAATAACTTCAGTAAATATGCTGGCATAGTGTGTTTATCGATCAACTCAATCAATTGATAAAATACTTTTTTTAGATAAAACATGTAATTAATAGCCATAAGTTATGTGTTAGCTGATAAACATGCAAACAAAATTAGAATAAATCAAATGACTCATCTGGCTTCCACAAAAAACCATGTGAAATTGCTCAGTTATCAACATATTTAAAAGGTAAAAGTTGAGCATTGAATTTTTGTAAATAAGTAAGAATAGAGACCTATAACAAGAATGAAGCTGCTGACTTAGGACAATGGCTTGAGTTAAGGATAAACCAGATGAAGAATGAGCCCAGTTATATACCTAATATAATATGTTATGATATGATATGATAGGATATGATACAAATTACTGCCTTTTTACCTTTACTAAATACTTAAGAGCACCAGACTCTGACATTTGCAAAAGAGACCAATGCTGGAGCCTATACCTGAGAATGCCATATATCACAAACAGGTACAAAATACATTTATTAAGGAACACATCATGGGCAAATACCACTCTTCTCTGTTTCCTGCCCATCTCTCCTATCTCCCAGTGGTTGTCATATTTATGATTCTCCATCCCCTTCTAACTAGTTTTTTCATATTTGGAAAAATTCTTACCCCGTTGCCTACCTAAATTAGAATTCCTAGATCCCTTGCCAATTCTTTTCAACAGTGAAGCAGATATTCTAGCCAGGCAAAGAAAAAAATAGGTATGTAAGCTGGAAAGGGGAAAGTAAAGTTGTCTGTATTCACAGATGACATGATTATCTATACTGAAAATACTATGGAATTGACTAAAAAGGTACTAGAACTAATAAGGAAATTTAGAAACATTGCAGAATACAATGCCAATATACAAAAACCAATTGTATTTTTATATACTAGCAGTAAATAATCAGAAATTGAAATGAAAATAAGAATGATACCATTTATCATAGCATCAAAGATATGGAATGCTTAGGGATAAATTTGTCAAAATTTGTATAAGACACGTACACTGAAAAATACAAAACATTGTTGGGAGAAATTACAGAAAGCCTTAATCAAGAGAGAGCTGTACTGTATTTACGACATCTTGAAATGTCATTTGACATTTGACCCAAGTTGATCCATCTATTCAATGGAGTCAGAATTAAAAACCCAACACACTTTCATACAAATTGACAAGCTGATTCTGAAATTTTATGGAAATGGAAAGAACCTAGAATAGTCACACACACACATACACACACATGCATACACACCTTGAGAAAGAAGAAAGTTGGAGTATAACACCATCTGATTCCAGGAGCATTATTATATAAGCTATAATAATCAAGACAGTGTGGTATTGGTATGAAGACAGATATGTAATTCAATGGAATAGAATAGAGATTCTGCAGATAGACCTAAATAGGTTTGGTCAAATAATTTTTGACAAATATGCTAAGAAACTTCAGTGGGGAAAAGGATATTTTCTCAATAAACAGTGCTAGCATAAATGCATTGTCTATGCAAAAGAATGAACCTCTACCCTGATCTCACACTATAAATAAAAATTAATTCAAAATGCCCAAAGAACAAACAATCCAATCAAGAAATGGGCAGAGGACATGAACAGACATTTCTGCAAAGAAGACATCCAGATGGCCAACAGACATATGAAAAAGTGCTCCACGTCACTTGGCATCAGGGAAATACAAATCAAAACCACAATGAGATATCACCTCACACCAGTCAGAATGGCTAAAATTAACAGGTCAGGAAATGACAGATGCTGGCGAGGATGCGGAGAAAGGGGAACCCTCCTACACTGTTGGTGGGAATGCAAGCTGGTGCAACCACTCTGGAAAACAGCATGGAGGTTCCTCAAAATGTTGAAAATAGAACTACCCTATGACCCAGCAATTGCACTACTGGGTATTTACCCTAAAGATACAAACATAGTGATCCGAAGGGGCACGTGTACCCGAATGTTTATAGCAGCAATGTCTACAATAGCCAAACTATGGAAAGAACCTAGATGTCCATCAACAGATGAATGGATAAAGAAGATGTGGTATATACACACAATGGAATACTATGCAGCCATCAAAAGAAATGAAATCGTGCCATTTGCGATGACGTGGATGGAACTAGAGGGTATCACGCTTAGTGAAATAAGTCAATCGGAGAAAGACAACTGTCATATGATCTCCCTGATATGAGGACATGGAGAAGCAACATGGGGGGTTAGGGGGATAGGAGAAGAATAAATGAAACAAGATGGGATTGGGAGGGAGACAAACCATAAATGACTCTTAATCTCACAAAACAAACTGGGGGTTGCTGGGGGGAGGTGGGGTTGGGAGAGGGGGAGGGGGTTATGGACATTGGGGAGGGTATGTGCTATCGTGAGTGCTGTGAAGTGTGTAAACCTGGCGATTCACAGACCTGTACCCCTGGGGATAAAAATACATTATATGTTTATAAAAAAAAAAAAATTGGAAGGGGAGACAAACCATAAGAGACTATGGACTCTGAAAAACAACCTGAGGGTTTTGAAGGGTCAGGGGTGGGAGGTTGGGGGAACAGGTGGTGGGTAATAGGGAGGGCACGTTTTGCATGGAGCACTGGGTGTTGTGCAAAAACAATGAATACTGTTATGCTGAAAAAAAAAAAATAAATAAATAAATAAAAATTAATTCAAAATGGATCACAATTCTAAATATAAGAGGTGAAACTATTTTAGGTAAAACTAAAATTCCTAGATGAAAACAATAGAAAATATGTTAGTTTGGCAAAGATTTCATAAATACTACACAAAAAACATAAAACTACAAACGAAAAAGTTAAAAACTTTTACTCTTTGAAAGACAGTGCTAGGAAAATGAACACCCAAGCCACAGAATAGGAGAAAATATTAGCAAAACATTCATATGACAAAGAACTTATCAGAACTTAATTATATTAAGACAAACAGCTCAATTAAAAATGGCAAAGGATTTGAACAGAAACTTCATCAAAGGACATAGAGGAATGGTAATTAAACACACAAAATCTGCTCAACATTACTAATCAATCTAGAAATGCAAATTAAAAGTATAATAAGCACTCAGTAAATGGTTAAAATTAATAAGACTGACCATGTCAGCTGTTGATGAGACGCTGAAGTTGCTGGAACTGTCATAGACTGCTTGTGCTAATGTAAAGTGATATATCAATTATGGCAAACAATTTGGCAACTTATTAAAAAGTAGACTATACATCTACTATTTACCCATCCATTCCCCTTCTTTGTGCTTACCCATGAGAAATGAAAACATATATCTCTACAATGACTTGCACACAAATATCCATAGATGCTTTATTTGTAATAGTCCCAAACTGGAAACAAACCCAAATATCCATCAATAATAAATGGATAAATGTAATATGCTATATCCATACAATGGAATACTACTATTGAGAAATGAAAAGGAATGAACTGTTGATACTTAAAATCACATGGATTAATCTCAAAATTATTATGCTGAGTGAAAGAACCCAGACAAAAAGAATATGTAATGATTCCATTTATATAAAGTTCTGGAAAATGAAAACTAAAGCAAGAGAAAACAATTTTGTAATTGCCTGGGACAGGGAAATATGAGGGAGGTGGAATGGCTTACAGATGGTATGGAGAAACTTTTAGGGATTGGGGATAGAATCATGATGTTTTATGGTAATGGTTTCATAAGTACATAAATATGTCAAAAAAACAAATTATATACCTCAACCATGTGCAGTTTACTGCATTATCAATTATAACTTACTAAAGCTGCAAAAAATTACAAAACCAAAGGAAAAAATAAAAAAAGAAATTCTAAAGGGACAAGAAGAGTATTTCAATTTTTTGTTAAAGATGAGAGCAGAGGTGATGTTTACATTCATGATTTCATACTTGTAAAGTACTTAGAACAACCTAACTTAGAAAACATTTGATACACATACTTATTATTAAAAAAAAAATCTTCAGCCACTCTAGATCAAGGTCACAGACCATCTGAGTGAGACTTGAATTTAGAGATGAGCAACAAAATAGAATAGCTTCCATTTTGTTGGCCTATGTCAGAGGTATCCTGCTTTGGGGCTATCAGTGGCTGTAAGGATGAACTCCTCACAAGGAAGTGGCATCAAGTGGGTGATGGTACAATGGCAGGTTTTTTTTTTTTTTTTTTTTTTGGTTGTTGTTTGTTTGTTTTTAAGATTTCCTTCCTTCCTTTTTAATTTTTAAAAATTTTTAACATTTTTAAATTTTATTTTTTCAGTGTTCAAAGATTCATTGTTTATGCACCATACCCAGTGCTCCATGCAATATGTGCCCTCCTTAATACCCACCACCTAGTGGTGGGTATTATTTATTTATTTTGAGAGAGACAGAGCAAGCAAGCATGAGCTGCAGTAGGGGTGGTAGCAGGAGAGGCGGAGGTAGAAGCGGACTACCTGCTGAGCAGGAAGTCCAACAGAGAGTCCAATGAAGCAAGGCTTCATACTAGGACCCTGGGATCATGACCTGAGCCGAAGGCAGATGCTTAACCGAATGAGCCATCCAAGTGCCCCTACAATGGCATGTATTTCCTCAGGCCACTTCTCTGGCATGATTTAATTTTAGACTATTACCTTCAAGTCTATTTCTTCTGTAAGTTACCTAATGTACTTGAATATATTAATTATTAGCTTAACATAGTGAGAGTGGATTCTCTTGACTGCCTCCAAACATCTTGACCAGTAAAACCCCTCAGGAAAAAACAATGCAAAAATTAGACTTTTTTAAAAGAAAAGTTGGAATTTGTTTTTTTCTCCTTTGTTTTGGGGAGAGAGGAATTCTTAACCTACTCAACCAAACATTTAATCAAAAGACTAAAAGACATTTATATAGTCTGTACCCCCTCCTACTTAAAAATTTTTTTTCATTGCTTTATGTGGAAATCTTTATTTGGATTAAAATAGAGGCATGGGGCATGGGGGTACTCATTGGATTTTTCATGAAAAGATTTTGGGTTCTCAGAGTGTAGTAATATGGGGAGTAGTGGAAAGGTGGTAGGGTTGGAGGAACATAAATATAAATTATATCAATGAAAACATAACATAAATTATGAAATTTTAAAATTTTTTACTGCTTGTTTAAGATAATGTTGGATATGATTGGTCTGTTGAATATCACACACCAATTTTTAGGCAAATGAGTTTTCACTTGATTGGGAATTTTTGCTTAAAGAGGTAACATGATTTTCAGATAAAATTTTCATTTTAAGGATAATGCCTCTGGGTAACAGGTAGAGTTACATGTACTGACATAGAAAAGTATCTGTGACAAGTTTTTAAAGGAAAGGAGCAAGATTAAGAATAATGTGGATAGTATAACATTTGTGTATATATAATGAAATATTACATTATTTACTCATTAGAGAAATTGAACCAGATAAGGTTGGAACTTTGGCACACTAGGTAGGGTGGAATGCTGGGGTGAGATACTCACTAAAAGCAGGAAGACTGAATAAAAGTTTTTATAGTAGAAAGGGAGAAGACCTTCTCAGCCTCTTCTGCTATTAAGCTCCAGTAATGCTGGCTGAAAAGTGTATATATGCCAGGCAGAAGATTAGAGACCAGCTCCTGAGAAAGGACCCATGAATACTGAAATCTGGATGGTCTCCTAAAGAAAAGCCTGGTTTTCTGATTAATTACTCTGGGGGAAATTGTATTGGTCAATAAAGGCTTAAAGTCAACTTTTTTATTATTTTATTCTAAAATATCTGTAGACATGTTGTTGTCCAATTTCCCCCACACCATTTGTTGAAAAGACTGTCCTTTTCCCATTGGATATTCTTTTCTGCTTTGTCAAAGATTAGTTGACCATATAATTGTTGGTTTATTTCTGGCTTTTCTGTTCTATCAATCTAGGACTCTATTTTTGTGCCAGTACCAAAAGACTTTTTTTTTTTTTAATAGAAATTTTGTTTATTTATTTGACAGAGAGAGACACAGAGAGAGAGGGAACACAAGCAGGGGGAGTGGGAGAGAGAGAAGCAGGCTTCCTGCTGAGCAAGGAGCCCGATGTGGGCCTCGACCCTGGGATCATGACCTGAGCCGAAGGCAGCCCTTAACAACTGAGCCACCCCAGCCCCCGTGATCACTACACTTTTGTAATATAAGTTGACGTCTGGAATTGTGATGTCTCCAGCTTTGTTTTTCTTTTTCAAGGTTGCTTTGGCTATTTGGGGTCTTTTGTGGTTCCATACAAATTTTAGGATTATTTGTTCTGGTTTTGTGAAAAGTACTGGTGGTATTTTGATAGGGATTTCTTTAAATGTGTAGATTGCAGTGCCCCTGGTTGGCTTAGTTGGATAAGTGCTGGCCTTCGGCTCAGGTCATAATCACAGGGTTCTGGGACTAAGCCATGCATTGGCTTCCAGCTCAGTGGGGAGCCTGCTTCTTCCTCTCTCTCTGCCCGCTACTCCCTTTGCTTGTGCTCTCTCTCTCTCTGTGTCAAATGAATAAATAAAATCTTTTAAAAAAATGTGTAGATTGCTTTGGGTAATACAGACTTTTTTTTTTAAGATAGGGAGAGGGAGAGAGTGAGAGAGAGAGAGACAGAGGCAGAGGGAGAGGGAGAGAGAGGATCTTAAGTAGAGAGCATGGAACCCGATGTGGGGTTCAATCTCATAACCCTGAGATCATGACCTGAGCCGAAACCACCAGCTGAATGCTCAAATGAATAAGCCACTCAGTGCCCTGGGTAATACAGACATTTTAATAATATTTGTCCTTCTAATCCATGAGCATTTCTTCTAATCCATTTCTTTGTGTCATCTTCAATTTCTTTCATCAGTGTTTTACAGTTTTCAGACACCTTTTACCTCTTTGGCCAGGTTTATTCCTAGGTATCTTACGGTTTTTGTTACAACTGTAAATGATTAATTCCTCCATTTCTCTTTCTGCTGCTTCATTATTGGTGTATAGAAATGCACCAGATTTCTGTACATGAAGACATTTCTCCATGGCCAACAGACATATGAAAAGATGTTTGTCATCACTTACCATCAAGGAAATACAAATCAAAACGACAACGAGGTATCACCTCACACCTGTCAGAATGGCTAAAATCAACAACACAAGAAACAACAGGTATTGGTGAGGATGTGGATAAAAAGTAACACACACTGTTGGTGGGAATGCAAATTAGTGCAGTCACTCTGGAAACAGTATGGAAGTTTCTCAAAAAGTTAAAAAAAAGAATTTTCCTATGATCCAGTAATTGCAATACTAGATATTTACCTAAAGAACACAAGAACAGTAATTCAAAGGGATACATGTACCCCTATGTTTATAGGACCATTATTTAAAATAGCCAAGATATGGAAGCAGCCCAACTGTCCATTGATTGATGAATGGGTAAAAAGATATAATATAAATATATACAATGGAATATTATTTGGGCATAAAAAAGAATGAAATCTTGCCATTTGCAATGACATGGATGGGTCTGGAGAGTATAATGATACATGAAATAAGCCAGTCAGAGAAAGACAAATTCCATATGATTCCATTCATATGTGGAATTTAAGAAACAAAACAAATGAGGGACAAAAAAAAAAAAAGAAACCAAAAAACAGACCCTTAAATTTAGAGACAAACTGATGGCTGCCAGAGGGGAGTTGGAGTTGGGAGGGGATGCATTGGATAGGTGATGGCGACTGAGGTGGATGGAAGGATGGGTGAAACTGGTGAAAGGGATTAAGAGTATACTTCCTTGATGAACTCTGGGTAATATATGGAGCTGTTGAATCATTATATTGTACAACCAAAACTAATATAACACTATATATTAAGTATAGTGGAATTAAAATTAAAAAAAAATTAATTTAAATAAATAAATACAATAAAATAAAACAAAAATATATGGTAAGTATTGCTCCCTAATAATGAGAGAAAGGCAACCATCTTGAGATCATGAGGAAACAAATTTGAGAAAAAAGCCAATACTACAGAAGATAGAGTAACAGACAGAAGGCAAGAATATGAAAAATCATTGACATTGCTGTTCTGTGAACCAACCCAAGAATTATCCCTTACCACTGGATCTCCTCTTACATACGATCATTAAAGTTTTTCATTAGTGAGGCTATGTTTTAGTTAAGTATTTTTTTTTTTTCTTTCAGTAGAAAGGATTAAACTGATACACTAGGATTTGGAATTTCAAAACTCTAATCCCTGAAATACTCAGGGCAATTAGTTTATGCCAACAGATTTGGAAACAAAGTTCAAAGCCAGTTTGATTTAAAAGCTGATTCCAGAGGGCAGAGAAAGAGAGAGAGAGAGACAGACAGAAATTAAGAAAGCTAAGACACTGCTATTTCCTGAAATGAGGTCCCACTCAGTGCTCAACCACTGTCCCTATCTCAGGGGGTAGGAGGTTGGGGAGGGGAGAAGAACAAGAGAAATTCCAGTTACATGTCTCTTAAGAGAAGAGAATTGAAAGAAAGCCAAGTCAGCTTGTTGTCTGGATCAGGAGGGTATAGGCATTTGAATGTACATTAAATGAAGACCAGCCAGGAATGGGAAGTCTTGAGGATACAGCCTGGCCAACTTGGGCCCAGACATACCCCATGCCCCACCTTCACCAACATCAGTACTTCATACCTACCTAGAATCTACACACAGTTCTCTATGGAGTAGGGAAGTGGGTAAAAACCCGACTGATTAAATTCAGTTTCTGACAAAATGAGAGCTAAAAATAGAAATTTTAGAAAAATAATAGTGTTCAGACCCGAGATTATGTTTTGACATATGTACTATTACTTAATTAATTAATTGCTGATAATAATTATACCAGTTTCCACACTCAGGAAGCTCACAGTTTAATAAAGACAAGCAAACAAATAGTTAACTATAATATCTGAAGTGTTTTATAGGTAAACATTCAAAAATGATATAATAACACAGAGTGAGCATGGAGAGTACAACATAAGCTCTGTTTTGAAGGACAAAAACCAGTTAACCATAGATGGTATGGTATGGGGAAATGATGAGTTCTGTTTGGCCTTGTTGCATCTGAGGAATGATTTTTGTTTGTTTAAGATCAAGGAAACTTGGACATGTCTGTATGTTAAGAGGAATGAGGTGGCAGAGAAGTAGGGAACGAGGAGAATGGCTACAAATGATGGTCTGAGAGCTGAGGAAGCAGAGAGCAAAAGGACACAGATCAAGGGCCCAGAACTTTGCCTTGGCCAGAAAGGAGGAAGATGAGAAGGCAAAGATAGGAATAGTTGAAAATACATATGCACACGGGAAGAGTTCAGTAAAGTTAAGAGCACTCATGCTTGATGCCTTCTACTTTATGTGAGAAGTAGAAGTTCAGGTTCATTTTTAAGGGTAAGAGAGACAGACCAGGATTTTAAGGTGGGGGGTTACATGGCCAGATTTGTATTTTAAACTACTCTTTCTGGTAGAAATTCAAAGAATGAATTAAAGAGAGATCAGAAAAGACTGAAGCTAAGATACCCATTAAGAGATCACTGGAGTCATTCAGGGGGAAAAAATCATGAAGACCTGAATTAAGACAGTGGCAGAGGGAATAAAAGGAATGGTTTCCATAGATATTTATAAGCTAAATTATTATAAGAAGTGACTGTTTATACACTAGTAGTGATGGAGAGAGAGGAAATGAGGATGATACCCAGATCTGAACATTTGGCTCATTTGAAACTTCAGCAAGAAGAAGGAGAGGTTTATGGGAGAAGATAATGAGCTTAACTTTGAATATACTTAAATGTGAAGACATTGATAAGGTTGTGGATTTGGACAGAAATTGATGTAGATATAGAAGGTAGTTGGATCTGTGTATCTAGAGTTTAAGAGAGATGGTCTGACCTAGACAGAGAAAGTAAGGAGAAATATGTTCCAGGAGGGTGGTGGTTGAAACAGTGGGTATAAATGAGATCCTTATGTGAGTATGTGAAGAAGAGATTTTTTTTCAAATGGCTTTTATTTTTAATCTATTCCTGTAATTCACCAATATGATAAACTTACACTATATTCAACAATTCCTAAATATGTATCCTACATTCACACTTTGAATTAACACTATCTTCTCTCATTTAGTGTTCATAAAAGTCAGGGAAGCCCTTATGCTCCACAAATAAGCGAAACCATATAACTGACTCTCTCTGCTTGACTTATTTCACTCAGCATAATCTCCTCCAGTCCCATCCATGTTGATACAAAAGTCGGGTATTCAGCCTTTCTGATGGAGGCATAATACTCCATAGTGTATATAGACCACATCTTCCTTATCCATTTGTCCGTTGAAGGGCATCTTGGTTCTTTCCACAGTTTGGCGACTGTGGCCATTGCTGCTATGAACATTGGGGTACAGATGGCCCTTCTTTTCACTACATCTGTATCTTTGGGGTAATACCCAGTAGAGCAATTGTAGGATCATAGGGAAGCTCTATTTTTAATTTCTTAAGGAATCTCCACACTGTTTTCCAAAGTGGCTGCACCAACGTGCATTCCCACCAATAGTGTAAGAGGGTTCCCCCTTCTCCACATCCTGTCCAACACATGTTGTTTACTGTCTTGTTAATTTTTGGTTTTGCTTATTTGTGGAGCATAAGGAATAACATGGAGGACATGGGGCGATGGAGAGGAGAAGGGAGTTGGGTGAAATTGGAGGGGGAAGACGAACCATGAGAGACTGTGGACACAGAGGAACTAACTGAGGGTTTTGGAGGGGAGGGGAGTGGGAGGTTGGGTGACCCTGGTGATGGGTATTGTGGTGGGCACGTATTGCATGGAGCACTGGGTGTGGTGCATAAACACTGAATTCTGGAATACTGAAAAGAAATTTAAAAAATAAATTAAAATTAAAAAAAAATGTCAGGGAAGCCCTGAAAAGCCTAGATAGGCCATGAACTAAGATCTACTGTAAACATGGCATATTCTACTATTATAAATTCATTAGTGATAGTTGTGTAGTGAAGGCTTTAAGACTACCAAATGATATCTTTTTATCATTTTTTATCATCTTTTTAGTAGCGGAAAGTCTACTAAGTTAAGAGTGAGCATCCCCTTTTGTCAATTCTAGCAATGCTACTAGTCAATGCTACTCGTTATAGCATAGTGGGACAATTTACGCAATTTCTTGTTACCAATTTTAATACTCATTATGAATATGGTAAAACGTTTCAGTTTGCACTTAAAACCATCTTACATACAGAGATACATATATATGTGAAATTACCGAAATGCCTTTAACCCATTTTAAAGCATCTATTACAATGCACAAGGTGAATATATTTTTATTTTTCCCTACAGAAAGACAGTCTTTTTCTTGTAGTATCTCATAAATGACCTTAGTGCTGACCCAAATATAACCTACTAATTACCCTCTGTGTACCTTCCAGGCCCTGATTAGTTGTATTTAGCATTTGTGTGAGACTGTGATTCTACTCTGGAAATCTTCCGTATAGCTTGTAATTCCCAGTGGAAAAAAAAAT
The DNA here is from genome assembly GCF_922984935.1 of Meles meles. NCBI lineage: Eukaryota > Metazoa > Chordata > Mammalia > Carnivora > Mustelidae > Meles > Meles meles. The sequence goes on along the minus strand of NC_060071.1, from coordinate 84,449,996 downwards.
TGCTGTGACCTATACAGTTGGAGAAAAGAAAACACAGCTACACTCTTCCAAAAGCAGAACAAAGCAATGAAATAACATACCTTTCACAAGGGACTTGGTGTTATCTGAAACCCTATAATCCACATCCCATTCTGCTTCTTCAATAGGTTGGATGATTCCAGTGGGCGGGTCGGAGAACTAATCAATTTTGAAACAGCATCTGCAAAAATAGATAATGTTCATCTAAAGGGCAACCTAGTCATAAAGCCCCACAAGGATGAGTAAATAAACACACGTCTTTGTATAAAGGGGATCCCCTAGATGGAACTGTAATGCAGTATTGGCAATGTGGTGTTCCATCAATACCATCAAAGGAATTTATCAAGCACCAACATTAGGATGAACTATGTGATTAAACTGACATGGTTCCTGAACTCCTAGAATTTATAATGAATTCTAACTCCTGCACCCATAATGGAACACTTAAAAACTCAAGGCTCATTTGGTCCTAATCTTTTCTCCCGAATTTCTTTTTCTCCTGTGCTTCCTATGCTAGTGAAGGAATGCAAGGCATCCAAAATTCCTCTCTGTCATTCCCTGTAGCCAATCCATCTTCAATGTTTATTGGTTCAACCTCTTAATTATGCCTTGAACTATTCATTACCTTTTCCTTTATTTATAACCATCAGCCTTCTTGCTAAAAATATTGCAATATTAGTTGCCCTGAACCCCCTTCTCCTGTCTCTCCCCAACACTGCCACTGGAGTTATCCAACTTTCAAATCTTGGTATATCACCCATCTGCTCAAAATCCACAAATGTCTACAATCATCTATCATTTATTTCTTTCTTGATACTTCCACTTTTAAACTCCAACTCAAGTACAACATTATGGTAAAGGATTCTGAGACTCAATTAACTATTCATTTAGTCAATTAATATTTATTTATTTTTAGGATTTATTTATTTATTTTTGAAAGAGAAAGAGAGGGAGAGCAAGTGAGGGGAGTGGCAGAAGGAGAGAATTTCAAGCAGACTGTGTGCTGAGTGCAGAGCCTGACGTGGGGCTTGATCCCACAACCCTGAGATCATAACCTGAGCTGAAATCAAGAGTTGGATGCTTAATTGACTGAGCCACCCAGGAGCTCCACTCAATAGTTATTAAGCACAAACTTCATGTCATGCTTAGGGCTAGCATTGGAAATAGAGCAATGATATAATCCTGGCCTTGCAAATTTACAGTGAGTGGCAGGAAGGACAATGAAATAACAATGTTAACGATAACGATAAGTATGGTGAAGAACTAATTTGCATACACATAATAAGAAGAGAGAGCGCTCCAGAGATCCCTGATATTTATGGTGTGGGTAGAGGAAGAAGGGTCTTCAATAAATAAAGTGGGAGAAAATGTGTCATCTTGGAAAACTAAAGAAAGCAAGGATTTTGAAAAGAAAGAATGATTAAAGGTATCAAATCCTGCCAAGAGGTCAAACATATAAGGACTGAAGATTATCCTGGAATTTAGCAGAGAAACTTGAGAGCAACTTTGGTGGAGTGGTGGTTGCATAAAGTTACCATAGAGTGAGCTGAAGAGTAAGAGGTAAAGAAATGGAAATAGTTGGAGCCAGGTGGCTCAGTTGGTTAAGCAACTGCCTTTGGCTCAGGTCATAATCCCAGACTCCTGGGATCGAGTCCCACATCGGGCTCCCAGTTCCATGGGGAGTCTGCTTCTTTCTCTGACCTTCTCCCCTCTCATTCTCTCTCAAATAAATAAATAAAATCTATTTTTTTTAAAGATTTTATTTATTTATTTGACAGATAGAGATCACAAGTAGGGAGAGAGGCAGGCAGAGAGAGAGAGAGGAGGAAGCAGGCTCCCTGCCAAGCAGAGAGCCTGATGCAGGGCTCGATCCCAGGATCCTGGGATCATGACCTGAGTGAAAGGCAGAGGCTTTAACCCACTCAGCCACCCAGGCGCCCCAATAAATAAAATCTTAAAAAAAAAAAAAAAGAAATGGAAATAGCAAATGTCAAAATTTGTCTGGATGGAGAGAGGGGATTTGGTTAATTGGGAGGGAATCGAGGGTTGAAGGAGACTCCCCCAAAAAGTTCCATGCAATGTCTCCATGAGTATCTCTATAATAAAACAACTGTCACCTCCTGTAATATTGTTTGGTTTTCTATGCCAGTACTAAAAGGCAAGACACACAGCTTCCATCTTTATATCTCCAGCTCCTGACAAAGGTTCAGGTACAAATAAGTACTCTACATACTGGTTTAATGTCTGAATGATTAAATGAGTGATCTCCTCTAATCCAAATATGAGATTCATTCTTCAATTCTCCTCTTCCTTGACTTGTCTCCACATTTCTGTCAACTTCCTTCCTGACTTATAGCCAGAAGAATCCCACAAGCTTCAGGTCATTTGACTCTTGCTCTGTCCTGCATATCTCCTCTAAGAGTTCAGCTCACACATTTTCAGCAGCTGAATTCCAAATCTATCTCTCAACCTGTAATTTTACCTTTCTAGCTGACTTCAGGGTCTTTGATGTTTGACTGCTTCACCAACACCTGGAACTTAACACATGTGCAATTGCACTCATTACTATTCTCCACTTTAAGTCAGCCAATATATTTTTCCAACTTTACTAAAACTTTTTGCCTATAGCGATAGTTGCAGGTTGTTCTGAATGTTGTGCTCCAGTCCTTGCTTGTTCAGATAGGGTAAATTATACATGGCTATATCTAAGCATAGAAATTCCTTCCTCAAAAAGGGCAACCTTCTATTACCCCAAAATAATATGCTAATCCTTTATTATATGTTCCATCAACACTGTGTACTACACGTTTGCTTGACACATCACAACTCTGAATTCCTGGCCTAGTGTTTCACCTGTGGAGCAGAAAAGCTGTTGACATGGTTATCTACCATAAAATAATCCACCAAGAGCAGCATTAGATTATTTGTAGGTTTTTTTGTTTTTGTTTTTTTACTTTTCCTAGTCTTCAGACTGGATTGGTTAAGGTCTCAGAGGTATGGGCTAAAACTAAAGAGTCTTAACACAAATATAATCATAACATTATAGCACAGGCTGGTAATCCATTTAAAAACATACTTTTTAATCATAATATTTCTGCAAAAACTTAGATGGTTGAAATTTTCTCTGGACAAAGCAGTTAAAAATATTCAGCAGGAATATTTGTTTCTTATTCATGTGACACTGCTTCTTTTTTTTTTTTAAGATTTTATTTATTTATTTGACAGAGATCACAAGTAGGCAGAGAGGCAGGCAGAGAGAGTGGAGGAAGCTGGCTCCCTGCCGAGCAGAGAGCCCGATGTGGGACTCGATCCCAGGACCCTGAGATCATGACCTGAACTGAAGGCAGAGGCTTAACCCACTGAGCCATCTAGGTGCCCCATGTGACACTACTTCTTAATGACCAAGGCATAATCCCTCTATATTAGATAACATAAGGCAGGCAATGTTTCACATACAGATAATATGATTTTTATCAATCTAAGGTGATCTAGATTCCATCATTTTATTTTATTCTATTTTAGCTAAATGTTACTTGAAAGAAGAATTTTAACTGTAATAATACAATTATCCTAAAACTTAAGATAGCCATTTAAAAGTTTCCTCATTTAGTTACTGTGGTATATGTATATTTTGCAGATAATCATATTTAGAAGATAGTACAGAAAATAATCACTGTTCAGGGGGGTCTTTGTTGATACTTAAAGTTTACACGTATTTACATTTTTCTGCCAACTCTGACCAACTCCATTTGGACATTTAGTCAACATTTAGGTGACTTCTTGTGTCACCTGTATGGCTCAGGGGGTTAAATGTCTGCCTTCACCTCAGATCATGATCACAGGGTCCTGGGATTGATACCTGTATGGGGCCCCCTGCTGAGTGGGAAGTTTGCGTCTCTCTTTCCTGCTGCCCCTCCCCCTGCTCATGTTCTCTCTCTCTCTCTCAAATAAATAAGTAAAAATCTTAAAAAAAAACAAAAACAAAAACAAAAACCTCTTCTGTGCATTTGTCTTCTTGGACCAAGATAGAGTTTGAAATACAAAAGATGTGACTGTGAAAGAAAAAGGGACCTGGGTATAGGCCAAGTTTGAATGTACTATATAAAAGAAAGAGGACATGCCAGTTATCCGGATCAAAGAATTTGGAGAGAAGGAGCCAATAAAGATTATGCAGGAGCTAAAGCTACCCCTTGACAGCCATTGACTTAGGCACAGAGTGGTTGTTCAATTAATACTAGTTTATTTGAGACTTAGTTGACCAACAGCAGAGTTAAACATATGCAAGGTTATATGGAGTCTCTATTGTACCATAAAGCATTCTCAATTTAAAGAAGGCCATCTGAGAGGCACAATTCTTGGATAGAGCCAGGAACAGAGCCCGGAGCTCTCGCCCTCCAGTTGGTGATCCTAACCCAGTGCATTCATTCTCCTCCCCTTCCCCCTGCTCCAAGCTTGATATGTGTTGAATACACTCAGTAGTTCTCAACATGTTTTTTCCTTACAGTTCTTTATTAACAACATTCATTTAGGTTTTGGAATCCTGTCAAATGTAATGTGAATGGAGTCCAGATGCCTTTTCTGAACTCAACAGAACAAGAGGAGAGTCAGAGAGCCCATCTTGCCACAATCAAAACTAGTGCTTACAACAACACCCACTGTTGGTGACAGGCTGTGTGGAGCAGGGCCAGTGCTGATCTAGCAGTATATGCCAGCTCAATGAGTCAGAAAAATGTTTCAGATGTGCCAGGTTGCTCAGAAATTCCCATCAGTTCTTGGGCAGAATAATTGCTGTGTTCCCCAAGAGCAAGGAATCAAGATGAGAAGAAGCAACATTCCTAGGATGGCTTATGTCATTTACATCCCTTGCTGGCAGCAGAGGACCACTGCTTTTAACATGGTGTCATAGAATTGCATGACGGGCTGCAAAGGCTGGGGTTGCTAGCAGCAATTCAAAAACACAAGGCTAGATGAAGAAGCAATTGTGGGAAAGATTTCAACATGGACAAAAGGATTAACAGCAAAAAGATGCAGGGTGGAGGGGGATGGATGATTATCGTTTGCTGTGGGTTTAGCAACACTGACATGTTTTTATGAATATTTACAGGAACATTTGGAAGCTGTGTCTTTTGCCCACACAGCCTCCACCCCCAGCCCTCTTGGTAGGAACTGCACCATATTTAATGAGGCCGGGGGGTGGGAGGGAGAACCAGGTCCTCTTTGCCTTCAGGTTGCTGTCACCATCACGGTGCCTAATTGCCAAGACTCCCGGGGGCAAATATAAACGAAGGAGAGTTAAAACAGAAGAAGCCAAGCCTGGGTTTCTCTGCTGGTTATGTGAAGCCTGGTGATTAAAGGGAATGAGAAGTCAAAGAAATGGCAGTAAAAAGACATGAAAGGGATGAAGGGAGAGTCTCAGACGAAAGATCCATTTTGATGCCAATATTCTTACCCTATTCCGTAAAGGAGCTTATCAGCATATCTCCATAAGTTAAATGAATCATTATCGAAATCACATCAGTTCTCAATTCTTTTGAGTCCTCAATTCTGACGCATTGCCTCCTCTCCCTCCTGACTCCTGCTGTCTGGCATTACTCCACTTCATTCTACCACAACCTCCACCAGAGAAGACTTCTTTCCTCCTCAGTTTTCCAAATTTCTATCCCCTTCAGCATTTCTCTAAGTAGGTATTAAGGCAGAAGAAATCAGTAGTCCAGAGAGCAGGCTCTAAAACTACACTGTCTGCATTCTAATCTGAGCCATAGCACCTGAGAAAGTTGCCTGGCTTCTTTAAAGCTCAATTTCTTCATCTGTAAAATGGAGCTGATGATAGACAAGGTTCATCTTTGGGAATAAATCAAGGAAAGCACCTGGAATGCAGTAATTCAGTAACTGTTAGTGTTATTTATTACAGACCATCCTTAACTTATGTAAAATAATCATCTCGCATATGACCCATGCTTTCACACATCCTACACTGATACTCCTAAAATACTGAATTTCAAATGTCAGCTGACTAACGATGTTGTCCAGTTAATCAGGACACTTGACTACCAGCTAGTAAGATAGAACAGGAGGTTGCATGTATGGGGACCTGTGGTAGTATTAATCCTTGAGCTGATGCAAAGCAAACTTTCTGGCAGATCTGCGTTGTCTTTTCTAGTCAGACACCATAATTATTCACCTAGAAAGTCAGGATTACATTTTTTAAAAGATTTTATTATTTGAGAGAGAGAGAATGAGCAGGGGATTGGGGCAAAGGGAGAGGGAGAGGCAGAATTCCCCGCTGAGCAGGGAGCCTGACATGGGGCTCAATCCAAGGTTTGATCCCATGATCCTGAGAGCATGACTTGAGCCAAAGGCAGATGCTTAACTGATTGGGCCACCCATGTGCCCCTATATTTATTTTCTAATAAAGTTTGTTGTTGTTTATAATAGTGTTAATATTCACATTGTTCTGAAATTTCAGGATGATGTGCTTTCATCTGAGTCTTTTTGTTTGGAATTTTTTTTTTTTTTAATAATTCTACCACACCATTTTCTCTGTTCTTTTTGAATTTAGATGCAGACCTCTTGGATCAAGTCTTTAATTTTCTTTCATTTATTTCCTACTATACATTTCTTTGTCATTTTATTTTCTGGGGTATTTTATTTTTGGTGCAATTATAAGTGGGATTATTTTCTTTGTTTCTCTTTCTGCTGCTTCATTATTAATGCATAGAAATTCAGCAGATTTCTATACATTGATTTTTGCATCCTGTGACTTTACTGAATTCATTTATCAGCTCTAGTAGTTTTCCGGTGGAGTCTTTTGTATTTTCCATATAGTGTATCATGCCATCTGCAAATAGTGAAGGTTTTACTTCTTCCTTACTAATATGGATGCCTTTTAATTCTTTTTGTTGTCTGATTATTGTAGCTAGGATGTCCAGCACTATGTTGAAGGAAAGTGGTGAGAGTATTCCTGATCTTCAGGGAAAAGCTCTCAGAATCGGTATTAACTCTTCCTTAAATGTTTGGTAGAATTCCCTTGTGAAGCTGTCTGTTCTGGACCTTTGTTTATTGGGAGTTTTTTGATTACTGATTCAATTTCATTGTTGATAACTGGTCTGTTCAAATTTTCTATTTCTTCCTGCTTCAGTGTTGATAGGTTATATATTTCTAGGAATTTAACCATTTCTCCTAGGTTGTACAATTTATTGTCATATAATTTTTCATGATATTCTCTTATAATCATTGTATTTTTGTGGTGTCATTTTTTATTTCTCCTTTTTCATTTATGATTTTGAGTCCTCCCTCTCTCTCTCTTTTGGATGGATCTGGCTAAAGGTTTATCAATTTTGTTGATCTTTTCCAAGAACTAGCTCCTGGTTTCATTGATCTATTGTTTTTGTTTTTTTAGTTTCTATATTATTTATTATTGCTCTAATATTTATATTATTTCCTTCCTTCTGCTGGTTTTGGGTTTTGTTCATTCTTATTTTTCTAGCCTTTTTAGGTATAAGATTCAGTTTTTTATTTGGGATTTTTCTTGCTTCTTGAGGTAGACCTGTATTGCTTAGAACCACTTTTGATGCATCCCAAAGATTTTGGACCATTATATTTTCCTTTGTTTCCATGCAATTTTTAATTTCTTCTTTCATTTCTTGTTGACCCATTCATTGTTTAGTAGCATATTATTTAATCTTCATGTATTTGTGTTCTTTCCAGATTTTTTCTTGTGGATGATTTCTAGGTTCATAACATTGTGGTCAACACAGATGCATGGTATAATTTTGATGTTTTTGCATGTGTTGAGTCCTTTTTTGCAGCCTAATATGTGGACTATTCCAGAGAATGTTCCATGTGTACTTGGAAAAAAAAATGTGTATTCTATTTTGGGACGGAATGTTCTGAATATATGTGCTGTATCCATCTGTTCCAGTGTGTTGTTCAAAGCCACTATTTTCTTACTAATTTTCTGTTTGGATGATCTGTCCACGGTTGTAAGTGGGGTGTTAAAGTCCTCTACTATTATTATACTACTACTGATTGGTTTCTTGATGTTTGTTATTAACTGTTTTTATGTATTTTGGTACTCCCATGTTGGGTGTATAAATATTGAGAATTGTTATATATTCTTGTTGGATTGTCCCCTTTATTATTATATAGTGTCCTCTGTTTCTTGTTACAGTTTTGTTTTAAAGTCTATTTTGTCCAAAATGAGTATTGCTACCCAGCTTTTTTTTTTTTATATCCACTTGCATGAAAAATGTTTCCCTATCCCCTTACTTTCAATTTACATGTGTCTCTAGGTCTGAAATGAGTCTCTTGTAGGCAGTATATAGGTGAGTCTTGTTTTTAATCCGTTCTGTCACCCTATGTCTTTTGGATGGAGTGTTTAATCCACTTAAATTCAAAAGTAATTATTGATAGATACGGATTCATTGATATTTTGTTTCTTGTTTTTGTGGTTGATTTTGTAGTTCTTCTCTGCTCCTTTATTCTTTTATGCTCTTTCATGGTTTGCTGATATTCTTTAGTGATATATTTTGATTCCTTTTTATTTTTTGCATATCTATTCCTGGTTTTTGACTTGTGGTTACCATTATTAGGTTTATATACAATATCTTCTGCATATAGCACTCTATATTAAGTTGATGGTCTCTTAAGTTTGAACCTGTTCTTTGCTTTTCTCTCCCCACCCCTCATTTTAGATATATGGTGTTATATTTTATATCCTTTTATTTTGTGAATCCCTTGACTGATACACTTATTTTTCTGCTTTTATGTCTCCTATTTTTCTTACTTTTACTTATGGTCTTTCCTTTCCACTCAAAGAGTCCCCTTTAATATTTTCTGTGGGGCTGGTTTTGTGGTCATAAATTCCTTTAGCTTTTATTTGTCTGAGAAAATCTTTATGTCTCCTTCTATTCTGAATGATAGCCTTGCTGGATAGAGTATTCTTGGCTGCAGATTTTTTTCCTTTCAGCATTTTGAATATATCACTCCAGTCCCTCTGGCCTGCAAAATTTCTGCTGAAAGAATCCATAGATAGACTTATGAGATTTCTCTTGTATGTAACTATCTTCTTTTCTAATGCTGCTTTTAAAGTTCTTTCTTTACCACTACTTTTTGCCATTTTAATTATTATTTGTATTGGTGAGGATCTCATTGGGTTTATTTTGTCAGAGGATCTTGGTACCTCCTGGATCTGGATATCTGTTTCCTTTCCCAGATTAGGGAAATTTTCACCTATTATTTCTTCAAATAAAATTTCTGCCTTCTTTTCTCCCTCTTTTTCTTCTGGGATCCCTATATAGCAAATAATATGCTTAATGGAGTCACTGAGTTCCTGAAGTCTATTCTCATTTTGCATAACTTTTTTTCCCCCTCACTAGCTCATCTTGATTACTTTCCATTATCTTGTCTTTCAGGTCACCCATTTGCTCCTTTGCTTCCTATAGCCTTCTACTTATTCCTTTTAGTGTATTTTTAATTTCATGTATTGTGTTTTTCATCTCTGATTGGTTCTTTTTTTTTTTATCACTCTATTAAGGATCTCATTGACATCCACCACTCTTTTCTCAAGTCCAGTGGGTATCTTTATGATCATAACTTTAAATTCTCTATTAGGTATATTATTTATACATTTTTTGCATAGGTCTCTTGCTGTGGTATTGTCTTGTTTTTTCCATTTGTTCCTGTCTCTTAATTTTGTCTAACTCTCTGTTTCTCTGTGTTAAGAAGGTCAGCTGTAGGGGCACCTGGGTTGCTCAGTGGGTTAAAGCTTCTGCCTTCGGCTTAGGTCATGATCTCAGGGTCCTGGGATTGAGCCCCACATCGGGCTCTCTGCTCTGCGGGGAGCCTGCTTCCCTTCCTCTCTCTTTGCCTGCCTCTGTGCCTACTTGTGATCTCTGTCTGTCAAATAAATAAATAAAACCTTAAAAAAAATAAGTAATGAAAGTAATGGCCTTACGAAGATGAGGTCCTATGTGCCCTGTAGTGTGGTGTCCCCGGTTCAGGAGAACCTGGCATTTCAGGGGGTGTCTCCTGCGTGCATTGTGTGCACACTGCTGTTGTGCCCTGGCCACATTTTCCTTCAGTCCAGTTGTTTGCAGAGGTTCTCTTTGATAATTGTGGGCAGTGTTTGGTCCCTGGATGGGGTGGGACATGCAACTTTAACAAGGTGTGCCTCAGGCTTCTATAGGGCCAGCTGTCTCCACCACCAGTGGGACCGAGGCTTCACAAAGCATGCAGGTCAGGAGACAAGGTGTTGGCAAGCTTTGCACAGGTCTTCTGGACCCACAGCACTGGGATTGAGGCAAAAGTGACCAGAAAGGGTGGATCTGCCAAAGTGTGAGGTGGTAGGACCTGGTGTAAGAAAGTTAGTGAATGCCAGTTCAGCACTGGTTCCTACAGGTGCCATGTGTTTATCCTGGGGAGTAGAGAAGGGAGATTGTGCCTGCCAGCAAATTTGTTCCTGGAGAAGTCCCTTAGCAATCCCTGTTCCTCCATGATGTGCTCTGAAATGAGTAAACTACTCTCCCTCCTATATGTACTAGCTGTTTTTCAAACTACTGCTTCTGGACTATATCTCCTTGGACTCTTTGTTGTGTTATCTCTCTAGGAATGGAGACCTGGCTTCCTATCACCCTCTGGATTCTTCTAGATCTGAGCCAATGATTTTTAAAATTCCAGGTTTTAAGTTCTGCTGGTTGTAAGAACTCACACAATTCAGTCCTTCTCACTTTCTAAGCCAAATGTTATAGGGACTCATAGTTCATATGTGGACCCCCTGGTGTGATAATCTGTTTCTCTCCCCTCTCCATGCCCCTTGCTCCACACTACCCCTCACATCTCTGCCCTTCCTACCTTAAGAAGGGATCATTTCCCTTTTTTTTTTTTTTAATTTGACAGAGAGAAATCACAACTAGACAGAGAGGCAGGCAGAGAAAGAGGAGGAAGCAGGCTCCCCGTGGAGCAGAGAGCCTGATGTGGGGCTCGATCCCAGGACCCTGAGATCATGACCTGAGCCGAAGGCAGAGGCTTTAACCCACTGAGCCACCCAGATGCCCCCCTTCCTACCTTCTTCAATGAGACTTCTTCTCTATCTTTGGTTGTGGAGTTTGTTCTGCTAGTCTTCAGGTCATTTTCTGGATTATTTACACTAATGTATTATCTAGTTGTATCCATGGACAAGGTGAGCTTAAGGTCTGGTTACTCTGTCATCTTCCCAGACTTGCCCTCAATCCATTATACTTTTGGAATAACAAAATAAGATTTCTTGGAAGATCAAGTCATTTGTGGTGTATGTAAAATGTTTCTAACTCTAGCAAACAGGGAAATTAAATGATCTGGCAACTTCAATATAATACATGATATTAACATAAATAACTTTTCTATATTTGTCCTAAATTTGGAAGTTTAGAAGGACATTATTTAGTTGGCTTAAATAAAACATCTCTACAAAATACACATATTAATCAAATGCTATATATGCTGTGTATATGTTAGTAATACATAATAGTCAACAAATCTAAAGAAAAATAAAAACAAGAACCAGAACTTGTCCAATATATAACCCCAAAGTTTAATGCATTAGAAACTCATGCTTCCATGTGAAGGTTCAAATGTCATGCTTTAAGCAAGATGATAACACAGTGGTTTTTCTGGTGAAATCTTTTTCTGCACCTTCATCAGCTTTCTTTGCTTATGAAAGGTTGTCCCCACTTCTGCTTACTTACAAAGAATTTTATTTCCATCTTTTTTTTTTTTTTATCTCTTAGACTCATCTTTACCTCTCTGATGATAAAGCTGTAGGTTGCCAGGCCAGGTCCTATAGCAGCCAAGAATCAAAGCATCTGGTCTTTTCATAATCACACTGATTCCCTAGATAGCTATATATTTTACTCCAGAAGGAAGAGATTGTTTATATCTGGCTCTTATCCTTCCTTAGTTTGCATTATAACCAGAAAATTATGTATTCTTGAGTTGAACCAGCTCACAAAATAACAAATGAGTAATGATACTTGGCTCTTGTTTTCCTTTTTTAATTTTAAAGGACATAATGTGTGTTATCTCAGAGAATGTCAGTTTGCTGATTCAAATTTGACCATGTGGTTGAATCCAGCTGCCCTTTATAACTCTACTTTTTATATATTTCAAATTTCTTTCACATTCCAAATAGCATAAGTGAATGCATTTTCAAGGCCAAAATTGGCATTCCCACTCCAATTTTTGTCGAGAACTATTCCACTCTCAGAATGAGCTTCTTTAGGCCATAACCTTTTTCTTCCCATACTCCAGAACCTTAAAATCTGGGGCATATGGGATCACTACATATTACCTGCCAAGGAGATTGTCTAGTTACAAACCAATTCAAATGCATGTATTTTTATAAAGTTTCAAAAATGAGCTTTCACTTATTAAATTTCTATAGCACTTTTCTCCTAAGATTCAATGTATCTTAAACACATGTTACAATATACTTTAAATAGGTGTTTCCAAATTTGGGATTGTACGTGAGAAACACTGCTAAAATTGTGAATTCCAACTGCAAATTATTGAACAAATGAAAGGAAATTCCCAAGGCATTTAAAAATTATATATAAATATATATGTATATATAGCCATACATACCTACATGTATGTGTGTGTGTGTACATCTATACCTATATCCATATCTATCTATCATCTATCTATCTATCTATCTATCTATCTATCTATCTATCTATCTATATTTTACAGGCTTGTTAGCTCTGTCAGAACTTCTTCCCACAAGAATTGCATGGTTAGGTTTGAAACAGTGAGTATTACCTATAAATACAGGCATTTAACTGTTAGGCAGTTTTCTGCCTAACAGCCATTTTTGTCTAAATGTCAAGTGACAGGCCCAACAGGCCTTGGATGTTTTTATAAGGTTGGACTTACAGGGGTTCAGACCTCTTTTGCAGTTAATATGCTATTTCTTTTCTTTTTGCTGTCAGTATTGAAGCAAGATTGAGCAAAGGGAGTTGTCATCAATGAATTCTTGTTCCTTTGATAGCAGAAGGAAAAGAGCATGAGGGTGATGGAGCAATTCCTATCCTTCTCTTCTTGGAAGAGGAAAATAAACACATTATAATCTTTAAGTTAGAGGTAATTCAAAAAGTCAGTCATGCAATTTAGAGACAATTTCTCTTTCTTTGCCACTCCTTCAAACTACAACAATAATAAAAGAAACCCCATAATCAAAGAACAAGCTCCGACCTCCCTATCCTAGAACTCCCAAATTGTGGGCTTCGGTTGCATTCTGCCCTGTTCTTTTCTTTCCTCTCTTTTTTACTCAGGTGGATTGCTTTCAGTTGGGGCAGTCTTCATTCCACATGAGCTTTGAAATCATATCCTTGGATCTGTATAGAACGGCAGTAGTTCAAAGTATTAGTAGCAGCCTTCCATAGTAATGCTGCCATTAGATCATTATGACTATTCTAAGGTTCTGCCTGTGAGCATGGCATGAATTTTATATTTGGAAATAAAATCCTCCCGGGATACCACAAAGCTGCACGCAAGCCTTGCCCCTTCTTGAAGGCCGTTAGGATTGGCTGCCCTGGCTTGGTCTTGTGTTACGCAGGAATAAGTCCTGCCGTGTTTGTTTCACATAAGAACCACTTCAATTTGTTTATAATGATCGGAATGATATTATTAGGTGAACAAAGCTACTCAATGGTGACATTTATTAACCACTCATATCATCTGTGTTTAAAACTCCTATTACATTTCAGGGAAATAGTGTGAACTTAACTCCAGCCTAACTTTTCTTTGGGGACCATTGCTTTGTATTGAGTTTGAAATAAAATAGAAGAACATAGAGAGCAGGTTTTATTTCCAGGAGAGCATTTCACTTAAGAGGTTTACACTGAGCCAGGTTATGTATATAGGCCCACAGAAATGTAGATGTTGGAACTTTTCAACATAGCACTGGCTAGCTATAGGTCTGTCTGCATGAGTTAGGGAGTATGGTTCATTCCTAAAGAGGGATGTAGGAATTGGAATAAATAGTGCCATTAAAGTAGAATAGAGGTGTAAGGAAATAAACGGAAGAAAACCATGTCTATGAAAATGAAGTCTTCCTCTGCTTGACTTATTTCACTTAGCATAATCCCCTCCAGTTAGGAATAGTGTGGAGGACCATAGGGGATGGGAAGAAAAACTGAATGGAAAGAAATCAGAGAAGGAGACAAACTATGAGACTCTGGACTCTGGGAAACAAACTGAGGATTGCAGAAGGGGCGGGGGGGTGAATGGGGCAACTGGTTGATGGCTATTAAGGAGGGCATGTGTTGTGATGATCACTGGGTATTATACACAACTAATGAACTTCTGAACACTACATCAAAAACTAAGGATGTATTATATGTCGGCTAGCTGAACATAACAATGAGACAAAAAAAAAGTGAAGTCTTTTAAGCTGGGAGAGTAATACCTCCATGGGGATGAGTGTGCATGTGTGGGATAATGACCACTCTCTGGGAAGAAGGCATGCAGATATCGGTGACTGGGTGAATTACAATGTGGAGAAATTAAAACATGATTGAAGGATGACAGCCTGTTTATGTGAAAGCAAGAAAGGCTGGCATGTATATATGATTTTGAATGATAATGGAATGATATACTTAAAAATTTTTTTATTTTGGAAAATCTTAAATATTACCTAAGAGCAGAAGGAATAGTATAATGAACACTGATATACCTACTACTCAAGTTCAATAATGAATTCATGGTCAATCTTATTTCACCTTTATTTCCCCTCTCCCCAATAATGTTGTACTAGACATCTTTGCACCCATAACTCCTTCTGTATGAATCTATAAAAGATAAGGAATTAAAAAAAATCACAATGGTAACATTATCACACCTATAAAAATAATAATTCCCTCTATCATCAAATATTCAATCAGGATTCCAATCTCTCTAATTGTCTCGTATTTTTTTTTTTAAGATTTTATTTATTTATTTGACAGAGATAGAGATCACAAGTAGGCAGATGCAGGCAGAGAGAGAGGAGGAAGCAGGCTCCCTGCAGAGCAGAGAGCCGGATGCGGGGCTCGATCCCAGGACCCTGAGATCATGACCTGAGCCGAAGGCAGCGGCTTAATCCACTGAGCCACCCAGGCGCCTCATTGTCTCGTATTTTTTATAGTTGGTTTGTTCAAACCAGAATGTCAACAAGGTCTGCATGTTACCAAATGATTGCTATATCTCTTAAGAACATTTTAATCTATAAGTTTTATCTCTATTTCTCCTTGCAGTTTATTTATAAAAATTGGGTCGTTTTCTCTGTAGAGCTTCCCACACTTTGGATTTTGTTGATTGCATCTCTCTTTCATTTCCTATGGAATAGTAGTTAGACTAAGAGGCTTGATCTGATTCAGGTTTGATTATTTGACAAGAATACTTCATGGGTGGTATGGTACACTTCCATCAAGAGGCACATAATATGTGGGTTTTATTTTTTTGGGATGTAAGCAGCCACTCATGTTTATTGCCCAGATCTATTATTGCATTAAGTGTTTGCAACAAGGAGTTTTCTTCATTTCTTTGCTAGAAAATGTAGTATAGTGAGAAACTTTTCCTTAACAACTATTAACAACTTAACAACTCCCTGAAGCAGAGTTCATACAAGAAAGGCAAATTAAATATTTGTTTCTCTTTATTTAGGTGATCTCCTAATACTCTCTATGACCAATGAAGTTTATTTACTCTAGTACTACTATGAAAGCATCATATTTAACATATTTGATCAGTTCTGATCCATAGCAATTATTATTATTATTATTATTATTAGATGCTCAAGCTGTCCCACTTTTAGCTGGTGGGAGTCGTTTCAAATTGGTTTCGTTCTTTAGCATAGTCGCTTCTGAGAACTATCTTGCTTTTTGACATAACTAGATGTCCCTGTCTCAACTTGTACATTTCCTACACAAGACCTGGAAAATCAACCATTTCTTTAGGAAGCCTTGGTTCCTTTTAGTGGGAAGTGGAAATTAGGAGTGTTCATCACTTTTGGTTTGTAGTTTGTTTGTGGAATGGTTTGCATTAGGGCTTGCCAATATTTCTGAAGTACATGGTGCTTGTTCAGCTCACATCTGTTCAATGGCATTATTTACAATTGAATCAGGACGCTTTGTGTTGTAAGAAACAGAAAATCTGACCCAAGCTAACATGAAAAATAAAGGAATTTTATTTTCTTTGTTTCTTTTTTTGTAGCTGAAAAGTCCAGAGATAAGATTAGGTTCGAATGAGGCTTCCAGTTTCTTCCTGTCTCTGCTATATACCTTTCTTAATGTTGGTTCTATTCTAAGGCTTGCTCTCCTCATGGTCCTGAGTGGCTGTCATCCACTCCAGGACTGCATGCTTCCACATTTACACCCAGCAAAAAGCATCTTTGTTTCTTCCTTCCCAGAATTAATTCTGAGATTCACTCTGAATGAAAATTTTTAGTTAGGTCATGTGCTCAAGGCAGAGCCAAAAACTTGTTAGATAGATGGAATGTGCTAATTGGTTTAACCTAGATTACATATTCCACTCCTGGAGTTGGAGATAATAAGAGCTTCTCTGAAACCACTTGAATCTTCAAACAGAAATTGGGACTGTTGGAAAGGAAGGGAGGGAGTAGGTACTGGAGAGGGTCCAACAAATATTTATTATTGCAATATAGTATTTTTTCTTTTTTCTATTCATCTATCACTTCAGCTATTCATGCTACCCGAGGTCCTATTTTAAGCATTCAGGAGACAAAGAGGAGTAAATTATAATTCTTGGTCTTAAGGAATTTGTAGACCAATATAAGTAGGCATCTTATCCTTCCAATAACCATGAGAGAAAGATACAGAGGGTACATTAGGGTCCAAGTACTGAAGTATCATTTCTATTTGGTCGAGGTCTTTCCAGTGCAAAGATTTCAAGATTCCGTGGTTATTTTATGATAGATTTGTTATTGTCCATGGAGCCTACACTGGAAGACTCAAACACTGAAACATCATAAAAATGCTATTTCTTCTCAATGGTGGATTCATCCAGGAAACTCACATCTCTAGCATAAAGGTATCAGGTTTATATTAACTAATCTCTGGAATTATTTTCTCATATGGCCAGAAGGGATAGGATATTAGTGCTCATTTATCGATGAAAGCAACTTGTGCTGTTAGTGAGAAGTTGTTTAATCTTTCTAAGCTGTTTCAGATATCATCAGAACATTATATATTTGTAAGTTAAAAGAAAACAAGAAGCCAAATCCAGGTTTTTACTTTGGACGGACCATGTGTTCATGTGTAGAGTTTGGATTATAATATAAAACTTCTCTACCACATGAATTATAACAGAGCAGAATTTGATAAGCCAATACTCTTAAATCCCTTCTAGGCAAGTTTCATCTTAAAAAACAAAAGATGTACCCTGTAGAGAAGTCCCACAGCAAAATATCTGGGTATGAAGGTCATAGTCACAGTGATGAGATCATCAGTTGAAAAATAAATTAAAAATAGCTTGATCCAACTTAGTATAGATGGTACAGCGAGGAAACAATGGATTAATTTAAAGCCAAACACATCTTTAATTTCTTTAATACAATTATGAGGCTATAATGATGGGTTACCTTTTCTATTTTGTCAGCTGGTGTGAGGTCCAGTAACAAATTACAATAATAACTTACTCTATACCAACTTAATCTTTTAGATCCATGAAGTGTTACCTAATTATTTTTTTAATCATTAAAGTGACCCATGCATTCCTTTCTCAACCTACTTTTCATCATTAAAATGGTTGGCACTTGTTAATTGGCCACACCTTGCCTTAGCCTCCCATTCCGACTCACTTTTATTAACAATATTTTGGAGACCTATCATACTGTACTGCAGAAAACTTACTGTGGTCAAGTGTGCCCTTGGAAAAGTGTTGGGGGAAAAAATCAAACAAAGTCAACAATCTTTAACCCAAACCCATCCGTCTGTGCTATTTAATGGGGCGTTCCTGATGTGAGCATCAATTCTGGCTGAGAGTTACCACAGAGTACAATTGTTTATGCTGTGCCACAGTGTGGAGCAGACAATACCACCCAATCAAAGCCTTCACACTCAAACAGACATCACACTCTGTAATTATATTTGTCTGACAGATTATTATAATTGTACATGGCAGGTAGTGTAAAGCAGCTCCTTTTTACAGCTTAAATAATGTGGCATATTCTGCATACTCTAAATCAACCTTGCAGAAGGTAAATTATGAAAGCTAAATGCATGTTGAATGTTTTTATTTACTCTTTTAGTTAGCATCTTGTGTGGTGCTAGACAGCAAAAGAGTATTGCCTTATTTTGCCTGGTAGTATTTCATTTAACACTTTGTTGTGCAAAGTTCCTTTCTGGATGGCAACTTCTTTTATTTTGCCATACTCAGGACAACTCTGACGATGATTAATTGTAATGTTTTGCCCCACACCCAAATCAACCAAATATGCTAAATCACCATGAATATAAGATTCATTCCTTAAAAAAAAAACAAAAAAAACCTCACCTTATTAAAAACTCAATTATATGGTTCTTTTCTGAAAGCCTTTTGAGCTAAGGACAAGTCTTTTGGTAAGGCCTTTTAGTGTTCACCATATCTGATTCTCCTTTCCTTCCAAGCATATGAGAGGGTTACATTTCTCTACCATTGTGCAATTAGATGGGGCCATGTTGACTAGCTTTTGCAATTGGTTGTGGGTGGAAGTGATACATGTCATTTCTAATATTGATACGTGCTTAGCAATGTGAGACCCCCTGCTCCCAAGTGCCCTCTTACCGTGCTGGTGACTGAAGAGTCTATATGTTCCAGAAGAAGTAGCTGTTAGAAGGTAGTTTCTTTGTCAGCGTTAGTCCCTGAGTAACTGAAGTGAGCCTCTGCTAAATTAATTCGTTGATTTAGCCTACCCTGACTGATACACGATTCTTCAATATTTGATTTGTCTATGTTGGCCACATTTTACTTTAGATATAGTATATCCATCTGTCATAGTTTTTACACTATGATTCTACTGTTCCAAAAATATATATGATAATGTAATAAAAGTTACCTTATCCTGAGGACTTGACAAGGTCTGACATGGCATGTTCTTTACATACTCTTATGTAATCCTCATAAAAATTTACAAAATGAGATCAGTCAGGTTAAAGCAGATAATTGATTTCCTAAGTCCTCACAGAAGCACTGTTCAATCTGTCCTCTCTAGCTTCAAAATCTATAGCTGTTCCATTTCACTACAGGGTCTCATGTTATTTTTTTCCCTGAAATTAAAAAAAATATGAAAAATAAAGATATTTATATTTTCTAACATCTTATAGTGTTCTATTTATTTATTGCCTGGATTGATGTATGGGGTTAGATGCTGCATAAGGCAAATCTTAAATAGTAAAGCACTATCTTCAAAAACTATTATTCTAAAAGGACATGAAACAGATATAAATTCATTCAAATAAAATGCCTGTTGTTGGGGCACTTGGGTGGCTCAGTTGGTTAAGCATCTGACTTGTGATTTCAGCTTAGGTCATAATATCAGGGTTCTGGGATTGAGCCCTGCATTGGGCTCTGTGCCCAGCATTGAGTCTGCTTATCTTCTCTCTGCTCATGCACTCTCTCTGTCTCTCTCTCTAAAATAAATACATGGAGTCTAAAAAAAGTGGCTGATGTTTTAGACACTCAATACAACTGTGAAATTTTATCAGGTAGTCCATGAAGTTCTTGGATGTACTCTTAGGACTGTCAGTTTCATGTGTTTATATCCAGGTATTACAGTACATGTAATAGTACAGTATAGTACAGTACAATAGCATGTCACATGTTCTAACCCATTCATGACAGTTGTTGCTACTGAAGCCCTCTTCAACATTTTCCTAAAGACAACATTTTTCTGATATTTTCTAAATTTTCCCATTGTTCCAGTTTTTAGAGTGTAACACTCACTGAGGAGTTTTTAAAAACCAATTTGTTTCTTACTAATTCACATAGACTTCCCTATTCCAATTTGTTTCTGAAATACACATCAAAGTATAAAAAAATTTCTTGCTCTGCTTATTTATTTCACTGTTTACTTATTTCCAATCTGTACTATTTTATATGAAGCTTCCCTAAACTGCCAAGATCTCTTCTATGGGTCCCTATCCCTGGCCTCATCTGATTAGATTACTAGAAGATCTTTAATTTAAGGGGAGTTAGTCCATAGGCAGATAGTCATAGGTGATTTTGCATTCCTAGAAAGATGAGCTGGGTCAGTCAGATTCATTTCCTAGAACTGAAGATTAGGAAATTAAAAAACTAACCTAGTATCAATGGTAACCAAAGTGGCAGTATTTTTCTGACTCCCTGATTTTTTTTGACAAGCAAGTATTATAAACTTTATCATCTGGGAACTTCCTGCAATGTGAGAATTACCAAAGTAACATAAAATCAGGGTAGGGATGTTCTTATTAAGAGAAAGAAGCTTTAAGGCAGAGCAAAAATACTCCATGGAAGATACAGCAACAACTCAATATTCTGTGAAGTATTAGATCCCATAGTGAAGATAATCTCTATTGCTCTGAATCATGGAATCCATGAAAATATTACCAGAACCAGAGAAATTACCTAGAAAGTGGGGCAGGAAAGGACTTGATCTAAATACTTGGATCTACAACTTTTAGTAGAAATTGAGCAGCTTGGTAGCATGCAGTTATACTTAGAGTTCATAATTTTTTAAATAGTTTGGAATTTGACCTTTACCCAACTATGAGATTAAATAATTTGGAGAAAAAGAAGTCCAGTATTGTTAGAAATTATAGACTGCTACCTTTTAAATGTGCTTGATTCAAACATCTTTATTACCCGCTTTAAAAAAATTGTTCAGTTAGAGAAAAGTCAACAATTGCTTACGTTTAATTTGATAAGTCACCAAAGAAACTTTGATATTGAAAGGTATGGGAGAATTGTACTAGATTGAGAGCCAGAAATCAGGATTTGGGGCACAGCTCTGCCTAACTTTCAGTGTGGCCTTAATAGTCATTCATTCCTTATTTCATGTATTCATTTAATTATCTCTCTGCAACCAGGATGTTTGGATTTGAATACCATCCCTGTCACTTACTAACTGTGGGATCTCAGGCATATTATTAATCTCCATTTCCTTATTTGTAAATGAGGATAACACTACCTACCTCATAAGTTTGTTGTATTAACTACATAATATACTTACAGCAGTACCTGACATACAATAAAGTCTAGTAAGTACTGAGACTAGGGTGAGGCAAGAGAGGCACCTAAAGGGCAAAATTTAAGGAAGTGCTTGCACAACCCTGAAAGAGCAAGCCTCCTCAAATTTTGCCCTGCACCCCTCCATCTTATTCTAGTCCTGATCCTAGGTTAAGCTATTATTGTTTATTCACTTATGTATACTTTATTATGGAAAGGTGTAAGGAGAGTTTTGGTAGGCACACAAAAATGGGGATATTGAGAATTCCTACTCCATCAATTTTTTGTGAGGACTACATGAGATAATTCACATGAAGAGCTTAGCATAGTATCTGGCATGTAATAAATACTAAATAAATGTGAGCTTTAAAAAGAGAAAGGTGATGGACTTGGTAACCCCTAACATTGCTTTCTACCTCTAAAAATCTGTATTCTAAGATGTAGCTAGTTAAAATGTTGTAATTATTGATAGCTGCTTTGAAGAAAGGTGGCACCAACATTTAGCCGTGTAACTCTGTGTGTGGGGGGGTCATTACAGAATAAAGAGAAAACATGTTCTTAGTCTTTAGGGGCTCACAATCAGGCTGAAAAAAGGCAGGTGAATAAGTAAAACATATTCTCATACATATGTAACAACACTATCTATATCCAAATACACATTCCATGGGGAATGGCATGCTGTTGAGATGGAACTCTTTGGAAAGCTGCTTTATCTTCCAATCAGTCAGGAAAGATTTCAAGAAAAAGGCCAGCTTTGAGTGTTCTTTGAAGTGTTCACTAGAAGAGGGTCGTTGTTTAGTCTGATAGAAGTTTGGAAGGGTGTTAGAAGGATGGCAGATAGAACGGATGAATTTTTAGGTTATAGTTGAATCACTGAACAAATGAGAAGGTAAAGGTAACATGTTAAAAAGCAAAATGATGGGATAAAGGAACATAGATTAGCCTGAGGATATGCAAGAGAGATATTGGATGATCTTGATGGGCAGGCTCTAAAACTTATGTGGAGGTGATGGGACCCTTAAAAGTTTGTTAATATAGCTAACTGCTCTGCCCATCTCACCTATCAAGATGAGCCTCTTACATAATTGATTATCTACTGCCTGTTATCTAAGGGCCACAGAAAGTACAGAAGTGCTGAAAATCCCTGCTAATTTGACCCAAATTCGTATAGATTATATTTCTGTCAAGAGAGATTTGTTATCAGAGGCCTGGGGGTCTACCTTGGTTAAGCATCTGCCTTCAGCTCAGATCATGATACCAGGGTCCTGAGATTGAGTCCCACATCAGGCTCCCTGCTCAGCAGAATGCCTGCTTCCCCCCTCTGCCTATCACCCTCCCTGGTTGTGCTCACTCTCTCTGACAAATAAATAATATCTTTAAAAAAAAAAAAAAGAGAGAGAGAGAGAGATTTGTTAGATTTTCTTGTTATTAGTTAATTGGTCAACAAGTGATAAAGGTCCACATGCCACTCAAAAGTAGAACAACATCTTTATATAACATAAATTAAGTATTGACTCTGATATTTGTGGAAAATATAGGAAAAACATAAACATTTCCTGGTGGCTTTGGCTTTGAAGTAAAGACATACCCAATGTAGATGCTTAAATATTTCTCCAGTGGCATGCAGCATAGTACAGGTTATACAGTAGGTGCCTAATAAGTACTTGTTGAATGAATCAGTAAATAAAAGAGAATTGTCTTTGGATTAGGTGGAAGTAATTTTGCAATGCTTCTTAAGTGTGTATATTATTTCATATGTTTATTCTAAGGATGATGTTGCAGAAACAAATATATATGAAGCACACATTATGGAATTATGTTAAAATGTTAATTGATGCAGATGTAATTATTTTTGACAAGTTTTCAGATAAAAGGGGTGTTTTGTGTAATATATACTTAAAATTAAGTGGAAGTCAATAGAAAAGTCTAAGTCACTAAATTCACAAGAGTTAAGGCTTTTAGAGCTGTAAAATATCTTATGAGGAGGGCAGACGGAGGCTTTGATGTTAAAAAAGAACTTGCTATAAGTTCATTACCATCTTAATTGGGTTGTGGAGGCAACCCAGATATCACACCATAGGCAACACAGTATTCCTTAATGGAATACTACATAACTATTAATGTGTTATTGAAGTTGGAGAGTATTTAATCACATGGAAAGACATTAACAAAACATTAAGTGGAAAGAAAAACATCAACTTAAAAATCGGTTTGTGTCAGATTAACCTATTCAAACATGCATAGAAGAAGCCTGGAATAATAAGATCTAAAATCAACAAGGATCACTTCTGAGAGAGAGAAACACTGATTTCTTTCTTCCATGCTTATGTGTTTTTTTAATCTAAAGAAAAGGACATGTATTAAAAAAAAGTTATTATTTCTTCAAATAAAGAAGAGACCAAAATGACCTGCTAAAACTGGGGACACTACTTTTTCTTTGTTTCGATATTGAACTCAATGTCAACATGCAGCTCCCTCTAACCTTGAATTAACTTATGCCAATGAGTCTCCCTTTTGCTTGTCGCATGGATTTAATGTCTCTTATTTTAATACAGCCACATCCTACCAAGTCCTAAATTTTACTTCAAAAAATAGATTTATAAACTAGATGACACACTTGCTTTTTGGTACCTGAGCTTACTTCTGGTTACCATGAATATTCAGGAGTATAGAGCATAGTGGCTCCACTCTGCCCCATAAACTTCAATAGAGTAAAGGCAGTTACTGGAGTGATAAGGGCATATGGTCTGTGAGACAAGTATGTTCGCTGATGAATGGAATAAAGACAGAGAGTCAGAGAAGACTATTATCTCGGACCATTTCCGAACTGACCAGGGCCTGTAGAAAGGTCAAATTAGGCTGCTTAGCATTTTAAAGAAAATGATTTGATTTGTTTGCTTAATACAGTGTAAGTACCTCTGTCAACACATATAGTGTTTTAACATTATGAGCTTATTAAAATAGTAAATCTGTGGAGAACATTCAAATCTTCACACAATTATGCTTGAACCTAATGTACAAGTGAAAATAGGTAATGGTAATAACATCATACAACACTGGAGACAATTTCTCAGCCTGCAGGTACAAAAAATGTTACTGATTGCCTGAGCTTTGTGCCAGCTCCTTTTTATCTGTCTGCTTGCTGTTTGTCATTCAAATTATAACACCTTTTCCTACAAGATAAATTAACAGGTTTTTTCCCCCCGAGTTTTAAGTTTAGATCCTTCGAAAAGCTTAACATAAAGTAGAGTCATTAGGCTTTGGTAAGAGGCCAAATTTAGGCAAAGCAGATACAAAAATACTTCATGTAAAATAAAAATTCAAATACGGGATGCATGCATGGAGCTGCCTGATTGCTGTATTTATGAGGGCCTGCAGGTTTGTTTTAATTTCTTCCTGCATTCATGAATCCTTGTTTTTATTTTTTGCCATCCTTTCTCTTACTGTAGGGGGTTTGTATTTGGCTTTCATTTCCCCTTCCTGGTCCTCTTTTAATGAGGAAATTAATTTTTCTTATCATTCATTAGAAGATTTGTTTTGAAAGGTAAAAAGTGTCCTCTATTCTTTAATAATCATTAATTTATTAAGGCAGAGTTTAACCTTGACTGTAAAGAGGTATAAGTGAGCATCTTGGTTTAGAGGTACAGAATGGAGAGTGTGAGAGGAAAGATGGTAGATAATGATAATCTGGAGCCCAAAGCTCCTCATTTCAGAGACAGCCATGACTTTTAAATAGGCATTGTCCTCAAAACGTATCCAGGTTGGGGAAAAGTTGTGAGGTATCCCAGGTGGAGGACATTTCAGTATGTTTCCCTGACATCTTAGTTGAAAGTGTTATTTTCCTAAGGTTCTGAGACATACATTTGTCAATCAACACCTACTATTAAGTATCTACTAAGTGCAATCACTTAGTTTATATATATAAAAGCAAGGAGCAAGCAGGGTCCAGGTTTTAAGATGTTTCTAATCCAGGCATGTTAATACCATCCCATTATATAAGACTTTACAGACTTAGTTATTTGACTTTTACATTAATTCTAAAAAGCAGATAAAATGATTTTCAACTTATATGTGATAAGAGTGGGTCTCAAAGATGGTAAGGATCACACAACCAGTAAGTGGCAGAGTTGGGACCTGATATCAAATCACCTGATTTTTTAAAAATTCAATTTAATTTTTTTTTTTTTTTTTTTTTTTTTTAGTGTAAACACCTGATTTTCAATCCACCTAGCTTACTGGTTCTTACTGGAGATGGGGTGGGAATTTGAACCACCGAGGGAATATTTAAAAATGCTTATTGCTGGTGCCTTTACATGTTCTGGCATAAACTCTTGGAGTTTAGATAACTACCCTCTCCTCTAGATGGTCTTAAGACAACTGAAGAAGGCAAAGTGAGGTGGGTGGAAGGACAGCCTCAAAAATAAAAATATTTAAATATATTTATATGCATTTCTTCTCAGATGTTTTTGATATTCCTGCTCTACACAATTGCCCAACCAACAACTGCATGAGAAGAAATAACAATAGAAGCCAGGGTATAGTAAATGCCACTTGGGTAATGACAATAAGAATGCTGTGATTTCAGAGACCAGAAATACTATTTCTAACTCAGGTGGTCAGGAAAGTCTTTTAGAACAAATAGGGCCTTAATGGTGAATAAGAGGAATATATGACTCAGGGAGTTCCTTAGACTAAATATTGAGAGAAGCTCAACCAGATTTTTCTTCTGAGTGCCACCATTTGCTAGTTGTTCAACATCAGGCAAGTTTGACAATCTGAGGTTCATTTTTCTCACCTATAAAATGGGGATAATAACCAGCTCACTGGGATGCTGTGGGGAATAAATGAGAAAATAGATCTTGATGCCTGGTATAGTGCCTGCTCAACATTCTGCTCAACAAAGTGGCATTTTCTGCCCTTCGCAAAGTTCTAAACAAAGTTTCTCAAATTTTTGGAAAATTTTATAATTTTTTCCACTTTAGCAGCGGTAACCGTGTCTCCTCATGTGTGGAGTCTGTCTGTCCTAAAAATCCTCTTTTAGAAGTTACATCCTCCAAGAAGTCTCAGGGTTTCTTTCCCTGGAATGTGATTCTGTCCTTTCTGAATTCTCTTAGAGGACTCCTCACTTCTGCTCTTCCCCACATTCCACATTGTCTAGTGTTGCCTTATGCCTTATCTGCCTTCTGTTCGAAAACGTGTCTTAATATTGCTGCAATATCTAGCACAGGACCCTATTTTATTAGTTTCTGCACAAATTTGGGCAAACTGAATGCAAAAGCCTTCATGTTCCCTTTGATTCTGATGTGATAGGCCTGGACCCTAAATTAGTTCCTTGAGCTGGGGACTTGCTCCAATCACTTGGGATTTTTCTCTAATCTGTAACAGTTACACTAATCGGATTTAAAACTTACTGAACACTTTTATTATAGCTTGCCAGAGGTATGCATTAAAATTTAACACTGTTTCCTCTTTGAACAGAAAGAAAGTACTTATGGTGTGATTATATAGGATTAGAATTTTTCATTAAAAAGGGTTTTAAACACTTCGGTAAGTAGAAGGCAGAAACCTATTTAATGAGTTTTTAAAGGTAGTGAAAGTAAGCAAAGTTTAACAGAACCGTTTTTCCTCCACTCACATAAAGCTTCTCTTTCACCTCAATGTATCGGGCCATGCACAAATCATGGCCTGATGACTTGTAAAGGACTGCCATTTGCACACAGCAACAGAAGACTAAGCCTGTTATAAAACGAAGGAGAGATTATAGAGAAATCTAAGAGCAGATCAGAATGCTTCACAGCCTCAAGTTTGGAGAATTATCTGAATTATAACTAAAGTGATACTATAGACTCCACATTCAACTGAGGAATTATGTTATGGTTTGTGATATCCTAATAAACTTACAGCCTAGATTCCTGAAGAAAGCCAAAAAGATCTGAGACTTTGAAGGTGGTAATTGAGATGTGGCGTTGTCTTGTCTGTGTGGGTCACAGTGGCGATGGGTGCATGGGGCTTATCCTGTGTGGCTTGGTATTTATGGAGGTTGGCAGATGTGGTGCCATTTAATACTACCCCCATCACCACATGCAAATGCAGAAGCCACAGAATACAAAGCCCAGGCCTCTGGAAACAGGAAATCTAGCCAAAATATTTAACCAGGTAATTTTATCACTGCCTTTGAAATGGCTATGGTATGCATTTTAGTTGGGTTCAGGAGCACACATATCTCAAATAAAGGACTTGGGTTGAAATAAATCTACCTCAGATCTGTTTACCCAGCAAGATCTAAAGATTCAATTTTCTAAGCATTTCTGAAATAAGAGTTGTTGGAATTAGAGCAAGGCAGCTCAGTGGCAACAGTTTAAGTTTTCTCTGATGTGAACTCTGATAGGAACAGAGTAGCTATTTGAAATGTTGTGTGTACATTCTCATTTATGGCTAATTAGAAGTATTTTTGTGACTGAAGAAGGGGAAATGTGTCATGGGTGTCAGCACATTGTGCTGCACAGTTAATAAGAATTGGCACTAAAGCCACATGTATCATACTTGGAAGCAAACTTTGATGAAGACACAGTTTTAGAATTATTGTGTATACATTCTCATTTATAACTGATTAAAAGTATTTTTAATCTGATATCTAGGATAGTGACATGAATGTCAGCAAAACGTATATACTAACAGTTATATATCTCAATTAAGAAAAAATAGACCACCAACATGGACTTGCACACTTCTTGAAGAACTGAGATTACCAGGAAACAGGAAAGAGAATCCTTCAGGTCAGACCAGACACCTGGGAGGAGGGGGGTTTGCCCTGTCGCATCAGTATCCAAGTAGAACCTTTGGGGTCGTTTCCTTCCTTTTCTTTCTTTCCTTGTCATCCTCCTCCCTTTTCCTTCCTCCTCCTTTTTGTTCCTCTCTTCCTCTCTCTAACTCCTTTCTTTCTTTCCTTTCTTCTTTCTTCCTGGAAGTAGAGGCTGCTTACTTACAGGTGCAGAATGGCTGCATATGCGTGGTTACCCAGGCACATGTGTATATATATGTGTGTGTATATATATACACATATAATATAACTAATGGTGTATGTGAGCCCTCCAGCTATTTTCCTTCTCAGTCAACTATAAAGAAATAATAATAGCTAGTCTTTATGTATCATTTACTATGTGCCAGGTACCGTTCTGAAAGATTTACCTATATTTCCTATTTAATTTTCTTAACAGCCCAATGAAGTAGGTAATATATTATCTCCATTTTACAGAGGGGGAAACTGAAGCCCAAAGAAATGAAATAACCTGTCCAAGGTCACACAACCATAAGTGACAGAGCCAAGATTTGAATATAGTTGTCAGGTCCCAGAGTTTGTACTCTTTACCGCTATGCCAAACTGCCTCTCCATATTTTGTTTTTAATCTACAATTACTGAAAAACTTAAAACAGGGAAAGTGTGAGGTAGAAAGTAAAACCCTACCTGAAATCCCATGTATCAGAGATGATTATTGTTAGTATATCGGTGACTATCTCTCTTTCATCTGTCGTAAGCACGTACTCATATTTGTATGGTTTTACCTGAAAGGAATAATATGTCACAGACGTGGTTTTTAAATAAAAACCGCTTTTTGTTTCACTAACCTCCTCTCTTCTATTCCCATATACCCAAACACATTTAAAAAGCTAGCATGTATCCTTTTTAAAGTATATATACGTATATAATTTAAAAATAAATGCTTACGGGGGCGCCTGGGTGGCTCAGTGGATTAAGCCGCTGCCTTCGGCTCAGGTCATGATCTCAGGGTCCTGGGATCGAGCCCCGCATCGGGCTCTCTGCCTCGCGGGGAGCCTGCTTCCTCCTCTCTCTCTCTGCCTGCCTCTCTGTCTACTTGTGATCTCTCTCTCTCTGTCAAATAAATAAATAAAATCTTTAAAAAAAAATAAATGCTTACGTATACATTTGCAAATAAGGATGTTTATGTACAGATAGGGAGCTTTCTGAGGGGCTATTTTTGTTTTGTATTACAAAATGACATCATATTGTAACACTACTCTGCATCTTCCTTATCTTATGCACCAGTTTCTGATTAAGGGACGCTGGGGTGGCTCAGTCGGTAAGTCCACTGTTGATTTTGGCTGAGGTCATGATCTCAGAGTCCTGAGACTGAGCTCTGTGGAGTCCACTTGAGATTCTCTCTCCTTATGCCCCTCCTCCCACTTGCTCTGTCTCTTTCTCAGGGGGGAAAAAAAAAAAAAGGCTTCGGATATCAACTTGATTAGTTTACCTCACTTTTTTGGGGGAGTGGGGAGAAGGCAAGGGAGGGAAAATCTTAATCAGCCTTCACACCCAGGGTGGATCTCAGGACCCTGAGATAATGACCAGGGCCGAAATTAAGAGTGGGAGGCTTAACCGACTGTGTCACCCAGGCACCCCAAATCTCACTCTTTTCAATGGCTGCAGATTATTTCATTTTATGGCCATTTTTATATATTCTTCCAACAACAAAATTCTGCTGTTAATATTTTCCTTCCATAGATAGAATTTTGGCTGTTTTCTCTCCAACGCAAAGCCGGAGACGAGGACTTGCATGCCTGTTTTCATTAGGGAAGCGATCCAGGCCGGAGTCAGGAGTCCGACGGGGGACGATGAAACAGAGAAGGTACGAAACTGTGGTTTGTGCCCACGGTGGGCCAGTGGATTTCCCCTGTCTGAGTGGTCTTACCCACAGAGCCTTTCAAAGATGTGTTTATGCTTCGGCCCACATTCGTCACAACCAAGAATCGTTTCTCAGGGGCTAACAGCTCGGCATTTGCAGGCTGCGCCTGCGCGGGTGTAAAACCCCCGGGGCAGATGGGAAACGCAAGTGGGCCGCATGCGTGGTTCTGCTCTTCCTGTCCCGCTGGTTGCGGCTTGGGTGTCTGGAATGGAAAGGTGGTTTCAGAGGCGCTGAGGCTTCCCAGGCAGAAAGCCATTCCTGCTTTCCTCTGTATTTTCCCATCCTGGAGATCAATGGTTTTTATGCAGGGGACGAACTTTTACCCTTTGGCTTGGCAATCAGAATGATAGTAATTTAGTTTGTCTTCCGCCCCAACTTTGTATTGAATGCCCTACACAGTACATCTGCGTCTTTACAACAGCCATTTATCAGGTAGGTGTTTTATGTAGGGGAGACCCAAAGAGATTATGAGGGAGGAGCGTTTGTACCCTGTTCTCTTTGTATTCTCAGTGGCTAGCATATACCTGTTGCTTAAAGAATATTCAGTCTGCATTTTTAAGGGAATGCCGCTGAAGTAACTTGTGCTCAGTTACACACCCACTATGTGGCAAATCTGGCCTTTTTAAACCCAGGACTTTTTGTGTCCAAAACCTGTATGTCTTTTATTAAACCCCTGAAGCCTAAAGAATTTTGTGAAACTTCTTGCAAATTTTTTTTTTAAAGATTTTATTTATTTATTTGACAGAGAGATCACAAGTAGGCAGAGAGGCAGGCAGAGAGAGAGGAGGAAGCAGGCTCCCCGCGGAGCAGAGAGCCCGATGCGGGGCTCGATCCCAGGACCCCGAGATCATGACCTGAGCCGAAGGCAGCGGCTTAATCCACTGAGCCACCCAGGCGCCCCACTTCTTGCAAATTTTAAAGCAGAATATGTAAAATTGTTCATCCTAAATTTTTTGAGAGCTTATTTTTTAATGGGAGGAGGAAAATACAAAACATTTTATAAAATAAAATAAGATGAATTTGATACATTTAGGCTATGTTTGTGTTATGATAAAATGAGTTTTAACTACTTATTGAATAGCATTTACAGACCATGAAAAACATTACATGAAGTTTTTATTTTTAGATTTTATCCACTCTATCTTGAAAATCTCAAAAACTTTATAGTTGTATAAAAACGAAATAGCATTACTATCCTAAACTACTCCAGTTGTTTTGAATCTGCAATATTACAACAATGGCCAAGCTTCTTCCATACAGAGATTTGTTTAAAATGGAAAAAATTGGGGAGCCTCATGAGTATAAGGTACAGCAACTAATCATTAAAGGGGGACTCCTAGAAACCGGTATTTCCAGTCATTCTTTCTTTTGGCTGCTGATAGGGTTCTCCTGCATCTAGCAATGCACCACGAAAAGGTTTAGGATGAATGAGGTGTATTTGTTGTTTGAGAAGTCATTGTCTTAGATTTCTGGACCTCTTTAATAAATCCTCTTGACCAAACTTTCTTGAAACATTTTCTTTTCCTGGCTTTCTAGTTTGTTTTTATTTTTTAAAAATATATAACACATGTTAATGACAAAAATTAAGCCATACAAATACAAAGAATACAAAAAGCACCCTAAATCCCACCACCCAGATAAAACATTGTTATCCTCCTCCCTAACTTCTATGTGACATTGCCTTTTGTGATTCATCCCTTCCTTTCTTTGTGTTTTGGCTACTCCTCTTCTTCCTTCCAAAATATAATTTAATTCCTAAAGCAAAACCTATTGGTTGGATATTATCAATCTCATTTTACAGATGCAGAAACTGAACTCTCCATGCCAGTGAAGATCTCTGAATTCTGTGATATGTAATTGTCAGGGTAAGTGTGAAATAAAAGTTTCATAAATGTCTCTATTTTAAACTTCTAGAGATGCTAACCTGCATTTGGAAGGTCAAGGGTTGGCACATCTGTCTCTAGAATCCTGGGATGGGATTCTCTTAAATAAAGTTTTCTCTTATGCTTTTGTGTTTCTGTCTGTTGGACAGTAAACCAAACAAGCCAACAACAAAAACTTTAGTACAGAAAATAAGCACATCTGTAGTAAATTGATTCTCTTCAAAAAAGACTTTGGGCCATTGTAGTTTGAGGATAAAATCAAGCTTCTTGTCAAGGCTCTTTTACTTCTCTCTCTTGGGTTGTTTCTTATTTATTTCATCTCCATGGAAGTATGTTATGGTTTGACAAATAAACTGTGGATACTCAAAAAAGTGCATTATGTTTCCAGAATACACTGTCTTCTCACAGTCATTTAGAATATGCATTGAAATACATATAATTAAATAGAAGAATGAAATTATATTTGGAAGCCATTAACTAAAAGTGCCTACCTTTATGTCTTTCACCATAATTCTTAGGCCTTACAACAAAGAATGTGTTTCTTTATCTACCCAGGAGCAGGGCTTTCTATGTACTTCTTCTGAAGTGAAAAGATTTACCTTCTGGCTGTTGAAAATAATGTGCTGAGGAAATTAAAAGGAAAAACAAAGCGTAGGCTCAGTGTGATTAACTTATGCCTGGGTTCCAAGTGGCCTGTGAATTATGAGATGCAAATTACTAAAAGATTAATACTTTATTAATATTATGTAATCAGTTGAGAAGACTTGCCCCAGAGGACAGCACACCAGTGTTTGTCTTCCAGAAATGGTATCAAGTCACAGATCAAGAGTTATCTGGGGAAAACAGTGTGTTCTTCCCTATGCTTGAACATTGAGTTGGGCTAGATAGAGCAGCCTTCCATCTGTGAGTACATGCCAAAAGTCTGGGAGCCTTAAAAGTTGAAGTGATCCATGTCAGGCACCTATGTATCTATACCTGTTCTCTTTTGCTATGTAACCCACAACTATAAAACAGCTAGCATTTTATTATATTTCACAATTTCATGGGTCAGGAATTCAGGCACTTCTATTGCATGTGCTTTGATTGGCATCACTTGGTGACATTCAGCTGATATGTGGGCTGATCTGGAGAGTTCAAGACAGATTTATTAACATATCTGGTCTCTTGGATGACTCAGCTGGACCCCTCTCCCTGTAGTCTCAGGGCCTCGCTGCACGGTCTCTCTATCAGAGTAGTTGGACTTCTTTTACAGGTTGGATGATGGAGTCTATTAAGGACTGGCCCATAAATGGGCTTGGTATTATCTTCACTGTATTCTATTGGTCAGAGTAGTCACAGAGCCCACCCAGAGTCAGGGGGATGGTATAGAGATCTCCCCTCTTGATGGAAGGCATTCAAAGAATTTGGCACTATCTTTAATTTGCCTTGATTTATCTTTTCCCCCACTGTCAATATCTAGGAAGAAAGAAGAAGGAAAGTATCAGGAAAAGCAGTCCTAGATAGATTCCTCACCTGGAGGGAGGAATGGAGGACTTCAGCACACAGGTAAGCTCAAGACGCATATTAAATTTGGGAGCGACAGTGCCTAAGTATCGTCTGTCAGCCTCCTGGTAAATTAGCCCTGACAATGTTAAAATACAGTGAGTTGAGATTCCCCAAGGTAAGAAGGCTTCCTTAACTTGGAAGGCCATGTGGCCCCTCTGTAGCACCTCATGAGTGGGAACATGGACACATGGCTTCAGGAAGAACTTCTCACCACAAAGCAGTGAGCATCCTGAGCTTCATCTCCCAAAGAGGAATTGTTCAAAGGTGTGAGGGAGAGAGGATCAATGCAGCAGGATAAACACACTAATTGCCTACCTCTTTTTAAGAAAGAAAATGGAATTTAATGATGAATTCTATTATTTTGCTTCAAGATCAGTTTATACCAAAATATAAGAACAAAAAGTGTTAAGCCAAAGGTGTTAGCACAATTGGTACAGACATGTCACTTCCCTGTTTCCTTATAAAACACACCTTATAGTGTTGGGGATGAGAATGTGGACTCTGGCGGCTCAGACTGCTTGGGGTTGAATTCCAGCCTTAAGAGTTGTAGTAGTGTGTGATCCTGGGTGTTCCTTGATTCTTTTATCTGTAAAATGGGAGTAATATTAGTATTAAATAATAATGGTAATAATAAATACTTCATAGGACTGATAATAGGGATTAAATGAGATGATGCATGGAAGACCCTTAGTACAGTGCCTGATGCTAAAGTGATTATCACGTAAAAGGTGTTCAATAAATGTCAGCTTTTATTAATGTTATTATAGCAATAGCCCCCACCCTGGTTGTGGAGCATGAGGGCACTGGGGGACTGAAGAAAGGGAGGGATGGAAACCCAAGTAAGACTTCTCATTCCTTTCTCTCTAGTTATAGCCACTGGGATATAATGTGATCTATAAACGCTTCTGTCTGGTGACATGCCAGCAAATGATATGTCTCCCTGATCTGCTTAGATTTTCAAGCTTAATGAAAGGGCCCAGTTGCTGGAGGCTCAGAGCAGAAAGGAAACTGGGGGGTTGAGGTCTGTCCTAGCCTTTAAAAACCACTGCCACTCTAATAAATAAAGCATTCACTCAGAGATGCTGAAAGCTGGGGAGCCCCGTTGCGTGCAAATCCAGATCAGTGGCTGAGCTTCTTCTGGGTTGAAGTTAATCATAACTGACATGTTAGAGTAAAACTACTTTATAAAATCAATATTAAATTTACAACCTTTGACATCTGGGACATCCAAGATAAGGGGGAAATAAGCCATAGAGTAAATAGTCCTCCAGCTATGCCATCTGCTCAAGGAGAAGGGGAGACGTGGGAAACCAAGAGCTCGAATCATACACTGTTAGTCTTGTTTTTGTACCAAAACAAGACTTGACATCAATAAAAACATTAAAAAAAAAATCACACAGACATTTACACACAGAGAAGAAAGGGAAACAACAAGGAGAGCTCTACCAATCTAACAGAGTCCCAGAATCATTCCAGAATGAAGTGATTGGATTCCTTCTCTGACAGTGAGGCATGATTTTCCTGGACTGTGGGATTCTGCAATTACAGGGCAAACATCACTTTGTGAGGCTGGCAAATCCCCTGCTGAAAAGGCTAACCTATCTAACCAGGGACCATGCTCTAATAAAAGTCTGCACCTCTCTAGTAGGTCTTCCTGCATTCACTGGCATTCAAATATAGCAGAAAGGGATACTTGGAAGCAGAGTAAAGCTATAAAGGTCATCACAAAGTGAGAATGTGTTTCTCTGAGTGCTCTTCAGGGGGTACCAGCTCTCAGCTGTTCACACGTGGGGTGGAATTCTTACCTCTGGAAAGGGAATTTTAATTTGGACTCCTAGAAGCAGAATTGCCTTATTCTTACCAGGAGGAGTCAGTCTGGGACAGAAGACCCTACAGCATCCAGCATGGGCAAGATAATGAATGACTTCCTACTCCCTTGCATTCGAAAGCATTTTGTCCTAGTCACTGGTTAGAGAATTTTGTCACCTCCACTGTGGATCTGGGTACCTTGAGTTTATTATGTAAATTAGGAAGTACTCTAGGATAGGTGGAATGGGGAAGGCAAGGCCAGGCAGCTCTTGCTGATCTAAATAGACTCTTCTGTGGTGCTTCCCCTTTTGGAAGCACAGTTTAAATTTATGCCCTGGCTCACCTGTATTCAATACTGTGAGTCTGAAGTCTCCAAAATACATGTTTAATTCGGTATTTCCATGCATGAAACCTTTAAAGGGCATAGCAGCAATGCGATTCTTTCCCCCCTCCTCTCCCTATCTCCTATCATTAGAACCAATAACAAGGTTGATTTGAGCCTCTCTGCTTTGTGGCCATTGTGAGATCATAGTGGCATTTTGGGCTGGGTCTTGGGATTTTGTATTATTATATGACCAGAGTCAGGTACACTGAGACCAAGCTTACAGGTAATGTTCAGTTTTTCATCTACTTCCTTAATGTGAAACAAAGCATAAATAATATTCTTCATTTAGAATTCTACAGAAACAAACTCACCCTATGCAAGCAGGTCAAAGACTGGGAGATGGACAATTGTGGGCAGGTCTTGCTGAAGCATATGAGCATGAATGTGTGGAAGCCTGTGGCACAATAGTTGAGAAAAACAAATGCCTGCTTGAGGCTGTTGTGTGTAGAAAGTGAAAAATAACCCCATTATATAAAACAATTTTGTTCTTTTGATTAGGGTATAAATTCTATGAGTTCTGGAATGGTGTCTGGCACATAGAATGTGGTCTTGTGTTTGTGTGTGTGTGAATAAAATAATTAGAATTTCTTGGATAAATTGTAGGAGGAAACAAATACTTAGGGCTTCCTCTGTGCCAGGAACTGTGGTAAACTCTCTGCTTATGCTTTCTTACAGACACCTCTGTATTAGTTTTTTATTGTAACTGAAACAAATTACCACCAACTTAGTAGCTCAAAACAATACACATTTTTATCCCCAGGGGTACAGGTCTGTGAATCACCAGGTTCACACACTTCACAGCACTCACGATAGCACATACCCTCCCCAATGTCCATAACCCCCTCCTCGTCTCCCAACCCCACCTCTCCCCAGCAACCCCCAGTTTGTTTTGTGAGATTAAGAGTCATTTATGGTTTGTCTCCCTCCCAATCCCATCTTGTTTCATTTATTCTTCTCCTATCCCCCTAACCCCCCATGTTGCTTCTCCATGTCCTCATATCAGGGAGATCATATGATAGTTGTCTTTCTCCGATTGACTTATTTCACTAAGCATGATACGCTCTAGTTCCATCCATGTCATCGCAAATGGCAAGATTTCATTTCTTTTGATGGCTGCATAGTATTCCATTGTGTATATATACCACATCTTCTTTATCCATTCATCTGTTGATGGACATCTAGGTTCTTTCCATAGTCTGGCTATTGTAGACATTGCTGCTATAAACATTCGGGTACACGTGCCCCTTCGGATCACTATGTTTGTATCTTTAGGGTAAATACCCAGTATTATAGGTTTATAAAAAAAAAAATTGGAAGGAGAGGCTAACCATAAGAGACTATGGACTCTGAAAAACAACCTGAGGGTTTTGAAGGGTCAGGGGTGGGAGGTTGGGGGAACAGGTGGTGGGTAACAGGGAGGGCACGTTTTGCATGGAGCACTGGGTGTTGTGCAAAAACAATGAATACTGTTACGCTGAAAAAATAAATTAAAAAACATATTAATCTAAAAAAAAAATACACATTTTTAAAAAATGTATTTATTTATGTGAGAGAGAGCATGACCGGGGGAGAGGCAGAGGGAGAGGGAGAAGTAGACTCCCTGCTGATCAAGGAGCCCAAGGGGTGCTTGATCTAGGACCTGAATATTATGACCTGAGCTGAAGGCAGATGTTTAACTGACCCAGGCACCCCTGACACCTTGATTTTAGCCCCATGTGAACTCTTGACGTTTGACCTTTAAAACTATAAAATTAAAAATATGTACTGTTGGGGCACGTGGGTGGCTCAGTGGGTTCAAGCCTCCGCATTCGGCTTGGGTCGTGATCCCAGGCCGTGATCCCAGGACCCTGGGATCAAGCCCCTCATCGGCTCTCTGCTCAGCAGGGAGCCTGCTTCCCCCTCTCTGCCTGCCTCTCTGCCTACTTGTGATCTCTGTCAAATAAATAAATAAAATCTTTTTTTTTTTTTTTAAAGATTTTATATATTTATTTGACACACAGAGATCACAAGTAGGCAGAGAGGAAGGGAAGCAGGCTCCCTGCTGAGCAGAGATCCCCATGTGGGGCTCGATCCCAGGACTCTGGGGTCATGACCTGAGCCAAAGGCAGAGGTTTTAACCCACTGAGCCACCCAGGCACCCCTAAATAAATAAAATCTTTAAGAAAAATAAATCAAGGTGTCAGCAGGGCTGTATTCCCCTCTGGAAGTCTCTTTTGCCTGTAAAGTAACATTCACAGATTCCGGGGCTTAGCATGTGGACAGTTTTGGGTGTCCTTCTTCTATCTACCACAACCTCTATGCAGTAGGTGTTATTAACCCCATTACAGAGATGAGAAAACTGAGTCTCAGAAAAGTGAAGTAATTTGCTCAAGATCATACAGTATGTGACAGAGTTTAGAATTCAAACCTGGTCTATCTGTTTCCAAAGCCCAAGCATTTCCTACTGTGCTTTTTTGTCTCAAGCCATAAAAGAATATGTTGCTGGATGGGATTGGGCTTAAGATCTGGTGGGGCTGGAACTGGAACAGAAACTTGAAGGAGAATTCTCACATGAGGCAGGACAACAATGCAATTGAATTCCATTGGAAATGCTCCCTTAAAAGAAGAAACAGATTTGCATTTGAAAAAAAAATAAGTTCACCTCTCTGAGTGAGAAGTTAGTTTAGGGGCAGGAAATCAAGTGTGTGCCTTACATAAAGCACTGTCTTCTTTCCTAGGGCCTTGGGTACACTAGAAATCCCATACCCTATGTTGCCCATACCCACTTGGAAAGAGATTTACTAAACCACTTCCTTCTCAATTATGGGGACTCAATGTACTACCTCTCCCAAGAAATTTACATGTCAAAAGAGGATGGTATTTACCCAAGGTACACATAGAACCTCTGAATTTCTTAGTTTTTTTAATTCAAGCTGATCAAGGCAATATAGGTTGGCATTTGTTATCATGAGCTAAATTAGTTTGTTTTGGTAATTGTGGACTTCCTATCACTATGGGACCTGAGTCAGAGATATTCAGGAAGGAGAATCTTCCACGTACCAATTGATTATCGCCTATTAGTATGCTTGAAGAGAATAATATGTGAGTAATAGAAAAATGAAAAAAAGATTGGTATAAATTAAAAAAAAATTGTATTGGATATTTGCTCATGACATAAAACCATTAGGGAACATACACGATTGTGTGAAGAAAGGTGGTTTGGGGAATTGGGTTTGATGGGAGCCTTTGTCAGAGATTAGGCAAGAGGCTACTCTAATAGTTGATGTTCAACCCCTTTTCCATTTTTATATGGAAAAAAATGATAAAAACCAACCTTCCTGAATTTCATTCTCTGGTGCTAATAGGACAGAACAGCAATGACATACCACAAAATATAAGGGTAGGATTTACAAGTGAACCAGATGGTTCTCATCTCATCTCATTGAATTGTTATCCTTTGAAGAGTTTCTTTTTGTGGATTACAAAGAGAATGTAATCACTTTAGGAATCCCCAGAGAGTTTCATAATGAACCCTACTTACATTGTGTTGACACTAATAGTAACTATAACCACGATCTTCAACTACCTATGTGTGAGGCAGGGTTATTGAAATTGCAGCACAGGCCAGAAATTCATTTAAAAACGTACTTTTAAAAGTGAGCTTTATGCTGACCAAAAGCCCACTTATACCAGTTTCACTTATAAATATGAGATATTATATTAATAATAAAATCAATATAGTTTAACTCATGAAAAATAACATTTTACTATCAAGTTTTGCCCAGTTTAGTCTCATATCAAATTAAGAAACTAAGTAAACCAAACATTTATATGACTGACTCATACTGTGAAAAAAATGTGATCACAGCTTCCTATCACAAAACTATTAAGTTCTGTTCAAGTAATTTCCTCTCAGCATTTCCTTTCCTCACTTAAGCTTTCCTTCTTAACCAAAAAGCATCAAATTAGGAAGCTTAAATGACTGAAGTATTAACACTCTCAGGACAAAAATGATTGCCTTTCAGAATGGAGAGAAAACCCCTCACTAACTTATCTTCTCAAGGTAAATAAACATTTATAAAGTCAGAGGAACAGAGAGGTGGTGATGGTGGTGGTGGTTACGTTCTCTGATAGTTCGATTTTCTGTTTAAAGTTTCTTTAAAATTAATTCTTTAAAATCATTTCCAGCAGTGAGCAATTCAGCAAGTTGAGAGAACAAAACTGCCAGACTTTATATCCCTGAAGATTGGGTTTAGAGGGGCCCTGGGTGGCTCAGTGGGTTAAAGCC
The DNA here is from genome assembly GCF_922984935.1 of Meles meles. Taxonomy (NCBI): domain Eukaryota; kingdom Metazoa; phylum Chordata; class Mammalia; order Carnivora; family Mustelidae; genus Meles; species Meles meles. Next base: position 84,410,171 of record NC_060071.1, on the reverse strand, counting down.
TCTGCCTTAGGCTCAGGTCATGATCCTGGGGTCCTGGGATCGAGCCCCACATCGGGCTCTCTGCTCTGTGGGGAGCCTGCTTCCTCCTCTCTCTCTGCCTGCCTCTCTGCCTAGTTGTGATTTCTCTCTGTCAAATAAATAAAATATTAAAAAAAAAAAAAAAGATTGGGTTTAGAGTTGAGGGATTGTATTGAAGTAACTTCGGCTATTTTGAGTCTAATAAATTTTAACTCGTATATGGCACAATTAGCATTCCTATGAATAAATCTAACATTTTTCTCTGTGTAATCTTTGTTTAATTTGGAACTGGCTTTTCATTTTCACTATAGCTCTACTTGAATACAAATGAAATTACTAAGTTTTACCTGTATTCTTAAATTTTGTGTTTATTCATACAGACACATTCTCCCCCCATACCCACACAAACAGCAATTTAAGTAAGTGTATAATGTGGCCAATGTGTAATGTTACCATTCTAAGTATAAAACAATCTTTTTCTTTTTTAAAAAAATACAATTTAGTTAATATATATGATATTATTCATTTTAGGGGTAGAATTTAGTGACTCATTAGTTGCATATAACACCCAGTAAAGCAGTCTTTTTCATGGAGTTTGGGCCTCAGTCTCAAAATTCTTTTAAATACATTGCCCTAGGCAGCCATTACCAATTAATTGAAGTAGGCATTTGAGTCAAAACCTTCATCATCAGTGTTCAGTTTGTAAAACATAACCTCCTTTAGATATTTTGGCATAAACGAATATAATACAGGGAATTTGGTGCTAAGAGAAATTGCTGGAAGACTGCAGGAGCAAATGCGAGGCCTGACTCTTAGAACCAAGCTTCCAGTTAATGCTGCTGCAGTTGGGAATGGAAGAAATCAGAAAGCTGCAGATAAAACTCTATAGTTCTGGTATATACTGCTATGGCTGTAACCCAGGGAACAGAGAGCTGGGATCTGGAAGCTGCTACCACCACCCCTGTCTCTCAACACCAAAGAAGCTGCTAATTGGGACAGGAGCACAGAATGTGACCGCTAATGTAGCTGCCTCTTAATATCCAGGGAAGTGGGAACTGGTATTGGACATGAAGCAGAAAAACCCTGTGCTTGTCTTCTTTCAGATCTCGTCTGAGTGATTTAATTGGAGAGAATTTGTGTCCAGAATCCTGGTTTCAAGGAAGACTGAGAGGTGTAGTTTTCAATTCATGAAGACATACAAAGTTAGAACTTAAACTGAAGGTATATCCTTGACAAATCCTTCTTATTCTTTCTTTATTGGAGCCTCACTGAAGGGAGACGTAAGGCTTGTATGTAGAAAAACAAGAAGATTTAAGGAACTGGCTTTTCTTAGAAGATATGCCAAGAATGTATGGGATTTGATCCCTAACTTCTACTTAGAGGACATAGGTAATGATAATTCTGCTACTTATATTTAACTTTACCTTTCTCCTTAGCAATTCATTTTGCATAGGACCTTAATTCTAGTTCTTGAGCAACTTGTTGCCACTGAATTACTTAGATCTTTGCATCTGCTAATCCTGCCTTCCCCTCTTACAAGAAGAGCATACTTCCTATCTTTATTTCCTACCTGAATTAATAGGGACTAGCTCTGTGTATTTCATGTGTCAACTTACTATGCTAATAGTCATTTAATTGTCACTTCAGTTAGGGCAAAAATAAAATGTGTATGACTATGTTATCCAAATATTATATATCTAGGTATGAAATGTGCTGTTAAGCTGAAGCTGACAGCCACATCCAACTTTCTTGAGGAAAAAACAGATTGATTCAGTGTAAAACCAGAGTACAAGCACCACACTTAAAGTATTTGGACTCTGTAATCCATCCATTATGGCCGTGAGTAAGGTACCTAACTTTTCTTAAGTACCCAAAGCTTTATGTACTATCTTTCATTTGTGTAATATCCCACAAGGTACAAGTATAAGGCATCCTTATAAGTACATGTGGCACAATCAGCATGGTTAAACAACATATTTGAATCATGTAGTAGAGTGGACCTCAAACCCAGGCCTTTAAACTCTGAATAAATTTGTTTATACTACACTAAGAAAGATTAATACTCTTCTTAGAGGAATGTTAGTACTAGTAATTTGTATCCAAGTCTTTACTGTATCTAAGTAGAATATGAAATGCCTAAAAACAAGTACCCATAGAATACAGTTTGATATGCTAAAGAATTTAGTTTCACCTTTGCAATTTTATATAACTGGCAGACTAATAGTTGTCTGACTTTAGCAACTTTCATGTGTGGGTTTTTATCTTAAGATGTAATGGCTGTTTAGATACTTCCATTTAACAGCCATTTTAGATCAGCTCCTCATTCCTATGGAAATATATTTTTTCTAGGAAAAATTAAGTGTAGAAAGAGCATGGCATGGAATTATTATTTTCTTTTTTTTTAATAGTTTATTTATTTGACAGACAGAGATTACAAGTGGGCAGAGAAGCAGGCAGAGAGAGGAGGAAGCAGGCTCCCTGCTGAGCAGAGAGCCCTATGTGGGACTCGATCCCAGGACCCTGGGATCATGACCTGAGCCGAAGGCAGGGGCTTTAACCCACTGAGCCACCCAGACGCCCGAATTATTATTTTCTATCATAGCTTTCGCTGTAGTAAGTTCACCGCCATGTTTTTGTCCATATCAACCATTACTTTCAAGGCTGCGCCAAGTGACCATCTCCAGTCCTGCCTTTTCTCTTTGTTGTCAGCATCAGAAGCTTCCTCTGTGGTTTCTTTTCACCTGTCACATTTTACAAGACTGAACTGCGTTTTAGTATGTTCTACCATCAAATCTCACTTATTATATACTTTGTCTGTGGAGTAAGCACAGTATGTTGCGTATCATTCCTATATCCTTTCAGAGTGACTCCCTTTCACAAACAGGTGAGGGTGAAGGGAAGCTACTCAGTCTTTCTGACCCTAAACTAATTAATAGGAGAATGAAATACCGCCTTGTTTAGGGTATCAGGCCTATGTGAAAAAAAGATACAATTTTTCAGCCTAGGAAAGCTAGAAAGCACAATGAAGGCAATCTGAAAATTTTTCACAAGGCAGGGCTAGGACTGAATATAAAAGGTAAATCATAGAACTGAAAAAAGTCTTTTAGGAGTATTTATATATTAAAAATGTACTTGTTATTTAAGTTCTTAAACGAATATGTTTGCTCTGTCACTACCTCTTTCTTTGTGGAGAAGTTCTACAAAGAAATTCACTCAGGTAAGTTAGAAAAGTTCATTTACTTTCTTTTTTTTTTTTCATTATATAGAAGCTATATTGTTCAGAAGTGCTTTCTTAAAAAAAATGCATGGTGCATATAAAGAAATAAGCAAGATGGCTAAGCTTTAGGTCCGAAGTCATTTGCATCTAAGAACCCTGTAAGTGCCTGACTCATTTAGTTGATGGAAATGAGATTCTGAAAGATAGAATGAATAGATCAAGGAGTACTCTCAGGTGACTGTTTCTAAGGGGTTATGAGATCGTATCATGTCCTAGTTTTTGGTCTCTGTTAATAATCTGTTGTAATGTACAGCAGGTTCTGGTATGCAGAGTAATTCAAGTGCTCTTCTGTTAGGCATATGGTGCTTTTAAGAACACCCCAAGGGTTGATTTGACTGCTCTGGTTGATAAAGGATGGCACAGTGGGAAGGAAGAGAACAAGCTATGAATGGTGCGTGGGATTCAGGAGAGGAAGGGATTCATCTGAGAGCGGAGCTGCTGAGAAAAACAACATGCAGTGACTTAATTAGAAAACTAATTTTGCTGTCATTTAAGTTGAATTCCTGCAAGTGTCATTGCTTCTTATGGTAAAATTTAATGATATAGAAATATGTACATATGTGTGTATATATAATGTGCATAATATATACATGTATGTTGTGTGTATGTAAGCATATTTGCATACATCTCTATATTGAACATTAAAGTTATTTGATGCAGCAAAAGAACAAAACATAACAGGCTGCTGAACTAGGGGCAAGGGTGATATTTGATAAGAGCAAAAAGGAAAAAACTCTAGAGGAAACTTTTTACAGTTTATTATTATTATTTTTTATTAATTTATTTTTTCAGAATAACAGTATTCATTGTTTTTGCACAACACCCAGTGCTCCATGCAAAACGTGCCCTCCCTATTACCCACCACCTGTTCCCCCAACCTCCCACCCCTGACCCTTCAAAACCCTCAGGTTGTTTTTCAGAGTCCATAGTCTCTCATGGTTCGCCTCCCCCTCCAATTTTTTAGAGGAAACTTTTTGAGTAACAGAGGAGACTCTTCCAGGAAACAGCTTGGTACTCATTCTTTCCCCACTTAAAGACAGCAAATGATACATTTTTTCTCATAGAATTATCTGCAGATTTCATTCATTGGCAAAAGGAGTGATTTTGTATATAAAATGAAATGGGGGGAAAGTTTGTACTTGAAGAGTGTTATGCCACCAGAATTTCCTGTTACAGAAATTTGTGTAAGAGTAAGTAGGGTCAGAAATTGTCAGAACAATAGCAATATGGCTGACCACGTCTGTGCTGTTGTAGAAAGCCCTAATGCCAAATTCGAGTAATTACAGGCAGAGAACCTGAGAGCTCTGTAAGCAGGAAATCAGCTCTGATACAGCAAATGACCAAACACCAAGCGATATGGAACAGAGATTGTCTCAGGACCTGACAGAACTAAGAGGTTAAGGAAGAATATGCTTAAAGCAGGGCTGTGATAGATATTAACAAGCCATGTTCAGCAAAGATTTTTTAAAAACCATAGCTGTGCAACATATGGCCTGTGAATCAAATTAACCATATCTGAAACTGGGTTGTAGTTCACCTGAGATTTTGGAAAAAAAAATTTTTTTTCCCTTATTACCTAATTTCTCCCTCCTAACCAACTGACACACTTAGCTGAGAGCTGACTGTTGCTGGGTTTTGCGTAGAAGGCTTAGATCAATAATTGTACTTGAAGCCAAAGTCGTCATATATATACTTATGGGTTGTTCAGGTTTAACTCCATACTATTCTGTCTTGGAAGTTGGATATCATAAATGATTGTGTAATGAAGCACAGTTAGCACAAATAGATCTTTGACAGAGACCACTCATGCTTGAATTGAATTCAGTATTCACTGGACTTACTAGCTAAGTAAGTAAGTAAGTAAATGTCCCCTACTACTGAAGACATGAGTGTGCTTCTAACCCAACAGAACAAGAGAGGAGGAAAGGAGAATGCTGGGAATGGTTCTAAGGATTTTTCACTCATCTCTTCTCACAGTGCCCCCCAAGCAGCTACAACATACAGATTCCCACCTTACAGATAAGAAACCTGAGGCATAGAGAGCTTACTTAACCAAAGTTCTATAGTTTGGCAAAGAGTATAGCCAGCTCTTTGAACCCATGATTCTAAAGTCTGTATTCTTAATTATGTGTGTATATTTTTTATGTTTAGTTGCATATGTCTTTGTTACATATGTATATATTTATGAATACATTAATTGTTTCCTAAACCTTGCATGGTTAATTTATTCCTGTGAATTCATGTCTTCTCACCTCTAATTGCAGCAATAATATTAAAGTATGTTAATAAGAGTATCAGTTAAAAATGTTACTGCAAATAATAATAGCAATACTCAGTGAAATAATATCTTGGTTACCTAGAAAAGTGTAAGTTGAAAGAACTCAACTAAATTACTAAGAATGATTATTTTAGGAAGATAAGATAGTGGGTGACTTTTAGTTTATCCTTTGTATTTTTTCGTATTTCCTTTTTTTCAACAAGTGATTTCTCAGATCACTTTTTTCCTAATCTAAACTAGTATTATCTAAAAAATAAAACCATGAGGGTGTCATAATGGAAATCTACCTAAAATAGGCAGATCCAAATATAATTTGTAATGCCTTTCTTGGGCATCATCAGTAAACCAAGAATGTACCCCTTGCTTGAGCAGTGTTCCTTTCTCATTTCTTTTTGAGTATGATACCTCTTAAATTTACTTGGTCAGCTTTCTCCCTTCTAAGTTTATTTCAAGGACTTTTGTAATCAATTTAATTTAAAATACTTCTTTGGAATGACCTATGCAGGAAACTGTAAATGGTGGATATATATTTGTGAATATAAAAGTGTGAATCTAAAACTGAATGTCAAAGAAATAATAATTAGGCCTGTTAAAAGATTTTTGGAAGTTATACATATGTGGTATTCCAAAGAGAAGTTGTATAGTACGGGCATTAGTGCAAAGGCTCTAGGGTCTCAAGGTTTAGGTTGAATCCTAGTTGTACATTGCTAAGTGTATAATCTTTGGTAAATTTTCAAATCCTTCTATGGCTTAGCCTATTCAACCTTCTATAAGATGGGAATAATTGTAGTACCTATTCTTCATAAGTTTGTTGGGAGGATTAAGTGAGTTGTTATATGCAAAACATTTAAAATAGTGCCAGACACTTCATAAGAAATCAATAAATGTTAACTACCGATTAGCTAAGAAGGACATATATCACACTGAGGAAAGAATTACTTCTCAGATTTCTACAAAGACTTGTGTTATATAAAAACTAAATGAAAAGTAGATTTTCTCATAGAATACAAACCCGTGTCCTCAGAACAAAATGACTTGAGAGCACATTATATAGCATGTTTGAACTTACCTGTCTTTATAAGAAGTCCTGAGCCCCAAGAGGTTGTGTGAATATTGGATTTTTCTGTTCCCTTTTCTGTCAGATAAGCTGTACTGGTTATCACAAAGTTGGTTTTATATCCTCCTTTCCTTTATTTTATCAGTAAGAGGATGTTGAAAGTGTGTGGGAAGAGTGTAGGCAGCCTGAGGTTTGGCCTTTCAATGCCTAATAATAAAAGCTGCCAATAATTGAGTACTTTACCATAATGCAGATTAAATCACTCTCCAAGAATTAATTAAATAGTCTCAATAATCCTAATGTATATGTATATGATAATGACATATATTATTGCCTCGATTTTACAGATAAAGAAACTGATCTCCAGAAATTAGTCATATAATTAATTAAGGGATGGAGCTGGGATTAAAATCTAGGCTGTCCAGGGTAAGTCTGGCCTTCCTATTAGATCCATCTGGTCCAGTAATGAACACAAGTAACAGAAAAAGTAAACACAGATATTGACTTTAGGCACAGAGGGGTGATATTCAAAATATTCACCAGCTGGCTAGCTCAGACACTAATTCTGACTAATCAGAATGGATGCCAGTGGTAAAAACTGGTATGGCTATACTCATGTGAACTGTCTGAATACCAGCTCTGACTTCTTAGGGAAAAAAAAGATTAATTGGCAAAATAGATCACTCAACATCTTCAAAAAGAAAATTAAAGTACAAAGAATCAGTGAAGACTGTATCAAGTTTAATACATAAGGTAAGGGTGAGTTCATGTTCCTAACATATACTTTACTCAACTTTCAGATACTCATCAATAAAATGGTATATTTTAAAGAACGTAGAACTATTTGCCTGTGTTATTACCCCAAACAATGCTATTTCCTTTTCCAGTGCCATAAGCCAGTGGTAACCAGGCTTAGGATAGGAAGAGTGGTCTTAAAGTGGACCTGCCATTCTCTAACTCCATCTCACTACCTGTCCAGAGAGGATTAAAATGGGTTTTTAAAAATTCATTTCATTGATTTGGCATCTGCTTGGTATTATGTAGGAAATAGGATAATGAGTTTAATGTTACAAAACTGATTGGCTAAAATACTGTCTACCTAGAATCTAAGGATAAATAAGTTAGTGGATTCCTGTTGATGTACTTTGACAAATATGCCCACATTTAGTGCTCCTACTTTTATTGTCCTGTAACAGTACATCCAGACTTTCTACTTAGGTTTTTCTCCTGCAATTGGGACGCCAGTTGCTTCTGGCACTTACAGCCTGAAATGTTATATTAAGTCAAAGGGGAAAAATATCTGGGTCCTGGTTCTGGGCTTGCTTCTGACAGGGCTTGAACAGAATGGCTACCATGTCAAATAGTCTCTACCCTGGAATCCTGTGGGAGGATTTGCCAAATCAAGCACATAAAGCCACACTTCCTTTTTGGAACAAGAACAAAATAAAATATTTGGAATTCCTATATTCTCTTGACCATAGAAAGTTTTTGAAAGTGCCATAGTCCTTAAGAGTACTTTTACTTATTTGAGAAAAAGTTTTAGTTATTGTAATTTCCTTGGGGGGGGGTGTCACTGTACTGAACATGTCATGAACATGACTAAGTCATTAAGACAGCTATCATGATTTGCTGTGCTGCTGTGTGTCTCCTCTTTATTTTATCTGCTCAGATGTGTGTGTGAGGCCCAGTTTGTCATGCCTCTCAAACCCTAATCCAGTCATCACAAGGAAATTATATTGAGGGCCTAAGAAACTTGTTCTAGGTTTGTAGCTAATGAGAAACATTTCTTTGTTTCATTAAAGATTTTCCCATTCAGATTTTTGGTTCCCATATAGCTTTTAGTTAAATAATAGACCCCTGCTTTTACACTTTTTAATTTTATTTGGCTTTCTTTTTCAACATTACTTTGACTGTTGTGGGTCTTTTATAGTTTCATTCAGATTTTAGAATTTCTTTTTCCAGCCTGTGAAAAAATGCTGATGCTTTTTTGATAGTGATTGCATTGAATATGCAGATTGTTTTGGGTAGTATAGACATTTTAATAATATTTGTTCTTCCAGTCCATAAGCATGGAATGTTTTTTCCATTTCTTTGTGTCTTCCTCAATTTCTTTCTTAAGTATTCTATAGTTTTCAGAGTACAGATCATTTATCTCTTTGGTTTGGTTTATTCCTAGGTAGCTTATGGTTTTTGGTATAATTGTAAATGGGTGGGATCTATTCCTTGATTTCTCTTTTTGCTGCTTCATTATTGGTGTAGAATATAGAAATGCAACAGACTCCTGTGTTTTGATTTTATATTCTATGACTTTTCTGAAATCCTGTATCGGTTCTAGTAATTTTTTGGAGGAGTCTTTCAGGTTTTCTACATTAAGTATCATGCCATCTCTGAAGAGTGGAAGTCTGACTTCTTCCGTGCTGATCTGGATGCCTTTTATTTTGTTTCGTTGTCTGATTGCCGAGGTTAGGACTTTCAGTACTATGTTGAGCAACAGGGGTGAGAATGGGACATACCTGTCATGTTCTTGATCTTATGGGAAAAGCTCTCAATTTTTCTCCATTGAGAATGATATTAACTGTGGGTTCTTGTATATGGCCTTTTTGATGTTGAGGTATGTTCTTCTATCCCTACTTTATTGAGGATATTTCTTTAAAGATTTATTTATTTGAGAGAGAGGGGGAGAGAGAGAGAGAGAGAGCACACACACACAGAGAGAGGGATGGAGAGAAGCAGACTCCCTGCTGAGCAGAGAGCCCAATGTGGGGCTCGATCCCAGGACCCTGAGATCATGACCTGAGCCAAAGGCAGACATTTAACCTACTGAGTCACCCAGGTGCCCCTCTTGAGGGTTTTTGTTAAGAAAAGGATGCTGTTTTTGTCAAATGCTTTTTCTGCATTTATTGAGAGAGGATCATATGGTTCTTTTCCCATGTTTTATTAATGTGGTGTATCATGATGATTGATTTGCAGATGTTGTACCACAATTATAGCCCAGGAATAAATCCCACTTGGTCCTGGTGAATAATCCTTTAAATGTACTGTTGGATCTGATTAGCTAGTATTTGTTTGGAATTTTTGCATCCATGTTCATCAGGAATCGTGGTCTGTAATTCTCCTTTTTAGTGGGGTCTTTGTCTGGTTTTGGGATCAAGGTATTGCTGGCCCCATAAAATGAGTTTGGAAGTTTTCCTTCCATTTCTATTTTTTTGAATAGTTTCAGAAGAATAAGTATTAATTTTTTAAATGTTTGGTAGAATTCCCTGGGGAAACTATCCAGCCCTGGACTCTTGTTTGTTGGGAGATTTTTGATTACTGATTGAATTTCTTTGGTTATTGGTCTGCAAAGTTTTTCTATTTCTTCCTGTTTCAGTTTTGGTAGTTAATATGTTTCTAGGAATTTATCCATTTCTTCCAGATTGCCTAATTTGTTGACATATAATTGTTCATCATATAATCTTATAGTTGTTTGTATTTCTGCAGTATTGGTTGTGAACTGTCCTCTTTCATTCATGATTTTATTTATTCGGGTCCTTTCTCTTTTCTTTTTGATAAGTCTGGCTAGGGGTTTATACATTTATTTTATTTTATTTTTTAAAATTTATTTATTTTTTCAGCATAACAGTATTCATTGTTTTTGCACAACACCCAGTGCTCCATGCAATACGTTCCCTCCCTATTACCCACCACCTGGTTCCCCCAACCGCCCACCCCCGCCCCTTCATATACATTTATTTTTAATTCTTTCAAAGAATAAGCTCCTAGTTTCATTGACTTGTTCTACTGTTTTTTTTTTTTTTTATTTCTATATCATTGATTCCTGCTCTGATCTTTATTATTTCCCTTCTCCTGCTGGATTTAGGCTTTATTTGCTGTTCTTTTTCTGTCTCCTTTATGTGTAAGATTAGATTATGTATTTGAGATTTTTCTTGCTTCTTGAGGAAGGCCTATATTGCTATATATATCTTTCTTAGGACCACCTTTTCTGCCTCCCAAGGTTTTGGATTGTCATGTTTTCATTTTCATTTGTTTCCATGTATTTTTTAATTCCTCTTTAATTTCCTGGTTGACCCATTCATTCTTTAGTAGGTTCTTTAACCTCCCTGTATTTGTGGTCCTTCCAAATTCCTTCTTGTGGTTGACTTCAAGTTTCATAGCATTGTGATTTGAAAATATGTATGGTATGATCTCAATTTTTTGTGTTGGTTGAGGCCTGATTTGTGACCCAGTAGGTGATCTGTTCTGGAGAATGTTCCACGTGCATTTAAGGATGTTCTGCTGCTTTAGGATGGGATGCTCTGAATATATTGATGAAATCCATCTTGTCTAGCCATTCATTTAAAGCTCTTGTTTCCTTGTTGATTTTGTTTAGATGATCTGTCCATTGCTGTGATTGGGGTCTTAAAGTCCCCTACCATTAATGTATTATTATAAATGAGTTTCTTTGTTATCAATTGATTTATATATTTGGCTGCTCCCAAGCTAGGGGCATAAATAAATTGTTAGATCGTTTTGTTGCATAGACTCCTTTATTATGGTATAGTGTCCTTCTTCATCTCTTATTACAATCTTTGGTTTAAAATCTCTTTTGTTTGCAGTAAGTATGGCTACTTCAGATTTCTTTTGATGCCCATCTCCTCACTTTCAATCTGGAGGTATCTTTGTGTCTAGAATGAATGTCTAGAAAAATTATTTAAAAAAATATTTTTAAAGATTTTATCTATTTTATTTGACAGAGAGAAAGCGAGCGAGCACTAGCTGGGGCAATGGCAGGCAGAGGGAGAGGGAGGCTCCCCGCTGAGCAGAGAGCCCAATATGGAGCTCGATCCCAGGACTGTGGGATCATGATCAAACCAAAGGCAGATGCTTAACTGACTGAGCCACCAACGGGCCCCTTGTATGTAGCATATTGATGGATCTTAAGTTTTCATCTATTCTGATACCCTCTGTCTTTTGATTGGAGTATTTAGTCCATTTACATTCAGAGTAATTATTGGTATATATGAATTTAGGGCCATTGTACTACCTATAAAGTTGCTGTTCCTGTAGATTGTTTCTGTTCCTTTCTAGTCTTTGTTACTTTTGTTCTCTCTTTCCCGCTCAAAAGGTCCCCTGTAATATTTCTTGCAGAGCTGGTTTAGTGTTCACAAACTCCTTTAGTTTTTCTTTTTCTTGGGAACTCTTTATCTCTCCTATTGTGATTGACAGTTGCTGGGTAAAGTATTCTTGACTGCATATTTTTCCCATTTAGTATGTTGAATATATCATGCCAGTCCTTTCTGACAGGTGTGCTGCTAACCTTATTTGTCTACTCTTGTAGGTTAAGGACCTTTTTTCCCCCTAGCTGCTTTCATATTTCTCTCCTTTTCTTTGTATTTTGCAAGTTTCACTATGATATTTCATGGTATTGACCTGTTTTTGTTGATATTGAGGGTAATTCTCTGTGACTTTTGGACTTGAATGCCTGTTTCCTTCCCCAGATTAGGGAAGTTTTTCTCAGCTATAATTTGTTCAAATAAATCTTCCTCTCACTCCAGCTCTTACTCTCTGGGACTCCTCTGATACAGATATTATTATTGTTATTATTATTATTTTTAAGGATTTTATTTATTCACTTGAGAGAGAGAGAGACCACAAGCAGGCAGAGAGGCAGGTAGAGAGAAGGGGAAGCAGGCTCCCTGCTGAGCAGAGAGTCCAATGCGGGGCTCGACCCCAGGACCCTGAGATCAGGAACTGAGCTGAAGGCAGAGGCTTAACTGAATGAGCCACCCAGACACCCCCTATGATACAGATATTATTTTACCTTTTGGAAGTGCTGAGTTCCCTAAGTCTCATATTCTAATAGTTTTCTTTCCCTCTTCTTTTGTAGAAAGATTTTATCCATAATTTTATCTCCTATATCACCTATTTTCTCCTCATCATTTTCAGTCCTCATTGTGATCATATCCAGTCTATTTTGCATCTCACTTATACCATTTTTTAATTTCAGCCTGACTAGTTTTTAGGTCTTTTATGTTTGCAGCAAACGTTTATCTGGTGTCTTCTATGCTCTTATGAAGTCCAGCTAATAGTCTTATGACTGTTGATTTAAATTCTTATTCACATATATTGCTTATATCTGTTTTCAGCAAGTACCTGGCTGTGATATCTTCCTGATCTTTATTTTGGAGAGAATTCCTCCATCTTGTCATTTTTGGCTAAGTTTCTGTCTTTTGCATGTTATGAAACCTTGTTATGTTTCCTGCACCTGAGTAATGCTATATTAAAAAGAGGTCATAGACTGTCAGGGGCTTGGCACTTCAGAAAGTGTTTCTGGTGTATGCTGTGTACACTCTGCTGTTAGTTTTGGTTGCTCTTTCCCACTGGTCAGTCCTCTGTAGAGCTCCTCCTTTCTTGCAGTGGGGAGTGCTTGAAACTTTATCTAGGTGTGCTTTGATTTGTTTGTTGAAAAAAGCCTGGAAAAAAAGGGAAAAAAGAGAAAAGAGAAAAAAAAAAAGATTGCTCAAAAACAAACAAACAAACAAGCAAAACTATAAGCCTGATTCCAAAGAAAAAGAAAGAAGAAAAAAATGCCTGATCCAAAAAAAAAAAAAAAAAAGAAAGAGAGAGAAAAGGAAATGAAACAAATTAACAAAGAAAAACTTTAAGTTTGATTCTAAAAGGAAAAAAAAAAAGAATAAGGAAAGAAAAAACCCCCACAGCCTTGTCCTAGTTCCACCAGAACTGAAGGGGACACTTTGAAGTGCTGTATGATCTGTAGATTTGGTGCTTGCAGTGTGTTGCTGGTGTTGGTCTTCCGGTGGCAGAGACCAGCTGTGCTAGCTGAGTCAATCCTGTCCCTTTTAAAAAAGCACTTGCCAGACACAGGTAGGGTTTGGTGTAAGCAGCTCTCACCCGCTGTGCTGCTCTCTGAAGTCCAGCTGTTCTGATAGTGTAGGTAAAATGGCCCTACCCCACTCTCTTCTGGAGAGGGGATCTCAACCCCCCAACCCTTCTGTCAGGAAGCCCTCACAGAAAGGCAAGTCATTGTTGTATCTGGGGCCCACCTCTTCTGTGTTTTTTCTTTGGCACATGGCTGGGATTAAAAGTCTAAATCTTAAAGGAGCCAGCACTCACCTCCTCTCCCTCCTCCAGATTAGAGTGTGGCTGCACTCTGACTAGTGCCTTTTGTCCCAGAAAAACAGTCTGCCCTCCTGCACGATTCTCAGAATCTATGATATGTTACCTCGAAAAACAGGGACATGGTTATCTACCCTCTGGGCCCACCTTTGTCCCCTTCTGATGAAAAGCCATTTGCTGGTGCCTGCAGGGTCCTTTGTCCTTGGAGAGGCAATGTATCCTCTTCCAAGTGTACTCTAGGAAGGGGAATGATCTCTCCCAGTGTGACCCAGGAGATCCCTACACCACTTTTTACATGCTCCTGGGCCAGAGACCTCCCTGCCTCCAGGAGCCCATGCTACAGATCCACTCTAGGTAAATTCATGCACTTCCAAAATCAGAGCTTGGGCTCTACTCACTGACTGCAAAATACCTGTGACACTCAGATCCTCCAGCTTCCCAGTCTGTGCTCCATGAGGTTTCCTTCTTGAGCAACCTGAGACCACACTCTCTCAACCCCTCTCTCCTTTTTCTCCCCTTGCTGAAAGTGTTCCCTCCCCCAATCCACATCCGTGCACCTGCCACACTGTCTTCCTCCAACTGTGGCGATCCTTCTTCCCAACCTCACATTGATTTCTTGGGTGTTCCTATTGATCTGACCTCCGTACAGCTGTGTTCAAGGGACAGGGAAACCCCAGGGTCCTCCTACTTCTCTGCCATCTTAACTCCCCGCCACCCGACATGTCATTTTAAATGGACACGTGTAGATATTTCGATTTCAGACATTTTCGCCTTCTGAGTTGCAAAGTATCAACAACCACAATAAGCTACTTCACCTGTACTCCAGCAACAGAATAAATGATACTCCTTTTGGTATTACTACCCTAATGCATTTTAAAGTCTTGATTTTCACATTTTTGAATGCTCTTTTTTATTAATTAAAATTGCTCTGGGCTTATGTAGATGATGTTCTGGACCTATCTATGGTATAACATGCAATGAAAGGAACCAGCAACAGGGGAGCCCTGAGGGACTGCACATAGACCAGAACAGCTCATGGAAGATAAAACATAGGAAACAAAGTGCACTTGGAAGCACAGTTTAATTTTGTCATGTTCTTGGCACCTGGTTTTTCAATTAATGCTGTTTCTTGAGTTTTGAAAGAAATCACACACATTTTTGCTCTAGGAGCACTTAGAGCAAGAACAGCATCAACCCATTTCTAAAAATATTTCCCAGTGGATAAACTGTTAAGAAAACATGTTTGTATTCACACTTTGAGTAGAAATATTTACTATTCAGACTCTGTACTGGAAATTTTTTAAATCAAGTTACTAAATTGGCTTTTTGTGAAATGATGACCAAAATTAGGGTACTGGGTCACCACCTTTATAGCTAAAGCAAATATTCAAGGATTCCAGAGCATTGAAAAAGTCCCTACTGAAGCAACTTACATTGTACTGAGTTTTGTTTAATTTGAAAGCACACTATTTCATTAGAAGAACGTGTTAGAAATTAGTTCCTAAAAATCTGAAGGACAATGAATATTTGATGATATATTGAAGCTTTAATGAAAGACTCTTGCATTCATTAAAAAATGAGCTCAGACAGTTCTAGTTCTGTGGATGGATGAATATCTGAGCTGATTGGCTTAATGTCACTATTGTTTTCCCTACTCAAACCTAACATTCTGTGTATATTTTATATAATTCTAGCTCTGAAAATAATTTTTTAAAAGTGTAGACGGGATACTTAGCAGTCTTTGAAATTAGGTAAAGTAATGGCTCAGCTCAGCAAGTCTTTACCAGCTATCAGTTAAACCCTTATTTCATGTTCTATCAATCCTACCTTGAAACTTTTGACTTCTTGAGTAAATGACTGGACTTTAAAATAGGACAATTTACCCATTCTGGATAGTGTTAGAAATAAAGGAATAAAGGAAAATAGTTTTGTTCATTCTTTTCTTGCAGCTTTAGAGTTATTTAGAGTAGGATCATCTATTTATTTATTTTTTTAAAAAAATATTTTATTTATTTATTTGACAGAGAGAAAGAAAGTGAGTGCATGTGCAAGCACAAGCATGGGGAGCAAGCAGGACAGGGAGAAGCAGGCTTCTTATTGACCACGGAGCCCGATGTGTGGCTTGATCCTAGTACCCTGGGAACATGACCTGAGCCCAAGGCAAAGCTTAACCAACTGAGCCTCCCACACACCCTAGAGAAGGATCATTTAACAAACACATTTTTTGGGCAGTGATTTTTGTTTTTACTGTATGCATCATCACTGATTTTTGCTGTTTAACTGTTCGGTGTTTAGCTTATTCAGTGCTGCCTGATAAACCTTTATTTTATTTCTCTTCACTTAGCTGTCATGAGACTATTTCCAAGGATGATAAAACCAAGGGAGTTTGAAAGGCAAATACAGGTTCATAAGCTAGCCTGCTTTATGACACTTAAGACCTTGATGTGGTTCCTAGGTAACAAGCTACCTGCAGAGAGTCATTCTTGATTCCAACACCTATGGTTGGGTTGGGGCAGGGTGCTAACACAGTACAGGCTGGCCAAAAAATTGGGAGCAAATCACTGTAGTTATTTATCATTTACTTTTTTTGTTGTTTTGGGGGAAGAATTTTGTTTCATTTTCACAGAGCTTTGGAAAAAGGATGATATATTTCTGCATTACTTAGCATAGAGAACCTGTTGTTGACATAGTTTATATTATTGCAATTTCGTTTTCATTTGAAACTTTATGTTTTCTTATATTACATTTCCCCAAGATTGGATTGTACCAGGATTTATGATAAGTTCTGAGAAATAGGTGGAATATTTCTCTACTGGTTTACAGATCATTTGAAAATAAATTTCTGAAGGACTGATTAATAGACTTCAAGACATTATAAGCAGAACATTTTATGATGTTTTTAAACAGCAAAAGGCCATGTAATAGGTTCCCCCCCACTTCTAATCTCTTCTTCCCCCATCCATTTTTCCCTAAGGAGGCTCCCCACCCAGCCTGGAGCCCAGTGTGGGTGGGGCTTAACCTCATGACCCTGAGATGAAGACCTGAACTGAGATCAAGAGTCAGATGCTTAGCTGACTGAGCCACCCAGATGCCCTTTCTCCTCTCCTTTTTTTGAGGCCAAATTGAAGCAGTGGAACAATGAGAGTAAGAGAAGGATTGTGACTAAGTGGTCGGCAACAATTCTTCAGCACTTCAGCACTCTGTGTAAATACAATAATAGACAAAGAGCCAGAGGCCCAAAGGCTACTTACCAGCACACCAGCCATTCTTTAAAAAAAGATTTATTATTTATTTGAGACACACACAGAAAGTAGGGCAGGGGAGAGAGAAGTGGAGGGAGGGGTAGAGGGAGAGAATATTCAAGCAGACTCCCTTGCTGAGTGCAGGGTCCAATGTGAGGTTGTCTCACAACCCATGAGATCAGGACCTGAGCCAAAACCAAGAGTCAGACACTCAACCGACTGAGCCACTCAGGCACCTCAGGACCTCAGCCATTCTTATTAAGCAATGCCAGAAAATCCAGAAACACAAAGTCAATATTTCTAACTAGTCATCAAAGCTACCAGAAACAAGCTTTCAGAACTTTTCTTCTATATCTGCTTCCTTTCCTTTTTCTCCCCATTCTTCATTTTTTGGGCAGGGGCTATTTATTTTCTCTTATCCTGTTCTGGCTAATTTGCAGGTTGCTTGAGTTGGAAAGGGTTAAAAAAGCTTGAAGTGAATTTTGGAGAGGAAATGAAAAGAATGGCCAGAGATTAGGAAAGAGGTAACTGGGAGAAACACAATTCATGAGACCCTCTTGGACTTTGGGGGAGTCCTCATTAGGGAGGAAATAGTGGCTTCACTTTGTGGAACAATTTTATTTAGGACTTTGGGGGCAAACTGTAATGTTTTTCCAAATTGTAATGTAATTTCCAAACTGTAATGTTTGGAAATCACTAGAAATATTTTTCATAAAAATTAAAATATCATAGTTTCATATATTAATATGATGAAATATAGTAAAAATCTATTATATATAGGGATAAATGGCATGAATTCTATCATAACATAAGCACCAGAGAGTTAATAATCAGAGTTCATCAGAGTAATCAGAACAAAAATTTAAAGGGCCTTAATATGACAATGTAAGCCTCACAAAAAAGAAGTAGCTTAATAGGATTAATAATCCAAGCTATTTTTTATGCTGTCAGTTCAAATTAAGAAGAAAAAGTAAATGAAGCATTTTTGCTAAAATATCATCACAAAGGGAAAACAAATTTACCTCCTAATTCCTGGTAGAATTTTTCTTCTTCCCTTTCTCCCATCTCTTTGAGATGATATCTGAAACTCAATAGAACCTTATAATGAAAGAATAATTTACTGACGGTAAACCACTTTTCATTCACTAAATAGATTTGAAAATAGAAATTCACTAGAACTGATAATTTCAGGGATCCTGATGCCAGGAATGGGTGACATCAGCCAGGTTTTTGTGTGAATATCTTCAATGGCTGTTCAGGCTTTTGGGGTTTAGCCAAAACCGAAACATGTTCTCCATGCTGTTGCGTTTTACATTCTGGGTTCTCTGGTTAGTATGACTACATGCTCTATAAAAGAGGTAGAGAAGACAAGGGAAAATCCAGCAAGGGAAAATAAAGTATTTGACCACTGTTCTATGTATGGTAACAATCTTCATGATGTCCCCAAATGACAGAAACATCAAAGCAGAATTAGGGTGAAGAAACCCAAGCAACATGGAGCTTCCTGTTCATCATGGGTAGTGCCATTTAGTGTCAGTCAGTAATCTGTTGAATGAAAAAATGAGTGGCCAAGCCAGGACACAAACTTAGCTCTAACTCTCTAAAGCAGCTGTTTGTAAAACCAAATATCCAGAACTATAGGGAAGTGAAGGAAATAAATGTAAGGTATGGCATCTTCCCTTAAGATACTATCTATGTCTGAGAACTTTACCTTCTTTTTGGGGTTTGCTATCTTGGCTTTGATTTTTCTCCCTACTTTGGACAACCCAAAAGTACTTGATTTAACGTAGTAGCAATGCTAGAGCTGAAGGAGCATTTCTTTAAGTGTAATTTATTAAGATAAAATAATAAATAGTTACTTATAAATACTAATGTATTTGTTAAGATATTAATGAAGATTTCATAGCACATCACAGCTTTTCAATAGTTTGAATCTTCACATTATCTGAGTACAAAACTGAACTCTCAATTTTAGGTTTGGAAGGGGATTTGAGAAACTAGGGATGTGCATTTTCCCAAGCATGAAAGCATTGTTTCTTCATCTGCTCTTGCCGTGCATTATTTCCTAATTTAAAAGTGCAGTCTTCTGTTGCTTCTATGTATTTTGTTTCACAGGATGGCAAAGGAGAGAGTCAAAGGGAATGTTCTTTGGTAAGAAGAGAGTTTGTACCCTTAAATCACTTATCGTTAGTCACTTTGGGATCCTTGAAAGTGTAATACATGTTTTGAAATGGATGCCCTGCCCAGATAACTGCTTCTTCCTTTCAGTTCTTTTAACTGCTGTTAGTAGAATCTCAAAGATCCATGAAACCCGTCACTCTTTACTTATGTGATATCAAACTGTGAGTTGTGTGATTACATGTTATATTACTTATCTTAGAGCTCTGAGGTAGCATTTTGGAATTTATTGGGGAGGACTCTAAAGGGGGTTATGTTGAATATGGCTACTGTGAAAAATTCTGCATAAGCAGAATGACAAGGCTGTAATGCCTGTGAATCTGAATTAAGAGTTCTCATTTATAGAGAGTCAAAGACATACCAAGAGATTCCCCTGGTTCTCTGTGGTTAAAGGCATCCTGTTTGAAAGTTATATAGAAGTCAAACCAGATCTTGGATTTGAATCACCAATTATCTGAGACTTTTTATTCCCTTACTTGTTCGATGGGCATTAGAATGTATTTTGGAATGACTTCTCATATTGAAACATTTAACAACATAAAACTTTTCATTTGTTAGGATATCAGTGGAACTTTATGCTTTTCTTTAAGATGTGTAGTGTCCATAGAAGAAGGTAAATAATGCACTCTGTATGAATTATAAATTCAAAACCATGTGAATTTCAAGTCAAATCCAGTTACTATTTTAAACAGATAAAGTGATAGCATGGACAGAGGGTAGGTCCAAAGACTACAAATCCTTTAATACAAGGAGTCTAGAGGACTTATAAATAACTAACGAAAGTAAACTTTTTATTCATATAACAGAAAAAAATGAGGAATAAACAGAGAAGAATACAAAATGGCTCATTCATATAACTTTGGCTGCAATATTGTGTACAATGGTTGCTACTTAAGTTTTGATCACAAGAATGCTGTCAGGAGTACATAGGAGCTTTTTTGACCTACACAGGAATTTTGATGAGTTACCTTCCAAACACCCGATAAGAAAACTTTGTTATTGTAGCCTTACAGGTAAAAGCCAGATCAGGGATTAAAAGATGAGAAAAGAGCCTTGAGGTAATGGGGGACAAGTCCAGTCGTGGATGCAGAATGAGATTAATAGCAAAAGGCCGTGGAGATCTGTACTAGAAAAAATTTTGGTTGTTGAATATATTTATTAACCATTTATAAGACAAAGTAGATAGGGGCGCCTGGGTGGCTCAGTGGGTTAAAGCCTCTGCCTTTGGCTCAGGTCATGATCTCAGGGTCCTAGGATCAAGCCCCGCATCGGGCTCTCTGTGCAGCAGGGAGCCTGCTTCCTCCTCTCTCTCTGCCTGTCTCTCTGTCTACTTGTGATCTCTGTCTGTCAAATAAATAAATAAAATCTTAAAAAAAAAAAGACAAGGTGAATAAAGGAGTGATATTATTCAGTGACCCTAAATTTTCAGTCCAATAAGGATCCATAAGGGACTCCAGCAAGACTTAACAAAACTAGGCAATTGGACAATATGATGAAGATGAAATTTGAAACAGGCAAGTGTGAGGTGATGCACATCTGAAAGAACAATTTAAGTTAATCATACACAGTGATGGATATTGAATTAGCCATAACCTTCCAAGAAAAAGATCATGAGCTTTGCTCAATGTGCAACAATGCTAAAAATAAGTCACTGGAAGAGGAGTGAGAATAATATGGAAAATATTAAGGTGTCATTATATAAATTGACAGCATATCCTTGTCTAGAATATTATGTTGAGTTTTTGTCACCTCATCATAAAAATGGAATGGAAGAAACAGAAAAATGTGCTGAAGGCCAGCTAAACTGATTAGAAATATAGGATAAGCTTCATTATGAAGGGTATATTTTTATGTCGCATTTAAAGATCTCCTGTTGTGAAAATTCTATAGTGATATGAAGGGCATTTTTGACTCTCATCATCTGAAGTATACCTATTAAAGAGAAAGTAAGGACTCACATTTTGCACTGTAGTTTTTA
This sequence comes from Meles meles, assembly GCF_922984935.1. NCBI lineage: Eukaryota > Metazoa > Chordata > Mammalia > Carnivora > Mustelidae > Meles > Meles meles. Next base: position 84,389,027 of record NC_060071.1, on the reverse strand, counting down.
GATTTAGGTAATTGACATTTTTATCCTTAAATAGTGTCTTATGTCCATTGAAAGTAGTATAAGTTGGTGGCATTTTTTGGAGGAAAAAAAAAATCTTGGAACACGCCTCTTTTCTGGACCAGATCTGATGTTTGCCTGCACTTCATTTTTTTAGTGATAATTGGTATTCACATGATAATTACAAGTCACTACATGATCTTAAAACACTTCTAAAATCAGAAAAAAACCCCTAAACAAACAAAAAAATTCAAACAGGTTTTATTCAATATAGCTGAAAAAATAAAATTTGACCTATTTTCCTAAAACTTGGACATTGATTTTTGGTCTACTAACTTATTAACCAAAATGTTCACTTTCTCATCATATTCCATCCTTGGCTACCAAAGATAAGTTATTATCATTGTTTTCTAGTCTCTGTTTAACCTCCAAGTCCCATCCAATTTAATAAAGAATAAAAATGAGATAAAGATAAAACAACATGGGCGCCTGGGTGGCTCAGTGGGTTAAGCCTCTGCCTTCAGCTCCGGTCATGATCTCAGGGTCCTGGGATCGAGTCCTGCATCGGGCTCTTTTGCCTGCTTTCTCCTCTCTCTCTCTGCCTGCCTATCTGCCTACTTGTGATCTCTCTCTGTCAAATAAATAAATAAAATCTTAAAAAAAAAAGATAAAACAACAAATGAGACCATCTCTTATTGGCTGGGGACTTGTGTGGGAGGGAGTGGAGGCGGGGGAATGAGGGTTTCTATCTCCATTATTATTTTTGTATATATACACATAGCCCTGACTGTTAGAACTTACTTTGAAGGAGGACTGACAAAAATGTTCAAGATGAACTTAAAAAGAGCTGAATCTAGTACGTGGTAGCAAGAGTAGTAATAAAGTTTGACTGAGTATTGACTCAAGAAACATTGGCCACTGAGAAATCAGTTTCATAATGTCTGCAGTAGCTTTGCTCATACTTTCCTTTCCTAGGAAAAACTATTTATATAACAAGTAACCTCTTCCAAAATGACAAAGAGATCATTTATTGCTTCAAAGGATAATCTCTTCCAGCATACAGACCTCAATGGTCCTTTCTATAAAGTAGATGAAATGTATTTCAACATTTATTTTTTTCTCTAAAACATTATCTGTGTTGCTCTTGTACAAATAATGAAGACCAACCAGATGAGAACTAGCAAAGTCCATTTATTCAGACATTACTATAACAAGGGGATCAGCCATTTATGTTACTGGTGTTTTGGTAGGGACTTAAAGGCAGGCAGGGGATTGGAAAAGCTTTCTGGTGGCAAAAGGGGAAGGCTTCAGATGTGTTCTAACTGGAGGCTGTTAGCATGGAGAAGATGTAGGTAAGATAACTGGAAGTGGGGCATCCTATGTGGTTGGTTAAGGGCACATATTTGTTTTTTTCTTCGTTGGCCCTACTTTGGTAGCAGGGACAAAAATTAGAGAAGCTGTCAGTTAAGACCTGTATGTTTGGGGCTGACTGTTACCGGGTTCATCATTTAGCTTCCTCGTTTGTTATTAGAGATAGCAGTCTGACTTGTAAGAGGTGGGCTATTGTAGATAATGAGTTGGTTTCCTTGGCAAGTTGTTTCAGGTTGTAGGTAAAAGTTCTGTTTTTATATATGGCCTGGCCATTGTCCATTTGTACATTCAGTCTCTCACTGCATAAAACAAAAAATGAAGTTTACATTTTCAAAGAATTGAAGTCTTGAAAACATCAGACTTTGAGTTTTGAATAGATTTTTACTTTTCTAATGCTTGAAATAGATCATCACTAAGTAAGAAAACCTTTGGAAGTCTCAGATTTTGCCTTGCTTGTGCTTTGGGTAAGAATTGACTTGAGTACACAATTTTCATTCAAATAAACTAACTAAAATTATAAAATATGTAGTTGAAAATATTACTGTATTTGAATAAGAAAAAAGACTATCGTATGTTTACAACTACCTCTGTGCTTTTGTTTTATTAATTAAAGAGCATAACTTTGAGTCAAATCCCTTTATATATAGAGCTAACTTGAAAGTTGCCATCAAGGCACCATTTTGGAAACTGTTTCAAGGATCTTACTCATATTCTAACTGACTGAAGGAGTTTGCACAGCTTCTCAAGTGCCCTAGTTTCCTCTGAAGGATACAGTGTGAACCAGGAAGATCGGCTGTAGCAATAAAGAACCTTGACTGGTGGGTTAAAATAATATTCAGTATCCTAGGTTGAATGGTATAAAGCAAGCAGAAAGAGCTAATTTTTTTCTAGGTGCTAGCACTGACATTTAGCCATGTATAATGTACTAAAACAATTAACTAAAATATACCGTTCCTGAAATGTGCTATAACCAAATGCACTATATTTTTCATATGATTTGCAATTTCCGTGGAGAGCTCATTTGGATTACGTTTATAATATTCATTTAGCAAACTCCATTAGCAATGTTTACAAGTGCTTATGGATCTGGTAAATGAGTTTGCGGATATGCTGTGAACGAAGATAAATGCATCCATTTGTGTATGGGATCTAATTCATAAACTCATTCCAATCAGGCAGAGTGTATAGCACATTAAACTCTAACCTGGGAGTCTGGATTCCTATATGGTTTCCACAGTGTTTCCTAAGATGACCTAATCAATTAACTTTTTTGCTTCTTGATTTGCCCTAAAGGATAAAACTCATTGCAAAACTGGATTAATACAAGAAGCTGAGCATAAAAATCCACAGGCAAACAAACAAACAAACAGATCAATACACAGAGAGGTATTTGATTCAACCTCTTCCACGTGTTTCGTGGAAAATTGTTTCAGCACACTCAGGTTCCTAGAATGCTAATCATGTTAAAGTGAATGTAACTTTTTGAATTATCGTGGTAACCTGAAAAGGATTCTGCATATCACAAAAAGGCCTAATCTAAAAAATGCAAGTGTTCTTATTTGGAGTGGCTGATTTCTTGTTGGAAAATGTCTAGAGTCCTGTTAGAAAGGAGAACAAAGGTCCTTTGTTAGATTATTAATGATTTGCCTGAACTGTGGATCTGCCATTTCATGAGGTCCAGATTATTAGGTCATTATTCATGCTGGGTCTAGATGGGGATAGGGATGTGGTACCTGAGGAGATAATATTGGTCAGTGATACCCAGACTTATATAGATCTGCCAGGATTAGGAAGAAAGCCTATAATAACTATAGTTAATATTTATTTAAAAAAATTTTTTTTATATTTTATTTATTTGACAGAGAGAAATCACAACTAGGCAGAGAGGCAGGCAGAGAGAGAGGAGGAAGCAGGCTCCCCGCGGAGCAGAGATCCCGATGTGGGGCTCGATCCCAGGACCCTGAGATCATGACCCGAGCCGAAGGCAGAGGCTTTAACCCACTGAGCCACCCAGGCGCCCCTATAGTTAATATTTATTGATTTTTACCATAGGTTCTCACCATTTTACATGTAATTCTAATCCTTACAACCATCCTATCAAGAAAGGTACTGTTATTTTTTATCTTCATTTTACAAATGAAGAAACTAAGGCTTGGAGAAGTTAAGTATTGTGTCCTAAGGTCACATAGCTATAAAGAAGCAGTTTCAGAATTTGAACACAGGCTTTTTGACTCCTGTTCTTTACCAGTACATGGCAGATAACTGATATTTTCCCTAGAACTTACACTGAGGTACAAAACTGGCTGAAATAGAAGAATCAGCAATCTTTCCCAGGGTTATATAGTTTTCTTTTGAAGTAAAAGTTCTGATTTTGGCTTGCTAAAGACATAGGGTATAATTTCTCATCTTGAATCTAATTAATATCCAGGACCCAGAAATTCAAATCATCTTTGGTATGATAAGAAACTTATCAAACAGTGCCATCCAACGAGAATATTTTCTTGTCTTTTTTCAAAATCAAGTTGGGAATTTCAGTTATTATTTAAAATTTTTTTTCACAAATATAGTTTTTTTTTTCATAGAACACAGATGCTCTTAACTCCCTAGCAGTCACCATCTGTACCTCAATTTACATTTCCCAAAACACTGCTGACATCTGTTTAAATGCCAATCTCTCCCCAACTTAGTAGGATTTTAGCTCAAAAGTGATATCCTATGAGCGATTTGGAGTTTCAGAGTTATACTGATTTTAATCAAGATGCTCAATGGCTACAGATATATAACCTTTATTTGTCCCTTTAAGATTTCCACAAAATGCAGGCCAGTATTGATAGTCATCTGTCATTTCCAGGAGAATGTGGAACTCTTTTGCCAGGCTAGACATTTTTTCTCTAGGACGAGGAAGGGAAAGTTTCTGAACTGTCATGGAGAAAATTCTGGATGATTAGCAGTTCTCTCAAAGAATCACTGCCCCTGATTCCTTGCTGTTGGTTGGTATTCCTTCTATTCAGAGATGCCTGACTTTCTTTGATGAATCATTATATGAGGGCAGGCATAGAACATATGCCTGGGGATAGACACCATGTAGGAATGGGGATGAAAGCTGGCTGAACAATGGGACTGAGAAGATACTCATGAGCTGTGAGATACTAATTTTTTTTTCCCAAAGATTTTATTTATTTATTTGACAGACAGATCACAAGTAGGCAGAGAGGCAGGCAGAGAGAGAGAGAGAGAGAGAGAGAGGGAGAGGAGGAAGCAGGCTCCCTGCCAAGCAGAGAGCCCAATGTGGGGCTTGATCCTAGGATCCTGAGATCATGACCTGAGCCGAAGGCAGAGGCTCTAACCCACTGAGCCACCCAGGTGCCCCTGATTTTTTTTTTTTTTAAAGAACATATAAAAATTATGTCCTTAAATGAGTATTGTTCCTTTACAATATGCATCCAGGGAAATGATAAACTTATAAATCTAATAGTGTTATAATTATTCAAAACATTCTTAGAGTTACTTTGAAGTCAGTGGCATTTTTAAAAAAAATTTTTTCAGGGATGTCCAGTTTTTTTTTTTTAAGAGAAAACTGGACAAATCCAGTAGTCATCTGGAATGTAGTATTGCTATGAAGTGGGTTTTAGGGGCCACTTTTCCCCAACTGGTTCATAAACTGATTCTAAGAAGGTAATTTTATTTTTTATTTATTTTAATTTTTGAGTTTTTAAAATATTTTATTTATGTGTGTGTGAGAGAGAAAGAGAGAGAGAAAGAGGCAGAGTACATACAAGCAGGGGGAGTGACAGGCAGAGGGAGAGGGAGAAGCAGACTTCCTGCTAAGTAGGGACTGTGGTGTGAAGCTTCATCCTAGGACCCTGGGATCATGACTTGAGCTGAAGGCAGATGCTTAACTGACTGAGCCACCCAGGCATCCTCAAGAAGGCAGTTTTAAAAGATGAGTTTTAAAAAAAGCATAAACAATGGAAGCAACAGGGGACTAGGTATGTAACCCTTGAGAAGAATTCTTCATTTAGAAGTATAAATTTGCGGGATGCCTGGATGGCTCAGCTGGTTCAGTGTTCAACTCTTGATTTTAGCTCAGGTCATGATCTTGAGGTCCTGGTATCGAACACCACATCAGGCTCCCTGCTCAGTGAGGAGTCTGCTTCTCTCTGTCCCTCATCCTCTGCCCCTCTCCCAAATAAATAAATAAATCTTAAAAAAAATAAGTATAAATTTGGTTTTATTTGTATTTTGGAATCACATGGATCTGGGCTTTAGATCTGACTTCATATGTTTCAAGATCTGTGACCTGGATTGCTTAACTATGTTAAACCTCAGTTAATTTCCTCACTTGTGAAATTGAGATAGAGTATCTACTATAGGATAGTGGGCATTGTGAGTAGTAAAGAGGGTAGTATATGTAAAATACTCTGCCCAGTATCTGGTGTTAGCATTCAATAAAATTGATGCCAACTCATATCCTCCTTCATACCCTCAAGGGGTGTGTGTGTGTATGTGTGTGTGTATAGCTTCTAATCTCATGAAATGACCTGTGATATATTAGAAGGACTTGGAGCAACCATTTATTTGGCTATAATGGTTCTAGACAAATCATTTAACTTTTAGGGTCTTGGCTTCCTTTTGTGCAAAGTGGGTATAATAATACTTCTCTTGCTAGATTACCCTGAATATTAAGGATAATGTAAAGAATTAAGAGCATTAATTATGATTATTGTGGAAAAGCTATTAAGATAATAGCTTTTTAATGGGGTCCAGATTGTTCTACAAAGATGATTATAAATTTAATACGGTACTCATACTTGTATTTTAAAACTGATCAAATTCCAAGTTGCAACTTGGGAAATACCCAAGATGGCAAATATCTCTGGGCATGGCTCCATCACACCTGGATTTATTGATTTCTAGGCTGTAGAACTAGAATATCATAGGTTAGCTTGTTCCACTTATATTTCTGAATGTATTTCACAGGACTCCTAACGTTACCAACATAGGGCTTTAGGTGAACTGCAGAGCCCAGTGGAGCACCGCTTCTGTGGCTAGAAGCTTTTTCTCATCTGTAGACCAAGATATTAGAGAGGAGTTTCAGTTATGAAATATTTCAATGAATTTTTTAAAATGAAAATTTTAATAGAGACAGGGCATTATTTTGTTCCCAATCCAGTGTTAAACTTCCCCCAAGTCTTCAAGAAATTCTTATAACAAAAGAAAATCAGATCCTGTACCAACATTTCTCTTTCAAGAGGACAGAATATTCATATTTTCTTTCATTTTGTTTGGCAAAAATGTCTCAGTTAAAATGAGATGTCTGACTCATTTCTACAGCCAAATATTTCTGAAATAAAAGTTTGGAGTTACAAAAATAAAAAAAAATCAAAATCCAATTCAGTTCTAAAATAGGCTTAAAACTTGCTGATTTAAATCAAACCAAAATGTTTAGGAACAAAATTGTAGTTAAATAAGTAGTTTTCAAAAAAATTTTTTTAAAAAGAGTGGAATCTTCTCCTCACATTGAATTTTACAGAGTCCAAAATTGGAAATGGGTAAAAGCAAGGCTACTATGATTAAAGAAGGAACAGAGAGACCTACCCTTCACCTGGCTAACTTCTCTGTCCTTCCCTCCTCCATCTCCCATGATCATATGACACCTTCCCAGAAACCCCAAGACTACCAGAAACATAATTTGGGATTTGTTACTCTAGATATTCCTTTGGTTTCATGTATTACCTTTGTTAAAAAATAAATAATAAATACAGCAGTCTTTTTGTGCATAGAGCCCTAATCCTGTCAAATTGAGTAGGCAGGAGACAGGCATGTTTATACCCTGACAGCTCAGTTCTTTTTGCTTTGCCCAGTGTTTGGGAGCAGGGGTTCCGAATATAGACAAATCTGTCTGTAGGTTTGATTTCTGTTGATGGTTTAAATTTCTCCTGGTTGATCTGGCAGATTTTCTCTAATGACTTTCAAATCAAGAAGACAGGTACCACAGTCTTAAGAAGTAGCTCTACTGATGTTTGATAACATTGGCCATATTAGTACTTTCTTTTGTCAAAGTACAGTGTCAAAACAGGCACGGGGTGGGGTCATGAATGCTCTTATAAAGGGCACAGATTCTCTGTAACATATCCCATCCAGTTAGGAAAGGTTGTTTTGCCCTTAATAAATTGCCAGTGGTGGGATGGGGAATAGGGAAGAATGTTGATGTGGTTCGTGCAGGACCCTCTGGTGTTCTTTAACTGACATCTGGGTTTTAGAATCCAATTGCCAGAAACCATCTCACTCAAGGAGTAAAATTCAGTGAGTGTAACTCGTGCAGCATAACATCATGACCCTAAACCCCAAGGTCAATGAAAATTGTGGGACTGATGTTCCAAACTGGCCTGAATGCATAGGATCTGGTGGATAGAGGGAGGGAAGTGTGGAGGAGCTGCTGAATATAAATAATGAGCAAGGCTGCTGGTTTCTGACCTCCCGACTGTGTGCTAGTCAAAGTAGTCAAGTGAGAATCTAGAGATTTATCAAAGCCCCCTAACAAGGCACTTCAAGAGAGAAATACACAGCAGAGCTCTACAATTTCAGTCCCAGGGGTTTAAGGGGAAGGTGACTGTGACTCCACTTTCCGTATGCTGTGTGTCTTTGCATGAATTACTAACCTCCCTAATTAAACCATGGTTCCTTTAGCTGTAAATCCCTGAATTTCTCAAACCATGCTGAAGAATCAGTTTTTTTTAAGTTACCAGTTCATGTAGAGACTATATATGTATTTGTAGTATAACACAGTAAAAAGAATTCCTAGAAATACTTGAACTTTTTTTTCTTAAATTCAACAGACATAAAATGATTCTGTCAAATTGTTTTTCGTTTCTAAATATTTACTCTCAATTTCTATAGTATATTATTTTATACTGCAGACCAGTAAAAATTTGTGGACTAACACCTATATGTGAACCAGACTTTTTAGGATCGTTGGTACAGACATTAATGGTACCCACTTTATATAGGGGTATTATGAGGCTAAGTAGAATAGCGCATATATTTGACAACCATTGTCATAATTTTTATATTTCATATAGGTTTAACCCTTGGAAAGTCATTTTATCACTAGTAAATCCCTACCTTTGTAAAACCATAACAACACAGAGGTTTTCATAAAGAATACATAGGAAGGAGAGAGAAAGAATGGTTTAAATCAACCTCTCTTGAGAGACTGAGGAATGGCAGGTCTCAGGAACACCGGATGAGTGTTCAAGTTTTGAGAGCCAATCCATGTGCAAAGTACATGGCCTGGGGCTGCTACTTGAAAAATGTGAAGTGAAGGCATCCAAACTAGGGCCCCTCTCTGGGGCAGAGATTCGTATCTGCTGCATAGTTAGTGTGATACTCTGGTGATTATTTGTGCCCTGGATTTCATTCTCCTTTTTAGAGTTGCTGGGTAGCTGACCAGCACAGTATTTAGCACTTGGTTTTAGAGGCACACAGACCTGGGTTTGAAGGTTTCCTCCTTATTGCTGGTGTGACCACAAATGAGGTTATTTATGTTCTCCAGGCTCCTGTTTTCTCCTGTGTAAAGTGGGGGCTGGTAATAGCACCTGGATTCTTAGTGCTTCAAAAGGATTAAATGAAATAATTAAATGAAATAATTTTTGAACAAGTAATGGTAGTCTAAGGCCAGAGTGGGCAGCTCAATTTTAGCTAAGGGACGCTAGCATATGGCTGGATTTTGCTTGGCATGATGGACAGAAGGGGCCGGTGGCAGCAGCATAACCCTCTTAAATACAGTGGAAGAAAAGAATCCCAAACCTTAGCACCAATTTTAAAAGGCTTCTGACCCTTAAATTATGACTTTCCCTGTAGCTATCTAACACTCTCTCTCCTTCCCTTCGCCCCAGCTGTGAAAGATATGGTTATAATATGGAAAAATGAATCGAAGTCTTGAATACATCATCTAAGGTGAGGAAAACGGCAGGGGTTGAACAGAAGTCTGGGAAAGCAGGAGCCCCCTTTCTTCCCTCTCTATACAGTGTGCTGAGACTATTTGTGATTAAAATTCTTAACACGATTTCAAAGCATCACCTTCCTAGGTAGATGACATGCAAAGGCAGCACAGAGATTGAGGAATGATCTGACTCAAGTGGCTCATTTGTAAGAGCTTGAGTAACACTCCATAATGAATTTGCTATTTACTGATATAGCAGTGCATTCATTTGGCATTAATGGGCAGGGCCAATGTACAGTCAGTTATTTTATTTAAATTCAGGATTTGGTACCAGGCAACTGAATTGCTGCAGAAGGAAAGTGATATGCCGGTTTCCAAAGGTTCTTACTGCCATACAATGTCGTAGCTGAAAAATAGAGGATATGGAAAATAGCATGAAACTGTAAATATTAACTAATGATAATAATGCTGCTGCTGCTAATAACACATTTTATTTGGAAGGTACATTTAGTGAAGGGCAATTTCCTGAAAAGTTATTAGCCCACAAGGGGTGAACTTAAGGCATAAGACTAGCCAATGTGGCTCCCAAATACTTTTCCTAACTTACACAATTATGGGGAAAATTTCATGGGGTGTAATTTTTAATGAAGCTTCAGTAGACTTTAATTTCACCCTACTCTCATCCCTAAAGTCCTTTTTAGTTATTTCGGGAGCTCTTAGACCAGGTGGTGTCTCATGTGTGCCCTAGAATGAACCACCTCAGGTGTCCTAGTCTCCTTGTTGAAGGACCTTGACATTACTTCCTTCCTGGTGGCCTCTGTGAGAATACTGCCCTGCCAACACACCTTCCCTTCCCTTGCGGGACTGTCTAGAGCATGTAGGTTATGGTCTGTGGCAGAGCTGGCTAAGTAGCTCTCTCTCACAGTCTTCCATCAACATAGATATCCATGTTTCTTAAATTAACCTCTTTCTTACAGGGCCTCAAAATCAGACCATTAGTCTAGGTTTTTTTTTTGTGTGTGTGTAGGTAACAGGAAGTCAGGGGAGGATAGAGACTCTGTCATTCCTGCCTTGACTTTATCTGACTTCTCCCAGGGGCCTGCTACAAAGTCCTCATGAATATTATCTATGTAAATAAATATTGGCAAAGTAGAAAGGATCATCCAGCTCCATTTACCAAGAGCATCTGGAGCCTGTCTCCAGTCCAGAGAAGAGTACCCCTAGGATGAAAAACTGATTAAGTCATGGATACTTTATACTTTAACATGGATGAGTTTTTAAGATATTTTTCTAGGAGCATGCTTAGCTAGGAGAGGATCTGGAAAATATGGGTCACCTGAGATGGAAAAGATGGGGTTGGCAGGGCAAAATGTTGAGGGTACTGAAACCAGTTTTGACAGTTTTGCAGTTGTACTCTAAAGTGTCCTGGCTTAGTCTCACTATTAGCAAAATTTAAGAAAAGCCAGGAATGAGGTGGGCAACTGTAGCTAAAGTAGACCAAATAATGAAAAGAAAATGAAGTTCAAATATTTTCACATGAATCTGCCACTGTGCATGTTCTGCTTCAGTATTTGGCATTTCTAATGTTGGGTCTGAATCAAGACCTTTGAAAAATTGAGGATGTCCACCCATAGAGACTGATTACCACTCATTTGCTGATTATGAGAGGTTACCTCTCAAAAGTCATTCATTGCCACCTTTTGTGCATAGGTTTTGTCTGAAATTTGTGTCAGAAAAGAGCTGGAAAGGATTCCTATAATTTTTACTCTTAAGGGAATACTGTTGTCATTCTCTGAAATCTGTTTCTCTGATGTCCAGTTCACCTCTGCTCTAGACTTTGTAGGGAATGGTGGGCCTTCAAGACACATGGGAACTGTGTGTTTAAGCCTCATGATTGCCTCACTCAGTCACTCAGCCTAACTGGATCATTTCCAATGAAGTGAATCCAGGGAGGCAGGAGATATAAGTACAGTCAGGGCAAGGATTCCTTCCTTTGTCATCATCAAGGTCTTTTTAATATATGGCTTTCTTCACTCAGGGACCTCATACTTCAACAATTTTATTTACCAACCAGTATTTATCATGTAATAATGGCTTTGTTTTTCTTGTTTATTAAGATAAGCTATGCATAACTGCAAATCAGAGTTTTTGATTGACATGATAATCAGGTAACCAGTGTTATTAATGCTATAATGCTGTAAAAATTAAAACAAAGTGAAAGAAAACCTGGTATGTGTATTTGTGTTTATGTTAGTTATATGTATGTTTGCCATTAGGATTTCAAGATACTAAATATAATTCACAATGCCTGTTTCTGTTTTTACTTAATCTTTGAGGAATGCCAGATTGAGGAATGCAGGATGGAAAACTTTCTGGGGTCTGCTGAGGTTGGGAATATATGAAGAGACATATCATGCCTTTGGAGGCTTTTCCAGAGGGACTTTTGAGCTTTAGCCAACATCTTGGGATGAATGATAGGGTATACCTATTCCTTGGATAGTTCAAAACTCTGCCCAAATATCCCAAGGCTATTTTCAAGCAGTCACCAAGACTGGATGTTGAGCTGACTCTCCTTCTTACTATTCCATTTTATTTACACCACAGAGAGAATATTGGATTAAAATAGTTTTACCCAACATTAGTGAGCTGGGTAGACAAATTTAGCCTTTGTGGCAATTTCCAAGCAAGTCTTTATTCATTAGTCTTTTGAAATATGCCTTTTATTTACCTCTGGGACCTGAGGAAATAGATATTGGGACTTGGGTGACACTTCAGCCACTTCCATAAGCACCTGTTTTTTTTTGTTTGTTTGTTTTTGTTTTTTTTTTTTTCCATTTTATTTTTTCAGCGTAACAGTATTCATTCTTTTTGCACAACACCCAGTGCTCCATGCAAAACGTGCCCTCCCTATTACCCACCACCTGTTCCCCCAACCTCCCACCCCTGACCCTTCAAAACCCTCAGGCACCTGTTTTAAGTCCTCATCTCCACTGGCCAGAGAGAAGAGTGAAAACAAAATGAACGAGTTCAGCAGTTTGCCTCTGTGAAGGAAATGTCTATTAATCTCTTTGTAACTTATGAGTAGCTTTCAGAACATTCATCTACAAAATCTTGTATTGTCTTTAAAGGGATAATGAAAGCAGGATATAAATTAGGAAGTAATTTAGATTACAGTATTTTTAAGAGGACCCACTCAATTATTGACCCTTTGTAGTTAATTAAAACAGAAAAGAGACTTTCCATATGAATGATTAATTTAAAACATATATATAAAACAGGCAACTACACATAGAGGACTTTTCATAAGTGATTGTGGCTCAACTGCCTATTTAAACCAAACATACATTTGATTGTTTTTAAATATTGATGCCTTTGCTGTTATTACAAAACACTGAGTAGGAGTTCACACAATGAGGGTGACATGTGAATGTGTCAAGCTAATGTCAAAACAACAGCCTTGAGCAGCATCACAGTCTGACAGGTTTCAGAATGGAGTGACTGCTGACTGGACTACTCCGAGGCTAAATTAGGTCTCTCCTTGTAAGGACTTTGCTATTTTCTTGGGTGTGTGCAGCCTGGAGTTATGTCAGACATCACTGATTATATCCCTGTGTAGAGAGGGAGGGCATGAACTTTGCCAACGGGAGGGATGAATATGTATGGTGTTTTTCTTTGGATCAGACTGACTGTGACCTCTGCTGAGAGGGATTGTGTGACAGTATGCTTGACTCTCTTAGCATGAGGCCTGCCAAATAAAGCATCTAGGTCTCACCTTTCATATAAGGGCAATCAACCAACCAATGCCGAACTTCTTATAGCCTAGAAAGCACTTCTTTTACTGTAGGGCTGCTGAAAATGTGATTTCCTTTGCCTGGAATAGTTCTGGCTCCCCTGAAACCAGTGTAGAACTGGTCTTGTCTGACATCTATCTACAGTGGAAATCTTGGCTTAAATGCCGAATCCCAAGGACACTTTCACTGACTTCCCAAACTAACTTAGGAGGATCCCCTGATATATTGTATTAGTCAGGTCTCTCCAGAGAAATAGGACTAATAAGAGGAATACATGCGTCGTGGGGAAAGATAAGGAAATTGGCTCACAGGATTATTGAAGCTTGAGGAGTTCAAAATCTGATGAGGGGGACTGTTATGCTGGAGACCCAGGGAAGAGCCATTGGTACAGTTCAAGTCCAAAGGCTTCTGTTGGCAGAATTCTGTCTTGCTTGAGGCGATCAGTCTTTGTTCTGTTTGTTTAACAGATTGGATGAGGCCCATCCAAGTTATAGAGGATAATCTACTTTGCTCAGAGTCCATCAATTAAAATGTTAGTCTTATCCAAAACATACTGCCACAGGAGCATCTTAAATAACGTTTGAACAAATATTTGTGTATTATAGCACAGACAAACTGATGCATAGAATTAACCATCACACCCAAATAACATTATATTATCTGTCACTAGTTATGCATGTGAATATTTGCAGCCCTCACTAGGCATGAGAACATGGGTCATGTTTGTTTGTTATGTTTTTGACATGTACCCTGAACTCAGCACAAAGCCAAACACCAAGTAGACACTCACTGAGTATTTAATTAAGTCCTTATGCATTCAACAAATACTTATTAAGTACCTGTCCTATACTAAGTACTGCTCTGGTTGCCAGAGAGAAGCAGTGAACAAGATATAAAATTTCTGTCTTCTTGGAGCTTTCATTCAAGTGGGAAAATCTGAAAGTTGAGATGTTTTAATAGGGATGTGACCTGATCTGACTTTGGTTTTAAAAACACCACTTTGGCTGCTCCCTTAAGTGGACTAGATGGGACAGAAGGGAAGGGTGGGAGCAGAGAGCAATTAGGGCCTTTGTATCAATTTGGGTGAGATATGATGGTGGCTTGGACTAGGCTGGTAGAAGAGGAAGCAGTGAGGAGTTTAGAATTGAAACGTATACCGAAGGTGGAGAAAACTTTTGAAGTGATGTGAATGTTGAATATGTGTGATAGAGAAATCAGCAATGGGGCCTAAATTTTGGGTCCAAGTAACTAACTGAGGGTGGTCTCATTTAGTGCAAAGCTTGAGGGAGAAGCAGGTTTAAGCAGGAAATCAAGACTTGTCTTGGATGTGTTGAGCTTGACATGTGTGCTGATATTTGAATGGAGAGGGTGAGAGGGAGATTGAGTATTGAAGTCTAGATCTCATGGAAGAAGTCATGGGATAGGAGGTGATCATATAGGAAGTATACAGGGTTATGAAGAGGAAGGTGCTGAGGGAGAAGATCTGCCCTTGGGTTTAAGTAGAGGAGGAATGTCTAAAAAAGAGACTGAAAAGGAGTGGTTAGAGGTAGGAGGAATAGCAGAAGTGTTTGGTGGCTAGGAGCCCTGGCAAGAAAATGTTCCAGGAAGTAGGGAGAAATCATCTCTGTTTGCAGCTCAATGAATGAATTGGGCCCCAGAATATATGAAGCACTCAAATAACCCAAAGAGTTTTAAAATATGATACTATGTCCATGTGCCTATTTGGGGAGATAAGTCGATTGTATTTGACTAGAGCATTCCTTGAGAGTTGTGGTGGAGAATTTGGGGAAAGCATAGAAGAACATTTTTTTTTTCTCTTCTGGGATTAGCCACTCTGTGCTCATTAGAAAGAGGGAAAAAATACGTTTGTTTTAGCATTAATTGAGAGCCTGTTATGTAACAAGCCCTGTTTAACCCTTAATATTATAATTCTGTGAGTTTGGTCTGAAAATAAAGCTTTCAGGGCAGTAACAGTTTTATGTTTTTCTTTGTCTCATATTCTTTCATAAGAACTCCATGCAAATTAAGGACCTTGAACTGAAAGGAATAAAAGAGAAGGTCCTTCTAGAAATCTATAACACAAAGGAAAGAAATCTGAAGTTCAGATTTTTAAATTAAGATTCATAAAATACCCAAAACAGAGTCCTCTGAAGTGGAATATGGAGATGATAGAGGTTACAACACCATTAGGAGAGAACATTTATTGAGCACAATGTGCCAGGCATTTTCTAAGTACTCAGCACATATTAATTAATATTTATAGTTACCCTGATATAGCACTGTTACTCTCATCCCAGTGAGGAAACTGTAGCATTGACAATTAAGAAATTTGTCTCAAAACAAATAGCCTGTAAGTGATTGAGCCAGAATTTAGATTTAGTGTCAGGCTCCAGAGTCTACATTCATAGCCATTATGTTTCATTACTTCTGATAACCCTATGGGATAACTTCCAGAAGAAGCATGAAGTGGTATTAGCTTGGGGATCCAGTTGAAGTTCAGGAGAATGGTGGCATCAGAAATGGAGGTGGAAGCAAGATCTCTGAGATTCAATGACAGAGAATGCTGGAAGTTCTTTTCAATGAATAGAGATGTCTGAAGAGGTGAGTGGTGTGTGTGTGTGTGTGTGTGTGTGTGTGTGTGTGTGGTGAGGAAAGTAGTAAAGTCTATCCACACTTGTCAGAGTGTTTTAGCAATGCTACTAGATGCTCTGCCTAATATGTGCTCCAGTGCTTTGAAGAATAGGTACAGGCTTCTTTAAGGAGGCAGGGTGATGACAGCTGAATTTCCATGTTATATGTGTAAGGGTTTCTTTGAGGCAGGGATAATCCTGACTGCTTGGTCCATCTTGCTTTCTTCTGAAACTCTATGCATGGTCCACAAAAGAGTCTGTGTTATTATATTTTGATGTGGTTAACAAACCAACAAGCTGATAAGGTTGACAAAAAAGAGAGTGGTAAGAATAACAGGGAGTTCCCTGTAAAGGAGAAACAAGGGACGCCCATTTGTTCAGGGATTGGCCTCACCCCTTCTGCAGTTGCCCCACTCGGTTGTTCTCCCTCACTGTAACTGGGAGGATGGAGTTCACCTTCCTGAGATTCAGGAAGCCTGCTTGCTTGTGCCTGATGCCAAGAGATCTACCTGCCTTCTGTTCTCTGTGCACTTAGTGGAGAGAGATCAGGCCTCAAAAGACTTGTTGCAGCTAAAGAGGTCTCTGTTTTCATATTAAAGAAGGTCAAAATCATGGCTGCCTCATCTCAATGTATTAAAGAAAAAAACCCCACTCAGCTACTTATTTTTTTTAAAAAACAGGGAAAAGAGCTAGATTACTAAATAAATAAGTGTTACCAGAATTCAAATAGGTGATAATTGCAAAAGAAAGTCTAAATGGACTTTTATTTTGCATTGAAGAGTGAAAAAGTCACTGGTGTTTTCGGCATCATGGAGAGCCTAACCCTTTGTTTTCCAGGGTTCAGAAGAATCTTTTGGAATTCTAAAAAGCCTAACCTGACATAGCATTCATTGCTCACTGAGGGTTGAACTGGGCTAGCTGTCTCCTTTCCCCATGTTTCTTGTATTCATAGATGGTCTTCACTTGCACCTCTGGTATTGGTCATAACAGAAAGGAATAATTGCATTATCCAAAAGCATCTGCTTTGGTATAGTGAGAAAGTGGCTGGTGGATGCCTTTTTCTGTGGTGTCCCAACACCAAATTTTGCATCAAATACCTTGTTAGACTAGTTATCTTTAATACAATTAGTTGACCTTTATTGGACTCCAGCTAGATTGATGCACAGCACCATCCTAGTCTTTCAACTTGATGGAGAGGGAGTCAGTTGTGCTTCCTGCTCTCTTATGCTTACTGTCTAGGGGAGGAAATAAGTATAAGAAAGTATAAGTAATTTTAGCATAAGGTATACTGTGAACTGTAATGTAGGTATACGCTGAGTGCAGTGGGAATTATGTATAATGATAACTTAAGAGACTGCTAAGAACAACTACATATTTAATAAAATTCTGTGATGATGACCATGACAAGATGGGAACAAAAATGAGGCTTGAGGTATATTTGGCCTGTTATTTTTGAAACAATGATTCAGTTGTCTTCAATGCTGTATAAGGTTGTGGTGAGAGGCTTCGCACTTGCTCAAGCCAAAATTATGAAATGAGGTAATTGTTTAGCCTTTCAACATAAAGGTAGTCTCTAGTCTTCCTGAAAGACAGTAGACTGGGATTTGGGTTTTAACTTTGCCACTAAGTTATGTTTGCCCGTTTGTCCCTGTTTCTTGCTTTGTCTCTGTTTCTTGCTCTGTCCAGTGGATGTGAGGGCACTCTGTGAAATTGGAAATCACAGTTTATTCAATTTAGATGTTTCACTGCTTCATGTGTATCTGTCACTGAGAGGAAGAACATTCTGGGGCTGAAGCTGAGCTGTGAATTGGGAATAATTGTACCTATCTACCCACAGCATTACTGGGAGTTACCAGTGAGGGTGGAGATATGAAAGCTCTTTAACTAGCTAAAAGTATACTTAGTGTGAGGCTAGGCATAGTGCCTATACTAATTTATATTTATATAAGATCTTCAAGGATTTATATATATATTTTATTTCTCACAATACCCCCTGAAATAGGAAGATATTTTACAGGTGAGGAAACTGAATCACTGAGTGATTATGTGACTGATTGGCAATTAGAGAGTAAATTAGTAGAATAAGAACTGGATCACAGCTCTCCTAAATTGCTGCTGGGCACTGTCCCCTCCAAATGTTTTTTGGTTTGAATCACAGAATAATGGAGAACAAGTAAATTGAGAGTCTTTTAAAGTAGTTTTTCAAATGGTCTGAAAAACAAAAAAAAATGTTTTTTTTTCCATTTATGGCAGACTTTGGAGACTCATATTTATTGGGGGCCACTCAGGAGGTGATTCCTCATGGTGCTTGATTTTACTTTTTGGTGGGCAGTTGCTTTTTTTTTTTTTTTTTCTCTGCAGTAGGAAAATATTACTATTGTGAGGGTTGAAATGTGAAAACATGCTCTCAAGTGAAAATTGTATGGGGCACTTAGCATTCTGAAAAATATTTGAGTCATTTTGTTGCAGTTCTAAAATTGAATCAATGCTATATTTAATAAGACACAACAGGCCATGAATTATTGCACATTAATTCATACCCAGTGTGTTGCTAGGCACATGGCTAAAAGCTGAGTACAGTCGATGCAACCAAACATGAGTACACCATAATTCACACACCAGAGGGACCCACTGTAATTATAAAATGCTATTATAAAGCATTATTTAAAAATATTTAGATATGTTAAGTTTTATGCCTACATTATTCATGATATGTGGTAGTCTCATAAATTTAGCAGCTCATTCCCCTTTTCTCAATACCATAATTCTAAGATTTACATGTTAAATCCTAGATCTCCATTCCTCTCATCATAAGCTCCCTAAGGCTAGAAATATTATTCTGTCATTTCTAATTTTCATTTGAGAAGAAACCGAACTTTCTATAAGCAAGAAGTGTCCTACCAAGCTATGTGGAGCAACGTTTTGATTAGGTGGAATAGTGAAGACCTAGAAATTCTACTGCAGTTTCAATGGAGAGAAAATGATGGTCAGGTTGGAGGGTGTGGCTGGGCTCTCCCAAGAGGCTGCCACTGGGTCCTGAGGAATAGGAAAACAGAAGGAAGCCCTCATGTTGGTTCCATATATAAGAAGGTCGGTAGGTGAGAGTCAGTTAATTAACCCGAGTGCATGCTCTGGTGTGCTTTTATCTTTAACTTCACAAACTATGGTTCGCATTTAATATTGGTAATTGTTGATGAGGAACTTTCAGGTAAATGTAACCCATTCTACAAATATTTATACAACACTTCCTGAAGAACTATCTGGACATCGTTTCCAGTGACCCAGAAGTATAAAGGCTGTTAGGATTCCAGAGCAGGGAGCTGTGTGTCCTTACCCTCACACCTAAACACAATGCAAAATAAATATTGCTATAGTATGTACAATGAAACTTAATTTTTACATAACATTTAAAATTATGTTATTTATGAAAGAAGAAGTATTCAGTACTTAGATTTTTATACTCATTGATACTTGTGTAGCTGACTTTGTTAAAATGATTAAGAAGAGAAACACTGACCTTTTATCTCCAGTCAAATAAGATTTTCTTTTTAGTTATTATATTTTTTCCTGAAAATCTGTTTTATTCTTGCCTTACCATATTAAATTGTGATTTTATTATCTATATTATTGAATTATATTGTAACTTTACAAGGCAAGATATTAGCATAATAGCTAGACTTAAATACTATTATAAGCCAAATAAGGAAGAGTATTGCTAAAATTAATGAACTGAGTTCAATTTACATTTCTATTACCAAGACTAATTGTGAGATCTTCCACTTTGATTAGAGTTCTTAGTAAATATAAATATGCTCATATTTTTTGAGTGCTTGAATTGCTCAAGTATTACAGGAAATTAGACTTGACCAAGACATTCATCTATTCAGGCTAAGGGTGGAAAAATGAACTTCCTTAAACTTCTTTAAAAAGTCTGTTGCTACAAACTAAAGATCTATGTGGTCTTGCTCATGCATTTATTAGTTGTGATTTTTAACTGCACATGTTGTATTGAAACTTTCAGCCATATTAAAATATGTTAAAACTGGTTAGTTCCCCTCAAAAATCTACAAATCAAAGCACTGTGCTTAGGATGCTAGTTCTGTTCTTAGCCTAATGTAATGTCTCTCAAACCCCAAAGTGCATCTGAATCACCAGAGGGCTTATTAAAACACAGATTGCTGGCCCCATCCACAGCATTTCTGATTCAGTAGTTCTGGATGGGATTCAGTAATTCGCTTGTCTAACAAGTTTCCAGGTGATGTTGCTGTTGCAGGTCTTGGAACACATTTTGAGACTCAATGAAGAAATTTTTTGAATTAGAGTTACTGCTTTATTTGCTGCTGTTAGCACACTAGTTGGTATTTGTGGAGCCTGGCAGAGATAAATTGAGTCTGTGATTTATTTACTTGATGACTAATAAGGCAAGTGAATAGGTCTAGATTGAATGAAGAATGTTCAACAAGGAATACTTTCCAAGTTTCTGCCCCTTATGAGTATTAATAGGTCGAAGGCTTTCAATCACAAATGCAGTTCCTGGTTTATGAATGGCTTGTTTTCCAAAGTTTGTTGTTTCTTGTTGAATGTTCCACAGATGGCAGAACTAACTAGCAAAAGAAAAAAAAAGCCTATTAAATCCATATGTGTCTGAACCACAACACCAGTTGAACTCTTATTTTCTACTACTTCTAAGGAAATATATGTTTCAAGTTAATAATAATTAAAATTCATAAAGTAAGATGTTCAGAGTGCTTTCATATGCATATCTCATTTAATCCTCACAAAATCCTATGAGAAAGATCTTCGTTATAAAAACTTTAAAGATATGGGAGCACCTGGGTGGCTCAGTGGGTTAAGCCTCTGTCTTCGGCTCAGGTCATGGTCCCAGGGTCCTGGGATGGAGCCCCACATTACGCTCTCTGCTCAGCGGGGAGCCTGCTTCCCCCCTCTCTCTCTGCCTGCCTCTCTGCCTACTTGTGATCTCTCCCTCTCTCTCTCTGTCAAATAAATAAATAATTAACAAAAAAACTTTAAAGATATGTCCTGTGTAAGGTCATGCAGTCAGTATATAATAGAGTCTGGGTTGGAATCCAGATTCTTTGACTCTAGACCCCGTGCTCTTTTCCACTTGCATGATATGTTTAAGTGTCACCTAGGACCCTGAGACTCTGGGAACATGAGTGTGCTGGGACCCTCAGCCATTGAACCTGTCTGGTTTTTGACCCTTCCTATCTGAATTTCTTGGGCTAGCCCCTATGATTTTAGACTAGAGCTCCTACTTATTCCTTTATTCCTTATACTTTCTCTTTGACAATTTTCTATTTTGGGCCATCCTTGTTGGATTTGATCTCTAACTTACGGGGGTAACTTTTATTTGCCCTTTCCATCTGGTAATTCAGGTCCTGTTGTAACCAAGAACTGTTTAAGAGAAGACTCAGATTTCAAGCCATGAACTTCTTTGCCTTTTAATTTTGGAGTCAGGAAGTCCTCTGAATAAGTCTACTTTTGAGGTTAAAACTCAACATAGAGTGGTAAAGAAGACAATAAAAATGCCTAGTTTTGAAAAGAAAATATTCTCTTAATATCAACAGAGACTTCTCCAGCTTTGGTTCAGAAAGTTAACCATTATAAAGTTAATCATTATTACATAAAGTTAACCATTATGGTGGTAGATGAGCTAGATTTCTAGTGTGACTGATGAATTTAGGGAAAAGCCAGATTATTACAATTATGGCAGTATGTAAGGTCCCCAGTGCACCAGTGTTGAAGCAAATGGTTTGTAAGTCCTTTGAGATATTAGTTATTGGATGGTCAAAAATGTTGTAGTATCAGTTTCTAGTTACCAGCTAAGGATACCAGTCTGACAAGGCACATTCCTGGTGTTAAGAAGACTCCAGGTAGTAGTCCTCAAGGCTACTTTGTTTTTGTTTTTGTTTTTTATGTTTGTTTTTTTTTTCCCCCTATATACCTCTTGGGTCATGTAAAGATGACTTAATCTTCAGTTGTTCAAAGTGCCAATTTTACAAATACAAGGGTAGAATACAAGTAAGTCCCCCAGCAGCCTTAATTAGCACAAATATAAGTACATACCATTAAGATGAAGAAGAATATGTGGCATGTCTGTCTGATTAAAGAA
Source organism: Meles meles (assembly GCF_922984935.1). Taxonomy (NCBI): domain Eukaryota; kingdom Metazoa; phylum Chordata; class Mammalia; order Carnivora; family Mustelidae; genus Meles; species Meles meles. The sequence continues at coordinate 84,367,160 of NC_060071.1, read as the reverse complement.
ACACCAAGTGATGATGGCAGAGTGGTGCCACCAGAAACAAGGGGGCTGAGGTCGCCTTCAGGCCCATGGAGAGTTAATATTAGCCCTCTTCAGACATGAAAAATAATAATTAAACACTGCTTGTCAATTAATGCCAACTTAAAGAAAGGCCCTACACTTAGGTTAAGTGAGGAGCACGGGTTGCTTGAGAACAGCGAGAAAGGAGGAGGGAAAAGGGTATAAAATAATGGAAGAGATAAGGTGAAAAAGGAGAATAATTAAACACACATGTACTTTTACAGAGTTGGGGCACTCATATTTCTAATTAGAATTTCAATGCAGGAGCCCAATTTAACCTTAGGGAGTCTTTATATTCATGTCACTGTTGTACACAGCAATCAATCCAACTCTGGCATCTTACTTGCAAGTTGAATTTTCGTATTACATTAGTGGAGCCTCAGCCTCTTTGTATCTTTAATGGATATTTTCTTTTTTAGAGCTTTAGTGTGTGTTTTGTCTTCTAGAAAATTCTGTGCTGAGAGGAACAATAGCCACTTAGTTACTGGAATTCAAAAGAGTCAGTGACTTCTTGACATTAACCCATTTCTATCTTGACAAATGCAGTCATGGTACTTTTGGTATTATCTGCTATCATGTCTGCCTGAGTGAAGTTAGAGGAACAATCCATGTGTGTTCAACAAAACAGCCTGGTGCATTAGGCAATGAATGGTAAATAAGAGAATCCAGAATTCTGTCTCTTATGAAGTATAGTCAGCAATTAATAAGATCATAGTTCAGTTCCTCCCAAATCTCTGAAATGGAATTTTGACTTCCCTTTGTCTTTCACTTCTATTTCCTCAGCAGATTCATGTTTAACTAGCATTTGCTAATTCTGGAATATATTACAGAACCACCGCCTATCACTTAGAGTGATAGCTAAGAGGTCAGAGTTTCTAGTCTTCTATTTTACCAAACTGGGAAACTAAAATCATAAAGGTTAAATATTTTGCCTCAAGTCCAATGGCTCAGGAGGAAGTGATTTTTAACTCATACCATATAATGTAATGTAGACCTCAGCATATCATTAATTCCTCTCAAGCAGGAATCTATGACCTCTATGATACTACTTTTTAGACAAGCCTGAATATAACAGTTCTATGCTGGATCAGATTTAAGTATTTTCTAGGCCTATAGTTTGTCTCCAACAATATCAGTAAGTAGATATTTTGTCCCTACTCCTTCAGAGTCCTGATTTTCATCTGAGCTCTCAGAAACTACATGTTTGCCTGTCCATCCCAGTATCTGCATAGTTTTTTCAGGCTCGCAGTGTGAGGCCAGAATCAGGAACCAATACAGACCATCAATGAGTCTAGCAACTCAGAGCAATGATGATCCACAGAGAAGTACATCCTGTGGATTTATCTGGAATGAAAGATTGTGAATCAGGTTAATAGGAACTGATGGGGATATTGGCATGGAACCCAAGATATTTTCAGTTTCCTAGTCTCAAGAGACTGAAGGAAACATTGGTCACCACTTGAAAACATGGGCTGGGCTGCCAGGCTTAGTCATGGCCAGTGTTGGACCATACTCTATGGTGGGATTTGTGAGGCTAAGACAAACAAATAATCCTCCCAACTGCTAGCCAACCCTGAGATGTGAAATTTCCAATGCTAATAATCCTTCCTAAAGCTCCTTTTGTACTTTAACTAGCTTAAGGCATTATGATATCTAATAAGAAAATTTGTTAGAATCTTATATATTATCTGGATTTAAATATTTTGCTCACTCAAGTTAAGAGAATTAAAATTTACCATCATCTTTACATGTTGCCAAGTGGAGAGGTACAGAATCCCAAGAGACAAGCAGATAAATGTTTCAGTGGAGTGGAGGGAAGAAAGCTTTGGGTGGTGTTTAGGTGTGTGGGTGTTGAACGTAGGTAGTTGAAGAAGTGTCTGAACCTTAAGGATCCTGAGACTGTGTCTGAGGGTGATTCTGAAAAGGTAGTGGTAAGGGGAAAATTGGCCAAAGATAAACTATCTTTGTCCATAGGTTTTTCTTGTTTTTGAGGAAATGGCAGGGGGATGGTTTGGAGCTGATAGAGCAGTTTAGTTTAGCAATTTGCTGTTTGGAAAAGGCCTTTAACTAATCCTTAGCACCATGTTCACCATATACCTATTATTTGTCTCTACCCCCACCGTTTTCTAGGGAAGTTCCAAATAGAATTATTTACAGTTAGGTGAGAACCAAATTAAGTGAGCTATAGGTGTATCAACAAGATGCCTTAGATTGTTTTTTTTCTTACTTGCTTCTCCCAGCCCTCTCTTCCTAAAGCCTAATTATTCACATTGACTTGAAACGTGTTGCTTACCTGATTTGCAATTTCAACATTGTCTTGAATGTTCGTTTTCTTTGTGGATCTCCTTCTTCTGCTTCTTGTTGTGATCTTTGAACCTTGTGTAACAACTGTTCTCCAAAGGCAAATTAGGTAACAAGGCAAAACAGGCAGCACTTTCCAGAAGATTTCTGCATTTTTAAAAATTTATTTGTTTGAAGATTTCATGTATTTATTTGAAAGAGAGGGGAAATCTTAAGTAGATTCCACCTGAGTGGGGAGCCTGAAGTGGGGCTCAACCTCATGACCCTGCGATAACCACCTGAGTTGAAATTAAGAGTCGGAGGCTTAACCAATGGAGCCACCTAGGTGCCCCAAGATTTCTCCATTTATATGGAGATATCTATATATGACCTGATAGACACACACACAAACTACACGGATATGTATCAGATCATTTAATTCTGCAATATAGAACTTGGCATTTGAACCCCTGAGGACAGGATCTATTTATTTCACTTTTATCTCAAATACTTGCTCACTGCCTGGCATGTTGGAGAAGCCAAATAAATGTTGATCTAAACAATTCTATTCAATTCACTATTAAAGAAGTCCATGCCAAGTTCGAGATAGTGGGGAGGAAGTAAAGGTAAGCCATGCACTGTGTCAAAGAGTTTACAAGTTCAAGTGAATGAAATGCAAATTATAGTAATGGTTTGAAGAAAATGCTGCAGGAAATGAAAGTGGTAGGCATTAAATAAGACAAAGGACAGGTAAAGACACCTGAACTGAACCTTCGAGGATAAATCAAAGTTGGAGAGGAGATGGAGTGGGAAAGTGGAGAAAGGAACAAGATAAACCTAGCCAGGATTTAGGAAAGTGCTAAGCCATAATTTAAAAAGTGTCTTGGGGTGGTGCCTTGGTGGCCCAGTCAGTTGAGTGTCAGACTCTTAATTTCAGCTCAGGTCATGTTCTTGCAGTTGTGGAATTGAGCCCCTCTTTGGGCTCTGTGCTCAGTGCAGAGTCTCCTTCAGATTCTCTCTCCCTCTCCCTCCCACTCACTTTCTCTCTCTCTTAAATAAATAAATAAATAAAATAAATAAAATCTTTAAAAACAAATGTCTTAGGAGGAAAAGGTGTGGGTGTTTGTGTGTGTGTGTATGTGCACATGTGTGATAAATTCAAGAAGGTATATGGTAGAAAATCTAGGATGATTTGGTTTCAGTAGATAATGGGAATGACTCAGTCATAATTCTGCTTTAGTATAGTACCTGCCAAGTGTATATAGAATAAATTAGAGTGAGATAAATCAGTTATGAAGTTAATGCAGAAAATTAGGCTGGGGCAATAAGGGCTTGCAAAATGATATGGCAGTTGGAAGTGTAAAAGAGGAAATGGATTCGAGAGATAATATAGGGATGCAATTAAAAAAATACTTGCAAGGGGTGCCTGGGTGGCTCAGTGGGTTGAAGCCTCTACCTTCGGCCCAGGTCATGATCCCAGGGTCCTGGGATTGAGCCCGGCGTCGGACTCTTTGTGAAGCAGGGAGGCTGCTTCCCTTCCTCTTTCTCTGCCTGCCTCTCTGCCTACTTGTGATCTCTGTCAAATAAATGAATAAAATCTTAAAAAAAAAAATACAAGCCAGTTGAAAGAGGATGATAAGAGCGCTATCAAAAATGACTCATGTTTTATATCAGCATGATAGGGGATCCTGATGATAATAAATGAAATAAGGAAAAGAGAAAAGAAGCATTTTAAGAGTTGAAAAATTGAACACCTAGGCAGTTCTGGAAATACGGAGTTGTAACAAATAGGTACTAGCCTTGTCCAACTCCATTCTCAGTTCCAGTCATCTCTGCCACATTGAGGAATTACTTGGCTGCATGCAAGATGTGGAAGATGTGAGCAAGGCCTCCTCTAGGGTTAGGTGGGGTGGGTTTGGGAGGGGCAAGTATAAAACCTTTTGTTCTCTGGGCCTGAGGAGAGCCTGTGAATTACAGTAAACACTAAAGGATAAGGACCAGAATGTATAGCATCCTGAAGAAGGTTCTGTTTGTGGACATCCTTGGGTCACCCTCACCTGCTTCCCAAGGAGGAACAGGCTCTTGTCCCCTAGGAAGTGACTATACTAGCTCCCAGGAAGTAGTCTCACTACTCTCAAGGTTATGGAAACCCTAACTTTGACTGCCAGAGAGAGAAGGGAAATGAGGATCTTCCTTCCAATGCCCAGGTAGCAAACTTACAAATTGACTTTTGGGGATGATCTGTGGAAACAGAATGTTTCTGTTTAGGGCACCCAAACTCTGGATGTGAGATCTGAGAATGAGTCAGAAGCTGGCAAAGAAAACTACGGGATTTAGTAAGATAGAAGAAGAGTAGGATATACAATCTATAGTTCCTAGAAAAATTGAATGAAAAAAGATGATGAATATATGTATAAGTGTGCAAGTGTCTGTGCATGAAGAATAATGTTAGCATGATAGGGACATGTAATTTAAGTGCTACATAGGATTTTTGAAATATAAATAATATATGTATATTATATATTTATAATATATACAAGTATATAATATATAATATATTCTTATAATATATATAAATATTATGACTTAATGACATCAACTTTAGGATTTTAATGTGACATAGATGGTGAAAGAGGGTAGAAAAAGTGTTCCAATCCATAGTGACTTGAGCTAATTAGCATGGGTCCTGTTTTGTTCATAATTTTGATATTTGCTTCATCATTTTTTTTTAGCATTTAATTTTGATTTAAAGAGATATTGCATTAAAATACCATTATTTTGGGGCGCCTGGGTGGCTCAGTGGGTTAAGCATCTGCCTTCAGCTCAGGTCATGATCTCAGGGTCCTGGGATCGAGCCCCGCATCGGGCTCTCTGCTCAGCAGGGAACCTCCTTCACCCTCTCTCTCTGCCTACTTGTGATCTCTATCTGTCAAATAAATAAATAAAATCTTTAAAAAAAAAAACACCATTATTTTGACTACCAAGTTTTTTGACAGTCCCTTAAATTTTGTGCCCAAAATAAGTGCCTCATTTACCTTACCCTAGTCCTCATGCTGCCAGCAAAAATCAGGAAATGGAAGAAGAGAAAACATTAGGGTTATAATGCCAAGTAAGAAGAAAGTTTTAAGAAAGGCATCAACAGAAGAAGCATAGGATAAACTCTGAGTAGAGATCATTGGGTCTGGTGCTAGGCAAGCAATGGTTACAGAGCAGTAATCTAGTAGAGGTATGAACCAGAGGTTAGAAAGTGGAGGCCACAGATGCAGACAATGATTAAGTACGGTATTGCTTTTTGTGAATGAGAAAGCCAGTTATTAACAATTTCAGTAAGCTTTTGTCCTTGAGGATAACATCATGAGAATTTCCTATGAAGTACTTGGAGTTAGAGTTTCATCAAAAGCAAATCGCTCTCACTCATCTTTGACTCCTGAGGCAACTCTAAGATGAAGATGGTTTTTAAAAGGAACTTTCTAGGAAGTCCACATCTCCTTAGATGTCTTATAGCCAGGAAAACAACACAGGCTTTCAAAAATCATCGTTATCTCACTGTCCCATAGGTAGCCACGACTATGGAAAATGATGTTTCTCTTTTCTTGTACACCCTTCATTACACACATGTACTTCTGAAGGAATAAAAATAGGGAACTTCAACTTTTTTTTTTTTTTTTTTTAAGGCCCTCTTCAGACCAGACTCCATTTAGGACCTGCTCTTCCTGTAAATACTCTGAGAAGGGTTGCCAAGGAAACCTGAAACAAAGGCGACTTCATGCACTCAAAGCAGGAAAATGCATCAGCACCTCAAATCTTTATACATTACTGTAGATTGATAGTCTCCTTCCTTTCTCTAACTGGAGTTTTCAAGAACAGCCTTAAAACACTTCACATTTTTTTTTTTTTTTAAATCTAGGATATGGTAGATAGGGAGTTTTTCCTCTTATCTTCTGGCTATCTTTCAAGTGTTTTTGCCATTATTTCACAGTTTATATATTAAAAAGTAAACATTACAATAATAGCAACTTTTCATTTGAAAAAAATGAAAGGCTTAAATAAAGAAAATGCCGTTTTCATTTCATAGTGACTTCTATAGCACCACCTTAAGAAATATTGCCATGTCTTATATGTTGAATTTAGAACTCCTAAGTCTAGTGTTTATATCAGTCAAACAGATCTTCTGTTGCTCCTTATCAGAGTATATAACCCAGTAACCTGCCAACACCTACAAATCCTTTCTATACAAATTGGTTATAGGAGTTAATTGTCATAAATGAATGACGGTCATTTTCACCATTACGAATTGATACATTTGATTTAGTCCATTAAGTTGTCTTTTGCATCATGGTTTTAGAACAGGAAAAACTATATTAAGCAAGAATCTTTGGGGGAAAATAAAATCCTGATACTTGGCTAGTTGCATGGGAAACACATGGTTTTTCATTTAAAGAAGTGATAAGTTTTATAAACAGAGGGTGATTGGGTAGCCAGGACCTAGTAAAAGTTAAGGTGATTGGGTAGCTAGGACCTAATAAAAGCATGAGTGACCATTTGGGGTTTGGTAAAGATGGTTATTGACATGGCATCAGATTCTGTGTGTGTGTGTTTTCTAACAAAAACCAAGTTTAACTTTTCCCATGATCATCTTATTCTGAAGGGTACCATTTTTTTTTCCCCTGTATCTTGCCCTAAGGTATTATTTCTGAGAAACTACACAGCCTCCTGGGAAGAGATGAATGTGATGTTGTGAGAATCGAAGGGACTGGATACCAGCCACCTGAGTCAGATGGAGGCAGCTCAGAGAGGTAGCTTTAGGAGGTGTGGCAGCTATCATGTGATAATCATATCCTTGGAGAATCACAGATTCAGAGCACTACCTCTTACCTTACAATGCCCTAGGGTGTGATTATCTTATGATAACTATCTTAAAGATGTCTTTTTTGCTCAATTAACACATAGTTCCATGAAAATTAGCTATCAAGATGAGTTACAAAATATAGATATTTAACATGACATGTTAAAATAGTACAGATGTCTTCATCCAATTATTACAATTTGCACTCTGGACAAGGAAAACTACTTGGATGAGTGATTCAACTTGCTAACATTTACAGGTTTTGTAATTGTATATGATTACCAGATTTCTTCATATTGGGCAAACTCTCTATTTTCACTGACAGAGCTGTGTTTTTGAAAGGCAGACCTAGGAAGGTTTACATAAGTGTCTTCGGCTCTCTTCAATTTGTTCTGTTTGGACCTGCCCTTTTACAAAACTTCCCTAGGGATTCCAATACGTTTTCTCATCCATTCTGTGGCATGCATTGAGAAGGAGCCAGGCCATTTGCTTTTTGAGTGTTTGCTGGCAGAGAGTAAAACACACTTGTCAGGAGTGCACATGGGCTGGGAATATTTCTTGAGAATAAATGGAGCAGCAATATGAGGAAAAGTTTGTGCATTGTAAAATAAGTCAGTATTGATCTGAATTCCTCCTTGCTCCTGGCAGAGCACTGAAACACCTCTGAGGCCTGTGGGTTCTTTATCTGAAAGTGAGTGAATTTGCTCAGCTAATTTCTAACTTTCTTTCCAGCTTAGCAGTCTGTGGTCCTGAAGTAAAAATACATGCAACTCCTGGTAGTGAAGATATGAAATAGGTGTTTCCTAAACTGTGTGTCTAGGGTAGTAGTTTTCATCTAGAGGTGGGACAGTTGACAATGTCTGGGGACATTTTTGGTTGTTCTACTGAGGAGGCAATGCTACTGGCATCTAATGATTAGAGGCCAGGGATGCCCAAATAGTCTACAATGCACAGGACAGCCCCTCCACCCCAACCCTCCAACCCCGATGAAGAATTATCCAGGCCCACGTGTCCAGTGTTTAGATTGAGGAACTGTGGTCTAGGGCAAGTTCCTCCATATCTCTAATCCTTGGTTTCCTCATCTGTAAAATGGAGATGTTAATATCGGCCCAAGAGATTTTCTGTGAAGATCTGTTGATGAAATGCATGTAAAGCAATTAGCAACTTCTGGCACATGTATTAAAGACTCACTAAGTGTCAGCAATAATCATTATTGTTACAATTAATAGTGCCAGTGTTTTAAAAATATATTAGCTATATGTGTGGAAGAAAAATTCTTTCAAGTCAATTCTTCAGTGACCATTTAATTGAGTATGCCAACAACTTGAGAGACTTGGACCTCTGAAACAATCTAGCTGAGTGGTTCTCATGATGTAGTCCCTGAACCTTCAGCGTCAGCATCACTGGGAAACATGTGAGAAATGCAGATTCTTGAGCCCCATCTCAGATCTGTTGAATCAGAGACTCTGATGGTGGGGCCCAGGTAGTTTAACAAATACTCTAGATGATTCTGATGCAAGCTAGAGTTTGAGAACCACTGCTCTAACATATAGCTCAGGAGTAACTCTTCAAAATGGAAACTGGGTCTCATCCTTTTAATTACTCCAAACACCTGGTTGAGTGCCTTGTATGTGGTAGGTACTTGGTAACATGATTGAATGATGAACAGCTAAATCATGAGCAGGACCTGATCCTACATTTTCGACAATTGTCCCCACAGCTTGGCATTGACTGATGTTGACAGACACAATTGAGTTATACCCACAGGCCCTAATCTCTCTGTCTGTCTGTACCAGGTGTAAGGCAGCAGGCCTGTGGGCTAAAGAGGCCACTTGTGCTTACAAGTTGAGACCTGCCGGCGCAGCTCAAGTGATCCTACACCTTAGTTGGGGCCAAACAAAGGGAGAGGTTTCATTAGTAATAATTAAACTCAAATGAAACAAACCCAGGAGTTCAACATAGCTGCAGCTGTGGCTGTCATCAAATCATTTCTCTATTGTTTTTATTCAAGGGATTCTGGAATTCATGGCCTAGTGTTTTGGGGATGTTTGTATGTTTATTTGAATTAATGATGTAAATGTCATTTTCTGAGTCTCCTTTTTCAGTATTCAAAATCAATTCACCCTGGAAATATAAATCATTTTGTAGAACTATAGAACCAAGAAGAAAAAATGTTAATTTGAACTTAAAGTCATCCTCTACTATAGCTGCATAAATTTAGAAGAGGGATTCAGATCACTAATCATAGTAAGACTTATTAAAACCTTGGCATATGTGGGTCAACATATCTAGTAATAGGTTTTTAAATTATAAATGTAGGAAGTAAATAGAAGGGAGTCAGCTATTTGGGAGATAGTTTTTAAGAGCCTATTTTTAAAAAGTATTTGTTATATAAAAGTTTATATTATGTGTAAGTTACAAAGCATCAGTACAAACTGGATGCCCAGGAGGCAACCATTACACTTGAACAGTGGAATATTACCAACATTATTGAGGCTCTATGTAGGTTACTCGTTCATTGCAAACCTCTGATTGCTCTCCACCCTTCATCCAGGTAACCACTGTCTTGAATGTGCTTGAAAAAAGAATTTTAATACACATGTATTTATTTATAACTTACTTTTAGAGTTTGCTTGTTTTTGAACTTAGTTATAAGTGGCATATACTGTATTCTGTGATCTTCTTTCATTCAGTGTTATTCACATTGTTGTGAATTCTTTAATTCTTTATCAAATTATAGTCCAGTTTATGACTACATTACATTTTATGCAGTCTCCTGTCTAGTTTGGGGCTTGTTTATTTACTTAATTTTACATTTTTGATGGAGTGATACCAATTAGAAAAGCTCTTTTGCATGCGAGTTATAACCCAGCATCTTCACCTGGAAAACAAAGTCATCCAGTCCTTAAGCTTTGGAGTCCAAGTCCTTGCATTCTGGTGATTTACGATCTTTACATTTGTCTCTTTTATCTACTACATTGTGAGTTCTTTGTGAGCAAAAATACATCTGTTTCATTTCTGTTTCTCTAATGCCTAAGATGGTGCTTGACCCATAGTAGATACATTAGTAGGAATGGGGTAAGTGACAGAAAATCAATTCAAATCAGATTCTTTTTTTTTTTTTAAGAGAATCTATTGATTGATTTACCTGAAAATTTCAGGGTTAACTCCAAGAATTTCAGACTCCTATCATCACCGCATTCAGCCCCTGAGAACAAAGACTGTCTGGTTTTTCTCCCACAGAAGTTCTTGGATGTGCTCTTACTGGCCTGAATTCGTTCATTAGCTCATCCCTCTACCAATGATTGTGGTTCCAGGTTATGACATGCTATGATTGCCATATGCCCGGGTCACATATTCTACCCCTGGGACCCTATCCAAACTGATTATTTTAAGAGTAGGAATTAAGTTGCTCTCTCAAAGCCAATTTAGGGGGCCCCAAAGAGAAGAAATAGATGTAAAAGCAATAAATGTCTATTATAGTAGATGTTATATAAAATCTAGGTTGAATAAAAATGAAAGAGTAAACATAGTAAATTAAAAAAAATCACTCAAATAGGAACAAGGATTTAGTTTATAAAATAATCCAGTGGATGTATTAAAATGAAAAGTCTTTTTCTGATGGTATAAAGGGAAAAGGGGAATGGAAAAAGACAAGAGTTATGGTTATTTCAGCAAAAATTCTGTGGGCTGAGTATTTCAAAGATGCTAGAGGTAATGAGTTAATGAAAACAAGTGGTCTGGGATGACAGGTAGACATTGGTGGAATTTGGAGAGAGGATAATATTAGGAAGCCCATGTTATGGGATCATTTTTAATGTCAGAAAAAAAGGTTGAATATGTGAAGAGAGGAAGATGAAGAGAATGCAGGGGTTACCAATGCCAATTTGGAGTTGCCACATCCAATTTATGTTTCTTGAAGAAAAGGATTTTTCTCAACTTCATGTTCTTTTACTTATATAGACTCTGCTTTGGGAATATTCCTCATATCAAGAAGGCAGAAGGTTAAAGTATAGGAAATACTTTCTTCTTGAGAGGTTATATTTAATAACTATAAAAACAGATACGTGTAAGGCATACATAGTTAACCTCTCTAGATATTTTTATCATCATCATCATCATTTGGTAATAAACTTAAGCCAGAGCATAGACAGTGATCTCTATGTCCTTAAGCATAAGTGTAAGAAATGCCTCTATAATATAGTTTTCACAGGTTCAGAGTTTTGCATTCAGGGAAGATATTTATGACTTCTATTCAGTGGGAAAAAAAGAGCCATGAAAAGTGTATCAACTTGGGGAATAATATTTCTCTTTTTCTCAAATCTATGAAATTTCAGGTAGGTAGGTTTATTTCCATAGGAAATAGGATGGTGGATAAAAAGGACTGATACCTGTCATGTCCTCTGCTCATGCCCTTGGTGCCTGCCTACTTTTGGGTTCTAGGTGCTCCTTACACAATGGGATTTCCCAAGGTTTCATTCTTGGGGTCATTTCTCTTTCTCTCTTACTCTTTCCTAGAGGTCTCATCTTTTCTTGTTTCTTCAGTTATTATCTCTATGCAGATAATTTCACATCATTATCTCCAGATACATTGTTTTATGTGCCAATGGGGTTGTCCTCTGGACACCTTAAACTCTGTATATCCAACAGCTTGCTGAAAGTGTCTTATCCCGACTTTTCTATTTTATTTAATGACATCAGTGTCTCCTAGATTTAAAACAGAGTCACCAGAGCACCTGGGTGTCTCAGTCAGCTGGGTGCCTGACTCTTGGTTTCAGCTCAGGTCATGATCACAAGATTGTGAGATTCAGCCCTGCATTGGGTTCTGTGCTCAAGCTCTGCGTTCTGCATGGAGTCTTCTTCAGATTCTCTCCCTCTCCATCTTCCCCTCCTCCGATCCCCACCTCCCAAATAAATAAATAAATAAATCTTAAAAAGAAAAATAAAAGATTCATCGGTAACCTTTAAAAATTCTTCCTTTTAAAAAATTTTTTTATCATGAACAGATGAGAGAATCTCTTTTCTCTTTTCCATCCCTTCTCTCATTCCCCTAGCTAAGCTTCTCATGACTTCTGGTGAGCGTTCTGTAATAGCTTTTCCTCACATCTTGTCTGCCCAATCACCATTCCAGCATTTGCACTAAGGCCAGTTTAATCCTTCTAACATGAACTCTAATTTAACCTGACTTCCAAGTTAAAAGGCAAAAATGAAAACAAAAGCAAAACTTTACTGGCTTCCTACTTCCTACATAATTTAGAGTAAACTCTTCCCTGGCATTTGATGGTCTCCACCATAGACTATCAGTTTATTTTCTAGTTTTTTCTTTTACTATTCTCCTATTTATGCCATCGCCTTCAGCCAATTATTCATCATTTTATACACATTTTCTTTTAACCATGCCTTTGCTTTGCACAAAATGATAATGACTGACTCTTTTGCGGGACTTAATGTGTCTCAGGCAATGATCTAAGCACTTTGTTTATAATAACTTATGACAATTACCTCAAGAGGTATATATTATTACTAGCTCCATTTTATAATAAGGAAATCAAAGGGAGAGAGTTTTTTTTTTAAATGACTTGCCCTAAATCGCATAGCTGCTTAATAGTAGAACCTGAATTGGAATCTAGGCAGAGCCCATGCTCTTTATCACTATGTTCTTTTGCTTCTCTTTTTGTCAAATTCCTAACCATGCCTCGGTGCCCATCAAAATCCTCACTATCCATCAGGGCCCATATAAGTGCTGCCTTCAATGATGCCTATTTTGGTCTTCACAAATAGTGGTGATTTTCCCCTGCTTTGAACAGCATAGTAATTTGTTTTCTACATTTCTCCCACTATATATACCATGCATGGTAATTTAGTTTCTCTACTATTTTTATTCCTCAACTAAATAAATAAGGCCCTATTCTTGCTCTCAAGGAGGCCATAGTATTATCTCTTGAAGCATCTAGAAGAGATGTCCAATATTTAATTAATGTTTATTGGAATTAACCAACATTATTGAAAACAATAAAAATTCATTTCTAAACCCAGAAGTCAAGTCAGATATACTAAAATCTTTAATGCACTTAAAAAAAAATTCTAAACAATTTGTGGTAGACTATAGTTGCATCTTTTTTTTTTTTTTTAGATTTCATTTATTTTTATTTGAGATAGAGAGCATGAGTGGGGGAAGAGCATGGGGGAGAGGGAGAAACAGATTCCCCACTGAGCAGGGACCCCACCCACGGGCTCAGTCCCAGGACCCTGGGATCATGACCTGAGCTGAAAGCAGATGCTTAACCAACTGAGTCACCTAGGGGCTCCTTGTTGCCATACTTTAAGAAAATCCTTTAGCATTACTTTACATTAGACTTTAGTTTTGATTTTTAATTCCATACCAGAGTTATTTAGCAGTTCAGAATTATGTGTAAAATATCAAGGGGGATTTGCTAACCCTTTTGAAACTCTACCCCTTCACTTGTACTTCAAATAAAGCATCCTGGAAACCCTTCCAGGAAGAATTCTAAGGTAGATTAAACATTTCACTTGTTCTTTGCTTCAAGGCATTGCATTCCTTTGCTTCATAATGCTTTCCCACACTCTTGTTCATATGTGCTAGTCTCTGAAATGTTCATTTTTAAAAAGAAGGATCCAGTGCAACAATTATGTGCATTTGTTTTAAATTCATTTTTCTACTTCGGGTGTCTTCATTCATGTAATGAATGCCTAGAAATCCACTACTTTTCTAGGTTCCATGTCTTTAGGTTCAGTTTAAGCCCTCAGTCTGGGACAAAGAGAAAATGTCAGAGGAACAGGAATGAATGAGTTCTTTAGAAGAGAACTCCTAATCTCCCAAAAAGAAGCCTTCATTTTGTAGTCTTTGCCCCATTCAGATCTTCATCCTCTCTCCCTATGTCTTCCCTGCATTTCTCTTATTATGAAAAATAATTTTCTTCCTGAAATTGTTTTCCTAGGTAACCAGAATATATATACATGTTACCCCATCTACAGTGAAAGTGGCAAATTTTGGGATGTTGCCAGAATCACTGAGACCATTTCCTCAGTCCTATGTTCCACTTTGTGGGTCATGAAGTTAGCTTTAGAGCACAGTGAGCCAAGAAGACAGTCACTAATGTAGGATGCACAGTCATGCAAGTAAGATTGCTGCTAACATGAGTCGAAGTTGAGGTTTTGGCATATAAATAAAGTGAGAAGCAATCAGGCAACATCTACGTGAAATCAATTCCTAGAGGCTTTGGGTACCTAGTGGAATTATGTTTTTTTATCAGTGGGTTTTAATTTCTAACTTTAAAAAATTCCTTTTTTAAGGATAGTATGTGTATAGTATAGTAGAGTGTGTATGTATACTGTGGCTATAGTGAACCAGGCAACATTCATTATAGAGTGTGAGGCCCCTGCCTAGAAGTTGTGTTACTAACATACAGCTTTAAAATAGAATGTTATCTTATAGTCTCAGCCACAGAATTTTTTTTTGAAATTTTTATTTGAAATTGTACTAATTTCTGTATTGGCAGGAGATGGGGGAGATCTTTAAAGATCAAGGCCTGTAAGAGATAGAATCAAGGGGTAAATTTATGGCCAGGAATAGATGTTTGTTGAATAATCCACCTGACTGGGGCAGTCGTCCTTCACAGGACTGTTGGTTGCAGTGTAATATCCAACTAATTCTGGGTAAAGGACTCCCCTTGGCCAGCTAGGTCAATAGAATCAAATTAGATTATCAGTAAGTGACAAATGTCATACCTGGTTCAGAATGCCATTTGGCTGATGATCAGTCTATTATTTTAATATATGAATACTCCAATATCTTACAGTGGAGTTTCATGTTATTCTATGTTATCAAATTAAATGTGTCAGTTTCTTTACTAATTTAATTTTATTTTACATAGAAATATAGAAATTATACATATATATATAATAATAATGTCAACTCCTATCTTTCCTAAACAGATATTTGTTTGATTTTAGTATATGTGCTGCTGAAGTGAGCACCAGATATTTGTTTGAAATGAAATAACATAAGAAGAAGAGGGATACTTTAAAAAAAAGTTACATGGATCCAAAAAATTACCTAAATATTTTAATCATAAATACTGATGCTTCCTAGGAACAATGATTCTATTTCATTTAAGTCAATCTAGCAATATTTATTGAGTTCCACCTAAGTGTAAGAGAGCATATTAATTAGATACTGTGATGCTGAGCAAGTAAGGTAGGGTCTGCTGTCAGCAACTTTGCAGTAGTGGGGGAGAAAAACACTTATAAAGCTTGGAAGTGATGCATACACACAATGTTTTCAAGGTATATAATTGAATTGAATATCCATTAGTCTCTGAGCCCCTTGATAATGGAAGGGTTGTTAGGCATCATTGCAGCCAACATGAAGTTTAGGACATGGCTGGTTCTTGGTCTTTGCCAAATGAGAGAATGAATAAATGTCAATTAACTATTCAGTGGACATATTTAGCTTCAGTCATTTGTAAAACCAAAAATTCTCATATCTTTGTGATCCCTGACACTTTATAGAAAAATAAACATTATTATTTGGTGTTCATCCAATTCCAGACACTATACTAATAGCTTTAGATATATAGTCTTTTTTTTTTTAAAGATTTTATTTATATATTTGACAGACAGATCACAAGTAGGCAGAGAGGCAGGCAGAGAGACAGAGGAGGAAGCAGGCTCCCTGCTGAGCAGAGAGCCCAATGCGGGGCTCGATCCCAGGACCCTGAGATCACGACCTGCCAAGACAGAGACTTAACCCACTGAGCCACCCAGGCGCCCCTAGATATAAAGTCTTATTTAATCTTCACAATAACTCTGAAAGGCAGATGATATTTTCCAAATGATGAGATTTAGGAAAGTCCAGTAATTTGTCTAAGATCTCATAGCAAATGAATTCAATACTTAGGATTTAAATCCAGAATTGTCAAACTCCAAAGCCCATTCTCTTGACTGTATGCAGAATAGTGAATAAGACTCTTTTAAAAAGGCCAGTAACTTTAAACAAACAGTTTATTAAGTTCTCAGAGTTTTACTTGTATAATAAAAAAAATTACTAAGAATAACGGAAGTATTTTAGTTCATGGTACAAAATAGTATTGGTGTTGACAGAGACTCCCAACCCATATGGTCAGACAGGACAGGCTGTGGTCTCATTCCCACAGTGCTGGACAGGAGTGTAATTTTAACTGGGGAGCAGAGGAGTTGTGGTGGGGGTGGTGAGCTCAGGCACACTGCTGAAAAGCAGGGCTCATTGTAGGCAGTCAGGTCTGTGTGGAGACATGAGATCTCTGTAAGCACAAGGAAGACAATTGCCTTTTTTTTTTTTTTTAAACTTTCTCCCAGCCTTGTCATATCTTTTCTTCTTGCCGTATCTCTTCAAGTGAGCTCCCTCTGCATCTGGAGATGCTGCTAGGGTCTAGAATTTCATGGAGGTGGTGAGATGGGGGTGGTGGGTGGATGGTGAATGCAGGATTATTTCTTTCCTAATACACTTGCATCTTTAGCATCATGAGTAGAAGCCCAACAAGACAGTGTAAGACTATTGTAAAATGTGGTCACACCCAAAGGCTTGTCCCTGGGGTGGAATTCTAAGGCAATGGATAACCAAATCAATAACATTCTCTACTTTCTCTCATAATGAGATGCCCTCAAGTTGAATTAATAACTAAATTAATATTTAGTAAAAATGCTCCAAAGACCAGAGAGCTTTGTTTTCTAGGACTTTACCACTGACTGGTCAATAACCTTGGGTTAGTCACCTTTCTGAGGCTCAGTTTCTTCATATCTGACATGTAGGAATTGGATTAAGTGAATTCTAAAATCCCTCATGGCCATTAGAATGATAAATAGCATGTGGAAACAAACTTGACTTAAAGTAATTTTCATTGCCCTTGCCACTTCATTAACTGTGTAAATCAGGAAAATCATTATTCACACACACACATAATATAAGAAAATGAATCCTACTTTCTCTATAAGGTTTTTGTAATAGTCAAATTGAAACAATATTTATGAAAGTGTTTTATAAATTGTGAAATCCTATGAAAATTAAGATGCTATTAAAGTTTTACATTTATTCGAACCACATATTCATATTTTTTAGATTATTTATTTATTTATTTAGAGTGAGTGTACAAGTGAGGGCAGGGACAAAGGGGAGGGAGAGAAAGAATTTCAAGCACACTCTGCCCTGAATGTGGGGCCTCACATGGGGCTCAGTTTCATGACCCTGAGATCCTGACCTACGCCAAAATCAAGAGTTGGCCAAAATCAAGAGTTAACTGACTGAGCCACCTAGGCTTGCCATATTCGTATTATTGTGTAACCTAAATGGAATGTTAGGTAGTATTTGAGAAGCTAAGATTTAACCATTCTCACTCTATCATATGTTCATTTAAAACAAGTTCATGGACATATTAGGGTGTTAAGCAACCCCTTCCAAATAGCAAAATACCACTCCATAAGGTGCAATAAATCCATTTAAAGGCTGATGAAAGAGATTTAAAGGATTTCTGAGTGTTTAGCAGTAGTATTTTATTTAACTTTGGAAGTCATAACAGAATGTCCATTTAAAAAAAATAAGGCATTATGTTAGAGAAAGGAGAAGTAAAAAAGTCATTTGTGTAGGTTGAAAAATTATTTGTGCAGGTTGACAGAGTAAGATTTGCAGCTCAACTCACTTGAAACTGAAGCTTATGCGGATGATCTTTTTGTATTTCCTTCATTGTGTTGCACATACTCTTGATTTTATATTGGCTCAACAACGTGTTTATTTGCTCACTTTTATCACAAATATGTATGTTATTTTATTCATGCATTAAAATTAATTATCCTGGGGCGCCTGAGTGGCTCAGTGGGTTAAAGCCTCTGCCTTCCGCTCAGGTCATGATCCCAGGGTCCTGGGATCAAGCCCCGCATTGGGCTCTCTGCTCCGCAGGGAGCCTGCTTCCTCCTCTCTGTCTGCCTGCCTCTCTGCCTAGTTGTGATTTCTCTCTGTCAAATAAATAAAATATTTAAAAAATTAATTATCCTGATGGCCCACAGATTAATTTGGCACATGTATGTGAGCATGTTTAAATTGCAGGTCTTGGATTCTTGGCCATCTGCCATAGAATCTATCTTCTTTTCTAGGAGGCTCTACCTTGCCTTGAGGAATAGTCAAAGTGCAGTCACCCAGAATGTGGAGGTAATAATGGAGGTCAGCACTTAGACTGACTGATTATCAACTCCCTCCTGGGTTTTGAAGGAGACAAGGCATTATGATGGTGAGAAACATGGCCTGAGAATAAAACCTGAACGAGACTCTGGACCTCAGATGTTTTCACATCTACATAGTGAGGGAGTCATTGGTCAAAGAAGTCTTTGAACTTGATTAGGAAATGGGTTAAAAAGAGGGAATGTCATGTCAGTGGTTCAAGTGAGGGGATGGTGAGGCTGAGGTTGTGAAGCTGCCTGGATTTGAATCCTGGCTCTACCCACTTACTACAGTGGGAGCTTATTAACTTCTCTTAACTCTTCTTGCCTCACTTTAAAAAGGGATAAAGCAGTAATTCCTTCAAAAAGTTGTGGTGATTGGTAAAGGAAATAAGTCAGCTGTGTAAACCAATTGGTTCTCAACAAATGGAAGTCATTATTGTTCTATTACCTTGAACACATTGTTTAACCTTGCTATGTGTCAGTTACTTAAGCCGTGAAATGGGAGCAATCTGGGTACTTATCTAAAATGGTTATTTTAGGTACTTCTAAAGGATTTAGAACAATGCCTGGCACTTAGTAAATGCAGTAAGGAAGAAGTAAGAAGAACGGAGAAACTTTAATTGGCAGCATCAGGTAGGGTGGCAATTACATGAAGTTAAAGAGTGATAAGGAATTCTGATAGAAAAAAAGGACATTCAACACACCAGGAATGTGTACTAACAAAAAAATTCCATGAAAATGAGTGGCTTGTTCAGTGGCTCTTATATTTTCATGCGGTGGGAACATAGTAGTTATTAGCACGTGGAGTAGGAGGGGAGGTTGGAAACAGATCTTGAGGGTGGTGGGGAAAAATTTTGAGTGTCATGCTCTTATGTTAGCACATTTTGAACTGTTTCTGACTAGTCTGGTTTCTAGCATCATCATAAGATGTTGGGCATCTTTCAATGTACTCTCCTCTGTCCTCTCCCTTGAAGATAATTCTTCTTCTGTGCATTTTTTTGGTACACCCATATTGTACATAGAATATTTTAAATTATCTGGAATTGTAATAGAGTATTTTAGTTATTTGTTTTACTGCATCTTTCTCCTCCACTAAACTGTAGATGACCTAGGTATAGGAACTACCACTGTCATATTTGTATAGATAGCATGAAACCAGCATTTGGCCTAATGCTTACTGTTGAGTAAGCAACTGCTTTCTTGAAGCAGTTGGGATCCTTATTATTCTTTAACTTCATTTAATGCCACCCTACATCTCAGCAAGACCTCTGTGCTGATTGAGGCCTCATACTGCTTTGGAAGATTTCAATGGGAGACCATGTGAGTTAGGTTTTCAATGTTTGATCACTAGGTAGTGAATAAACACATTTTAAATTGGTCAGGACATGCCTGATCTATACCTACATAGTTTTATTGCTTCATATTCCTTTAAATATTTCCTTAATTTGAAAAAGTCTGTGCCTTATTTATTTATTAAGAGGAATATTAGTTTCTTAAGTGCAAAAATATAAAAAGGTATTGAAAATATGCTCTCCAATCTAGCCACTGCTGAAGTTTAAGAATAATAAAATTTGTAGATGTACATGTTTAGACATTTCCTAGTGACATTTCCTAGAAAGGTACAAAATAAAAAATGATAGCCTTCTTCTGAATCATTTCTTCCCAATTAACTATTAATTTTGTGGTGGTTCCTTGATTTACTTTAAACCATAATGTTAAAGATGTGTAATTTGTGTTTCCATAGTATGGATTCTGTTATTTTAACAACTATTTTTCTAGATAAATGTGCTAAAAACCAAAGTGTGCATGACTAGTTAGGATGACAAGCAAATCCATCAATGTACATAAATTGTCTTAACTGATGAGCACCTGCATGCCATTACTTGGTTGGAAGAATAGTCTCAGTTGGAAACAAGTTTCTTCATTGCTTTCTTGTAAATCCAGACTATTCAGTGGGTACAGTCAACCTCTTTCTAAAACACTTATTACTCTGCTTAAACTGGCTTTAAAAATAAAATGAGAAGGCGCCTGGGTGGTTCAGTGGGTTAAAGCCTCTGCCTTCAGCTCAGGTCATGATTCTAGGGTCTTGGGATCGAGCCCTGCTTCGGGCTCTAGGCTCAGCAGGGAGCCTGCTTCCTCCTCTCTCTCTGCCTGCTTCTCTGACTACTTGTGATCTCTGTCTGTCAAATAAATAAATAAAATCTTAAAAAAAATAAAAATAACATGGGATATTTTAGTTAAATGTGATTTTTATAGACGTAGACAAATTGGAAATATTGATGACTCTATCTTGAGCCAAATCAGAATGACCTAGTTTGAGCAGGTGGATTTCTCTGGAGGTGACCACAAGTGATTGCCACTGGTAGGGGCAGCAGAGATTAGAGCCCAGGAGGCTTGGGAAAAACTCCTTCATGTGGAAACTTGGCTAGTCAGTAATCTAGGGGAGCCAAAAGTAGAGAGATGAGAGGAACCAGAATCCAGAGAAAGACATCACCATAAAATTACCAAAAAATTACCAAAACAAGCGGGCTGCATCCTAGAAATCAAGACAGGCAAGCAAGGCAAAGAAGTAGGAAAGTAGGAATTAGGAAGGAGGTAGAAGAATTGTTGCTGAAGCTTGAGGCCAGGTGAATCCTTCTTGGCAGTGGCTCAGGACTCCCTGGATGACAAAAAAGAGTAACAAAAAAGGAGTAAGTAGAATGTAGTAGAGATAAACTCTGGTAATGATGTATTGCTTCATTAATCCATTCATACCAAGCATGGGGAAGCAATGGGTCTCTGGTGGGTAGATATTAACCAAAGAAATATGACATTGGATACTTAATATTGTGAAGAAAAAGTATGCAACTCTACAAACATATGTTACAGAGATTGGATCTAGGTTGATGAATCAGGGAAGGCTTTTCAGAGAAAGTTGACATTGACATTTCTTATTTTAGTCAAATATTCAACATAAACCCATGTTTGATAATTGCTTTGTAAATCGTAGTAGGGTGCATTAAGATAAGACAGTAGTGTGCATTAAGATAAATGCAGCTAAGTACACATCAAATTAGTCTAGGAATTAATCCTGACAAGAATGTTTTCCATTAAGATAACATTGTTTATTTTTTTTAAGTTTTTACTTAAATTCCAGTTAGTTAATTACAGTGTGATATTAGTTTCAGGTGTACAATTTAGTGATTCAGTACTTACATACAATACTCAGTGCTCACCACAATAAGTGTACTTCTCAGTCCCCATCACCTGTCTAACCCATTCCCCCTACCCACCTCCTCTCTGGCAACCATTAATTTGTTCTCTATAGTTAAGAGTCTGTTTCTTGGTTTGCGTCTCTTTTTTTCCCCTTATGATCATTTCTTTTGTTTCTTAAATTCTACATATGAGTGAAATTGTGTGGAATTTGTCTTTCTCTGACTGACTTATTTCGCTTAACATAACACTCTCTAGCTCCATCTACGCAATTGCAAATGGCAAGTTTTCATTCTTTTTTATGGCTGAGTAATAGTCCATTACAGATACAAAAGATACATAAATATACATAAGATATATATATGTATGTGTGTGTGTGTATATATATATATCCATTATGTGTGTGTGTGTGTGTGTATAATCAATCACCTCTTTATCCATTCTTCATTTGATGGACATTTGGCCTATTTCCATAAACTGGCTATTACAGATAATACTGCTACAAACATTGGGGTGCATGTATCCCTTCAAATTAGATTTTTGTATTCTTTGGGTAAATATGTAGTAGTGCAATTGCTTGGTCATAGGCTATTTCTATTTTTAACTTTTTTCCCAAATGGCTGTACCAGTTTGCATTTTCATCAACAGTGTAAAAAAAGGTTCTCTTTTCTTCACATGTTTGCCAACACCTTTTGTTTCTTGTGTTACTGATTTTAACCATCGTGGCAAGTGGGAGGTGGTATCTCATTGCAGTTTTGATTTGTATTTCCCTGATGATCAGTGACGTTGAACATCTTTTTACGTGTGTGCTGGCGATCTGTATGTCTCCTTTGGGAAAGTGGCTGTTATGTCTTCTGCCCATTTTTAATTGAATTATTTATTTTTTAGGAATTAAGTTTTATAAGTTCTTTATATGTTTTGGATACTAACCCCTTATTAGATATGCCATCTGCAGATATCTTCCCCCATATAGGAGGTTACCTTTTAGTTTTGTTGATTGTTTCCTTTGCTGTGAAGAAACTTTTTTATTTTGATGTAGTCCCAGTAGTTTATTTTAGCCTTTTCCCCCTTGCTTCAGGAGATATATCTAGCAAGAATTTGCTAGGGTCAATCGTGAGAGAGGTTACTGCCTATGTTCTCCTCTGGGATTTTAATGTTTTCATGTCTCACATTCAGGTCTTTCATCCATTTTGAATTTATTTTTATGTATGGTGTAAGAAAATGGTTCAGTTTCATTCTTTTGCATGTTGCTGTCTAGTTTTCCCAATGCCATTTGTTGAAGAGGCTGTCTTTCTTAACATTGGGTGTTCTTTCCTGGTTTTGTTGAAGACTAATTGGCCATATAGTTGTGGATTCATTTCTGAGTTTTCTATTCTGTTCTGTTGATCTATGTGTCTATTTTTGTGCCAGTATCATACTGTTTTGATAACTCTAGCTTTGTAATGTAACTTGAGGCCTGGAATCGTGACACTTCCAGCTTTACTTTGCTTTTCCTTTTCAAGGTTGCTTTGGCTATTCAGGGTCTTTTGTGGTTCCATACAAATTTCAGGATTTGTTTGTTCTAGCTCTGCGAAAAATGTGGTTGGTATTTTGATAGGGAGTGCATTAAATGTGCAAATTTCTTTGGGTAATGTAGGTATTTTCACAATATTTGTTCTTCCAACCATAAGCATGGAATGTTGTTCCATTTCTTTGTGTCATCTTCAGTTTCTTTCATTAGTGTTTCATAGTTTTCAGAGTACATATCTTTTACCTCTTTGGTTAGGCTTATTCCTAGATATCTTTTGGGTTTGATGCATTTGTAAATGGCACTGATTCCTTGATTTCTCTTTCTGCTGCTTCATATTGGTGTATAGAAATGCAGCAGATGTCTATACACTGAATTTTTATCCTGTGACTTTATTGAATTTGTGTATCAGTTCTAGCAAGTTTTTGGTGGAGTCTTTTGGGTTTTCTATATAGAGTATCATGTCATCTGAAAATACTTCTCCCTCACCAATTTGGATGTATGTTATTTCTTTTTGTTTTTCATATATGGCCTTTATTATGTTAAGATATGTTCCCTCTAACCCTACTTTGTTGAGGGTTTTTATCATGAATGAATATTGTACTTTGTCAGATGCTTTTTCTGCATCTGTTGAAAGGATCATATGATTCTTATCTTTTTTTTTATTAATATGGTGTATCACATTGATTGATTTGTGGCTATTGAGCCACCCTTGCAGCCCATAAATAAATCCTACTTGATTGTGATGAATGATTCTTTTAATGTACTATTGGATTCATTTTGCTAGTATTTTACTGAGGATTTTTGCATCCATGTTCATCAGGGATATAGGCCTATAGTTTTACTTTTTAGTGGAGTCTTTATCTGGTTTTGGTATCAGGGTAATACTGGCCTCATAGAATGAATTTGGAGGTTTCCCTTCCTTTTCTATTTTTTGGAATGGTTTGAGAAGAATAGGTATTAACTCTTCTTTAAATGGTTGGTAGAATTCCCCTGTGAAGCCATCTGGCCCTGTACTTTTGTTTGTTGGGAGATTTTTGATTACTGATTGAATTTCATTGCTGATTCTTGATCTGTTCAAGTTTTCTATTTCTTCCTGTTTCAGTTTTGGTAGTTTATATCTTTCTAGAAATGTGTATATTTCTTCCAGCTTGTCCAATTATTTGGTATACAGTTTTCCACAATATTCACTTATAATTGTTTGTATTTTGGTGGTGTTAGTTGTTATTTATCCTTCTTATTTGTGATTTTATTTATTTGAGCCCTTTCTCTTTTCTTTTTGAGAAGTTTGGCTAGGGGTTTGTCAAGTTTATTAATTTTTTCAAAGAAGCAACTCCTGGTTTCATCAATTTGTTCTATTCTTGTAGTTTCTGTATCACTTATTTCTGCTCTAATCTTTATTATTTCCCTCCTTCTGCTGGCTTAAACTTCATTTGTTGTTCTTTTTCTTGCTCTTTAGGTTTCTTGCTCTTTTTCTTTGGGTGTAACCTTAAGTTATTTATTTGAGATTTTTCTTGATTATCAGAGTAGGCTTGTATTCCTTTGTACTTCTCTCTTGGGGCTACTTTTGCTGCATCCCCAAAGTTTTGGACTTCTGTGTTTTCGTTTTCATGTATTCTTATTTCTTCTTTGATTTCCTGGTTGACCCATTCTTTGTTAAGTAGCATATTATTTAACCTCCATGTATTTGTGGTCCTTCCAAATTTTTTCTTGTGGTTGATTTCAAGTTTCATAGTGTTACAGTCAGAAATTATTTTGATTTCAGTCTTTTTATACTTTTTGAGGTCTGATTAGTGCTCTAGTATGTAATCTATTCTGGAGAATGTTCCATTGCAGGTGAAAAGAATGCATATTCTGTTGTTTTAGGTTGAGATGTTCTGAATATATCTGTTAAGTCCGTCTAGTCCAGTGTGTCATTCATCAAAAGCCACTGTTTCTTTGTTGATTTTCTGTTTAGATGATCTGTCCATTGATGTCAGTGGGGTGTTGAAGTCCCCTACTATTATTGTGTTATTATCAGTAAGTTCCTCTATGCTTATTACTAATTGTTTTATATATTTCAGTGAGCCCATGTTGGGTGATAAATATTTAGATTTATTAGATTTTCTTGTTGGATTGTCCCCTTTATTATGATATAGTGCTTTTCTTCACCTCTTGTTATACTGGTTTAAAGTCTCGGTCGTCCGATATAAGTGCTACTCCTCCAGCTTTCTTTTGACACCCATTTGCATGATAAATATTTCTCTGTCCTCTCACTTTAAATCTGCAGTTGTCTTTAGATCTAAAATGAGTTTCTTACAGACAATATATAGATGGATCTTGCTTTCTAAATCCATTTAGATTGGTGTGTTTAGTACATTTACATTCAGAATAATTACTGATAGATATGTATTTAGTGACATTGTATTACACATTCTGTCATTGTTTTTGGAGATTTTCTCCATTCCTTTCTTGTCTTTTTCACTTTTTGTCTTTCCTTTCCACTCAAAGACTCCCCTTTAATATTTCTTACAGGGCTTATTTAGTGGTCATGAACTCCTTTAGTGTGTCTTTGTCTGAAAAACTCTTCATCACTCCTTCTCTTCTGAATGATAACCTTGCTGAATAGAGTATTCTTGGCTTCAGAATTTTCCCATTCAGCACTTTGAATATAACTGTCACTGTCTTCTGGTGTGTTAAGTTTCTGTTGAGAAATCTGCAGCTAACCTTATGGGTCTTCCCTTGTAAGTTAAGGACTTCTTTTGTCTTGCTGCTTTTAAGAATTTTTCTTTATCTGTATTTTGCAAATTTAATTACAATGTATCTTTGTGTTGGGTTGCTTTTGTTGGTGGGAGTTTTCTGTCTCTCCTGGATCTGGATGTCTCTTTCCTTCCCCAGATTAGGAAAAATTTCAGCGATTATATCATCAATTAAATTTTCTGCCCCGCTTTCTCTCTTTCCCTCTTCTGGGACTCCTATAATACAAATGTTATTATGTTTGATGCAGTCACTGAGTTCCCTAAGTGTATTCTCGTGATACATAATTCTTTTTCTCTTTTGTTCAGCCTCATTATTTTCCATTGTTTTGTGTTCTATATCACTTATTTGTTCCTCTGCTTCTTCCAGCCTTGTGTTCGTTGAATCAAACTTGTTTCCAATCTCAGTTATTGCATTTTTCATTTCTTATTCTTTTATCTCGGTGGTAAGGGTCTCCCCAATGTCTTCTATTCTTTCCTCAAGCCCAGTGAGTATCCTTATGATTGTTGCTTTAAATTGTCCATCAGGCATGTTGCTTATGTCTGTTTTGCTTAGCTCTCTGACCATGACCTTATCTTGTTCTTTCATTTGGAATGAATTCCTCCACCATGATATTTTGTCCAAGTCTCTGCCTTCTTCCTCTTCTTCTTTTTTTTTTCTTTTTAAGATTTTATTTATTTATTTGACAGAGATCACAAGTAGGCAGAGAGGCAGGCGGAGAGAGAGGAGGAAGCAGGCTCCCTGCGGAGCAGAGAGTCCAATGTGGGGCTCGATCCCAGGACCCTGGAATCATGACCTGAGCTGAAGGCAGAGGTTTAACCCACTGAGCCACCCAGGCGCCCCTGCCTTCTTCTGTATATTAGAAAAGCCTCTTATATATTCTGCTCCTGAGAGTGATGGTTTTATAAAGAAGAGATCATACAGTGTCCAGGGCCTGGTGCTATAGGGAACATCTTTTATATGTGCTATCTGCATTCTGCTGTTGTGTTTTGGCAGCTCCGTCCTTCAGGCCATTCATCTGCAGAGACTCTCCTTGCCTACAGTGAGGAGAATTTTGTCCTTGGCCAGAACATGGTGAGTTTTAACTAGGTGTGCTCTGGTCTTGTTAAAAGAGACCTGATACTACTTCCACTAGAACTGAGGCCCTGCAGGGCTCTCTGGTCAGGAGATGTGGTGTGGGTGGGGCTTTGTGCTGGTCTTCTGGAGAAGGGGCCCACCACACTAGGACTGAGGCAAGCTTGATTAAGAGCGACAGTCCTGCCAAAGTGCAGGGGTGTGGGACTTGATGTAAGCAGGTTAGGTAGGCAGTGTTAGTGCTTCACTACTTACTGAAGGTGGCTCTGTGTTTGTTCTGAGGGTCAGGGGGAAGGAAATGATGGGAGCTAGCTCCTTTGTTCTCCAGAGAGGCATCTCCCTGAACATTGCCTCTCAGAGAGGCACTCTGAGAAGAGCAAATACTCTCCTCCCTGTGTGCCCCAGTCATTCTTCATATAAGTGTTTCTACCCCATTTGCCTCTTGGGTTGCTTGCCTGCCTTCTTTCCAGGAGTAGGGCAATGCCCTCTCAGCTCTATCTCAACCAAGCCTGCTCACCATTAATATTCTAGTCTTTAAGCATCTCTGGTTGTAAGAACTCATGATAATCAGCTTCTCTCATTTTTCCAGCCAATGGGAATATTCTCTGTGTGCATTCCCCTGTGCATTCCTCTCTCTCTCTCCTTTCTCCATAACCATGGCTTCTTCTCTTCCATAGAACCACAATCTATTTCTCCCCCAAATCACATCTCTTTACTTCCTACTTTCCTTGATGTATCTTCTTCTCTTCCTTTAGTTTTGCAGTTTGTCGATCTTCAGGTTGATTTCTGGGGTGTTTAAAATGATTTGATAGTTATCTATTTGTGTTTGAGAAACAAGACAATCCTAGGATCCTCCTATTCTGCTGCCATCTTAGCTACTCTCCAATATCACATTGTTTAAGTAATTCCATTAAGTGAAGAGATTTGTTTTTTTTAAATGATAGAGATAATTAAATGTTGGAAAGCAAGTAATTTGTTTAACATTAAAGGAAAAAAATTGTGCTGAGTTCTGAATAAATTAAGTAACACATTTATTGAAGAATTCAAAAAATATTTGAAATAGAAAGGCAATGTCATAAAACAGACAGTTTCTTGAATTAACTCTTAGAAAATTTTCATATCAGCTTAAAAACCCTATGTAGTCTTATTCATAAGATCTTGTTTCATAACCTGAAAGCTATGAGTTTTATCATTGGAAGAGATTTTATAGTTGCATTCTTTAATCCCCCCAATTTACAAATAATGAAACAGAGGGGCAAATATTTTAACAGACATGTTTCTTGCAATAATAGAAGTCTAAATATATTTCAGGAAAAAAATTGATGAGTCATTCATAAATTTATTTCCTGCACAGCAAAGAAATTCATCAACATAATGAAAAGGTAGCCTATTGAATGGGAGAAAATATTTGCAAATTGCATATTCAACAAGAGGTTTACATCCAAAATATATAAATAACTCAGATAACTCAGTATCAAAAAATCATGGGCAGAAGATCCGAATAAATATTTTTCCATAAATGACATACGTATATTCAACAGGTACATGAAAAGATGTTTAACATCACTAATCATCAGGAAAATGTAAAATCAGATCACAATGAAACATTATCACACCCTATTAGAATAGCTAGTATCAAAAAGATAAGAAATAGTTAAGTGTTGGTGAGGAAGTAGAGCAAAGGGAACTGTCATGCACTGGTGGTGCGAATGTAAATTGGTGCAGCCTCTATGGAAAATGGTATGGAAGATTCTCAAAAAATTAAAAATAGAACTAACTTCTGATCTAGGAATTCCGCTTTTGGGTATTTATCTGAAGAAAATGAAAACACTAATTTGAAAAGATATATGTGCCCCCTTGTTTATTATAGCATTATTCATAATAGTAAAGACATAATAACAACTTAAATGTCCAATGATGGATTAATGGATAAAGAAAACATACAATATATACACAGTGGGATAGTTCTCAGCCATTAAAAAGAGTTAAATCTTGCCATTTGTGACAACATGGATGGACCTTGAAGAAATTACACTAAGTGAAATAAGTCAGAGAAAGACAAATACTGTATGATCTCACTTATATGTAGAACCTTAAAAAAATTTCAAGCTCATAGATGCAGAGAACAGATTTGTGGTTGCTAAAGGTAGAGGGAGGGGAGTGGGCAATATGGGTGAAATGGTCAAAAGGGATAAACTTCCAGTTATAAAATAAATCAGACATGGGGTTGTAATGTACAGCATAGTGACTATAATTAATAATATGTTATTGGATATTTAAATATTCCTGAGAGTAGACCTTAAAAGTCCACATCACAAGAAAAAGTATTTTTGTAATTATATGTGATGACTCATGATAATTTTACTGATTATCATGATCATTTTGCAATATATACAAATATCAGATCATTATGTTGTACATGTGAAAATAATATAATGTTATATGTCAGTTGTGCCTAATTTAATTATTTATTTTTAAAGATTTTATTTATTTATTTGACAGATAGAGATCACAAGTAGGCAGAGAGGCAGAGAGAGAGAGAGGAGGAAGCAGGCTCCCTGCTGAGCAGAGAGCCCGATGTGGGACTCGATCCCAGGACCCTGAGATCATGACCCAAGCCGAAGGCAGAGGCCCTAAACCACTGAGCCACCCAGGTGCCCCTGTTGTGCCTAATTAAAAAAAAAAAAATTGAATTTAGATTAAAAAAAAATCTTTAGCGTTTAAAGATGTGTAGAGGTTGAGTTCTAGTTTTTCATTAAAACAAAACTGGCGACATCATGTTACCTGATTTCAAGCTTTACTACAAAGCTGTGGTCACCAAGACAGCATGGTACTGGCATAAAAACAGACACATAGACCAGTGGAACAGAGTGGAGAGCCAAGATATGGACCCTCAACTCTATGGTCAAATAATCTTCAACAAAATAGGAAAAAATATACAATGGAAAAAAGACAGTCTCTTCAATAAATGGTGCTGGGAAAACTGGACAGCTATATGTAGAAGAATGAAACTCGACCATTCTCTTACACCGTACATAAAGATAAACTCGAAATGGATAAAAGACCTCAACCTGAGACAGGAATCCATCAGAATCCTAGAGGAGAATATAGGCAGTAACCTCTTCGATATCAGCCACAGCAACTTCTTTCAAGATATGTCTCCAAAGGCAAAGGAAACAAAAGCAAAAATGAACTTTTGGGACTTCATCAAGATCAAAACCTTCTGCACAGCAAAGGAAACAGTCAACAAAACAAAAAGGCAACCCACGGAATGGGAGAAGATATTTGCAAATGACAGTACAGACAAAAGGTTGATATCCAGGATCTATAAAGAACTCCTCAAACTCAACACACACAAAACAGATAATCATATCAAAAAATGGGCAGAACATATGAACAGACACTTCTCCAACGAAGAAATCCAAATGATAGTCCAAATGACTATCAGACACATGAAAAAATGTTCATCATCACTAGCCATCAGGGAGATTCAAATTAAAACAACATTGAGATACCACCTGACACCAGTTAGAATGGCCAAAATTAGCAAGACAGGAAACAACGTGTGTGGGAGAGGTTGTGGAGAAAGGGGAACCCTCTTACACTGTTGGTGGGAATGCAAGTTGGTGCAGCCACTCTGGAGAACAGTGTGAAGATTCCTCAAGAAATTAAAAATAGAGCTTCCCTATGACCCTGCAATTGCACTGCTGGGTATTTACCCCAAAGATACAGATGTAGTGAAAAGAAGGGCTATCTGTACCCCAATGTTGATAGCAGCAATGGCCACGGTCGCCAAACTGTGGAAAGAAACAAGATGCCCTTCAACGGAGGAATGGATAAGGAAGATGTGGTCCATATACACAATGGAGTATTATCCCTCCAACTTTTGTAGCAACATGGAGAGGACTGGAAGAGATTATGCTTAGTGAAATAAGTCAAGCAGAGAGAGTTAAGTATCATATGGTTTCACTTATTTGTGGAGCATAACAAAGAACATGGAGGACATGGGGAGATGGAGAGGAGAAGGAAGTTGTGGGAAATTGGAAGGGGAGATGAACCATGAGAGACTATGAACTCTGAAAAACAACCTGAGGGTTTTGAAGGGGCAGGAGGTGGGAGGTTGGGGAACCGGGTGGAGGGTAATAGAGAGGGCACGTATTACATGGAGCACTGGGTGTGGTGCAAAAATAATGAGTACTGTTACACTGAAAATAAATTAATTAAAAAAAAAGAACTGACTAAATGCATGTGAGAAATAAAAAAAAATAAGGGCACTTAGGTTTTTTTTTTTTTTTGGCACTTAGTTTTTAAGAAAGTTTTCATTTATCTATCTTGGAAATTAAAACAAAACCCTTTTCTGTATTAATCATGACAATCACTGATTATACTATAACAGAGGAAAGGAGTTGATTTCATCAACAATATTTGGCAGATATACATGAAAAAACTTGATATTGTTTATTTTAGGAGAAATAAACAATCTCTTTGCCTAAAGCTTTGGATTTTCTAAAGCACTTTCATATTTACTCACATGATTCTCACAGAGAAGTGGAAGAAACCAGACTGGTATCTTCAAATTGCAGAAGAGTGAGGTTCAGAGTAGACCCAGGAATGAGAGGGATAGCCAGGACTGTATTATAAGACACTCCAGTATACTTTTCCTCACAACCCAATAAACTGTTGCTGTTATATATCTGTATGAGTATTGTGGAATTTGGAATGCTAAGAATTTTTTTAAGGCTTTATAAAAATGAACAATGTTTAGTTATATTTGTAAACATGAAGTCTTGATATATCAAGATCTCAAAAATATGTGTTGTGACTAGAATATTTGGCCAGACATTGGAAACCAACAGTTAACATCGTACTTAATTATAAAAGACTGAAGGCTTTTCCCCAAGGTTAGGAACAAGACATAGATGTCTGCTCTTGTTACCCTCTTCAACATTGTGCTGGAACTTCTAGCCAGTGAAATTAGGCAAGAAAATGAAATAAAAAACATTCAAATTGGAAAGGAAAAAGTAAAACTATCTCTAGTTGCAGGTGGTATATGATCTTGTATATGGAAAATCCTAAGGAAAATTACTAGAACTAGTAAACAACCTCAGTAAGATTATAGGATACAAGATCAATATACAAAAATCAATTGTACTTCTGTACACTTGCAATAAATAATTTGAAAATAAGTTTGAGAAAGCAATTCCATTTATAATCACATAAAAAGTAAATATAATAGAGTAAGTAAAATAAGTAAATATTTAGGAATAAATTTAACAAAATAAAAATGATACTAAATTCTGAAAACCACAGTCACTGTTGAGAGAAATTTTGGAAGGAAATTAAGGAAGACTTGAATATATAGAAAGATATCCCATGTTCATAGATTGGAAGATTTAATATTGTTAAGATGACAATATTCTCTAAGTTGATTTACAGCTTCAATACAATTATTATCAAAATCCAAGTTCAGTTCTTAAAAGAAATTGATAAAGTGATCCTAAAATTCCTTTTGCAAATTCAAGGAATCTAGAATAGCCAAACACCATTGAAAAAGAATATCAAAGTTATAGGTTTCATACTTCTTAATTTCAAAACTTACTACAAAGTTTATTAATCAAGGTTGTGTGATACTGGCGTAAAGATAGACCTGTAAATCAGTGGAATAGAATTAGAAATCCAGAAACAAACACATACTTATGGTCAATTGAATTTTGACAAGGTTACCAAAGCAATCCAAGTATAGTCTCCTCAACAAGTGCTGTTGGGAAAACTGAATATCTCTGTGAAACAGAATGAAGTTGGATCCCTACCTCTATATTAAAAAAAAAAAGAACTCAAAATGGATAAAATGCCCAGTATTAAGCTAAAACTGTAAAACATTTAGAAGAAAATGGAGGGAAATCTTTTTGATCTCGGTTTTGGCAAATCTTTCTTAAATAAGACTCTAAGAGCACAAGCAACCAAAAAGAAATAGATAAATTGACTTCACCAAAATGAAAACCTTTTTTTCTTCAGAGGATACCATCAAGAAAGTGAAAAGAGAACTCAGTGATTGGGAGAAAATATTTACAAATCATTTATTAGATAAGGGATTTGTAGCTAGAATATGTAAGGAATTCTTACAATTAGACAACAAAAAGGCAACCATCCGAATTAAAAAATAGGCAAAGTATCTGAATAAACACTTCTTTAAAAAAGATAAACAAATGGCCAATAAACACTTGAGAATATTCTCAACATCATTAGTTGGCAGGGAAATGCAAATAAAACCCAGTGAGATACCACTTCACACACACTAGGAAGGTTATATTTAAAAACAAACAGAAGATAACAAATGTTGTGGAGAAATGGGAACTTTCTACATTTTTGGAGAGAATACAACATGGTTCCTCCACTTTGGAAAATAGTCTGGCTCTTTAAACATAGTGTTACCATATGACCCAGCAAATCTATTCCTAGATATATACTGAAGAGAAATGAAACCATATATCCACACAAAAATTAGGTGAATGTTCATAGCATCATAGTAGCCGGAAAGTGAAAACAATCCAAATGTCCATCATCTGGTGAGTGGATAAATAACATGTGGCATATCCATACCATGGAGGATTATTGCTCAATAAAAAGGAACGAAGTACTGATACATGTTACAACATGGATGAGCTGTGAAACATTATGCTAAGAGAAAGAAACAAGTTACTGAAGTCCATATACTGTATAATTCCATTTATATGAAATGTCTAGAGTGATCACATCTATAGAAAGTTAGATTAGTGATTGCCCTAGACTGAGTGGAGTCAGTGGTGGGAGGAAAATGGAAAGTGACTACTAATGGGTATGACATTTGTTTTAGGGGTGATGAAATGTTCTAAAATTAAGTGTGGTGATGGCTGCACAACTCTGTGAATATACTAAAAATGATTCAGTTACATGCTTTTAATGGATGGATTGTGTGTTATGCAAACTGTATCTCAATAAAGCTGTTACAACAACAACAGAAAAGAAGACAACACTGAACCATTCTACCAATGATAAGCAGAGCCTTCTTCATGGAAAGGAGATGTGTAAAGCTTGAGCAGTAATTCAGTGGATCCAGTCTGGATCCTGATCGCTTTCTGGCATTGGGGGACCACGGACAATGTCTTGTTTCGTTTCTCTTTTATTCCCTCTTCTTTTGCTTGGATTCTTTGGATGCATGATAGAAACCAACTTAAGTTGGCTCAAGAGAAAAAGGGGAACATTATAAGGATATAGATGCATCCTGCAAGACCCCAAAGAAAGATTACAGTTGGGTCTGAAAGAGCCATGAAACATAACTTGGAAAACAATTAGGGTTTTAGGAAATTTGTATTTATATTTATATTCTGTCTCTCTGATGTGATTTTCTCTGTTTTCAGTCCACAGGGTGAAATTTGGACATCTTTTAGCTCTTTTCTTAAGCCAGTTTCATTATAGTTATACACAGAAACGAATTGGTTTCTCTTTTCTCCTCTAGTCCAATTAGCTGTGGTCTAGGAATGGGATCATGTCTTCTGGATTTCCACTTTAATGAGTCTGAGGGCATTTGGGGGAAGGGTGATGACTTCTGGCTTGAACAGATATTCAGAAGAGTCTAGCATGGTTAGGCAGTACTAATAAGGATAGCAATGATAACAGTTCATGTTATACAGAATCTGCGTGTCTTAGCACGGTGTTAGGTGCTTAACATCCTACAGTTTGTTAAATCTTCATAGTCCTTTGAGGTCATATTATTAATCCCATTTTATAGATGAGGAAATTGATACTTGGGGAGGTTAAATAACTTGCTCAAGATTTCTCAAGACTGATTCTAGTCCTCTATACTATGCTGCCAATTCTTAATAGCCCTGTTCTTCTAGCTTAGCATAGTTCAGCCCAGCTTCTGTTTTTATCTTATACCATGAAGAGACAGGGGAATGGAGAAGACAACATTGATAGTGGTTACTCTGGTTAGCTAAATCCAACCACTCCAAAACAGTGGCTTATAATAATAATTTATTATGATCTCATAGTTCTGGGGATTGATTAGGCTCAGCTAGGTTCTAACTTGGGGATCTCTTGGATGATTGCCATCAGGTGGTGGCTAGGGATGAAGTCATCTGAAGGCTTGACATAGTTAATGTCCAAAATATCTTTTGTTTTTACTCACTTGTCTCGTGCCTCAGTGCTTTTCCACGTGATCTCTTTCTCTCTTGCAGAGGAACCTAGACTTCTCACATGGAGACTGAGTGCTCCATGAGGGAGAGCCCCAAGAGTGAACATTCTAAGAGAGAGAAGGAGGAAGCTGCTAGTCCTTCTAAAAGCTAGGTCTGAAGCTGGCGTAGCATCACTTATTCTATATCTAGTGGTTAAAGGCACTAGATGGCAACCCAGATGCTAGAGATCACATCAACAAAGAAGGAAGAATGGAAGTGTGGAACCCATCTTTGGACTCAAGCTATGATACTGTTAAGTGAGAGGGTAGATAGAATCAGCATATTAGTAGGAAAATAATGAGTGTGACAGAGTAGGATCTCTCAAGATAAACATAGGCTTACACAAGGGGTCTGCTCTGTACGTTTACCTTGGCATAACCAGGGAAGTACATTTCCAAGAAAACCTTTAAAAAAAAAAAAGATTTATTTATTTATTTATTTGAGAGAGAGAGAGGGAGTGAGCATGCTGGGAGGGGTAGAGGGAGAGGGAGAGAGAGAGCCATACGCAGACTGTGCACTGAATGTGGAGCCCTACGTGGGGATTGATCTCACAACCTTGAGATTACAACCGGAGCCAAAACCAAGAGTCAGATGCTTAACTTACTGTGCCACCCAGGTACCTCCCTCCAAGAAAACCTTTTTAAAGACACAGTTTCCCCAACTATCCTTTTATAATATTTCATGTTAGCAATACATGGTCCCTTCAGGTGCAGATATTAGCTTTATCCTCTGATTTGCAGCCTGCTCCTAAACTGTCCTGGGGGCATAAATGTCCCAAGAATATATAAAGCCAGGGCTGTAAGAGCTGGAATAATTTACTAAATTCCTCTCTCTGCAAGTGAACCACAACAAAGTCACAACTAAAGCATTTCAGTAGGCGTCTAAGCTAGTTTTAAAGACATGAAGAAGTTTCCACAAAACCTTTAGGAAACTCATTCTGAGATATAGTCATTCTTTATGTATGGCCTAAGTCCTTCATGCCATGTGTCAGTCACCTCCCAGAGCTAAACTCTCTCTGCCTAGAAAACGAAGCATTCACATACTTCAGAAGGAAGTTATATGGATGAACTAATAAATGGTTACATAGGGCTTTGGAAATATAAATTGTGGCATAAATACTTAATGTCTATATAAATACGTTTGGTTCAGCCTGAGGAGGGCTCAGGCTTTTTGAAAGATTTCAGCCTTATGGAGTACCTGAATAGCGAAGACAAAACTCCTGCTAAGTGAGGATATAATCATCCTTGCCTCTATTATGTATATTATTTATTGCAAAGGATTTTCTAAAATAGAAACATGGCAAATTTCAGAGAGGAAAAAAAAGTATTTCATGGTTCCCTTAGATTCCCTAAGCTCTTTCAACTAGGTCTGTGTTCAATACACACTTTAAAATATATATATAATTCACAAGTATTATTGATGTTGAGAAATAATGTGCAAGTGCTTTCTTGCATATGATTGTTTTGGGGGAGTGGAGAAATGGAAAGAATATTGGCACTGTATTTTCACATGATTTGCATCTCTTCTATTTTTAAGGCAGTATTTTAAAATGAAAGAGTTGATTTGGAGAATGTCTTATCAAAAATATTTTTTAATACTTAGAAATTGGAAAAATGTTTAGGGATTACATTAGATAAGATCTGCTTCTTTAAACAAATTATTTCAACCCATCCCTTTCTGCTGATGAGGGTTAAAGGAAGAAAAGGGTCTGTCACACATACATCTGGGGCTTATAGCTGCCCTCCATCTCTGCTTCATGGTCTCCTTTCCCTGAAATTATTAGTAGGTCAAGAAAGATAAGGAATTATTTAGGATCTCAAATTCAGAGGAATTAAGAAGTAAATAGAGGAGGCCAAGGATCCATTTGGGGAATTGTGTGGGGGAAAGACAAAAGAAGCTTCCTTGTAGGGACACCGTGCTGCTCCCTTGATACCTATACCACTTGATAGAGGATACTTTGAGCTTCATGAAAGAGTAAAAGCAGCAAAGATGGACAGATGGATTCTCCCTGAGGTTGAAACTGAGCACAAGAGATTTTCACATCCTTTGAGATTCTGTCTGAGGAAAGAGAGTCTGATAAATCTTTGCTTATTCTTTCTATTCTTTTGTACATTCCATAGTTGAGTCCTGAGTTGCTATAGTCCAAGATGGTGGCTAGAATAAATTAAATGAATTGATGCAGCCTGCAATCAGATGAACAGTGTACTGTCTGTAGGAACTATTTTGGAGAGCTATTTTGTAATTAACCTGCAAAGGATATATTCAGATTTGATTAATCTCATGTGGTCAGTAGATAAACTTGAGTTGAAGGTTACTGTATTTTTATAATCAACAATAGGCCTTTATGATACATTTGCAGGAGAATATTTAAATAATAGAAGTGGCAAAATATTGATCAGTGTTGAGGTCAGAGATTTTGTTTAGTTTCATAAATAAAATGTGTAAGATCTTTTACTATATTTGATATACTGAAATTGATTTAGGTTCATGCTTAAGCATTATGAAATCATATCTCTATGTGTAAATGTATATTATATGAAGATTTTATAGATATGTGTGTGTATATATAGTGGTACATATATACACATTTATGATAGAAAGTCATATAATTATTTAATCCGAAGGACCTGGTGTTCATTTGGTCTTTAATTTGTTTTTTAAATGGTATATATATGTATATATATACTTATATTACATGTATATTACATACATGTATATACATATGTATACACACACATACAAGATTGGTATATGTTTTTGTATACACATGGTTATAGATTATATTCTAGTGCATTGGTAGATCATAAAACCGAAAGATTAAAAATTTAATTTTCTCTGATTCTTAATGAAATAACCAAATAGTAGCTCCCTGTGGTGGGATATGAAAAGTGGTGTATAGATACCTACTAAAACATTTACAGACCTCCTCAGTTTTCTGTTTTTAATGTGATGAAAATTTGTACAAATAACAAAGAAAGAATGTCATGGTAATGAAAACATTTCCTATACATGTATTTTAGAGAGAAGCTAAATCAAAGGTCTTCAAAGAATTACTAGGGTTCTTTCTAGGAGGTTATTGACAAATATGTAGTTTGTCTCTGGAGTTTGTGCCTCTTTCACAGATTGGTGTATTTGTGATCCCACCGGCAGAATAAGTGTCTGTAATTCATTTCTCCTTGTTAACTAGTGTGCCTTTGTGTGTAGGATGATTGGCAGCAAACTCGGCTGAGTCCCAACGGATGAGCTTGTTAGCAAAACCCTAGCATCCTATCTCTAATAAAGCATATCAGCAGTACATTTTGTCCTATCTATTAGCCTCTCTGTTTCTTTTTTTGTGAAAAGCTGAGTGTCCCTTTGAAGCAATGACAAATAAACCCCTGAACTGAAGTGCTAGGCTGCCTTACGGACAGCTGGATAGTAAATGTCACACCGTGTAGAGAATGCCTATTATCAGAGTGAGCCATTTGTTCCCGGCCTTTCAGTATCTTAATGTAATACAAAATTGCTAAATCAAGCCCCATGTCTGTGACAGAACATAATTAATGAGAAAGCAGGAGCCAATTCAACACTCTTTATTGGGACCTAATTGGCTCAGGCAACAGAGTTGTCACTCAACAAGAGACTTCCTTTAAAGCAATTTTGTTCTTGGTTGTATTACAGAGCCTATTAAATTGTCCCCTCCTTGATCACACAAAGAAGTATCTGCATGCAATAATTAGCTTTTCCAGGGGGAATTTTTTTTAACTCATGCAATACTGGATCATTTTAAAACTGTCTGAGAAAACACCCAGGCCGTGGGGATGTGCTGCCATACTGAGCAGCACTGTAGGCTGTTTTCCTGTCTGTGGAGGTACCAGGAAGCTGTGCTGCGGAGGAAAGAGAAAGAGCCTCAAGGAAAAAAGAAACGTGTTCAAATGTGGAGAGTGGGAGGATGATAGAGGGAGTGGGTAAAGGAAATTACTTTGATGGGTAATCATAGCTCACTTCATAATCTTCAGTTTAAAGGAACAAAAAATGAATACCTATGTGTCCATATTTAAATGTATAGTTTTTTGGTTTTTTGTTTTATAGGCATACCCAACTCATTTAGGCATGTAAATTACAAAGCTATGGCAGGGGGTGGAGATTAAGCATAATAGGATTGTCTGAAGCAGCATCAGTTTCCTTGGACCGTATCTCAGAGTTTTATGGGTTGCACTGTTTCAGAACCATGACAAATATTTAATTGCATGTGATTATTTATCTTAATCTAAAATTTCACTTTTGGGGATGGTTCCATTCCTCCCCCTTATTTAACAAACCTCAAGATAAATTTGTTCCTAGTATTTATAGTGTTGTTTCAAAACTGTTTTTCTCTCCTGTCACGATATCATAGAGTTCAAACAAATTTGCACCTTTTCCTGATAAGTTTTAAGACAATGTGACATGCGATGACTAGAGACCACAAAGAACCGAGCTTATAGTTTGCTCTGGCATTTGCCTGGCTTCGCGCAAAAGGGACACAGCTGGCTAAGCTTGAGGTAAAGCAAATGGGAAAGTTGTAGGAAATATACTTTAAAACATCTAGAATTAGGCAATAATGAGTGTAAGTTTGAAAAAAGTAACAGTTGATTATAGAAAAAAATTATTAAAGGTTGATTTAAGTGACACTTTGAGCAGTCTAAATAAAGGCAAGTATGTGGTCCCTTTCTTGAAATAGCTGTCAATATCTCCCTTCTGTGCCTTCAGAAACAACGCAGACTGTCTAGTTCGCATGGCAGCAGCATTTGGTTGGATTTAGAGAGCTGTTTTCCACGGCATTGTTACTTTCCTCAATGTGAAGTGCCAGATACTAGGAAAGGAAAGAAGGCAAACCTCTGAAATAGAGGAGAGCTGTGCTGTTCTCACTGTGCTGTGTGGTTTAGAGAATGGTTTGCAGCTGGTGAAATCCCGGGACCGTGCCACAGCGAGGACGGTATTATGCGGCAGGCACTCAGGGTTGCGTCTTTTGGATTTTCTAGCATTTGCCGACATATTAGCTGTTATTGGTTAATTGTAATTTACTCGAGTAGGTAGAGAAGTTGCTGGGCTCCCCCACCCCCCAACCCTGTTCTCAAATATCCCTCTAAATAGTGAGCAAAGTCAGACTCCTGAATATACTCTAAATGTTTGAAAAATATTAGTTGTTACTTCATAGGGTAATAGAATATAAAACTAACAGTGATACAAAATATTAGTCAATAATGTCCTTTCCCAGGTGACTTTTGAACCTCGTGAAAGCACACATTCTCCACAAAGATTTATTAGTCGAGTTGGGGAACACATGATAATGATAGCAAGAGCTGCCAGAATCTAATTTGCTTTAATTAATCATTTGCTTCATAACACGGCAATTCTTCCTCCTCCCCCCGCTTTTTTCCAAACTGTCTAGATTATTTTAAAACATTAGATATTACACTGAGGATGGCTGATGAAACTGAAATTGAATGCTATAAAAGTTAGATTAAAAATTCATTTAACAGGATAAACATTTTAGAGTGCAGAATGGTGCCGATTAGGTCAAGTGAGTAAGGAGTGATAAAACAGTCATGGAGTTGAGAGAAAAAATATTGTCAGAGGGCACTCAAACAGCCGAATTTAGTCTAATTTAAATGTTATAGCAGACCAAAAAATCATGACTAGAAATAAT
The DNA here is from genome assembly GCF_922984935.1 of Meles meles. Classification (NCBI taxonomy): domain Eukaryota; kingdom Metazoa; phylum Chordata; class Mammalia; order Carnivora; family Mustelidae; genus Meles; species Meles meles. Next base: position 84,326,376 of record NC_060071.1, on the reverse strand, counting down.
TATTCTTTGGCATTTTAGCAACACAAACTGGTAAGAAGTCAGAGTCTAGGTTTAAAAACATTTATTCATTTAACTGTACAAACAAGTTTTGGTTCCGAGTGGAATTAGTTCCCATGGTTAGGGCCAAGAGCCTTCAGTGGGGAGGCTGAGTCAAAGGGCACATTGCCTGGCTCTCTTGGAAGAATTAAATGGTCTATCTTAGATTAGCAGGACAGCCAAGCCTCCAGATATTCATTGTGTTCTTCTAAGCAAACACTTGTGTTCAGAGGTCTTTCAAGCTTACTCCATTTTGTTGATGCCTCGATGGACAATTTTAGCACTTAATTCTTACCTTTGTCTTTGTAAGTCTCCGCCATTAGTCGGTTGGCTATTAGGGTGGGACTTGGCTCAAATAAATGTTCAAAATTCTCTAAGAGTTCCCATTAATTACATGATAATCCTAACCTCTTTTGGGTGTTACTCAAGACCCTTGATGACCTGGCTCTTTTTATATATATATTACATTATAGATAAATAGATAAAATATATACCCAGCCCCATTCTGTCTCCCATACCATTTACTCACTACCCAGCACTTTACTCACTTATGATATAGTACTTTTATTTCTGAATTGTGTTCCACCAACTCAACCTACCATGCCTCAGCTTGAATGTTATTCCTCAGACAACTCTTCTTGCCTCTTTCATATGCATAATGCTCACCTTATATGGTTGCTATGAGTATTAAATGAATTAATTTATTTAGTATGAGCCTGACACATAGAAAGCACTATGTAAATGTTAGCTGTTATTATTCAGCACTCTCTACACTTTGTATAACTCTCCCATATCAACCACATTATGATATTGTTTGTTTCCATAGCTTTCTTCTCGTTAGACTGTAATCCTCTTGATACATATTGATCACGTTTGGATCCCCGGTGTAACACAATGTCTGGCCACCATGTAGTAGGTGCACAATCAATATATCTCACATGTTGTACACTATTCTGCTATCGGGTATTGGCCAATTTTTAATAAGTATATAAGACCTTAAATGAGTGTATTTCAAAAAAGCAGACATTTTGTGTGGGTGCATAACATTTTTTTCCTCGAGCAAGTTTTCATACTGCTTTCAGAATCATTTCTAAAACCACATAAGAAAATTTGCAATAGAATATTATAGTCCCATGTCTCTTTTTTTCCCAAATAAAAATAATATTGTCCAGGACGATTGATTCATTACCTATTCATTATAAATGATTATCAATGAATTAAAATTGTTGCAGAAAATCCATCTCCTATGTATGAAAGTTGGCTCTCATGAAAATATTCAAAGACCTCTCCCAAAATAAATTCAGTATTGACAACAGTCATGGAATGAGTTTGTGTTCTCTCACTCTGGTGGTCCTTTAATGGACACTGGATTCCTATATGCCATGAAACTTCTAAGTTCTAGAATGTCCTTAAAATAAACATGTTGTTTATCTCCTTGCCTACTCCATAGAGCTCCCTGAAATACAATTATAATTATGATTGTTGACTGATACATCATAGCCCAATAAGATGAGAAAATGAGAGAGGTGAGAGCCTTATTCTGATCCTCAAGGATATTTCAGACTAGGAGAATCACCTAATTTGGAATTCTGTAAGGAAAGGGACATGGACATCTCCTGCTTCATCAATAGTGGAAAGCCTTATAGACTCTTACAGTTCAAAAAAATCCATGAAGTCACATAATTCTTTTTTCAAGCCCGGATCCTGAGAAGTTGGAATGCCAACTGCAGCTCAAGGCACTTCTTCACAATGGAGTCTAGCAAGTTTTGTGCCAAGAGGCAAGGCAGAATCAGAATTGTGGGTCTTCTTGCAGTTTTCTCCCTTAAAATACAAGGGGGAAACTACAAACTGGATTGATTTGACTAACTTTCACTGAAGTGATCCAAGCAGAAAGGAACGCAGTGTCACTTGCTTGGTTCAGAATTTCTTAACATGAAAAATGGGGGCTGGGGAGTGGTGAGTAACTCTTGTCGTCCCACAGGGAACATTGTAATCAAGGAGAGCTCTGTACAATATTAGAAGGGTCTTTACATCTCCTCTAGCTCCCTGCAATATGCACTCGCAGAATTGGTTAAATGAGCCACCATATTCTGGTCAATATGAATAGGCTTGTAAGATGCTCAGTTTGATTTAATGGCCACCCATGGATACTTCCATACGCAGAAGTTCAGTCTGAATAAAGCTCTAAAAAATCAACTCTTCCATTTGGCATTGTAGCTGTATTTTAATGTCCTCTTCAGAATTCTCCGTTACAGTAACATCTCTGCAATCAGTCTCGCATAAAAAGACCTGTTTATAATAAATTGGTCAGCCTCTTATGTGCCTATCTTTCTTGATGGGATCGAAAACTGTAAGCTTGTTCCTTGTAGACTAGTCTGTAAGATTTTTCAATATTACTAGTCATATCTCTCCATCTGCCCAAATGATTTATTTCAGGGTTTATTTCTGTTTCAAGTCTTTGTTTTCATTTTATCTCATAATTGTCCTGAGGGAGGAGGAGGCAAATGGATTCTGCTTGTGAAATATAGGTCTCTGAGAGCCATTTAAGTGAGATGTAGTTTAGGAAGAAGCCAGTAAGTGAAAAATAAAATTGTTCAGTCTTTTGTCATTCTTTCAATTAGGAGACCTATGTGACAGTTGTGAACTATAGTGCCCTGGACAGGAAATGTTGGCAGAGGAAGAAGTGTGCCATTGATTTATGTGAATATTCTGAGGTGGAATAATCACACTGCCTTGTTAGTACATAATAATCAACCAGTGCACAAGACCCTAGACCTTTGGAATCACTCAAAGTTTTCATTAGAGAATCAGCAGTCTTTTAGACTCACTATGGTGTACCTCAATGTTGAAATTGCATATTACAGGTTATGCTCCTGTAAATAAAGGACATTTTGTTATGCCCACACTCAGCTACATTTCCTGCTGTGATTTCTTTACCAGACTCTGCTGCGACCTATTGCCAAATACAATACAATATTGGTGAGCCTTTTTTGTCTGAACTTGATGTCTGTCCAGAAGACAAAAACACTGATTAGGTAGAAGGAGGATGGAAGTCCTTCAGGCACAGAATGACTCTGGACGTCAGCTATAAACTGCAGCTTATTCATAAATGTCAAGAGTCAAAGGTACAGACTAGTACATCCTGTCTTGGTGGATGCCTTACCATCCATCTCTGGGAAGCATGATTTCCCTATGCATTGAAGTTTAATGGGAAACGACCAAGTATGACTGCTGGGCTAAATTTGTGGAGGCCACATTCTGATTCAATTTTATTTTATTTTTTTCTGATTCGGTTTCTTCTCTCTTTTTTTTCTGATTCAGTTTAAAAGGGAATCAATTCTAAGGCTGTCTTTGCCTTTATTTATCTTCAAGTGTTTTATGAGGGACTCAAGGACAGCTCACTTTCAGAAATACTTGTGGGGTTATTAAGGAGTAAGCAGTTTCCCTAGACCTTGTTCTTGTTTCTCAGTGCTTCTCCTCTCTATTCGGAGTGCTCAGAATAACAATCTCTTCAATACATTCAAGACATACTGGTATTCTAAGCTGTCATGTAAATGAAGAAACTTGTCCCCTGAGAAATTTCTTTTTCATGGTCTTTTGTTGGCCTGTAGGTATAGAACTCTACTAGTAAAAGATGACTTTTGGGAGACTTTCACTATAGTCTTTTTTGGTGAGGCTAATCAACAAATATTTATAATGATACTAACAGTTTATAGTTTCTTTGATCATACATCCCCTTTATAAACATTCTTATGTTATCTATCCCCTTTATAAGCATTCTCATGTTATCTGTACTTGGGAGATAAGGAAATGCAAGTTCAATAACTTGGCTAAATCTTCTTTGTTGGCAGTAATTGAGAGCTAGCTTTTGAGTTAGCCCTTGTTTGGCCACTTATTAGGTTCATGAGCAAGTTGCTATTATTCTTCATCTGGATTCAAGTTCAATGTTTCTTCCATTTTACTGCACTACCAGCCTCATTTCCTTACAAATGAACTCAATAGAAGGGTATTGTATTTTCCTAAATACTTAACACAGGCAGTGAAATTTAGACCCTGTTTTGCAAAGAATGGTAGAAATTATAACCAGTTTTTTTTTCAAAGCTAGAAAAGTTGCTTGAAAGACAAGCAGTTGTTCTGTGGGTGCTTTTTGTTAGTTAGGTGAGGGTGCAAATCTTATCCTTTTATTCCACCAAAAGAGAAAGGCACTGTTATATACCCCCTGTATGTGAGTCATCAGGGAGTAGTGATGTTTCTATTTAAGATTCAACACTGGTGCACCTGGGTGACTCATTTGGTTAGGCATTTGACTCTTGATTTTGGCTTAGGTCATGATTAGTGGGTCATGGGATCAAATTCTGCATGGGACTACATGCTGGGCATGGAGCCTGCTTAAGATTCTCTCTGTTCCTCCCCCCTCACTCTCTCTAAAAATACAAGCGTCAACACTGTCTAGAAGAAGAGTCTGGAAATGACCAGTTTTAGACAGTCATGCTTAACATGGACTTTGGAACAATAAGCATTTTCCTTTTTTGTTTTATGGCAATTCTCTGATTAAAGGCCAGGAAGACTCTGTGGAACTGTGTGGTAAGCAAGGATTGAGAAATAAGAAATTGAATATGACCAACATATCCAGCCACACCTTATAGGATATATACACACTCAACACACACATGCACACACATATGCAAAACAAAGCAAAACAAAGAGCAGTTGACTTTCAGTTCTATTCATTATAAAGATCCATTTATAATTGTACATGTGCAGAAGGGCTGTGAGACTGAAGTGATACCTGAGAGAGGCCTGGGAATATGTTTGCACCACATTACTTGGACTGCATGATAATTGAGAGCCATTGTGGCTGAACACTTTATGAGTTTGTTTAATTTGTCACAGTAAATAAAGCTTTTTTGATGCAAGTTAATTAGCTCACTTGTGTTACTGCACATCAAATGTAATTAACAACCAACTGCCAGTGTGGGGTTGCCCTTGTGTAACATGGTAATAGGGGGAAAAACTTAACTGGGGCTGGAGCAAGTAGAAGATACACTGTTGAATCAGCCGCCCTTCTGCCTGCTGAAATTAAGATGGACTAGAGTCTAAGGGAAAATGCCAGGTCTCATAAAAATATCGGCCCTTTAATAGGATTTCCTAAAAATCTCATGTATTATACCAGGCTCATATTTGCTGCCACATTAAGTAAAATTCAGCTAAGTAAAATTCCTTCTACTGCTCAGAGTCCACTTTCTCCTTGGTTGACATTGACTGTATATCCCCTCTGCTTGGATCTTTCATTTCCAGCCATTTACCTTTCTTCAGCTTTGACATTTTACCTCCCCTGTGATAAGTGCTGCCATAGCTAATGCAGAAGGAGGGCTATTAAATAATAACTGAGAAGGAATTTGTTTGAATGGACAGAAGAAGATAGTTGAAGAATCCATTCAAAGAAGAGGTTGTTACTTCCACATTCATAATGGTAGTCTCAGTTTATATTTTGAGAAAGTATCCTGCCTTTTTCATTTTTTTTCCTCAGGCAATGTTAACACAAAGACATCAAACAGCCTTGGTTTAACCCTATTTTTGGTCATGTATCAAAAGAAAGGTAGAAAGGCAGAAACCTCTTTAAAAGGACACAGTGACAGTAGAGATGCTCCAGTTGTCTACTATTTTCATTGTAAATATTCACTTGGGAAAAACAACAATTTAGGTTAAGATAAAATAAACTGATAAAAGTATATACTTTTACTGGAGTAAACTTTTCCCTCTTACTACCACTGTCACCTCCTTCATAAGGAACAAAGAATCTGTGCCAATTTCTCTAAGTAATAATCGTCTTCTGGGCATAACAACTTGGGTACGAGGGGAAATTGAATCAAAGTGGAAGATCTGAGTTAAGTCCTTACTGACGCTAACCAGTGATCAGACCACCTGGGGTGACTCACCTTTTCTGGGACTCAGTTTCCTCATAGAAATAGGAGTTAGATTGAATAGTTTCATCTTTGTTTTCTAGCTCTAAAGTTCTCTGACTGTATGTTCTCTCCTGGTCTTCCAGGAGATCCTCTGGATTCATTTCTTTTTACCCTGTTCACCACATATCTTTGCTGTCTAGTTCTGGCAACAGAGGACACGTAAGTCCAGCTACTCAGAAGTTAAAAGACGTATGTTTGACAGCCAAGACTCTGCCCTCACTCATTAATTTAACAAATATATATTGAATACTTTCTATAAACTAAGTTCTGGAAATCTGAGGATGGAAATGATCTGGATAATCATATATATATATATGAAAAGTAGATGCTAGCTTAAAAAATTAGATCTCTTTACTCATATTGAATTATTTAAAAATATTCCTATGTATTTTATATAGATCTATCTTCCCTGGTTTTTTATTTCCATGCTCTACATATTGAATACACTGCAACAAGCTAGTAGGTCTAAACTAAAGAAGAGGGAAGAAAATATAAAGCTCCTTTTATACCTGGGCATTTTATCTTGAGACAACTGTCTTTACTAAGAGTTGGCAAGAATATATACCTTATTTTCTTTTAATTAGTTTGAGATTCAGTATAAAGAAGTATATTACATTTGAATTCATTTTTACTTTCAAAATAATTTTTATTAATTACAGAAGTAACACATGTTCACTGTAAAAACAAAATATTTCAAAAATTTGTGATAGAGAAAAAATTAAAGTACCTCATTTTTCCACTTTCCAGGGATAATCACTGTTGATATATTGGTTCATATTATCTCTCTCAACACATACTAGTAAAAATATATTATTGTGTCTTTTCACATAGGTGGAGTAATACTAATACCAAAACCTGATTTTTTTTCCAGAGTATATCTTAGCTCTACTTCCATATAGTTTGATCTTTTTTAATGACTATGTTGTATTCCATTGAATGAACCTAATCATGCTTAACTAATATCCCAGTTGATAGATGAGTTGTTTTCAGATCTTTGCTATTACAAATGATGCTGCATAATATTTATAACAGTATCATTACTTCAAAGAGTAATAAACACCTCTTAAGTACTTATGAGGTGTGAGGCATTTTGTAACACACTTTATAAACATCATTTCATTTAATTCTCAAAATAATCCTATAGATGAAGGCAGTGAAATCTAGGCATGCTGTGTAACTTGCCCAAGCTCACATAGCTAGAAAGTAATGGAGCTGTGATTTCAACTCGTCTCTCTAATTCCAGAGTTAAACTCAACACTCACTTAGCAAATATTTTTGTGTATATGTCTTGGTGTACATGCATTGTACCTTTATAAAGATTAAATTGCTGAGTCATAGGATATGCGATATTTGAACTTAAATGTGTATTTTCAAATTGACCTCTAAAAACTTTACCAGTTAATACCTCCATTTGTAGCAAATAAGAGCAATAGTTTCTCTACACTCTTGCCAATGTTTGGGTAGTATCTTTTTTTCCCAATATGTTCGACAAAATAATTATATCTTAGTATTTCTTCAATTTGCATTTCTTTATTAATTTCACCCTTTTAGCAATAAAACATATATATTTAAATGCCATCTTTGCCATTACCTGTTGAATTATGACTCCTCTGCCTATAATCTCTGTTTTAGAGAAAGTACATAAAATTCTCAGTTAAGTTTTATTTTTCATTGTAATACATTACTCATGTTCTCTATCACCATATATACCCAAACTCCTTCTTTTGTCTCTATCCCTGATGCCTTTGGAGTTCCTTTTTGGGCTGAATATAACCAGGTACCATGCTACCAGCAAGCTCTAATTATTCAATTCAGTAATCAATCAAGGTTGTAAGACTTGGGCAGGTTAATTGACAAGAGAAGGATGGAAATAGACCATTTAAAGGTGTCTTTTTCTCATAAAAATTATGGTAGTTATGGGAAGAGAAAATAATGAGTTTTTAAAAAATAACATGATATTTTTATTTTATTTTTTAAAAGATTTTTTATTTATTTGTCAGAGAGCAAGAGAGAGCAAGCACAAGCAAGGGGAGTGGCAGGCAGAGGGAGAAGCAGGCTCCCTGCTGAGCAAGGAGCCCAATGTGGGACTTGATCCCAGGACCCTGGGATCATGACCTGAGCCGAAGGCAGACACTTAACCGACTAAGACATGCAGGCATCCCTAACATGATATTTTAAAAAGATAGCAAAGGGCCTAAGGGGGACACTAAAAAAATAACATTAAGAGAATAGATGTTCAAATAATTTTTTTAAATAAAAAATTTTTTTTTATTAACATATAATGTATTTTTTGCCAGGGGTACAGGTCTGTGAATCATCAGGCTTACACATTTCACAGCACTCACCATAGCACACACCCTCCCCAGTGTCCATAATAAATAAAAATTTTAAGAATTCTTCAGAAAATATAAATGAACTTCTTTGAAACCTCAGGATTAGTAGAATACAGATATCTGAAATGATAAATTTGGGATGCAGGTTTAGATCATGATGCGTATAATCACACTTTAACTTTTATAACTGAACACATCTTGCTTAAGATTTTTCTAATTGAGACATATTTTGGAGGGAAGACAAAGAGAACATTTATTTGACTTCATTAAGAAAAACAGGTTTATATTTCATATTTGTTGTCTTTGAAAGCCACCTCTGTCAGACATGTCCTTGTGGAGGCAAGAACTTATTTTCTGTAAAATTCTAGCTTCTCATGAGTTTAATAAAAAAGGAATAAAACAACTACTCTATCATGCTATTTACATGAGACCTTAAATATGCAGACAGACAGAAAGATGGCTAGTCAAACAATCAGATTATACTGGCTGAATTGTTAAGGAATCTGAGATGAAGAGCAACACAGAAAGGATAAGGAGGTGTGCAACTGAGAGCGTGAGACAGTGAAATAAGTGGAATGTGCTGTGTTGCTGGGTTCAGAATGGAAAGGGATGGCTTTTTACCGGTTATCCCTTTGTCAGAAAGCTCTTGCAGGAAAGCAAACTTAAAAATGTATTATCCACTAAAACCCACATCTTGAAGAAAGTGATTAATGCAATTTGGCCAGTCTATAACAGAGCCATAATATATTGTTGAAAGGGACCTGCTGAGGCAAAATGTAGTGCTGAAAATGTGCTGGTTCTTAGTAATAATAGAGACCACCAAAGTAAAGCCTTAAAAAAGAGTAGGCCTGGCCAGTGATTAAACTAACATTAACTAACACCTTCTCCTACTTGCAAAGACTCCAACTTTCTCCAAGAGCCATTAAACTTTGTCTTCATGTTGTTTTGCCTGTCTTGGATATTTCATTTTCTGGTTGGCATTTTGGAAACAAATAAGGGGTGAAGAGAGGGAAGAAAATCTTGGAGAAACAGAAGCAGGAAGTTGGATTTTGTTTTGCTTTCAATAATCCTATCCTCTTCTTTTTTTAAATAGTAATATCCTGTATATCAAATCCTGTCATGTATCATGTTTTAGGATATGGCACAGTTAATGTTTATGGAATGGAGTCTAGTAGGAGGAAGGGAACTTTGGAAATATACTGCCCACTGGGTATGTGCAGTTCTGGAGGGGAATCCTGCTGCATGTGGAGGTAATAATTTAGCCTGGCCAACAGAGCAGGATTCTGGAAATTTTAATAACAAACAGGTGGTAATTCAAGTAAGAAGGATGTGTTGGAGAGGGCATTTGTTATGAAACCTGGTGAAATACTGGAAAAATGAGACAATGGGAAATTCTGAATGCCAGTTTGTAAGCAGGTATGGTAGGTGGTGTAAAGGTTGGGAGTGGCAGTGCTCTGGTCACTGAACTAAGGATAAAGCACAGGCCTGAAGCCCTCAGGAAAGAAACTTGCATGAAATGACCCTTGCCCCATGGGATATTATTTTCCTGGCACTGATAAAATTCCTGTTTGGGTTGTGGCTGAGTTGTTACCAAAGAAGGGATATAAGGAAACAAGCACGAATTGTTGATTCTTCTGAAGTGGGTAGCAAAACAGCAATAGCAGGTTGATGTCACAAACTCTCATCTCTAATGTAACAGTGCACAATTCCCTTGACAAGAGACAAAGCAACTGCTAGGTTTAATATGTCTTTACACTAGCAAATGATCTCGCATAATAATACCGCACCGTGCTGACAATCCTTTATGAATACAGCAGTGTAATGCCGACAGTTAGCTAACAACAGAGCTGCCTGCCCAGATAGAAGGCTTGGAACTACACAGGAGGGACATATTCAGCTCAAGGTACTTCTGGGGAAATGTGGAAAGGCTGACATCTGGACTGTCATGCAAAGCAGACACATTCTCAAAAACAAGAGAAATGCAGTCTGAGAGGTCTTAGTGAGGCTTCCAAATTGTCATCAAGAGGCTGTTAAATTTTCATAATTTTAATATAGAAACAAAAAAGATCGCTTTAGAGAAGTAGTGGGAGGGACCAGTGCTTGAGATGGATGCAGTTTATTCATTTACTAAATATTTCTTTACTATTTTCTGTAGTCTAGGTTCCATGGTAGGTGATAGAGATACAGATGGGAATAAGATTATCCATGCCCTCATGAACATTATTATCTATACTTGGAGGGAAAAATAAGCCACCAATTATGATATGCTGTGGTAATAAGTAGGAATTAAGTCAAGGTTGTTATGGGAGCTGAGATAAAGAGTTTCTTTTTCTTTCTTTTTTTTTTTTTTTGAGATAAAGAGTTTCTAACTCTGTGTGTGTGTGTGTGCGCGCGCACGTAGGGTAGTATTGATAAAAGAAAGCTTCCAGGAGAAGGGGCTATTTGGATTAAATGTTTTAGAATGAATAAGGATGAGTCAGAAGAATGGGTGAGTGGATGGATGGGTGAGCATTCTAGTTGGAAAGAATATATTAGCTTAGATTCATAAAATGGACACTCATGGAGTACATGGTGTAAATAGTACTGGGAGATAAAGTGAAGACATGGCAAGCAAGAACCACAAGATCCCTTATTCAGTAGTTCTTTTAGGTCTGTATTAATAAGAGAATATTGAGAACTGAGAGGTAAAGTTCTTTCATGGCAAGAAAGAATCAGAGTACATATAAGGCATTTCCTCATACAAAACTGGCTAGAGCTTAGAGGAAGTTATGGGGGAAGATTAAGAGATTTCCTTCTCTGAAAGGTATGGTGTAGAAAATAAGGAAACAGATCAAGAGTTCTTTCAACTTTGAAATTTTTCTTTATTTCCAAAATTACCTAAAAGGAATAGGAAAGATTAATGAACGGGAAGGCTGCAGCATAGAGTGCAATTTTAAAGTGCTACTAAATATTAGTGGCAGGCAAACATTACAGGATCTTATAAAGGGGTATTTCAGTGTTAAGGTAATGATTGTGGCATAATGAGCTAAAATTATTTTATAACCCTAAAGCATTTGAATTATCTACAATAAATTCTAACATCCTATCCTTGCAACCTTTAGAAGCAAGAACTCACTCAGGTCAGGAAATTGTGCATTAAGAAAGCCTAGATTTTTGTGGACATTTGGTTGATATTTCGTGATAGATGCTGACTTCAGATACTATCTCTATCTTAAAGATTGTCTTCAACCATTTGTGAGTTGGAGAGCTCAGATCCAGCCGGTGTGTGGTAGCCCATTCACTAGTGTGATGGCCAACTTCATGTCTATTTCTCAGTTTAACCCAACTACTTGTGTGTTAACTTTATCAAGCTCTTGCTTTGACATTTACATCTTGCAAATTGCATGCAAAGTGTAAACAGAAATTTTCCTGTTTGAAATAGAAATGTTTTCAAAGCACATTTCTCCATTTCTTCTTTGTGTGTCCCATCCCATCGATATTTGGAGAACCAATGTTAGGAGAGTCAACAGCAGAGCTGGCTGAAAAGAGAATGCCGTTGAGTGTCACTTTGTCTGATAATCTGGGGAAAGCATAGATAATTTTGTAGAAATTGTCAAATGATAGAACTGGGAAGGAGACTGGACATGATCTTGTTCTACATCCTCAGTTGACACATGGGGAAACTGTGGTCCTTGCTCAGAGCCCCAGGATGACAAAAGACTAGAATTTAGATTTTTCTAAGTGCCAGTCAACACTTTCTTCTAACCTATGGTATTTCTCCTTTCATCTTAAAGTATATAACAGAATACCTCTTTTCTATTATGGGTCAACGATTTTAGAAAACACTTTAAAAATATAAATGCCATAAAAATGTGTTATTTTTTTTGTATAAGAAAATTTTTTTCTTTTTTGTATAAAAATTTTTGTATATTTGTATATATATATAAATATATATTTGTATATATACAAAATTTTGTATAAAAAATTTTATATAAAATTTTTGTATAAGAAAATTAGGTCTTAGCAATATATATATATATATATATATATATATATATATTTGGATTTGTCTAGTAGGGCAAGCAGAATAAAAGGAAAAATAAGCAATTGGGATTACATCAAACTAAAAAATTTTCATATGACAAAAGAAACCATCAATAAACCAAAAAGACAACCTACTAAATGGTATAAGATGTTTGCAAATGGTATATCTATCAAGAGTTAATATCCAAAATATATAAAGAACTCATACAACTCAATAGCAAAAAAAGTAATTCAATTAAAAAGTGGACAGAGGACCTAACTAGACATTTTCCAAAAGACATACATACAGATGGCCAAAAGACATATGAAAAAGTGCTCAACATCACTCATCATCAGGGAAATGCAAATAAAATCTGCAATGAGATGTCATCTCACACCTGTCAGAATGGCTAAAATAAAAAACCCAAGAAACAACAAGTGTTGGTGAGAATGTGGAGAAAAAGGAGCCCTAATGCGCTGTTTGTGGGAATGCAAACCGGTGCAGCTACTGTAGAAGACCTATGGAGGTTCTTCAAAAAACTAAAAACATAAGTGAAACCATATGATACCTCAAGAACAGCATGAAGGACATTAGGAGAAGTAAGGAAAAGATAAGGAGTGTTGGGAATCAGAGGCAGAGATGAACCACGAGAGACTGTGGACTCTGGGAAACAAACTGAGGGTTTCGGGGCGGGGGTGTGGAGGGGATAGGTTAGCCCAGTGATGGGTATTAAGAAGGGCATGTGTTATATGGAGCACTGAGTGTTATATGCAAACAATGAATCATGGAACTCTACATCAAAAACTAATGATGTATGGTGACTGTATGGTAACTAACATAATAAAAAAATTAAAAATAAATAAAAATGAAAAACTAAAAGTAAAATTGCCCTATATCCAGTAATCACACTACTGAGTATTTGCCCAAAGAATATGAAAACACTAATTTGAAAAGATATATGCATCCCTGTTTATTGCAGTATTATTTGTAATAGCCAAATTATGGAAACAGCTCAAGTGTCCATCAATAGATGAATGGATAAAGAAGATGTGGTGTATGTATACAGTGGACTATTGCTCAGTCATAAATAAAGAATGAAATCTTACAATTTGTGACAACATGGATGCACCTATACAGTATTATGCCAAGTGAAATAAGTCAGAGAAAGATACCATAAGATTTCACTTATATGTGGAACCTAAATGACAAGTGAACAAATGAAACAAAATGGAAAGACTCCTTACAGAGAACAAACTTAGTGTTTGCCATGGGGAGAAGGGTGAAGGATGGGGTGAAATAGGTAAAGGGGATTAAGTCATACAGAATTCCAGTTATAAAATAAAAATGTTATGGTGATGTGAAAAACAGCATATGGAATATAGTTAATAATATTGTACTAATTTTGTATGATAACATATAGTAACTGTACTTATAGTGATCATTTTCTAATGTATATGAAAGTTAAATCACTATATTGTACACCTGGAACTAATATAATATTATATGTCAACCATACTTGCTTTTTTTTTTAAAGGGTTAATTAGGACAGCAAACTTTACACTGTTTAAAACTTCACATATTTGCTCGCATTTTTCACACAAAGTTCCCAGAGTTCAACAGACTCTGCATATGGGTTTTTCACCTCACATGATCCCATCTGAAAGCTAGCAACCTGGCTAGCAATTCCTCAGGATAACTTGGTTGGCAAAGGCAATTGAGCAAATCTGCACGTTAATTATTTAAGCACATTGCCGATTACAGAGTGATCCCATCTATTTCTTGCTTTGCCTATGTAATAACCTTAAGAGGCACATAGAGAAGTGTTGATTTTCCCATCATAGAGATGAGAAAGCAATGTCTTAAAGTAATTAAATGACTTGTTCAAAGCCATGGAGCAGGTACATGGCAGAGCTGAGCTAGTACCGGGCATTCTCACTTTTGGTTATATGCTTCTTTCACCCTACCAAATCATCATTAAATTATTATGATCACCACCAGGACCATCATTATCATCATCATTATCATCAGTTTTCCTTTTCTGATTATTGTAACTTTTCTAAGACCAGCAGATCTCAATGTATAACCATATCTTTCTTGCTGTACCATTATCCCAATGTATTACTTTTATATTCCCCAAACTTGCCTCTTGGTTGCCTAGCTAATTTAGTGATGAGTCTTCAGGGAAGCCAGCTACACCTAACTCTATTTTAGGGACCCCATCCTACCAGTAACTATTCAACAGCAGCAAGCAGTAGGATTGACATTTTAGTGTGCCCCCAAATCATACTTTCTAGAACATTTGAAGAAATTGCTGACCTTTTTTTCCCAAACACAACAATGAAAATTTTGATGGCAAAATTAATAACTCAAAATAACTGGTCTTAAGCAACTATAGCACTACCTCTGATAGTTTTTCAAGTGGTCCCATTACTCACTGCTTAATACTATATCTCATAGTGCCCTCTACACTTCTGAACAGCTTCCCAACCACTGAGCTTACCCATTTTCTATGGCATACTTTTAGGTTTTCTCTTTATCATTTTATAACTAACTGGTACTCATGGAAAAGCACTAGAGGAAGAGGATTTCCTGCCCAGATCAGGGCCTTTAATTGTCCTTTTCAAATTAGGGTCACTCTTACACTTATATTATTTACCTCATTAGTGATTCCAGTGACAAGAGAAATATATGGAGAAGTTAGAAACTTTTATAACCTTCATATCACTAGTATCCACAGATCTGCAATATTTGGGCTGACTTCAGATAATGTATTAAGCAGGAATACATGGTTATTGAGAATCTATTTTGAAAATAGTATATGTGAAGATGGTAGGGAGCTAACAACTTAGTTGGAAGTCATACACACCAGGATAGGGTCAGGATGTGGGAGAGGAGGGTTTTGTTATTAAATAAGTTTGGGCATATTAAGTTAGCAGGGATTCTAAATTCAGATGCCTTTAGAGGTCAGGGGTGGTCATATGTATATATTGTGGTGTGAAGGCAATAGGGAGACAGATCTGCATCTTCAGGCTGCAAATTTGTCCTTCTAAGTTAAAAAAAAAAAAGCAAGCAAACAAGCTATTAGGAGCATTAATATTCTGAGACAAAGAATTTTAGAAATGTTGTTCTAGAAAGTGAGGAGTCATTGAAGAGTTTGAGATGGATATAACATCATTAAAACCATATTTTGAGGGAGACTGAGAAAAAGACAGAGGTGTCAGTGTGAATTAGAGACAATGTACCCCAGAAAGCATAGGACAGTCCTGGTTTAGGCCTGTAATCCAGTATAACTATTAATAGTGTGCCCTTTCGTTCTCATGGATGTCTGGATTTGGAGAGTAAATAACACCTGATCAGTGGACTATATTGGCCATCTCTTCAGTGAATAGAAATTCATTCACAGGATTCCAGCTGGTTCCTGTAAACATTTAAGATCTTTTGTTTTGTTTTGTTTTGTTTTTAGTAGGAGGCCCTTTATCCAGTTGTGGTATATTATAATTGAGGTGTGGGTAGAGAGAGTGCTCACACACAAGAGAACATCAGAAGTTGACATTTCCAAGGTACTTTGCTGCTGCAGTGATGGTTGACAAGTTTAGATATTTGTATAATTGTAGGAAGATATGAGGAAAGACAAAAATTAAACAGGGAATACTGATATTTTAGGGGAAGTGGATTGAATGGGGGGAAGGGGAAGACTATGTGTTTTATTTATATATTTCTACGTTGGTTGAGTTGGTAAAATTCAATTGTATTTTAAAATTAAAAATTAAATAAAAGTTTTTAAATCTTAAAATCAAATTTGTAAAATAGGTTAAAAAAAAAGACCCAATAAAATTATTTTGTAAATGTTAGGGATAATGGTAAATTGGTTTTAGAGCTGGTGATAAATCTGGTGAGCAGATTTAGAAGATCTTATCTTCTTGTGCTCTTGGCTGCTTTATGAAGAGCTCATGTTTTTCATACCTGGTAAGTAAGTAATATACATTTCTGTTACAGTGTACTTAATTTTTGGTTCTTAAAGAGTAAAGAAATGGATTTCTATGTCAAAGATTACTGAGCAATAAGGGGACTTTAGTTATCAATATAACAAAAAATCATAGTTACCAACACCGTCTGTGAGATGCTATATCAGATGACATCTCCATGCCCTAGCATATTTCTGCACGGTGGATATTATAAACCTCATTTTACAGATGAAGAAATGGCCTCAGAAAGGCTCAGTAATAAGTCCAAGACCACACAGTTAGTGTCAACCTGGGATTACCATTTAGGTCTGTTGGTTTCAAAACCTGTACAATTGTAAGTAAACGATAGAAGGCGTATGTAGCAATATTAGATTTTAGAACTCTCAAACGTTGGATCTAAGCACAGTTATTAGTCATTCCAGCAAGTTTCATGGGGGGATATTAAAAATAGTTTCACAATTTCTCTTTAGAGGATGTTCTCTAAGAAGACTTACATTTTTTAAAACTTTTATTTGCATTAATTATAATATGCAGAATTTACTTCTAGGCCAGAAGTTCTTGTTTGTTCAGTTTCTTCTGGGATATCTCTAACTTCGGTGTAACATCTTGTGGCTTAGGGACAATCTGCTCTTTCTCAGTAAGAAGCATCTCAGTATGGCAGGAGAGCTCCTGTTGGGTTAATCTGACCCTGAGCCCTGTAAGTTCTACGCCGCATCTTGGGGGCTTTGTTCACTTGGCTGTGCTCAGTGACCTGAGAATCTACATCTAAACCCTTAAGTTCAGTGTGACTCTGCATTTTTAAGCATGTGCAGTAAAAAATTCAGCACTCTTTGGGCTACCCACCCTGCATCCAGCCCCACACTTTGGCTTGGGCACATCTACCAACTCCACCACTGTAGTGACGGAATGGTACACATTGCGTCTGCAAAGTGACATCCTTCAGATAACTTGGTGGCTTTTCAGATACACATACTCTTGATGGCCTGGGCAGTTTCACATATGCTCTTAAAGTGAACATGAAGATTTGAACTTGATTTGCATGATTTTATAAGGCTTTCTGGGTCACGTGAGTAGCAAACCATTTTCAGAGATCACCTTAGTCTGCTTATGGGAAGAGCAAGACCTACTATCTTGGTCTAAGGTAGAGAGGTAGTGAACTATATATGACAGTATTTAGTCATTGTCATAATAAAAGGATCTTTTAGTAAAATAGTTATATTGGGACAGCATGAATGTTTGTATTTTTTCCTTGTTATTAATATCTCAGAGCCCATGGCTATTAAGTAATTCTCATACCAGCGTTATAAAGATAGTTTTAAGATAATGTTTGAGGGGCACCTGGGTGGCTCAGTCAGTTAAGTGTCCGGCTCTTGATTTTGGCTCAGTTCATGATCCCATTTTTGGTGGGATCAAGCCCTGTATGGGGCTCCAGGCTTGGCAGGGAGTCTGCTTGAAATTCTCTCTCTCCTCTCCCTCTCCCTCTGCCCCTCTGTTTACTTGTGCATGTTCACTTTTGTCTCTAGAATAAATAAATAAATCTTTCTTAGAAGACATAGTGTTTGGTAACATTATAGCACACTTTAGGAGGTGACTCTCTTTTCCATTATTCTGTTGATCACAAAACATGTCATTCACAGAGTCAAGATCCATGGACTCTTCATGGTCACACATGTCTATGAAACTCCTGGTGACTTGTATTCTTGGTTTGTCTACCTGGGTGACTGTAGGAGAGTCCCTTATATTTTTGAGAAACTTACATTTGAGTAACTACAACCCTTCAAAAACTTTCTCTCTTCTAGCCATTTCTGGGAACCCCCAGGGGAAATCTTGTTTGCTTGTGAATCAGCCTAGACCACAGCTTGCTTTTTATACTCTTTTTATGTGTATTAATTGCTGGAACTCTGATGCTGTTGTTACCCTTCCTCAAGCCTCTGTTCATGCTGCTAATGTTTCTCCCTACCCAGAACTACTTTTCACCCTATGTCAAGGCTCCCTGCTTGTCATAATGAAATAGTCTGTGTGAATGACTCCCCAAAGCTAGGAAGTGCATAACTTGTGCAATGTATGACAAAGCCCTGGTTAAGCCAAACCCACTGGTTTACTAAATATGCCCAGACAAATCTGAATCTCCTTCTTAGAGAGCAGAAGCAATGATTATTTCCTATATATAGAAATATAAGTTGTTACTATTATAAATATTAATTTGTGACAATTCAGAAAGAGACTTGAGTCTTTTGCCCTTGTTGAGGAGAAAGTATTGGTCTTATGTGGCGTAAGTGATATAACTTACATGGTAGGTAGGTAAAAAACCTTTCAGTGCCCTTTAACAACCTTGTACTCTGTGATTATAAAATTACACATGTATCCACATAGATAACCCAAGAAGGCTATGGACCTAAAAAGGTTGTCTCTACAGAAATAGCATTGCAGTTCCATTTTCAAATATTCTGAGACTGAGAAAGTTTAAGTTCAATGACAACAATTAGAAAAGAGCAAAAGAATAGAAAAAGCCTGGTAATTTTTTTTATATTTTACATATATACATATATAAGTGTACACACACATATAAAGATTAACTCTAGAGTTTGCTTTAAAGAACCAAAGAGTTGTTGCTTCTTTTAAAAATAAGAACAGAAAAGCAAATGTGAAAACTTTTAAATTAAATTCCAACATTTTCAAACAAGTGCTGCCTGGGAGATCACGCAAAGCATCCAAAGCCTAAATTGAATGTATGTTGGCAAGAGCATCTTCACATCTCTCTAAATAACTAGCTAATACAGTCAGTATTTTGCACCTCATCGAGACCTGGCACTTATTTGCAAAATGTTCCAGTCAATTGTCAACTAAAAAGAATGCAGAATTTCAAATCCTTTTTGGGGTGGGGGTTGGGGAGACCGGCAAAAGTTTTCCGTTCTTCCAAAGAATGTTGCATTGCAAAGACTGAAATTCTCTAGGGGCTGCCAAGACTGCTGTCAGGTGTAATCTACCCGTCAACATTTTTAGGAAAAAGGCAGAATCAACACAAAAACAAAAGATGAAGCTATTTAAAAAGGAGATATAGAAGCACCCATCTTTAAGCTGCTATAATTAAACATTTTATCTATTCTAGTAGAGAGCAAAAAATATACTCTAAATTGTTTCTCTTTTCCTTATTCTTTTGCCAGGCCTCTATCTGACCACAACAAAGGTTCATCAATCACTTGGCCTTTCATTTAGTTGTTTATTTAAAAGCAAGGCAAGTGATAGCAAACAAATACTGGCTGCACAGCTTAACAGTCAAGGAATGTATATCTAATGGAGGAAGAGACATGTTCTGAAACGGTTATAATACAGAACAGAAAACAAGAGGCATCGTAAAAGAAGACAAAGGGACTCTTAGCATCAAAAGAAAGGTGCATTGGATGGAGATTGGTGTCTCTCAGTTTTTGAACCCACCTGCATTACAGGCATTATGCTTAGTGTTCTATGCATTAAATCCTCTAACATGAAATCCTTTAAATCTTGTGTGATCGATATTATCCCCATTTTACAAATGAGGAAATTGAGATTCAGAAGTTAATATACTTGATTTGGTTTCCACAGTAGATGGTAGAGGTGATGTTAGAATCCTTAGATAACTCTAACTCCAATTTCTGGCAGGAAGGTTTTAAGATATACTTCGCAGAGATGAGCCATTTGCATAGATTCTTGAGAATTATGGAGATATGAACAGTGTGTGATACAGGAAATGCTCATTTCATGAAAAAGAAATAGTGTTGGCTTGGGGGTTAAAGTTTGGTTGGAGACTGTAGGAGCAGACTTTCTCTATTGAGCTGGGGCTTGTAGCTAGTTTGTAGATTAAAAACTTGATAAAAGTGGGGAAATGGTTAAAAAAATATAAGTCTTCATTTTAATATAAAATGTACAAGTGTGTATTTATTTGTCAGCCATCTCTTGAGGAACCATTTCTTAAGGAAAATAATTTTCTTGGAATATGAATCAACTGATTGTAGTCCTTACCCATAAAACACTGTTTTATGCCTGATATGTATCAACCAGTTTGGTTTATTGAAAATGGAACAAAACTGGGAAACACAATCTGAGTGTGGTATCCTGGATTTGTATTATTTTTTTCTCAATTTATTATTGTTGTCTTGTCCATTTCTGGTTTGACATCATTTTTTTTTTTTTGGCTTGTTGGTGGTTATTTTTTAAATCAAGCATATAACTTAGTGTTCATAGAAACAATTTTCTTTCCGTACTCATATTTTATCAGTTTCCATATTTAATTAAATCACATAATTGCAAGAACAAGTAAGACTGGCGTAAATAGGTTTGGACAAGCATACAGCTAATTGGTGGGAGAAGGGCACAGATGTACTGTATAGCTTGCTAGCCTGGAGTGTTTAATCATCCATGTTTTACAGAGAGAATGGAGAACATTGATCTGATGAGTCAATTAAACAGAAATGTGTTGAAAGAACTGCTGTTGCAATGGAAAAATAGGAGATAATATATATTAGGGTCAGGTCTTTCAGGGCCTTGAATGCCAAGCTAAGTAGTTCAGTCATCATTGATTAGTCATTGTTGCTATCCCCACAATTGTGGGATCATTGTACTCAGAGCTGTGGACAGGCAAGATTAGTTTAAATACTGCCTAGAGAGATTTGGTAAAGAAAATAGTGAGAGGAAACAGTGTGTGGCAAGTGTGAAAGGGGATGAGGGGATGGATGTGAAAGATATTTTGGGGGTAGGGAAGTAGGACATGACAGTGGACCAGATATGAGGGTGGTATTCAATGTACCTTTCTCATAAAAGTGAGTAAGTAGGAATTTGCCCTCTTGACATTATATGAAATTCTAGGCATTTTACTAGTGCTTTTGACTTCTTTTTTTTTTTTTTTAATTAATTATTTATTTATTTATTTGACAGAGAGAGAGATCACAAGTAGACAGAGAGGCAGGCAGAGAGAGAGGAGGAAGCAGGCTCCCTGCAGAGCAGAGAGCCCGATGCGGGGCTCCATCCCAGGACCCTGAGATCAGGACCCGAGCTGAAGGCAGCGGCTTAATCCACTGAGCCACCCAGGCGCCCCTGCTTTTGACTTCTTGTTTCCACTTAGCTTTAGTCATTCTGCACACCTCCCAGTGGTTGCAGCGGTATCTATTACATTAGCCCTCTGCCCATCACTGTGTGTATAGCCTCCCCCGTATTTAGCATTGTTGTGTATTATTTCCTAGTTGTTACAGTATATACCCTATTGCACTGATACTAAGATGCACTTCTAGTTTTTTCTCTTTTTTCACTTTGGCATCTCTAAAATCAGAATGCATCATAAAATGTCAGGGCATCTTGACAGATGATGAGGTGTCAAAACTTAATTGATTGCATGTTTTTCCTTTCTTATGGATCAAAAATGGCTGTGTTTTGTAACATATAGTATCTTCCCTCCTCAACCAGGTTATAAATTCTAGGGGCAACCGTCAGACCCCTTTTCTTTTGCATCCTTGATAATGCCTCGTATAGTGCCAGGTACATAGTATATTGTTAGTAAATATTTGGTGATGTATTGTTAACTTGAGTTAGAGTCATGATAGGTCAGTTCATGAATAAGACATTGTGTAAATATTTGGAAACTACAGTATCCTGAGCTTCAAGGAAACTTCCACAATCTCTTAAAGAGACTCTAAAAAATGAAGAATTGTAGAAATACAGATTTCCACTCAGAAATCACAATGTGAGCAAGAATTAACTTGGTTGGCTTGATATTTAAAGAAAAAATATCTGTTGTTGATTAGCTCTCATGACACCAAAGGAATTTTTGAAGAGGACTATTTGATTTTCCTTTTGTTTGTATTCTTCTTTGTGAATGTATCAATTATTGGACAAGAAAAGTGAAGAGAGAAGAAGGAAAGATTCAGGTCATAAAGCCATCTAGACTCTATAAGACAAAAATAGTTTTGATAAAGTTGACTGTTTCCAAGATTTGTGTTAGTTCAAAAAGCCTGAAAGAAGGAGCCAGATGTCTGAGTATATGTATGTTTGAAGGCACAGTGGCATTTAGGCAAAGGAAACAGGCTAGTTTAGTAGTATTCTAAGGAAAATGGTCAAAGTAAGTGTGCATTATCTGGTAATTTCTTCAATTTTCTATGAGAATGTAGAAATTGCTTTTCTTAGAAAAAATAATGAGTGATGTAAATATATTTTCAAATGCTTTGGTGATATAAATCATTAATGAAATTATAGATAATGAGAGTTTTGAATGAAACAATATTTGTATTATCTACAAATAGAAGGTGAAAAATGAGGGTTTAGTGCAGCATTTCCAGGTGGGGGTGAGGTGTTTGGAGTCTGAAGACAAAAGTAAGAGATTACAATTAGTATGATTTGAGTCTTCCTTTCTTACATCACACAGCCTAAGCCATATTGGAAAACTGAACCACATGTACAAAGTGCAACCTTGCTGGAAAAATCCAGCAATTGGAAAAAAAAATTGGAAAAATTTTCCAATGCTGGAAAAATTCCCATTCCTTGTAGGGAAAGAATACACCTTTCCCCATGAGTCGAGTCTATGCCAGCCCTGTTAGGAAAATGGTAGAAATAAAACTGTAAAAATAAAGTGTTTAATGAGAAAGTGTTTAGTGAGGCCATAATATGGTATTGATTTATAATAATGATAAAGAAAAGAAGAGATGCTTTGTCCTTTTTATCCTGACAGCTTCTTTTCAAATTTACTTTCTTAGGGTTATTAAAGATTAAATAATGCTAAGAAATTAAAACATTGCCAACTCTTTGTTATTGGTGTGAAGAGGGTGGTTTATTGGCATGTAAGTAATACCATGCCAATGGTATTTTTTATATATATAATATTTCCCATTATATATACTATAATGTTTCCCAAACCTTGCTGCACATCGGAATTGTTTGGGGATTTTAAAAACATATTGTCTTTGGCTCTCAGCCCCAGACATTCTAATTTCATTGGTGTGGAGTATGACCTGAGCATCAGACTTTTAAAAAGCTTTCCAGGTCATTCTAATATGCAGCAAAGTTTAGGAATCACTGTACTGCCAGTGAAAACAAGTATTGCCTATTTTTTTGTTTTACTGACATTGAACTCCCACTGTTCACTGCTCAGACAGAGAAACTGTTTGTTCTCAAAGCACACACCCTTTGCAGAAAGGGTAGTTTGTATAGAGGGGGCACTTATGCCCAAGAGGGTAATAAGGCATGGAGTAAAAGGAAAATATTCTGAGCATAGAAGGTTATGGGAAAGAGTTAAGTTTCTGGTACATAGTAAAGAAAAGGGATATTTCTCCATTTCACCTGAGTTTGGACTTAAATAAAGCCTCATTAATTTGCTTATATTAATTTCTATAAAATATATATTCATATTCAAATGTCAGTTCAAAATATATTAAAAAGATAAATTTTGGTGATTTACTATTCTGAATTATTTAAGCCTTGGGAAATAATCAGAGGTCTATTTTTCTGAAAGGGAAAAACACTTCAGATTGTTGATCATTGCAATCACGAGTCTAGGTAGATACATATTGTATCTTTGTTGTCTTTAATTTCAGTGATTCCCTAAACTAAAACTTGTTGTAATACTACCTTTCGTAATGGCCCAAACTATTCTTTGGCTAGTTCTGTGACAAAAAGAGCAAGATAGTAATTTCAAGATGTATTTCCTATATGACTCTGCTTTTGTGACTTTATCGATCCCAACATTGTCTGAACTCTCTCCCTCCTAGTTTTGGGATATCAGATGAGAAGGAGTTATTTTAACTATCTCTTGGAAAATAACATCGATGAACTATTTTCGTCCAGTGCAGCATAAATTGTTTTTGTCCACAGTGGATTCCACCCAAAGAAGGCAGACTCTGATTACTGGTTATTAAGCTCTTTTCCCCCGGCCATATGCCTGAATGGAAACGTGGCAGATTTTCCTTTGGGTTTCAACAAAGTGTTTTCTCAAACCGCAATGAAATGAGTTGATTGAAATGCCATAATAGCAGTGGTGGTGGTAGATTGTTGCTACTTCTTGATAAAACAGAGAAATGGGGCTATTTGAAATCAGGGTAACTGTGAGTGAAAGGATAAGGCTTGGAAGCCAGAGATCAAATATGCTAACTTATAATGAAGACCTTTTGCTTATTTGGGATCTCTGCACAAAGATTAGTTCCTCATCTCCTGAGACATATAAGAAATACCTCAGAATAAAGAAGAAAATGCCAGAGCAGCACTCAGGTTGGGTGATGTTTGTGTTGGCTGTACTTATGCAGGAGGAAAATGTCTTTTTTTTTCCTTGTTCAGTAGCATTCCCAATCCATTTGGGATGATATTTAATGGTACTAGTTATCAGCCCAGAAATGTACAAGGGAGAATGCATTACCCACAATTTGTCTTTATGATGTTCTCTTTGCTGGCACAAGATACAGATATATTCTAAAGAAGATCGCCTTGCTAGAAGTACTGATCACAATGCTGTCATTAGATTCCCTGAGTCACTGAAGTGGACACTTTTGTTAGTGATATGATGTAATTGTTTTATTGTCAAGTCTGAAGCCAAAAGAGTTTGTCTAAGATTAATGATGATTAAGTAATATTTAAATCAAAGTCTTAGAGTCTCGGACCTGAGACTCTAACTGAAAGTAAAATCCGAATATTAAAACCCGAACTGAAAGGAAAATCAAAATGTATTATTTGACTAAGTGCCACAAATTATGGATAAGGGTCATTTTTTTTTTTTAAGATTTTATTTATTTATTTGACAGAGAGAGATATCACAGGTAGGCAGAGAGGCAGGCAGAGAGAGAGAGGAGGAAGCAGGCTCCCTGCTGAGCAGAGAGCCTGATGCGGGGCTCGATCCCAGGACCCCGGGATCATGACCTGAGCCGAAGGTAGAGGCTTAACCCACTGAGCCACCCAGGCGCCCCGGGTCATTTTTTTTTTAACCTCAGTGTATTGGATTGATTCTGCGTTTTCCTTTTTCATTTGTCTCCTCCCCCAATGTTTATTGGCCATTTATAGTTGTCTTTTTAAATGATGATAAAATTTATATCACATAAAATTTACCATTTTAACCGTTTTTAAGTATTAAGTACATTAACACTATTATGCAACCATCATCACCACCTTCCATCTCCAGAAAAATGTTGTCATCCCAAACTGACACTCTGTATCCATTAAATAGTAACTTCCCATTCTCCTTTCCCCTCCCCACCAGTAACCACTATTCTACTGTCTGTCTCTATGAATTTGACTAGTCTTGGTACCTCATGTGAGTAGAATCACATAATGTTTGTCCTTTATGTTATAACCTCTTTTTAAAGCATCTGGTTTCATAAAGTCATATAGTCATCACAATTCAGGTGAGGAAGAGATCAATAATGCCAACCTACTTTTATGGAAAATAGAGCTGATAAGTAAAAGTTAGTTAATTTGCTCTGTTGGCTTCTAGTCCAAAAAATATTATATCTAGTTTAAAATACTTCATTAAACACTATTTGTGCCTCTGTTCACTTTCATGATATTTGTGCTGAGAAAGTCTTTAACATCTCTCTCCCATCATCTCTCTACTGGCCCTATATTTAGCTTTCACTAAATGAATTGATATTAGTTGTAATGATGATGAAAATAGCTAATATTTATTGTGTGCTTACTATTCAACAAGCTTAATACTAAGTGTTGTGTATGTATCAATCTCATTCAGTCTACACAACATTTTAGATATTCCAGTTATCCCCATTTATAAGGTGAAGAAACTGAGGCATGAAAGATGATGTTGCCCCTACCAGCTTGTACAGGTCGTAAATGGTAGAGCCAGGACCCTGAATATCACTACCTGGTCAAAATCAGTACGTTAGAATGAACTGAGTTTGGGCAGTCAATTAAAATTAAGGAAAGCTATGAAATTTTTTTTTCACTTTTGTCAATTATTTTATTTCATTGGCATTTCAGTTCCTTTATACATAAAATGATCACCCTTTCAGCAGAATCAAGGATATTGCTAAGTTGGTTAAATAATAGACATTGCAGGGCGCCTGGGTGGCTCAGTGGGTTAGGCCTCTGCCTTCGGCTCGGATTATGATCCCGGGATCCTGGGATCGAGTCCCGCCTCGGGCTCTCTGCTCAGCAGGGGGCCTGCTTCCCCTCTCTCTCTGCTCTGCCTCTCTGTCTGCTTGTGATCTCTCTCTCTGTCAAATAAATAAATAAAATCTTAAAAAAAATAAAAAAAAATAATAGACATTGCAATAACATTCTCATGTATAAAATACTTGAAAAAGAACTGTCTTTGATTCCCCTCTGTATATATCTGTAAATATTATTACACGTATGTATTAGGCATTAAATTAGTGACAATAAGACCTATGAGAGAGGGGTAGTACCAAGTTAACCACCAGTCCTGGTATACCAACACTCTGATGATGCATTTAACCTACAGGAATTTAATGTTCTGTATCTTAAGTCCACATTCTCCAATAGATCAGCAGCACCTACCAGGCTAGGATTTTCTGTTTACTTTATACTAGTCCTAGTCTTGATTTGCTCTTCAACAGAAACCAAGTCTGTCTTCTGTGTCTCTCTTATGGTTCTCTCAATCCCATCTAACAGTTCTAATAGAATGGGTCAGTGGAATACCTGGCCAGTCAAGAGAGCAGATTTGAATAATTCCCAGCCAGAAGGTTGTGGGTTATTCAGTGATTGACTATATTTTTTTGATAGAGAGTCAAGTAATGGCTTTTTTTCTGTCTTCTACATCACAGCAATCAGTAATTAGAATTCTGTTAGTCATTTCTTCTCTGGTAGCTCAACTGCATACACAGCATCCCCCAATATTCACCGTAGATGAATCCCATATAACAGGTCGTTGGAGTGGCTGTTGCTACATGACCACAGATGATCTTTAAATTTAGAGAAAAAGTCTTTTAATTTCTACTGCTGAGGTAAAGGTTTCCCCCCTGCCCCCTTACTCTAAACATTTGCTTTAAGACTGTATCTGTCCAGGTCCAGAGGAAAGATATGACGTTTACTCCTAGGTTCTCCAGAAATTAGCCTAATGCCTTAAACAGATCATCATTGGATAGAACTTTAAATTCTCAGTTTCTACTGCCTACTTTCATTCTATTACTCATGGTTATGTCACCTATCTCTACCCCCATGCATGCCTCCATCTCCTACTTCGTAATTACTTTATTCAAAATAGTCTTGCCTGATGATTACATCCCCCACTAAGTCATCATAAGTTTTATATAATGTATATATTGTTTGTAATGTGTCATTTTCCTTTATATTGTTACATTGTAAACATGCTGTGTTAAAATATGTTAAATTGGTTTAAACAAGTTTCCTTTTTAGATGCCTTTAATTTAGCTCAGATTGGTCTAAATCCATGAAGAACCATATATTAAACACTCTTGAATAGCTTCTATGAAAAGAAACTTAATTTATGATGTTTAGTATTATACATTATACAGTTTCTTTATTTTTCACTCAGTTCATCATGCTGTGAAAATTCATGAATATTTAACTATTAAATGAAATGCAAAATTTTCATTATCATTTTATTGAAAACTTGACATCTTAAAATACCATACATACCATTAGTATTCTAATGCATTGTCACCTTATTGAAAAATGCTGCTAAAAAACAATACAGCCATTCAGAAAAAAAAATTTTGTCCGCCCAAGGCTATTAACTATAGTTCTACACATACATTAGTGACAAATAAGTGAAGCAGCCAATGCTCACAAAAGATGTCACTAAAATGCTAGGAAACAACTGTAACCATAGAAACCATCTCACACTGCAATCTGAACATCTTTTGTCAGTGTGTGACTAGAAATGAGATGCTTAAAATCATTAGACTATCAAAAAATCTGAACATCTCTCCATTGAAATTTACATATTTAAATATTTTGAAACCTGCAAAAACTTCAACATGATACTTCTATAAAATATTGTTTCAGCTCCTAGCCCTCAACTATCAGTTTAGATATAACAACAAAAATTATACATGAAGACTTACAATTTTTCCCCCTCTATCTTTAGGCTATATGCATTGTCTAAGGAGCCTAAACAAACACCCCAGAGAACAGAGGTTAGCTCTGAGGGCTGTCTACCTTCCTGCTCTAAATCTTCACAATGGTGCCATTCTTCACCTTTCCTTTCTCTTTTGAACAATCACTGGCTTAAATTGTACCTGCTCCAGCAAGACAGGTTTGCAGGTTTCATAAGCCTTCATGACAGTAAGTACAAAATTGTCTTAGATAATGAGATATTTAAATAAAGGATTTGACAAACCAGTGTAGGAGAGCGTGAGTTTGGATGAATCTGGAACAGCCTTTGCAACCTTGGATATGGAACTGACTTTTTTCCCCTTGCCTTCATCTTCTCAGAAACTCCTGAAAGGTCTGGTTATTTAGCTGAATGCTCTACATTTAAGGGGCAGTGGAAGCCATTTTCCTTGAAACCTCCATTTGAAACTAAAGGTTAAGAAGCTCGTCTAGCAGCCTGGATTATTGAGACTTTACTGCTTCTAAATCACTCTCCCTATCTGCTTCAGTCATCATTCTAAAAGCATTTATGAAGCAACCATAATGTACAGGCACCATTCTAGGCATGGGACACATCAGTGAACAAAGCAATGTTGACTGCCTTGTGGAGCTTGCATTTTAGCAGGAGGAGACAGGTAATAAATAATCAACAGAACAAATGCAGAACAAATACGAAATCTATTGTATGGTCTATAGACTTGGTATTTTTTGAGCACCTACCTCATGCCAGGCACAATTGTAGGCTTTTAAGATCCAGCATGGGACAAGATAGGCACAGGCCCTGCTTTCCTAGAGCTTTCATTCTGGAAGAATCTCACAGAAGGATTTAGTAAATACATGAATACATAGATCAGATGCTTAATCTTTGAGGCTTTATCACTGGGATCATCCAGGGGAAGCTCCAGCCATCTATCTATATTATAGGCAGTCAACATGACATAAAAAATTATATAGAACATTTAATGGTTGACCATATCTACAATATATGGTGCTCAGTTATCTATTCATTTCTTCTGCTTATACTTCTTTTTTCTGATTTCCAAATCCTCTTTTCCATAGAAAATGAAAACCCCATCCTTCATGAGTGGTTTCTTTCTTTTCTTTTCTTTTTTTTTTTTAAATATTTTATTTATTTATTTGACAGAGAGAGAGGTCACAAGTAGGCAGAGAGGCAGGCAGAGAGAGAGGGAGAAACAGGCTCCTCACTGAGCAGAGAGCCCGATGCGGGGCTCGATCCCAGGACCCTGAGATCATGACCTGAGCCGAAGGCAGAGGCTTAAACCACTGAGCCACCCAGGTGCCCCTCATGAGTGGTTTCTATTTTTCTACTGCCAAAGAACAGTGGTCCTTCTTCCATAAATCTGCATATATCAAGTATACGAAAGATTTAGTAATATGTAATATGTGAAACATATATTGATATACACATATAGACAGTCCCTGACTTAGGATGGTTTAACTTAATGATTTTTTAACTTTATGATGAGGTGAAAGTGATATGAACTCAGTAGAAACTGTAGTTTGAATTTTGATCTTTTCCTGGGCTAGCAAGATATGGTATGATCTTCTCTCATGATGCTGGACAGCGTCAGGTGCTGTAGCTCCCAGTCAGCCTCATGATCATGAACATAAGCAACTGATACACTTAAAACCATTCTGTACCCATAAAACCATTCGGTTTTCACTTTTGGTACAGTATTTGGCAAATTACATGAGCTATCCAATACTTTATTATAGAATAGGCTTTGTGTTAGATGAATTTGCTCAACTATAGACCAGTGTAAGTGTTCTGAGAATGTTTAAGGTGGGCCAGGCTAAGCTATGTTCAATAGGTTAGGTGCATTGCATTTTTGACTTTAGTATTTTCAGCTTGCAATGGGTTTATCATGATATGTCTATGTGAAATACACATACCCAGTTTTTTTTTTCTTTTGAATACTTATGAGCTGGGAACTATATTAAAACATCATCCCCATTCTCATTTAAACATTAAAGGAGGTTGTTGAGGGGGGGAGGCATTATGATCTTCATTTTCTGTGGAAGGAATAACTGAGGACTAGAACAGTATAGTAAGTGGACAAAGGATACAGAGCTAGTGACTGGTATTGCTAAGACTTAAACATGAAGCCATCAGACTCTGATCTATGCTTTCAACCACCATTGTTGAGTTAGGGAAAAAGACAAACCCTGCTTCCCCACTCACCATGTGCCCCAATTGGGGGGCATGGCCTGTACTTTGTCATAGTGTTCCTGGAGCTTCTTCAACTCTCCTGTGGGTGGCTACTATCTACTCACTGCATTCCATCATCTTCTCTACACAGCTACATGATCTCCACTAACCACAGTGTCCAGGATATTCCTTCACAGCTGTGTATGCAGGGGTAGCATTAGGGATCAGATCAAAGGAGAAGGGTTTCTTGCGATTGCTTAATAATGACCTTCTGTACACAAATGTTTAGAGATCTTAAAGCTATAAAGGACCATGAGGATATCTAACTCCCTCATTTTACTGATGACTAAATGGAGATTTAGAGTTGACATGAATTGCCTAATTACTTCACTAGCCAGTTAGCAGTGGAACGAGGTCTAAATTCAGGAATTCTGTCTCTTTTAATAATAAATTGGCTCTTACACATATCTGTTGTTTGTATGTGTACACACAAATATGGAGATAACCAGCTCAAATACACATGCATATATGCACTCCATATATTGAGAATTTTCTGTATGCTTAAATTTGATTTCCAGTTTAAATTTTACTCTGGGATATCAACTTTGTTTCTCATCTAATTTTTTTAAATGATTATTTAAACTGCCAACTGTAATGTCACAAGCAACCTTGATTCATGGGAAGGCACCGGAGGAGGAACTAGAGAACTGATGTGAGTCTCACTCATCAAGCCTCCATCTCTCCCCACCTCCTCAGTACCTCCCACAGAGCCCACAGTGTAGTTACACTTTGCACCATTCCAAACCCCTATGTCAAGTATGAATTCATTAGTGTTTTACAGACTATATATTATATGTATCCATACATGTGTATATATATATAGAAAATATATACATCCAATAAGAAGGCCCACACACGAAATTTTCTTTTTCTTTAATAGTATAAATGTGTTGCTAAATAATTTCTATACCTTTTCAGATAATAGAGAGGACAGTGGTTCTGAGTTTTAAAAAGGTCTTTAATGATAAATGAACAAATTAATAAAAAATTAATAAAAATGGCACAGCAGTTTAATCTTTGCCATGCTAAGTCAAGTGTAAGCTTTGATTCCATTTCTCAATCACCAGAATGATATCGAATCTAAAATGTAAGTGATTTCTGTCCACACTGCAATGTAATATCCAGCTGTTTGCTTTTCTTCCGGCACCCTGCTGCCCACCCCCTCTCTAACTGAGGGCAGGAAGCACTATTAATCATTCTTTTGCTCATTATTGAACTGGAGTCTTCTCAAGGTCACTGACCCCCCCAGGGCATGGGGAAACCTGTTTAGGCAGACCACCCAGGATTCCATAGAAAAGTGGTCATTCTGAATGCAGGTGGTTGGTCTCCTGCTCAGGTTTCTGTTAAGACCCATTATCTCTGCCTTGATGGGCACTTAAGAGCATTAACTCCTTCATTCCCAAGGCTTCTAGCTGCTAAAGTTTTTGAATGTTCCAGGAGAATTATTGCCACACAGTCCTGGATGCCAGGAGCTCCAGTTCTGAAGAGCGAATACCACCCCAGGAAAATTACAGAGTAGGATCCAAATCAGAGCCAAGAAATTCCAGCAGGTACCTCTTAGAAAACTGAGAAGTGTTCTATATTATGGAATTGAATATACAGATGTTTTTCAGGGAGTTTGGGAAGAGTCTTTTGACATCTCAATGGCTTCCTCCATTAGATTTCCAGTGACTGAAAATTTACCATTGCAGCTTCAGTCCTTTTTACTTAAGATTTTGCCACCTGTAAAAATGCGAATACCCTTGGGAAAGTCTTCAAATTAAGCTTTATGAATAAAGTGAACCTTTTAATGAGAGAACTGATCAGATTCATTCTAAGTACAGGCTTTGATAGAAGCCAGTGACAATACTAAGAGGAGGGGTGTGGGAGTAAAGGCAGGTGGAGGGGCTAACAATAGGAGTAAAGGAAGAAGGAAGGAAAACTGAATTTGTGGAAAACATTTCTTATTATTAGTAAGGGCTATAAGAATTCAAGGACTGTAGGAGGAAAAAAAGAGAAAGGCGGAGGGGTGAAGGAGAGGAGACGGGCGTGGGAGACGAGCGAGTGTGTCTACGAGTCAGAAACTAGTGACAGACTGGTAAGACAAAAGATTAATTTACTTTAAATGCAAACATTGGGCAGAAAAGAGGTGATTTTTATAGAACAGACATGAGAGCAAAGAAGCTGATTTCATCATAGTAAACTGGTTAGAAGTACAGATAGAAATCCATACTTCTATTTTAAAATCATCCAATTTCTTTATTGGTATCTTACTTTTTTTCCACTAAAGCCTTCGAAGATGTACACGAAGCATGGAGACTTAGTAAATATTTGTTGAATTCAATTGAAACTGAAATGCTGCTTAACAATTTTTCTTGTCTACTCAGATAATATCACTACCCTGGCAAATAGGCCTGAGGAACTTTTGAATCCAGAATTGAAGGAAAATGAAACTTGTTGCACTGGGTTTAACTACCTGGCAGATGTCGGTGCTTTCTCCTCTACACAGAGCATGGTTGCCATTGCAGGGGAGGAAAACAAAAGACATATTATCAAGGGAAAAGCATACAAGTTTATTTAATGTAACTTTTATGTGCCATGTGAGTCTTCATAAGGAAATGATAACCCAAAGAAGCAGTTAAACCTGAGTGTTTTGTTGCTGGGCTTCATGAAGTTTGGAGAGTCATGGGAAAATGTGATAGGACAAAAAAAGCTGTGAGCTGATAATAGTAAACTGGAGGAAACTTTCAAGACCCATTCATTCAGATTCCTTTTTGCATCCCTCTGTCCTTGGAGATAAGTCTGCTCCTTTCCCCTGAATATAGGAAGGGCACGTCTCACCTGAGGGTCTTATAACCAACTTCATAAGAAGGTTAGAAAATCTTTCAGGTACTTGCTGTTTCTCAGATTCCCCAGCTCAAAATATTCATTGTGCCATGGTGCCGTATTTGGGTGTGGCCTGTACTGAACCCCATTACCATCTTCTGTACAGTTTCTCTACTTCTCACTTATAAACATCTATATATCTGTTGTGTCACATGAAGCCCTTTTTAAAAATTTTTTTTTATTTATTTCTTATTTTTTTATAAACATATAATGTATTTTTATCCCTGGGGGACAGGTCTGTGAATTGGTAGGTTTACACACTTCACAGCACTCACCATAGCACATACCCTCCCCAATGTCCATAATCCCCCTCCCCCTCTCCCAACCCCACCTCCCCCCAGCAACCCCCAGTTTGTTTTGTGAGATTAAGAGTCACTTATGGTTTGTCTCCCTCCCAATCCCATCTTGTTTCATTTATTCTTCTCTTATCCCCCTAACCCCCCATGTTGCATCTCCACGTCCTCATATCAGGGAGATCATATGATAGTTGTCTTTCTCCGATTGACTTATTTCACTAAGCATGATACCCTCTAGTTCCATCCACGTTGTCGTAAATGGCAAGATTTCATTTCTTTTGATGACTGCATAGTATTCCATTGTGTATATATACCACATCATTTTTATCCATTCATCTGTTGATGGACATCTAGGTCTTTCCGTAGTTTGGCTACTGTAGACATTGCTGCTATAAACATTCAGGTGCACATGAAGCCCTTTTTATTCTGGCCTTCACATTTGCTTTTCACATTTAATGTCCCCTATGAGACTTTTCTTAATGGACACAAACTACTTTGTCATTCCTGAGCTCTACACCTTCCTTTGAACTTCCATTCAACAGTCTTGAACACAGAACCTTAACATATGCTGAATAGGACTTTGATAAAGAAAGATCTAAAAGATAATGTGTGGATGGTAAGGAGGAGATGTGGATACTACTTCCATAGTAACTTTTGAAATAGTATTATAAAATATGCTAGGAGCTTTCTCTAAATAATGATTCTAAGCTCTAAATTATGGTTCTAGCGTAACCCACAGGAGTAAATCCAAACACTCTAGGGACAAATTGTCATGTTTCTTTCCTTTCCCTTTTCTTTCTTTCTTTCTTTCTTTCTTTCTTTCTTTCTTTCTTTATTCAGTATTTCTCTTTCGTCTACTCTTTGGAAGTTTACACAGGCCACTTGAGGTATAGGTTTGAATTCTATATCCAGTTAGGATAAATATGGGGTTTGGTTTCTGTGATGCTGTACAGTGTGGTTATTAATGAGCCCTACAGAGACCACAGTACTGTTGATCTCTACCACCAAGTCTTAGCACTAGCTTTCATGGTCCTTGGAGAAAAGATGGTCATCCTGGAGAGAGGCTGGAGGGAGGATGGAGGGAGAATGACTAAGCTTAGTAAAGAATGCCCAGAATTGGAGTGCCTGGGTGGCTTAGTGGGTTAAAGCCTCTGCCTTCACCTCAGGTCATGATCCTAAGGTACTGGGGTTGAGCCCCGCATTGAGCTCTCTGCTCATCTGGGAGCCTGCTTCCACCTCTCTCTCTGCCTGCCTCTCTGGCTACTTGTGATCTCTGCCTGTCAAATAAATAAATAATATCTCTAAAAAAAAAAAAAAAAAAAAAAAAGAATGTCCAGGATTATCTTGGATTATCCTTGCTCTTAGAGTTTAAGCTCTTTCAGTCCCATACAAATCTCCCTCCAAGGCACTCACAACTCCAGGCACACTGTGTCATAGATTATCTAATTAGCCACTTCTGCATAGGGCTTGAAATATCTGTTAAGTGGCTCTCTTCTCCAGTTCTTGGATAATTTTTCCTTCTCAACCCTTGCAACACTGAAAGTCTCCTTACATACATTTTCTTGACAATAAAACCACCCATCCAGTTTCCAAGAGGAGTTCTAGTTTTATCCATCTTAACCATTTCTGAAGATGGGAGGGTAGAGATAAATTTTATGGCTCAGAGGTGAATTATCATAAGAATCTTCAAGGAGACTTTTCAGCATCCCTTCTCACTACAGCTTAGGAAAAAAGTCCAATTTTCAGTAGGCTCTCCGTCTAATTTAGGTATCTCCAGGAGTAATTTTTATTAGTTCTACCTTGAAATCCTTCTGGTGGCACTTGAGTATACATCATATTTAAAGTGCTTCTGAGAAAAAAAAATAAATAAAGTGCTTCTGGAGGCATGGTGTGAGGAAGTATTTCTCAATTTTAGTGGATCTCAAAAGAATTATTGATAGGGTTTTTTAGTTGGAAAACACTTAGAGATTATTCAATTCAGGGCAGCAGTTAGATTTCAGAGTGATTCCAGTTTCCTCTCTCATGTCATATATCACTGATCAGTCATAGAACTCTTTCTTGATGAATCTTTATTCAACACCACAATCCTTCCCAATTTAGCTTTCCAGAAAGACACTCCCAATTGGTCAAGATTGATAAGCAACATGAAGCCTATTTGCTGCTCAGACCCAGCCTTATCTTTGTATGTGATAGAGAGAGGGAGGGAAGGACAGAAGGAAGAGAAGGAGGGATAATAACTGTCTCGCTGAAGTCATATAAGTTTTTTGGTGTCATTGAGAGTACAATTTGTGTTATGCCATCCTTTAACGTTTTCATTAATTAATGTTAATAGTGTTTGCTCCACAGAGCTCATATTATAGAATTAATTCTCCTTAGAAAGCAACCCTGTGAGATAAGTTGTACGATGTCGAGGATCTGAACATTATTAAAATAAGGGACTTTGTAAGCATTTTAATTTCCAAGCAATCTCTATATCACTGAGAACAGAGCTAGTAATCCCACAGACTCACTTACAAGCTGAGAATGATAGTATGATTGGGTTGTAGTTCTTTAATATTTATGAGTGCCTAACTGCCAACTGGACTCAAATCTAAACTTTCTGCTGTCATTCTCATCCTTCAGTTATTTTGGAATTAATGGTCCACTTGGCTTGGATCAACATAATGCCATGTCAACTCATTGAAAATGAAAAATTAGGTCAATCACCTACCTATTTTGATATTCAGTGAAAAGTCATTGATGTGTCCACTCTGAGTTTTAGGCATAAATCATTGAAATCCATTATTTGTAGTATGGATAGACAAA
This sequence comes from Meles meles, assembly GCF_922984935.1. NCBI lineage: Eukaryota > Metazoa > Chordata > Mammalia > Carnivora > Mustelidae > Meles > Meles meles. The sequence goes on along the minus strand of NC_060071.1, from coordinate 84,289,841 downwards.
AAATACTACTAAGTTCTATGATCCAATAAAAATAGGTGATATTTAATGAGTATGTTTTATATGCTTGGCCCAATGCTAGGTAAAGTAGTTTAAATATATTACTTTATTTAACCTTCACAACAGTATTCTGAGGTAAATGCTATGGTCCCCATTTCAGAAAAGAACAATGAAAATTATATTTATCTTTCTTTTTTATTAAAATATGGATTACATATTTAATAAAAACAAATACTCTATTATTCTGTGGTTAATTGTAGGCCTAAGAAGTTTCTATTAAAAATGTATCAGATAGGGACACCTGGGTGGCTCAGTGGGTTAAAGCCTCTGCCTTCGGCTCAGGTTATGATCTCAGGGTCCTGGGATCGAGCCCCACATCTGGCTCTCTGCTCAGCGGGGAGCCTGCTTCCTCCTCCCTCTCTCTCTCTCTCTCTCTCTCTCTCTCTCTCTCTGCCTATTTGTGATCTCTGTCTGTCAAATAAATAAATAAAATCTTAAAAAAAATGTATCAGATAATAGGGTCTTAGTATAAACTGCTATCATTTTGGTTTCTAAAATTCTTCACAGTAAAAAGTGAATTTAGAAAAACAGCTTGGATATCTGGAATGTTGAGGCCTTTCAGGAGAATTGAGACCTTGCATTCAACATTTTTTTATCTTCAGTCTTCTCTTTCCTGACACCCCGTAATGGATTGAGGTCATAGTGACAGAATTCAAATCCTGTTTGCGTTCGCCTAGCTCCCGCATAGAGGAACTGTATCATGTTGGTGCCGAGGAAGGATACTGAGAAAGGCCATTTAGATATTTCATTTGCGAAGATCATCCAAAAAAAGTACATGATGCATGAAAGTTATGCTACTTATTGCCAACCCTTCAGCAATTTTTATACACATGAAATGACTGAAGTAAACAAGGAGAAAAACCTTGAAGGAAAAAGAAGTCCATAAGTAAATAATGTAAAAGAAGGCACATGGAAAGGAAATACAAAAGTACTATCATTTTGCCTTGGTGACGATAGAGGAGGTGGTAGGTCAGTTGTGGGTATGAACTTCACATAATTTTAATACCTGTATTTAAACTCTTTTACCGTAATCAGTTGCTTCCTTGAGTTAGTAATAAGTTCTCATAGATGAAGCTTCCTCCAAAGTTTGGAGCTCAGATAATAGCTGAGTACACTTCTCCCCTTTCCCAGCTGCACACTTTGGACATAGAGATCTACATGCCAGGATCCTTCCTTGGTCAGGACATGGGACAGTGCTCTGAGTGGAGACTTGTGTTAGCATAGAAGGCTTATATGAGATGACATGTAAAACAATCTCTCCAGGCCTGTGCCTTATACAGAGGGGTGAGGATGGTGGTAAGCATGTGTGCATGTGTGGAAAAATTCTCAAAGGCAGAAGATACAATTGAAAGAGAAGAAAGAACAGGTTTGCGGCATAAGAAAGGGAACTATCATAGGAAGCAGAAAACAGAAAAGATCCTTTGACATTGAAGTTGATACCCAAGAAATATTTGGTTGGCAGAATTGTTTGGTCAGGGGAAATGTATTTGACCAGGGTGGACAATGTTTGGCCAGGGAAAATAAGCAGAAAGCCTTCTTTTCCTTTCTAGATCAAACCCAACTCCCTAGCAGTCTGAGAGACGCAGAAGGTACTGCCCAACAGTATGGAATTGTTTAGGGTTTGGGGAAATCTTATCTTCTGGTTGTATAGCATGGATGGTTGTATAGTCAGGGATCAAAATGTATCAGCATAATAAAGATGTTGAATGCAAACACAGATGTTTAAAACTCAGGTACAGATTATTATACTGATGCCCATTAATCATCCTGCAAGTTAGAGAGGGCTGCTGACTCAAGCCTGTTCAAAGAATTGTACCTCAGCAGCCAGTTTATCTCAGATTTAGCCCCTGGCTAATGGAAAGAAACAGAAAGGAAGTACAAGTAAGTTATCAAGTAAAAATGTTTCAAGTGCTTTTTCACTTAAAAAGTAGCTAAGTGATCTATAAATTGACTGAACTTGGCTTGGTTTAACTTTGCCAAATATTGTCATCATCTTTGACTCACTGATGCTATACGAAGCTGCAGTTTTTCCGTCATGGATACATGTTCTTTTGGTAGAGAAAGATGTTCTTTTTTGGTACTCTTCATCAGCTCCCTTTTCTCTAGCCTTTCTTTCTGCTCTCTATTTTTCCAGGCATTAAGTTCAACCACTGGAGATTTCACTGACATCTAACTGCAATCATAGTCTTTGGAGGATGGAAATAATTAAACTAGATTATATTCACATTTCATATCTTTTTATAACTTCATATACTTTAATACACCCACAGCGACAGGTAAAAGTGAGTCAAGATTTCCATAAAGAGACATTTCACCTTGTGTCTAATTGAAAATGCAAAATAAGAAGTGAGTTTTAGAGATGAAGCCACATTGAAACAGAGGCTTTGGCGTATGAAGGAGTTAGTGCCTCAGAAAAATGCACAAACAAATCTATTGTTTAATATAAAAATTTTTCTACTTTTATTTTTGTTGGGAGAAAGAAAGGAAATCGATATTTACTAGTCACATGAGCTTGGACAAATCTCTCAATGTTCCGGGTTTGAGTTTTCTCATCTGTGAAATGAGGAGGTTGAATTAGATTATTTTAGTATTTCCTCTAGTTTTCAATTTCATGATATGGACCTGAAAATCATAAAAACAAACTACATAAGAGATGAGTGCTCTGGGAGGAAGCAAAATTTTCAGAAAATGCCTGAACTTAATTTGTGATTTTAAAATTTCCCTGTTCTGTTAACTGTGACTGGAATATCCATGTCTAAGGGGAACAGAGTCACTCTCCCTTGGACAGAGCTTGATAAAGTTCTTATCCTTTATATTCTCTAAGCAGCATTGTATATGACATGTGAGAAAATTTTAGCTTTCTTTGTTTTCCTAAGGGTCCTCTGGTCCCCTTAGCATGTATTTTGTGCAGACAGAATGAGCAGGAGTGAGTTTAGAGAGCTCAGCAAAAAAAAAAAAAACAAGGCCACTCACAAAGAGTCTTACATGCTATAAGAAAGGCTTGGCCCTCTCAGCACCTTATTAAGTAGGTGATGAAAAGCATCAATAGCTTTTAAGTTTTTAGTTGTTTTGTACACGTGGAAGGTCAGGAAAAGAGGAAAGTTGATGATGACCCTTAGGTTTCTGTCTTGGAAAACTGGGAAGATGGTGGATGTTTGGGTAGAGAAAATAATGGCTCGTTTTTATGCATGGTGGATGAAATTACAGCAGAATGTTGCAAGAAAGGAGTAGAGGGAGGAGTGGAAATGGCAGAGGGAGAAAATGGAACCCAACAAGAGAAAATGGAGGCCTTACTGGCACAGCTATGGACTTCACAATATTGGGGCCTCTTGTCACCTGCTGCCCTTGGCTTGCTCAACTCATTAAACAAACACTTTGTGCCTCAGGGGATATATAGTATAGGAGAGACAGAGAAACAATTATGCCATTGGATGAACTAGCATCATGCTTCTTTCTGTATTCCTGATGCTAAGCATGTTGCCTGATGAATAGTAAGCTGCTTTATGCTTGTTGAATAAATGGATAAATTAATTAATGAAGTTCTTTAATAAATGTATATAAAACATGATATAGGATCATCAAAGAAACAATGAGTTGTTTTTGAGTGGAGAGTGAAAGATTGTATTTAACAGAGAAGGTGTCATTCAATCTGAGACTTGAAGGCAGCAAATGGCTGAGAAAAAGTTGAGGTAAAAAATGACATTTTAAGTCATGTTATTATTAATGTGAATCTCTTCTTCATTTTGAGCTCTTGTCCTTTTAAGACAGTGGTGTTGAGCTGTATTTTATGGATTATCGCTGGGGGATTTTTAAAAAAATTCTTTGAAAGAGACATTCACTCTTGAAAATATGCTTCTATTTCATGGGGTTTAAGATTGCTAAACTGTTAGGCTTTGTGCATAAAATAAACAGAAATGGTGTGCACATTTTCTTCCACTTAAATGAAACCAGGAAAATAATTCAACAGGCTATTCCCTCAATCAGTGGATGAATGATGTAGGAATGCTTTTATGTGAACAATAGCATTAATATTGATGAGTAAACGCTGATAATATTCAAAGACCTTAGTTTTGGAATGAGTAAGTATGGACTGAATTAAGTTTAAAAACTACTGTTAATTTTGTCAATAAACTGTAAAGCTGAAGTCATAAGTATGCATGTTTCCAGTCTTCCTCCTAGACTAGACTATAGTCTAGAACCCTGTCCTAAGGTATGAACATTCTGATACGTTGTAATTTATGCAAAATAAGAGAAACAAGATTTCCTAGACTATTTGTCACATATATCTCCTTCCTTAATCAAATACTGCTTAGCATGTTCTACATGTCAAGTATAATATATGTATCCTGAGAAATATTCTGGCTCCTGAGGATATGACAGATCAGAAAGAGAGACAAAATTTACATAAATGAAAAATAAAAAGCAATCAATAACCAAAATTTGCGATTTTGATTATTAAAGTTCAGTAAAAATCCCAAAGAAATAAATTCTCTTTTTAGCTATTTGCCTTGTTGCATGTGGGTAATAAATACCTCAGTATACACAACAGCCTGCTATGTACATCTGAGGAATTTATATTTTAATCACCTTCTGCTCCTGGATCTCTACGTATATTCTGGTGGGGATTTTTTTTTGTTTTGTTTTGTTTTTGTTTTTTTACAAAAGAATTTCTTTTATGAACACTTTCAGTAGGCCAAAAAACTACTCAGCAAGCATTTTCTGTTTCCTATGTACCTATCAGCTTGCCAGTTATGTTGGAGGATTCTGGGATGAAAAAGACATCACTCCTGCCCTCCACATGCTTTATTTACTAATGGGAAGAATGGGAGTAGGTTGGGAGTTAGACAAGTACTCAAATGACTCTGCTCCAGGCAGAGTAAGTTAAGAATCATGGAGAAAGAACTCAAAATGCTATGGGTGAAAATAACTGTCTCTCAAAGCATCAGAAAAAAACAGTTGCGAGAACCTTCTATATACCCCATGCTATGGGAAATAAAAAGGCAGAGGACATGGGTCTCAAAATCTTAATGGAAATGAAAGAGCAAAAATGAGATTCAGTAAGTATATTTTACCTGAATGGATCATGTAAACTTACAAGGTAATTCACTTATAGATGAGGAACCAGAGAATCAGAGAGGTAAAACAGATTGTTCACAGTCACCCACATGGAAAGTTGCAAAGGGATTTGTCTAATAATGTGGTAGATCATTATAATGATGTTCCCCAATGAATCATACCTCCCTGTGTCCATGTACTTTTGCAAATGAAGTTGTTGCTCCTCCCAAGAGAGTCTTTCTCTCTCTCCTTAGATCTGCACTGGCCATATGGTAGATGTGCCATTGTGTGAGTTCTGGTCTTAATAGACTATGCAGCTTCTATTCTTGTGGTCTCTGAAACCTGAGACTACCATGCTGTGAAGAAATCCAGTCTAGCTTACTGGAGAATGAGGAGCCATGTAGAGGGAAATTGACTTTCCTCAACTGACAACCAACATCAGTTTCACTACATGTAAATGAGACTGTTTTGGATCTACCAGCCCCAGTCAAGCTGTCAGATGAATGCAGCTACCTGAATGACCCCCTAGAAGGCCAGCAGAAAAATGGCCCAGCCAACCCTCAGAACTATGAGAAATAACAAGTGACTGAGTTTTTAGGTGGTTTGTTATGCATCAATACATAACTGAACCAGTCTTGCTTTTAACCACTTTCTTAGAGAATAAAATATATAGGGTATTGCTTGGCACATGGTATGTATTTATTAAATGGTCAGTATTATGATTATCATTAGATTAGGAGGCAAAGCATACACATTCAAATATCTCACTAATAGCAGTGATGATAGATAGCAATGTGTCAAACAAACAGATGCTGTGGGAATTTAGGTGATATTCACTCTGAAATGAAAGGGTAGGATAGCATTTGCTCTAGCCCTTTAAGCTTGCAGACACTTGATAAACCTGTAGAAATCCCATTGCCCTCTAAAACTTTGCCTGGATCAGCTTATGGTCACTAAACTTACAACCACTGCCCATTTCTTTTTACTGCTTCTTATGTTATTAATGTGAAAGAATATGAGCCCCTGCTAGCACTTCCCAAAGTCACAGAATTCTATTAAAAAAACAAGAGAATTCTATTAAAAACAACTGCCACAGAAAAAGAAAGTTTAAATAGGCAATAGGCAATTACCTGAAGGCCTGTTCTCTGATTTCCCTTGGGCAGTTTTCTGGAAGGTGCTGTCTTATGAGTCAGTGCACAATTTCATGACTGAGAGGGAGGTTATCAGAAGCAGGATATTCCTTTTCCTTAGGGGAAAAATAAGACATATCAATATAAAAGTCTTTTAAACTCTCTTGATAACCAGAATGATCTTGAATTTTTAGGACATCTTGAAATACTTTAGAAAACATTTCAAGTCATCACTGTTTTGATAATGCCAAGAGGTTAGTCTAAGTGTCATTGCCTTTGAAAGTGATTTTTTTTAAGCAAAAGATAATTTAATCATTAAATGACAATTTGGTCCAATAAGCAGGAGTAAGGCAGTATCAGCATGAATTTCAAAAACCTGCTAAGAGCTATAAATATAGCCTGCAATATTTTGCAATATCTAAAGTGTTTGGCCTAATGTTGAACATGCTCCATTGTTCAAACCAGCTGTGTTCTTTCACTCTTTCATTTCTATAAAACTAGGATAAAGGCTGTCAAAGCAAATGCGGCAGCAGCACCAGCAGACTTTCTTGCTGAAAAGTTCTGTGTACATAGTACATAGCAATCTCAAGATGGAACTTTGAATGTTTCAAACCAGAACAAAATCTTCATCTAATTATAAGTGAACTATATTAAGCACAAAAGGCAATTTCAAATTATACTGAACAAAGTTACATTTTACTCTTTGCTTTCAAAATGCATTTATCACAATTTCGCAAACTAATTGCAAATTCATTTTGCTTAATTTTCTTAGGTTATTTCTTTTATTGCTTTCAAGTGCTCTGCATATTTCTGAACCATCGAAATCCATAAGGAAGATTTAGAGGAGCCTTTTTTGTTGTTGTTAATTTGTATTTAAAATCATAGAATGGGAAATGGATCATTCTTTTCGTTTCTAATTCTTGGATTAATGCGGTGACCACTAAACTAGTTCTAGTTATTATAGACACATTCAGAATAGAGGGAGAAAAAGTTACCAGTGATGAGCACATTTGAAAAACTAGATTTGGAGAAAGACACTACATTTTGAGAGACAAACTCAAATGGAGCTGTATGTAACTGACTTCCATTTATACCTATATGATTGCAGGTCTTTGTATAACTGCGTGGTTTCTTAAACAGAGGCAGCTCTCGTCTACGGCCATACCACCCTGAACGCGCCCGATCTCGTCTGATCTCGGAAGCTAAGCAGGGTCAGGCCTGGTTAGTACTTGGATGGGAGGCAGCTCTCCATTTTCTACCAAGGTTGATTATCTGCTATGGAGATTAACTGCGGCAAATGGTTCATTTAAGGCTGGTTAATTCCAGTTTGTCTTCCCCAATTACATGCTGTGTCTAGGATTAAACAGTTCTCAACTCTAAAACTCTTGCATTCCAAAGTTAAGCACAAGTTGAAATTTGTTTTGTTATTGTATTTGTGGTCTGCCCCTCCTTTTGCACCATTAGTAGAGATGGTGGATAGTAGCCAGTATGCAGCATGTAAGATTTTGTTTCAGTTTTTTCACAAACCACATTTTTATAAGGATTGAATTCATGTTTTTACATGGACTTTATTCATAGGTGACCTAGAGGGAAGTGTCCGTTCGTAAAGAGTCTGCATGGTAGTCTTAGGGGTGTGGTATGTGTGTGTATGTCTGTCTGTGGAGGATCCTTGGGTGGAGGGGGGGGTCCAGTTCTGTATTTTCTCCCCCGAGATGAGATAGATAAGATAACTCCTAGAATTGGATTTCTAGGCTCACATGTTTAATAGGATTTATCTTCTGTGACTGAGTAAATTGTTTATGTGCTTGTTAATTAATTACACCCAAATAATAAGTGTGTATGCTTCTATCTGTATTTGGTAGATTTTAGCAGTTTTTGCTTGAGGGGAATGTCATTAAATTGTAATAATAACCTACATTTACATAGCACCTTCAATACTTTCATACTAAGGAAACTGAAAATACTTTGAAATTTCCCTGAATAGTTTAAAGAGCTATAGATATCTTCCCTTAAATGTCTTGAAATATCATCTTGTCTATAGTTAAAATACAGTCATTCTTAAAACATAGCCATAGAAAACGAGAAGTATTATCTTGGTTGGAATTGGAATTAATCAAGGATTTGGGATATAGAGGATATAGACATCTAATTTGTAATTATTCTAGTCTCAGCTCTGCTCTTACTTGGCTTACTTTCTTATGACCATGTAGTCTACCACATAGCCTAGGAAGAGTCCTTTCCTCCTTTTCCCAGTCCTCCTCCTCCTCTAACAGCCTCCTCCTCCAACTACCTCCTCCTCTTCCTTTGTCTTCCTTAATATGGTGACTTGATCCTTTCTCCTGCTTAGTTGATAGCCAAAAGTGTTCTTAATTAGCAACTATTGGCTTTTCAGATTCTTGCTGAAATCATAATCTCAAGTTTTCTATGGCTCAGTTCTTACTAAACTCTCAGCTGAAAGAAATAGTTGTCTCATAGAATGGCCTGAAGGATCTCCAGATGGCTTTTTTCTCCGGATATTTAAATATTTACCCTTAAGATCATTTCAAACCACAAAAGACCTGGGTAGTTTAAGCATTTTATTTTACTCTCTCAGGAAATTATTTTTTCCTGAATTTTATTTAGTAATTTATTTTTATATTAAAGAATGATTTTGGATAGTTGCTTTTAAAAAAGATTTTATTTATTTATTCATTTGAGAGAGAGAAAGCACAAGCAGGTGGAGGGGCAGAGAGAGAGGGAGAAGCAGGCTCCCTACTGAGCAGGGAGTCCAACTCAGGGCTAGGTCCCAGAACACTGGGATCATGACCTGAGCCAAAGGCAGAGGTTTTAACCAACTGAGTCACCCAGGCACCCCTGGACAGGTGCTTTTATTGAGCTGTGCTTTGCTATTGTATCATCCTCTAGCTTAAGGAAGTTGGGAGACAAGGTCACTTGAAAGTTGTTCTGTTTGTCACAGGAGTGTTACTACAAAATCCATGGTATCACACAATGTTCTCTTTATGTGGATCTGAGAAAAACGTTTCTCTGGTCTCAGTACTGGGAAAGGCTTGGCTTCTTTATAGCAACTGTGTTATTTTTATATCATAGACACCACCAATCATATCATATTTTTCTTTGGCTGTTCACAAGCTCAGAGCCAAATTTGTAACCCACTTCTAGGAGCTGTGCAAACTTTATAGCCTACATTTCTCTGTGCTAATCTTTCTCCTGGCTTTATTTTTCTTCTCTCTCTCTCTCTCTCTCTCTCTTTACCCACCTCTTATTATTTTAACATGATTTACTGTATGTATTTTTTAGTCTATCTCATATCCTTTGCAAAATAAGGAGCAGGAGATATAAACAAGCAAATAAAGAGCAAGAAAAAGCATTCTAGGGGACCCCAGGGGTGCCTGAATTATTTAACATACAGCCAAGACAGAGCACCCTCAGTCAGTGCTGCCAGGCTGTGTGGCATTCCCAAACTGCCTCTCTAGGGATCAGGGGCTTTAGACATTGTAGCAGGAATTCTACTCGGGTTTCTAAGAGGAAAAGCTGCTTTGAGCCCAAGTGGAAATTCTAGTTTTCTCCTGTTTTTGTGTTGAATACCAAAATTCTTAAGGAATGTAATAGAATATTTGCAGTGAATACCCCAGTGAAGAGATCACAGGAAGTGCAGAACTGCCTGGTCTCTATGGCTTATGGCTCAGGTGTCTATATGGAAGGGAATCCTCAGGCAGGAGGGAAGAGGCAGAGCTAGACACTAGATGCCCACATTAGGTTGGAACAGCCCCCAGTTTGGAAGAGTGAGTGGTGGACTGCCTGATAGAACAGAAAGCTTGATGGTCATGATACTGTCTCTAGGGACTCTTTTTCATAGTTTAGGCAAAACAGTTGCCACCAGAGTTTTCAGAAGTGTCAGAGGTATAAAAAGTGATCCAGGGACCAGCAATATAGGGCAGGACATTTTAGAGGGGAGGGAGCTCAGGTCCATCAGTTTCAGGACCACTGATCTTGGATTCAGTGAAATGATTCCATTTTCTCCTCTGAATGCCAGGCAAACAGTTAAGCCATTTGCACCAATTTTACAAGTTGATGTGTGCAGTTGTTGTCCTGTTGGAAAGGAAAGAATAATGATACCAAATGGCAAATATGAGACCAGAGCGGTCTGGCCCAGCTTATGTCCCAATTCCTGTCCTGTGCTAGGGTTTTGGCAAGTAACTGGTTACAAATGATTTTTTTTTTTTTTTTTTTTGAGTATGGAAAATGGGAGACAGTCCAGGTAAACAAAAAGGAGCCCAGATAAAAGTTTTATTTCTTTACACTGACTCTGTTCCCAGGTGTGAAATTTTGTTCATCTTTGAGATCTTATTTACTTAAAAAAATATGAACAGAAAAAGAAGAGAACTGCATACCATCCCTGACTCTCCTACCAGCTTCTGCAGAGGTAAAAGATAGAATATTTTACAGATATGAATGACTTGCTGGATCTTCCCCAGGAAGTAGAGCAAGTGGAATTGGGACATATGAGAAACATTTTGAATTTTCTGAAAGAAGATGCTAAGGTAATAAAAGCTGAGATCAATTTAGAAAGTCTGACTAGAATTGAGGATCTCACTGCCTAGCCTGAGCAGCCACACTTTTCAGTCTTTGTGTGAATTCCAAGTGACAGCAGGGAGAGGAGTCATCTGCTCTCCAAACACCATACAGTTGTGGTAGTTGTAAATGGCAGAGCCCATAGATAATGTCATGCCAACTAGAGGTCAGTGAGATCTGAATACAGATCTGCTGTCTGCATACCTGGGACTGGCTTGAGGCTTTTGGCACTGTCCTCTGTTTACGTGAGTCAGCCCTCAGAGATCCTTTGGCTTCCTATCCAATTTTTAAGTCATAGCCAGATTGGAGAAGCCAACTAAACTGAACTCTCTAGTCTACACCAGACATAGGAGACCTTTGGTTTTGACCATGGTCCCAGATCTCCTTGGGCCCAACCCCTAGCAGCATCATTCTACTTAACAGTTTATAACAAGATGTCACTTAAACCAGGTCCCCTAGTTACTTGAGATAAATAGCACAGAGGGAGAGAGAGAACTTAGGGAGAGTAATATAAAAATGTGTACTTTTAGCCAAGACTTTCAGCCACTTGTTTTGTTTTTCAAAAATAGCCCCCATTTCTGAATTCTGAACTTCTGGGAGAAATATGTCAAATCTAATGATTGTCATTTAGGTTTTCCAGTGGTTCACTGGTACTAGAAAGTAAGAATTAGAATGGCAGACACAGAAATGCAGCTGGATCAATTTCGGCTTCTCTTCTCCCCATATCATCACCACAGTGGTGCTATTTTGAATAGCTGTGTATCTCCTCCATCCTCAAGCCCTGCTTTAGGCTCTGGCAAGGGATATATGAAAAGTTTCTCCCTTTGCTTTGGTTAATATTATTTCAATACAGAGTAACATAATCTCCCATTGTACAGTCTTCCATTCAACAGATAACTGAGAACCTACTTTATGTAAAAAACACTGTCATATGAACCTTAGAAGGTAAGGGTCTTTGCCTTATAATTGAACAGGGAAGCTATGATATATATTCAACTATAACACTTGGCTTGCTGTGACATGTATTGGAAAAGTTGGAAGGAAAGCTCTCAAGATGTTCAGAGAAGCTGGAGGAAATTTTATTTTTTAAATTAAAAAAAAATTTTGGCTTTCTAAATTTGTATTTTAATTCCAGTTAGTTAAAATGCAGTGTTATATTAGTTTCAGGTGTACAGTGATACAACAATTCCATATATTACCTGGTGCTCAACATGACAAGTGCACTCCTTACTCCCCATCACTTATTTAATCCATCCCCCCACCCTTTCCCCTCTAGTAACCATCAGAGTTTGTTCTCTATAATGAAGAGTCTGTTTCTTGATTGTCTCTCTCTTTTTTCTCCCCCTTTTCCCTTGTTTTCTTATATTCCACATTTGACTGAAATCATATGTATTTGTCTTTCTTTGATTGACTTATTTTACTTAGCATGATACACTTTAGCTCCATCCATGTCATTGCAAAAGGCACTATTTCTTTCTTTTTTATGAATGAATAATATTCCATCATATATATGATGGAATAATAGTGGAGATATATATAAATATAGATCTATAGTATCTATATCTATATCTATATCTATATCTATATCTATATATATATAGTGGATAAAGAAGTATGGATGTAGCCTAAGTGTCCATCAATTAATAAGTGGATACTTCCGTAATTTTGCTTTTGTAAATAATGCTGTAATAAACATAGGAGTACATATATCCCTTTATATTAGTGTTCTTGTATTCTTTTTATATACCCAGTAGTGAGATTACTGAATCATAGTTTAGTTCTCTTTTTAATTTTTTGAGGAATCTCCATACTGTTTTACACAGTGGTGGCACTAGTTTGCATTCCCACCAACAGTGCATGAGTGTTCTTTTTCTCCATGTCCACACCAATACTTCTTGTTTCTTCTGTTGTTAATTTTAGCTGTTTTGACAGGTGTGAGGTGGTTTCTCAGTAAAGTTTTGATTTGCATTTCCTTGATGGTAAATGTAGATGAACAACTTTTCATGTGTTTTTTGGCCATCTGAATATCTTCTTTGGAGAAATGTCTGTTCATGACTTCTGCCAACTTTTTAATTGGATTATTTATTTTGGGGGGCATTGAGTTTATTAAGTTCTTTATAGATTTTAGATACTAACCTTTTATCAGATATGTCATTTGCAAATATCTTCTCCCATTCAGTGGGTTGCCTTTTAATTTTATTGTTTCCTTCACCGTGCAGAAGCTTTTTATTTTGATGTAGTCCCAATAGTTACTTTTGCTTTTGTTTCCCTTGCCTCAGGAGACCTGTCTAGTATGGCTGATGTCAAGGAAGTTACTATCTGGATTTTCTTCTAGGATTTTTCTTCTAGGATTTTTTCTAGGATTTTTCTTCTAGGATTTTTCTGGTATCAGACACATATCTGATTTTTATGGTATCAGACACATCAGACACAAGGCCAAAATTTAATTTTGTATAAAATGTAAGAAAGTGGTCCATTTTCATTCTTTTGCATTTTGCTGTCCAGTTTTCCCAGGAGAAATTTTCATTAAATGGTCAGATAATGTTTTTCTAAGACTGTAGTTTTTATGGCCAGGACTTGAGAGATATATATTATAGAATTCTAGAGTTAGAAATGAGGAGGAAAGGTATCATAGGAACATGGATGACATGGGCTATAAGGCCAAGGGTGGGTCAGGGAATAGACATTGGCTCAAGTGTAGGGTATATAATAATATAGCTTAATAATAGCTTATCTTTAGAATATCCTATGGTTTCATATCTTTCCCCTACATGTTACCACATTTGATCTATGTAACAACTCCACAGAGTGGGCCTCTGTTTATTGAGGACCAAGTTAATGAATTTCCTTTCCTCACTGGGCAAGAGGGAGCCACATAAGATTATTTCTGAGATGGGCTTAATGAAGAACAAACCAGCTGGAAAGATTTTTTTCTAGGCTGGATTAGAGTGGGAAAGTCTAGAGTTGAGGAGATAAATTCTGAAACTATGGTGGTTTTGTGGGTTGAGAATGACAACAGAAAGGGAGGAATGAGAAGACACATTCCCAAAGTAGAATTGCAGGTCAATTGAAAGTGGCTTGAATGCTTTAAGAGGTACTAAAAAACTAATATTTTATGAAATTTTCTGCTGTGACCATTCCTCAGAGTTAATTGTTCTTTGTATTTTCAGAAGATTGTGATAACTTTAGCGTTTCTTTCTGCCTCATTTTATTGTTATTTACATATTTCATAGGCTTATTAGGTTGTAAGCTTCTGGCAGAGAAGACTAATGCTCTTCATCTTTATCTTTCCTGGGAGGAGGCATATAGTTTGGTCACTTGCACTTAAGTAGTATTTAATAAACACTTGCCATATTTAACTGATTTGGCAGTGAAGGACAAAAAGGAAAGCTTAAAACAGCAGGGTTGCAGGAAAGGGGTTATTTATTTATTTTAAGAAATAAGTGAGATATGGTGGAAAGGATATCCAAGGTGGAGTCAGACTTGGTTTAAATCCTGGCACTACCCATTTGTTTTCTAAATGATCATGGCCAAGATCACTTAATGTTTTTAAGCATTATTTTCCATCATATAACCTGCCAACAATAAAATCAAACTTTTGAAGTTGTTGTGAGGACTAAATGAAGCATTATGTGCCTAACACAGTATCTGGCATGTTAGTTCATGTCCAGGCCTACTCCAGCCCCCTGACTTGAGTATGTTCCTAGAGGTATGGGGAGAAGATTAAGAGATGGAAAACATAAGAGAAAGGAGAAATTACAGATCAAGTTTCTATAAGATGGAGCAGACAGAGGAAGTGTTTCTGAAAATACAAGGCAGATACTACTTTCCTTTAAATAGGCAGAAAGGAGAGAAGGAATAGTGAAAATTTAAAGAAATTCTGTCAAGTGAAGAATACAGATTCTAGGAACACCAATCTCAAAAAGTTGGAAGATTATCTTCTAGGGTGAGAGGTGTGGGGAAGGAGTTTGTAAATGGGATTGGTTACTAGAGAGTAAATAAGTCTGGAAGAGTTGCTATGGGTATTGGGTCAGGGAATCAACAAAACAAGAGACGAGGATTGCTTGAAAGTAATGAATGTCAATAAAGCCTGGATAGCATGAGTTTGCTGTTGACACAATCAGCAAAGCATTAAAAAAACATGAATCCAGTGTTACTGGTCAATTCCATTTATGGAGCATTTAGTGCTGTATAAGGCATTGGGCTGGCGAAAATGGGCTCTCAACTGGACAGGACAGAGTTGGAAAGATGGAAGGATATATGCGTGTGTGTGTGTGTGTGTGTGTGTGTGTGTGCGCGCGCGCGCGTGTGTGCACATGTACTCTGCAAAAGAAGGATATACTGATAAATTCTGTGAAAGAAACAGAATAGCTTGCCCAGTCTCCTGTTCTATCTGGAAAAGACTTTGTATATTATGTAGTTCAACCTAAACTTAAGTGTGGGCTGAGTGTGACTTGCCAGAAATTATTTTACTGGGAGGTAGTATGGAAGAATGGTTAAGAGTATGACACTAGAACCTGACTTCTGCATTTGAATCCCAGCTCTGTGACTTTGGACAAGGTTCTTAGCTTTTATAAAACTTATCCAATACCTGAGATACAATAGCCACTCCATGAGCATTATCTAAACTCAGCGTTTACTGATATCTGCCCACTGTTCTGTCTGCCACATGGGGCTGCCTTGTTGAGTGACAGAACACCCTGAGGATTGACAATGAGTAACTGACTGTAATCTTTTTTGGTACAACTCTTTCTTTAAAGCCATATTAGATGACCTTGCTTGAAATATTTGTAATGAATAATCTTTGTATATAATTTATGAAACTCTCTCAATTCTTTCAACCATATAGCTTTTATAGCCACTCACTTTTGAAGACAAATCTCCATTTTCTTAATCAGAATCCTATTAAAAAGGGAACCCTATTGAACATATCTTTTGGACAAGGAAACCAAGGGACAGGAGAGTCAGTGAGTTTCCTGAGCCCAAACAATGACAGAAATGTTAGGCATGAAGCATGAATTATCCATAAAGTGACTATGAGTGTGGCTTCTCTTTCAGTTATAACCTCAAACCAACGTGAGCTGATCTAGAGGACTGATGCGTTACATAGATACTTAAGGTAGACCATAATAAGGTACTAAACTCCCCTTTTTTAGAACCCAGAAATAATGATTTGTTTTCCCTACTTCTCTGATTTCCATTTTTGTGGTAATGGTGAAAGAATTAAAAATCGGGCCTAGTTAAGACCATTTGGGCCTCAGGAAACAAGTCAATTGTTTGTGTTTCCTTCACTCCAGAGATATTCTGAGGGTTGGTACACACCAGCCTGGAAGAGAGAAGGATCCATGGACCATCTCATTTCTGACTCAGTCAGCCAGCTGGGTGTTGAGACTATTTCCATGGCTTCCAATCCGTCAGTGCTTGAAAACATTTACTACAGAAAGGATCGCTGGCTGAGGGAAGACATTTGTCTAATTCGGCAACAGCACTTTACACTGCATTTCCAGATTATGCCTCTCCTTGAAAATGATCTATTACAGGAGCAGTTTATAAAATTAAACACTTGTCATTATGCAATGTAAAATTCATGAAGCAACCAAATGTCAGGGATCTACATATTTAAAAGATGGGAGTTTTAGCATTTCTTCCCTGGCAGGGATTCTGAGCAGAAAAAGGCCCAGAGAAAAACATAGCTAATCACAAAGCTGTTTTGGAACAGACCAAACAACTCCTTTTTGGAACTGTTAGTCCAAAGGGACCCTATTTTCCTAATGAAAAAAGTAATTATTTCTTTAATAAATATTTACTGAATAGCTACTATGTGCCAATCACTATGCGAAGCATGGGGCAACATCAGGGAATATAAGCAATATTCTGGCTCTCAGGGAGCATACATTCTAGTGTAGGTGGGATGTAGGGAGATAGACAATACAAAAGTAAACAAATGAATAAGAAAATACTGTTGTTACATGCATTTCCCTCCTTACCCATATACATTAATTTTTCTGTCAGAGAGAAAGATCTATCTCCTTAAACTACAGCAACTTTTTTTGAATTGCTGGGGCCAAATCACTCATGTGAACAGTTACTAAGCAGTTATGGGGTATAGAATCCCATACTAGATTCAGAAATGATGGAATACTTAGGGGTGAACCATAAACTAGCTGTCTGTAAGGAACTTT
The DNA here is from genome assembly GCF_922984935.1 of Meles meles. NCBI lineage: Eukaryota > Metazoa > Chordata > Mammalia > Carnivora > Mustelidae > Meles > Meles meles. Next base: position 84,272,845 of record NC_060071.1, on the reverse strand, counting down.
CCTTTTAAGAAATATAAGCGGCAGTCTTGATAAAACTGAAGTTCATACTGTTAGGACCCTCTAAGCCACTCTCTCTCCCAATGCAACTTTGCTTCTTGCTCTACAGGAAAGGAGTAATAAACCTTTATCCCCAGCTTTGCCCTATGATAGATACAGGAGCATTAAGCAACTTCAGCTCTTGTCTCGGGACCCAATTACCCATCCATTTTATGCTCAGGAAGAACACTCCCTTCTGGAGGGACCAGTAAGTTACAAGTCTACCTCTCATGACTTCTTCATATGGAACCACACCTACTGGCTATGGATTCCTTACGATGGTTGTTGTACCAGCTTGAGACCCATAAATATGCTAATGCCTTTCCCTCAGATCTCTGTTGTCAGTTCTCATACCACATCACCAGCTCACCTCCAAGGCCAGTTGTGCCATGACACTGGGACCCAGCTGCTTTGTTACATGCCAGGAATTTCAACATGGAATCATGGGTTTGACATAATATTTTAACTTCTGGCTCTTAGTGTTTTAAAATATGCATCATGGTGAGAGTTAAAGGTGTAGTAAGAGTCAGGGATGTTGGTTTCACATGTCAATTAGTAATGACACAACAAAGAAAACAGTGATTTTGTACATTGAAAGTGCCATTTTTAATGTCAAAACAGCTACATCAAAATGATTATGTTAGAGTGGGTGCATCAAATCACACTGTCAAAAGTTGTTGGATTGCCCTCTTACTTCATCTTCATTACTCATCTAGGGCATGATGAGGGCCTATTCCAAGAAACTCTTAATCTGAAAGCAGTGTAAGTGTCCAGCATCAGTAACAGACCACACTAAGCAGACATCATGCAGCATTCCTGCTGAGGCATAATACCATCATGGACATATGTCAGAAAGCAGGGACCAGCAAATGTAGTAATCAACCCGTCAGGTCAGAGCCTGTTGTCCAGCTTTTTGTAAGCATCTATGTTTCTCTTAAAGTGAGATCACTTGAGGAAGGATCTAAAGGTAGAGTTTAGAGACAGGTGTGATCTGTCTTAGATTGCTATCAGGAGGCAAGTGTATTTTTTTTTTAAAGATTTTATTTATTTATTTGACAGACAGAGATCACAAGTAGGCAGAGAGGCAGGCAGAGAGAGAGAGAGAGAAGCAGGCTCCCCACTGAGCAGAGAGCCTAATGTGGGGCTTGATCCCAGGACCTGAGCCGAAGGCAGAGGCTTAACCCACTGAGCCACCCAGGCACCCCAGGAGGCAAGTGTATTTTTGATGGGTTAATAAGACCTAGTTTTTTGGAAGGAGTGAATGAGGCCTTCAGTGGGGAAAGACTGCTGTGTGCAAAATATTCCTGTATAGGTGATGCTGAAGAGATGAGTTTGAGTGGAACTGGGGACATGTGTTCAGGGAACATGCGTTCAGAGAAAGTAGGATGTAATTGGCAAGGGCCTTGAGTGTGTGAAGCTGCAGAAATTTGATGTGGTATTGAGAGGCAATAAGAAGCTATTATGGGTGTTTAACAGGTGACTTCCATAATAGCAAAGTCACTGAAAGACTACTCCAGCTTTTTTGTGAGATGAACTGGTACAGGAGTAGAATTAGAAGCCAGAAGAGCTTCCCTGAAATTACTCTACAACCCAGCTATAAGGTAAGGAGGGTTTAAGCCCATTTGCAAAGGCAAATGGAAATGAAGATGCATATGTGAAGTAAATCAAGAAGGAATTTCTAAGATGGGGAAGAGATTAAATATTGGGGATAAAAGAAGGATAAATCCAAAATAAATGCAAGGTACTAAGCTGAGTTGAAGATTTGGCATATTGTTTCTGTTGATAACAATAGACACAGTTGGGAAGCCTGTCTGGGGGCAAGAGTCAGAGCCCAGAGTTCACTTAACCATGTCGTGTTGATGGGACAAACAAGAACTATACTGTTGCAAGTGTAAGTGGTGATGTCAATATTGAGAAGGGCTGAAAAATGATATTGGAAATGGAGGATTTGGGAACTATCTTTGAAGAAGCAGGAGCTAAACTCATGAGCAAATTGTCATTAGGTACTGGCATCATTGCTGTCACTATTGTGAAACATTGTGTAAGGATACAGTGGGAATAGGTAAATACATTTGTAAAATCACAAACATACATGTTTGATAAAGTCTCCATAAAGGAAAACAAGAAATAGTGAAAAATTGAAAATAATGAAATACTTGAAAAACAGAATGAGCAAAGTAGAGAAGAGAGGAGAGTGCTTCAAGAAAGGGGCACAGTCAGGGTGCGCTGATGAAGCAGTGAATTCACAAAGAGGGAACAGAATTTGACTCTTTAATCTTCTGGAGAGGATAACTTCCTTTTTAGAAAGTAATGAGTTTACAGATGGGGTTAAGTAGGGAGTAGCTGGCAAAAACGGGGGAAGATTATAACAGAACTCAGTTTGAAAAGGACAGAATCAAAGTTGGAAGGAACATAGATGTCATCTACTGTGACTTCCTCTTTATTTCAGGAATCCCTTTCAGGACCTGTAGCCCTAATAGACATTCACTCCATCTTGTTGGGAGGGCACTCCCTAATTTGCCAGTCAGTGGGCTCCATATTTGAGCAACAGATTAGTGGGTCAGTGACTTCTTCACTGAGATTTAAAAAAAAAAAAGCTTGAAGAGATACAAGCACAGAAAGTAGACATTTTCTGGTAGCAGTAAAGTACAGCAGAATCAAGTGAAGCCCCATATTTATTTTAACCAGAAGAGAGGCTGGTATACATTCAAAGGAAGAAAAAGAAACAGTAGAGAAGAAAGGGTAAAAGAATCTAGCAAGAGAGGGAAGATAAAGTCTCTTAGAGGCCAGAGGCAGGAAGTGATCAGAGATACAGATGGAAAGGTTATTTTCTTTTTATTTATCCACCCATCAACCAGTGCCAGTTACAGTGCTTTTAGCATAGCATGTGTGTAGTAGAGAGACATGCTGATTGATTGAGGAGAAGAAAGATATTTTTGAAATCCAGGAATAGATAAAGGGAGGGAGTCAAAAGCAGATCTAGGATCTAACTAATGATACAAATCATGTGAGCCTAAGGAGCAAAAGAAAATTCAGAAGCATTACTTTTGGCCACTGAAACGAAAATGGCTGGTGTTTTAGTCAATTTTAAAGATAATGATTAAAAAAAAAAAAAAAAAAAAGCTGTCTGACTCCTTTGTACCTTCTCCCAAAACTGAAGTAATAGACAAGGCACTCAGATCAAATCATCCCTCCTGGAAGATGAGACATGCCAACAGAACCTCAGCCAGATGGGAGCTGTAGAAAGAGGCTCAGAGGGACATTTTGTTGCCCAGTCAGTTTGGATTTAAACCAGGTGCCTCCAGGGTAGAAGGCCAGAGCTTTGCCAGGCAAGAGCAGGGATGTAAGCTGCCGTTGTGTGAAAACAAGTTAAGTTGCTTGGTTCCAGGGAATATGATCCAAGTGTCATAAATGCATCTGTTTAATAATGCATATCAGTAGCTGTTCCAGAATTTGGGCGCCTTGAGCTGCCTTTGTTTCCTCGTTTCCAGAAATATGAGTAAGCCCGTGTCTTAACAAAAGCACTAGATGGCAGCATAGGACATCTATTCAACTGTCTCTCTCCACAGGCTGCTGGAATTTTGACAGCTACAAAACGGTACCTGTGGTTTTGTGTATAAAACTGGTATAACTGTTTGTACATTTAAAAAATGTAACAATAAATTAAACATAAGGGAAATGGGTTGCTAATAAATACAGTGTTAGACTGCATTTTTGTATACCAGGTGACAAGCTCGGGCATTCAAACCTGATTTGTGCAAGAGGATAGGCAGGATGGGAAGCAAGTTGAAGGAGCTGCAAAATGTACATGCTGGGTGGTTATAGCTTCCTTGAGGGTTGTTGTTGATTTACCCATATGTCTGTATGCATTACACAGAGGTGAAAATCTAGGAAAGTGAAGGGTACGATATGTCTGAAAGTCTGGTAACGAGGGATTCTAGAAAGAAGCACTGTTCTGTGATTCCCTAACTCACTGTTTGGATGAGTGGAAGCTGAAAGTGTGAGCTCATTATATCTGTTTTCCTTAAGAGGGACACAAATCATGCCTCTTCATTCTCTTAGATCCATGCATCATTTAGAAAATGGGCCTCTTAAACCTGCACACATCTTAGCCTATAGGACTGGGCTCAGTACACACATTCATTTTTTTCTCTGTCATCTAGGCTGATTCTTTTTTTTGGTTAGAACAAACTGCAGTCTGAGGTGGGCATAGATTTATGGGTTTGACTCCAGTAAGGGCTAGCTGGTTTGCTGCAGAGAGGTAGAAAACAAAACTAATCTAAGGCTGTATATGTAAAGCTTGATCAAATGACTGTAATATTCTTAAGCACTCCTAGAAAAAGAATTCAGAGCACAACTTTTATCAAGATGGCCAGAAACATTATCTTTTTATTCTTTCTTTCAACGTACATTTATTAGCTACTAAGTGCCAGACATTGTGCTGGGCAATGAAAGAGATCTAAAGCAAAAACAAAAGAACCCCAAAACATGATACAGCATAACATACATCTTCTTTATTATGCAGACAATAATTAGAGTTACTATTGTCATAATGGTTTATAGCTCATGACATACAGACCCACAATATCTTATTTGAGTCTCACAACTGCCTTGTTGTTTGGATCTTTTTTACAGATGAGGAAGCTGAAGTTCAGAAATAATTAGTAATTTACCAAGATCATAGCTAATAAGTGGTAGGAATGGCATTTGAAGCTAGACTTTTGACTCCAATTCTTGAACTCTTTCTACTATACCATACAACTCTAAAGAAAATAATTCATATATTTTTTTTACCATTTTAAACTCTTGAAAACATTTTAATCTCAGAAATGCATGAAATTTAGGTAAAAGACTTGAATTCAAGTGCTGTATGATTATTTACTTAGTAAATAATGTTAGAAATAAAGAGTCTACTAACTGTGGGGAAAAAAAAAGGCATGAAGAAGAAACATTCCACCTTGGTTTGTTGTTGTTCTATTGCTTGTTTACAACTAGGACAAATGTTCTTTTCAATAGCAATCTTTTATAGGGTGGGCATACATATTTCTTCTGTTGAAGGAGAGTTTTTCCATATTTCTTTACTTCACATATCTTTTTCTTTCATTTCCTTCACTTCGTTTCCCCTAGGTTTCTATGCTATGCTCCATACAGTACACTCAGCATCTTGCTGACTGCCTGGCATGTAGAGGTTCCTCATTTATTTATGGAATGAATAAAAATAGAGTCTGTGGGGCACCTGGGAGGCTCATTTGGTCAAGCATCCAACTCTTAATTTCATCTCAGTCATGATCTCAGGGTCCACTGAGTGTGGAGCCTGCTTAAGATTCTCTCTCTCCTTCTCTGCCCCTCTGCCCTCTAAAGAAAAAAAAAAAAAGCCTCCATTTGTTGTCCTCACTTGGTCCAACCCAAGCCAATCCTCAGCTTCTTTCCCAAGGATCTCTCCATTTTAAAATCAGAACTTACCTCAAATCTTATCCACTAATTGAAGACATTTCTACGCCTCTCTAACAGCTGTTGCCACACAGTCTAGCGCTTGTGTTTAGGTTTTCTTGCATTGTTCTATAGTTGTTTCATGGGAGCGGGTCAGTGCTTGTCATCACATAATATCAGTTTACTTGCTTCTCATAACATTTTGCCTATTTAAATCTGTAAATTCTGTGTGTTCATGTCTTTCTGTGGTGGCACATTCCCATCTAATCCCATCTCTAGGCACTTGAGCATGAGCAGGGAGGTGGAGATGCTATCTTTTGGGGGATGCTGCACCAGGTGAAATCATCCTGTTTCAATGTGGGCATTCAAACCAACAAAGAGGCCGTGTTGCTTTATACCTGCAGCCTGCTGATTGCCCATTTTAGTGATCTAGGTCCATCATCTCTCTTTTAGCTAGTCACAAAGGGCCAGTTGTAAACAACCACTGCCCAAATTGTATCACATTACCCATGAGATGAGCAAACGCCAACAGTAGCCTCGGTTAGAGTCTGGAGGGCTTGAAACTTACAGCCTGTGATGTAAATCAGAAGCAAAGACTATAAGAAAGTAGGTTGATTTCCTTTTACTTAGCATTCAGTGGAATGAATCATTTAAATACTCAGTGCTTTTTTTTTTTTTAATAAGCTTTTGACATAGAGATTAATGATGTTTTCCCCCCTCCTATGCTCTCTATGTGCATAAGCCCACAGTTGGCCCATCCATAGGCAATATGTTGCTCTCTGTATGGTAGGACCTGAAGTACATTACAAATTCCTCAAATTTTCCCCCGCTGGCCTACTATGGTAAAACCTTTAACACCGTTTTTTGTTTTTTGGGGTTTTTTTTTGGGGGTAAAGCATCCAAATTTCTATTGAAATTACCTGGCAGAGGTGTTAGAAATTACTAACAAAGAGTAATTCATTAGGTCATTTAATTTTCACTCAGCATTGGCATGCCTGCCCCCTGACCCCTACTGCCCTGCCTCGCTCAATTCTATCCCCTACTACATAGTAAATAAGTAGGAGGGCAGAAAGTGAAAACTTATCACTTGGGTATAAAATTCTAAAAAATCTTTATTCAGTTTATAATCATAGTTTGAGTCCATCGAAATTTGGAGACCCCACAAGGAAAATTCTGATCTTGTGAAAGTTTTCAAAATATTAATTTCTCCCCTCCTATGTTAGTGTTATAATTCTCAGCAGGAAATTATTCAGAATTTCTCCTAAGCCTTATAGAGGGCCACAGGAAGGTGAAAATGCCTCTGCTTTCCGCAGTAATCAGAGACTTAGAAATCCAAGTCAATGATAAGATGCAGAGATTTAGGCCAGGCATTGGTGCTCCCTGCTCAGACTGTCCCCAGCAATGTGGGTGCAAGATCTCTTTCATGCCCTTAAGTGCCCTCTTTAAATCTCAAAGACCCTTTTAAATCTCACATTCCAACAGGTGACAAAAACATCTCTGCAAATGAACACCTGAAGGTGAAGGAGAGAGAGAGAGCGAGCAAGTATATATGAGCCCACAGGAAAGGGGCAAAGGGAGTCTCTTACAGAATAAGTGAGATCAAACCTGACTGCAAATTAAGGATGCTGTAAAAAGATTGTGCCTGGGGGCGCCTGGGTGGCTCAGTGGGTTAAAGCCCCTGCCTTCAGCTCAGGTCATGGTCTCAGGGTCCTGGGATGGAGCCCCGCATTGAGCTCTCTGCTCAGCAGGGAGCACGCTTCCTCCCCTCTCTCTGCCTGCCTCTCTGCCTACTTGTTACCTCTGTCTGTCCAATAAATAAAATCTTAAAAAAAAAAAATTAAAAAAAAAAAAAAAAGATTGTGCCTGAAGCTCACATGTCAGGCTTTAGTAACTGCTTTTCAGACAAAGAATGTTTTTTGAGACCACAGGTAATAGGATCAAAAGTCTGAGGAATCCAGAAGTATGTATTTTTTATTCTGTGGGTACTGGAGAAGAGGAGGGGTAGGATCCCAATTCCACATTTTCAGTCAGTGTGCTTCCAGATTTGTCTGAGGCTTGAGGCACAGACCATCTTGCTCCATCCCAGGTCTGATCAGCACTTGAGAATTTACTGACAAATGGCATCCTATCAAATCCCCCGAAACCCTTCTATAAACTACTCTTGCCTTCAAGGGTGTGCCTTTCTGAAGGTCTGTGATGACTCATCTTTCACCTTGCCAGAGGCCGAGAGAAATACATATTTTTGTGGGAAATATGCCCAGGAGAGGACACAGCAACCAGAGTGGGAGTGAGGGAGGGCCTGCAGCCTGGGTCCAGTGTCCTAGGTTTTAACAGTCTTTGTGATATGTGCCTATTTCATCATTTTGTGTTTGTAAAAATAACATGGAAAACCTGGTGATTTTCCCCATGTAGGTACTCCATCTACAGAATTAAGAGGTCTGTGGAGGCATCAGATCCCTCAAAGTGAGTCTTGCTAAACTTCCTCAGCTGCCAAATAACCAGCTTTGCCTCTGGTGATGTGCCAGGAGCTGGACTGTTCTAGAGAGAAGAGTGAGAATCAAAGGATTGTGTGTGTTTGTGTGTGTATGGTGTGGTATGGTGAAGGGGCAGTGAAGTGTGCATGGAGTGTGTGAAAGTGTACATGCATGTGTTTGCACTTCTGTGTGTGTCTGTGTACCTTTGTGTGTGTGGATGGTCAATCTTAGATTCCATTGTTTAGTGGAGTTAATAGGAATATTATTGTATGGTTTTAGGCAAATTGTTCACTCATGTTATTGGCCTTTCTAAGTATCTACAGCTGGGCCAAATGAAAGCTGGTCTAGACTGTACCTTCAGTTAATTTACTCTGCTGTTCAGTTCTACTGAGCAGCTCAAATGTTGATAGACCACTAAGTGGTCCAGACAAGACAGAATGGAGTTCTAGAAGGAACTTAGGCTTTGGAGACTGGAATTCTGACCTAGATAAATCCTAGCTGTATAACTACCTTGGATGGTGTTATGAGGGAAAAAACTAGGCCTCTCAAGAAAAGTGCTCAGGACGTGGCCTGTCATTTTGTAGGTGACCAAAAAAATGGACCTTCTCTTTCTATCTGGCTTATTGGACAGAAATGATGACTTAGCCCTTCCCTTTGATCCTTCTTACTTTAGAAGCATAATATAACCCTTTTAATAGTGAATTCACTATTAACTTTATTTCCAAGTAACGGTAAGACATAGTATCAAAGTGACCCCAAATAGCACACATTTCTGATATGAGGAAATACTTCTTTATGTCCACTGTTAGCGTTAGCCTTTTGGTGCCACTGGGTAATCAGATGACTTAGAGCCTGACTTCCAAGAACTCTAAGTTCCAAGAACTGTTTTCTTCACGCTAACATAAAAATTATCCTTCAAAGGCCCAACTCAAATTTTTATGCTGACCTAAAACCATTCCTCACCTTTGTGAATTCTAACTCCCATGAGACTTACATGGTCTGAAATAATTTCTTCTATATTATTATTATTATTATTTTACATTTCTTCCATATTAATAACCTCTCTCCAATCAGATACTTAATTCTAAGTTGCAGGGTCTGTGCAATATTTTATGTGTAGTATATTCTACAGTGAAGATGCTTATTGACTGGTGAGTGACACTGGTGCTTTTATTTTCTAGGAAGTAATTATCTAAAATGTACATATTTGGATCTCTTTTTCTTCTTCCTTCACCACTTTACCGCGCTAAGTCCCCCATCCCACATCACCCTCCCCACCCCCAGACAATGGACAAAATGGAGAAAAGATAATCTGGTATCTTGGTCAACTCTTAGATGAGTATATTTGAGAAGCTGTTGCCTAGAATGACATTTTTGAGTTCTTTGTGGTTTTTTGATTATCCATGCATTCTTTATTACTATTGGCAAAGGCTTCTAGAGAGAAGCTCAGGAAAACTTTACACAAGAACCACTATTATTGCAGGGAGGTAAGGGTTAAGTATAACATATGGAATTAAATGTAAGTGCTGCAGCTGTTCAGCTGGGTATAATAATACACACCTGATACTATTTACATTCTGATGTCCTAGTAGCAGCTGCTAACAACTTTTAAATAAAGAAAGCACAGAATATTTGCATAACTAATTCTAAGTTTAGGAATTTGCTTGATTATTGTTACTAATGAAAAGAAGGAAAAAATAAAAACTATGTAATTGGTGAAATCCATTAAGTGCTCTTGATTTCTGCTGTTTGTTCATTCACTCATTCATTCATCTTTCTGTCCTACCTTCCTTCCTCTACTACTAAAGGTAATGGTGGGGTGAGTGAAATAAGAGGAGGAATTGGGAAAGATGTATGTCACAAGTGGACCAGTTCATTTCTGCTATTGTCTGTCATGATGATAACTGAAAAGATATTTCTAACAGCCCCATGTCTCCATTTCAGGAGCTACCAACATCAAACTGTCCTAACACTGAAGTACCACAGGCCAGTCCTCACACTATAGAAAGTGCTCTAACATAGCTTCTATTTACCAACAGCAGACAGCCTGAGTACTGTGGGCACATTTCCCATATGGGATATATGTGGCATATATGTGGGTTTTGTCAAAACATTGGTGACCTCACATACATTCACAAAATTCAAATAGAGTCAATTTCTGAGGTCTGCAACAGTTTAACACCAATAACATCTCTTTCTCTTCTGGTTTTTGTAATCCTACTGCATCACTTTTTCAGAATCCATTAAGATGGGGCTCTAGGGCTAAAAGGCAATTGCTATTTGGTGCATTCAAAGCAGGTCACATACCTACCATGGGAAAAATGATGAAATGGCTTCAATTTCTCAGTGGTGGTAGTAATACTTCTAAGAAACATAACTTCATTTACTTTTAGTGATAAAGCCAGTTGCCACATGACTTTGCCGACTTCTGCCGAAATTGGGTGTAGGGCCTGGAGGGGTAAAGCAGATATAAAAGAATTACTACTGGCTTTCTGTTTCTCAGGTGATTTCCAAATGGCCAATGCAGCCTCCTTATTATCACAAGATCTGAGACAAAGAACTGAAGAGGCCGGCTTAAATTTCTACGTCCCAGTGTTCTAGTTGCTTTTGAAGAAAGGAAAAGCACCAAAAATGGAAATGATTTGTGTAAGGGATCTTGGCTGAATTTACTTTTTTTGGAGATAAGATGGAAAAGATCAAGGCTTTTATGTCTGTGTATTCCTCATCTTTCCTATCCCTTACCCCTCTATCTTTCCAGAAAGCTGATGTTTGCAAGTTTTTAAATGTGTACAGAAGCAGCCAGATCTGTTTGAGAACCTCAGAAATAAGATCTTAGAGAGTTATTTATCAGAACCACAGAGATCTCCAGTAAGGAGAACAATATCATATTCCTGGGGCAAACAGTAGGCAAATTCTAGGGTGCCTGACTGGCTCAGCTGGTTAAGCAGTTGCCTTCGGCTCAGATCATGATCCTAGGGTCCTGGGATGGAGCCCTGCATCAGGCACCCTGCTCAGTGGGGAGTCTCCCTTTGTCCTCTCCTTCTCCCTCTGAGCCTCCCCCCTGCTCGTGCTCTCATTTGCTCTCTCTGTCTCTCTCAAATGAATAAAAAAAAAGAGAAAGAGGCAAATTCCTTTGCTTATAGGCTATACTGAGCCTATACAAAGCCTATACTTGTACAAAGGGTTATTTCCCATTGCCTATTAACTGCTTTATGGGTTATAGATATGTCATCCCACCAAGTAAAGCAGGCAGAAGTCAATATATATTTTATAATTTATGCAGTTTATATACAATTTATAATGGGAGAATGATTGCCTGCCATCTGCAGGCAATGTAGCCTGACAGACCCACGATGACTATCACTAGAGCCCTCTAAACAAGGGAGGACTTTTTCTTGCTACTCCATAATCCTGGCTAGGACAGCATATTTTACTTGTAAGTTTATTAAAGTCTACAGTGCTGAATTAGGTATTTTTTTCCTAGGATTTAGAAATAGACTACTTAATGACAAATTTTGGTCACTTCTTGATTAGATTGTTCAAGTTGATTACCTTGGTCAAGGGAAACCTAAGATTTTTAAGACCAATGTAAATTAGTTTGCCATAGTGTAGAGAAAAATGCTGTTCATAAAAACTATGCCACAAAGATCTCAGCAGATCCTCATATTTAGCCAAGTTTCTTGCAAATACATAGTAGTAATCACAGGATGAACTGGAAGAATAATACAAATACATGTAAAAATGCAGCACATGTATCAGCTGGTGTAGATAAAGCACTAACATAAACTTTCCCACTCAGTGACATAACACAATGAGGATTTACTTGCTTATGTCACAGTTTAATGCAAGCTAGTAGAGTGGATGGGGAGGGGGGTCTTCCACATAAGCTTCTTTCATCTTCTAGGGCCAGGGAGTACTTCATTCGATTATCGGAAATCAGCTGACTAACAAAGAAAATGTGGAGAAGGCACCATCATTCTAAACTGCCTTGACATGGAGATGCCACATATTGCTTCTTCTCAGGTTCTAGTGTGAGAACAAGTCACACCAACCTATCTAATTGTAGTAGGTCTGGGAAATGTGACTGACCATTCACCAAAGAACACAGATAATGGTGAGCACTCACTGTCTATCACAGTGCAGTTCTCTGCTTTGGCAATAGCAGTATCTTTGTAAACATAGGACAAGATGTTAGTTTAGTTTTCTTCTTTTTTTTTTTTTTTTAAATAGGACCTAGCTAGGCACACTGCCAGTATTTCATGCAATAGTCTGTAAAAGAATTGCAGATAAAATAGAACGACTGTTAAATTTTCCTTTCTGTATTACCTTCTCACAGTATACATCCCACCACTGAATATTGCAACTGGGGATCAATATTTCAGGGTGATAGTAGTGGATTCATTACCAGTCAGATCTTGTCAAGTGAGCACATACCACAGGCCCTTGATCTGAGCCTGGGCAGCTGGTCAAGAGGGTTGTAAATTTCAAGACAGTGCCGTTCCCAGCTGCAGTGTTACCTTATGTTTCATTTCCCGCTCCTTGGTGAGAGCGTCTTCTCCCATTGGCATGACATTTACATTGTTTTAGTGGCTCTTAAGACGGGTGTGAGGAGAACAGAAAAACGCCTTTGAATTGTAATCAGTCTGTCTCCAGACATAATGCTAGCAAAGATGCTTAAACAGCACTCTGTGAAGATGTTAAGAAAATATTTGTAGTGCTTCACACACACCTATAGACAAAAAACAGTTCTTGTTGCTGTAGAAGCAACAACACTGTACAGCCTTAATTAAAGCATCATCTGACCTCTTTTTTTTTTTGTTGTTGTTGTTGTTGTTGTTGGTTTTTTTTTTTTTAATGCTACAGTTGCAGAATCCTGCTGAAGAGAAGGATTAATTACAGATGAGCTGTGTGTCATGATAATTAACTATTGCGGCTTCCCTTATTTGCCACATTCTGGTACTTTTTCCGCTTTAGTAGATTCAAGGAATGAGAATTTTTATCACATCCCCTGCCTGCAGTCCCTGATGGATTTGTCACACATAAATTTACACGGAATACACAAAATATTGAGCCATCAGCATTTTTTTTAAATCTCTGTGCACATTAGAACAGACAGGAAAGTCAGGCTTGTTAGTAAGGCAAAAGGGTCCAGGTATAGAGATATTAAAGGGATCATGAGATGCTAGAAAAACAGATTGAGAAGTGATCCTGAAGTGAGGTTGACATAAGCTAGCTTTGGAAATACTGAACACATGTTGCTGGGGTCCTGGGGCTGGGGGTGGGGGGAAGCTGTGTGTGTGTGTGAATAAATCCAATCCAGCGGATGGTGAGGAGATGACAAGATCATCTGGCTCTGATCTGATTAAGACTTGGGATTTTCCACTTAATACAGTACAAGCTCATTTATTGCCAAGGTCACAACAGGTTGTAGTTTTCCCCAAGATGTAGAACTCCGAAAAGCACCAATGGAAAGTGGTGTCAAAGTCTTAGAAAATGCATAATTTTCTCTACCTGAAAGGATTCTATTAGCATTACCATTTTATTTTCTAACCAAAGTGTCTAAAAGTGCACCTGTCACTGCTTTGCAGTTCCCTTCTATATTGGTTTGTGCTCAACTGGGTGGAGAGTTCTGAGTAGTTAACCAAGATATTCAGTGATGGTTTTCTTTGACTTAGGAGCTTCTAAGAATTACTCATTCTGATGCAATAGACAGCTCAGCTTCCCTGTGGCCAACTCACTTGCAGAATTTCTGAAACTAGCCTTCTTACCTTTATTCTTCCAGTCCTTTCAATATTGTGTGTTATGCCCCAATAATGGGTCTGTGATTAAAGGAGCGAGACTGATACAAAGCGAAGGTCAAGCAAAGCTTTATTTTGCGCCAAGCATCAAGAATATAACTGAATGTTGCGGGATGCACCTCTTACAAGAGAGGGCGACCCTTCTCTGTTTCACAGACTAGCTTTTAGGGGTAAAGGCCATGCAGTCGGGCCTGGCAACGCACAGGTGGCCAATGAGATTGTAACACACAGGAAACTCCACAGTGATGCTAGGTGACCAATTGAATTACAATTTGCTAGTAGACATTTGAACCAGCCTATTACACCTTGATTAGGATTGGGGCCAAAAAGGCTCTCAAAGGGCGGAGCCCATACTCCTTGGTAGCTAGGGAGACAGTATGCAACCCCCCACTGATAGCATGGCTCCACCTGGCCTGACCCACCCTTGTATCTGGGCTTTGTTACCTGGAGCTGGTTTCCGGGACTTGTTTTAAGTAAGTCCCCTGGGGGAAGGGGAGCAGGGACAGTTTCCCAGGGGAGCAGGGAGAGTTTAAGGGTTAAACAACAAAGTTATTGTTTAACCTCAATGGAAGCCTCTGGCTAATATAAAAATATAAAATAGGTTCTTACACTGTGTAAGTGTATAATTCTCTGTATTGTTTTCTATACCAATACCTAGGGTGGCTTCAGTTTTCCTAACTAAATCTTGACTGAAGATATATTTTCCAAGATATATCTAGATAATATAGATATATTTTATACTAGATATATTTTTCAAATTCTTCATCTGACCAATTTCTGAAAAATTGTGTATAACTGAAAATTTTTAAATTTAAATGTAATTAGTTAAATTTCAATTTGTTTGAAGTGTATTACTTTGTGACATAAATTCTAAAACAAAAATTATTTCATTTCTCCTCTCAAAATAATTCACCCATAGTCTGTAATATCATCGACTGTGAATGCCAAGCATATCAATCTAAGTGCAGGGGGATCCTGTCTCAGATGCATCACATATTACTTTTAGGAACAAAGACAGTTGTAAATAAATAATGAATAAAGTACATTTTGATTTTCTAGCAAATAGCTTCCCATATCTAATGGATGATTTAATTCTACCAAGTTATAAGAGAACCCTAACTGAAAAGAGAGGTGGGAAATGTGGGTTCTGTCAATATCTAGTTATATCACCATCTGCTAGTCATTTAGAACTGTGTCTCCCATCCCTAAAATCCTGATGGTCCATCCAGTGCCTTATCAAAGTTCAAAAATATCTCAGAGCGAAATAAGTCAAGCAGAGAGAGTCAAGTATCATATGGTCTCACTTATTTGTGGAGCATAACAAATAACATGGAGGACATGGGGAGATGGAGAGGAGAGGGAGTTGAGGGAAACTGGAAGGGGAGATGAACCATGAGAGACTATGGACTCTGAAAAACAACCAGAGGGTTATGAAGGGGCGGCGGGGGGGGTGGGGGGGGGTGGGAGGTTGAGGAACCAGGTGGTGGGTAATAGGGAGGGCACGTACTGCATGGAGCACTGGGTGTGATGCCAAAACAATGAACACTGTTATGCTGTAAATAAACAAATAAAAATAAATAAATTAAAAAAAAATCTCAGTGTATTTGATTACATAAATATATGTTTTGAAATAAGACACCAGATATGAACAATTGCAATTTGTGTTAAAGAATTAAAATCCATAAAAGATAAGGACTGTTCTGGCTGATTTTGTCTTATAAATAGCAGATGTTTTGCTCTGCTGGACAAACTGAAAATCGTGCACACATACATTTTACTTTATTTTTTTTAAGAGAGTGAGAGAGCAGGATAGGGGGCAAAAAGAGAGAATCTTAAGCAGGTTTCACGCCCAGCCTGACCTGAGCAAAATCAAGGGTCAGACCCTTAACTGATTGAGCCATCCAGATACCCCATACTGATAAATTCTTGCATATTATGCATTCTATAGTTAAGATCAACTGATGGTGGTGAAGATTTAGAAATAACAATAGTTAACATTTATTTATTCTTTGCAAAATTTAATTGTATGGAGACTTATTCAGTTAAATTTAGTTTAGTTAAACCTATGGTACATATACATACATTGATATAGACATAATGGAGGAACATGGAATTCTCCAAAATGAAACAGATAAACATGAGTATATGATATTAATGTTCTTTTTCAGATATGTTTAAATAAAAATACAAGATATCTAAATAATTTTGGGAAAGAAATTAAGAATGAAGATGTGAACGCTAAAAACATTATTATAACTATTATCAGGGCAAAAGTTCTATTCATATAGCATTTTAATTTATTTATTTTTATTATTTTTTGAAAACACAATTTATTATCTAATCTCAAAATTCCAATTTTATTGATGAACAAACTGGACTGAGAGAGGTTAAATATATAGCTTACTTGCTTAAAAGTCATACTGTAGATTTAAACCTTCATCTTTACAACTTAAAACCTTCATTAGTAATCATCTTCTTGTTGCCCTCTTTCTTGACCTCCAGAGCTGCAGCAGATCTTTCTCTCCTATAAAGTACTATAACATCTACTTTTTTTTTTTTAAGATTTTATTTATTTATTTGACAGAGATCACAAGTAGGCAGAGAGGCAGGCAGAGAGAGAGGAGGAAGCAGGCTCCCGCTGAGCAGAGATCCTGATGCGGGGCTTGATCCCAGGACCCTGGGATCATGACCTGAGCTGAAGGCAGAGGCTTAACCCCACTGAGCCACCCAGATGCCCCTAACATCTACTTTTTTTGTAGTCATTTGGTACTTATAAATTATTCTCTTGTGGTACCATTAACTCTTCTTTCATATGTAATTCTATTATAACATGGTACAGTTTGGTATAGTACAGGACTTGGCTGGACATCTGTTTTGCATTTCTTTTTTTTTTTTTTTAATTGGGAATTTACTGACCTTTTAGATGTGAGAATATGAGAAAAACATGGACGTCAAGGATGACTCCAAAGGTTTTGACCTGAGCAACTTGAAAGCTGGATTCCAATTTAGATGGAGAAGGCTTCAGAAGGACCATATTTCAGGGGTTGGAGGAGAGATGGAGATCAGATGCTCAGTAGTTTTGTAACATTGAGTTTGGGGATGGCTATTAGATATCCAAGAGTATATATTAGGTAGGCAATTTTATGTATGAGTCCGGAGCCCAGGAAAGAAGTCTAGTCATATGTTTGGAAATCATTAGCACATAAACAGGACTGAATGAAATCATTAAGGAAGTGAGGACAGGAGCGACAACTGGTCTAAGACTGAACCAGGGAGATCAGAGAGAAGAGGAAGAACTGGCAAAGAAACCTAAGAAGGAGTAACCAGTAAGGTAGGAGGAAAAGTGAGGGACTGTGGTACCCTACCTGTCCCTGGGACGTACACAAGGAGTTGGGGAGATCAGAGTTGCAGACGTGAGGATGAGTTGTAAAAATTGGATGGGCTAGTATTCTGCACATGGGTTTTTGGATTAACTGTGATGTTGAGAACAAGACCAACGTTATGAAACTTTGAACTATTAGTTATGGACTGTGAATCAGTAGAAATACTTCTGGTTTCAAAGACTAGAAAATGCAGCTCAAACCAGTTTCAATACAGGGAATGTTTTGGGTTATGTATCTAAAATGTTCAATGGTGAGGTGAAGTTCAGGTGAGCTTCGTCCAGTTGCTGAGTGACGTCTCTTGGGACATGAGTTGTTTCTGTCTCTGCATTTAATTTTCCACAGTGCTGGCTTCATTCTAAACCTGACTTCTTTCATAGTTTATAAGCCCGTCAACAGCACTCAGGTCGGTGTTTAATGCGGCATCATTTATTTTTGGTGGAACAGAGAGAATTCTTTTCTGTTAGTTCCTCCCATGAGAGAGAGAAAGAGAGTGAAACAGAAGAATTGCTCTAAGAAGGCTCCAAAAATATCTCATCACATTTGCTCAAATTAAGTTCATATTTATTCTTGTGGCCAAGAAGACAGGATGCACAGATTGCCTTGACTCATTCAGTACCTTCCCCACAACAATGCCAGAGCTGGAGATGGGTCAATTCTGCCAAAACCTGAGTAGGAGATTAGAGGGAAAGAGGGAATGGAAACTGAGGAGATCTACTACAGTCTAAGATGGCTAGAAGTTTTGCTGTTAAATACACTATGTGATTGAGGATGTAGAGTTTGGAGGAGTGTAATTGGATGAAGAAAATAACTTAAATATTCCCTCCAAAAGTAGCTGCTTCTTCAGTGGAAAAAAAAAAAACAAAACTATCCTGTTTGGCAGGGGTAATTCTCAAACCTGGACTATGCCTCAGAATTACCAGATTCCCAAGCCCTATCCCAAGACTTTCTGAATCAAAATGTTCAGAAACGGAATGTAGGATCTATGTTTAGCATGCATTGCTGATGACTTTCACATAGCCAGATGGGAAGCTTTGGGAACCAATATCTAAGACTCAGGCAAAGCCCACCTTCACTATAAACAGTTCAAAGCTCAGGACTGTGGTATCAGTATTAAGGGATAAGATGGCCTATGGCTTTGGAAGTTCAAGCTCCATCAGTGTGAACTAAGAGAAGGAATATTAATGCTCCCTAATGGCCTATAACTTCCCTGGCAGATAAAAATACATACAGATTGTACTGGGAATACATGTTCTCCCTGCCCTTTCTAGTCTATGAATGACATGGTTTGATCCATGGACCTTTCTAAGTAAGCTGCACTTCAGAGCCAAACAATTCATTAAGAGTGAATGGAGTAGCCCTACTTTCTTTCATACATAGCTCTCCAATTAAATAAAACTCAGAATCCTCACAGCTGTTTCCTCTAGAATTCTTACCATGTACCAAGTCCTGTTCTAAGGTTTTATATGTATTACATCATTTAATCCTCAACACAACCCTCAGAGGTGGGTGCTGTTCTCTCTGTTGTATAAATGAAGAAACTGAGGCTTAAAGAGCCCAAGTCAATTTGCTATACACAGACTCAGCTAGTTAGTGGCAAGTTAGTTCTAGCACTGCCATTATGGATTCATGTTAGCAAGTAGAGAGCCTGAGTTCAGCAGTGCTTTTAGTAATACCAAACATGGAGGCCACCTGCTCTTGAAATGACACAATGTCATGATTAGTTCTGGACAACAGGGAGCCATCTTAAGACCATTTGAATCATTAGCACATTAGATAGTGGCTGAATTATAACACAGGTGGGAGGGCATGAAATGACATACCTAACAATGCTTTTCCTATCCTGACATTCTATGAATTGACATTCAGTGTAACCAAATTTGACATTGTAAAGAGCTTTCTTTCTTTCTTTCTTTTTTAAAAGATTTTATTTATTTATTTGTCAGAGAGAGAGAGCACAGGGAGACAGAGTGGCAGAGGGAGAAGCAGGCTCCCCGCAGAGCAAGAAGCCCGATGTGGTACTCAATCCCAGGATGCTGGGATCATGACCTGAGCCAAAGGCAGCCACTTAACCAACTGCCACCCAGGTGTCCCTGTAAAGAGCTTTCTAATGATGTTTTACTGTACTTCAGATAGAGTCATTTTACATGTTTTGCAGGGAGGGAGTGGAGGGAATTTGAAGGTTGGAATTTGATTCTTACCAAAAGAAATGAGGAAGTGGATTGCTAATCAGGGCCGTGTATTCCGCCACAGTGTAGGGAGAGTTTGAGAAACCAGCAGGCAAGGCTAGCAAAGCTTTGCTGATGCAAATTGATTTCTGGAGGGCTTCCAGGTCACCAAAGGCTGGGTGATTATCTCTGCTATTGGAATAGCTTTAGATAATGAGTGGTAACCATGAGACATAGAGTGAAAGTTACTTGCCTTTCGGAGACTTTTGCAGCATGTGTTTATGGCATATTTAAATAATGGGCAAAAGTAAAATAGAACTCATTTAATTCAGAGTTGTTTGTTGAAAACTGCCCTTCCTAGTAGCTGCAACTTTCTTTTTCCAGTGATTTCATTGACAAGTAACACCGTACTTTATTTCATGCACTAAAGATGGGTGGTATTTGGGTTTCTAATCTACGGATTGATTGATTGTTTGACTGATTAATAGATCCATCCATTGATTGATTCATCCATTCATTTACCTAACACATTTGCTGAGTAACGGAAAAAAACACAAGAGTGATAAAAAATGTTTTGGGTAGTTCAACTTTTCCAGAAATGTCTAGCAGACCATGACTGAGAAACCATCTATACCAACATTGTCCTAAGCAACTGGGCAAAAAAGCTTTTTTTTTTTTTTTTTTTTTTTTTAACAGCCTTAGAGGAATGATGATCATTTATTTCCATGAAACAAGACTGATTTTGCTTTGAGTGACCAGAGGTCATACTTCCCTTATCTATCTTAACTATAACCTTTGTTTTCATATTTTAATCCAATCATAAACATCTTTATGTTTATGTTTGTTTTCATATTTTAATCCAATCATAAACATCTTTGGCCTTTTCCATTTAGTTTTCTCAGTTTTCCTTGCCTGTCCTAGAACACCTACAAAGACATCTTGCTTATGTCTTATTGAGTATACTGGGGCAACTAAGTCATCATTAGTGCCTATTACATAATAGCTACCGTTTAGTAGTACATTACAGGCACATAAAATGCTTCCCAAACATTATATAATCTAATTCTCACTATAGTCCTTAGTTAGGTATTCTTATTGGCATGTAAACGAAGAAGCACTCAGGGCTTCGAGATTTAAATGACTTGCTTAAAGTCACCTTGCTGGTAAGTGAAAACATGGAAGTTTGAAATTTAGGCCTCTGGGGCCCCAAAGCTTTTGTCCTTCTTGCTATGCTGGAGTTTTACCACACAGACTAGTAATTCATTTCCCTTTATTTGTCTTCTTTTAAGGTAATAGCCATTTTATTTCTTCTGGCCAACTATCTGCAAATATTTTTCAGGGTAGTGACTCATTGATAAGTCTCTTTTGGAATTTTGTTTTTAAAGATTTTATTTTTTTGAGAGAGAGAGAGTGTGTGTGAGGAGTGGCAGAGGAAGAGGGCAAGAAGCAGATTCCCCTCTGAGCAGGGAGCCAGGCATAGCTAGGTCCCAGGACCCTGAAATCATGACGTGAGCCTAAGGCAGACTCCTGACCAACTGAGCCACTCAGGTGCACCTGGAATTTTTTCTTTATAGATGTAGAACTCATGGGCATTGGCCTCCATGCACCCTTACTTGTATTCTGGGGGCGACGCATAGTCTTTTCTCTTTATTTCTTCACCTCCCTTGGTATTTACACTGCTGGTCTTCCCTACCTAATTCTTATTCTCCTCACTTACTTATCGTCTCTACTCTTTCATTCTGTAGGATCACAAAGAAATGTGCTGAGAAACAAGAAATGCTTTTTAAAAAGTATTTTTGGATAGGTAGAGAGTTGGGAAAATATATCCATATTTATAGTAAGTCAGACTACTTATAGGAAATGCAGCTATGTGTATTGTCTTTCCATTAACTTGCATGCTCCCTAAGCTCATGGACATGTCATATACTCAGATATGGTGTTGTTAGATTATCCAGACTTAAATACTGCATGGAATTCAAGAGCCAGGTGGAGACTTAAATAAATCACTGAGTGCAAGAAATAGTTTCCATCCATCTGGTCTTTGCACTTGATGTTGAAGATATGCACTTCAGAATATTGTATAACTCACAGGCCCAAATAATATTCTAAAAATAGGAAATGTGATGGTACATACCATCTAAATGCACAGGCTAAAATGGATGTAAGTAAAACCACTCAACAGCTGGTACAAGTGTGCTGCTGTAAAAGAGCACTGTTAAAAGATGTCATTAGAATGCAGGGCTCGTCCCAACATACATCACCACATCTCTTGTCATCAGATTTCCTTATCCTCCTCTTTCCTCATGCTAGATGAGTGTAAATAACCCAATTCTTATTCTTTATATAAATAAACTCTGAAAGATAATTTCGTTCTGAGACCAGAAGAAGAACCTGTTCAACTCTAATTCTCCTTTTTTTGAGGAAATAATGACATTTCTAAGGCCATGACATTTCAGTAATGTTCTAGGAATCCTTATCGCTTAATTGGAACATACCAAATATATGAGAAAGCTCTGGAAGACATTTTTTCTGTTTCCCTCTCTCTCTTTCTATTTTTTTTTTAGCTGATACACAGTAAATTGGCACACTCCATCATCTATGTTTAAAATTTGGACATTAGCTTTTCCCTCTTTTCAGTGCCCCATTCAACCTTTCTTATTTGGCTCACTCCTGTTGTCTTGCTCCCCCACATCAAAGTTGCAGAGTCACCTAATACCCTTGCCTCTAGGTATGTCCTTCTTCAACTTATCTTTTATAAGACTTCCTGGTGATCTCAATCATGAGAAAATATAATCTGTCACCCTTCTGCTTTAAAAAAGGCAGTAGCAGCCCAACATCTGTCATATAATGTTTAAATCTTTACTATAACAAAGTATTTCATAATTTCTCTCCCTCCCCTACCAATTTAAGTCTTAGCTCCTGAAAACCCACCACCTTCTCATCACATCATGCATCCTTTATTTTAGACAAACCAGACCACTGGCTCTTTCCTAGATATGCGGCATTTTTTCACTGCTCTTGTTTTTTGGTACTTGTTATTCCTTGTGTAATGAATGGCAGTTTCTCCATTGTCAGGTTAGGGAGATAGTCATCATTTATATGTGGTCTCTGGCAACCACTCTTCTCTGAAGCCTGCTTTAGGGGAACAGGTGGCAACTTTTATAGGCTCCACTGTTGAATTTACCTCTTCTGATGTGATTGGGAGCATTTGTTCAGTCATGTGACTATAAACTCTTTGAAGATGAGGTCTGGATCCTTTCACCTTTGAATCCACAAAACCTGGCACAGTGCCTATAACATAAAGTACTCAGTAAGTATTTTTTGAATGAAAATGATAATTTTGAACTCATCTAGAATGTAAACTAAACCTAAATCAGCCTGTTTATGGTTTTATGATAATGAGTTTGAAATAATTCATACATCTGTAAACACAATTATGAAAATATCTGACACGTATATGCTGGACTGTATACTTCAATTCAGAATACGTCTAATGGCTGTTTGACTCATTTTCTGTGATACTAAGATTGATCAGAGGATTCAGATAATCATAAACTGAACCTTTTGTTTTAAGTTCCTTTTCACCTTTTTTCTAATGGTTTCAGGTACTGGTGATTATTGCTTGATTTAGTTCTTTTGTTGGTAACTAAAGAACAGCGATTAAAATTTTTTCCATTCATTTCACATTTATTTGCTGGAATTCTGTTAAAAATGAATAAACAAAAACCTTTTGTTCATCAGATTTGGCTATTTAGTTATCTTAAAATACAGTTCATACCAGAAAAGTAAAATAATGCTTATTTATTTAAAGCAAAGAATAGGCCCTAGTTACTTTCAGTGGTGTCCACTGTAATACTTGCTTTGGAATTTATTCCTGTTATTTAATATCATACAGTATCATTACTGCATAAATTCATGTACCATCTTCTATTCTGGCCATAAAAATTCTCTGCCTTTGATTCATGTTACTTTTTTAGTATCAAGGAATTGTGTAATGATCATCAATATAAGTCTATAATTTATTTCTTACTAACCAGCCAATCAAGTGCAGCAAAGTAAAAACTATCTTAACAGCTGGCACTATAATTTCTCTGAGGGAGGGATCAATCTTTGCTTAGGAAAATACCTAGATAAATTTCTTGGATGGACAAGAGAGAGAGATGAAAGAGAAGAGAGAGAAAGAAGCAAAGCAATATGACAAGAACCTGGAACGCAAGTGGGTAAAATTTGCTAAGTGACTTTGTTAATGTATAGAGTTTTCTAATGTTTAATGTTACATTATTTATAGTGTGAACTATTGCCATGTTTCCCAAATTTTTAGAAAACCTATATAATATATAGGTTTTATATAGAACACTCAAAAGCCTGATATAAGGAAATAAAATGTTTAGTGTATTTTAAGGGGAGAAGATACCAAAGAAAGGGACGAAGTTCCATGTTCGCGTTATATGGTATAAACTTAGATCATACAAGTGGAAGATTGAGGTGATAAAGTGAATTAACCCAGCTGAGAAAGGAATTGAAAGCTATAGGTGGCTCTTAGAACTGAGGTGTTGTGAAAATTCACAAATTCTGGAGGAATATATTAGAAATTTCTCAGGAAGTAAAGAGACAAGTAGAGGCAATTATATTCAGATCTCAAGCCATAAGGTAACATAATCAAAACAAGAAAATGATGTTAAATATGTCTTGGGACTCCTGGGTGGCTCAGTCAGTTGAGCTGCTGCCTTTGGCTCAGGTCATTATCCTAGGGTCCAGGGATTGAGTCCCGTATCAGGCTCCTTGCTCGGCAAGGAGCCTGCTACTCTCTGCCTCTGCCTGCTTGTGTGCTCTCTCTCTCTCTGACAAATTAATAAAACCTTTAAAAATAAATAAATAAATATGTCTTGAAAACTTACAGTAAAATTTACTGATTGTCCTTTCTATGCTGTTCTACCACAGGTTAAGAATTTTCCTTTTCTTCTACTGTTCTTGTCCACTAATGCTATCCTTCATTATTCCTTTGCTTCAGTAATACCTTTTTAGCTCTGCAATCATCAGTCTGTCCCCTCTTAAAGTTGAAGTTACCTTTCCTCCCAGGCATTTTGATCATGCCAGTTTCCATTTGGCAAAGATGGGGATGGCTTCTGTCTCACTGAGGATGAAGTCTGGGATTTTAACTTCAAGCTTTTATGCCCTTTGCAAGCATTACCCACCAGGCTGTCTGCTCTGACCAGTCCAAGAACAGTGAGTTCAAAGCCCTGTTTTGGTGTTCATATTATTCCCACTTCTAGATTTTTTAAAATCAAAATACTTTATGTTTGAAATGTTCTTCTGTCTTCCCCCAATTCCTAAGTAATCTATTAAAGTCATTAAAATAACGAGTTAATATTTGTTTCAATAAGTTTGAAGGAAACATTTATGTAGAACATATCATTACGGTATTTGTTATCTATTGCTACATAAAAAATTCATGAAGAAAGGTATGTTTGTTTTGAAAGATGGGAGACATAAACTTATGTTTGTGGATAATAAAGTCACAGTAGGGAAGGGAGAGTTCTGGAATTATGTCTGTGAAAGATTGGATTTGTGTATGAGAGGAGGCAAGGCTTTAAATGGGAGTATAGGTAGCTCATTTACAGGAAAAGATAGGAAAGCAAAGTATATGCTGCATGTACTGGTAATTGGGAGGATCTGGTGATGGGATTTGGCTAGAGGGTGGGAAGAGAATGTGTGGAAGTTCTCTTATGGTTGCTTCAATTTTCTCAATGAAATAAGAAACTGAGTGATTTGGTCAAATGACAATAATAAAGTTACAGTGAAACAAAGGAATTGAAAGCAATATAAGGGAGTTAATGTAATGACTGACCATGAAACTTAGGTGATTTAGGAGATAAGAAAAGAGAAAATATGGGAGGATTAATGGATTGGTGATTCAGGTTGGATGAATGTATTGTTAGAGTTGGGGTATTAGAGAAAGCTCCCCAATATGATAGTTTGAGGATGAACAATGTGAAACAGAGATCATGGAGAAGTTGAAATTGTCATGGAAGTCTAAGGCACAACTGGTAGTGTTAATGGCTAAGATGGAATGTAAGATTATTGGAGGAAAGAAGTTCATCCATGCAAATATGGAAATTGTCTAGATTTCAAGCAGCAAGACTGTTGGATAGAATGACAATGAACCAAAAATTCAAATCTTCATAAGTGAAAGTGGGTGAGCTGGAGGATAATCATTACAATAAAAGAGTGTAGTGGGTACTAAAATTCAATGACATGAGATTTAAAAGACAAATAAGTTGGAGAATATTGAAAAAGAATTTTAAAAATTATTCTTTGTATCCTTAGAGATATTCAAAGAGCATTCACAATTCAATACTAGGCTGCTATAGATGATAACATTATGTGGAAAACCCAAAAGACTTTACCGCAAAACTGCTAGAATTCATATAGGAATACATAAATTGTCAGGATATAAAAATAGTGCACAGAAATCAGTTGCATTTCTATACACAAACAACAAGACAGAAGAAAGAGAAATTAAGGAGTCAATTCCATTTATAATTGCACCCAAAACCATGAAATACCTAGGAATAAATCTAACCAAAGAGGAAAAGAATCTGTACTCAGAAAACTATAGAATGCTCATGAAAGAAATTGAGGAAGACACAAAGAAATGGAAAATGTTCCATGCTCATGGATTAGAACAAATATCATGAAAATGTCTACGCCACCTAGAGCAGTCTACACATTTAATGCAATCCCTATCAAAATACCATCAACTTTTTTTCCAAGAAATGAAACAAATCCTTAAATTTGTGTGGAATCAGAAAAGACACCAAAATCCAGAGGAATGTTGAAAAAGAAAAGTAAAGCTGGTGGTATCACAATTCCAGACTTCAAGCTCTATTACAAAGCTGTAATCTTTGTAATTACAAAGCTGCAATGGTACTGGCACAAAAACAGACACATAGATCAATGGAACAGACTAGAGTGCCCAGAAATGGACCCTCAACTCCATGGCCAATTAATCTACAACAAAGCAGGAAAGATTTTCCAATGGAAAAAAGATAGTCACTTCAACAAATGGTGTTGGGAAAATTGGACAGCCACAGGTAGAAGAATGAAACTGGACCATTTCCATAAACCACACACAAAAATATACTCAAAATGGATGAAAGACCTCAAGGTGAGAGAAAACCATCAAAATCCTTGAGGAGAACACAGGCAGCATCCTCTTCAACCTGAGCTGCAGCATCTTCCTAGAAACATTGCCCTATTAGGACTTCATCAAGATCAAAAGCTTTTGCACAGCAAAGGAAACAGTCAACAAAATCAAAAGATGACTGACAGAATGGGAGAAGATATTCACAAATGACTTATCATAAAGGGCTAGTATCCAGAATCTATAAAGAACTTATCAAACTCAACACGTAATAAAACAAAAAATCCAATCAAGAAATGGGCAGAGGACATGAACAGACATGTCTGCAAAGAAGACATCCAGATGGCCAACAGACACATGAAAAAGTGCTCCACATCACTTGGCTCGGGGAAATACAAATCAAAACCTCAATGAGATACCACCTCACACCAGTCAGAATGGCTAAAATTACAAATCAGGAAATGACAGATGTTGGCGAGGATGTGGAGAAAGGGGAACCCTCCTACACTGTTGGTGGTAATGCAAACTGAAGCAAGCACTCTGGAAAGCAGTATGGAAGTTCCTCAAAACGCTGAAAATAGAGCTACCCTAAACCTAGCAATTGCACTACTGGGTATTTACCCCAAAGATACAAATGTAGTGATCCAAATGGGCATGTGCAACCCCAATGTTTATAGCAGCCATGTCCACAGATGAATGGATAAAGAAGATGTGGTATATGTGTACACACACACACACACACGCATGCGTGTGCATGATGGAATATTATGCAACCATCAAAAATGAAATCTTGCCATTTGCAGTGACATGAATGTAACTAGAGAGTATTATGCTAAGCAAAATAAGTCAATCAGAGAAAGACAATTATCACATGATCTCACTGCTATGAGGAATTTGAGAAAAAAGATAGAGGATCATAAGGGAAGGAGGGGAAAAATGAAACAAGATGAAACTAGAGAGGGAGACAAACCATAAGGGACTCTTAATTTCAGGAAACAAACTGAGGGTTGCTAGAGTGGAAGAGGGTGGGAGTATGGGGTGGTTGGGTGATAGATATTGGGGAGGGTGTGTGCTATGGTGAGTGAATACCAAAGATAAAGCAAAAGTGTTAAATAATTGCCATTGTACAAACAACAAATTAATTTACCACTAATTTATTAGAGAATTATATCATATCATGGGTCAAGGAAGGTTAGCAAAAGCTAAGTTCTTCCATTGTACAGCAAGAAAATAAATGTAGATACTATTCACTATTTATTTATTTATTATGTATTATTTATTATGTATTTTTAAAAAGTTTTTATTTAAATTCTAGTTATTTCATATAGTATAATCTTAGTTTTAGAATAGACTTTAGGGATTCATCATTTACATATGATACCCAGTGCTCAGCACAAGTGCCCTCCTTAACACCCATCACCTAGTTAGCCCATTCCCCTCCCATTTTCCCTCCAGCAACCCTGTTTGTTCTCTATACTTAAGAGTATTTTATAAATATATATATATATAATAAATAATGTTCATCTTTTTTTTCTTAAATTCCACTTGAGTGGAATCACATTGTATTTGTCTTTCTCAACTAACATTTCATTTATAATAATACACTCTAGCTCCATCTACAACACTGCAGATGACAAGATTTCATTCTTTTTGGTGGCTGAGTAATATTCCATTACACACACACACACACACACACACACACACATATCTTCTTTATCCATTCATCAATTGATGGACGTTTGAGCTCTTTCCATAATTTGGCTATTGTTGATAATGCTGCTATAAACATGTAGGTGCATGTGTCCCTTTGAATTGTATTTTTGTATCCTTTGGATAAATACCTAGTCGTGCAACTGATGGATTATAGGGTAGTTCTATTTTTAACTTTTTGAGGAACCTCCATATTGTTTTCCAGAGTGACTGCACCAGTTTGCATTCCCACCAACAGTATAAGAGGATTCCCCTTTCTCTGCATCCTTGCCCACATTTGTTGTTTCCTGAGTTGTTAATTTTAGCCACTCTGATAGGTGTGAGGTGATATCATGATTTGATTTGTATTTCCCTGATGATGAATGATGTTGAGCATCTTTTCAGATATTAGCCATCCCTGTATGTCTTTGGAAAAATGTCTGTTCATGTCTTCTGCCCATTTCTTAACTGGAGTATTTGGTTTTTGGTTATAATACTATTTAATTGTAGATGTATTTGTAAAATATAAATATAAATATGTATGGTAAGAATGTAAAAGCAATCACTGAATAATATAAATAGGCTCTGTAACTTTCATTCTTTTTTTTTTTAAAAAAGATTTTACTTATTTGAGAGAGAGAATGAGCCATGGGGAGGGACAGAGAGAGAAAGAGTGAGAGAGAGAAAAAAACAGAGCCCCTATTGAGCAGGAAACCTGATGCGGGTGCAATCTCAGGACCTGGAGATCATGACCTGAGCCAAAGGGAGATGCTTAACGGACTGAGCCACCCAGGTGCCCACTCTGTAACTTTCAAATAGAAGAACATTAATAAGTAAAAAAACTCAGTAGGACAAAGGAGGGCAAGAGAGGACAGGAAAACATAGCCAATAGAAAACAAACTAGGCAATAGAAGTATTGACAAATATGTCATTAGTTGTGATATTTGTCATGATATTTATGATGGGTAGTAATTTTTAATATTATGTAACTGTATTTATTAAGAAAGTTTTATTAATGGATATAATTTCTCTGTTAAAAGATGGAGGTCTTTAGGGCACCTGGGTGGCTCAGTGGGTTAAATCCTCTGCTTTCAGCTCAGGTCATGAGCCCAGGGTCCTGGGATTGAGCCCTGCATCAGGATCTCTGCTCAGCTCTCTACTCTACCTGCTTCTCTGCCTACTTGCGATATCTGTCTGTCAAAATAAAAAAAAAAAAGATGAAGGTCTTCAAATTGGATAAAAAGACTATATTTAGGTATGATTTATAGACAACACTAAAACAAAATGGTTACAGAAATGTTGAAAATTAAAAATGTATGTATACATATGTAAAACAATCTAGCAAAACTAAAGCATGTATGGCAGTGCATCAAAAAGTAGATTTAAGGCCAACAATTTTGATAAACAAAAAGGACATTTTACATTAAAATATAAACAGCTCATTGAGAGGACGTAATAACCATGAAAAAAATTGTTAAAAATATAAAGAAAGTAACTTATATGAAAGGAGTTGGAAACTTAATATTTTTCTTTCAGAATCTGAAAGGTCAACTGGACAAAAAATAGGTAAAAGTAAGTAATTTTTCAATAATAATCAGGGATATTGATTTAATGTGTCTCCATTTCTGCCTCTGTCTTTGTGACCTATATATAGAGAATACACATCCTTTTCAAAACTTCATGAAAAAATAAGCAAAAAACCCCAACAGTTAATAAAGCTCCATCCTAACTCCTCCAGTTTCAGCACATTCAGAAAAATGGAAAGTTCAGACCATATGCGCTTATTATAATACAATAAAATTAGAAATCAACAATAAAAATATAGAGAAAAAATCTCTAATTATTGAAAATAATTACCTTAGAAGAAGGAGCAGAATTTGGTAGGTAAGGGGGGAGGTAAAATGAGATTTTAATTTGTTGTGAAAAAATTCTTATCTCTCTACTGAGACTTTTGTTAACATTGAGATAGAAAACTGTGACCCCATGAAAGACTGCATTTTAAAAAATCTTTTACCTGCTTCTATTCCTGCTAGGACCTGCACCCACACCCTACGCATGCCTTATGGTACAGATAATGTATGTCCTCCTTGTAAACAACAAGTTCATGATTTCTTTGAAGTCTTCTAGAACCATTAATAACATCTAAGGAGTGACCAGGCAAGGTCATCATGTGTTTTCCAGACCACTGATTCACCAAAACTCCTGGTTCCAGGGCGTAAAGGACTTATGAAGGACACGTAAATATTTGTCTTTATTTTAAACCAGTTCCTGGATGCCTGAGAGGACACATATATAATCCCCAATAAAAACCCCAGGCCCCAAGCAAAGATGAAACACTCTTCTTTCCTGAGTTTCCCAGATGCTCTGTATCTACACTCTCTCTCTCTATTCAACAAACTTTGCTCTCACTTCCTCTAGGATTTCCATCCTGCATGACGCCAAGGACCCTTTTGGCTGGTCTTGCAGGACCCTCTCTGGGTCCCCAGACCCAGCCAGCTAAAAATATTACTTCTGTAGCTTAAAAATAAAAATCTGTAAAAGAAAAAAAAACAATTAACAAGTTATTCCTTCAGTGAATGAATAGAACCTCAAATGTTCTCTTTATCTTCTGTCCTCATAATATCCCTGGCATATCATAGAAGTAAGCATTGTTCCAATTTGATGCAATGAGAAGCTAAGGTACGATTACGAAGCAGTTAAAAGACTACATGGCTAGGGGCACCTGGGTGGCTCAGTGGGTTAAAGCCTCTGCCTTCAGCTCAGGTCATGATCTCAGGGCCCTGGGATCAAGCCCCAAATTGGGCTCTCTGCTCCGCCGAGAGCCTGCTTCCCCCTCTCTCTCTGCCTGCCTCTCTGCCTACTTGTGATCTCTGTCTGTCAAATAAATAAATAAAATCTTAAAAAAAAAAAAAAAGACTACATGGCTAAATCATTCCCCTTTTGTGGTGCTTACAGGATGAGTTTACCTTTCCTCTAGACACTTGTTTTATAGAAATACAGAAATAAGAATATCAATTTGTTTACACAAGTAAGTCAGAACCATGCTATAAAGACAGAATAATATATCTGAAAGCTTTCTTACTTAAAATGTAATCCACTGTAATACCATGAGAAGAAATCATTTTTTTCAGACTTTTTGTTTAGCAAGGACAAATTCCAGCTGCTGATTGAAGCAGTAGAGTCCACTGTGTGCCTCATTCGCTGAGAAGTAAATACAAGGAAATGATGATTCTTAAGAGGTACAAGGCCTTTCATTCTTTAGAAGGAACAAGACATTTCTGTGTTTGGCAAAGTTTGTGATCCCTCATTTTGACACACACACACAATCTTTAAAAATATCTTAAGTATTAAAGAACATATATAGTGTTTTTCTTTAAATAACAGAATGTGCAAAATAGTGCAAGCAGTGTTTTCTTAGTGAAAATGAAATCACATGACTTAATTGGAAAATGGGTTCAGAGGTTAAATTTCTCAATCCATTGCAAAAAACTAATAGTTACCTTTCAGTATTTTTCTCTAGTGCTCCTCTTTAGTTGCATTGGGATTTCCTGCAGTATTTAGAATCCTGATTCCTCTCTTCTTCCCTGATTTTCCACCAAGAATCTTAAATTCCTTTCCATTCTAGATATGGAGCAATTAATCTCCTGTCAATACATCATCCTCAGGTTTTCAAACCCACACCCAACACTGGTTTAGTAAAACAATGGGCCCTGGTTGTAATGGGACCCACCCTCTTTGGAAGGAGTTAGGATTATAAATAACAAGGTCTCAGTAGTTGACAGCTTGTTTTCCAAGGCCTGAAAAAAAGTAGTACGCTTTTCTCAAGGACAAATTAGTATAAGGAAGATCCTATCCTGGGAACTTTTTCAGTAGCAATAAAACTCATACACTGTATTTTATATTTTCAAATATCCCTGTGCTGTGTTATAGAAACATGACTTCTTTCTCCAGGGTGATCAAGAAACGCCAAAGAGAACAGCAACATCAATTCTAAAAGGAAGATACTTGCTTCCTATGTGTGAGTTCAGCTTTCAGAATTTCAAATTAAGCTAATTTAGTAAAAGTCATTTTTGTACAACCAAGTCATTTTTATGTTTGGCACACAATGTAGAATAAAGGGTAAATGTCTTGCTGTATATGGTACTTAAAGTTGACTTAATTACATTTATTTCAGCACTTGGGCAGTATATAAATTAGTCATGTGAAAATGTGACTCAGCCTATGCTAACAACTGCCTTAGACAATTTTGTCTTTTCTGTGGTAAATGGATTTTGGAAGTCTGGGATATTTTCAAGTGTATTCTTGGACTTCTTTATTTATTACCTGAAAACTCCTTGCTAAGAATCAGGTCAGGACACATTGGTAGCTTCTGGAGAAGTTCTGTTAGTACTGGTGAATTCCTTTGAACTTCAGAGTAGATTTCTCTGTTAAGAATCCTATTTTTGGGGCGCCTGGGTGGCTCAGTGGGTTAAGCCGCTGCCTTCGGCTCAGGTCATGATCTCAGGGTCCTGGGATCGAGTCCCGCATCAGGCTCTCTGCTCAGCAGGGAGCCTGCTTTCCTCTCTCTCTCTGCCTGCCTCTCTGTCTACTTGTGCTCTCTCTCTGTCAAATAAATAAATAAAATCTTTAAAAAAAAAGAATCCTATTTTTGGTGGCAAAGAGGTATTTTAGAGAATTAGGAAAAGGAAACCTATGTTGTGATTTATAATAAGAAATATATATTTGGTCTTTGATCCCATTCCTGTCACAGAGCTCCTTGGAATTTCCTAAGTGATGAGGGTGATTAAGCTGTATTTTGTATGTTAATGCAGCAACTTGTGGAATACTCCTTTATCATGTAAGGATCTGAACTGATAGACTGGGGAACCAAACTTGGGAAGTTGGAACTTTTAGTCTCTTGCCCCTTCCTCCCCACCCAGGGCAGAGAGGGGCTAGAGATTGAGTTTAATCACCAATAGCCAGTGATTTAATCAATTATGCTTATGTAATGAAACCTCTGTAAAAGCAAAAAAGAGGGTTCTGAGAGCTTCCAGGTTGGTGAACACATGGGAGTATAGGGAAAGTGATGCTCCAGGAAAGGGCATGGAATCTCCTCTCCCCTTCCCACATACTTCTCCTTGTGCATTTCTTTCACCTGTCTGTTCTTTAATACATTCTTTTATGATAAACTAGTAAGTAAGTAAACCTAAGTGAGTAAAATGTTTCTCTGAATTCTGTGAGACACTCTAGCAAATTAATCAAACCTAATGTGGAAATCACTGGAACCCTGAGCTATGGCCAGTTGATCAGAAGCACAGGTGACAATCTGGATTTGTGATTGGCATCTGAAGGGGCGGGGACCATTTGTAGGACTGAGCCCTTAATCTGTGGGATCTGATGAAATCTGCAGGTTGAAATCTGCAGAATTACTTTGAATTGTAGGACATCCAGCTAATGTGCAAGAATTGCTTGGTGGTGTAGGAAGAACTCTTCTACACATTGGAATTATTAGAGCAGAGTCTTAAAACTAAATTTGCAAAAAGAAGATTTGAAATCATCAAACTCATTGACAACCCAAGAAGATCTAATAATAACCTCAAAGCAGAGATATGGATGAGTTCTGGAAGTGCTTTAAGATCCAATAAAAAATCATTAACACTGAGCAGCATTAAACACCCACTTGTGCAAAATACCAGTCTAAATTTTGGACACATTTTATTTTTGCACTCTTGAAAATTTCCCATCAATATTTATAGATTTCTAATATATTTCTTTGAATTGTATTCTTTATACCATTCTTACTGTGTATACCAATTGTATTCCTTATACCATTCTTGCTGTTCTTGCTGTAATTGTGTAATTCAACCCATTGATCCAGTGTTATGATCCCCTTCTTCCTTTCTCTTTACAACTGCTCCATCTATATTTTTCCAACTGTCCATTTTCTTCCCTTGGTTTCATCTTTGTCTTTTTTTTCTTTGTTCTTTGTTGTTGTTGTTGTTCTTCTTTTTTCTTTTTTTTTTAATTTTAGAGTACCTGAGTGGGAGTGGGTTGAGGCAGAGGGAGAGAGAGAATCTTAAGTAGGTTCTATGCTCAGCATGAAGCCCAAGTTGGGGCTTGATCTCACAACTCTGACATCATGACCTGAGCCAAAATTAAGAGTTTTCCTCTTAACTGACTGAGCCCCTTACTTTTGTGCCCCTTATCTTTGTCTTTTTATTTGATTCAAAGGGTGACATTGTTGAAGTTAGAGTGAATGTTTATTGCATCTGACATCCCCTATCTGCCCCTTTGGTGTTTCAGAATCACCATCCGACACATTCTATGTAACACGTGATTTCTTATTGTTGCTAAAACCAGTCCATAGCTCCGATGAAACCTGAAGGGTAATTTGAGGGGCCAGCTAGTTCTGTGTTCACAGATGACCAACCTAAAGGTAATGCATGGAGTCAGGACCCAACAGGCCCAGAAGCTTGGGTTCCATTTAAAAGAGAACATCTTCATGTTTCCTAGCTTTCCCAGCTCTTGGCAACGCCAGACTCATGTTTTTTTGCTGTTTTTTTTTTTTTTGTTGTTGTTGTTGTTGTTGTTTTTTAAGTAGCACCTGTTTGCATTGTAGCCTGAATTCGTAGCAAATTATTTCTACACAGTTGGAAATAACATCAAATTGGCTCTTTTACCAGGCACGCTGGACGGGTACATTTGGGTTTCATAGATGTTTGTGTGTTCTTGTAGTGTGAAAATGCCTTTATTTAAAACAAATACATTTTCCAGCTCATTATCCCACAGTGTGAAGCCCAGTTCTGTTAAAAATAATTACAATGGCTGAATTATTTTGCTAAGAAAAACAGGTAACCACATGCCACTCTGAATCCAAACTTTTGTTTCCAATAGGCTTTTGATGCATCATCATCCCAAGATACTGTGGCTTGAAAGTTTAAAGAACGTTCCTCTAAGATTATTGTCATAATTTTTTTTTTACTGATTTAATGATGAAAAATCCTTACCAATACTCATAATAAGTGTGGGATGAAACATATCCTTCTTAGATTATATCAAAACAAATTCTCTTTTATTCTATTTTTCTTTTTTTTAATCCTTAAAAATACTGAAACTAGTCAGATGCTGTTGGGAGGAAAATAAAAGGCTCATCTCATGACTTGCTATGTATATGTAAAGAAGTCTGATATGCTTTGGGAAAATAAGGGTAAAAATCTGAAGATGGTAGAACATTAACGATGCAAAAATTTAAATTCTCACACGAAGTCTGAGACCTTTGGTTCCATGAACCTCTGCCATAATCATCAAATGGACCAATCTCTAAACTCTTTGCCCATATTTATTTCTGTCAGGACAATACAAAGACATTTGCCTGTCTTATTCTTTTCTCTATCTTTAATTTGAAGGGAATTAAAGAATAGGCAGATAAGGGAGATGATAAGGAAGAGAGAATTGATGCTGTGTTCACCAGAAATTATTTTTTCAGTGTCTGAACCTTAATGTTATTCAAGTAATCGAAGTTGATCATTAATTCTCTATAAAAATTCTAAGGTTAAAGCAGTCATGCTATCCAGGGGCACTGGAAAATTCCTCTAGGCAAATATAGTTTTGTAGTAACTATTTTGGTGTGCAGAAAATTTAGACTGCAACTGCACTGGCTTGTTTAAAAAGGACACTGGACAGAGAGACACTCTAGTCCTACAAGTATATTTTCCTGGCCCTCAAAGGTGTTCCTTGAATAGTGCTGTAGGATGTTGAAAATGCTGTTTTATATCCTCCTTCGTGATTCATGTTGCACTTTAACATACTGAAAGTTCTAAGAGTTCTGTAATAAAGTAACTTGTTTAACTTTATTTAACCCAAGTTTCCCAAACCTATGTGATCATGGTGCCCATATTTTTATATGCAACATTTATTTACATTTTGGGATTCCACAAAAGGAATGCTATTTTTTGCTTGAAAGGCTTTGCAAGGAAGATTTCCAGAATTATCTCCTGATGTACAGGTTATGGTTGATAAGAAATATCGTATGCAGTGATATTGCTAAAAGTATTCTAAAATCACAGAAGATGTGTGAAGGCCTGAGATATAAGGATGTAGCAATGAGTATAATACACAATTCAGACTCAGATTTGGTTTTTCTGGCAGACTTGTCATTCTAAATTTTTAAAAAATTATCAGTTTGTTTTTGGGATAATGTTCACAGAAACTTTTATATACATACAGCATTGCTGGAAAGTAAGGGACTGGTTAAATGTTGGTGAGAGTTCAATTTTAGGGGAAAATATTCCAAATCAATTTAGAAATGTTTTATTTTGGGGGCATCTGGGTGGCTCAGTGGGTTAAGTGTCTGCCTTCGACTCAGGTCATGCTCCCAGGGTCCTGGGATGGAGCCCGCATTGGGCTTCCTGGGATTGAGCCCTGCATCTGGCTCTCTGCTTAGCAGGGGGCCTGCTTCCCCCTCTCCCTCCACCTGCCTCTCTGCCTACTTGTGATCTCATTCTCTCTCTGTCAAATAAATAAATAAAATCTTTTTTTAAAAAAACCCAACTTTTTATTTAATATGTATTCTTTTTAAAAGTCAGTAATAAAAATGTTTCAGTTTGTTCCTCTTCTACCTTTCTTTGTATCTCCCTGCCCTTTTGCATATTTTAAAAGCAATTTTGAATCACCTCCTATGTACAGGGTAGTATGTTAGTTGCCGCTGGGGAATAAGAAGAGATAGAAGGCATGATCCCTGGCCTTGAGTAGCTCATCAGAAAATACTTCCAGTTGGATTTTTTTTAAAGTATTTTATTTATTTATTTGACAGAGAGAGAGAGATCACCAGTAGGCAGAGAGGCAGGCAGAGAGAGACGGGGGAGCAGGCTCCCTGCTGAGCAAGAGAGCCTGATGTGGGGCTTGATCCCAGAACCCTGAGACCATGACCTGAGCTGAAGGCAGAGGCTTAACCCACTGAGCCACCCAGGTTCCCCTCCAGTTGGATTTTTACACTGAGTATGTGGATTGGTTGTGTAGAACAATGAGGAGAGGTGCATTCTGGGAGAGAGGTTGAGCTGAACAAACAGTAGCAGCAGAAGGAAACCTGGCCTCAATCCAGAGTCAACTAGCACCAGGAAGCAGGAATAACTCATGTTGCCTTGAGGGAGATGGTTATCAGCTCTCAGCTAGAAGGCAGCTCACATAGGGGGGAATGGCTTCTCCTCTGTAGCTGGAGGCCCTTTGTTGGTCTTTATGTAGATATCTTCCTTCCAGTTTAGAAGAGTTTATCTGCAAGTGTTTTGTTGAGATCTGTGAGGAAACATTTATGAACTGCATTGGCATTGGGGAAAAGTCTACAAGAAATCTGTCCCTTTGGTGGATGTAATGACAAATTTAGAAAGGAGCATTTTTCACTGTGGTCATGGTTATGTTAATGAAAAGCCTTTTTCTAGTATCTGTGAGGTCTGAAAGGTGCTTACTCTTCCATCTAGTGAAGGAAGGAGAATATATTGGACCATGGCTAGAAACCCAGTTACCAGGTTTCTACTGGAAAAATTGATGATGTTTTCCCAGTCTTGGAAAGGAAAGGAAGAAGAGGCACATTCTCCACTTTTCTAAAAAAATAAGAAAGTATTTTTAATTCTTTTTGGTATATTTAGGTGGTTTGGGAAAATGTAGAAGGGAGGAAGTAAAGAATTGCAGGAAAACGCGAGGAAGGGTCAGACTAGTTCATGTTGTTTGTTTGATGCCAAGTTAAATTGATTGCCCTGATCAAGTCTCATGTTCCTAACCCAAAGTGCAAAATGGACACAATCAGCTACTTTATAGTGACCATTAGACTTGAAAGATCAGAAAAAGTACACATTAAGAAATATTATTTCTGATAAAAGATTAACAAAATTCTGTTCTTATGAATCTGCTATGTACAAACTTTGCATTTTATGTGCTTGTTTTGAGGGACTTTACCTGTGGGCTATAGTTAGTTGACCAATTAACTGGGAGTTACTCTCCAAGAAGTAGGGCTTTGCAGTCCAAAGATAGAAAAATTCCAAGAAGCAGAAATGAATAATTTAATTTCTATTAAAGTTAGAAAGGCTTTGGAAATTTTTCTGTTGTCTTCTGGGATTTTGATAGGTCTTTTCAAGCACATTCAAATCCTGAATTTGAATTTCAGGGCATTCCTCAGTCAGTCTGATATAGCAATAGCAACAACCTTTAAATCAGGCAAGAAAGACTTGTTTAATGTTAGAACCATCATATATTTTCTTCATGAATAGAACCAGTACTTTAAAATATAGCCATTCCTAAGTTAGTCTGATATAGTGATGTAAATGATCTTTAAATGAGGCAAGAAAGATTTGTTTAATGTTAAAACCACCATATCTTTCCTTATATGGATAGAACCAGTACTTTAAAATATAGCCGATAGGGCATGTATGACCGTCTAATTAGTCTAGAGGAATTTGATTTTTATTTATTTTTCTAAAGGAATTTTAAATTGACTTATAGGTACATTTGAAACACAAACCTGGTCACTGCACCAAAATAAAAAGCTTTTGTACAGTGATGGAAACCACCAAAAAATGAAAAAAAACAAAAAACAAAAAACAACCTTCTGAATGGGAGAAGATATTTGTAAATATATATGATAAAAGGTTAATATCCAAAATATATAAAGAACTTACACAACTCAAAAAACAAATTATTTGATTGAAAGTGATCAGAGGACCTCAATAGACATTTTACCAAAGAACACATGCAGATGGCTGGCAGACACATGAAAAGATGCTCACATCACTAATTATCAAGGAAATGCAAATCAAACAACAATGAGATATCACCTCACACCTGTCAGAATGGCTAGAATAAAAAAGATAAGAAATAACAAGTGTTGATGTGGATGTGGAGAAAAGGGAACCCTTGTTCCCTGTTGGTGGGAATGTAAATTGGTGCAGCCACTGGGGAAAATAGTATGGAGGCTCCTCAAAAAATAAAAAAATGGAAATAATATATAGTCCAGTAATTCTGTTACTGGGTTTTACCCAAAGAAAATGAAAACACTCATTCAAAAAGATATATGTACCTCCATGTTTATTGTAGCGCCTTTTTTTTTTTTTTTTTTTTAAGTGAGTCGGAGAGAGAATGGGGAAGTGGGGAGGGGCTAAGGGAGAGGGAGGAAGAGAATCTCCACACCCAGTGTGGAGGCCAACACGGGGTTGGCTCTCACAACCCTGAGATCATGACCTGAGCCAAAATCAAGAGTCAAATGCTTAAGTGACTGAGCCATCCAGGCGCCCCTATTGCAGCATTTACAATATATTGTAATAGCCCTATTAACTATTTACAATAGCTAAGATATGGAAGGAACCCAAGTGTTCATTGATAGACAAATTGATAAAGAAAATGTGGTATGTATACACAGTGGAATATTAGCATAAATAAAGAATGAGATCTTGCTGTTTGCAACAACATGGATGGACCTAGGGGATATTATGCTAATTAGAATAAGTCAGACAGAGAAAGACAAATACTGTACGATTTCACTTAAATCCTAAAAAACAAATAAACAAACAAACACAAAGCAGAAACAGACCCATGAATAGAAAGAACTGATAGTTGTCAGAGGGAAAAAGAGCGGGGGCAGGGGAGTGGGCAACATGGTTGAAGGTGAATGGGAGATACAGGCTTCTAGTTATGAAATAAATAATCTTGAAGATAAAAGGATTATAGTCATAGGGAATATGGTCAATGGTATTATAATTGTATTGTATGGTGACAAGTGGTAGCTACACTTATCATGAGCATAGTATATGTATAGACTTGCTGAATCACTAATTTGTATACATGAAAATAATGTAACATTGTGTGTCAACTATACTTCTATAAAAAATAAAATAAAACACAAATCCAAAAAAATGCCCTTCAAAGATACGTTGCCCACAAGCATTGAAATTCTGTGTTGTTACTTTACCAAGATATCTACAAGTCATGAAGCACAATAAGAGAACTAATGGAAGTATAAATAGTTTAGCTGGTTTTTTTTTTTTTAAGATTTTATTTATTTATTTGTCAGAGAGAGAGAGAGAGCCAGCACAGACAGGCAGACTCACAGGCAGAGGCAGAGGGAGAAGCAGGCTCCTTGCCAGGAAAGGAGCCAGATGTGGGACTCTATCCCAGCACACTGGGATCATGACCTGACTGAAGGCAGAGGCTAACTGACTGAGCCACCCAGGTGCCCCCAGTTTAGCTGTTTGAATTAGAATCACCTCATTGCTTTATTCTTCATGTTATAGCAGCTAAAACTCATTTTAAGACCAAAATGCGCAAGCAAATGTAGCATCATGTATTTGTTGTCAGTGCCAGTGCTAGGGATAACTCAAAAATTTGCTGATCAAAAGTATTTCAGTCTTAAAAAAGAAAAAAGAGTATTTCAGTCTTCAAGAGTAGATTGTGCATCCCAGAGGTCCCAAAGGCTGGGGTGTAGTTCTTAGGACCAGGAGACTACTGAACAGCTTCTAAGGTGTGGTTTGACTGAGGGGATTCTGATAATTGACCAGCAGTTAGCTAAAGAAGCTTTTGATTCTGTCCTTGCCTGTGGGTGCCAATTACAAAGCAGTGTGGGCAGTGCTACACAGAAATAAATACAGGGCACTATAACAGTTCCTTGAACATCCAGGTGGGGGGAGGGTTAGCAAAGGCTACTTAGGGAGTGATTATCATTCCATGAAGTATGAATGTATAACAGGGAGTTTATTATTCACTAAGTGAATATTATTCACTAAGTGAATAACTAAGTACCAGTTACTACAAGTGTTTGTAGGTGATAGGATGCTTTGTAATAAATAATATCAAACCTTCACATGGGTATAGTGCATCCAGTTTAATAATGTTTCTACAGCATTATCTCAGACCACCTGAATGTTACCTACTTGAAAATTTTCCGGTCTTCTCTTTTTCAGACACATGATAGGATTATATTTCCTTAATCCTTTGAACTAAGTATGGACATCAGACTAGCTTTGACCACAGAAGTATGAATAATAATAATATGTGTCACTTCTGGGTGGATGTTGTAAAAGCTTGTATACAATTCATCATCTCTTCTCCCCTGGCTATGATGGTCCAGGAAGCCTGTGTTTAGATGAAATTCTCCTCAATTGGATCTTGAGTCACTGTGAGAAGCAGAGTCACCTGTAAATCCATACTGGACATCTGGTATGAATGAGAAATACGTCTTTGTTGTCTAAGCCAATGAGAGTTTTTTTGTTTTGTTTTTAATGGTGTAAACTTATCTTCCCTGATGGATATAAACATCTACCCATGATTGCTCCTATGAACTCTCATGGTACCTGGTAAAGTAAATTAATGCTGAGTAAAATACAGAATCTGCTAGTGCTTTTTTTTTTTTTTTTAATAGGCTTTGTTTTTTAGGTTTTAGAATCACAACAATATTAAACTTAAAGTACAGAGATTTCCCATATATCTTATGTGTCCATGTATGCATAACCTTCCCCATTATCAACTCACCTCACTAGAGTGGTACATTTGTTATAACTGATGAACGTACATTAATACATCATAACCACCCAAAGGCCACAGTTTACATTAGTGTTCCCTCTTGGTGTTATACATTCTGTGGGTTTGGACAAATGTATAATGACATGTGTCTATAATTGTAGTATCATACAAAGTATTTTCAGTGCCCTGAAATTCTCTGTTTTCTGCCTATTCATCTCTCTCTGCCCCCAACCCCTGACAATCTAATTTTTTTTATTGCTCTACTTGTGTTGCCTTTTTCAGAATGTCATATAGTTGGAATCATACAGTATGTAGCCTTTCAGATTGACTTCTTTCACTTAGAAACTTGCCTTTAAGTTTCCACCATGTCTTTTCATGATTTCATTGCTCAATTCTTTTTAGCACAGAATAATATTCCATTGCTGGGTGTATCACCATTTATTTATCCGTTCACCTACTGAAGAACATCTGGGTTGCTTCCAAGTTTCACAAAAACAAATGAAGCTGCTATAAACATTCATTTGCAGGCTTGTGTGTGGAAAAAATTAGTTTGTGTGTGTATGTGGAAATAAAGAAGTATATACTAAGTGTTAGGGCTGATTTAATGTTAAAACCTGTTTAACTATTAGGGCCTGCTTATCCAGAGCAACTCCATATTGCCTGGGTAGCCATATTGTTGTTTACATCCACGGACTTCATTCCTGGAATAAACGCTGCAGTAGTCCTTGGTATCGGTTCTGGGTATCGATTCCAGGAGTAAATGCCTTAACAATAGAAGCCACGTACCTTGGGTCTGTGGTTA
The DNA here is from genome assembly GCF_922984935.1 of Meles meles. Classification (NCBI taxonomy): domain Eukaryota; kingdom Metazoa; phylum Chordata; class Mammalia; order Carnivora; family Mustelidae; genus Meles; species Meles meles. Next base: position 84,230,445 of record NC_060071.1, on the reverse strand, counting down.
TGCCCTATAAAACCAGCCTGTGAGATCCAGACGGGGTCACCCTCTTCGGAGGCGGCCCTGACCAGTTAGTCTGGTTTCTGATGCCTGGAATAAAAATAAAGTTTTGCCTTACTTTCAATTTGTATCAGTCTAACTCCTTTGATAATGGACCCCAACATTCTGGGGGCTCGTCCGTGATCAAACGACAAGAACTGAGCCAGCATCAGAATTTCTGGGAAAAGCCTCCGGAGGTAAGATCTCGAGACCCCATCCTTCAAGATCTTGTCTGTCTGTCTGTCAGGTTGCGGAGCTCCAGGGTATAGCCCACTGGGGAGAAACTGGATGCAGTATAGCTCCCCAGGGCTGGAGTAGATGCAGGAATGCCCCCATCCCTCCTCTGGTAGATCGCCAGGAGGTTCGAGTCCTCCTAGGCATTCAGAGGACCTGCCAGGGGGTTTGAATCCCCCTAGGTGGTCAGGGGACCGAGAAAATCCCCACCAGCGGCAGGTTGTATGTTTTTGAGTTAGGATTACATCTTGAATACCCTTAGACTTGATATCTGGTCGAGAAAGGGCCTCTGGGTCTGCCCTTGTCTTTTTTTTTTTTTTTTTAAAGATTTTTATTTATTTATTTGACAAAGATCACAAGTAGGCAGAGAGGCAGGCAGACAGAGAGGAGGAAGCAGGCTCCCTGCTGAGCAGAGAGCCCGATGTGGGGCTTGATCCCAGGACCCTGAGGTCATGACCTGAGCCGAAGGCAGAGGCTTTAACCCACTGAGCCACCCAGGCGCCCCCTGCCCTTGTCTTTGTCTTGTCTTTTTATTGTCTGTTGTGTTGTTTGTTGTGTTTGAAAAAATGGAGCAAGCAGAGAGTAAGGGACCTGTGACACCCCTAAGTCTTGTTCTCCAGCATTTCAAGGATTTTCAAGGAGCAAGAAGAGCAGCCCCTGGACCTAACACCCCTCCACTCCAGATCTTCCCACTCATGTCTCAGGTAAACATTAAAAGTGGAGTGGGCCCAGGTGAAACGTAAATCAGTATTTGAACTAAGTTAAGTTTGTTGGTTTAATTAAGATAGACATGTTGTTAAAGTTAACAGCAGTAAATGTGAAACTTCAAAGTTTACTGAAGGTCAAATAAGCTCATGTTATTTGTTAAAATCTGTTAGCAAAGAAATAACTGGATTGATGGTTAATTTTCTGTCTCAAAGTTTTAATGGATAATTGTTAAAGTAGCTTTCAAAGTCTTTGGTAACCTGAAAGTTTAAAGTTTTGGTTGGATGACAAATGGAATTAAATTATGGACATCTAGGTATTAACCAAATGGGATAAAATGCTAAAGCATTAATTGCTGGAACTAGGTTTGTGCTTTTGACTTCTTACTGCAAAGAAACTAAGAATATTTAAATCTGTTGGTAAACATGTTTTGTGTTTAACTGATTCATAAATTTGCCATCTAAAACATTCTGTTATAACAGTTCACAATTGGTTAATAGTTAGCCATCACTAGAGACTGAAGTGTTTCTAAGAGTACAAAATTCTGCTAACTGTAAGACTGATGAAAATAAAGGAAGCAACTCTATATGCAGAAAAGTAGGAGATATGTAAGAAAGAGATAAGGAATAGGAATACATTTTGTCAAAGATAAAAGGTAATTTTGTCCTAAATGAGATAGTTGTTGAAAGAAAATGGCTTGGGACAAAAATCTTCAAGGAGATTCATATAAAGGACTTTCAGGACAAAATACAGGTATTCAATATATTAAACTAAAATGGGTAAAAACTTCCAGAACTAGTAACATGGGACCTCGATCCCCAGTGAGTGGAGGACTAGTGCCCAAAGGAACCCCCCATTCTGGAATCCAAACTCCAATAAAGGTAAGGAGAGCCTACCTTTCTACCACCAGGCTCTGCTGGGAGGCCTCCATGTGGCTGTGAGGAGACCCATAAATTCATCTAAAATTAGTGTGGTGACTCAAGGTAAGAATGAGTCTCCGGGGGCTTTTCTAAAAAGGCTTATTGAAGCCTATAAAATGTGTAGCCTGATTAACCCTGAGGCACCTGAAAATCAGAGGGCAATGAATCTTGCCTTTGCCAGTCAGTCAGCTCCAGATATAAGGAGGAAATTTCAGAAAATTAAAGAATTTTAAAAGAAAAATCTGACTGAGTTAGTGGGAATAACAAAAAAGATGTTTAACAACAGAGATACACAAAACGATGAAAAACAGACTAAAAAAATTGTTAAAGTTTTGATATTACATGAAGTGGGAAGAAGGCAGGGGAAAGAGGTCAATGGACACAAATATATATTAGTTTTTGTGGATACCTTTTCAGGCTGGGTAGATACTTTTTCCGCCAAACATAAGATGGCAGAAATACTAGCCAAAAAGCTACTAAAAAAATAATTCCTAGGTTTGGGTTGCCTCTCGCGATCCGGTCAAACAATGGCCCTGCATTTGTGAATTCAGTCTCACAGGCATTGGCCAAGGCCGTGTGCACTAATTGGAAACTATGCTGTGCCTACCGGACACAGAGCTTTGGACAAGTAAAAAAATGAACCAGACTCTTAAAGAGACTTGACAAAGCGAATTCTGGAAACTGGCGATGGATGGTTGGATCTCCTTCCCTTTGCCCTCCTTAGGGGGTGATGTACACACTACTTAAACAAGGTTACCCCATTTGAAATAATGTTCAGGAGACCCCCCTCCACTCTGCCCACGGCTACAAGAAGTTGCCCTAACAGAAATGACTGATCAGTCTGTACTCCAGTCACTGCAGGCACTACAGTCTGTCTTAAAAAGAGCCCACGCAGGGATCCAAGCTGCCTACACTGAGACAGAGACAGAAGTGGAACCACATCCTTACCAACTTGGAGACTTGGTTTGGATACGCCGCCACCAAGTGGAAAACTTGAAGCCTTGTTAAAACGGACCATTTACTGTCATCCTATGGAGGACCTGAGGGATTCCAACATCTTACTGCGGGTTTAAAACGGACAAAGCTTGCGGTTCCCATTCTAATTCCAGCACTAGTTGTGGCAGGGATAGCTGGGTCCACAACAATAAGAACCGCAGCTTTAATAAAGGAGGATTTAACATACTATTCCTAAAAAAAGGAGGGGCTCTGCATAGCCCTGGGAGAAAAATACTGCTTCTGGGTATTAGCGCCCTAATGTCATTTGTACAAAAAAAAAAAAAAAAAAAAAAAAAAAAAAAAAAAAAAAGGGGCGATAAAAATGTTAGTCCTACCAACTCAATATAACCCCTTACAACAGGAATACATAAAACTGGCTGAAAAGTCAAGGAATTGACTAATCTCCAAAGAAAAGGGGGGATGTTAGGACCGTTAAAACCTGTTTAACTATTAAGGCCTGCTTAGCCAGAGTGACTCCATATTGCCTAGGTAGCCATATTATTGTTTACATCCATGGACTTCATTCCGGGAATAAATGCCCCAGGGTTCCGGGTATCGATTCTGGGAGTAAACGCCTTAACAATAGAAACCACGTACCTTGAGTCTGTGGTTATGCCCTATAAAACCAGCCTGTGAGATCCAGATGGGGTCTTTCTCTTCGGAGGCGGCCCTGGCTAGTCAGTCTTACTTCTAATGCTTGGCATAGAATAAAGCTTTGCATAACTTTCACTTTGTCTCAGTCTCGTTCCCCTGGCCGGTCAGTCTAACTTCTAATGCTTGGCATAGAATAAAGCTTTGCATAACTTTTACTTTGTCTCAGTCTTGTTCCTTTGATAATGGACCCCAACACTAAGCACAATTGCTGGGTCATATAGTAAAAGAATGTTTAGTTTTGTAAGAAACCATAAAATTACCTTCCAATGTGACTGTAGCATTTTGCATTCTCACCAGCAATGAATGAGAGTTCCTGTTTTATATCATTGCCACATTTGAAGTTGTCATTCTGGATTTTGGCCTAATATGTTTCTTTGTCATCTGTATATCTTCTTTGTTGAGGTGTCAGTTAAGATCTTTGGCCCATTTTTGAATTGGGTTGTTTGCTTTTAAATGTTTGAGTTTTTAAAGTTCTTTGGTATTTTGGGGGCACATGGGTGGCACAGTTGGTTAAGTGTCTGTCTTTAGCTCAGGTCAGGATCCTGGAGTCCTGGGATTGAGCCCCACATTGGGCTCTCTGCTCAGTGGGGAATCTACTTCTTCCTCTTCCTCTACCCTGCCCCTCATTCTGCTCTCTCACACTCTTAAAAAATTAAATCCTAAAAAAATAAAAAAAGAAAGTTTTTTGGTGTTTTGGATAACAAGGCTTTGTAAATATTTTTTCCTAGTTGGTAAATATTTTTTGACATTGTTGACATTGTTAATAGAGCAGAAGTTCATAATTTTAATGAAGTCCAGTGTATTGATTCTCTCTTTCATGGATTGTGTCTTTGGTGTTACATCTAAAAAGTTATTGTCATACCCAAGGTCATGTAAGTTTTCTTCTATGTTATCTTTGAAGAATTTTATAGTTTTATGTTTTATATTTAGGCCTATAATGATTTTGAATTAATTTTTGTGAAGGGTGTAAGATTTATGCCTAGATTCATTTTTTGTATGTAGATAATCCAGTTGTTCCAGCATCATTTGTTGCAAAGACTGTCTTTCCTCCATAGCATTGCTTTTGTTCCTTTGTTGAAGATGAGTTGACTATATTGATGTGAGTCTATTTTGGAGTTCTCTGTTCTGTTCCATTGATTTGTCTATTCTTTTGCCAGTACACACTGTCTTGATTACTGCAGCTTAATAGTAAGTCTTGAAGTTGGGTAGTGTCAGTCCTCTGATTTTGTTCTTCTTTAATATTGTGTTGGCTGTTCTGGGTCTTTTGTGCTTCTAGTACTTTGGTCCATGGTATCTATTATAGTGGTCCAAAAGCCTTTTTCTGCGTGTCTTCCCTGATTATTGATTGCCAACAAAGCAGAGCTTTGGCTTAGTGAGTTGTTCCTTTAAAAGCCATTGCCTCCAGACACAATCCAAATGAGCCAGATTCACAAGAAGCATTTAAGTAACAATAATTCAAGTCCATATGTTATTAGTCCTAGAATGAGGTGATCATAATTCTAAACACATATGACAGACCTAAGATCACTTTCTAAATTATAGTTTAAAGTAACCCAATAACCAATTTGTATTAGTGTATTTACTCTTTAGACAGGTAAAGAACCACAATTTACTTCTCCTATTTTAGTTCATGACAGCAGTGCTTTCCCAATCACATAGGCCCAGTTCTATCAATCCTCATAGCCCAAGCAACTTCAAGGCCTAATGTCTCCTGCTCCAAATTCCTCATATTCATCACTTACTTCCCACTGCATTGCCAAGGCCTAGCTCATGCTCTTTTCATCACTTTCTGCATTACTGTGTATTTTGCATTCCAACTTGTAGGCTGTAATCTGTCCTCTTTGTTGCTATTGTTTCTTTTCTATTTTTTTAAAGCTTTATTTATTTATTTATTTATTTGCCAGAGAGAGAGAGAACAAGAGAGCATACAAGCAGAGGGATCAGCAGGCAGAGGGAGAAGCAATCTCCTTGCTGAGCAAGGACCCTGACGTGGGGCTTGATCCCAGGATCCTGGGATCATGACCTGAGCCAAAGGCAGATACTTAACCACTGAGCCACCCAGGCATCCCTATTGTTTCTTTTCTAAATCAGATCTGGATTTTGCTTAAAAATGGGAAACAAGGATTCATATTTGATGAATTTTTAATGTTTTACTTTCAGGTCTCATTCTTCTGGAATTAGGATTTGAGCTTGTTCCTATCACATAAATGAGTTCAAATAGAAGTTTAGTTTATGTGGGAGGACCTTTGTGACATTGTACTATATGAGAGAGATTCTTTTCCTCATAGTACTGCCAGCACAATAACAATAAAACAAAACTGTGACGTCAAATTTAGATCAGATTGCATTGTTTTTCTTTTGCTCAAAAAATTTATTAGACTTCTTGTTCCCACAGAATAAAGGAATTCAAGGACAGGCAGCTCACTTCTTACCTCATCTACTAGTTTGTCCTTTAAGGTAGAAATTTTTATTATTCCCTCATACGTTTTCTATAATATAGTGCATAATCCAAATACATGTTTTTAGAAATGATTTGCAGAATGAATTATTTATCCTAATGATGAGTAATATTGGGTATATGAGAGCCTGGGTTATTTGATAAATTTAATGAAATTTCAAGGAAATTTTAATAAAATACAATAAATATCTTCAGTTTGAAAAGAATAACGTCCTCAGTTAGACTAAGGTAGTCATTTCAGGACTGAATCTCATCATAAATTTAATGGAGAGTTAGACCAAACTGTCTTGTATAGCAACAACTTCTTTAAAGACAGTGAAATCCAGTATAAAAGGCATTTCACATAAATATAGTGGAGCTACTAAATCAATGGTAAGAGCAGACCATAAACCAAGTCTTACAGAACAAGTGAGATACATGATCCTGTATCTGTCTATACTGGTGATCAAATGAGGTTTATAAATAAGGACCACACAAAGAGAACACAGTTGTTTGGAAGAAACTATGGAAAGTATCTTGAAAAAGATGGGATTGAGACTTCCCTTGAAAATTGGGAAAGGTTTGGAAAGGAAACAAACAGAAAAACACTAGGGGCAGGAATAAATAATTGAGAAACCTATCTGATTGGAATTCATGTTAGAGGAGGGAATCGAGGGAGGATTAAGTAGATAGATTAAAATAGAATCCAAGAGCCTTGAATAGCAAACTGAGAAATTTGACCCCTATACTTAGTATCAGTGCTTTTTAACTGAGTCCAAACATGGGAGGGGATAGCAAAACTTCCAGGAGAGATGCTTTAAAACTTCATTGCCCTCTCAGTGCCTCATTTCTAAGGTGCATTGAGTGGTCCAGCTGTAGGGAACCACTGTTACTGATGGAGTGCTTAGATTTCTTTTGGCAAGAACAAATATTTGAAAAGTATTGCTATAGGCAATTAGAAGTCATTAGAAGTTCATGAGTAGAAGAGTTTATTCCAAATAGTTATATAATCAGACAGTGAGCTTCACATAGTGTCCTAAATCCTTCTTGAGCCCTTCTTTGACACAATGAAAAAGAAAAAAAAAGACAGATGGGAATATTAGAGCCCATGCTTATTTTTTTTACTTACTATTTATGACATATTACGGAGTTAAAAGCAACAGAAATAATGTTCAAAATGGTTTTATATATTTCAAACAGGAAAGATGGAATTGTAATATTCATTAACATTATAAATGCTGGGATTACCACTCAATACACAGGTGATGTTTTGTACACTTCAAGGAGAGATTGTTTTTGGTAGGTGTTATAAAATGAACTCTGTTTCAGGACAAAGGTATGGCCAGTTTATAATTCCTTTTTAAGAAAAATAAATGAAGAGGTGTTTCTTTCCATCTGTTCTAAGTGCTGCACCTGAAGTCCGTATCTGACTCTGAAGCCTGCCAACATTACATGCTGATTAATCCTATAAAATTTGATAGAGTCATTCCACTACAACACCTGGAATAATTGCATAGTTGCTGGCAAAAGAGAGCAGAAGGTACTGTTAAATCTGCCAATCATGGGGTAGTTAATAGTTCCCCAGAACTGCACTAAATACTAGAGGCCTGACCTTTTTGTTTATTCATGACCCATTTTCTTTGTATTCTTCTTCCTTTGATTTGATTGTTTGTTGCTACATTTAACAACAACAAAAAGAAGAAGCAAGCCACCCACACCAAAATTTTCCCTTCATCCATTAAAATTAAGCATTAATAATAACAGGCTGAGAGGACCGGGAAGCTACTAAATCCTAAGGCACATCAGTAAAATGAAGGATGGCTTTTTTTTTTAACAAGCAGGGTAGGTCTGCTGGCTTCCCTGTATTGCACTGGGTCCAAGCCATGGTGCACCCTAGACTGGGAACAATCCTTTATGGTAAATTATGGTAAATTATGTTCAATTGTTTCTCTCTCTCTCTCTCTCTCTTTTTTTTTTTTTTTGTAATAGTGCCTATATTCTCATCCATTCTGAGAGCCAGAAAGGACACCGGTGTTTTCGTTTTCCTATATTATTGATAGAAAACTAGGACATGAAATGGTTGTAACACTTTTCTGTAGTTAATTCTGGTTAACTAGCCAGATAACCACCTATGGAAAAAAATAAAGACAGTGATCTACAGAAATAAGTGGCATAATGGAAAGTAGATGAGTTTTAGAATAACAAAGCTTGGGTAAGTTACCTCAGCTTGTTTTTACTAATTTTCTCACCTATAATGCACTATTAATGATTTATACTTAACATACATTAGTATTTTCATGATATTTTTGCTTAATTGTTTCATTTTCTAAATTTGTAGTGCAATGTCTTATATATGAAGTGCTATAATTTATTAATACCTATGCAAACTATTTATTTTTTAATAAAATATAGAGTTTTTTAAATAGCAAATGGAAAAATTGGGCCATTCATATACGTAAGGGATACCTAAAATCACTCTTAGAAAAGGAAGATTGTAAATAATTGATATAAATCATTTAGAATTAGTGGAGATAAAAACTTCATTAGACTACAGTTTTCTCAGTTGTTTAAAAATAGTATCTATTGTGCTTTTTATGATTATAAAAGAATATATATTCATTGTATAATGTTTAGAAAATACAGAAAAGCACAAAAAGAATTACAGTTCTACATGATAGACTGCAGATACTCTTTTTCTTGAAAATAAATTGCCCAGAATGTCAGTAAACACATTTTTAAAAGCACAGAACCTCAAGGACACACCAAAGGGAAGTGATCTAACTATAGACAGAGATGTCAATAAAATTTTAGAAGATGAGATACAGATAGACAATCTAGTTACCTAAACAGGGAAGGATTAAAACAAAACAGGTAACAATTTTGAGCTTCCAAATTCAGGATTACAAGCATATAAAATGTTAAATAGTCTAGGGAAGAATAGGGCTGAAAATAGGAAGATTTCTTTAAAATCTGTATAATGAATCCTTAGGTCCTCAGATTAGGAGAAGACATTTTTTGTGGAGATGTTGAACCAAAAAGACTATGGATGCAAAGTTTAGCTGAGCCATGAGGTAGGATTGGTGAAATTCTTTATTGGGGATGTTTATTCCTACTTTTTGAGTTATGTGTGGAAGGACTGCCCTAGAGTAACATTCTTGGCACTTTGCCATATGACTGAGACGATCTAATTCATCATATTTTTTCTTCTTTTTAAATGTGAGGCAGTGATCATGGGTAGGTAAGTCTGCTCTGTAAGCCTGAAAGTTCCCTTAGGTATGCTGAGCAAGTATTAAAAAGGGCATGGAATTTAAACAGGCTCATTTGAGCCTCACATCTAAACCACATTCTTTTAACCACGTGAGTGAAGAAGGTGGTATTTGGACTTCCGTCTCATAGAAGTTTTAAAACTTGCAAAGAGTTTTGTTTTGTTTTTTTTCCCCCTAAAGATTTTATTTATTTATTTGACAGACAGAGATCACAAGCAGGCAGAGAGGCAGACAGAGAGAGAGGAGCAAGCAGGCTCCCTGCCAAGCAGAGAGCCCGATGAGTGGCTGGATCCCAGGATCCTGGGATCATGACCTGAGCTGAAGGCAGAGGCTTTAACCCACTGAGCCACCCAGGCGCCCCATAAACTTGCAAAGAGTTTTAAGGCAACAATATTCAATCCCTGAATATCAAACATCATGATATTTGAACGAAAAGATTCACAATCCCCTTTCTCCATTTGACTGCCAGAATATTGGCCTCTGGCATGATATACTTCAAACAGAAGTTGAGCCAGAGCTCTTTGGGGATCTGACCAAAGTTAAAAAAACAAAAACAGGGGCGCCTGGGTGGCTCAGTGGATTAAGCCTCTGCCTTTGGCTCGGGTCATGATCTCGGGGTCCTGGGATTGAGCCCCACATCGGGCTCTCTGCTCCACAGGGAGCCTGCTTCCTCCTCTCTCTCTGACTGCTTCTCTGCCTACTTGTGATCTCTCTCTCTGTCAAATAAATAAATTAAAAAAATCTTAAAACAAACAAACAAACAAAAAAACACCACAGATATATGCATTCATGATTTTTCCAGTGAAGGAGCCAGGTTCCTAGATGTTCACCTATGGTAATGCCCACTTGTCAACAAGCCTGTCCAGGCAGAAAGAGTTTCCATTCAGCATTTTAGTGCCTTATTCTTAAAGATAAATGTGCAGTCAAAGACTTTTGAGGGAAGGCCATGCTATAAAAGACAAAGACAAGAAAGAAAATAAAACAAAGGATTTCAGAGAAAACAGAAATAATACATGAACTAGAAGAAAATATCCCACTTCATATTTAATATCCTCAAAAAGAAAATAAATTATTCAATGAAATAAGAATAGGATGTTATTAAAAAAGTAATTTCAAGAATAAGGCAAATATATTAGAAATTGGAAACATGATAGTGTATTATTGGTTTTCTATTGTTGCTGTAACTAATTGCAATAAATTTAGTGGGTAAAAACAACAGAAATTTATTGTCTTACAGTTCTGAAACTCTGAAGTCTAAAATGGGTCTCCCTGGACTAAAGTAAATGTATCAGCAGGACAGAATTTCTTTTTGGAGGATTTAGGCGAGAATTTGTTTTTTTTTTTTTAACTTTTCCAGCTCCTAGATGCTGACTGCATTCCTTGGCTTGTGACTCCCTTCTATCTTCAAATCCAGAAAGGGCTGGTTGAGTCTTCATCACATTACATCACTCTGACTCTAACTCCTCTGCCTCCCTCCTCTACATTTAAAGCCCCCATGTAATTACAGTGGGCGTACCACATAATCCAGGATAATCTCCCTGTCTTAAAGTCAGCTAACTAACAACCTTAATTGCATCCACAAATTTAATTCTTTATTATGTGACATAACATATTCAGAGGTTGAAGGATTAGAATGTGGATATTTTTATATCCACATTAGGTAAGGACATTATTCTGCCTGCCACAGATAGCAAAAATTAAACAATCTATTTGGAGGACTGAAGATAAAATTATAGAAGTAGCCCAGTCAGTAAAACACAAAGACAAAGTGATAAGAAATGGGGTAGAAAAAAAAATCAAGACATTTGAGAACCAAGTCTAATTAATAGAAATTCCTGAAAGACAATATAGAAAAAAGGATAGGAAGAAATTATTTAAAAACAAACAAAAATAATGTAAGAAAATTTCCCAGAGCAAAAGACTTAATTTCTGATTAACAGAAATTCCAGAAAGGAATCTGTAGAAGAAATTATCGGAGAAATAATATAAAAAAACTTTCAAAAATTTCTCAAAGTGCAGAACTTCCAGATAAAGTCTACCCAAAGTCCAAAAGACTATTTACAAAAAGGATCACATCATATATATCATACATTTGAAAATACTAGGGATCAAAAAATATGTGAAAAGTTTCCAGAGAGAAAGAAAGAGTCATATGCAAATTGGCCTTCTCTAATGACAGTGACATTTTCTACAACAATATTGAAACAATATTGAAGCTCAAAGGAAAGTAAATGATATTTTCCAAATTCTGACAGAAAATAAGTCTATTTTTGAATTCTTATCCTGGATAAATTGCTAATTAAGTGGAAGAATTTTTAAAAAATATCTTCCGGGGCACCTGGGTTGCTCAGTGGGTTAAGCATCTGCCTTCAGCTCAGGTCATGATCTCAGGGTCCTGGGATCAAGCCCCACATTGGACTCTCTGCTCAGCTGGGAGCCTGCTTCCCCCCCTCTGTCTGCCTGCTTCTCTGCCTACTTGTGATCTCTGTCAAATAAAGAAAATATTTAAAAAAAATAAAAAAATACCTTTTCTCTCAGAAAACTTACTAAGAATATGAAAATATGGCAATGACATAAGAAAGGAAAAAACAAAAAATTCAATAGGATAGTATGGTAAAGAGGAGTTTCAAATAAATGCTGAAGGGAAGTTCCATGCTGACTTCTGTGAAGCATATCCAGGTCACAACCAGTGTGAATGGAGTGGAGGACAGAGAGCTTCAATAAGGATATCTCCAAGAAAGTAAAATAAACAAAAGGAAGAAAGATATATTACTTAATGTATTCTATTTTAATGAGAAAATTCGGGTCTAAAATTTGGACCTAAATTAGAATCAATACTTGGAGAAGTACACAAATGAAACAATAATAAGGCAATTTATAACTCAAGTAAAAACAAGAAGCTGTAAAGAAAGCAGACATCTGAGAAACAAATGAGGGGTTTGGAGGGGAGGAGGATTGGAGGTTGGGTGAGTCTGGTGGTGGGTATTATGGAGGGCAAGTATTGCATGGAGCACTGGCTGTGGTACATAAACAGTGAATTCTGGAACACCGAAAGGAAATAAAATAAAATGGAAAAAAAAAAAAAAGAAAGCAGACATAAAAATAGTTTACCATGTAAATCAGTTCTAAATAGTTTTATATAATTGTGAAACCCTAAACACTGATTTAATTAAATCATGGTTATATAAGTATTTGGGGAAGACTGGGGATATATGTAGGTGTATGGCTTAAGACAATTAACTCTTCATTTTCATAGTAGATATTTCAAGAATTTTTGATATAAACATTTTTTTGAAATGAAGATAAACAGCTAAAAGAGTTAAAGAAACCATTTCAGAGATTTGAGGCAAATTATAATTTGGATATTTAAACTATGTATAAGTAATACATTTAAAAAACAAAAATTAAATTAATTTTCCTATTTTATCTATTTTGTTTAATAGCTCTATTCCTCTCATTTCTGTATTCCAACCATACTGGGCTTCTTCCCATTCTTTGAAAAAAAAAAAAACCCAAAAGGTTTTACACATGCTATTCTATTTTTCAGGAACATCTGCCTTCAAAAATCTCTAAGTATTCCTTTTTAATATTCATCTCTCAGCTCATTTATCACCTCCTTAGGGAAGCATAGTGGAGTAAAGGCTGAAATTTTCGATACTCCTCTTATCAAGAGGTAGTATCTATTTTCCCTTCCCTTAAATTTTAGCTGGGCTGTGACTGCTTGATCAATAGACTATGTCAGTAATGATGCTATGCTAGCTCTAGACCTAGACCTTTAGGGGATTGGCAGCTTCCACCTTGGTCTTTGGTAGCCCTAAACTGCCCTATAAAATGTCTGACTATTCTAATGCCACTATGCTGTGAGAAGCCCAATAAATAGTATGTGTAAGTATTGGCCATTTGAACTCAGCAATATGCAGGGGGAATGGAGGGCTCTCTTCAGTCAGAGACTAAGAAGTCTCCTAGTACTGAATCTGCTCCTCTCTGCCTGGTACCTCTTGTCTGGACCCTCACCACAGCCCTAATCCCTTAAGCCCTCTCACATCTATGCAGATAACACTCACCCCATTTCTCTATTTCCTGACCAGCCTGGCTTCTCTAATTTTCTCTGTCTTATAGGAGGGTCTGGGGCTTTCCAAGAATTGTTTCTGGCAAAATTTTCAAGTCTTTTTCCTTTAAGGGCTTAGACTTTTGTTTCTCAAAAAACGAGTTCTCAAAGTTCTTTAAAAATTCTGATCATTAAGGGTCCCTGGGTGTCTCAGTGGGTTAAGCCTCTGCCTTTGGCTCAGGTCAGATCTCAGCATCCTGGGTCGAGCCCTGCATCGAGCTCTCTGCTCAGCGGGAGCCTGCTTTCCCCTCTCTCTCTGCCTGCCTCTCTGCCTACTTGGGATCTCTTTCTCTCTGTCAAATAAATAATAAATAAAATCTTAAAAAAATTCTGACCATTAGAGGTATAAAGGATTGTCTCTGCTATGAATTTTATAAAAATTAGGAACTCAGAATCTGACCATTTACTGCCATAGCGGATGATGGAAGCCCCTGACTCTGTAGGCTGAGAAGAAGGCTATGTTGTAATGTTATCTACAAAACACACTCCACCATGTTAACATGCTACAGGACTAGAATATGAACACTGACAGGATGACTTCAAAAGTTCCGTATATAGAACTTCCAAGACCGGCAAGGTTTAAAAGAGTATGTGACCACCAAGCCGACACTGCAGGAAATGTTAAGGGGGATTCTATAAGAGAGGAAAAATCCTAAGAATATCATTGAACAGAAATATATGGAGACAATCTACAGAAACAAAGACTTCACAAGTAACACGATGTCAATAAAAACATATCTCTCAATAATCACTCTCAACGTGAATGGCCTAAATGCGCCCATAAAATTACACAGGGTTGCAGATTGGATAAAACGACAGGACCCATCCATATGTTGTCTACAAGAGACGATTTTGAACCTAACAATATACCCAGACTGAAAGTGAAGGGATGGAAAAGCACCTTTCATGCCAATGGGCCTCAAAAGAAGGCTGGGGTAGCTATTCTTACATATCTAATAAATTAGATTTTAAAGACTGTAGTCAGAGATACAGAAGGACACTACATAATTCTTAAAGGGACTGTCCACCAAGAAGATCTAACAATTGTAAATATGACACCAATATGGGAGCCGCCAATTACATAAGAAAACTGTTAATCAAGATAAAGAATCATATTGATATGAATACATTAATAGTCGGAGATCTTAACACGCCACTCTCAGTAATAGACAGATCATCCAAGCAGAAAATCAATAAAGAAACAGGAGCATTGAATGACACATGGGACCAGATGGACCTCATAAATATATACAGAACATTCCACCCTAAAACAACAGAATACTCATTCTTCTCGAGTGCACATGGAACCTTCTCCAGAATAGATCACATACTGGGTCACAAATCAGAGTTCAACTGATACCAAAAGATTGAGATTATTCCCTGCATATTCTCAGATCACAATGCTTTGAAACTGGAGCTCAACCACAAGGAAAAGTTTGGAAGGAATTCAAACACCTAGAAGCTAAAGACCACCTTGCTTAAGAATGCTTGGATCAACCAGGAAATCAAAGAAGAACTTAAACAATTCATGGAAACCAATGAGAATGAAGACACTTCAGTCCAAAACCTATGGGATACAGCAAAGGCGGTCCTAAGGGGGAAATACATAGCCATCCAAGGCTCCCTCAAAAAAATTGAAAAATCCAGAATACACCAGCTGTCTCTACACCTTGCAGAACTGGAGAATCAACAACAAATTAAGCCAGCCCTACACACAAGAAGGGAAAGAATCAAGATTAGAGCAGAGATCAATGAGATAGAAACTAGAGATACACTAGAACGCATCAATGAAACTAGAAGCTGGTTTTTTGAAAGAATCAATAAGATTGATGAAACATTGGCAAAACTAATCCAAAAGAAAAGAGAGAAGGCCCAAATTAATAAAATTATGAATGAAAAGGGAGAGATCACAACTAACACCAAGGAAATAGAAACAATCATCAGAAATTATTATCAACAGTTCTATGCCAATGTTAAGCAACCTAGAAGAAATGGATGCATTCCTGGAAAACTATAAATTTCCAAAATTGAACCAGGAAGAAATTGACAATGTGAATAGACCGATATCTAGTAACGAGATTGAAGCAGTGATCAAAAACCTCCCAAACAGCAAGAGCCCAGGGCCTGACGGATTCCCTGGGGAATTCTAACAAACTTTCAAAGAAAAAATAACACCTATTCTCCTGAAGCTGTTTCAAAAAAAATTGAAGCAGAAGGAAAACTTCCAGACTCTTTTTATGAGGCCAGCATTACCCCAGTCCCCAAACCAGGCAAAGACCCCACCAGAAAGAAGAATTTCAGATGAATATCCCTGATGAATATGGATGCAAAGATTCTCAACAAGATGCTAGCAAATAGGATCCAACAGCACATTAAAAAGATTGTCCACCATGACCAGGTGGGATTCATCCCTGGGTTCGAGGATGGTTCAACATTCACAAATCAATCAATGTGATAGAACAAATCAATAAGAGAAGAGAGTAGAACCACATGGTCCTCTCAATTGATGCAGAAAAAGCATTTGACAAAATCCAGCAGCCGTTCCCGATTGAAACGTTTCAAACTATACGGATAGAGGGAACATTCCTGAACTTCATAAAATCTATCTATGAAAAAACCCACAGCAAATATCATCCTCAATGGGTAAAAGCTGACAGCCTTCCCTTTGAGATCAGGAACACGACAGGGATGCCCACTCTCATCACTCTTGTTCAACATAGTATTAGAAGTCCTAGCAACAGCAGACAATAAAGAGAAATAAAAGGTATCCAAATTGGCAATGAAGAAGTCAAACTCTCTTTTCACAGATGACATGATACTTTATATGGAAAACCCAAAAGACTCTACCCCCAAACTACTAGAACTCATTCAGCAATTCAGTAATGTGGCAGGATACAAAGTCAATGTACAGAAATCAGTTTCTTTCTTATACACTAACAATGAAAATACAGAAAGGGAAATTAGAGAATCGATTCCATTTACTATAGCACCAAGAACCATAAGATATCTGAGAATAAACCTAACCAAACGGGTAAAGGATCTGTACTCGAGGAACTACAGAACACTCATGAAAGAAATTGAAGAAGACACAAAAAGACGGAAGACAATTCCATGCTCATGGATCAGAAAAATAAACATTGTTAAAATGTCTATACTGCCGAGAGCAATCTATACTTTCAGTGCTAGTCCAATCAAAATTCTACCAGCATTTTTCAAAGACCTGGAGCAAACACTTCTAAAATTTGTATGGAATCAGAAGAGACCCCAATTGCTAAGGAAATGTTGAAATAGAAAAACAAAACGGGGGGCATCACGTTGCCTGATTTCAAGCTTTACTACAAAGCTGTGATCACCAAGACAGCATGGTACTGGCACAAAAACAGACACAAAGACCAGTGGAACAGAGTAGAGAGCCCAGATATGGACCCTCAACTCTATGGTCAAATAATCTTCAACAAAGCAGGAAAAAATATACAGTGGAGAAAAGACAGTCTCTTCAATAAATGGTGCTGGGAAAATTGGACAGCTATGTGTAGAAGAATGAAACTCGACGATTCTCTTACACCATACACAAAGATAAACTCGAAATGGATAAAAGACCTCAACATGAGGCAGGAATCCATCAGAATCCTAGAGGAGAACATAGGCAGTAACCTCTTCAATATCAGCCACAGCCACTTCTCTCAAGATATGTCTCCAAAGGCAAAGGAAACAAAAGCGAAATGAATTTTTCATCAAGATGAAAAGCTTCTGCACAGCAAAGGAAACAGTCAACAAAACAAAGAGGCAACCCACGGAATGGGAGAAGATATTAGCAAATGACAATACAGACAAAAGGCTGATACCCAGGATCTATAAAGAATTTCTCAAACTCAACACACACAAAACAGATAATCATATCAAAAAATGGGCAAAATACATGAACAGACACTTCTCCAATGAAGACATTCAAATGGCTATCAGACATATGAAAAAATGTTCATCATCACTAGCCATCAAGGGGATTCAAATCAAAACCACATTAAGATACCACCTTATACCAGTTAGAATGGCTGAAATTAACAAGACAGTAAACAACGTGTGTTGGAGAGGATGTGGAGAAGGGGAACCCTCTTACAGTATTGGTGGAAATGCAAGTTGGTGCAGCCACTTTGGAAAACAGGGTGGAGATTCCTTAAGAAACTAAAAATAGAGCTTCTCTATGACCCTGCAATTGCACTACTGGGTATTTTCCCCAAAGATACAGATGTAGTGAAAAGAAGGGCCATATGTACCCCAATGTTCATAGCAGCAATGGCCACAGTCGCCAAACTGTGGAAAGAACCAAGATGCCCTTCAAAGGACAAATGGATAAGGAAGATGTGGTCCATTTACACTATGGAGTATTTTGCCTCCATCAGAAAGGATGAATACCCAACTTTTGTATCAACATGGACAGGACTGGAAGAGATTATGCTGAGTGAAATAAGTCAAGCAGAGAGAGTCAAGTATCATATGGTTTCACTTATTTGTGGAGCATAAGAAATAACACAGAAGACATGGGGAGATGGAGAGGAGAAGGGAGTTGAGGGAAATTGGTGGGGGAGATGAACCATGAGAGACTATGAACTCTGAAAAACAATATGAGGGCTTTGAACAGGTGGGGGGTGGGAAGTTGGGTGAGCCTGGTGGTGGGTATTATGGAGGGCACGTATTGCATGGAGCAGTGGGTGTGGTGCATAAACAATGAATTCTGGTACACTGAAAAGGAATTTTAAAAATTTAAAAATTAAAAAAAAAGTTCTGTATAACCATTACGTCATATGTCTCTTAAGAATTTATCCTTATTTCTCCGATTGACTTATTTCACTGTCATATGATCTCCCTGATATGAGGACATGGAGAAGCAACATGGGGGGGTAGGGGGATAGGAGAAGAATAAATGAAACAAGATGGGATTGGGAGGGAGACAAACCATAAATGACTCTTAATCTCACAAAACAAACTGGGGGTTGCTGGGGGGAGATGGGATTGGGAGAGGGGGAGCGGGCTATGGACATTGGGGAGGGGAGGCGAACCATAAGAGACTATGGACTCTGAAAAACAACCTGAGGGTTTTGAAGGGTCAGGGGTGGGAGGTTGGGGGAACAGGTGGTGGGTGATGGGGAGGGCACGTTTTGCATGGAGCACTGGGTGTTGTGCAAAAAGAATGAATACTGTTACGCTGAAAAAATAAATAAAAAGGGAAAAAAAAAAGAATTTATCCTTATTTAAACAAACCCAACTTTCTTCAATCAGGAAAAAGGAGGGGGAAAATCCTTGGTTATGGGCTTCCCTCAATGTATGCATGCGTATGTGTGGGAGGGACAAATTAGGTCTAATTACATGGTGGTGGTGTTATCAGAAAAATGGGTTCTTTTTTTTTTTTAATTTTTTTCCTGGTTACTTTACCTTTTTTTTTTTTTAAGATTTTATTTATCTGACAGAGAAGGAGAGTGCACAAACAAGCAGAAAGGAAGGCAGAGGGAGAGAGAGAAGCAGGCTCTCTGCTGAGCAGGGAGCCCAATGTGGGGCTTGATCCCCAGACCCCAGCATCACAACCTGAGCCAAAGGCTCAGGGTTAACCAACTGAGCCACCCAGGTGCCCCTAGGAAAATGGGTTCTTGTGCAAAGCTCATGACCATGTTATCTTTCTCTAAGACTGGATTCTCATCTCTGGAGATGTGGATAAAAGGGTTTTTAAAAGTATGAATATGGTGGAATCAATCAAATTTAAAGTATTTAAAAGGAAAACTAAATTGATACAGCATGCTAGGGTAGTATTTCAGTCCAGTTGTTAGAATTCTAAACGTCTTTAAATTTGTTAGTTACTGTTGGAGGCTTCGTGATTCTTCCTGCTTCCCAAGAGTATCCTACTGTGTAGGAACCATGTTTACTTGCTGACTTACACCCTAAAGGCCCAGAAGAGTTAATTAATAGCTTTTGGAGGCATGTGTCTTATTTATTAAATACTGTCTTATCAGAACATTCAATAAAGTGCTATGCAGAGCAACTAAGACCGACATTTCCCCAAACATTGAGACAGATAGCAGGGATTGATCATCCTTACTTCTTAAATGACTGATTATTTCTCTCTGAGTCTTATCACTTGTTCTATAGACTTCATTCAATCTCTTTCAGGTGAGTTTTTGAAAGAAAAAAATGAAACAAGCATAGCAATTTTATTAATAGATGTTAATCATAGATATGGAATGAGGTGGAGAAAGAAAGGAAGGAATTGAAAGATTGGGTTCCCACAAGGTCAACTTGGCAGCATTCATGATACTGCAGGCTTACAAACAGATTAAGAAAGTGGCTGGAGGTTATAGAGACATATTATGTGAAACTATAGATATTGAGTATTCTGCTGTTATAAACAAGTAAGCTGAATTTCATTGCTCAGCTTTCTAAGTATTGATTCCTCAAGAATCTGATGAATGGTGTAAAGGTTCAAATCAACACTATGGATAAAATTTATTTGGGGAAGTTAGGGTTTATTGCTGATTTCATTTATTCCTTTTGCAAAAAAATGTGCACCAAAGACCCATTACTATAATCTACAAAAGTGAAAAACTTTTAACTGGGATCTTGAAAAAATAAAACAAGAGCTCTTTCACTAATCTGTTAAGACCATGGGTCCTTCAGAGAAGAATATTGTTCAGCACTCTTCGCTTATGTTGTAACACCAGCACAGTGTCTTGCATGTAGCAAGTGATCAGCAATGTCAATACAAGTTAGTTGAACTAATTAGTCAACCATCAGAGAAAAAAGAACTTGTATTCAATATAATTATAGAGTCAAGCATAAAAATTGTTTCAGGTTGGTAAGTTTTGAAACCATTAATAAATACTCATTTAATTTGAATATCAATTTATCTGAGTGTCCTGATTTACAATTGTTTAAATAAATGGGGATTTGCTAGGAAAAAACTTTGTTTTCTGAGAACTCTTTAAGTAATAGCTTACTGTGGATTTGTGTGTTGTCCTTCAGATCTTCATTCATTCGTTCAATATATATTTATTAGAATGTATAATTCTGAGTATTGGGAAAATGCATGTAGAAGAGACATACTGCTGTTTCAGGAGCTTATAATATAGTTGGGGGGATGCGCACATAAGTTAGTAGATATTTAACTGCATTACATTTCATACTTAATAACTTTATATGTATTTAAGAAAAAAGTATGTATATACAGGAGCCCCTAGAAAGGAACCTCTAATAATCACAGAAAGCTTTGCAGAGGAGGAGGCATTTATGCTGTGGTAAAGTGAGGATGACTTCACTATTTCCCTAGAAATGGGTGAATGGTTATATTAGTATGTTACAGGAGTAGGGGGAGATTTTGTGAGAATAAGAAAATGTATTTTTCATTGATTTGAGGGACCAGAAGTTCATTCAGAGGAAGATGACCCTAAGCTAGTGTTTTCCAGACATTTTTTAACTACAGTTCCACAGCAAGACAAAACATTTCACATTGTAACATAGTACATGCAGATACAAATAACAAACTGAAACTAAAGTCTCACACAACAGGATTTATCTTTACTATATGCAATATAGTATGGTAGTTTATATTGTCGTCTACTCTAATTTTTGCTGGTTTTAGTCTACTAAATGGATGAGAGGACCCAATCTCTGTTGCAGACAGTTGTGAGTCTGTTGTGGTTCTGGAGTTCATGGTAGAAAGAGAGTTTAACATAGAGACTTATGAGTGATCAGCTACAGGGGAAGGCAAAAGTCACAAAAGTGCCCAGTTTATAAGGACCCAGATTCTAGTAGTTGGTGATGATATGTCTTTACTTTTCCCATATGGTTCCAGGAAAGGTGTCCCTAGATCCTTTAAGTATATCCTCCCATCCTCATAGAAATAAGTTTAGGCTTGTGAAAATTCTCAATAATGGAGACTTACAGAATAAACACATCTTTTTCCTTTTTTGTTATAATTGACCATGCCCGATAACTTTAATATGTTACTATGCTAATGTAGTCTTGACAATATTTTACTGTTTATGGAAAACTTCATTCTGTAGTCATGATCTTTTCTTCATGTGGAGAGGCTAGCATAATAATACTACCTCTTTCTGTCCCTTCATACTTGTGAGAAAAGAATGAATTCTATTTGGTGTGTCTGGTAGCTGAACTGGGCATGTGAGCTCAGTCTCTTTCCCATTCCCTTTTCTTAGGGCATCCATTCTTCTTCTGAATCTCCATGTTGTAAAGGAAAGCCTGTGAATCTGGGAGGTAACATCATTTCACTGAAATACTAGGACTTGGTGCATTGGCTGAAAACATTAAGAGACTAACAAAGAGTGGCATTTCAGGACAAAATAGTGCCCTGAGATTGAAATTTGTGACAGGACCTTGATCAGGAGGCTTTAGGATTGTGTGGTACCATTAACATGGGTTTTTTAATTTGCTGGCTGGCCATAGAAATCGTGGTAAGCAAGTACAACTGAGGCAAATGTGATTATAGTAAGAAGAAAGTTTGTAAACATACATTTTAGACATTTGGAGACAGAGCAATCCTTAGGTGTTTTACTGTGCTTTTCTGCAATATCTGGGGACTAGTACTTTGAACTCCAACAAAGTTCCTTGTTCTAGAGTACACTAGTGTCTGGTCTTCTAACCTTGACTTCTATGTACCAGGCCTCATAGGCATCATGGAGAGGCTGTCCTCAATCCTATTGTTTTAAATGATGCATTTGGAGTTAAGGGAGAAAACTGGAAGGGATAACTTTACATTTATGTGGCTTGTCTAGAGTTTTAGGACCTCCCTCTTACTACAAGGTCTCAGGTGGGTTTTGAATTGTTAAAGATGTAATAACAAAAACAACAACAATAATTCTGGTGTCAGAATTTGGAGACCAAAACTGGGGATTGACCCATAAATGTATGATAGAATTTAATAAAAAATAAACTGCAAGAAATATTGGAGTCTTTTTAGAAGTAGTTAAAAGCTGTCTTCTTGGGCTCATTGAAATTACTGTGAACCTGAAGTCAATGAAAAGAGCTTGGCATGGAACATGATCTCTAGGGATCATAATGGAGAAACTACAGTGGTTTCCAATGTGTGCTTTAGTATTACTGGCCTAGCAGGAATAGTGGAATTATAATAAGTTAGAAGGAGTGGCATTTATGTAAGAAAAAGATTGAAACCTTCAGTTAAAGAAGAAGAAGAAAACTAGATATTGAAGTCCAGTATTGACCGTAGGTAAGGTAACTGTCTAACTGCCTTTAAGGAGAGCATTATCTAAAGAGAATATATATTTTAGTAGTGACAAGTTGTTACTAAATTAGAAATGGTTAGTAACTGGCAAGATTTTAGAGAACAGATAGGAATAGACTCAACCAAAGGGAGCCAAACTCTAAGACACTACAAGAAATTCACTTGATACCACAGAGAGTCTATAGTAAGAGAAATTGAGGTACTGCTACCCCTAAAAGAATTGGCCAGCTATACTAAATGTTGGAAAAATCTGGACAGAATTGAGAGGAGAATGCCAGAAAAATGTGCACTGTTATGGAGATACACAGTAAGGATGCATGATGTGGCCAGTGGATAATTTTGACAAACTTGAGACTTACTGATTTCATTTTTCTCTTTAGGGAGGACCTCTCAATACAAAACTTTGAGTCATATGTTAGAATAAATAAATATATCTAGGTTACAAAACAATGAAAAAAAAATAAAAGGAAAGAAATTTGGTTCTCAATTCCAGTTAGCATTTCTAGTCTTCATGGATTTGAGATGGAAAGAATCAAAGCATTTTAAACTATTGGAAACAGCTGAGTGTCCTGAAGGGATTTGTAAGATCATACCTAAGACACATTTCCAACTAAGAGAACTATTCAAAGCTGGGTATATTTAAAAGATAAGGAAACACAGCATCATGAGGATGCTGTGACATGAGGACTGGTCTACCCTCGGACATTAGTGGTCCAAGCTTTTTAAAACCTTAATGATACCAGCAGTTGTACAATCTCCCAAGCTGTTTCTTCAACTGAAACTAGTGTGAGGATGAGGAGCAAACCTACTCTTTGAAACAGATTTCATAACCTAGGATAAAGTTTCTCAATCTTGTCACTATTGACATTTTGAGCTGAATAATTATTTGTTATAGGGGGCTGTCCTGTCATATTCTAGGTGGCTTAGCAACATCTTTGGCCTCTATACCTTAGATGCCATTAGTAAACTCCTCCCTCTTCCCCACTAAGTTGTGAAAATAAAAATGACTCAGGACGTTGATAAATATCCCCAAGGCAAAATCATTCCTGGTTAAGAGCTACTGACTTAAGCAATTTCATAACAAGAGGTAGTAGAAAAAGCCACTGTGGCATGGAATGGGAATGTTTAGACACAAGACATTGTTGATGTTACAAGGTGGAGCTTGCCTTTAATTCATCACTGATACAGTAGAAACAGAACCCAAAGTGAAAAGGGAATAGAGAAAAAAGAAATTCTTTCTGTGCTGCATCAGAAAGAAAGGCATTTCAAATAAGACCCAAGGATTAAGGTTACCATTATCACAATTTCCTAAACTTTACAAAAAGGTGGCGTTGGGTTATCTCGTGCAATCTGCTATGAGGGGTGAAAACATACATAAGGGTCACCTTCAACCCCACCATGAATATGATAAATACTTAATGCCCAAAGTAATCTCTTTGTAGGAGAATTCTCCCATTGTAATGAATTTCTGAAGTTGTGGGACAATGAAATAGGACTGACCGGCATCCTAGCTAAATGGAAACCAAGATTTTTAAAATCTAGCTGCCTTCCCTCAAAATACCACTGAGTTTCCGCCATGGCCTTTGGAAACATATCTTAGTCTGTGAACATTATTTTGCTTGGAAGAACTGCTTAGGGGATGGGGCTTATTTCCTATTCCAAATTTCATGTAAAATAGGGCCAGTGCTGTTATAGTCTCATGTGTCTTAGGAACACTTTGGAATCTTGAAAAGTGAGGATCATCAGAGGTTTTGAAACTGATAGATTCAGATCCACGGGCTGTAAAGGAGCTATACCTCATCTACCAAGAGAATGGAAACTACATAGCTTGTTGAAAGAATCCCAACTCCCCCAGGCTTCTGAGAATCTCTCTTGCTGAAACTAAGCAAAAAAAGAAGCCTGACCTTAATTTAACTTGAGATACTTGTAATTTAACTTTCAGTGGCAAGATAATTTTTATTTATGCTTCAGTTTTATTGGACTTAATTTGTGAATACTTTAAAAGTGGGGTACATAAGAGTGTTCAATTCCTTAATTTCCTGAGAAATTAATAATGGGAAAGAGTTTATCTTCAAATTTGAGGACTCTTACTGCTGTCAGTTTTTTATTAAAGTATCTTTGATCTCATTGCGACACCTATGATAGCTATGTTAGTTAACGTGGCTGGAAAAAAATCTGAAATTAGAATAGTGAGTGAAGGCTAAGCTATGGATAATGGAGTGGTCTTAGAAGTTTTAAACTATTGGCGTGGTTTTGATCCATTTTAGAGCACTTTGGAGGCAAAACTGTCTGACCTAAAATCTCAAATGGAGCAATTGTCGCTGTTGGGGGCAGTCTCTTGAGAATAAGGGTTGGTCGTATTCTGATAGTGTGCTATGGATCTCTTTCCGTGGAGGACAGCTTGGTTTCTAGTTTATTATGGGCTTAAAGTTGCCCCAACAGGTTTAGAGAATGAAAAGCTGAGCAAAGTTGGGTGTGGGAATGTTTATTTGTCTTTCCTCACATTTCCTTTAATGTGGAGAGACAGCTGTTAATGGAACACTCTTGGCTTCTCCTACTTCACTTCCTCCTGATGCTGGTGCACTGAGTTCACCTTGGCAATTTGACTTTGGAATGCGCAGTTCCAGCCAAGCCTTTCCCTCCCACCTCTTCTACAGCCCTGTACAAGTGGGAAGTTTGCTTTGAGTTATGTTCCTCAGTGCTCTCAGTTTGATAGCAGTAGACTCCCATGTGGAAGGCTGACAATGTTTGGCACCAACTGTCTTATTCTGAGGTTTTAGTCATAATGCTGATAATTATTTCTGACCTACTCCTCTATGTCTCTAAAGTTGTTTAAAATTCAGAAAAGAAGAAAAAGTTTCCAATTTATGAACCTCTTCAAATTCCAAAAGATAGTCTTTTCCTTTAGGAAAGGAATAAAGGAGGTAGGAATTGAGAACTCCATCCTACCACCCAAATTTAAGCTTTCCTTGAATCTTTTGCTTCTAGCTGCCTCCTGCACAGGTACTGTCCAGTTTCCTGAGGGCATACTTGATGCTGTCTCACTCTCATAGCTGGCCTCTGCATATGTTAACTTATTCTGGCCAGAGGCAAAAAAAAGTTCTTTTAAAATTAGCTAGGGAGGGGCGCCTGGGTAGCTTAGCGGGTTAAAGCTTCTGCCTTCAGCTCAGGTCATAATCTCAGGGTCCTGGGATTGATCTCTGCATCCGGCTCTCTGCTCAGCAGGGAACCTGCTTCCTCTTCTCTCTCTGCCTGTGTCTCTGCCTACTTGTGATCTCTCTGTGTGTCAAATAAATAAATAAAAATCTTAAAAAAAATTATCTAGGGAGAGGTTAGCCTTTTTTTTTTTTTTTTCCTCAAAGCAACTTTTACATAGGGCCAGGAATCCAGGGGCAGGAGGCATCTTTAAAGACACAAATAAGTTAAAGTAAATTTCTGATCCTAATAAAGAAGAAATTGATATTTAGATAAAATTTACTTTGGCTGGCACAGTTCCCCCCCCCTTTTTTTCATTTCTTTCCATTTTTTGTAAGGAAATGGATTCTATAGAGAACGATTCAAACTTCCAGTCCTTTATATTTATATTAGCACTGTTTATTAGTCTGGTGGGTTTTAAATCCTTTGAGAACTTGCTTCCTTGTCTGTAAGTGAAGTAAGTATAATTATGAAGACATGTACAGTACTTTATTCAAGGGGAATGGTTTCCAGTGTCCTGTCAGTATAGGTATGATTCCTACCATATATAAGGATCCTTCCTTCATGCTAGGCTGCTTCCCTCCATAAATTGGCTGTACATGTCTCTATCATGTCAGTTCTCTGATCTCTATATCCTGTAATGATAGGCTACTTCAGTTTCCCTGTCTCTTCTTCCCCATTTAATCCAGAACAAGGTTAATCACAACCTTAGGATAATGAGCAAACATCCAGTTATGCCCTCCCATGCCAGGGATTCTGCTGTTGAGAAAATGGAGGAGTGCTCTGGTTCTGATCTGTTCCCTTAGGGAATTGTTCTTATGTATTTCCACTACTCAGTGACATGCACAGAGGTGTTCAGTACAGTAGATCCCATTAATAAACTAGTGTCAGGAGATAAACCAACGTTGCTTTTGAGATGCTTCCCAACAGCTGAGTGAGCAAACTAAATGAATATCCTAGGTACACAAGGCATAATTTCAGAAGGGGGCCTCACCTGTACCAAATTTGCTGTTAGCCAGTTGATGACTTAAGGTAGTCACCAAACAGCTCTGAGTTCCAGTTTTCCAGTATGTTTTCAAAAAATGAGAATAACATTTACTCAAATATGTTATGTTAAAATAATACCACAAATGTAAAAGTGATTGAAAAGTTGAAAGGATTTTAAGAATATTAGGCATCTGAAATGTAGTATTACATTTGGTATTAATTGTGGTAGTATTACCAAGCCATGGAAGACTAAAGCCTTTGATGATGGATATTTGATGAATGTGCTTTTTGTGGGTCCTCTAGTGTACTGAGTGTAGCACTGGACACAAAACCCACAATCTAGAATACCTCTTGGTATGATTATCGCCTTAGAAATATCTACAGGATCCAACTTTTCACAAGATCCAGTATACGTTTCTGAACTTAAAGGTGTGATCCTTGGATAAAACTTTTTTTTAATGTTGATTTTGAGAACAATCAAAACCGTGTGTTTATTTTGCTGGATCTATGATTCTGCACAGCTGGACATGGCTTTGACACCCCTTTTTTTCAGGGAACAGTAGGCTCATAATAGACCTTTCCTTAGATCAGTATTTCTCAAATTCATTAAAATTCTCATTCAGTAGATTGAGTTTGGGACCCAAGGTATTGCATTTCTAACAAGCTTTCAGTTGATGCTAATACTGTTGGTCTGCAGACATCACTTTGTTTGGCAAGGCAAGATTATCAGAGGAGATAGGCAGGAATGTTATAGTTATCTACAAAACTTCATGAAAATAATGGAAAAAATGGAGAGTCATTGTTCAGATTTGAAGAATTCTTTGTAAATCATAGCAGCTGGAAAGAGTTGAACGAATATTATGCACATTTTCTTGCCCATCGAGGTCACTTAGTTGGTAAATAGAAAGAACTGCCTCTCAAAATTGCTGTCGGTGTTATAGTCACTGTCTTCATCATGAGAACATCTCTTTGGATCACATCATTAATGATTGATTCTGCTATGCATCCTGTCCAAGTCCACCATACAGTTTGTGTCAGATAGGCCACATTGTAGTACCAAATTTGTCTGAGTGGATAATGATATTCGATCCATTAGTTTCTGTCTTATATGCATGCAACTAGTACAAGAATCAAGCCTCCAATAAAGTATTTATTTATCTTCTCTCTGGTGGTAGGTCGGAGAAAGCCAATAGAATCAGAACACCCGTTAACATTTAGTATTTTCTTTATTTCTTTTCTATTTTCATGATCATAATTGATTAATATGGTGTAATGAGCATTAAGAACAAGATTAAATAAAATATCCCCAGTTGAGAGCTCCCCTTTTTATAATGAAATTTTTATAATGATTATGTCACAATAGGATCTCATTTAAATTGGGTCACTTGAGATTAGGTGAATTTGAATGAATATAAAATATAAAGTATGACATGTTTTTAAAGTATGTTACTTTCAGGTATCCACAAGAATGAGAATGAAGCTCAAGAAGATTTTAATGAATAAAAAAGAATGCAATTGATTAATCATTTGACACTGTAACTAGAGTCTTCTAAAATGTTTGTGGGTGTCAGAAAATTATTCATTAAAACTATTTTATTGCTTTTTTTCACCATTACCACAGATGTAAACATTTTGTTTAAAAATAAATTGAGTCAAACTAAACAAACAAAAAAAATTCTAGTCCTTCTATATATGCCATATGATGGAGCTGAAAATAATGAAGTTTTCCTGGCATTGCAGTTTGCTTTTCTGTTTGGCTAAAGTTCTTTTGGCAGTAAGATCATGAACATATGCTTTGGTTATATTTTGACCAAGCCAAGAGACCATTTTTAGGTGGCATAAGAATATGCATGGTTCACTTTAATTCCATTTAATGCAAGTAAATTTCCATTGCTTTCCTAGTTTTCCAGTGTTGTTTAGAAGTATCCTCCCAGATGCTTGCATTCTGAGATTCTTGTCTATAGGTGGAGCCGCCTATCTGGGGTTTGATGAAAACTCTTTCACTGATGATTCTATTTTCACATTTTTTTTAATAATCTCCCAATTAACTGCTTCAATATGTTTATGAAATTTCTAACCTGATAATACCAACAGGCGTAACATTTGGTGGAGATATTTTGATGTGAGCGGAGCTGGTAGTGGTAATACAGCAATAATTGCCGGCTCATTTACGGACTATTTAGGTCGTGCAGTGAGCCAGATGAGAACAGCTAATGAGCACAGCTTCTTGCTGTAATTAGTTGAACAGTGGTGGCTCACAGATGATTTACAGTTTGCAAAAAAATCTGTGTATTTACTGAAGTGCTTATGTATTCTGTAAAGTTGTGACAAAGTAACAACTTGGGGATGTTGTGCTTTCTGCTCCCACATATTCTTCAGAGAGATTAAACAATAATGCTATCAGCACCCACAGCTTTGGCGGCGAGTGGCACAAGTGATAGGCAGCTTCAGGTTTTCTCTTTGCCTGTTTCTCACCCAGTATTTCTTTCACGTTCCCACAGATTCTTTCACATGCCTCTTCAACAATGTAGTAGGTACAAGGAAGCATCTCCACAGCTTTTCTGTGAAGTCGCCATGAAGTGAGATTGTTGGGAGTCTTCTTATGGCTTTCCTCTTGGCAGTCAGATTTTTAAAATTCCAAGCAGCTGGAATAAATAGGCTCAGATAGTTGTAGAATATTGTGACCTGTCTTTAAAAATTCGATTCTTCATTTTGGAGAGGCCTAAGGCCGCAGAGCTGCAGTACTCAGAAAGCAAACACTATAGCAAACAGAAAGTAAACCAATTATGATAGATTTTGGAAGCATCTCACTTTGGAAAATATTCTCTAGAAAAAAAAATTGGTCTGAGACTGCCCTTGGTTTTGGAATTATGTCAGAGGCATGATTTAAATCCCTGTGAATGATTAGCTCCCAAGAAAAGACAGTTCTGCCATTTCTCTTGAAAAATTTTTTTTTCTGTAAGTAAAAAAGTATATTGTGGGTTTTTTTTTAATTTACATTTTTTCTTAATTTCTCTTCTTGCAATGAGGCTAATTTCTTTTTATTCTAATCTTTGCACAAATAAAGTTGCTATCGTATCAGGTAAAACTGAAATATTGTCGGGGCGCCTGGGTGGCTCAGTGGGTTAAAGCCTCTGCCTTCGGCATTAGGTCATGATCCCAGGGTCCTGGGATGGAGCCCCGCATCAGGCTCTCTGCTCAGCAAGGAGTCTGCTTCTCCAGCTCTCTCTGCCAGCCTCTCTGCCTACCTGTGATCTCTGTCTGTCAAATAAATAAATAAAATATTAAAAAAAACCCACAAATATTGTCACACCATTTGCTAACCACACTCTGATCAGTGTGGCAGCCAGAACTGTCTTGTAGAAAAATCCCTCTGAAAGCAAATGGGTGTTTTCTTTTGGAACCAGTCTGATGGGCATTAAAAAAAAAAAAAAGGAAGGAAAGAAGGAAGAAAGAAGGGAACCTAGACCTTATTGAAGCATTTAGTAAATCAGAGAAAGCAATTAGGGGGAATGAAAATTGCTTGGCTATTTTTGAATTTGTTTTAAGTTAGATTTTGTTGTTGTTGTTGTTACTTGCAATAAAAATCATGCTAAAGGATTCAGTTCCAAAAAGTTATTGTAATAAATCTGAAACAACTGTATAGAAATGACAGCCCACACCATCTCTCGATGATGAACTGTTGATACATTTTGCTCTTAGATTTGTGTTGGAGTCAGAAGTACATAAACAGAAGGGTTGTGAGCTTGTTTGGAAGTTGGTAAGTACCATTTAAAAGAAACCACATAACCAGAGAGTATCTCAGGGAGTAATAATAAGAGTTTATTGTCAAGATTGAGTGAAATTAGGAATAAAGAATTTAGAATGATGACTGCTAGGCCTCTGCTTCTCCATTATGAGTTAGAGGGAGTTTTATACTAACACACAAACCAGCAAATTCAGTTTTACTCTTTATGCTCTTCTACCCTTACATGGTTTTGTTGTCTTGATATCCTTCCTACCCGATAGCTTGCATTAATTTCTATCAGTGAATCAATGATGAAAATATCCATCTTCACATTATATTCTGCCAGAGAGCAGACCATGGTTCTTTTAGTAAGTATTAACTGATAACCAATTTAGGGCAAGTTCATTCTGGAAACTTTACAAGACATATAATGGTATAAGTCTAGTTGAAAATTCGAAAGGATAGTAACATTTCTGTTGGTAAGAGACTCTCAGGGGCTCCTTTTAATGAAGAGTGCTTGTTCTGATGGCCTAATGGTGCTTATTTTCTTATTTACAAAGGTAACCTTCCGTCACCTCCTTCCCCAAACCAGGAAAAAGGAAGCAATAATGCATTGAGATTAAGAGACACCTGGACTAGCTTCTTACCAGAAATATGGCACTGCAAATGGTGCTCTAAACCCCAAGGCATGGAAATGTTGGGTAGAAGCTAGGTGTGAGCAGTGGAAGGAACACCAAAGGCAGAGTCCCAAGCCATTGAAGGGAAATGATAGAGACAGGAACTGGAGAAAAGGACAGTGATCAATAAGCTACACTTTGAAACCCCAGAGGTCAATCATCCTGACCTTGTGGCTTCCAAGACTTTGGGGCTGACAGATCAAGAGCCACAGGTGCAGAGCAGGCCTCCCCTCTTCCACCTCTGACCCGGGGTAAACCTTAGCTTCGTTATAATGCATTTGTGTTGTGGGTCCAGGCTCTGTCCTCCCCCAATCCCACACTGCCCTGATGGTTCTGGTCCAAACCTCGTGGGGCCAATACTGCCCCTCTCAACCTGTAGGAGGAGTTTTCCAGATGATTGGAAGCAGCCTCCTTTAGAGACCACCCCATTATATGCCACAGGTCCTCCCAGCCCAGAGAGACCGATAATATTCAGTCCTAAAACAACTTAGAAGCTGGTTCTACCTTGCAGAACCTGCACACTCTCCCACCTTGAGAGTATTACTTCTATTTTAATAAACTGCTTGCTCCTTGCTTCTTTCCTTCTGGCTGTCTTTATTTGAGCACTGGTCCCAAATAGATCTTCTCATGAGGAATCCAAGGACAAAGACCTCCATTCATAGAACATGGACTTTCACACCAGTAACAGAAATACTATGTTTGGAGCAAGGAAACACTCACTTTTCCTGGTCTGTAAAAGGTAGACAATACTAGCTACTGTGGGGCGCCTAGGTGGCTCAGCGGGTTAAGCTGCTGCCTTCGGCTCAGGTCATGATCTCAGGGTCCTGGGATCGAGTCCCACATCGGGCTCTCTGCTCAGCGGAGAGCCTGCTTCCCTTCCTCTCTCTCTGACTGCCTCTCTTGTGATTTCTCTGTCAAATAAATAAATAAAATCTTTAAAAAAAAATACTAGCTACTGTGACAAATTAGGGAAAATTGAGTGCCTAGCATAATGCCTAGTATATAGTAGATATTCAATAAAAGGTAGCCATTATTCTCATTAGTAGTAATTATTATAATTTATGTAACTTGCTAGAAAATCTAGTGACTCACAGAAAGTTGCCGAAGTGTACTTTTATGACCATGATATTCATTTAAGAGTCATTAAATATTTTTCATAGTAGGTTCTTTAATAAAATGCATGTGGACAGAGAGTACACCATTAGAAAGGCATGTTAATTGGTGGCCTCTGTGTAAGGAGAAATGTGATTCACACCTGAGACACTATCTACAACTCATAACAGTAATGGTGAAAATGTCTAAGCAAATTTTCTACTGCACTAATTTCTCAGTACTTTTTTTCCTTCACTTTTGTTTGTCTTTTCTGACATTCTGCTTAGAAGTGAATGTTAAACTTTACACTATTCTTTTAAAAGAAAAGTATGCAGTAGCTAACTTTCAACTGTTTATCACCTATATGTTCTTATCCCTTAAGGCTTCTCTTACATATTGCATATTTCTCTGTTTGCATTGTTATCCAGAAAACATAGTACTATATTAAGATTTTACCGCCCCAATTAATAATTGTTGAAAAAAATTATTTTTGAATAGGTCTGGCAAAAAATTTGACAGGGAGAGTTTTTTTTTTCTTTAAAATCATGGTAATTATTAAACACAAACTTGGTTATAACACTTACAGGCAGTTACTTATTGAAATTAAACTTAATATGTGAACTTGTACCAAATCCCCTTGGACATTCTCGACTGTTGTGTAAAACAAAATTATTTTTCTCTTCATGAGTCTTCTAAAAGTCTGGGAGTCCACTGTGTAATCATGTTGAATGTGGCCTCTTGAGGAAATGGCACACACATAAACACACACATCACATACCACAGTTAACACAGTTATGGAGTCTGAGAAAATTAGCTAAACTTGTAGAACATGAGACTGACAAGTTCATTAAAAAGGAAAGAAAATTAATCTTCACATACTAGGATTTTAAAATTAATTCGAAGAGATATTTTTTATTTATTTATTTTTTTAAAAGATTTTATTTATTTATTTATTTGACAGGGAGACACACAGTGAGAGAGGGAACACAAGTAGGGGGAATAGGAGAAGGAGAAACAGGCCTCCCACCGAGCAGGGAGCCAATGTGGGGCTCAACCCCAGGATCCTAGGATCATGACCTGAGCTAAAGGCAGACACTTAATGACTGAGCCACCCAGGCACTCCTAAAGAGATATTTTTTAAATGCTCGTCAGTGACCATAGAATAGTTAATCTATATGAGAGATGATAAATTTTTTAAAATGATGACAATAAAATGTATGAAAAATACTTATCTGCAATTTTTGTCAGAAAAATTTTATTATTTTTTTTTTGTCAGAGAAATTTTAAAAGTAACGTACCATTTGTACCTAGAAGATTGGCAAAAACTATAGAAAATTAATATGAATTTAGGTAAGTCTGTAGAAATGAATACTTTTATACTTTTGCAGCTTTACTAAGACATATTGATATAACATAAATTGCACATTACTCAAAATGTACAATTTGATGAGTTTTAATAAACTGTTACACTTGTAAAGCCCTTATCATATCAAAATAATAGACATATCCATCATCCCAGGAGTTTTCTTTTGCCCTTTTGTAATTGATCCTTCTCTTCTCTCCTGTCTTCCTAGGCAATTGGTGATTTACTTTCTGTCATTGTAAATTAGGTAACATTTGGTGAAATTTTATTTAAAGATTGTTATAGAGTATATAGTCACTTATTGTCTCATTTATATCACTCAATATAATTATTTTAAGATTCACCCATGTTATGTGTATCAGTAGTTTATTCCTTTTATTGCTGAGTAGTATTTCGCTGTATGGCTATTTCACAATTTGTTTTCATTTCATCGTGGACCTTTGACTGGTTTTGTTTTTGTTTTTTTTTAGCTTGGCTACATAAAGCTGTTCTGAGTATTAGTGTACAAATCTTTATATTGACATATGTTTTAATTTCTTGGATAAATACATCATAGTGGAACAGATAGGTAATAATGTAACATTATAACTCCTCCCCCCAGTTTTATTAAGACATGATTGATATGCATTGCTGTATATGTTTAAGGTTTACAATGTGATAATTTGATATCCATATGTTGTGAAATGATTATCACAATAGGTTCAGATAACATTCATCATCTCTATAGATACCATATAAAGAAAACAAAGAGAAAAGAAAAAAAAAACCTGCTTGTGATGAGAAGTCTTAGGATTTACTCTTTTTTTAGTTTAAAGGTTTTATTTATTTGAGAGAGAAAGAGATAGGGAGAGAAAGCACAAGCAAGGTGAAGGGAGAGGGAGAAGCAGGCTCCCCCTTGAACAAGGACCTCAAAGCGGAGCTTGATCCCAGGACCCCAGGATCATGACCTGAGCCAAAGGCAGATTCTTGACCTACTGAGCCACCCAGGTACTCAAGGACTTACTCTTTTTTTTAAATTTTTTAATTAAAAAAATTTTTATTAACATATAAGGTGTTATTTGCCTTATATGTTATGCCTTATATACAGGTCTGTGAATCATCAGGCTTACACATTTCACAGCATTCGCCATAGCACATATCCTCCTCAATGTCCATAACCCAGCCACGCTATCCCTACTCCCCCACCTCCCAGCAACCCTTTGTTTTGTGAGATTAAGAGTCTCTTATGGTTTGTCTCCCTCCCAATACCCAGGATTTATTCTTTTAACAACTTTCCTATATATCTTATTGCAGTGTTAGCTACAGTCATGATGTTGTACATTATATCTCTAGTACTTATAACTGGAAATTTATACCTTTGATCATTGCTCTAATTCTCCTCGCCCCCATCCTCAGCCTCTGGTAACCATGTGTTTGATCTCTTTTTCTATGGGTTTGACTTTTATTCATTCGTTCATTCATTCATTCATTCATTTTTAGATTAGACATTTAAGTGATATCATACAGTACTTATCTTCTCCATCTGACTTTTTTCATTTAGCATAACACTTTCACAAATGATAGGATTTCCTCATTTTGTATGGCTGAATAATATGTGGGGTGTGTGTGTGTGTGTGTGTGTGTTTATACCACAACTTCTTTATCCATTCATCCATCAGTGGCACTTAGTTTCCAAATCTTAGCTATTATAAATAATAGTGCTATGAACATGGAGGTGCAGATATCTTTTCGAGTTATTGTTTTCTTTGGGTATGTTTCCAGAAATGGAATTGCTGGATCATATTGTAGTTCTCCTTTTAATTTTTTGAGGATACTTCATACTGTTTTCTATAGTGGTTATACCAATTTCTAATCCTTGCCAGCAGTGCACAAAAGGGCACCCATATCCATGCTCACATTTGTTATCTGTCATCTTTTTAGTGATGGCCATTCCAACAGTAGTGAGATAATATCCTGATATGGTTTTAGTCTGTGTTTTGCTAATGACTAGTGATGTTGAGTGTTTTTTCTTATGTGCTTGTTGGCTTTTTGTGTGTGTGGTTTTTTTGTTTTGTTTTTGTTTTTTTTAGAATAAGGTCAATTCAGGTCTTTTGCCCCCTTTTTAGTTTGTGTGTGTGTGTGTGGTGTGCGTGTGTGTTTGCCATTGAGTTGTATGAGATCTTTATATATTTCACACATTAACGCCTTATTAGCTATGTGGTTTGCAAATATCTTTTCATTCTATAGGTTGTCTTTGCACTTTATTGATGATGTCTTTTTCTGTACAAGAGCTTTTTAGTTTGATGTTATACCACTTGTTTTGTTGTTGTTGTTATTTTGTTTTTTTTTTTTGTTGCTTGTACTTCAGGTGTCTATTAAAAAAAAATAATTTCCAAGACCCATGTCAAGGAGCTTTATCCCTATGTTTTCTAGGAGTTTCATGGTTTCAGATTTACATTTAAATCTTTAATCCATTTTGAGTTAATTTTTATGAGTGGTATAAGATAGGGGTCCAGTTTCATTCTTTTACATGTGAATATTCAGTTATCCCAACACCATTTACTGAAGGGACTGTCTTTTCTCCATTGAGAGCTCTTGGCTCCCTTGTAAAATATTAGTTGGCCATATATGCTTGGATTTATTTTGGGCTTCTCAATCCTATTCCTTTGGTCTGTGTGTCTGTTTTGAATACTATAGCTTTATAGTATAGCTTGAGATGAGGGAGTATGATGCCTTCTCCTTTGTTCTTTCTCAGAATTTCTTTGGCTATTCAGGGCCTTTCATGGTTCATATACATTTTAGGAGTGGTTTTTCTACTTCTGTAAAAAGGCCATTAGAATCTTGATAGGAGGGCGCCTGGGTGGCTTAGTTGGTTAAGCGACTGCCTTCGGCTCTGGTCATGATCCAGAGTCCTGGGACTGAGTCCCGCATCAGGCTCCAAGCTCCATGGGGAGTCTGTTTCTCCCTCTGACCTCCCCTATCATGCTCTCTCACTCTGTCTCTCTCTTTCTCAAATAAATAAAATCTTTAAAAAAAAAAAAGAATCTTGATAGGAATTGCATTGAATCAGTAGATAGCTTTTGATAATATTGGCATTTTAACAATATTAGGTCTTCCAATCTATGAACACAGGATAACTTTCCATTTATTTGTGTCTTCTTCAATTTCTTTTTATCAGTGTTTTACAGTTTTCAGACTAGAGATCTTTCACTTGCCTGGTTAAATTTATTCCCAAGTATTTTATTGTTTTTGATGCTATTATAAATGACACCGTTTCTTTATTTATTTTTCAGAAAATTCATTGTTAGTGTATAGAAATACTGTTGATTTTTGTATGTTAATTTTGTATCTTGCAACTTTATTGAATTTATTGATTAGATCTTAATAATTATTTGGCTGA
Organism: Meles meles; assembly: GCF_922984935.1. NCBI lineage: Eukaryota > Metazoa > Chordata > Mammalia > Carnivora > Mustelidae > Meles > Meles meles. Next base: position 84,193,428 of record NC_060071.1, on the reverse strand, counting down.
CTTTTTAGGATTTTCTATGAATAAAATCATGTCATCTGCAAGTGGAGACAATTTTACTTTTTCCTTTCCAATTCTGATGCATGATGCATTTTTTTAGTCTAATTGCTCTAGCTAGGACTTTCAGTACTATGTTGAGGTCGGAGTACTGAGAGGGGGCACCTTTGTCTTGTTCCTGATCTTAGAAGAAAAACTTTCAGTTCTTTACCATTGAGTATAATATTAACTATGGTCTTGTCATATCTGATCCTTGTTATGTTGATATATGTTTTTCCTATTCCTAATTTGTTAAGAGTTTTTATCATGAGTGGATGTTGAATTTTATCAGATAATCATATTATTATCTTTTATTCTATTAATGGGATGTATCACATTGATTGATCTGTGTATGTTGAGCCATTATTGCATCCCAGGAATAAATCCCACTTGATCATAGCAAATGATTCTTTTAATGTGCTGCTGAATTTGATTTGGTAATATGTTATTGAAAATTTTTCCATCATTTTTATCAGGGACATTGGTCTGTAGTTTTCTTTTCTAGTTGTGACCTTTTCTAGCTTCATAAAATGCCGCCTCATAAAATGAATTTTGGAGTGTTTCTTCCTCTTTGATTTTTTGGGAGCGTGTCTAAATTTATCAGTGAAGACATCTAGTCCTGGGCTTTTCTTCATTGGGAGATTTCTGGTTACTGTTTAAACCTTTTTTCTAGTAATTGATCTACTCAAATATTCTGTTTCTTCCTGATTCCATCTAAGTAAGTTGTATGTTTTAAATAATTTTTCTGTGTCTTATAGCTTGTCTAGTTTATGGGCATATAGCTGTTCATAGGTGTCTCTTATGATCCTTTGTTCTTCTGTGGTATCAGTTTTAATGTCTCATTTTTCATTTATAATTTTGTTTATTTGGGTCTTCTCTCTTTTTTCCTTAGTTAGTCTAGCTAAGGATTTGTCAATTTTATCTTTTCAAAGAACCAGCTCTTAATTTGGTTTATTTTTTCTATTGCTTTTCAGTTCTCTATTTCATTTATTTTTGCTCTAATGTGGAAATCTTATTTTCTATCTTCTGTCAACCTTGAACTTGTCTTGTTCTTGTTTTAGTTTCTTAACACGTAGAGTTAGATTGCTGTTTATTTGGAGTCTTTCATCTTTCCTTTTTTGAAAAAAAATACATTTCATGTGTGTAGCTTTATAATTCAACATCTGTATACATACACTATAAAATGATTACCACCACAAGTCTAGTTACTATCTATCACCATACAGTTGATCCCTTCATCCATTTTTCCCACTTCCCAAACCTCTTCCCTTGTGGTAACCCCTAGTCTGTACCTATGAGTTTTTTAGTTTTCATTTTTATTCATTTGTTCTGCTTTTTAATGCCACATATGAGTGAAATCCTATGGTATTTGTCTTTCTCTCTGACATACTTTGCTTAGCATAATACCCTTAAGGCTCATCCATAATGTCACAAATGAAAGAGTTCCTATTTTCATGGCAGACTAATATTCCATTGTATAAATATAACATATTTTCTTTATCCATTCATTTCAGAAGACACGTAGACCATAGCTTGATCATTGTAAATAATGCTGCAATGAACAAATATATATATGCAAAGTGCATATATCTTTTCAAATTAGTGTTTTCATATTCTTTGGATAAATACCCAGAAATAGAATAGCTGTGTCATAGGGTAGTTCTATTGTTAATCTTTTTGAGGAATTACTGTACTGTTCTCCATAGTGGCTGCACCAGGTTACAATCCCACCAACAGTGTACAGTATACACCAACACTTGTTATTGTTTATCTTTTTTATGATAGCCATTCTAACAAGTATTAGGTGATATCTTGTGGTTTTGATTTGCATTTCCCTAATCATTAGTGATGTTGAGCATCACAAATGTGCTTGTTGGTCATATATGTGTCTTCTTTGGAGAAATGTATATTTAAATTCTTTGTCCATTTTTTAATCATGTTGTTTGGATTTTTTTTGTTGTTGTTGAGTTGTATGAGTTCTTTATATGTTTTGGATATATATGGTTTGCAAATATCTTCTCGATTCAGTAGATTGCCTTTTGTTTTGCTAGTGTTTCCATTGCCTTGCAGAAGCTTTTTAGTTTAAAATAGTCTCTATTGTTTATTTTGCTTTTGTTCCCTTGCCTTTTGAGTTATAGCCACAAAGACATTGCTAAGACTAATGTTGAAGAGCTGACTGCCTATGTTTTCCTTTTAGAATTTTATGGTTTCAGGTCCTACATTCAAAACTTTTATCTATTTGAGTTAATTTTTGTGTATTATGTAAGATGGTAATCTAGTTTCTTTCTTTTGCATGTAGCTGTCGTTTTCCCAACATCATTTATTGAGACTACCTTTTCTTCATTTTATATTTTTGGCTCCTTTGTTATAAGTTAATTGTCCAAATATGTGTGGATTTATTTCTGGGCTTTCACTTCTTTTTCATTGATCTGTGTGTTTGATTCTTTTACCAATACTTTAGTGTTTTGATTATTATAGCTGTGTAGGATAGTTTGAAATTGGAGCATGACACCTCCAGCTTTATTCTTCATTCTTAAGATTGCTTTGGCTTTTCAGGATCTTTTCTGGCTCCTTACAAATTTTCAAATTTTTTGTTCTTGTTCTGCGAAGTATGCCATTGGAATTTTGATAGGTGTTGCATTGAATCTGTTCATTGCTTAGGTAGTATGGACATTTTAACAATTTTGATCCTTCCAATCCATGAGCATGGAATATATTTCCATTTATTTTGTATTTTCTTCAGTTTCTTTCATCAGTGTCTTATAATTTTCAGTGTACAGGTCTTTCTGATTATTGGTTAAATTTATTTATAGGTATAATTTTATTTATTCTTTTGATGTAATTGTAAATGGCATTATTTTCTTAATTGCTCTTTCTAATACTTCATTGTTAGTGTATAACAATGCCACAGATTTCTGTATATTAATTTTGTATCCTGAAAATTAATTTATTAGTTCTAATAGTTTTTTGGTGGAGTCTTTATGGTTTTCTGCATATAGTTTCATGTCATTATAAATAGTGATAGTTTTACTTCTCTGTTGTCAATTTGGATGGCTTTTATTTCTTTTTCTTGCCTAATTACTGTGGCTAGGACTTCCAATAATATATTGAATGAAAGTGGTGAGAGTGGGAATCCTTGTCTTGTTCCTGATCTTAGAAGAAAAGCTTTCAACTTTTCACCATTGAGTATGATGTTAGCTGTTGGATTGTCATACATGGTTGAGATATATTTCCTTTATACCCTTTTTGTTGAGAGTTTTGATTACAAATGTTTGAATTTTGTTAACTTTTTTTTTGCATCTGTTGAAATGATTTTTATCCTTCCTTTTGTTTATGTAGTGTTTTACATTGACTGATTTGTGGATGTTGAATCATCCTTATCCTCTCCCTGAAATAAATCTCCCTGAAATAAATGATCATGGTATATGAGTGTACTTGCTAATATTTTGGTGAGGATTTTTGCATGTTCATTAGGGGTACTGGTCTGTAATTTTCTCTCTTTTTTGTGTGTTTTTCTCTGGTTTTATTATCAGGGTAATTCTGGCCATATAAAAATGAGTTTAGAAGCACACTCTCTTCAATTTTTTGGAGGAGTTTGAGAAGGATAGGTATTAAATCTCTGAATATTGGCAGAATTCACCCATATAGTCATCTGGTCTTGGACTATTGTGTTTTGGGAGATTTTTCATTACTGATTCAATCTCCTTACTAGTAATCAGTCTATTCAGATTTTTTATTTCATCATGATCCAGTCTTGGAAGGTTAAGTGTTTTTAGGAACTTACTCATTTCTTCGAAGTTTTTTAATTTATTGGCATATAATTGTTCATAGTAATGTCTTGTGATCCTTCATATATATGTGGTATCAATTGTAACTTATCTTCTTCATTTCTGATTTTATTTATTTGAGTGCTCTTTTTTTCTTGGTGAGTCTGAGGTTTGTTTGTTTTTTTTTTTACTTTTTTTTTTTAATTTCTTTTCAGTGTTCCAGAATTGTTTATGCACTACAGCCAGTGCTCCATGCAATATGTGCCCTCCATAATACCCACCACCAGTCCCATACAACCTACCACCCACCACCCCTCCAAAACCCTCAGATTGTTTTTCAGAGTCCATAGTCTCTCATGGTTCATCTCCCCCTCCAGTTTCCCCCATCTTCCCTCTCCTCTCCATCTCCCCATGTCCTCCGTGTTATTTCTTATGCTTCACAAATAAGTGAAACCATATGATACTTGACTCTCTCTGCTTGACTTATTTTACTCAGCATAATCTCTTCCAGTCCCATCCATGTTGATACAAAAGTTGAGTATTCATCCTTTCTGATGGAGGCATAATACTCCATAGTATATATGGACCATATCTTCTTGATCCATTCATCCATTGAAGGGCATCTTGGTTCTTTCCACAGTTTGGTGACCGTGGCCATTGCTGCTATGAACATTGGGGTACAGATGGCCCTTCTTTTCACTACATCTGTATCTTTGGGGAAAATACCCAGTAGTGCAATTGCAGGGTCATAGAGAAGCTCTATTTTTAGTTTCTTAAGGAATCTCCAGCCTGATTTCCAAGTGACAACACTTGCATTCCCACCAACAGTGTAAGAGGATTCCCCTTCTCCACATCCTCTCCAACACACGTTGTTTACTGTTTTGTTAATTTTGGCCATTCTGACTGGTGTCAGGTGATATCTCAATGTGGTTTTGATTTGAATCCCCCTGATGGCTAGTGATGATGAACATTTTTTCATATGTCTGTTAGCCATTTGAATGTCTTCACTGGAGAAGTGTCTGTTCATGTCCTCTGCCCATTTTTTGACATGATTATCTGTTTTGTATGTGTTGAGTTTTGAGAAGTTCTTTATAGATCCTGGGTATCAGCCTTTTGTCTGTATTGTCATTTGCTAATATCTTCTCCCATTCTGTGGGTTGCCTCTTTGTTTTGTTGACTGTTTCCTTTGCTGTGCAGAAGCTTTTCATCTTGATGAAAAATTCATTTTCGCTTTTGTTTCCTTTGCCTTTGGAGACATATCTTGAGAGAAGTGGCTGTGGCTGATATCGAAGAGGTTACTGCCTATGTTCTCCTCTAGGATTCTGATGGATTCCTGCCTCATGTTGAGGTCTTTTATCCATTTCGAGTTTATCTTTGTGTATGGTGTAAGAGAATCGTCGAGTTTCATTCTTCTACACATAGCTGTCCAATTTTCCCAGCACCATTTATTGAAGAGACTGTCTTTTCTCCACTGTATATTTTTTCCTGCTTTGTTGAAGATTATTTGACCATAGAGTTGAGGGTCCATATCTGGGCTCTCTACTCTGTTCCACTGGTCTTTGTGTCTGTTTTTATGCCAGTACCATGCTGTCTTGGTGATCACAGCTTTGTAGTAAAGCTTGAAATCAGGCAACGTGATGCCCCCCATTTTGTTTTTCTTTTTCAACATTTCCTTAGCAATTGGGGTCTCTCCTGATTCCATACAAATTTTAGAAGTGTTTGCTCCAGGTCTTTGAAAAATGCTGGTAGAATTTTGATTGGACTAGCACTGAAAGTATAGATTGCTCTCGGCAGTATAGACATTTTAACAATGTTTATTTTTCTGATCCATGAGCATGGAATTGTCTTCCGTCTTTTTGTGTCTTCTTCAATTTCTCTCATGAGTGTTCTGTAGTTCCTCGAGTACAGATCCTTTACCCATTTGGTTAGGTTTATTCTCAGATATCTTATGGTTCTTGGTGCTATAGTATATTTCCCTTTCTGTATTTTCATTGTTAGTGTATAAGAAAGAAACTGATTTCTGTACATTGACTTTGTATCCTGCCACATTACTGAATTGCTGAATGAGTTCTAGTAGCTTGGGGGTGGAGTCTTTTGGGTTTTCCATATAATGTGTCATGACATCTGTGAAGAGAGACAGTTTGACTTCTTCATTGCCAATTTGAATACCTTTTATTTCTTTTTTGTTGTCTGATTGCTGTTGGTAGGACTTCTAATACTATGTTGAAACAAGAGTGGTGAGAGTAGGCATCCTTGTTGTGTTCTTGATCTCAAAGGGAAGGCTGTCAGCTTTTACCCATTGAGGATGATATTTGCTGTGGGTTTTTCATAGATTTTATGAAGTTCAGGAATGTTCCCTCTATCCGTATACTTTGAAATGTTTCAATCGGGAATGGCTGCTGGATTTTGTCAAATGGTTTTTCTGCATAAATTGAGAGGATCATGTGGTTATTCTCTCTTCTCTTATTGATTTGTTCTATCACATTGATTTGTGAATGTTGAACCATGCTTGCATCTCATGGATAAATTCAACCTGGTCATGGTGGATAATCTTTTTTTTTTTAAGGATTATTTATTTATTTATTTGACAGAGAGAGATCACAAGTAGATAGAGAGGCAGGCAGAGAGAGAGAGAGAGAGGGAAGCAGGCTCCCTGCTGAGCAGAGAGCCCGATGCGGGACTCGATCCCAGGACCCCGAGATCATGACCTGAGCCGAAGGCAGCAGCTTAACCCACTGAGCCACCCAGGCGCCCCAATCTTTTTTTTTTTTTTAAGATTTTATTTATTTGACAGAGAGAGGTCACAAGTAGGCAGAGAGGCAGGCAGAGAGAGAGAGAGAGGAGGAAGCAGGCTCCCTTTCGAGCAGAGAGCCCGATGTGGGACTCGATCCCAGGAACCTGAGATCATGACCTGAGCTGAAGGCAGAGGCTTAACCCACTGAGCCACCCAGGTGCCCCTGGATAATCTTTTTAATGTAGTGTTGGATCCTATTAGCTAGGATCTTGTTGAGAATCTTAGCATCCATATTCATCAGGGATATTGGTCTGAAATTCTCCTTTTTGGTGGAGTCTTTGCCAGACACCAGTGGACAGCTAGGGTAACTGAGACAGATGATAGAATTAGTGATCTAGAGAACAAACTGATAGAGAAAATGGATCAGGAGGAAGCCTGGAACAAACAGCTTAGAAGCCATGAAAACAGAATTAGGGAAATCAATGACACCATGAAATGTTCCAAGGTCAGAATTATTGCAGTCCCTGAGGGGGAGGAGAAAGAAAGAAGACTAGAGGATATAGTTGAACAAATTCTCCATGAAAATTTTCCCAATCTGGTGAATGGAACCAGAGTTCATGTCCTAGAGTCAGAAAAGTCTCCCCCCAAGATCATAGAATCTAGAAATACCTCAAGACACCTGATTGTGAAAATGATGAATCATAATTTTAGACAGGAGCTCTTGAAAGCAGCTAGGGGAAAGAGATTCCTTATGTACAGTGGAAAGCCCATCAGAATAAAGTCAAACCTGTCCACAGAAACCTGGCAAGCCAAAAAGGGCTGGCAACATGTATTCAGGGCACTAAATGAGAAGAACATGAAGCCAAGAATACTTTATCCAGCAAGACTGACATTCAAAATGGATGGAGATATAAAGAGTTTCCAAGACCGGCAAGGTTTATAAAAGAGTATGTGACCACCAAGCCGGCACTACAAGAAATCTTAAGATGGGTTCTATAAAAGAGGAAAGAACTCAAGAATATCATTGAACAGAAATTTATGGAGACAATCTATAGAAACAAAGAATTCACAGGTAACACGATGTCAATAAAAACATATCTCTCAACAATCACTCTCAACATGAGTGGCCTAAATGCACCCATTAAATGGCACAGGGTTGCAGATTGGATAAAACGACAGGACCCATCCATATGTTGTCTACAAGAGACCCATTTTGAGCCTAGGGATATGTACTAACTGAAGGTTTGTTAATTTTGTTCATTTTTTCAAAGAAACAGCTCTTAGTTTCATTGGTCTTTTCTTACTGTCTTTTTAGTCTCTATTTTATTTATCTCTGCTCTAATCTTCAAAATTTCCTTCATTTTAGTAACTAGCTGTGTATGTGTTTTTTTCTAGTTCTTTTGTATGTATAAGCTAAATTCCCTATTTGAGATTTTTCTTGTTTTATTTTTGTTTGTTTGTTTGTGGGTTTTTGTTTTGTTTTGTTTTGCTTTGAGATAGGCCTGTATGAACTTTTCTCTTAAGCCTGCTTTTGCTCCATTTTAGATTTTGGTATGTTGTATTTTTGTTTTCATTTGTCTCAAGGTATTTTTTAATTTATTCTTTGATTTTTTTTCAACCCATTAGTTGGTTAGTAGGATGTTGTTTAATCTCCATGTTTTTGTGATTTTTCCAGTTTTCTTCTTAAAATGGATTTTTAGTTATAATTGTGGTCAGAAAAGATGTTTGATCTGATTTCAGTCTTTTCAATCTTGGAGACTTGTTATGTGGCCTAAAAGTAATCTATTATGCATAATGTTTCATGCACACTTGCAGAAGAATGTGTATTCTGTTGCTTTTGAGTGGAATGTTCTGTATATGTCTATTAAGTCCATCTGATGTAATGTGTCATGTAACGCTGATGTTCCCTTATTGATTTTCTGTCTATACCTATCCAATGATGTGAGTGGGGTGTTAAAGTCCCTTACTATTACTGTATTGCTGTCAATTTCTCCCTTTAAGTCTATTAATAGTTGCTTCATATGTTTTGATGCTCCTATACTGGATACATAAATATTTACAAATGTTATATCCTCTTATTGGATTGACAACTTTATCATTATTTAATGCCTTTCTTTATATTCTTTAATTTAAAGTCTATGTTGTCTGATATGAGAGTAGCTCCCTGGATTTCCTTTTGTTTCCATTTGCACGAAAAACCTTTTCCATCCCTTCACTTTCAGTCTGTGTGTGTCCTTATATCTGAAGTGAGTCTCTTATAGGCAGTATATAGATGTACCTCGTATTTCTTATCTATTCAGCCACTGGATGCCTTTTGATTAGCAGACTTGAGCTGTTTACATTTTAAACTAGTTATTGATAGGTATGTACTTATTGCCATTTTATTAATTGTTTCCTGGCTGTTTTTGTAGTTCCTTTCTTCTTCTCTTGTTTTTTTCCCTTGTAATTTGATGTTTTATACATATATATATTTATTTTTTAAATGATAGCAACTTAACATTTGAACTCATTCTAAAACTCTTCAGTTTTTACTCCCCTCCATGATGTTTTGTTTTTGATGTCACATTTTACATCTTTTTATTTTCTTTTTTCCTTAACTAATTATTGTATAGATAATTTTATTACTTTTGTCTTTTAACCTTCATACTTGCTTTATAAATGATTGATCTATTACCTTTACAATATATTTACCTGTAGTAGTGAGATTTTTACTTTCGTATGTTTTCTTATTACTAATTATGCCTTTTCTTTTCAGCTTGACAAAGTCCCTTTATCATTTCTTATAAAGCTTCTTTAGTATAGATGAACTTCTCTAGCTTTCGCTTGTCTGGAAAACTCTATCTCTCCTTCAATTCTGAATAATAACCTTGCTGGACAGACTATTCTTGGTTGGAAGTTTCTTCCTTTTAACACTTTGAATATATCATGTTACTCCCTTCTAATCTGCAAGTTTTAAAAATCTGCTGATATTCTTATGGGGGCTTCCTTATACGTTGCAAGTTTTTTTTTTTCTTATTGATTTTGATATTTTCTCATTATCTTTAACATTTGGCATTTTAATTATATTGTCTTGCTGGATTTCTCTGGGCTCATTTTATTTGGAATTCTCTGGGCTAGTTGGACCTGAATATCTGTTTCCCTCCCCAGATTATGGAAACTTTCAGCCATTATTTCTTTAAATAAGTTTTCTGCCCCTTTCTCTCTCTCCTCTCCTTCTGGGACCCCCAAATTGCAAATATGTTTCCTCTTGATGTTGTCCTATGAGTCCTTTAATCTATCTTCACTTTTTAAAAGTTCTTTTTTTTTTTCTTCCTTGTTGCTGCTCTGTTTGGGTGAATTCTACTGCCCTGTCGTCTAGGTCACTGATCCATTTTTCTGCTTCATCCAGTTTGCTGTTGAACCCCTCTAGTGTATTTTTCAGTTTAGCTATTGTATTCTTTTTAGCTTATTCTTTAAACTGGCCGCTATAGAACACCTAACAACTTTTAGTGTGCTTTTATAATTGCGTACTTCATTCTACTCTTGGAATTTAGAAAAGGAAGATTCTAACTGTGTTATTCTCTGCCTAGTAAAATATCTGAAAGAAGAGAACAGGGTGCTGGTATATTCTGCATTGACTTTTGTTCTCTTAATCAGTAAATATTTGAAAGCTAACATTTATTATGTGATTAATATGTGCTAAACATCATGGTTAAGTGCTTTATGTAAATTACTTCAACTAAAATCTAAAGGTATTCTATAAAGTCTGTTGTATTTTATAGGGCTGCTGTATAAAATTACCAGAGACTGAGTGGCTTAAAACAACAGGATTTTAATCTCTTGGTTCAGGACAGAAATACAAATCAAGATGTTGGCAGAGTTTGATCCTTTTGGGGGCTCAAAGGAATGATCTATATCGTGCCTGTCTCTTAGCTTGTGATGGTTGCCAGCAGTTTTTGATGTTCTTTGACTTGACACTTCGTAATTCCAATCTCTGCTTCTGTCATCACATGGTCATCTTTCCTCTCTGTCTGTGTCTTCACATGGTACTCTCCACTTCTTATAAGAACACTAAGTCATTTGGGTTAAGGGTCCACCCTACTTCATTATGACCTCATCTGAATTAACATCTATAGTAGCCCTATTTCCAAATAAGTTCACATTCTGAGATTTGGGGGAGAAAATGAATCTTTGGAGGATATTATTCAACCCAGTATATAAGTACTATTATTCTGCTCTGAACAGATGAGGAAACAAATACAGAAATAATTTATTTAGGGTTACATGTGTTGTGGAGAGTTAGGATTCAAATTCAGAACTGCCCACTCTCTTTAACACTAAGATGAGAGATATGAGAAACCTTTCCATCTTTTAGGAAACTTACAGTCCAACCAGGGAGCTAAGACATAAAAATTTAAATAATAGCAAAAAGGGAAAAAACTTCAAAGAAGTTATAGAAGTTAAGCTACCAAATATCCTACTAATTATCTTTCCAAACAAAATAATACCCAGGTATAACGTAATCTCATTTTTCCTTTCCTTTAAAGAAAATGACGTAGGGAGAAATATAAATAAGGAAAGTACAAACATGATTACTCCACCTATACATGTCATTATTTTAATATAAGTAAAAATCAAAGCCCTCTGCTAAATTTTCTGCCTCTTACAATTCGTTGTACTCTCTCCTTATACATAATCTGCATCTTGAATTCATCTGTGCCAAGGCCAAAGTTTTGGCCCCCAAATCTTCCCTTTTCTTCAAATCAAACTAGGTATTATTTATAAATAACTTTTCTGTGTCTCTATAAACCTGCTGTAGTATTTTGGGGATCGTGGAAGGAGTTGGGTATGGTAAAGTCATAGAGTACTACTAGTAACCACCTTTTGGGAGCTGAAAATGACAGGGATAGTCATTATTTATGTTTCTAGGTCTTAGGCTTAAAGAAGAACAAACATTATGTAGGTCAAGCTGGGGCTAAGTTAGACCAGACCAGTCTGGAGCTTGCAGGATTGGAGGAATCATGATATTAATAGTACTGGGATACTGAGACACAATGGCTGACTAAAAAGGACTTGCTGATGATTCTCTTGGTATCATTAAATTTTCTCAAACATCTGATTTATATCAGTGACAAAACTTGGGACAGTAATAAGCTAAGTTTTTCCTGTTATATAGTGTATGTGGAGGGAATGCAGAGAAAGGCCCAGGGATTAAATGGCTCAGCTCATGTTACATGGATACTGTTGGGACTTCAATGCCTATTTTTTAAATCACTGCCTTGCACATTCTCCCAGGGGAAGTGGTATTAACTGTAAATAATATTTATATAGCTCTTTGGGAAAGAGAAATAACATTAATCACCTAAAATGTGTGAGACATCCTTATGTGTTTAACATAGGCTATCTCATTTAATTCTTACCACATTTTTCTTTGTTCCTCAAAATAATGCTATTGGGAGTACAAATGCTATTTGTACTACAGATAGGAAGAATGAGACTTTGAGAAGCTAAGGGCTTCTGTAAAGCACTAAGCTAAGAAGCTCCATGAGGAAAGGGACCAGTGAGGTTTTGTTGATTGTTTGCTGTGTGTCTTTGTTTTTTATCATGGTAAACTCCAACTCAGCACAGTGCATCAGAGGGCTTGTTGGCATCAGCACCAGTATGTGTTCATATTAATTTTATCTTACTTCTTTCTCTGTGTTATTTAGAAAATGTGATGGAGCTTGTCAGTGGCTGTTAAATAGCCGTATGCTCTTTACATTTTCCATTCTTCCTTCCTGTGAAGTTTGCTTCACGCGACTAGTTATAGCCAATGGCTACTGAGAGGAAGGTATACATAGCACTGCTCATCATTTATGACCTGCTGTGCCTCTCCACCTGTCCCTTTTCCTTCCTGTAGTGACCTTGGAAGGCAAGAGCCTCAGATGGTATAGCTAGAAGTTATAGGTGGCTCACATTGCTGAGTCAGCACTTCAAGAGCAGCTATACAGTAGAGCAATAGAACCCACATAAAAAGTGCAAATGTCAAATTTACTGGATTATCTCTGATATTTGGGGCTTGTTGGTTACTGCAGAATAGTCTGTCCTATTCTTGCTATCACAGACAAATATTTTTGTTGATTTTTTTAAAAATACCCTCTTCCTCCTAGGATACTTTCCCTTTCTTTTATATATAGTTTCCTAGAAAAAGAATGGTGTGCTTTTGGGAGGTGGATACTTTGTCTACAAGTGTCCAAGACCAAAACATCTTCTAGTTTAGTTATGTTGGATACACAGTCCAATGCATTAACATTAGTGTTAGGTTTAATAACTTTGTCAAAAACAAAGAATTCCACTATTGAATACCTCTTTAAAATTGCTGTAACCACAGTAATATATGGGTCCATTTGATGAAATTTGATAAGAAACATAATATTTGGGATGAAAGCCTTTTCTTTATTTCTTCATAACTGCTATTCAGTTCAGGCTACAGCAGATAATTCTAATTATGGGGTTATAATCTTGGATTTTTAGCATTTAAAAATGTTAATTTGAACCTAATTACTGAACAGACAACCTAAATGGTGCCACTTTTGTTTTTATTGACTCAAAGTTTACAGAGAAAATTAAATAAGCAGTGCAAACCTATTAGGGAGATTTTCTTTTACTTTTTGCACAGAGAAGTAATAGGTCCAGCAGTTCTGAGACAAAAAATAAGATATTCATTGAGGCTGCCTTCAGTTGCTTGGGCACACAGACCATCTGGCAATGATAGGAGATGGGGGCTCAACGTGCCCTTTGTTAATAAAGTGCTTGCCACTGGGAGGAATAATTCTTCCTTTAATTGTGTACCTATTTGAGAAGAGAGAGCAAATGAAGGGTCTGCCTTCTCAGATGAAAATGATGAATGACCTTGAAGACTCAGCACTAGTCATCCTTGGAAATCTGGATTCTCATCAGCTCTGCTCATTACGAGTCCAGTCTGGGTGTACACAAAGCACCTATTGACTTCAGTGGGAGTTCTAAGGCAAAATCAGTCCTGAGGGAGGTGGTGTTTTTAAATCATGCTTCCTATCTCACTGAAAGGCTAGAAAATGAAGGCAGAAAACACAGATACCTCAATTATGAGTCTTAAAATAAGATTAAGCATACAATGTGGATTTCACATCAATATCAACAATGAACTGCAACCACTACTTGCAAATGGAAGCTTGTGGTGCTTGGTGTCACTCAGTCACTAATACTGTGAAGAGGAGAGAGAAATGTAAAAGAATCTTCCCAGAAACAAATATTTAGTTTATGATTTATCTGACAGTAGTATAACTGAAAGAGAAGTGCTAGAAATAATGGAGCCTAGTTTTTATCTATTGGTATTAATTTTTACGATTTAATGATTTTATTTTTTAAACCAATAAATACTGAACCAAACTTATTGTGCTCAGTTCTGTATCTGTTATAGCAGTTATCCAACAGTTTGATAAGCCATTTTATTATTGTTGAAGACATTGATGACGATGATTATGATGACATGAATGTAGGAGAGATAAGACAGAGAGGAGCACTCTTGCATGGGCTCTCCTCTCCAAGATTTCATGCAATATGGATAATGTAGCCTGATGGTTTCAATACCATCCAAATCATCATGGACAATTGCTATATTTGTCAAAAGTCAGATGTCTCAAGATTGTGTCGATCCATCCCACTGAGGAGGCAAGTGGGAGATAACTGGAGAGGGATGAAGGTATTCCTGCCTGACATATTATTATTCATTGTTGATCAAATAATTTGAAATCTTAAGGGTTAAGAGTAAAAAGTCGTATTTAAAAAGTACCAAGTTAATAAAAACTACTAGGTTAATAGTCCTTCCTATCTTATGATCAGAACATACTTTAAATTCTTTACTTTGGTCTCATAAAAATGAATTTTAAAATCCACTTGGACAGAGTCCAAAAACTCAAACTTAAAGTGATATGTTGAGTTAGTAACCCTGTATCACTACTTATCACAGTGCATTAGTAATTTTTTTTTTTTTTAGATTTTATGTATTTATTTGAGGGAGAAGGAGAATGCATGTGTGCAGGCAATGGGGGGAAGAGTGGTGGAGGGAAAGAGAATCTTGAGCAGACTCTGGGCTGAGCATGGAGCTGATGTGAGACTCAACCTGACAAAACTGAGATCATGATCTGAGTAGAAACCAAGAGTTAGATGCTCAACTGACTGAGCCACGCAAGTGCCCCAGTAATATTTAATAAGGAGATTTTAGTGACATACAACCCCACTAGTCTTATTACCATGACAGTTACATTGTAAGTTATCAACAAATACGTTTTAATAGCCTCTCACTGTGTGCCAGTTAAGTACTCTAGAAAAACCTGTTCGCCAGCAGTTTTCTGTTTTATTCCATTTTTTAAAAATCTTAAATCATCTTCCCTCACCTACCCAGAGTGACAGAATTTTTACACGAGTCGTGTGTACCTCCTAGTGCACTGCAGGGTTTTTTTTTATAACAATTAAACAACAACTCTAATTACTATGCATAATTGAAGAGTAATTTTCCACAGTACAGGTGCAGTTACCTGAAATCTATTCTCCTACAAAGTACTTAACTCTTTTCCCCATGGTAGTTTTGTAAGGAAATTAGTTATCTTTTAGTAATCTCTCTCTTTTTTTTTTTCTGTAGGAGAATTGGGCTCTACTTTCTTCAGAACAGAAATGTTCTCATATCGATTTATTCTTATCAGCACAGTTTGCTCAGAGAAAGTTGATTCTATTGAGAAGGGTATGGGCTTTATACAGTTATTAGAACTGACTAACAGTTCAACAGTAATTATTAACCTTTATTTCTCCTGCACAAAAACTATTAGTGCTCTTTAGTAAAGATTTAAGTACTTCAATTTGATATATCATGAAGAAATTAGCTCTGTAAAAATAAGATCCTATCAGTTTTGTACACTTTGTAGCATGACGTCAGGTGTGTTTGTGGTGATGGGGTGGGAGGAGAGGAGGGCAAGACAGGAAATGGAAGGTCTCCATCACAAAGAAAGATTTTCTTTTCTTGACTTTTTGGAAGTCTGATATAAACAAAATAGTATTTTCTTTGGCATACTAATTCATAGACTCCAACTTCATCAGTTTCCTCAACTTTAAAACGTTTATGTATATAGTTCTCTATACATATTTAAAAATATACTTTATTAGAGAATTTGCTCTACCTTCAGTTTAATAATTAGTAATATAGCCTTGAGTTTCAGGTAATATTTAATGTGTTATGGGAACATTACTGAAGAGAAGGAAGAATAAAATTGAAGTGTTGCTTTCCAGGATAAATATGGCAGAAATAGCTGCTTCGTGAGCTGATGACCTCCTCAAATCTAAGCAAATGATGGCTTCATCCTAAGGTACCTCTTATCTTCATGGGTGGGACTGAGAAAATTAAATTGTATTCTGGAATTTCATGACATTCCAGTTTCCTTGCCTCATGGTAACTATGACTTAGTAATTATCCTAAAGTTATTGTTGTTGTTTCTTAAGGAGGTTTAATATGCTTTCTAGGACAGTCTGAAAGTCTGTGTTTCTTGAAAACACAAAATGGCCATGGCCAGAAAATGTTTGGCATTTTATGCTGTAACATGATACATAGCACTTCCCCAACAGCACAAATTTAATGTGCCATAAGTGAGGGTTCTTGAATTCACACACACAAAGGCACACACTCAAGCACACACACATACACACAGAGAGTTATTAACAGTCTTGCAGGACTTTGCAGGGCAGATTCCATGCCTGAGTTTGCTGATTAATTTGTGTAATTCTTTTGCAAGTGTTACACACTAGGCTCCTTGGGTATACATTAATACAGTAGACTTAAAGTCACATATGCACAACAAAACAAATCATAAATAATGAGATACTAAAAACCAACTGTCACTGAGGTAGCAATTATTTGTGTCTCTTTTTCACTTCAGTGACTTTTTCCTTTTACCCTGAGACATGCAAACAGAACAAACAATTAGCGAAATAATTGATGATCAGTACCTTCAAAGTTTGTGGTGACCTGGTTTATGCTTTATAAGCTTAATAATGAGAACACCTCCTATTACTGATTAGTGTACTGCCTGGTGCTATCTGGTGGTGCTCGGGAGGTACATCTGTATCAGACAAAAGGTTTTTATCTGCCCTTTACAGTTAGTTGGTCCCTAATGAACTGAGCTTTTGTCCCTTGCTGTTTTTAGATTCCAATTAAACTTGTTTATAGAATAGACAAATAATTAAAGATGTACTGTTTTCCAAGACTTAATATTGTCTTCCAATGAGGTTGTGTTGAAGTTGGTGGCAATTAACATATATAGTAATGTTTTTAATCATTTATGTATTAAAACGCATGCAAAATGTGCCCATGTTTTCTTAGGCTTCTTTGTGCTTGTCAACCCATTCTCTTAACTTGCTTTGGGTATACTAATTACCCTCTGTCAAACTGGGGTAATTCATCTTTTCCAAGAAAAAAAAATTCAGTTTTCATTTTTATGCTTGAGAAAGTCAAAAAATGGCAATTTATTTGGGAGCTTTCAGAACCAGAAAGGAATAGCTTTAAGGTTATGACAAACTGATTTTATGTTGTGCACAGCAAGAAGTATTAAACAGATAAATAGCATGTCATGTTAGAAGTTTTATGTTAAAGTAGAATTTCCTATCTCTGTTGTTGAAGTTTCTATCAGCTTCCATTCTATATTAGGTCTTTATGCAAAATGCCAGTATAAATTATTTCTTGACCACAAAAACATGGAGAATGAAATAGCAAACCTTTTGGTAGCCATGCCTTCCCCAATGAATGAAAAATTCCCACAATCCGTAGAGACAGTATAATTGTTAGTTCTTCTGTAATCTGTAGAGAAATACTCAAAAGGATAATCTCAAGGTTCCATTTTCAGTTTTTAAACAAACATTTTAAATATGGTCATGCCTTACCAATAAGATAAGCAACTCTTTAAAGTGACTGCCTCTATGATTTCCAGGGAAGGTATGACTTTAGCTAGCATTCCCATATCCCAATCACTATTCTTTCCATATGGCAAGCCCTCAGTAAATTTCTGTTAATGGGTTCATTTCTCCATCTCCATCCATTTGGTTTATCTCTGTTTGAGCGAAATATTAGTGAAAAAGCTATGCCCTGGAATTCTAAGGGGCATGTATGAACAGGGAGACTACTGGGAGTTATTATTTGGATAGGTGAACTTGTTGTTTTCTCTGAAACATCCAGAGCATATCTTGCAAGGATACTGTAATGGAATCCTTTCCAATTTATACAATCTGACACCTTTTGAAACTTATGCTGCATTTGTGGTCATTAACTTATTGGACAACAAGTAAAAATTTAAAAAAAAAATGGTCTTTATTGTCTAAGCCTGAGGGAAAAATGGAAACATAATTCTAGTTGTATTCTAATTCCTTTTCCTCTTTGTTCTGGAACATTATAATAGTCTTGGATATTTTATATGGCTACATTTTAGATGGTTGACAGTTCTTCAGACACTGAAACCTACTACCCACTATGTAATATAAATAGCTTGGATGAAACTTACAATATATATTTCCAGCCATGTTTTGAATCTTTGAGGTTAGTGTTAAGTAGGTATTAATCAGCTCTTTCTGTTCCTTCAGCAAAACATGCTGACAGATGACGGTGGCACATGGAGTGCGTGTAGGCTACTTGCTAGGGATCCCACACACTTTTGCTCCTACAAGATGAGTTGCATGCTTACCAAGAGTTAGTTGTTTTGGTCTCCAAGCCTACATATTTATATTTGTTATATTAACCACACAAAATTAATTATGATCTTAACAATGTTTTATATCCATGAAATATGAGTGCAAAAAAGAGAACTACATTTCTGGGACAACTGAATTGAATTGTTCGCAAAAACATGTTAAAGTTAAGTTACTAAAAAAAGTATAGAATTAGATTTGGGTGAGACAAACAAATACATAAAAATTGATATGGACACCTTGCTCAGATTGTTGTGTAAGTTCTATCAGTTAAAGAAATCCCAACTAGAACTCCTGGAAAATGAATTATGGATGTGGTTTAAGCAAGAAAGATGAAAGGAAATGCCAGTCAGCAGAGAGACCCACACTCAATAGAAAGGTCCACACAGAAATGAAAATTTCTTGTTTCCTCATAAATATATCGGTGGAATAATATGCAGTCATATACTTTAATTTAAAATGCTTGGGACATGTATTCTTTTAACTATCTCCCACATTAACTTCCCTTTTTGGTTAATTTGGTAACTATTAATTCCATTTTCTTTGGTAAAAGAGTGTCTATTGCAGCAGATAGGTGGGATTTTCCTGTAACCAAGAACTTTAAGTAATTCGTTAACTAAACACCTTTGGCTGGGAGCCCACAGCCACACTCATTTTCTTGAATTTTCCTCTATTGTGATGTTAGAGTGAAATAACTCTGGAGTATGAAAAAATGTCATTGTCCCGCTTTAAAGAATGATGGGGAACTAAATTATGGCTAAACCAAATGACTCATTCAGGATCAGATCCTCTATAAAGCGGAGTGGCTAGGTAATCTCCCACTAGTTTGCTCTTCAAAACCTGAATCCTGTTCATTTATTTCTGGAAATATAATTTCTTCAAACACTAGCTGTTCTCATTTGCTGAATAGTAGGCTATCTGGATTTTGGCAGCATGTTTCAGGATTTCTCCCATTTATATGCATATCTAGTGCAGTGTATGTAAGTGAGAACTAGGCCTTGGGTAACTGACACATTAGCATGTGTGAAAATAGCTCAATTAACACAGGTAGAATGTGAGAATGTCCATTAATTCCTCAGGAAACAATGGCTCATAGTGCTAGGACCAATGCAGGGTCTTGCAGATGGTGTCAAACCAACTGTGTTTGCAAAGAAACAATGCAGCATCTGGAGGGCTGGCAAAATCCAACAACTTCAGAGACAGCAAGTCAAATTTGATCAGAGAGACCAACACTTGACCACATGAGTGTCTCAGCTTCCTGGGATGTGTTCCAAAATCCATCCATCTCATCCAGCGTGACAGTCGAAAAAGTCACACTTCACATCTCTGCATCAAGCCATGTCTCTGACTGTCACACAACTCGGCCTGCCTGACAGAATAAATTTATGGCATCTTCCAATGGCTTCCTCACCTTTTTTTAAATACATAACCTTTTCTTCCCCTTAAGTAAAATAATATGCATAAGAGACACACTGAACTACAAATGCGATTTTCTGTGGACAAAGAGATCGAGGATTTTAATAATTTAACTGATTTTAGAAAATGCTTCTTCCCCCACTGGTGTCCCCTAGGGGAAATCAGGGCACTAGACAATATAACTACCTGACCATGTGTGTGGCGTTTAAGAGGAGGGGCTCTTGAGTCTGACTTTCTGAGTGTGAATAGTATTATCTATTAGTAGTTGTGTGTCCTTGGGCAAGACACTCAAGATTCCTGGGCTTCCTTTTATATATTTTTTAATTGAGGGGTGGTAATAAAAATATCTCTGGAGTATCATGAGGCAGGCTCATGATTCATGCAGAATACTTGGCATATGATCTAACATATAATACAAGGCTAATATATGTTACTCATATATTAGTTTTAAGCTTTAGCTATATGTTAAGTGTCATGTCTGAGTCATGATGGAGAGAATAGACTGTGGGGCCTATGGAAAAGGAACTGAGAGGTGGTTTTCCTGCTCTAGTCTAGACTTATAGGAGAGAATAAAAATTGGAAACCCTCTGATGGGTACTATAAATTTTGCCAGGGTAGAATACTTTGATTAAGTGTGCATTTACCTGGAGTTCTCTCTGTGTGATGGGATTCTACTATCAGGAATTAGTGGCAGTGGGTGGCAGTTAGTTGAGGTTTTGGGGATTCAGGACTCTGGCCATGTTACCATCTGTTGTGACTAAGTAATAATGACAATACAGACATACTAATTATGTTTATTTTAGTGCCAGACACTAAGCACTTTTCATAAATTGACTCATTTATTCCTTTCAACTACCTTATAAGATCTTATTCCCATGTTACAGAGGAAGAAACTGAGGCACAGTGGTAGAGTAAGTGTAAAACTAGAATCTGAATACAGGCAGTTTATGTCTGGTGTCTGAGCCATAGGCTATGTTATTAAGAATAGATACATGTCTGTACCTCTGGGGCTAATAATACATTATATGTTAATAAAAAAATGATTGCAAGAATAGTATGTGTTTTCATATAATCTGAACCATCGTATTGCACTGTGCCTTTCAACTCTTTTATCACTTTTAATCCCTCCAAAAGTAAGAATTCCAGGGACTATTAGAAATTGTAAATAATAAATTCTTTAGGAGTAGTTATAGTAATACTATTCACTAATAATAAAAGGGCAGTAATAGCCTTTACCGCAATTCTGTAAGTTTTCCAAGGGAAAACTAATTGGGAGGCATTTTTATTGGGCAATGATTTTGTGTTTAATGAATGGCCCTTTTATTAAATCAGAGCCTAGTCTGTGAATCTGAGTTGGATCAGGAAAACAAAAGCTAGCAAGATATTTTGTTTAGAAATTAGAAATGCCTTCATTATGATGTTGGAGGGTTACATAATTTTTAGAAATTCTGAGAAGATCAAGTTAGGAAATACTTTTTAGGCACTATTTTAAGAAATCCAATGATACAGAATTGTCAGGGAAGCTTAAGCTAAAATTCTGCACTGCATGTATCGCCTCAGTGGCTGATTCTTAGATGTCCTCAAGAAGTCAAAGGCAGGCTATATCTTACACAATCTAAACTTCCTGCCTGCACTTGTCACTTGTCACTAAGGAATGAGCTTCAGTGGGAGTGCTGCTTATAGGGACCAAGGACCATGAGGTCAAGGGCTTATGGGAAATGTTGTTCCCTCCTGTGAGGCAGAGGTGATGCAGTTGGGCGTGTCATCATGCTGCACTCAGTCTCAGTGTGGACTCGAAGCACACAGAGTTACAGCTTCAAGAAGCTGGCTCAGTTATTCTACTTCTTGACAAGATTATGTCAACCATACCAGGACAATTATTTTCAAGACTCATAAGGGAGTCCATTTTCTTCCTGTGACAGCAAAATTGCATAATATAGTGTTCATTTATGATTCAGTAGATATTTACTGGCCACCTTCTTTATTCAGAACACTATACTAGTGACTCCCTCATTACAAAGGTGCAGGCCTCACATAGGGTGTTCAATTAAGACTTTATGAATGAATAACTTAATTGTATGCATAAAGGCATTAAAATATTTTATTGCCTTCTAACACATACTATAATCATTATGTGTCATGAGTAGGACAGATAAATGCTAGAGGAATTTTGAAGAGGAATCAGCCTTTTTTTTACTTTTGTGGCCAAGGAAGACCTTATTAAACTCATGGAATTTGAGCAAGGCCTTAAAGAGAAAATGACCAGGCACTGGCCTAGGTGATTTAATTACATCAGAAATGAAACCTAGCTGTC
The DNA here is from genome assembly GCF_922984935.1 of Meles meles. Classification (NCBI taxonomy): domain Eukaryota; kingdom Metazoa; phylum Chordata; class Mammalia; order Carnivora; family Mustelidae; genus Meles; species Meles meles. The sequence continues at coordinate 84,171,443 of NC_060071.1, read as the reverse complement.
TGGGAGAGTGGGTAATGTTCTGTTTCCATTGTACATGGGTTGTAGCCATGGCTCGGAGAGGCTGTGTCCCAAAGTTCAATTGCCTAACGTCATGGTGGCAGAAATTGTCAGAGGTGGACCTCAAATCCAGTGCCAACTGTGTTTTAATTCTAAATGCAAGCTGAGATCAACAGAGCTTCTAATGTAAGTTTATGTATGTATCAGTATGGGAGGTTGGGCAACCTGAGGGTTTCGAAGGGTCAGGGGTGGGAGGTTGGGGGAACAGGTGGTGGGTAATGGGGAGGGCACGTTTTGCATGGAGCACTGGGTGTTGTGCAAAAAGAATGAATACTGTTACGCTGAAAAAATAAATAAAATGGAAAAAAAAAAGAAAAAAAAAAGTAAAACATAATCTGGTATAATTAAACTTTCTGATAGGTGAAAAAAAAAACTATACAGAAGACCCAAGTTTTATATAGAAAGACATAAACATATATTGAAATAAGTCTATTTAATATAAGCCTGTTTAATATCATCAGAGATCCATTGGTATAATTGTACATTAGGATACTATAAACTCTTTTGCAGTCAACTGTTGTTTGTTGGAGTTAATCACCTTGCTGTTTTATAGTCAATGGCACAACTTAAGGAAAGAATTTTATTCATTCATTTATGAGGCAAGTTAACTTTGTGATTAAGAATAGGAACTCTTGGGGCGCCTGGGTGGCTCAGTGGGTTAAGCCGCTGCCTTCGGCTCAGGTCATGATCTCAGGGTCCTGGGATCGAGTCCCGCATCGGGCTCTCTGCTCAGCAGGGGGCCTGCTTCCCTCTCTCTCTCTGCCTGCCTCTCTGCCTACTTGTGATCTCTTTCTGTCAAGTAAATAAATAAAATCTTTAAAAAAAAAAAAAACTAGAAGGCTCCTTTAAAAAAAAAAAAAAAGAATAGGAACTCTGGAGCTATACTGCCCTGGTTTGAACCCTGTCCCTGTCACTTACTATAGTACATGAGCCTCAACATTTTCATCTGAAAAGTAGGAATAATAATAATAATACTGTATTTATCATCCTTTGCTGTATAACAAATTACCACAAAAGTCAGTCAGGAATCCAGGTATGGCTTAGCTGGGTACCTCTGCTTCAAGGTCTCTCCTAAGGCTTCATTTAGAATGTTAGCAAGGGCTGTGGTCTCATGTGAAGGTTTGACTGGATAATGTTCTACTTCCAAGCTCACACGATTCTTAGCAGTATTCAGCTCTTCATGAACAATCAGACTGAGGGCCTCAGGTTTACTCAGGCTATTGGCCAACGGCTTCTCGAATTTCCCTGCCATGTGAGCCTTTTTGTGATATAGCTCCTGGTATGGCAACTGGCTTCCCTCAAGCAAATGAACAAAGGGGGAGCACAAGATGGAAGCCAGAGTATTTTTGTAAGCTAACTCAGAGGTGACATCCCGTGTGTTCATTAGACATCTAATGTGTTCATTAGAAACAAGTTGCCATGTCCAGCTCATATTCAAGAAAAGTTGATTACAGACAGGTGTGAACATTAGAAGTCCAGGATCATTGCATGCCATCTTAAAAGCTACCTACCACACCTACCTAACCACCTTCATTGTATGGGTTGAGTTAATATATGTAGAAGATCTTAGAACAATGTCTGGAACAGAATTAAGTGATAAATATGTTGACTATAACTTTTACTATATTGAAATAACTGGAATGCTTAATAAATAAGACTCAGTTTCTACTTTCAAGAAAATGTTAACCTAAAATAGTAATATGGCAGAAAAAGAAAGGTACCATAATGGAGGCAAAAATAAAGAGCTGCATATATTAAGAGGAGGGATTGATCACAAAGAGAGGTGAAAGATCAGCAAAGTTTTGATTAATGAAGCAATATTTGCTCTGAGCCCCAGAATATGAGTAAGATATTGACAGGGCTAGGAAAGGGAGGTTTTAGGGACTGGGGTGAACTGGGAACTGTTAAAGGCAGCAAAGCAAGGTAGTTAAGTTTGTCCAGGGTAGCTGGGCATTATCCAGGAAACCATGGGTAATCCAGGTTAACTGGGGCATCCAAGATGCAGCACTAAACTGAGAATTAGGATGAAAAGGATTTACACTTGGTCATTGAGAATATGGAAAGAAAGTCAGATGTATTTGGACTTAATTCAGTCTATGGGAAGATGAGGAACTTCATAAAGCTGAACTTCAGAAAGTTTTTTCTGGCAGCTGGAGATAAGAATGGATTAGAGCAAGGAAATCCAAGGATAGCCTAGTTAGGTCATTATTATAATAGTTAAGGTGATTAGGGATGAAGATCTCTCTGACTAGAGCGGTGAGGAAGTGGGTGAATATGAGAGAGAGGAACAGACTCAGTTAATGGTTTTGTTATCTTTAATCAAAGTATGGGATTTCAGTTGACTGGATTTGAGGACAGACCTAGTGACAAATCCTAGCTTTAACAACTGTTAGCCATATCACCTTAGGCAAAGTGTTAATAAACTCTTTGAACCATAGTTTCTTTGTGATGAGAGGATTAAATGAGCTAATGTGTATGAATATATATAAAAGACTCAACAGAGTGTCTACCATGATAAATGCCCAATAAATACTAGTTTCCTCACTCTAAAAAGTTGATTATTTACAAATAGAACTGTAAGTACAAGTCTATGTCATTTTATAATTAGTCCACATGAAAGGGTCTAAGCTTTAACTGTTTTATATATACATATACAGATGTATATAATATTATAATTATATATATTATATATCTATATAATAGCAACAATAGCTAGCTTTTGTTAAATTATTTAATTTATGCCCAGCATTGTGTTGAGTAGTATATATGCACGATCTCATTTAGTCCTGCTATCCGCCATATGAGATATGTGTTTTCATCACTTGCATATTACAGTTGAGAAGACTGAGGCTTAGAGAAACTTCTTTTCTTAAAAGATTTATTTATTTATTTGAGAGAGAGAGAGCACGAGCATGTGTGTAAGTGGGGGAGGAGGGGCTGAGGGGGAGAGAGAGAGAGAATCCCAAACAGATTCTCCACTGTGTGCAGAGCTTTTCTTGGGGCTCGATTTCACAACCCTGAGATCATGACCTGAGCCAAAATCAAGAGTGGGTTGCTCAACTGATTGAGGCACCCAGGCTTCCTGAGAAACTTTCTTAAAGCCCAAAAGCTGATGAGTGACAGAGCCCATGTTTGAGTAAGTTTTTGCTGATTCCAAATCCTTGCTCTTAGTTATTGAGCTGCCTTACCAAAATATAAGTGAGTCTGCGTAAATATTTCTCCTTCTGTATATGTCTCACCTGGTATACCATTTGTATAGTGGGAGTTACTAAATCAATACATGCTTGTTGATGAAGACCCATCACTCATGTTCCAATTGAGATGATGTGGCTGCCATTTTTCTGGCTTCAGATTCTTCTGGCACTTCACCTCCTGAGTGATGAGTGTGGTTTTACTCTTTACTGTTTTGGCACAGCTCAAGTGCTTTAAAATGTTCCCTTCCTGACTTCAAGAGGTGATTACCAAAATGTCAGTCAGAATTAATTTGAATGATATTCACTGCAGTTCCCCAAGGGCTGGAGTTACTGGCATGTTGTTTTTGGATGTCATATTTTGATGGGAGATAACATTTTAACTGGAGTAGGAAGGGCACAATTTTGGATGAGTCAAGCAGTAAGTCACTAGGGACTATATTCATAACTATATTACTGTTCTGCTTTACAGGAATTGTCTAATCACAGTGATTCCAAGCCATTTAAAAGTCCCAACACCCTTTTATTTCATTTTGCAAAATCCTTCTCAAATTATTCTATACCATGTTTTTCTTGAAGAGATTTCAAATTGAGTTTGCTTTGATGATTTCAATAAGCCAAAACCAGTAGGATAATTAGAGCCATTGCAGGAGACTGTAGGCTGTAATACCAGAATTTGGAATTGTTGATTCTGTGATTCTAGATCTCAGCTCTGCTTATTCAAAAAAACTTGGAAAATCTGAATTTCTTTTTTCTCCTCCTCCCCTTCATCCCCCTCCTCCTCTTTCTCTTCCTCCTCCTCCTCCTCCTTCTTTTTTGAAAGAGATTCTTTCTATTTAAACTTTATTGAGGGGCACCTGGGTGGCTCAGTTGGTTAAGCATCTGACTCTTGATTTCAGCTCAGGTCATAATCTCAGGATCATGAGATAGAGCCCTACTTGGGGCTCTGCACTAAGCTTGGAGCCTGCTTAAGACTCTCTCCCTACCACCCCCCCCCCCACCACCACTTGAAATCTCTCTCTAGTCTCTCTCTCTAAAACAGAGAAATTAATAAAAAATTAAACTTTATTGAGTCTTTGACATATAGAAGTAATATATATTTAAGGTATACAAGTTATTATAAGGTTATATATATATATATATAAAATATTGAAAAGATCACCACAAACTAAATAACTTACCCATCACTTCTATATAGTTACTCTTATGTGTGTATATTAAGAAGATCTGACTTAAGATCTATCTTCTTAGAAAAGTTCAAGTATACAATACAGTGTTGTTAATTATCACCACCATGCTGTACTTTAGATGTCCAGAACTTATTCATCCCACATAACTGAATCTTTGTACCCTTTGATGAACATCTTCCCATTTCCCTTACTCCCTCTAGCCTCTGGCAACTGCTATTTTATGCCCTGATTTTATGAACTTGACTTTTTTAGGTCCCACATATAAGTGAGTTTATGCAGTATTTTTCTTTCTGCGTCTGGCTCAGTCACATAGCATAATGTACTCCAGGGCTATCCATGTTATTGCAAATGGTAGGATTTCCTTTGAAGAGATTATCTCTAGGTACAAAAGCACAATAGCTATGTTTGCTATCTTTTGGAATCAGTGACAGCAAAATCTCAGACTCCTGTAATGCTGGAGTTGCAGAGATTTTAGAAATCATCTAATTCAGGGCGCCTGTGTGGTTCAGTCAGTTGAGCGTCTGCCTTCAGCTCAGATCATGATCTCTGGGTCCTGGAATCAGAGCCCAGCATCAGGCTCCCTGCTCAGCGGGGAGTCTGCTTCTCCCTCAGTCCCTCCCTCTTGCCCTCCGCTACCCTGGCTTGTGCTCTCTCAATCTTTCTCAAATGAATACAATCTTTTAAAAAAATCATCTAATTCATGCCCTGTCTTTTAGGAACAAGAAAATTAAGATTCAGAGTAGTGAGCTAATTCATCCAAGGTCACATGATTGCTTAGTGATGATACTAGAAATGAAATTTAGGATTCCTGGCACTTAATCCAAATTAAAGTTAAATTGACTTAGCAAGTGCTTAGCTCTTCAGAGGGGCCTCATCTAGGTGTTCAATAAAAATGATGAAGTAGCTTAACCATAATCCTTGAGAATATATTGCTCTTTGTTACTGAAGATAACATCTGTCTCTTTACATATCATCTTCTGAATTATTGCTAATGGGCTAGCAGCTTCATTTTGACTCTAGCACACAGTACTGCCCATATTTATTTCCTTACCGTGTTTTAGAAATATGTTAGTTAAAAGAGATGCTTCTATCAAACCAAATGATTTTTCTAAAGTATATTTGAAACAAGATTCTCTAATACTAATATTGGACAGTATTTATTAGGCACTTACATGTACCTGATATAGTTTAGACATTGCATAGACTAAGACAAACAGATAAATTCTGATTTTCCTACCTCTGTGGTATGACTGCTGAAAGGAATGGTATTGATGGAATGGTATCCAGTAAACTTAATGAAACAGATAGCATGTTAAGATATATGTATCAAAAGGTTACATTTCAAAGAAGTTAACAAAGATGGGCCAATTGTTGAAATCAGCAGTTCCCAGATTTTTGGATTTCAAAGACTAGGAAAATTTCTCTCCAAGATTTTGAAAAACAAATATGATAAAGCTCTGCTTGTAAACAAATATTGATAACCAAATTTTATTTTGACAGATAATGAAAAAATGTTTAAAGAAACTTTATCTACCATTGCTATTATTATATAAGAAATAGGATATTTTAATATTTAAAAAGCTAAAGAACATAATTTCAGAATAAAGGAAAAGCCTTCCCAAGAAAATGTAGTTAGTTTCATCTGACACCTTTCCATCAGTAGGGGTGTATGGTATGTGTGTATGTGCATGTGTGTGTACACCTTGCGTTTCTCACTTTCTACAGATGGTACAAACTCTATAACATAAGTGGTCCAAGGACTAATATTTAGGAGCAATTACTTTTTTGTTATGTAGAACCAGTAGATATTTGTTTTCTGTCCTAAAGTTAGAAATGATTATAGGAAAATGAGAAATTGCAGGAGTGTTTTAAAAACTAAGATACCAGAGGGGCACCTGGGTAGCTCAGTTAAGGGTCTGCTTTTGGCTCAGGTCATGATCCCAGGGGATCAAACCCCACATCAGTCTCTCTGCTTAGTGGGGTGTCTGCTTCTCCCTCTCCCTCTGCCTGCCATTCTGTTCTGCTTGTGCTTTCTCTCCTTGTCTAATAAAATCTTACACACACACACACACACACACACACACACACACACTAAGATATGAGAGGTGAGAGCCAGGTACGTTTTTAGGTATAGGTGTAGCCCGGAGGAAGTCTGAGACATAGAAGTGAAAATACTCAATGAAGAAAGCACTTGGTACATACAGGAATAGAGGAAAAAAAGTAGAACTTGCATAGGGAATGAGATGGAAAAGCAACGGTTGAGGAAAACCTTTGAGCCATTAAATTAATTTAAATTTGTGGAAGTTTATTACTTTTTCTCTACTTTTTTTTCCAATCATGGTCAGATGAATAATGAAGAACACTGGTTGAAGAAGAGAAGGGAAAGGCATTGATAGAATGGCTGTTCTGAATAAGTAACTGAAAGTATCTCCCTTTGAAAATGCCCTACCTGAAATGAATACATACATGTCGAGCTTCCAGGTAGGCCCACTATTTTATTCTAGTTTGTCCTTTAAAAACACGCCTTTCCTGCTAAGGAAATGTTATTTAAAAATTCATGATGTAGAAAAAGCAAACAAACAGTCATTACAAGCTAATTGTGAAACACCTTGCCTGAGAACAGCAAGGCCAGGCTATGCCAGAAGCAGTGATTCTCCTTGTAAGCTAGGAAAATTATTTCCAAATTACCTTCCCTCCAAGGTGGGGCTGTTGGGGTGTGAGGAGAGTTTTTCTTCTCTTCAGGTGGCTCATAGCTGCTCTGATTTAGAGGATGACTCTCGGAAAATCACTCTTCTCACTGAGTGGTCATTTCTTTCCGGTATCATGGGACATCTGTGTTAATCTGTGATTGGAATCCCAAAGTAGAATTTGGGAATCCATTTTCTTTCCAAAAACAGTGTTTCTAATTATACAATGAGTTACACAGTGATAGGAATTACATACTAGGATGGAATAGAAAGGATCATCTGACTCCTTGTGTAACCTCAGTGCCAGGCCTATTTATTTATTGAACACCTGCCAGGTGCCACTTACAATATTGGATCAATAATGGGCCTTTCCTAACTGTATTTTAACTCTGTGACTGTGGCTTGAGATTATCTGCTCTAATGGGCTATGTGGCCTGTTTTATACATTCTTCATTAAGAATCCTCTAAGTAGCCCTATTTGTACTCTTATTGTTATAAATGAGCATGACCAATTGTCATATTTCCCTGTTTATGAAATAATAGTTACTAATAAAAACAAATATTCTATAGACCCAGGTCAGATGGCATGATATTCCATATGCAACAGAATTTTGCTATTCTTTTGAAAATATTACTTCTTTTTTGATTTCAAATAATGAAACTAGGGATTTATACTATACCCCAAATCACAATTCAAAGAATTTATTAATTCTTTAATAAGAATTAATTAACTATTCTTAATTAATTAATTATGAATGAATGGAATTAATGAATGGAAAGAGGAAGAGTTTGGCTGGGTCAAATATTTCTTTTTTTTTCATCAGGAGATCTTCTGTAGATGGTTGATGTTTGCTCTAAAAAGATCACTGGGTGGGGCAGTTGGGGAACATTTGAAGAAATATAAGGTAGACAAAAGGGTACACTCTTCTGTTAAAGAAAGCACCTTTACTTTCCTCTCTATTCACACCTTGTTTTTGATTTTAAAGAGGTATTTCCTTGATCTTAAAAATGGTGTGATTTAGTATAAGTTAACAGGTAAGGGAGGCAGTGAGGTGATGTGGGACAAAGTGTTGAGAGGTTATATGTGAAGTATGAAGTGTGACCGGTAAATTGCCTTTCTTTGTACATAATGGATGTTAAGTGTCCATACTCTGAACCATACTTTGTGGGTCTGAATCCCAGCTCTACAGCTTCCCAGTTGTGTGACCATAAGCAAATTACTAAACTCCAAGGTTCAGATCCCTCATCTGCAAAATGGAGATAATAAGAGCACCCCCTTGAGAAAGTTAATCTATCTAAAGCTCTTAAAATAAGACCCTGTATAGCATATGTTTGTTATTATGGAGCAGTGTTCTCCAAAGTAGAGCATGTACTCCTCAGAGATCAATAATATAATACCTATTTATGCTTATTTTTTTATTTTAGCCTGTTAGGTTTCCTACTTTGTGCATATTTTCTAGCATACATAATGTTACGAATATATAGTATATTATAGTGTATAGTATAGTATTCATAGATACTACATATACCATGTATGGGAGGTATATAAATTTTTGTTAAAATCGCAAAGATATGGTGACCACTAATACGGTAGTCTCCTAATTTCCTTTTAAAATCTAATTTTAGGGGTGCGTGGGTGGCTCAGTCAGTTAAGCACCTGACTCTTGATTTCAGCTCAGGTCATGATCTCAGGGTCATGGGATTGAGCTCGGCGTCAGTCTCCTTGCTCAGCATGGAGTCCGCTTGTCCCTCTCTTTCTGTTCCTTCCCTGATTGTGCTCTCTCTTCCTTTCTCAACTAAACAAACAAATAAACAAATAAATAAAGTCTTTTTAAAAATCTAATTTTAGTTCTCTTTAGGAAGAAGAATCCTTAAACATAGAAAGTTCTTTTTTTGTCTCAAGGTTATGGTCAAACCTATTAGAATAGCAATATACTGCTTTTAAGACTAAGTAATACCACCAAATTTATGCAAAGTTTCCCTCTTCTTTTTAATCGTTTTGTCAGAATGTTTTTAGTAGGGCATAATTCTTTAACTTTTATAAGCATTTGAATAATTTATATTGATGTGTTTCTTGAAGACAAGGCACCATTTTGTGTGTATAGATTTAGAAAGACCTCATTTGGGTGTTTGTAAACTACTCTTAACTCCTTTCTATTTCTCCAGTATTTGGGTTTTCTTTTGTGCATCAGTATATTAATTCCCCAAATTATCTCCTGAAAATCTGAGGACAGGAGTATAAAAGACTCATTAGCTAGGTGAATGTTTTCCTTTTAAAGTTGGGTATTTAAAAATTTTCAAAACATATGTCACTTTATGGCCCCAAACATTTTGTTACAACTGTAGAACAGAGCTATGGAATCAAATTTAGACTGAAAATTAGCAGGAAACTTTTTGAAAACATCACTGCAGCCACAGAACAAATATACAAAATAATTATTACCATCAAAAAGTTCTAGAGAGGCTTGCTTCCACAAGTTGTCATTATATAAATGATCTTTGGAGGGCCTCAGAGCTCATGATAAAACTACCAAATTGCTTATTAGGAGGCAAACAACAGCTCTGCTGAGATAAGTGTAACAGGCTTAGAAAAGCACATCTATGGCACAGTCCGCCTACGCAAACTCCGCTCCTACAGGAACACAGAAAACACTTTGGAATTCATTAGCATGCAGTATTTACTCAAAAGCTGCAAAAACATTGTGTTTGCATAATTTTATCAATTGTCAATAGCAGTGCTTGCCAACATTCATATCTTTATTGAGATGCAAAATTAAGAGCAGGAAGAAAGTTTGTATCAATATTAATACTGAACTCACTTGAAAAGATGACATTTATTAATAATGCATCTGGCTCAACATTCACAGTGGTATTTAAAGGCTAAACACAGTCCTAGTGCAGGAAACATTTTTTAAGCAAATCTTGCTCATCAGCCACCTTATAGTTTTGAATTCTATAAACCATTTTTTTCCATTCTACAAATGGTTACTTCCCAAAAATTCTATTGAAATTTAGGATGGGCTGGATGTAGTTAGAACAAGAGCAGTAATAAGACAAAGATTACAATGCATTAAACATTTTATGGAGAATTGTGTTGGTGCAAAGCATATTAGTTTTTAAAACTCTATGTTTGGGGAACAGCTGGTGTGGGCTGAACATGGAAACAACTGTTGTAAAACAAATGTTAAGGAATTGCTGTAAACAAGACTCCATTTATTTACAGTATGTTCCAATTCTTTCTTTCCTCTCTCTCTCACTGGTCCATCTATATCCTTCCTGCCCAATAGAACCAGAGGGGTGCAAGAATCCAGTATGTAGGTAAGCGTGTGTGAGTGTGAGATGGGAATGTTACAAAGATGTATGCACACACATGTACACACACATGCATATATAGTATAAAATATATCAATGTATTTATGTATGCATATTCTGCTTTGTTGAGTTGACCTTTTGTACTCAGAAACGGTAAAGATATAATAGTCCTTTTCCGCGCTACCCAGGGAAGGGTCCATACGGCGTTGTTTTGTGTTCCCATCGTAACTTAACGGGAAACTTTCACAATGTCCGGAGCCCTTGATGTCCTGCAAATGAAGGAGGAGGATGTCCTCAAATTCCTTGCAGCAGGAACCCATTTAGGTGGCACCAACCTTGACTTCCAGATGGAACAGTACATCTACAAAAGGAAAAGAAATGGTATCTACATCATAAATCTGAAGAGAACCTGGGAGAAGCTTCTGCTGGCAGCTCGTGCCATTGTTGCCATTGAAAACCCAGCTGATGTTAGTGTCATATCGTCCAGGAATACTGGCCAGCGAGCTGTGCTGAAATTTGCTGCTGCAACTGGAGCCACTCCCATTGCCGGCTGCTTCACTCCTGGAACATTCACTAACCAGATCCAGGCAGCCTTCCGAGAGCCAAGACTGCTGGTAGTTACTGATCCCAGGGCTGACCACCAGCCTCTTACAGAGGTGTCTTATGTTAACCTGCCTACCATTGCTCTGTGTAACACAGACTCTCCTCTGCGCTATGTGGACATTGCCATCCCTTGCAACAACAAGGGAGCTCACTCAGTGGGTCTGATGTGGTGGATGCTGGCCAGAGAAGTTCTGCGCATGCGTGGCACCATTTCCCGTGAACACCCGTGGGAGGTCATGCCTGATCTCTACTTCTACAGGGATCTTGAAGAGATTGAAAAGGAAGAGCAGGCTGCTGCTGAAAAGGCTGTGACCAAGGAAGAATTCCAGGGTGAATGGACGGCTCCAGCTCCTGAGTTCATCGCTACTCAGCCTGAAGTTGCAGACTGGTCTGAAGGCGTGCAGGTGCCCTCTGTGCCTATTCAGCAGTTCCCTACTGAAGACTGGAGCACCCAGCCGGCCACTGAAGACTGGTCTGCAGCTCCCACTGCTCAGGCCACTGAATGGGTAGGAACAACCACTGAGTGGTCTTAAGCTGCTCTTCCACAAAGGCAAACAAAATGGAAATAAGGTTGACGGAAAATAAACAGTTTGTAAAAGTCCAAAAAAAAAAAAAAAAGATATAATAGTGATATTGTGGCCATGATATAAGTTGTAGAAAGACAAAACAAATTTCATTCACTATACCCATATTCTTCCTGACCAACCATACCTTTGTTTTTTTCTGAACTTCAACTTCAATGCATTGTGGACACAAAGCCACAAAGACCGTGTACTGCTAAAAACTAACCACACTTCATATATGTCATCAGCAGTTTGGAACTTGACATTTTAGATAAAAATGAGGAGGATGCTAAGAACATTTGAAGTGGGGCAGGCACCTTTAGCTCCACTTCTCTCTTTAGAGTTGATTCCTGTGGATTATTAGCAACACCAAGAACCTAACACCTTCTTGTCCTACTTTTCAGTTGCTTTCAACCCACTCCTGCTCAGCTATTGAACACAAAAGAAACTCAGGTATCAGTGGTTTTTTTTTTTTTCTTTTCATTTTTAGGGTTATTGCCCTTGCATGCTAAATGTTATGATTATGCCATTTAATTAGAAGAGACTGAAAGGATTATTGAGAAAGTAATCTAATGGAAAGCTTCTCGTGCAGTTATTTCTTAGCATACAAGTTTTTGGAGGGCAGGGGGATGTTTTAAATGGCATTTATTTATATTTTTAAAATGCCATTCATTGCAGACTTCTATAAAAACACCTGTATTTCCTAAAAGACACTGGTAACAAACCATGGCTTGATTTTATTGCATTTTATGTCCCTCACAAGCATAAGGATCAGTGTGGCCCATGATAGGGCAATGTCTGCCTGGCATAGAGCCTTTTCTTTTTCTCTCCCTCGATCGCTCCCTCCCTCTCTCTTTCTTTCAAGATTTTAATTTATTTACTTGAGAGATAGAGGGAGAGAATGAGTGGGCGGTGGAGGGTCAGAGGGAGAGGGAAAAACACTCTCTGCAGAGCGGGGAGCCCTAGAGAGCTCAATCCCAGGATTCCAGGATCATGGCTGGAGCCAAAGGCAGACACTTAACCAACTGAGCCACCCAAGTGCCCCAGTATAGAGCCCTTTCAAACTTAACTTTGGTGGGTCAAGAAACTAGGTATTTTATATGTGTATGATCTGGGTTTAGGGCTAACCTGAGTTTGAAATAACCTGTGAGGCTTTAAAATAATTTATTACCCCAATCCTCCCTTTTAAAAACAATTAAGTAGTGTAAGTATTTGAAGTATCTATCCACAACTGTTACCTTTTGTTGTTTTCTTTGATTAAACCTTTTGAATTTGAAATACCAGGAAACATAAAATGGGAGAAAAAAAAAAAGAAATACCAGGAAACAATACTGTAATGCACAAAGACATATTAGACACGAAGTGTACTTATCTTTTTTATTCACACATCAGCTCCACCACATCAGAAACCCTCACTAGATCATGCCATGCCTCAAGTCCAAATCTTCAATGGTTGACTGGTTCTAGATAATAAGAAAGTCCTGCTTTCATTTTAATCTGTGACAAAATGCTGTTAAGGAAAGAACTGTTTCTCAGAGAAGTATGGTTTTGTTCCAGTTTCCCCCTAATCCCTCATTGTTTTGTTGTACAATTTTAAGGAAAAATCTTGTGTATTCTCCTTCCTATGAAATGAGAACAATATTTAGAAATTGAATATTTTTCCTCAAGAGTTACTATTTATCACCCTTACCCATGTTTTAAGAAGTTTGACAAGTCCTAATTGTTTATTTTCAGTTCTTAAGAAGTAAAGTACAATAAGGAATATATTACTTTTATTATTGCAAGAGATCTATCAAACTCTCACATTAACTTTGATAAGAGTAATCAATTTATTGTCTCTTTTGTTTCAACAAAGAACATCACATGTCTACTATTTCAGAAGTGGTACATGGTTGAATATCCCTTGTTATCAATTTCACAGTTTTAATAGAGCTGGAAAAAAGCACACATAAAGTATTGAAAATAGCATGTATTTAATGAGAGAACAAGGGAGCTGGCCTTTATTTTACAAGGCTCCTTACATAACTCATTTAATCCCCTCAACCATCTTGGTTTGCCAGTGAACAGACTCAGGTTCTGAAAGGGATAAAAAGCTGAGAGTCTCAAGGCCAAGTAGTGAGATTATGGAGAGTCGTGGTCGTGCCAAAGCCACATCCCTTTCACCATAGTGAAAGTATATTCAGAATTCAAAAATAGGCATAGGGAAAGGTGTCAAAGGAATCAGGAGGAGGAAAATAGATTAGGAAAGATGTTAGCAAAATTGAGCAATATTGAGAAAGTTTCATTTCATCCAAATAAGTATCTGCAATTGAGAAAGTTTCATTTCATCCAAATAAATATCTGCAAATGGTAATAATTTTTAGCTGCTTGCCTTCTCTTCTCAGTTTGTTCTTCAGTTAAACTAACCCAGAAACTTGAAATCAGCTTGGAATGAAATTTTTTATTCAAATTTAAATTTTTTGAGACTTTATTTATTTATCAGAGAGAGAAAGAGAGAGAGTGCACAAGCAGGGGGAGCGGCAGGCAGAAGGGGAAGCAGGCTCCTCGCTGAGCAAGGAGGCTGATGCAGGACTCCATCCCAGGACCCTGCGATTACGCCCGAAGCTCAAGCCAGATGCTTAACTAACTGAGCCACCCAGGCATCCCCAAATTTAAATTATTAAAAATATCTAATGGCATTCCTTGTTCTAAATACACATCTATGACCAGAAACCCTCGGGATTCACAGTTAACACCAGGCTACCTATGTTATGATATAATATGTTATTTATTTGTTATTATTGCTTAACTGACCATTCATCTGTGACTGGAACATATGGCGAGTTGATGCACCTGTGCCTTTTGGAGCTCTGACACAAAGCACCTTGCTTGGGTGCTGTGGAAGGATGGCATGGCCCCAGAGTTCTGATGAAGACCTGTTAAGAACTGAAAGCCTCAGAACAGGTCTCAGTTGCTGCTTTAATGACTCCCAAGAGTCAACAACGGAAGGTGATGCCCAAAAGAATGTTGGGGGAAAATTTTTTGTAATACAAGAGATCATGGGGAAAACTGGCTGGCATGCATAATGTCTTTGTGACCAATCTGTATTTACTTGCAAAATTTATAGGAATCAGTATGTATCAATGTGAACTGAAAATAAAGCAGTGCAGAACTATCATTTTTCCAAGTAATGACACATTTTCAACACTCAAGTATACGCAAATTTGTCAGCGGGAAGCTTTATTTTAAAGTCAGCACAAAAATGAAGAAGGAGCCCAAGTAAATGGATTTAATAATCACAGGATATCAGAATTTGATACAGAATTCATAAGTAAGTGCTTGTTTTTAATTATCAATTTACAAATAGCTGAAGGGGTACCTGGGTGGCTCATCGGTTGGGTTTTGGCTCAGGTCATGATCTCGTGAGTGGTGAGATGGAGCTCCACATTGGGCTCCGTGCTTAGTGGGGAGTCTGCTTGAAGATTCTCTCCCTCTGCTCCTCCCCCATGTTCTCTCTTTCTCTCCCAAATATATAAATACAATTTTAAAAAACAGTTACAAGTATATTTTTTAGGAAATAAAGTTTTGAACAGCTTTGATGCACTACTGCAGAATTCTGGCGTTCTAAGGGACAGAATTTGAAGAGTACTGATTTAAAGCATAATTTTCCTCCTGGAAATTTTCTAAAACTGTTGAAAATGGAGGTAAACACTTCATTTTACTCTAAGCAAACAGGGGTCATTCGTGCCTGTTCAACTGCTTTTTCCAAATCTTCAGAGGATCTCCTGCTGCTTTTGTTGACATTAGTAATAGCACACCAGGAAAGAAACTTTGTAGAGAGAAATGTCAAATATTTCCTTCTAAAAACTGGAAGTAGGGAAACACACAAGAGAGGACTTTATGTGAGTAAGTAAAGTGCTCTTAAATGATTTCAATACAAAGTTGCACTATTTTTTTTTCCATTTCTTTTTCTTTTTCTTTTTTTATTTAATTTTTATTTTTTTTTAAAGATTTTATTTATTTATTTGACAGATAGAGATCACAAGTAGGGAGAGAGGCAGGCATAGAGAGAGAGAGAGGAGGAAGCAGGCTCCCTGCCAAGCAGAGAGCCCAATGCGGGGCTTGATCCCAGGACCCTAGGATCATGACCTGAGCTGAAGGCAGAGGCTTTAACCCACTGAACCACCCAGGCGTCCCTTTTTTTTTTCCATTTCTTAACTCAACTTCTCTAAAACTGTTTTGGCTATAATAAAAAGGATTATAATAAAATACATTATAATAATTTGCACTACCTCCTAATTATATCAGTGCTAATCAAAGTTATTGCATTCAATTAGGTGATAATTCAGTCACTCACATCTACATTTCTATGAATTACACTTCAAGGTTTTACTGTATTATAAAAAGAATAGTCATTTTAATAGGACACCTTGAATAGAAGATTAACCAGAAGAATATGTCCACTTTCAGATTAGATATTCCATTGTCTGTTCTTAATATAACAATCCAAACAGTTTTGGTTTTCTTCAGTTTAACTTCTAAGAGAAAGAAGCAAACCACAATAAAACCTATCTAGAGAAGAAATGCAATAGAATAGAATGTTGCTCACTTAACTGAGTTTAGGCTCAGCTGTATCAGCTATATCATTTACATCTCTGCACTGAGTTCATCCTGACATGTTTATGGTGATCTGTACGTAGAAGATTTATGTTCAGGTGCTCCTGAGTGGCTCAGGGGGTTAACCCACTACCTTCAGCTCAGGTCATGATCTCGGGTTCCTGGGATTGAGCCCCGCATCGGGCTCTCTGCTCGGCAGGGTGCCTGCTTCCCCCCCCACCCGCCTGCCTCTCTGCCTACTTGTGATGTCTCTCTCTGTCAAATAAATAAATAAATAAATAAATAAATATTTTTAAAAAAAATTTTTAAAAGAAAATTTATGTTCAGATCAGTTATCCAATGGTATCTCAGTATTCTGTTGAATCTATCACAAGGTAGATTCACGTAGATTCACCTTGATGTTCTTACCCAAGATATCTAGAATACATATCTATTTCTATACCTATTTATCTACATGTATATTTGTATGGATAGCTTCCCTTACTTCTCATCTCTCCTCTCCTCTCCTCTCCTGTCTTGTCATTCTTTATCAGTGGAATAGGGATTGACAAACTTTCTGTAAAAGACAAGATAAATATATACTTTAGGATTTGTGTACATACCATCTCCTTCAGAGCTACTCAGTTCTACCTTTGACCTCAAAAGCAGCCATATCCAATAAGTAAATGTGGCTGTGACCCATTAAACTTTATTTACAAAAATAATCAGTGGGCTGAAGTTGGTCCTTTATCCTTTTCTGTATATATATAATTAAAATTCATCCTCTATAAATTATATGTGTATATATAATAAAATCCTGTGGAGAGATGTTTATGTTGTTTCTAATTTTTATTTTTATAAACTGCTACAATATATATATATCCTTGGTTACATATCTTTTATTTTTTTTATTTTTTAATTTTATTTATTTATTTGAGGGAGAATGAGTGAGAGAGAGCATGAGAGAGGAGAAGATCAGAGGGAGAAGCAGACTCCCCAAAGAGCCGGGAGCCCGATGCGGGACTCTATCCTGGAAGACCAGGATCATGACCTGAGCCGAAGGCAGTCGCTCAACCAACTGAGCCACCCAGGCACCTGGTTACATATCTTTTAATTTGTTGATTATTTCTTTATAAAAATTTCTAGTAATTTGAATTATGTCAAAGAGTTGCATATTTAAATATTTGAGTTGTTACAAAATTATTCAAAACCAATTTAGACCCATCTGTACTGGATATGAATGCTTCTTTTCCCATATCCTCCCCAATATTGGGTCTTACTTTATTTTAATTCTTCCTCAAGTTGTTTGGTAAAATATCGATACCTCACACTTTTATTCCCTAATATACCAATCTGGAGCATCTTTCCAACTCCCACATCATCTATTTATTCTTTTGTGAGTTGTCTTTTTATGTAATTTGCCCGTTGGTGTACTGGGTTGTCGGTTTTTTTCTTATTCATTAATAAGAGCTCTCTAAATGATAAAGAGATTAACATTTTGACCCCCCCCCTTTTTTAAAGATTTTATTTATTTGACAGACAGAAATCACAAGTAGGCAAAGAGGCAGGCAGAGAGAAGAGGAAACAGGCTCCCCACTGAGCAGTGAGCCCAATGCAGGGCTCGATCCCAGGACCCTGGGATCATGACCTGAGCCGAAGGCAGAGGCTTTAACCCACTGAGCCACCCAGGCGCCCCAACATTTTGATCCTTATGTGTGTTGGAATAAGAATTCATCACTTTGTTGTTTGTTCTTTGTTTTTCTATTTTTTTTCCACCTAGAAGCTTTTATTTTTTAGAAGTATATTAATGTAGATCTTTTCTTTTGTTGCTTCTGAATTTGGAGTTATGTTCACAAAGACATTCACCAGCCCAAGATGTAAAAATATTCTCCCATATGTACTTGTGGTACTTATAGAATTTCCTTTTTGAATCTATAATACATTTTAAATAGTGTTTTTAGATTTTAGATTAGCATAGACCAGATTTATTAGCATGTCCCATTTCTTATTATTTCAAATCTCTCTTCCAGGGGCACCTGGGTGGCTCAGTGGGTTAAGCCTCTGCCTTCGGCTCAAGTCATGTTCTCAAGGTCCCGGGATCAAGCCCTGCATCGAGCCCTGCATCGGGCTCTCTGCTCAGCAGGGAGCCTGCTTCCTCCTCTCTGTCTCTGCCTGCCTCTCTGCATACTTGTGATCTCTAGCTGTCAAATAAATAAATAAAATCTTCAAAAAAAAATCTCTCTTCCATAAATGTGGTTACATTCCCTTTCCTTTTTTTTCTTTTTCCTTTATCAGTTTCTTCAAAGTTTGCTTGCCTTATTTATTTATTTATTTATTTATTTATTTATTATTTTTTATTTTATAAAAACCAGCTCTTGACTTTTGGAGTTAATTCTTGGTACCTGCTTTCTAACTTACTGTCTCTTTCTTTGTGAATTTATCCCTCTACTTTCTGGGTTTTTTTATTTTACTTTTTTCATCTTGAATTGAGTGCTCCATTAAACTTTGTTCACTAATTCTTTCCTTATGATAAAGGAAATATTTAAGGCTATAGGTGATATCTCATTGCTTTGCATATACAAAAATAGCGTTAGATTTGATTTCCAAATAACCTGGAATGAATAAGCTCCCACACGTCACAGTTTCACAGTTGATTTAGCTCAGGTCTTAACATTAAGAGGTCATGGATCTTTATCTTGATTAGGGTAATTTGGGTGATTGTTACATAGATGTATACATTTGTCAAAACTTATCAACTTATATTTTTGAGAGCTGTGTATTTTATGTATATGATATACTTCAATAAAATTAGTGCCATGAAACAAAAATAAAATAAATGAGAGCATGGAGAGGAATATTCTTGGCACAGCTCTCTTAGCTTTCCTGTTTCCACAGAAATGCCATGGAAGAGCAGGAGCAGGCAACTTCAAGCTCAGGGAGCTTGAAAACCAGCCACACTGCTCTCCTTAGCCACTGTGCGAGCCCTTCTTTGTATGCAAGGCACAGGTAGTATAGGTCAACTCAGCCAGCTACATCTGAATATGTTGAAGAGATCCAGGATTTCAATTCTAACATAACCAACTTGTTTATACTTTGGAAGACTATTCCTGTGGAGCTCATATCTTCACTCCTTCTGCATGAATTCCTACTAAGATCTTCCTGATCCATGGATTATATTACTTTATCCACAGATCACCTGAATTCTGGCAGTTATCATGTATCTCAATTATTCTAGTCAGGCCTGATTATCATTTGCTCCCTTATAGGAATTTTGGCCTGCCTATTGCTAGGAGATTAGGGTATGAATTTCAACACCTTATTATTATTTTTTTAAAGATTTTATTTATTTATTTGACAGAGAGAGATCACAAGTAGGCAGAGAGGCACTCAGAGAGAGAGGGGGAAGCAGACTCCCTGCTGAGCAGAGAGCCCAATGCGGGGGTTTGATCCCAGGACCCTGAGATCATGACCTGAGCTGAAGGCAGAGGCTCAACCCACTGAACCACCCAGGCACCCCTCAACACCTTATTTTGTATCTTGGAATCCTTACTAGTCTTGAATTCTGGAAAATTAATTTTAATTTTGAGTATTAACATACTAATTATAATATAGGAGCCTGATCTTTAGCAATAATTTATCTTTTGAAGATATGTGACAAAGGAAATGTCCAATAAAATTTGTGTTTAAACACTCCAAGCAGAAGACCACATGAAAAGAATGCTTCTGAAAAAGCTCCTGGTGTGAGTTCTATAAAGACGTGCTAGCTGGCAGAGGCAGAGCTGAGAACCTCAATCTCCAGTGTTCCTAATGTCCTTATCTTTTCTCTGAAGCATAGAGACACTTCCCAACTTAACAGGATACATCTTAATTTAGAGGTGCAGCACACTCTTATTGCTTGGGTTTGAATCCTGGCTCTGTTAGTTACTGTAGGTTCACAACCATCTCAAGAACTTTCCTGGTATAATTTTAAACTAGTCCCTGGACAAAGAGCACAGGGAGAGAATGAAGAAAAGAGGCAGGCCGCTCAGGTTGGTAAGTGGTAGTTTTAATAAGAGCAAAGGGAATTTATGTACAAGGCTTGTCTTTGGCAGCAGTATGACAAATGGATGTCTGCATCTGCCTACCAAATCTTGAAAATTTATAAAGAGGCCTTAATTGGGCCTTGTCATGTGTATTGTGCGGGTGTTTTCAACATCACATCACTATTTCAAGGCTGTGTCCTTGGAGCAGCATCTGGGAGTGGGAAAGGGAAGCAGAACCCATATTCCAAGGACAGGGGAGAGAGTAAGGAGTCGTTGCTCCTTAGGGTCTGGCTTCAGCTCACAGGTCAATCAGTGGTCATATCTTTTTTGATCATGTTCCTTAACAATTACATGATCTTGGGCAACTCATTTAGCCTCTCTATGCTTCTCTGTAAAATGGGAGTAATACTACTGCTTACCTACTATGGCTACCGTGAAAATTAAATGAATTGATTCTTAGAATACTAGTTCATATATAGTTAGTGCTAAGTGTGTGTTTTAAAATAAATTCTATCTAACATTACCTTCAAGCCCTGTAATACTATCAGCCCTGTGTTACTGCCTTGCTTAGGTTCCTTTTCTCTGCCTTCTCAAGACACAGTCCTATACCATAGATATATTAAAGTTTCCTTTCATTTTATAACAAATTGCCCTTTATAATGATGCATTATAGTCAATTCCTATGGATATGGGAATTACATTTTTAAGTTGTCTCTTGTTGTATTCAATAACTCTGTTTCAATTTTTATTTGTTCTGACTACTCTGCATGATCCTTACCCCTGTGATCAGTTATTATTATCATCACTGTCATAGTCCCCTCCTTCCTCTTCTGATTCCAATGTTCATCCTTTACTCTAAACATGGTGGCAGCCCCTAATCAGAGTATGTGCCCTCACCACAGGCTGAGCTTACCATAGTGCTTCATCATTCTGGCCACAGTGACTGATCTGGGCACAGAGTCCCAAGTTGGACCAATCTTAAATCTTCTTTAGGATTTTTACAGGCTAGCAGGAAGACTACTTGGCCTTTTGGATTGTAAAACTGAAAATTTCTCAGTCTAGAGTAACCAGCAACTATACTCCCTATCATGAGGCTAAAACCTCCATGCAGTGGAAGAGAATGAGGCTAAGACATTTTTTACTTTTTCATTTTTTTTTAGAAAGAGGAGAGATAAAGAAACTTGGGCAGGCTTCATGCCCAGTACAGAGTCTGACATGGGGCTTGATTTCAAAACCCTGAGATCACGACCTGAGCCAAAATCAAGAGTTGGACACTTAATCAACTGAGCCATGTGCAGGTACCCCAAGACATCCTTATAAGCAGAGAAAATCCACAGAGACCCTCTTGTTGCCTTTCAAATTTCTTATTCCAGTTGCTATCACTAAGACTAGCTATACCTTTGCATTTTCTGTTTGTGTAAGTCTCCAAATTCCATTCCCTTCTGCCTTTTTTCTTTTTGTCTGTGTTTTTGCTTAAGTTAATTCAAGTTGGACTTTTCTCTTATCATATTACCCTAACTTACAGAATAACCCTCTTTCAAGCAGCCAATTTTCTTTACATATTTGGAGATTTTAAAGTGTCTCTTCATCCTTACAAATGACTGGTTAGCAGTTATCCACAGTGGTTACATGAGGACATGGACCACGCCTGTCTTTATAATCACTACATTTCCAGTGTTCAACATATTGTCTTATGCCATAAGATAATGAAGTCATTTCTCAAAACAACCAAAATAAGAGACACTCCCGGGTGCTGGGTGGCTCAGTGGGTTGGGCCTCTGCCTTCGGCTCAGGTCATGATCTCAGGGTTCTGGGATCGAGCCCCGCATTGGGCTCTCTGCTCAGCAGGGAGCCTGCTTCCTCCTCTCTCTCTGCCTGCCTCTCTGCCTACTTGTAATCTCTCTGTCTGTCAAATAAATAAATAAAATCTTTTAAAAAAAAAAGAGAGAGAGAGAGAGAGACACTCCCCTTTCTATGATTCTGCAGAAGCTGAATTTGTTGTTAACTGAAGTCTCCAGGTACTCTGCTTCTAACTAAGCCAAACATGTGCACAAGCAGTTGAGTGGCTTGATACTATTCCTTCTTGAGAAGAGAATTCTTTTTTTTTAAGATTTTATTTATTTACTTGACAGAGAGAGCAGGAGAACACAAACAAGGGGAACAGTAGAGAAAGGGAGAAGCAGAGTCCCCACCAAGCAGGGAGCCCAATATGGGGCTCAATCCAAGGACCCCAGGATCATGACCTGAGCTGAAGACAGATGCTTAACCATCTGAGCCACCCAGCTGCCCCAAGAAGAGAATTCTTAAGGAGGACACCAGAGGCACAAAACCCCAGGTAGCCTTGACTGTACTTACAGACAAATAGGAGTGAAATCTAAGGTTTTGTGTTGGGAAGATAAATGGCATTCCCGGGATAAAATACAATTTTACCAGTTTCAGAACCCCTGTACCACCTGTAACTTGTTGTCATCCTGGATTGGTCTCTGTAAGTTATGGCTACTGGCATCTCTTCTCTAAATTTTTTCTCTTTCAGTCTCAAAATTCAATTCAAACACCATTATGCTTTCCTTCTATCCCCAGATTTTTCTGTGCTTTCATTCCTGCTGTTAATTGTGGCTTCTTGTGTATTAGTAGCTTTGGGAATGTATTAAAGGTAACTTCTGGTTATACTTGAAGGGGAAGTCAAAATATACTAAATGAATTGAAAGTGTAAAAAGTGTCTATAAGAATGAGCTCTTCCAGAGTTAAACAGAGTCTTCTCAAATCTGACTTGACAGACTTAAGAAGTTAAGATTTTCCAAAAAATTACAGGGGTCATTATCCCACTGTTTTGTGAAAGATAGACATGTACTGTGTCTGATTAAACACAAATTCTTAGGCTTTCAGCTGGGCCTGTAGCATGAAAGGGAGTTGAACAATAGCTTATGAATTCATTAAAAATGACAGCAATGTTTCTATCAAACATCTCATCTGTTGTATTGATGAGTCACATCAGTAGAATGAAAACTTTAACCACTTTGTGTACAAAACTTAGGAAAGCAACATACAGCAGCAATTCATAACATGTACACACTCATCATCTGGTTTGTAAACCATTAGGTTTGGGCCTGAATACACTGTTTGACAGATGCTTCCAGCCTCTTAGGTTTTAAACAACAGTTTTCACTTGCCAAAATTCTCACTTCATTATTATGAACATAACATGAGGTGGTAACAGCTGGTTCAGGTAAGCCAGCAATTCTCATCCACACATAACAGTGAATCTTAAATTATAAGCCACCTTCTCAGAAAGTTAGAAGAACTTCAGATGAGTGCTTTGAAGTCCTTTTGTGGTTTCAATTTCAAAGTATTGTTCAAGCACCATTCTTAAATTTCTAAACAATCCAACCACAGGAATACCCAAACTCAAACAACTTACAAATAATTTATTTCGCTCCCCTATTATATAAAATCCAAAATTTAGAATGTCCGGAAAAATCTATTTCATTATGATCATATGTCTAAGGGGAATGGCAAAAGCCAGGAAAATAAAGGGTCTGGAGACTGTGGAAAGGTGCACCTGTTACCATGAATGGACTATACATCCACCTGAAATCTGGGAAACTGGGCAGCCTTGAGAAGACAAGACAAAGAGGGTGTCCTCCTGTACTGCCTTTCCCTGAGGCCAGGCTACTGTAAAAATTTGGCTCAATGAAGTAAGAGAAGCATGCACTTAAAATACATAAACATTATTAAAACTGGTCTTGGAGAAAGATAACTGATCTTGGTACAATCAAACCAAAATATAAGACAAAAATATGCAAAGTATGCTAAGGAAGATAGAAAAGAAGACATATAAATGGCCAACAGACACATGAAAAAATGCTTCACATTACTCGGCATCAGGGAAATACAAATGAAAACCATGGTGAGATACCACCTCACACCAGTCAGAATGGCTAAAATTAACAAGTTAGGAAACAACAGATGTTGGCGAGGATGCAGAGAAAGTAGAACTCTCTTACACTATTGGTGGGAATATATGTTGGTGCAGCCACTCTGGAAAACAGTATGGAGTTTTGTCAAGAAGCTAAAAATAGAGCTACCCTATGACCTAGCAATTGCACTACTAGGTAATATCCAAAGAATGCAGACATAGTGATTTGAAGAAGCACCTGCACCCCCATGTTTATAGCAGCAATGTCCACAATAGCCAAACTATGGAAAGAACCCAGATTTTCATTGGCAGATGAGTGGATAAAGAAGATGTGGCATATATATACAATTGAATATTACTCAACCATCAAAAAATGAAATCTTACTATTTGCAATGACATGGATGGAACTGGAGGGTATTATGCTGAGTGAAAAAAGTCAACCAGAAAAGAATAATTATCATATGATTTCACTCATACTTGGAATTTAAGAAGAACAACAGATGAACATAGGGGAAGGAAGAGAAAATAAAATAAGACAAAATCAGAGAGGGAGACAAACCATAAGAGACTTTTAACTATAGGAAACAAACTGAGGATTGCTGGAGGGGAGGTTGGTGGGGGCGATAGGCTGAGTGGTTAATGGGCTTTGAGGAGGGCATATGATGTAATGAACACTGGGTATTGTTTGCAACTTATGAATCACTATACTCTACCTCTGAAAATAATAATATTCTATATGTTAATTAATTGATTTCAAATAAAAAAAGAAGCTTGGTAGATAATTAGAATTGAAAGATTCTTAACTGACAACTAAAAAATAGTAAATAATAGCCCCTGACAGTGGTAGGCTTCCTCACACTTAGACAAGACTCAGATGTTTTTAGATTTAGTTTCTTTCCTAACAAACTTTTTCTCTTTTTGCACTGTTATATCTGCCAGTCCTAGTTCAAGAACTCAACTTGTATACATTCTTTTTCTAATTTCCTGCTGTTCTTTACCATTAATGTGAAATTTTTTTCAGGTCTGGTTATTTACAGAATACAGACAAAAAGCTGAATACAGTGCTGGATTATTTTTAAAATATAGGTAACCAGGTCCCAAGACATTTAAGGAATTAGAGAGAAAACAAATGCTTTGAGTGAACTGTATTCAGATGCAGTTTTATTGCAATTGTATGTTTTTATTCTCTCTGTAGATTGTCTACTTAGAATCTTGAGTTAATGAACATATTTCTTACTTTATATTTCTGCAATGACATATAATTAAGGACATTTTTGAAGTGCAGTTAATGAATCTATAGTCTCTTTGTGTTCATCTATCTTTATCAATGGCAAATGATCACATAAGCAGCATCATAAGCAAGTAGTTATAATCTAATTTTTCAGTCATTCTTCTTGTCCATGTCTTTCATTGTACAGATGGCTTATCATCTAAGTCAGATCATTCACATTTTTCAGTAATGGGCTGAGTACCTGTACTCAGATTATAAAGATTTTTAAAATTTATAAAAATATAAATTACAGGGGTGCCTGGGTGGCTCAGTGGGTTAAAGCCTCTGCCTTCGGCTCAGGTCATGATTCCAGAGTCCCGGGATCCAGCCCCACATCGGGCTCTCTGTTCAGCAGGGAGCCTGCTTCCTCCTTTCTCTCTCTCTCTCTGCCTGCCTCTCTGTGATCTGTATTTGTCAAATAAATAAATCAAATCTTTAAAATATACATATACACATATATATATATAAATTACAGCCTATGATACATAAAATATCTAACTTAAAGTCATATAAAAAGAATTTTAATCAATTTATTTATATGAAAAGCTTGACATTAAAGGCATATTGCTAGTCATTGATCATTTTTAGCAAATCAGTGAAAATACTGCTACTTAGTAGATTTTCATTTTAAAACCTGTGGGATATTTTTTAGCCAAGACGCATATCATTCTGATTCTAATCTGTATCATTAATGGTAGCTCTCACTTTGGGGTTTATGGTTTAATGAATTAAAACATACTTTCACAGAATCAAATGAAATAAAATAAAAACTATATTTTTGCTACATAGCCACAAATTAAAGGACAGTTCTGGGACTATTAGATACATTTCCAAATTTCAGGAAACTATATATTTTTTGTAATTGTCCCTCAGCTCAGTAAGTTCCATATCAATGTTAGCAGCTGGTTTCTATTTCAGACTCATTGAGAAGTTTTTCCTTCATGTGTCTTCACTGGAGAAACCTAAATCATGATAAATATTTATCAATTTGTAAATCACTTTCCATTGACTTTGTGGAAGCTAAGGTATGTGAGTAATTTTTCTTCCCTGATGGTGAGAAAAGAATTCCTACAGAGTTTAGGGCAAGACTTGGGAGTCATAGTGTCTATTACCTGCAGTAGAAATTCATAAGGAAATGGGAAAATAGGAAGGATATGACCTGTAATTCGTGTCCAGGTCAAAGCCAAAAGAGCTGTTCCAAAGAGGTTGTTAATATGGATTAACAAAAAGAAGCCTTTCAGGAGGGAGGGGGGATTCAGGAAGTGGAGGAAGAGTAACAGCAGCTGAGCCCACTGGTGGGCAATATCATGTTAATTCGAGAGACAAGGTGCCAAACTTGTGGGAGTCCTCTATGTTTGTATAACATATAAGTATATTCCCACATATATTTGTATATGTAGTATATTCCCACATATATTTGTGTTTACTAGTCAAGATCAATAAGAGGTCAAGATTCCATCTACCCTTTGCTCAATCTCGGCAGTCTGAGTTTCTTCTAAATATCCCATGAATTGGCAGAGATTAATGGCACAAGCATGAAGAGATAGACACTCATAATCCATTACCTAATAAGATACTGAAATTCACATTATATGTTTTCCTGTGGTACAGTGGACACTGGGAACACCAATTTCCATTTAGGATTAAGCAGATTGCCAAAAATTTCCTTCTCTTTCATTATAGCTGCCTTACCTGAGATAACTGGACTCAGTGTTCTCAAGCTTAGACTGAACTTCTCAGTCTAAGCAGGGAGTTAGTTAGGATCTCTGATTTGTGCATGCCAACTAAATTAGTCTGATATTTTTAGTTTTCTTAATTAGGTTTGGTTTCAATTCAGTTTTGTTGCCCTAAAATTCTTGAATCTCCAGTAGATTTTATTTGACACTTACATTAGATGTGAATCTTCTTTAGAGTTAGTTAGAAGGGTAGGGCTTAAAAAGCCATTTGCAATGTTCATAACCAGTTAGTGCTGCTAGAATGTAAAGCCCCAAAAGATTCAAGTAATGTCTTGCCTTAGAAAGTTACTAAATCATATGTTTTGAGGATTAATGTTTTAGATGGATATAGGTAGTATTTAAGAAATTTTTTAAAAATGTAAATTTATTTTATTTTTTTTCTTTAGAAACTTTTCTGCTCTGAGTTTCAGGCTTTATTAGTTTTTAAAAGCCCTTTTATTATTTGTTTCTACCCCATCTGTTTCTCTTTCTTCTTCATCTTGGTTTCTCTCATTCTAGTATCCATTATATACAGATTGGATGATTAGAATTTTTTCTCCATAGAGCTCATCTTTTCTAAAATTATTTTCATCCTTTTTGTCCTTAAAAACTTTCCTTCAATTTCACTAAGGTGAATTTTCTGCAGTATCCAGTCTCTTGTTCATTGCCCCTTCTCAGGTTTTATTTGAGCAATTTTATTTTTTACCTTTATGACATTTGACTTTTCTTAAGTTCTTCCTTTTGATATTTGACATACATTTTTGGGAACCTAAATTAGATATTTTATAAAATGAGCTTTTTGTCTTATAGTAAACCTATTTTAGGAAAGGCATTTCCTCTGCTTCCTCCAGATGGTCTCCTTTTGACTTACTGTATCTTTTCCATATCTTTCAGAGGAAGCCCTACTCTGCCAACTCTTGGTTTGTGGGGGCCATCTGCTCTAAACGGAAGCTAATCCACACTTCTTTTCTGTTTGCGTGGCTGCCTGCCCCATATCTTGCCCTCATTCCTCTTAGTGGCATTCTTTCAGGGTCTTCTATACCTATTTTCTAGGTAATTTCAGAGTACAGAAAGTCACAGATCGACCTTCACTACAGTAGAAATTTTCAACTGTTTGCATGTGAGTAGCATTTTTTCCCTCATTTCCAGCACTGGTATTGGCATATGAGTTTTGTACTCAGTAGTCATTTCCATGGCAATTGGGAATGGAGATGAGTTAAATGTCTACACTCATGGTTTTTCTTTTTCCTCTTAAAAGCACTATTTTTAAGTTTCCATGAATTTTATCTCCAGTCATAGCACCATTGAGAACTCATTGAGAGTCTGATCTCTCAGATCTTTTCCTTATTCTGCCTCTTCTCTCATCCCTCCTGGTTTGAACTATCAGTGAGAGTTCATAGAAGCCGTGACATTCCCATGCTGAGCATTCCTCTTCCTTCAAGCCCTTCTCTAAATCCTTTCCTAACAGCAGTAGCACATTACTTCAACCCTCAGGCTTCACCTCCCCTTACAGATGCTTAGAGTTAATATTATACTTGTATATTACTGTGAAGAGAATGTAGTCATCAGTGTGTCTGGCTACATCAAGTGTGAGTTTAGAAGGCAATTCCCTCATAGTAAGGGGGGGGGGGGGGTTCCTTCTCCCTCACTGAGAAAGCAGGGGAGATCCTGACACTATGAAGAATACTTCTTCACATGGATATAACCCAATTTTAATCTGTTCTGTGTGATTGAATAAACTGCTGTTAGGAAATTTATTCTACTTTTTATAGCTCTGAAGTGACTAAAGGACTGAGAATCCAGGGACATAGAAATCTTTAGAGCCTGGAAAAGTAGTTGGAGGCATTTTGCTGAAAATCAATATTTTAGTCTCTTTTTCTTTTGATGCTTTTAAAAATCACATATGTTTGATGCTTTGGGGGTTGCATGAAGCATTTTTTTAAAAAAACCTGTTCCTACAAATAATAACCTAAAGCAATGATGGTTTAATTTATTCTGTGATTACCCAGTTGCCCTTCTTGTGCCAGGATCCTAGCTACGTTCCAATGAACTTCCTCAGTCTCTTATATTAGTTAAAAATTAGTCACAAAAGCTGAGGAATCTGAATGTTTAAGTATGCTTTGTCGTGGATGTATTCTTCTCTTAAAGCCATGACAAAGCTTAGCAAAGCCTTGGCCAGTGGATGTATGCTTGACAAAGAGAAGTGGATAGCCTAATGAAGACCAAGTGGCCATGACTTTACATGGGGCATGTTTGGAGGAAGAACACCTGTGGTAGGTCATGGCCTAACATAGTACCCTGGTAAGAAAGGCTGACAATGTGGGAACCAGGTAA
This sequence comes from Meles meles, assembly GCF_922984935.1. Taxonomy (NCBI): domain Eukaryota; kingdom Metazoa; phylum Chordata; class Mammalia; order Carnivora; family Mustelidae; genus Meles; species Meles meles. Next base: position 84,142,007 of record NC_060071.1, on the reverse strand, counting down.
CTAGGCAAATCCAGAATTTCCTTATGAGCTAATAGAGTAGAACTGATGCCCCTGCCATCCTCTAGCCTATAGTAGTAAGGGTAGAGAGCCTGAGATTCGAGCTTGTATGACTGGATCAATTCCTTGGGGAATGTCCGAGCAAGAGAGGCTGTAGTGGAGTGAGTTGTGTTGTACTCCTGTCTCTATTATAGTTCACTCACTTGTACCCTGATCTCCTTCATAGCTTTTGCCATGTTTATTTGCTGGTTTGGTAAATAACCGAAGTAAAAAACAACCTTAGAAGAATCTGAATCTATGTTCTGAAAAATCTTTGAGCTTGTATGAGCTTGTGTTGTCTGGTCTGGCTGAATGTCATACAGACAAGATCAGTTGTTTTTTTTTTTTTTAGCATTTAAATATTTTTATTTTATTTATTTTTTTTCAGTGTAACAGTATTCATTCTTTTTGCACAACACCCAGTGCTCCATGCAAAACGTGCCCTCCCCATTACCCACCACCTGTTCCCCCAACCTCCCACCCCTGACCCTTCAAAACCCTCAGGTTGTTTTTCAGAGTCCATAGTCTCTTATGGTTCGCCTCCCCTCCCCAGTGTCCATAGCCCGCTCCCCCTCTCCCAATCCCTCGGCATCAGGGAAATACAAATCAAAACCACAATGAGATATCACCTCACACCAGTCAGAATGGCTAAAATGAACAAGTCAGGAAATGACAGATGCTGGAGAGGATGTGGAGAAAGGGGAACCCTCCTCCACTGTTGGTGGGAATGCAAGCTGGTCTAACCACTCTGGAAAACAGCATGGAGGTTCCTCAAAATGTTGAAAATAGAACTACCCTATGACCCAGCAATTGCACTACTGGGTATTTACCCTAAAGATACAAACATAGTGATCCGAAGGGGCACGTGTACCCGAATGTTTATAGCAGCAATGTCTACAATAGCAAGATCAGTTTTTAATGAGAACTTTATATCCTGACTATTGCACCAACGATTTCATTAAAAAAGGTTTGAGAGCAAAATTAACCGTTTTACCAGTGTACCAGATTTGTCTTTCAAATGTAAACACTATTCATGATCAGAGATTGACAAGCTTACATCTGCACAGTGCTGAAGATTGTTATTTTGGGGTAGAAAATATCTCATTAATCAGAATGTTAAATAATCCACGCAGTACTTATATAATGTGTTATTATTTATCAGTCTTGAGCAGCTCTATTTCCAAAAGGGAAAAACAAAATAATTTCAACCAAGTGAGCATAATATTAATGACAGCAGTATTATAAATAAATTTAAAATGATGCCAGAAAGCATGCGACAATAAGAAAAAAAACAGTTCTTGTTGATTTTTCCCCTTAAATGTGCAAAACATGCTGCTATACTTTTATCCACAGTCTTCGAAAATTTCTCAAGACACAAGCCAACCCCATGTCAACAAAGGATGGGTACTTGGTTTGGTGCAATTAAAAGATTTTTACAACTTCTACAATGGAAATCTGCAGGAAACCAAGAAAACTGGCAATTCATCAAACAATCTAATTGAAGGGAAGAAACAAACAGGGTATAGATGAACCACTGAAAAGAGTACTATTCTTTTCCATAATATTAACATTGTGGTAATCTTAGGGCCCCATGAATATGAATATCAGGCTCCCTTTCATAAGCTCTCTTTGGACTAGGAATTATTCCAATATGATGTGAATACCCCTTGACATCTCTCCTTCTCATAATTTAACTTGGAGCCTGTGTCTCTAAGCAGCTGTATTGTCATTCTTCAAACAGGACAAACAGACAGGGACACTGTCAGGAACAGCGCTTCTCTGTGTGACACCACTCAGTCTCCTTGGGCAGAGAGAATCTTGTTTCCAGTTTGAAGTTCACTCTTTTGACACACATTAGTAGAGCATGCTATGAAGAGGAGCTATCCCTTTATACATAATTACATTGACTTCTAAGGCCTGTTCTGCTGATTTGGACACCTGAAAAAACCAAGTTGTTATTTATGGTGAATCCTACCACCAGAATATATTGGGCCAAGAAATAGATTTTGTAATCTCAATATTTTTCTCTAGTGCTTAATCCAATGGGTACTATTCTAAAAGAGAGATGTTATGTGACTGTCAAATGCCAAATTCACAGTCAGGCATGTTAGCTTATGTGGATTGATTCTAGGATGCCTCTTAGGATTTTTAGTTTTGTTGTGCAGAAGTTTATGTCCTAAAAATATATAGATTCAACACAATGCCAATCTAAATCCTAGCAGTACATTTTTTATATAAACCATCTAGCTGATTCAAAATTTCATATGGAAATGCAAAGGAGCTAGAATAGCCAAAACAATTTTGAAAAAAGAATAAGTTAGAAGACTCTTACGGTCTGATTTTAAGACTTACAATAAAATGATAGTAATCAAAGTAATGTGACATTGGTTAAAAGATAGACAAATAGATCAATAGAATAGGTGCAAAGACAATTTAATGGATAAAGTGTAGTATTTTCATCAAAAGATGTTAAAGCAATTGGACAAGGCAAAAAAAAATGCACCTTGACGCATACCTAATACTTTATGCAAAAATTAAAACAGATCATAGAATTTAATGTAAAATCTAAAATGATCAAATTTCTAGAGGAAAGGATAGAAAATTTTTGTAACTTAAGGCCAGGCAAAAAATTCTTAGGTAAGACACAGAAAGCATCAAAAGAAAAACTGATAAATTGGATTTCATGAGAATGAAAACCTGCTCTGCAGAAGACACTGTTACAAGAATTAAAAGATAAGTCATAGGCTTCATAAAAATAATTGTAAAACACCTACGTAATGAAAAGCTTTTATCCAGAATATATAAATAACTCTCAGAATTCAGGAAGAAAACAATTCAGTTTTCAAAACAGGCAAAAGATACACATATACATTACCAAAGAAGATTCATAGATCAAAAATAAGCATGTGAAATGATGGCTAACATCATTAATCATCTGGGAAATTAAAACCATAATGAATTATCACTAAAACTATTTGAATGGATAAAATTTTTTAAAAATAACTGACAATATGAAGTGTAGCAGGCATTCTGAGCAAATGGAATTCTTGTACATTGCTGGTGGGGTTATAATATGATATAACCACTGGGGAAGAGAGTTGGCCTGTTTCTTTTTGTAATGTTAAACATACCTTTAACCATATAACCTAATAGTCCTACCACCAGGTAGTTACCCAAGAGAAACAAAAGTTTATGTTTACAGAAAAACTGATACATACATATTGAAGACAACTTTCTTCATAGTCACGAAATACTGGAAACAACCCATATGTCTTTAACTAGAGCATGGATAAACAAATTGGTGCAATCATACAATGGAATTCTATTCAGCAGGGAAAAAGAATGCACCATATATTCATTGAAGCATATGGATGATTCTTAAATGTGTTTTGCTAAGTGAAAGAAGTCAGACCCCAAAAGCTACATACTGTATGATTCCATTTATAAGACATTATGGAAAAGGCAAAACTATGGAGATAGATAACAAGCAGTTGCCAGGGTTTGGGGGTGAAGGCAGAGTTTGGCTACAAAGGGACTTTGGGGAATGTTTGGGGGTGAAGCAACTGTTAAGTGTCTTTTTTATTACGGTGGTAGTTATGGTAGCTGTATGCATTTGTCAAAATTTAGAGACCCATATAACAGAAAGAGTGATTTTGCTCTATGTAAATTTTAATGCAAAAAAAGAAAGAACCAATGCTTAGGGCTTAAAAACAAATCCTATTTTAGCTCCTTAAGAGTACGGATCCTGGCTTCTTTTGCATCCTGGCCCCAACAGTGAGTGTCTATATGATTAATGCTTACATAAAGTAAATTTTCTCTACATCAGGTCATAGTAAGATTTCTTTAGTCAGAACACTTCTGTATTCTTGAGACCAACTAGGTTTATTTTTTTTACCAGAGATTATTTTAATACACATAGGAAAGGAAATAAAGAGAGATCATTCATTAAAGTGTCCCCAAGGCATTCCTCGGAATTGTTTTGTCTCATGTAACAAAGGAAGACTTTATTTTATAATGTGTCTGCATAAATAAGAGCCTCTCCCCCAAATGAACCAAAGATGTATTTTTTTAAAGAAGCCCGAAATAACAGAAAAAAAATACATGCGACCCTTTAAAAATGTTTTTCTTTCTCCCTACATTTGAAAATCTGACAGCCCCTCGCCTCCAGCACCTCAGCTGCACAATCAGGATGCAGAAGGATTATTAACGAGGGCGCTCCCATTCTGTTTTCAAACCCACATAATACCGGTTAAAAAAATAGCTTTGCTGAAAGAATATTATATATCTTTCTCACCATACTTGGAGATTTCTGACAGCCAAATCCAAAAAAGTACAACACTCTGTAGTCTATGTCAACCAGAATGACTTTTCTTTACATAGAATCAAGAAACTGCCCTGTTTCCCCCAGAGATTCTCCCAGCCTAATATTCCCTAAGTCAAATGTGTCAGGGGAAACTACATCGTGCTGTGGGATTCAGATGTAGTTAATATAAAGAAATGCTACTGTTGTTGCTGTACTTATGGTGGTGACAATCTAAAAAGTTCTCATGACAGCAGAAATGACACTTCTGACGTGCTATATATAGAGACAGAAGTGTACAATTTAGAATCTGCAGTGGATCGTGACTCAGTCTGCTTGTTCTCACACTCTGTATTGTTTCTTGGCACTACTGTGTGTCTTAAAGCACACACCAGTTCTGCCAGTAACAGACCTCCTTAGCTGATCCTCATTATCACCATGGCACAGAATCAAACCCCCATTCAGTTCTCTCTGCTTTTAAGAAAAGTATCTTTAAGCTTTACATCAATGTCATGTCAGAGATCTAGGGAGCTCCCTGCTTATGGATTTGCCCTCTTGAATGGAAAAGAAGAAGGGGATTGCTTAAGCAGTATAAGCAGCAACAAAGGAAAGCTCCCAGCCCTAACATTTACCCCTTTGGACTAACTAATATCAGGGAAAACAATCTTCTGCTGCTGGAGCAATAACCTTCTCTAAATCAGGAACACTCGTGTTTTCCATTCTTCTCTACAACCTTAACTCTTTAACATGAGGGAATGTGAAGAAACTCATCCCACTTTCCTTTCATCCGAAAGGCCACGCATATTCTGTTTGTCATCCTGACTGCTTTTATAGTCACGGAAAAATTTCTGAGTCATGGAAAATGTCCCGAGGCCATGATGGTTCCTGAGAATAAAAAAAGGAGAAAATATGATGGAAGAGAGAAAGCAGTAGAGCCCCCGAGACAAGGTAGGAAAGAGAGGTTGAGGGGAGCCAGAGAGAAGGGGTCAGTGTCTGGGTAGACCGGTGTATGCTAACTTTTAGACTTTCATGATGGCCACAAAACCTATGTATATATGTATTCTCTGCTCAGGCAGCTAACTCTGCTGCCTTCTGGGTAATTCGGGGTTCTGCTCTTCTCCTCCAGCTTCATTACTTACCTCCAAGGCATTTTCCATAGATAGGACATTTGTTCTTGATGTTCTATCCCATGTTATATGGTACCACAACTTTCCTACTGCCGGCAAGAATATTCTTTCACTTGCCTCAGGGTTGCAACATATAAGCATCCATTTATATGCACACACACACACACACACACGCACACACACACACACACACAATGGGCTGAGTAACCTGCCTGTACCTCTCTTTATCCCATATTTCTAAAAACTATTAGCTTGAAAAAGAGCTCACAAAATTTAGGGCACCTGGGTTGCTCAGTGGGTTGAGCCTCTGCCTTGGGCTCCGGTCATGATCTCAGGGTCCTGGGATGGAGCCTTGCATCGGGGAGCCTGTTTCCCCCCCCCCTCTGTCTGCCTCTCTGTCTATTTGTGATCTCTCTCTGTCAAATAAATAAATAAAAATCTTTTAAAAAAAAGAGCTGGTAAAATTTAGATATGTTTGTGTTTTCTATGTATCCATTCTTGAAGCTCTTTTCAAAATTGAGCAATGTATGTAATTTGTTTTGTTCTAAAGTTTCTTACAAACTGAAAAAAACCCTAAATTTTGTTTATTGATGAACATGCTCATTTCTAAAAATCAAGATACAGCAAATTATAATAAAAATTTTTAAGATACTGTCATTCTGTATACAAAAGACTATAGTATTACCTTTTAGCATATTTTATCTTTGGCACTTGTTTCATTTCATATGCTGTGAACCTTTTATTTTATTGTATTTTTAAAAATGTACTTATTTATCTTAGAGAGAGCACAAATTGTTGGGTTGGGGGAGGGCGGAGGGAGAGGAAGAGAAAGAACCATAAATACATACTCTGCTGTGCTTAGAGCCCAGAGCCCAATGTGGGGCTTGATCTTATGACCCCAAGATCTCGACCTAAGCGGAAATCAAGAGTCAGATGCTTAACTCACTGGGCTGCCCAGGTAGCCTATATGCTGTGGACCTTTTAGAATGTATATTAGGATTGGGCAGTATATGCTGTAGTAACCAAAACCCAAAATTTTAGTTATTTAGTACTCAAAAATATTAGTTTTTGCTCATATTACATATCCCAAATCAGTCAATGAAGGGCTCTGGACCACATTCACTTAGGGACCCAGGCTGATAGAAGCTCCATTATCTTGCAGCTGCAAACTAGGGAATGCCCTGCCTCTTTGATTTCCAAACTCTGAGAGAGGCAAAAGATTAGAAAATCTTACAAGGGCTTTTAATTGTCTCAGTCTGAAAGCATCACACTGGACTTACACATTTCAGTGGCCAGAATGAATAATATGGCTCTACCTCACTGCAAAGGTATGACAGGAGATAAAAGGAGCGAGTAAAATGTTTAGTAGGCATTACTGTCTCTTCCATATCATATCAATAAATATGGATCTATTTCATGATCTTTGGTGGCTAAAGAATTTTTTTAAATGAGTATATCATAGTTTGTTTAATCATCCATACTCGAACATTTAGATTACTTTAATTCTTCACAACTGTGAATGACTCTGTGACAAACATCCTTCTTTCTACATCTTTGAGTACTTTTCTAATTGTTTCCTTAGGATAAATTTCTATAATTTTAATTGCTAGGTCGAGGCATTTATACAGCCTAAGTTTCTAGTACAGAATGCCAAAATGCCCTTCAGAATGGATATTCAAATTTACATTGTCACAGCAGTAATGAATATATTCATTTCTTCATACCTTCATCAACAATATTATTTATTTTGTACTCTTGTCAGAAAATGGGGATGGGGGAAAAAAGGAACTTCGTTGTTTTAATTTTTATTTTTGATTCTTTGACCTGTGCTTTAGAGTGCTCCACTGTTTGAGAGGCAGGAAAGATGGTGAAAGAGTAGGGGACCTGCATTTCATCTGGTCCCTTAAATTCAGCTAGATATCTGTCAGATCATTTTAAATACCTTTGAATTCAATCTGAGGTATAAGAAAAGAATTGCTACAATTTTACAAATAGAAAAGTGACTACTCTCTGCAAGGTTGGAGGTGTGGAGACATGAATCTGAGGGGATATATCAGAAGATAAACTGCAGGGGGAGGGAGCCTCCATAAGCCAGCTACCAGAAAAGGATATGATAGTAGAGCACAAAATCATAACTTATAAAGTCTGCTCTGGTGAGGGACGTCCCTGCCTGAAAGGTGCTCAGGTGGTGAAGTGAGGCAGAACCCTAGGGGGGACAGTGTGTTCTCAGGATCCCCAGAGTCACAGAAAGAACAGGGGTATCTGAATGCAGCAGAATTCCCAAACATTGGAGTGGGGAAACTGACTACAATTAGTGAGTCCTGGAGTGGCCTCTCAGTAAGGTGTTGCCATAAATTGTGAACCACTGCACAATCAGGCAACTGCTCTCCAAGCTGGGACCCTGGAAACAACAACTATTGTGGCACCTGCCTCCTTCCCTGGAAGGAGGGGCATGGGTGCATGCCCTGTCTGGCAAAAGCTCCCAGAGCAGGGGCCCAGTGAGCAGCATGTGAAGTGAGACCCCCCTTACCACCCCCCTCCCTCCCCGCAAAGGGAGGATTGGTATGGGTGCAGCTGTCTGCAGAGTTTTATACACACAAAAGGGATTGACTGCCTTTCCCTGAGGGTGCACTGAAGAGTAGGGGCCATGATCATTCAGCTCCAGGGCTGGAAATCAGGCACTGCCATTTTTTACTCCCCAACCCCCCCAACCGCCCACTTCTTAAGTGATGCAAAAAGCCTTCAAGGAACAAGGCTTTTCCTTGTTCCTTGAAGAACCAGAAGCAGTTTACACTGAGCTCATCCCCCTGGTAAGGGGTGGTGCATCTCTGCCCAAGCAAAGACACCTGAGAATCAGTGTAACAGGCCCATCCCCCAGAGAGACCAGCAGGATCCTCAGGCAAACACCAACTTTATAGATCACTCAGAACTGAAAAACCCCTGCATTAGGAGAAAACAGTATGTAGAATTAGGGTTTTTTTTCACATGAATCTTTAGTCTTTCAGTTTAAAATTATCTTTTTCTTTTTCCTTTTTTTCTTTTCAACTAGTTTCTTATTTTATCGACCCTTTGTTTATAAGTCTTTTTAAATATTCATTTTTATATTTAGATATATTCTTCATTTTTGGCTTCCCTTCACTGTTTTTCAATTTTGTTTATATATATATGTAGTTTTCTTTACAATTTTGTATATAATTTTGTATATATATTTCTTTACAATTTTGGGATGTAGTTATATATAAATATATATATATACACACACACTAAATATATATATATTTAAATATATACTAAATATATATACTTATATATATTATATTTATTTATATATTATATTATTTATTATATATATTATATAAACACATATATAATATATATTATTTATATATATTTGTAAATTGTAAAGAAAGCAATATATATATATATATACACACACACACACCCAGGACCAAGTGGATCATCCTGTTTTGTCCACCTATAAGATTATATTCTCTCTTTCTCTGCCCCCTTTTTTTTCTTTTTCTTATAAATAAATCGTGAAAGCAAGAGCTCCTTAAGCCACAAAGGTAGACACATTACACTGGCAGCAGACCTATCCACAGAGAGCTGGCAGGCCAGAAAGGGCTGGCATGCTATATTCAGGATACCAAATGAGAAAAACATGCACCAAGAATACTTTATTCAGCATGGCTGTCATTCAGAATGGAAGGAGAGATAAAGAGCTTCCAGGACAAAGAGAAACCAAAAGAATTTGTGATCACTAAACCAGCCTGCCATAAATATTAAAGAGGATCCTATAAGCAAAGAGAGAGCCCAAAAGTAACATAAACCAGAAAGAAACAGAGACAATCTACAGACACAGGGACATTACAGGTAATACAATGGCACTAAATTCATATCTTTCAGTAGTTACTCTGAATGTAAGTAGGCTAAATGCTCCAATCAAAAGACATAAGGTATCATATTGGATAAAAAAGCAAGATCCATCCATATGTTGTCTACAAGAGACTCCTTTTAGAACCAAAGACACCTCCAGAATGAAAGTGAGGGGGTGGAAACCCATTTATCATGCTAATGGACATCAAAAAAAGCTGGGTTGGCAATACTTATATCAGAAAAATTTTTAAATTTCAAATCAAAGATTGTTTTAAGAAGGACTCTATATCAGAGTTAAAGGGTCTATGCAGCAAGAAGATCTAAGAGTTATAAATATTTATGCTCCTAAGTTGGGAACAGCAAATTGTGTAACTCAATTAATAACAAAAATAAAGAGGGGCACCTGGGTGGCTCAGTGGGTTAAAGCCTCTGCTTTTTGCTCAGGTCGTGATCCCAGGGTCCTGGGATCGAGCCCCGCATTGGGCTCTCTACTTGGCAGGGAGCCTGCTTCCTCCTCTCTCTCTCTCTGCCTGCCTCTCTCCCTACTTGTGATCTCTATCTGTCAAATAAATGAATAAAATCTTTAATAAAAAAATAACAAAAATAAACACATTGATAATAAAACAATAATAGTAGGGGACTTCAACAACCCACTCACAGCAATGGACAGATTATCTAAGCAGAAGATCAAAAAGGAAACAGGGCTTTGAATGACACAGGTGGACTCACAGATATATATGAGTATTCCATCCTAAAGCAACATAATACATGTTCTTCTTGAGTACACATGGAACATTCTCCAAAATAGATCACATACTAGGTCATAAATCATGTCTCAACTGATAACCAAAAGATTGGGGTTCAGACCACAACACTTTAAAACGTGAACTCAATCACAAGAGGAAATTTAGAAGGAACTCAAACACTTGGAGGTTAAAGAGCATCCTACTAAAGAATGAATGGATCAACAGGAAATTAAAGAAGAATTTTAAAAATTCATAGAAACAAATGAAAACAAAAGCACGACTGTTCAAAACTTTTGTGATGCAGCAAAGGTAATCCTAAGAGGGAAGTACATAGAATTCAAATCTTTCAAAAAATTAGAAAAGTCTCAAATACAAAAGCTAAACTTAAATCTAAAGGAACTGGAGAAAGAACAGCAAATGAAGCCCAAATCAAGCTGAGAAGAGAAATGATAAAGACTAGGACAGAAATCAATGAAACAGAAACTGGAAGAATGGTAGAACAGATCAACAAAACTAGAAGCTGGTCCTTTGAAAGAGTTAATAAGATTGATAAACCCTAAACAGACTTATCAAAAAGAAAAGAGAAAGAACCCAAATTAATAAAATCATGAATGAAAGAGGAGAGATCATGACCAACACCAAGGAAATATAAACCATTCTAAGTACATATTAAGAACAAATATGTGCCAACAAATTAGGCAATCTGGAAAAAATGGATGCATTTCTGGAAATTTATAAACTACAAAAACTGAAACAAGAAGAAATAGAAAACATGAACAGACCCATAACCAGTTAGGAAATTGAAACATTAATCAAAACCTCTCAACAAACCAGAGTCCAGGGATGGTGGCTTCCCAGGGGAATTCTATCAAACTAGAAAGAAGAATTAATACCTGTTCTTTTAAAGCTGTTTCAAAAAAATAGAAGTGGAAGGAAAACTTCCAAACTCATTCTATGAGGCCAGCATTACCTTGATCCCCAAACCAGACAAAAACCCCACCAAAAAGAATTATAGACCATAATTCCTGAAGAACATGGTTGCCAAAATTCTCACCAAGATACTAGCCAATAGGATCCAACAGTACATGAAAAGAATTATTCACCACATCCAAGTAGGATCTATTCTTGGACTGCAAGGTGCTTCAGCATTCAGAAATCAATCAACGTGATCCATCACATTAATAAAAGAAAGGACAAGAACCATATGATCCTCTCAATAGATGCAGAAAAAGCATTTGACAAAGTACAGCATCCTTTCTTGATTAAAACTCTCCACAGTGTAGGGATAGAGGGAACATACCTCAATATCATACAACCCATATACAAAAAGCCCACAGTGAATATCATTCTCAGTGGGGAAAAACTGAGAGCTTTTCCCCTAAGGTCAGGAATATGACAGAGATGTCCATGGTCACCACTGTTGTTCAACATAGTACTGGAAGTCCTAACCTTAGTTATAAGATAACAAAAAGAGTAAAAGGCATTCAGGTTGGCAAAGAAGTCAAACTCTCACTCTTTTCAGATGACATGATACTTTATGTGACAAACCCAAAGACCCTACCCCTAAATTACTAGAACAAATACAGCAATTCAACAACATGGCAGGATATAAAATCAATGCACAGAAATCAGTTGCACTTCTGTACACTAACAGTGTAACTGAAGAAAGAGAAATTAAGGAATCAATTCCATTTACAATAGTACCAAAACCAGAAGATACCTAGGAATAAACCTAATCAAAGAGGTAGAGGATCTGTTCTCTAAAAACTACAGTACACTTATAAGAGAAATTGAGGAAGATACACAAAAAAAGGAAAACCATGCCATGCTTATGGATTGGAAGAATAAATATTTGTTAAAATGCCTATGCTACCCAGAGCAATCTACGCATTTAGTGCAATCCCTATCAAAATACCATTGACATTTTTCACAGAGCTGGAACAAATAATCCTAAAATTTGTATAGAACCAGAAAAGACCCCTAAATAGCCAGAGAAATGTTGAAAAAGAAAACATTGTGGCATCACAATGTCAGCCTTCAAGCTCTCTTCCAAAGCTGTAATCATTAAGATAGCATGGTACTGGCACAAAAACGGATGACATAGATCAGTGGAATAGAATAGGGAGCCTAGAAATGGACCCTCAACTCTATGGTCAATTAATCTTCAACAAAGCAGGAGAGAATATCCAATGGAAAAAGGGCAGTCTCTTCAGTCTGGGAAAATTAGACAGTCACATGTAGAAGAATGAAACTGGGCCATTTTCTTACACCACACACAAGGATAAACTCAAAATGGATGAAAGGCCTAAATGTGAGACAGGAATCTATCAAAATTCCTAGAGGAGTACACAGGCAGCAACCTCTTCAATCTTGACTGCAGCAACTTCTTGTTAGACACGTCTCCAAAGGCAAGGGAAATAAAAGCAAAAATAAACTATTGGGACTTAATCAAGATAAAAGGCTTCTGCACAGTAAAGGAAATAGACAAGAAAACTAAAAGGCAGCCTACAGAATGGAAGAAGATATTTGCAAATGACATATCAATAAAGGGCTAGTATCCAAGATCTGTATAGAACTTATCAAATTCAACACCTAGTAAAACAAAAAATCCACTCAAGAAATGGGCAAAAGACATGAACAGACATTTTTCCAAAGAAGACATACAAATGGCCAATAGACACATGAAAAATGTTCCACATCACTTAGCATCAGGGAAATACAAATCAAAACTACAATGAGGTACCACCTCACACCAGTCAGAATGGCTAAATTTAACAAGAGAGGAAACAACAAATGTTGGTGAGGATGAGGAGAAAGGGGAACCCTCTTAAACTTTTGGTGGAAGTGCAAGCTTGTTCAGCTTTTCTGGAAAACAGTATGGAGGTTCCTCAAGAAGTTAAAAATAGAGCTACCCTATGACCTAGCAATTGTGCTACTGGGTATTTATGCCAAAGATACAAATGTTTTGATCCAAAGGGGCACTTGCACCCCAATGTTTATAGCAGCAGTGTCCACAATAGCCATACTGTGGAAAGAAGCAAAATGTCCACTGACAGATGAATGAATAAAAAAGAGGTGGGGGATGGATATATATATAATGAAATATGACTCAGCCATCAGAAAGGATGAATATTTATCGTTTACATCAATGTGGTTGGAACTGGAGGATATTATGATGAGCAAAGTAAGTCAACCAGAGAAAGACAGTTATCAGATATTTTCATCATATGTGAAATACAAGAAGCAGTGAAAGGATCATAGGGAAATGGATAAAAAACTGAATGGGAAGCCATCAGAGAGAGAGAAAAACCATGAGAAACTCTTAACTATAGGAAACAAACCAAGAGTTGCTGAAGGGGCAGTGGGTAGGGAATGGAGCAATTAGGTGATGGGCATTAAGGAGGGCATGTGATGTAATGAACCCTGGGTATTATACACAACTGATTAATTATTGAACCCTACGTCTGAAACTAATGATGTACTATATGTTGGCTAACTGAATTTAAATTTTAAAAATATTCCATTGTTCTGGGAGAAATAACTCAGACAATCCGGGAATTCAAGAGAGGTCTACAATTTGTATGAAATGAGAAAAATTAAATAATTTCCATATAAATTATTATGACCAAAATATTATCATCTTTTAAAATTATGTATTACATAATTCATCTACTCATAGCTGAAAGGCAGATTAATCCAGTTTTGGGCAGCTATTTTTATGATTGCAAAAGTTTTGCCAGGATTTCTTTACCAAAAGCAAGTAAAATGTTGCCAATTTTGAAGAACAAATTTTGCAGATATTTGCTTCAATAATATATGGAAATCATTAATCACTTGTCTCCCAAACAATATTGTTGCAACTTTAAAAAATGAGCTGGATAGTTGGAATCAGCATTTTGGGAGGTCTGTGAATTAATTGTCTGAATTAAAGTATATTGGAGTACTATAAAGTATATTGCAATATATTATTTTAAAGTATATTATAAATATAATCTTGATAAGACCATAAAAATCATTATTCTATGAAAGAAAAGCTCACTCTAGTTAAATTTTCAAAAAGCATATGAGGTACAGAAAAATCATATTGAACACAAAGAACAAAGTAAAAATATTGAATCAGAATCTTTGGTAAAGGAAATATAAATAAATGTTACTAAGTTAATAAGCAGATTGTTGGTTTGAAGAGAGAGGAAGTTTTGGTTCTATCTGCTTTTCTTCACGATTTTCCAATTCCAATGTTCAAATATCTCATTGACTTTATGAGGTGACTTCATCGTGTTTATAACCCAAAGAGAAGGATCTACTATATCTCCTTGTTTCTATGGCATACTTTTTCTTGGTTCATGTTTTCACATTTCCGAAATCGGGGTGTGTTTTATAGTCATTGTTAACTAGGCAGCAGCGACGACTTTTAGTCATTGTCAGCACATGCATGTCAAAGCTTAGAGGGTGGGTGAAGCACTTGGAAGAATGTCTCGGAGACAAGACGTTTCCCAAGAGGGACACTTTTAGGAGGTGATGTATCATGCTTTTGGTAGCACAGAATATAATATTGAGTGGGAAAATAACATCAACAACCCTGAGTATGTGAGGAATTGGACTGTGAGTGCAAAATTTTAGGATACCTTATTCAATCTACTAGCTAATATTTTCCTTTCCAGGTAGGCTCAAGAATGACATATGGTGAATATCTAGATATGTGATGAAGTGTTCTATCCTAGTTTAATGGCAGCATTTTTTTCTTCTTTTCAATGATGATATCTTAGTTCCAATAAAGTAGAGATATTTTAAAATAGGTCTTTAAAATAGGTCTTACAATTTAGAGTCAATAATATAGAGAATAAAAGATGAAAGATTGAAGACTTGAAAAGAGTGGTTAAGATACTGGAAGAGGAAAAGGGGGTAAGATCATTGACATATATAGAGGGAGTATCTTGGGAAAGAAAGGGAAATTCTTTCTCTGTTGGAAGGAAAGGAGAAAGTGCACTTTACTATCCTTTACCATCCCATTGTTCCGTATACCTACCTCCCACTCATGCTGCCATAGAAATCCCAGTCGATAAAGAGGAAGTGACTGTGCTGTAGCACATTGACAGTGAAGACTCTGGATAATAAAAACTGACATTTATTGAACACGTTCTATCTTCCAGGCATTATACTAGGTACTTTATCTGTAGGTCAAAAGAAAAATTGAAAGTGCCATCTGTATGAGTGTCCTAACTTTGAAAGTTTAAAGCAAGGCATGTGAGGGTTCTCAAAGGTATTTTAAAGGAGGAGGAGGAAGAGAAGAAGGACAAGGCAGAAGTGAAGACAAAAGCATGCAGATTGTAAATTTCTCTTTGTATGACAATTTTAATAGATAATCTATAGATTCCACAGCTCTGGTGTTCCACAGAAGATATCAGGGCATACTAATGTAAAATTATCTGTGGGAAAATACTCACATTTGGAATAAAGTGAAAAGTTTAGCAAAGCTTTCACAGGAAATAAATAACATTTGTAGAGCATGTTTATAGACCGAGCAGTGGGCGAAGTGTTTTACGTTCATTCTTTCACTTATTTGCAAGGAAGTAATT
This sequence comes from Meles meles, assembly GCF_922984935.1. NCBI lineage: Eukaryota > Metazoa > Chordata > Mammalia > Carnivora > Mustelidae > Meles > Meles meles. The sequence goes on along the minus strand of NC_060071.1, from coordinate 84,126,346 downwards.
ATTGGGAGGTATTCCAGTGAGGTGCTGTGAAGCATGGGTCTGCAGGTTTAAGTGTTGGCTCTGGTGCGTGTTACATATGTGGCCTTGATTGAGTTATTTATCCTCTTGGTCTCTCAGTTTCTTCATCTCTAAAATGGAGATAGTAATATCTCTTCCTTCATTATGTTGTTGTAAGGATTGAAAACATTAATTGTAAGGGGCTTAGAAGAGTGCCATTATTTTCATCTTTTTAAACATGAGAAGATCAAGACAGAGGAATCTGTGTGATAGGTACTGTGATAAAATCCATTTTTGAAGTTAGGAAATCCAGTCATATACTTAGTGAATGGCAGAGCTGTGACAGGCTCTTATGTCTCCCTGATGCCAAATCTTATACTGCCTCCCTAATATGGTTGGCACTCAATTTGAAATGAAAGCAATTGCTAAGTAACAGAGTAGGCCCAAGATGATAGCATAGATTTTTAGTGAAATCACTCAGTGGGTTTGGTGAGTTAAACTTCTACAGACTTTTTGAGAAAGTGATGAATATGCAGGTAATATTTGTGTGTGTATACATTTACATATTTTTCTTTTTATATTGTACATGTGTATGTTTATATTATAATTGCAATATGCTATATTTGAGACAAAACACAAAAGCCATAATTAATTAAGAAAAATGGATATATCAGTATTTAAAATATCTGCCTGGTAAGTCACAAGTTATAAGGCAGATACCATATAAAAGAAGATATTTACAAACATGTGTGGTTGTAATCATGGTATTCAGAATATATAAAGAACTCCTACAAATAAGTATGACAAAAAAATAAAATCTCAAAAGGAAGTTGGGTAAAATATATGAAAAAACAATTCACAAAATAGGAAACCCAAATGGCTAGTAATTATGAAAAGCTCTTCCAGCTTGATAATCATCCAGGAAATTTAAATTAAAGCAGGGAGATTTTATTTTCTACCATTAAATTGGCAAACTATCTGACAACATAAATATGAAGTGCTGGTGAGCGTGTAGAGAAAAGGGAACTACCAAACATTGCTGGTGGGAATGTGAAGTCATATAATCCCTTTAAAGAACCACTGGCACTATGTAGTAAAGATGAGCACCTGTAAAGGGGTACCTGGGTGGGGCACCTGTGTGGCTCAGTGGGTTAAAGCCTCTGCCTTCGGCTCAGGTCATGATCTCAGGGTCCTGGGATCGAGTCCCACATCGGGCTCTCTGCTCAGCAGGGAGCCTCCTTCCCCCTCTCTCTGCCTGCCTCTCTGCCTACTTGTGATCTCTCTGTGTCAAACAAATCAATACAGTCTTTAAAAAAAAAAAAAAGATGAGAGGACTCATATCCTATAACCCTGTCATTTCACTTGTAAGTATAGGCATCCATACAGAGTTCTTGCACATGCATAGAGATATGTATAAGGATATTCATACAGTATTGTGCATAATAGTGAGAAATTGGAAATATCTAATTGGGGAATAGGGAAATAAATTATGTTAAATATAAATTATGGTATAGTCAGTTATATAATGAAGTGCTACAAACAATTGAAGTGAACAAACTAGTTATATATGTATTCATGGACAGTAAAACAATGTTGAATGATTAAAAAGCAGGTTTAAGAATATGTCCAGCATGAATGCATTTATGAATTATTAAAAGAAAATACAAAGCAATATCATGTACTATTTATGCATAGATGTATATATAAAATGATCTAGAAACATAATAAGACATAGAAGTACACAAATTAAATAATGATAGCCTCTGGAGGGGGATGGATGGTGGGGGATGATATGGAGATGAGTAGCAAATACTGTCCCAAATTTATCTGAAATGCTGTATTTTTTTAAAAATCTGAAACAAAGTGACAAGCTATAAGCATTTGTTAGTTATAGACAGTGAATGATTATGGTTGTGTGTGTGTGTTTGCATTTTTAGTGTATTTTTTGAACGTTTCCTCCAAAATATTTAATGGAAAGCCAGAGTTTCCAGGAGGTCACTGCAATGGGAGATGGTATTGTTGATTGAACAATATAGATTTCAGAAAAGTAATTGGCTCTAAAATGCTTCCCCTCGACTCTGCTACTATATCAGATTACTTTTTCTTCTCTCTAGATTCTTTTACAAACAAATGCATGCGTTAATTTGGAAGATTAACCCCTTGACCCCATGGCATAGTAACCTGGATTAATTTTCCAGATTAGCAGAAAACACCGCCTGGCTTCAAGGAAAGAGACAGGGCCAGATGAGTAACTTTAGTCAGTACTAAATTGCAATAATTCTCATCAATTTTTATGTGGCTACCATTCAACACAATTTGTAAATTGTGAGATTTAAAAGTAAAAGCTCAGAATTTAAGTATGTTTGAGTGGAGCATTCGGCAGGTCAAGGCATGGTAACGTGTATGGACTGGCCCCAGAATAGGGAAGACCTTGTGTGGCTGGGACAGAGAACGCTGCAATTTGAAGAACTAGTGATAGTCCTTGCATTTGAGCCAGAGGCTAGTCCTGCTCCTCAATATCTGACCTCCCTTGGGGGTCCTGGAACTGCTTGACTTTTCCTTTGTTTTCAGTACTGGAACTGGGTTGCTGCTTGATCACTCAGCATTTGTCAGTTCTCCCTTACTATTCATGGAATGCTGTGCCCAGTGGAGTGGGTACAAAAGAACTAGAACTAGAAATCACTTAGAAGAGGAATGGAATAACTTTATTAAAAATCCCTTCATTCACAGGATTAAGAAAAAAATTTTGATAAGTTATTCATACTTCCCTACACCATTATGACTCATAGATCAACAAATAAAATTCCTTTAGCATAGGAGTTTTCAGGCTTAGATTTTGTGGGTAAAATTATTATTTACTCTCTTTCAATTAGATCTCTCACTTATGGTACGTGGTGACTTCTGCCCAAATTTCCATCAATTTTATATATTTTCCACAAAAGCCAACTATGGGAATATTTCCAGTGTTTCAGTTTCCTTCTTTCAGACTTTGATTTTTTTCCCTGTAGAGGAGTACATTTCCACAATGACGGGGAAATGCTACTTCAGCTCATGTGGTGTATCGCTCAGAAAACCTTTCTGAGCCTTAATAACGTTTTCACTTCTGTTTGCCACTATGGGATATGGTGCCGACATGCTTAGAAAGTTTGTGGTCTTTCCCAGCACCTGCTTTTTTCAAATATGCAATTGAATTTTTCACAGCTGAACTCTAACATTTCTTTCCTAACTGAGCGAAGTTTCACAACACATTTGAAATATTTCTGAGGCTGGGCATATGTTCCTGTTTATCCAACACAAAGCTGAGGCCTCTTTGAACTTTCATCTCCTGATAATGTGCCTCATATTTTAACATCATAACACTCTAAGATTGGAACTGTTCGGAGGCTTTTGTGCTTTCCAAAGGATTTTCTCCTTTTACTTTTGGCAATTTTTCTCCTTTCTCGTTTTAAACAGCTGCCTAAGGGCAGCGATAGAAGAGTACATTGGTGGTCAGTGCCAATTAACTTTTGATATGTACCCTCTATTTTCTCTGTGGGGAATTCCCTAAGAATTTTTATCTTACACATTTTTAAAATCCTACAAGACCTTTTCATGAGTTTTGGTACACCACTGTGGGTGTCAGAAGCCCAGTCAATGCCAAATGGCTTTGTTTCCCCAAGTTGAACCCCTTTATTTCTTTTCTCGGCTGCATTTCCAGTACCCCTCTCATTCTATTTCTGATGTGTTGCTTCCCACAGGTCATGAGAGGGAAGCATAACACAGACTCATCTCCATAAGGAGATGCAATGATGTGAGTACCAACTGGATATATGAAATATTAAAACTCATCTTGAACTCTGTCAGGGTTGACTTTTATCTTTTGTGGATTTTTTTTTTTTTTTTTATCTGGCTCGGAGAAACCTGAGAATGACTTTTCTTTGGCTCTTCAACACCTTCTTCACACACCTCAAGAATATTATCCAGGATACATTTGGCCCCCTATCTGCCATGAAACCTTGGTGAGATATTTCTCTGGAGTTCCTCCAAAGCTGGAACAGGCCACATGGCTTCCTTTGACACCTCTAGGAAAGAAAGAAGGTATTCAAACTACATTTGTTGGCTGTTTCCTTGGTTGGCTCCAAAGTACTTGCTTTACTTCAGCATTGACACCTTATGCTAAGAAAATATTACCTTCTTGGTCCCTCTTTTTAGACTGACTTTGACATATTTTCACCTCTTTTTGCCCTTTCCTTATGAAAGAGCATAGTAAGTCTTGCACATGAGTTCTAAAGGAATGGATAAAATGATAAAGTATTTAAGACATAGTAATTAATTGGGTTGAACAAAAGTAAAACTTTAGCATTGTTGTCCAAAAGATTAGAATGTCCCATTTTAACAAAATACACAATTATTCCATCTTATGTGAGCTGATTTTCACTCTAATGTTATCTGCACTATTAATTATCTTTGAGTTCTTCATAAAAAGAACAAATTTATAAAACCATGATATTGTCATAATTATGCTTACGTCTTTCCGGAAATTTACTCAAGTGATTGGGCAAAAATGAACTTTGCAGCAATTCTCTTTCTCCATCTACATTTGAAAACTTCATTTTTCTGTATATTTTATTTGTAAAGAATAAAGTAGAAAGTAAGTATGTTTTTAATAGAGATACACTGAGTAAATAATTGGATCATCTGGAATCTCCTCAAAGCCTAGAATACCTGACTGACCTGTCTATGCCGGCAGCATTACTTGGATTAGTAAATAAGGCTTCCTGAAAATTTTAACTGGAAGGATGACACAATAAATATTTATTTCCCAGGAGATACAGTGCAGCAGAAAAATCTAATCAAAGAAGTTTGTCCTTAGTTTAGTTGTCTAAAATAAAATATTCCTAACTAAGAGTCATATCAACACACATAATTTAGAAAGTCTTCGAATTTCTCTAGATGTGTGGTCAATGGGCGTGTGAAGCAGGGAAATCTATTTACTTTCTCCAGTTGTCGGTATATTTGGAATTTCTTTTTTTTTTAAGATTTTATTTATTTATTTGACAGAGATCACAAGTAGGCAGAGATGCAGGCAGAGAGAGGGGAAGGGAAGCAGGCTCCCTGCTGAGAAGAGAGTCTAGGACTCTGGGATCATGACCTGAGCTGAAGGCAGAGGCTTTAACCCACTGAGCCACCCAGGTGCCCCAATTCTGCATTTCTTATAAGTTGTTGATAGAATGAATTATGTTTTAAATCAAAGATTTTATGAAGTCTTATTAGAAATGGATCAAGGTCTACATTTCCATTTTCTACATAATTATTTAGGGACTATCACCTAACTGATTATCTTTCTTCTAATCTTCCTCAAAAAAAAAAAAAAGAATTCAAAGATTAAGGAGTCGTAAGGTATCAGCACTAGTGATTAGCATTGTTTTCTAGTAAACATTTTATTTCAGTTAAACAGTGGTCCAAAAAAATTATTTTAATTACAATGTGCAACACAAATGTCAAAATGATTTTTAAGAGAAAGCATTGCATATTCAAAATAATATTTTAGTATCAAATAGGTGAAACTAAACATTCAGATTATGTTAATAAAGATGGTGAAGGGCTGTGGGGGAATGGTAGAAAGAAGTAGAGTTTGCTAAATTCCTTATCTTAAATAAAGAAGGATTCAAAAGATGAGTTTATTTTTTTTTTAAAGATTTTTTTATTTTTATTTATTTGACAGACAGAGATCACAAGTAGACAGAGAGGCAGACAGAGAGAGAGGAAGGGAAGCAGGCTTCCCGTTGAGCAGAGAGCCCGATGCAGGGTTCGATCCCAGGACCCTGAGATCATGACCTGAGCTGAAGGCAGAGGCTTTAACCCACCGAGCCACCCAGGCACCCCAGATGAGTTTATTTTTTTTTTTAGTTTTAATTTTTATTTTTCAAGTTATAAGAGCAGTTATAATTGTTATAGATCACTTAAAATAGCTTTTACATACTGATTTAAATGTTTTTCTCTTTATATACTTTTTAATTTTTTTCCATTATTTGTAAAATGAGCCAGTTTACATACACTTATTTCAGATATTACTTGGTTATATTCTCCAACATGAAATTATAAGTGTTTTCTCTAAGTACATAAAACTTTGGATTTTTATTCAAACAGATTCAGTGATGAAATCCAAAACAAAATTTAACTTTTCTTTCACCTAACACTCTGACATTAAAACTGCTATTTACAGGTAAAGTGGTCAAAGATATTAACAAACCAAAAAAGGCAGGGACTAATTCACTAGTTCAAGGATGACTGTACATGTTTGTTTTGTCTATGATATTACTGAGACTTACTTTAAGAACATGGGGAAAAATGAATCTCACTGGGCTGCAAACGAAGGAGGCCTGATGAGTTCCTGCTTAAAGATTTGTTCAGGGTATGTGTGGGAGAACAGGGGAACGAGCAGCCAGAGCTGGTCATCAGCAAATTGATATTGTCATCTGAGGCCCAACATGTCTTCTGGAGATTGTCCTAATTTCCTAGGTTCCGTTTATGTGTTTTAAAATTTGTCAGCTTTCTCTTCCCACATAACAGAAAATGTAAATGAGTACCGAGCTCGAGGATAGGCCGCCTGAGCTGCTTTGAGTCATTTTCTTACTAACAATGACAGGAGGGAAATGAATACTACCTAGGAAAGTACCAATTGAGCACAGGGCAAGGGTTGATCTGCCTTTGCTAAAGCAATAACTTTATCGGGATTTGAGAGAAGATGAAGAAATTATTGGAGCAAAAAACAACAGCAACAACACAGTTTTCAAAGATCTCAAGTAAGCTAACAATTCCACACCCATATGGCCATTTAATTTTTTTTAAAATATTTTATTTATTCATTTGACAGACAGAGATCACAAGTAGGCAGAGAGGCAGGCAGAGAGAGGAAGGGAAGCGGGCTCCCTGCTGAGCAGAGAGCCCAATGCAGGGCTCCATCCCAGGACCCTGGGATCATGACTTGAGCGGAAGGCAGAGGCTTTAACCCACTGAACCACCCAGGTGCCCCAGGCCATTTAATTTTTAAAGAGACAAAGGGGTGTTTGAGTGGCTCAGTCAATTGAGCATCTAGCTCTTGATCTCAACTCAGGTCTTGATCTCAGGGTCTTCAATTCAGGTCCCACATTGGGCTCCATGCTGTGTATGGCATCTACTTAAGAATAAAAAGTGAAAAAATAAAAAATAAAAAAAGAGGCAAGAGGAAATGACTTTTCAAATACATGAGGCAGTTGGACTCTTAGTATATAATAACACTCTGAAAAACTTACCTTTATTTACATGTGTTAGGAACAATAATGAAATGCTTAAAGACAGAGTGACTAAAAATGAGTTGGGGAATACTCAACATATTTGAGGCTGCCTAATCATATTTTTGAAATATTTTGAAATATAAGCAATTTAAAAATGAAAATCTTCTTTACTTATTGAAGAACTATATCAAAAATGTTTTTAAAAGAACATTCCTGCCTATTTGAGAGTGTCTTACATTTTATTTCCAGACAAAAATATAGAAAAAACACATATTAACTCCAACTTATTGACTGATTCATTAAATTTTTATCATTGACTGTGTTAGATGCTAAGGTTCATGCTTTTTGCCCTCACAAAGCTGGCACAATTATCCATAAAACAATCCCCCAAATTAAAAATCTACCTCAAAAGGAAAATACCTAAAATAACGGTGTTTGTGGTGGGGTGATAAGGTTATGAGTGATCTTTACCTCTTTTCTCTATTTTTTCAGTTTCCTACAATGTGAATATTATCTATAAAGTACCACTGATTGAGATCACTGTGTTAAGTGCTTTATAAACATTGTCTCATTAATCTTAGTGATAATAACAATCCTATTTTATACTTGTAGAAACTGCAGTTTAAAAAATTAAAAATCATATCTCAGGCACTTACCATAGAGTAATTTGAAACCTGGTTGGTTTTACTTTGAATGTTTCCAACCACTATGAAACATTAGCGAATCACAGAACCTTTTAACATTATTTTCATCCCCCTAGAATATAATATGGTAAAAGGTAAATAAAATAAAATTTGCCTAGAATTTATCATTGTAAATTATATTTTTGCAAGAAATATAGCAATTCCTCATTTTCTGTAAATCAGTTAAGCTTCCAGCTCTCTGTCTCTCTTCCCTTTTGGCTAGTGGCAACTCCTCTGTCATTCTTGAAGTTCTTCATCCTCAAAGTTGCACCAGAGATCCAATATTATAAACAAGCTTCAAGGGATTCTGGAGATCCCGTGAATATTGATTATCTGTCTCCACTGGTTCGTTCCAAAATGGCTGTTGTCCAAGTCAAACACTTCTTTAAGGTCAGGATAACTCTACAGCGTTTTATTTTTTTTTAATTTTTTTTTTTAAGATTTTATTTATTTATTTGACAGAGAGAGATCACAAGTAGATAGAGAGGCAGGCAGAGAGAGAGAGAGGGAAGCAGGCTCCCTGCTGAGCAGAGAGCCCGATTCTACAGCGTTTTAAATCATATTTTGGACATAGGGATCTTTGGACCATTTGGAAACTTGTAGTCATTCACCTTTGGGGTATTGCAGTCTCTTTGGGGCATTGTTGGAGAACAGGGAGTAGGTCCCTTGTCATCCAAACCAACCATAAAATGTGAAACCTCCGCTGGTGTTGTATGAGACTAACATTTCCCCATATCCTTGCTAATCCTTGATAGAGGTAAGGTTAACTTGTTTAAAAACTGACCTCCTGTTGGCTGGCTTCCCAAAATGCTGGACTCCTACAGAGCTCCATGAAGAGTGGCTATGACCAATGGTTAAGGCCACCAGTACTTCTCAGTCTTAAGGCTTGGACCCTAGTTCCTCACCCCTTCATGCAGTGGAGGGGCCAGTATTTCCTTAACTGTGAAGGCAATGGAGTGAATTCTTTGCTAACTTATTACAACAGGTCTTCGCAGGTATAAGGCTTAGATCCCACCTACCTGGATCCCAGGAAAGGGACTGGAATTCTTCCTAACCATAAACACCAAACCAGCCACTGAGAACTGTAGCAACTGCTCTGCGTATCATGTTGCAATTGAATCCTGGCTTTTAATCCCCTCAGGAAAGTGGTTGGCCTTTCCCTAATCCTGCAGTTTAAAAGCATCGTAGTGCAAGGATCTGAGTTGGGCTCCACTATATTGTGATGTGCCAAGACCCTAGGATCATAACCTGAGGTGAAGGCGAACACTTAACTAACTGAGCCACCCAGGTGCCTCCATTCATATATATATATATATATTTATAAATATATAGTGTATGTTATAAATTATAAATATATAATGTATAAATATATAATGCAATATATATTTATAAATATATATTACATATATTCATATATATATATTTGTATGTAAAGAAAATATTCATCTTTGTCCTAAAGAAGCTGCTTTTCCTCTGAGATGCCATGAGAAAAAGAAAGCCAGTCTTATATTTCTATGTATGTATTGGACATCTACTTGCATATACAAAATGAGTTCATCTTACTTTTCTAAGTCCTCCTTCCCAACTTTCCTGTCTCACATGGTCCCAAACTGCTAGGCCTATTGATATGAAATATTTATAATCAATTTTGATTCCTTTTCCTCCATCCCTCCTCCCATTTCCCCTTCCTTCCTTCCTTCTATATTTTTAACCTTTCTATCCTTTCTAAAAAACAGTTAATCAGTGGGTGGTTCAGTGGGTTAAAGCCTCTGCCTTCAGCTCAGGTCATGATCCCAGGGTCCTGGGCTCTCTTCTCAGCAGGGAGCCTGCTTCCCTTCCTCTCTCTCTGCCTGCCTCTCTGCCTACTTGTGATCTCTCTCTGTTAAATAAATAAATAAAATCTTAAAAAAAAAAGTTAATCAAAACACAGTTGATGCCAAATAAACACACCATGATATTATTCTTCTCATATTTTTTCAAGGTTGATAGAGGAAATATTTTATTGGTATTTTTCTTACAAAACATTTTATTGGTATTTTTCTTACAAAACATTTTCTGAGTTCTATTTTCTGAATAGGAGGAAAAATGTTTATACAAATAAATTATCATGTGGCAGTCTTTAGCCAATGAAAGCTATACTGTGAAATGTTTCTATGATTATTTAGTATGCAAATAAACTCCCATATTTCCCTTCCCCAAAACAGGGTTCTTGGCAAACCTCTTTTCTTGAACTTTCAACAGAACAGCCTTTTGAGTATGTGGGAGCTCTAGAGAGGGCTGGCGCTTCCTGTAGCTATTTCTCCTAGCTCCCTCCATGTTTACTTCCAGCTCCATCTATGGGAATCTCTATGCAAGTTAACTATACATTGCCTTTTTACATGAGCCATACAACCATCACAATTTTACTTGTCAGTAGCCAGGTAGGTAGAAAAAAATTAACTGTGACTGTAATTTTAAAGAAGCAGAATTTACATTGTTTCCAGGCTGTCAATTTGCTGCATAGTAAAGTTAACCCAGGTACAGCTTAATCAATTTGTCTTGTCTTTTTTTTTTTTTTTTTTTTTGAATCACCAAAAATTCTCTTGTCAGGATCAGATAAAGGGTAATAGTATATCCTTAATGGTTTTGCACACTAGATGCAAGTCAGTCCCTAACTTCAGGAAGTAGGAACCAGGTGGCATTTCCCAGGGGTCCTAATGGTCTCTTCATCTTGCCCATGGTCTGTTGTCATCAAGCTCTCTTCTCCCTGCCCAACCTGTCTCTGTTGGCTTTAGAAAGTCCATCAGTAGCTGAGGTGTAGCCTTTGACTAACTTCAGATGCAAAATCTGACCTCATTGTAATAGGTCTTCCATTGAGTCATAAAATTTTTCATTATATTAAAAGTGTCTTGATGAACAGATTTGAATTTTATACTCTCATAGAACATTGGGATTGCAATTTATATTTCACAATTTGTATAGCTGATTCCCTTCCTTTAGTTATCACATTTTATGTTCTATAGTTCCTGCCAGTCAAAATGTGTGTGTGTGTGTGTGTGCGCGCGCGTGTACAAACCACTAGAACATTGTGATATTGTACTGGGATATAAAAGTTTGTGGTGAGATTCTGGCCCCTGTCCCCAGGGACCTACCTAAAAGTAAGATTATAATGGCATCGATAAGCCTAGTAATTTAATGAAAAATCGAGGGGCAGAATAATTTATCTCAGTCCCAAACATGTTTTTATTTTCCTATAAAAGAACAAGTAAAACTTAAGGATCCAATTCATATCCTCTATCATGTAAATGGCCAGACTCATTCCATGTTCTTGTCTTCACTGCCGGCCTCTCCCCTGCTCTCTCCCACTGTCCCCACTGATTACATGATATGTGCAAGTAGCCAATTACATGATATGTACATCCTGAACCTGTTTGCCCTCACATCCCCTACCTCCCCTTCCTGCTCTTCTCTGTATCAAGAGGCATTAATTTCCTCAGCTGTGGTTCCCACACTTAGTTGACTTCAGATTGAATTGTGGAGGGGTGTGTGGGGAGGAATAAGCCGGGGTCTCTCCTCTTCCTTTCCTGCCAGCAGCTTCATGAATCCAGCTCTTGGCAGGGAAGCCAGCAATGTCTCCAGCTTCCACTAGTGCTGGGAACACTGCCTTTGCCCTTTATGCCTTCAGTGGTGGATAAAGCTGGCTTCCTGCGTTGTTAATCTTTGGATTGCTCCCGTGTCCCCTGTTTGGTGTCTCCACTCTTTCATCACCCATGGAATCAATTTTCTGCATTAAAATCTCTTTAACTACTCAAGTGGTTTCTATTTCCTGGCTAGACTCTGATGATACACATAATTTCCTCAGTACATATGAAATAACCTTTCAGACTTTTTTTTTTAAATCTCTGTGAAGACTAGAAATTATTCCATCACCCACGGAGGGCAAAGCCAAAAATATAACTGCCAAGGGGGAAACCCAAGAATGTGCAACTTTTTAATTCACTCTGATACATCTGTTGACTTACTCTATTTAGAATATAATATTTTTATTTAAAATAAGTACTTCCCCATCAAAGATGGCTGTAGTAAAGGAATCTGTGCTTTTAGTGACACTTACGAAGTTGAAATATCACTTTTTACCTAATCATACTATTTCTCTGGTTAAACCTTATTGACGGTTAGAATTTTAAAAAATAAACTTTTACAAAGAAAATTGTTTCAGTAGTTTGTGGAGAAAGAAAAATCAAGCAACATGTAATACTTCCTATTATTTTTCTCTGGTTAGCTGATACAAAGTATGAAACTAGTAACAATAAAGAAGCTTCCAGGGTTTCCCACTTAATTTCCAACTGAAACAATGACTTAGAATAGGGCCTTTTAACCTTCCTGTATTTGACATTAAATATTGACTTTCAGTACAGTAATCTTGATGTTATTCATCTATCTGTTTTTCAGTGTAAGATGCCAGAAATTCTATAAAATAAGTGATAAGATTGGGAATGTGTGTATGACATTTTCTGTTTGTTGCTAGATATTCTTCCTGAAATAAATGGTGAGAGTTCCAGGGAGAATATCGCACTGATAGGAGCCTTAGATATGACATATAATAAAATAATTAAACTCTTTTTTTTTCTTCTTCTTCTTCTTAATGGGCAGGGGAGAGTAGTCTGAATTGGGTTATGAGGCCCCCAACCAGGGTACCTCACCTCAGCCATTGAACTCATTTTGCTGGCCTTGAGTCTGTTCCAAGCTCTGGCTAAGGAGGTATCCGCCACGCCCCTCCCCAAGGGGTGGGGCCCATGGCGTCTCCTGCCCAATCTGCCCTTGTGCACGGAGCCCCATTCTCTGGGAACTCATGTCTCCAAAATCAGGGAGGACCCTGTTAAGGCCTATTTTAAAATAACTGAAGTCTTAAGTGACTTTTATAACTGTCCAAAGTTTCCACTCCCCTTTTTACTTTATTTCTGCAACAAAAACTCTTAAGCTTAATTTTTCGGTTGCCACATTACTTTTATCAGTAATGAAAGTACATGTCACGTAGTAAATGCCTGCCATGGGCAATGTGTTTTACTTGGCTATTTCTAATATTTAGCATGTTAGACATTTTTACTCCTATTTTACAGATGAAAAAACAGACTCAGATGTAAGTTCATTATTTGACATGATGCAGAATTACTTCTCTGTGAAAGAAGAAAAGCTAAGGGAAAACATTTCTTGAGCAATTTCTTTGTGCATAGGACCCTGTCAGAACTTTTTTTTTTCCCTGAAGGCCTTAGAGTTGAAAATGTTGAACCTCCTCAGTGGAGCTTACAATTTAATTTGAGAAAGAAAGTGTCCCAAATAATAAACGGTAACAAGATAAATATTGATCTAGATCGTATCCACAGATGTGTCAGAATGGTGAGGATTAACGAAATAATCTCTGAAGTAGTAGAGCAATGTCAATCAGGGGTGTTTTCTTTAAAGAATTAAATTATAAAAGATCCAAAAGACAGCAGAAGACACAAAGTACTGAAAGAATGAGGCAACTGGTTTGATCGAACCAGGTTAATAAATAATGAGTAAAAGATAAATCGGATTTAAGATTATGTTTTAAAATCCAAGCAGATCTGGCTAGAGCAATTTGGTAAGAAGAGACACAAAAGACATCCAGACTGAAAAGAATAAAATACTAGGGAATGAATTTAACAAAAGAAGTGCAAAAGTTACACTCTGAAAACTATAAAGCATTGTTGAAAGAAATTTAAGGAACCAAATGAATGGAAATACAGTCCATGTATAAGGATCAGAAGGATAACATTGTTAAAATGACAATACTCTGAAACTGATCTGCAAACTCACTGCAGTCCTCATCAAAATCCAGCTGGCATCTTTGCAGAAACTCTCAAGCTGATCCTAAAATTCGTATGGAAATTTAAAGGATCTAGAATAAACAAAATAATCTTGGTAAGGGAAAACAAAGTTGGAGGATTCACATTTACTGATTTCAAAACTTACTATCAACCTACAGTAATCAAGACTGTGGTACTGGCATAAGGATAGACATAGATCAATGGAATCGAATTGGTAGTCCAGAAATAAACCCTCACATTTTCAGACTCTTGATTTTTGACATGGTGCCCAGACGATTCAATGGGGAGTGGATATTCTTTCAACAAATAGTGCTGAGATAACTGACCACACAGACCACATGTCTCTCTATTGTCTTTCTCTTGGCCCAGTTTACACTTTTCTCATACCTGCTTTGTGTCTGCAAACATTTTCTTTTTCTTTTTTCTTTTTTTTTTTTTAAGATTTTATTTATTTATTTGACAGAGAGAGAGAGATCACAAGTAGGCAGAGAGGCAGGCAGAGAGAGAGGAGGAAGCAGGCTCCCCGCTGAGCAGAGAGCCCGATGTGAGGCTGGATCCCAGGACCCTGGGAACATGACCTGAGCAAAAGGCAGAGGCTTTAACCCACTGAGTCACCCAGGTGCCCCAAATATTTGATTTTTCAACCTTGATCTAATTCAAACGTTTACCCAATGCTTAGATTCTGCTTATCATTTCCTAAAGAGGTTTTAGCACATACTTGAATATGTGCCATGGCCAGGGATCTCCTTACATTGGGCTCCATTACTTAAGTCAGTATTTCTTTACAGGGAGAATTTTTAAATTATGTGATTATTTTTATTTTTTTTATGGCAATTGGAGGATGATGCTGGTATTTAGAGGAGATGGGTGCATAGAGAAGCTAGATGTTCCACTATGCATATGACAGCTTTGCACAACAGAGAATTATGGTATATGACTTTCAAATATCTCATCAACATTTCTGTAGGGGAAAATTGGTTTACAATTATTTGAGAATCTAGAAAAATAATTTTATATATCACAACAAAGTTTCCTTCTTCATAGTTATGAACTAAAATTTCCAGGAATGCAGTACTGTTTAAATGAAGGAAATACTGCCCCGTGTTTCCTGAGCCTTGTTCACCACTTCAGAAAATCACATCAACTAAACGATGCCACTCATTACAATTGAGTAACCAATATAACATGCCAGTGTTATTTGGCACACAGAGCTGCCACATGCAAATATATAGCAAGGGAAACCTGAGACTCTAACAGACTTAGACTTAAATGTTATGAAATTAGCAAAGATATGCAAGATGCAGGGATCTCACTGAATTGTATTAATAAAGATTATTTTTATGTTTCATATTATTGCCATCACATATGTTTTTAAATTTTTTGGATAACAATAATAAGAGGTCTAGATTATAAAACTTACATATTGAAAGTATTTATTCATTTGGGGGGTTGCCTGCTTTTGCCAGTGTACATAGATTCTGTCTCTGTCATAGTTTTTCTGTGATTTCTTTTATTACTGCTTCTTTTTGCCGTACACCTTCATCCCCCATATTTTATAGAAGGATATGGTCTCCCGGGTCTTTCTAAGTGCCAGAGACTGATTGTGAGCCTCAACATGTGGAGGAATTCAAGGCAAGAGATATGTTTTCAGAGATACTTTGTCACTATCCCGTCATAACATTGGGAATTATTTTGACATCGCACTTATAAATAAGGCCCAGCTCATTTGTGCTAATATCATACTTCATCATTTTCTCTGTTTCCAAAGTCTGTAATTTGTCTTGGCATGTTATCCTTATTTCAATTAATATCATTTCTCTCTTTTTCGTATAGACAAACAAGTCTGGTCTGTTAGGACTTATTTTTATTTTAGTGACCATTTATATTTCTACTGTTTTATCTTCCTGAATTTCTTGTATTGAAGGGTTTCTGACCTTAGCTCTCTTAAATCCCAGTATATTCACTATCAGGAGGTGCAGGCATCAGTCTACATTGTCAAGTCTTCTAGATTAACCTTGCCTGAGCACTTTATTTGATTATAAATGACTCTCTTTTATTCCACTAACAGTGCTGTTCTGAGCTGTAGTGGAACTGAGGCTCCTTTGGGCTTCTTATATTCATTCTCTGAGTTGAACCAAAATACAAGCATTGCTGAACCTTGTTCACATCTTCATTCTCTCACACCTTGCAGCCCAGAAGAGCCTCTGTGGTCTGGCCAATGCAACAAACAAGAAGATCTACCTCTTGGGTTTCTATTCTTCATGGTAAAATTCCCAGTTGCTTTAGTCATTCCTTATGTGACAGAGTTTCAAATGTTGAAATATTGGTAGCAGGTGCTTTCAACTCTATTTCTCTAACATCTTTGGGATTAATTCCCCAACTCTCTCTGATTTATTCATAATTTCCACTTGTGTTCTTTCTGTAATGTTATAATTAATTTCCCCCCTTTGTTTCTCCTTCCAGTTCTAATATGACAGAAACCAGTTGTCCTCTGAAGTGTAGGTGTGATTGTGGAACTCTTCTCAAAGACTTTGAATTTATTTATTTCTCTCTACATATATATACATATATTTATATGTGTGTATTATATGTGTGTATGTATTATATATATAAATATATATAACACCTCTTACTTTTTCTAATTTTTTTCCTGAATTAAATCCAAATTCCTTATTACTTAATTCATGATTTTCTTAATACTGGTGTCAAATAACTTCCCCAGTATTCTTTCTATATTTTTTTTAAGTTTTATTTATTTATTTGAGAGAGAGAGAGAGAAAGAGAGCACGAGCAAGGGGAGGGGCAGAGGGAGTGGGAGAGAGAGAATCTCAAGCAGACTCCTTGCTGGGAGCAGAACATGATGTGGGGCTCTGTCCCTTGACCCCGAGATCATGACCCCAGACGAATCAAGAGTTAGACACTCAAGGGGCGCCTGGGTGGCTCAGTGGGTTAAAGCCTCTGCCTTTGGCTTGGGTCATGATCCCAGGGTCCTGGGATCGAGCCCCACATCGGGCTCTCTGCTCAGCGGGGAGCCTGCTTCCTCCTCTCTCTCTGCCTGCCTCTCTGCCTAGTTGTGATTTCTCTCTGTCAAATAAATAAAAATATTAAAAAAAAAAAAAAGAGTTAGACACTCAAACAACTGAGCCACGCAGGTGCCCCCCCCCCCCCCCCAGTATTATTTCCTTCAATCCTCTGTGTACAGGCTTTGCTTACACTTTTGCCACACTGGCAGTTTGCAGTTCACCAAACTCATTAATTGATTTCAGATCTTCACACTTTTTAAACAAACAAACAACAACAACAACAACAAAAAACCACATTCAGTTGTTGTTTCTTTCCTGAACTTGTGCTTATGCTCCAGTCTGATTGACATTTCTTTCTGAATTCTGAAGCCCCATTTTGGTTTTCTTACAACATGAGATGACGCCACATCTATATTGTATATTTCCTATTACCCCTACAAAAACTCAATTTCCTTGGTGAAATGTCCTATGTCAGGGCATAGAATTAAGAATATGAACCCTGGAGCCATACCTACTGGGTCTGAGTCTGGACTCAACCACTTACTAGCTATTTGGCTGTCTTAAACACCCAGTCTCTAGAGTGTATTAAACATGTCTTTTTAATTCTGATGATTTGATATCTGCAAAATTACTGATCCTTCAGGACTTAATCTGCCCCTCCTTGGGCCAGCCAGTTCTTAGAGATGGTAAATGACTAGTTTGTGAGCACATCTTTTTTTTTTTTTTTTAAGATTTTATTTATTCTTTTGAGAGAGAGAGAGAGCGCGCGCAAGTGGGGAAGGGGCAGAGGCAGAGGGAGAGAAATATCCTCAGGCACACTGTTCCTCACTAAGCACAGAACCAGACACAGAGCTTGAAACCAGGACCCTATGGTCATGACCTGAGCCAAAATCAAGAGTTGGACACTTAACGGACTGAGCCATCCTGGAGCCTCTCCCTTTGACTCCTAATTGACTCTAATGCTTCCTTTTGTGGTCCATGTCCCCCTCCTCTTGGGAACTATGAATGACAAATTGTCTTTTCAGTGGCAGTCATCTCCTGATCTGTTCGCCTCACCATACCTGAATAATAATAAAATCTACATATTAAAACATAGTGCATGTTGGGAAGGCCAATTGAGGTAATCTTTGCAAAGCACAGAGATCAGTGTCTAATACATAATTGGCACTGTGTGAGCATTTGCTGTTAGTAAGGGCAATGATGGCATATAAAACATCTTTGTGTTCCCCAGAGGGTTTTTGCACATAGTAAGTTCTCAATAAATATGACTAATAAAAGAATGGAACTGTTTAAATGTCTGCTGTCCTAAAAAGTTTTTATTGCCAAAGAGCAAGAACAAATTCATAAATTGATTAGGAAAAAAGAATAACAAGAAGAAAACAGGACAATAACCAAAGGAAAATGTTAGCATTGATAATTTGAAGGGGAGTTTGGGTGGGAGCCAGGGAGCTGAATAAAGCTGAAATCAGAGAAATAGACTGCCATAAAGAAAAGAGATAAGCACTAACAGGAGATAAAAATCTAAAGGGATGTAGAACATTAGAGAAGGATCCAAAAGGAATAGGGAAATCAAATCTAATGTTTTTAATATTAAAACCTAATTACACATTCCCTGCTCAGGGTGTTCAGGTGTGACCTACCCATCTGCAGACTTTGATACTGACAAAAAGGGGGGAATAAAGAACTATTCAGTGCATGTGCTTAGGGCCAAAGTAAGAACTGTGTGAAATGATTCCATTTTCACTACATGAATTTTCACTTATGAAAAATTAGACTTTTGCAGAAACTATGAATTTATAAGGACTAAAATTGTGTCATTTCTACCACAGAACAGTAGGTTGTCATAGCACAGAAAATAAATACAAGTGGCAAAATTCCATGTCAGTAATATATCCACAACTCTCTAATATTGCCCCCTGCAAAAAAATTAGCTGAGCTATATAATGTTAAAGGAAAAAGAGCTCTTTGGTAAAAATGATGGACTTTTCCCTGTGAGAAGTCACCTGTCATGGAAGAGGGAAAGAACAACTTAGAAACTTACAGGAAAAAAATGCAAGTTGATTTTGTTAGGCATGTATCACATCTTTCTCACCAAGAATGAGATTTTTTTTTTCTCACTGTTCTAGAAGAGAAAGCAAAACTGAACTCAGCCAAAGTGTCCTATATGAAAAAAAAAACAACCAAAAACACAAAAAACTGTGTCCATAAGCTTAGAAAAGCACAATGTTTCATTTTAATTTTTTTAGGAAATATGACAAATATGAAAACAGAACAGATGTTATGTCTCTAAGCAACATCATCTTTGACACATCTTGAAGCTTTGTGAAACCTGCTCTATTTTATTTCCAACTTTTTAAATCATAAAGGAGGGAAGACAAATGTTTGGTTTTTGTGTTTTCTTGGGTTGTTAGTGAATTCTTTGCTCTTTTTCTACTGCACCACAAGCAAATACTTGCTCTTAGGCTTTCTCCATTTATAATCAAAGGGTCGTTTACATACAGTTACTTATTTTATTTAATTTAACTGTGCAGCATAATTATTATTTACAGATTGTGAAGAAGTATCTGAAGAAAACTATGCCAGTACTAAACGTATTGCAGTTTGGTATAAATGTATTATTGTGTCACCTCTGCAACCCTTTAGGCAAAATTACTATTTATTTTCAAAAATAAATTTATGAATCACAAAAAGAAAATATACACAGAAAATTTGAGTCCTTTACCTGGCACAACAAATCAGTGCCACAGTCAACAGCTTTGTCCTGTATTTATTAAGACCTAACATACAATGATGAAATTATTAGACAAAGTAATGAGTCTCTATCAATCTGTCTTTAGTTTTATAAAACCCAGCTTTACTCTGTCAGCCTTGTCAATGCTACTGAATATTAATGGGAATAAAGTTAATTGCTGGGTGGAAAAAGGTCTTACTCGAAGTGAAAAGGAAGCACCTTGTTGAAATCTGTCGTTTTTGACAAGCCATAATTTATTTCTACTTAGTGATATGTACCGACAGGTTTCAAACCTCACTCTTATCTTTACCACAGATTCTAATTATTTTCATTTGGGAAGTTGTTGGATCCTGAGCCTCTGACCACTTTCATCATTTAGAAATAAATTATTTCATGAAAGGTGCTTATACATTCTGAGTGAGAGGAGTTTTGCCTAGAGTATGAGGAAATGACTGTCTTCCACAACCTTTAAAAGACATACCCATGTACTTCCTGTGTCTCAGTGACCAAGAAGGAAAGGAGAGCAATGACTTTCAGAACAAGAAAGTGTTATATGTGAACCTAATAACTTTCCAGCACAGCTACATGCTAGTTAAACCACTTCATTCAAAGAAATGAATAATGAATAATCACTTAAGGTTCATCCTGATTAGATTGTCACCTGATTGGAAACATAACATTCAGTTGTGTTAAGAATCTTAAGAACTTTCCATTAAATTTTAAACAGTTGTAACATTAAAACAATACATATTTTAAATCAGTCGTCTGTCAAATGCAGTGCCATTCTTCACTGAGTAGAGTTTGGGACATAACCTTGAAAATGAGCACTGGCCAGTTCATAAGGTTCTTATGAGAAAGGGCCAAATTAAGATGAGGTGATAAAATGAAAATACATTTATTATTGTCTTATTCTCTTCATATAGCCTCTATAGCTGCTTTTTTATAACAATCTACATTTATTGTTGAAAACTTTGACTGACCTACTCTGAGCTGCTGAAGGCTCATTGTGGTCCCTATCCAAATAATAAAGAAAATACTAGAAAGAAGGAAAAAAAAAAGGTCGCTAGAAGGGAAAAAAAAAGGGGTTGCTTGATAGGATCAACATAGGCTTTTGTTTTTAGGAATTAGACTTTGTGGCTTAGTGATTTTTGATAATGATTTAATCCATGAAATCCATCTGTCCTCATGGCCTGACCTCTTACAGTTGGTTGTAGATCTTCACTCTATTTGGCACCTATGTCTAATAACATTTCAGGAACCTGCTCTTTTCCCCTTGGCTAAAAGTAAGTGCTGCATGTGACTGGCGGGTAGATTGGGCGGCGTTTATGTTGTGGTTCTTAGTCATCCCAATTTTTCTCCACCACATCCCAGTCACAATGGGGAAAAATGAAAAGCAGCTACTAACAGCCTCACAACAGTTCTGTAATTACTTTCCTGGGCTGGCATTATATGATTTGACAATGGCCTGGGGATGTAACAAATAAGAAAAACCTTGTCATTCAATTTAAAAGGCTTCCTGCCAGGGCAGCACACTCCCCACTTCATCAGAATGACAGTACTCAACTCTGACACAGCCAGTGTATTTAGTGCTGAGCCATGTAACTGCAGCCAGGTGGTGCCAAGCACAAACAGCCAACTTGCTTTCCTATTGACACTGCCATGGAACTGAGAGAGGAATCCTAACATAGGCCAAAGAGTCACGTCTTGGTTCCAAAAAGCACCAACCTATTTATTCCAAAAACAAATGCTATAGTTAGAAGAAGAGCAATTTCTAGAGATGGCTGTCTTGCTTTGCCAAAGATTTCAAGTTTCCTCAGTGATAACATACGCCATTTTCATAGCTTTGCATAATCAAGTTTCACCTGACCTTTCTGAGACACTATTAGAAGCTGGTTCTGTTGGTTGGTCATGGCAGACTAGCAACTGCAAAAATCAATCCCGATTAGCACTGAGTTAGAACTCTAAATACTTTAGCCCTCATTCACATCATTGTCCAAGAAAGGGTTTGGTGAGTGGTGTTCTACCCAGTGATTCAGAGACTCAGCCTCCTTCTATGCAGTGATTCCATCATCTTCTCAGGCCTCCGAATCCCCCACTGTACCCTATCCTTCTGACCAGGGCACAAGGAAAGGAAAAAAATCACAAGGCAAACTTAAGAACTCAGCCTGGGAAGTGCAATCCTATTTTATTGAATTTCCTTCCTATTCTGTTGTCCAGAACTACTCTCAAGATTAACAGATCTGGGAAATGGAGCTCAGCAGTATACCAAGGAAGAGATAGTATCAGTCCCTGCCATTTTTAATTGTACAATAAGGTGGAGGACCATTAATCATTGCAGCTTACAATCACTTAAAAGTAACCTATGCGGGGCGCCTGGGTGGCTCAGTGGTTTAAGCCTCTGCCTTCGGCTCAGGTCATGATCTCAGGGTCCTGGGATCGAGCTCCGCATCGGGCTCTCTGCTCAGTGGGGAGCCTGTTTCTCCCTCTCTGCCTGCCTCTCTGCCTACTTGTGACCTCTCTCTCTGTCAAATAAATAAATAAAATATTTTAAAAAAAAGTAACCTATGCAAGACCATTTAATTATGATGTTCCCTAGCACACTGCACAGCTCTTCTCAGTATCAGTGATGAAATATATTTTTGAAAGCAATGTTTAGTGTTATACTAGTCATAATTATGAGTTTAATACTTCAATAGGAAGGTTCACTAGAGGGGCAAGAAAAAAAATTCTTTTTTTTTTCTTCCAGAAAGTATTGATCTAGTCTTAAAACCTAAACAAGTTATTCATTCACTCAAAAAGTGTTCACTGAGTTACTACTATGTGTCAGGTGGTGTTCTTCGTGCTTGAAATGCAGCAGTGAACAAAAATACAAAAACACTCGTCATCATGAACCTTGTATTCTAGAGGAGGTAAAAGTAACAATAAACATAAGAAATCAGTACATTACATGTTATAAATAAGATGGTAAATACAAAATAATAAATACTTAGAAGGGGTGTTGGTATGGTCAGAATAAGCCTCGTTAAGAAGGTGATAATTACTCAGACTTGAAGGAGTGGGGGATTATAAATGCCAAATATCTGGAGAAGAAAGATTTTAAGTAGAAGGAAAAGCAGTTGTAAGGGCCCTATGGCAAGGACAAATCTTTCACGTTTGATGAATGTTAAGAGACAGAAGAGACAGTGTGACTGGTGTGAAGTGAGTGGTAGAGAAAAATAGAATGAGAGGAGATTCAAGATTTCAAAGGAACAGCTCATGTGAGGCTTTATGGGCAACTGTAAAGACATTGGTTTTTACCCTGCATGAAGTAGGAAGGCATTGGATTTGGGTTTTGAACAGAAGATAGATTTTATATGACCTATATAGGTCCAAGTTTATTCTTGCTGCTATGTTGTGATTAATGCAAGAGAAATGAGCCAGTTAAGGCGTTAAAGTAAAAATTCAGGTGAGAAATGGTAGTGGTAGTTATGAGACTACATCAGTAGAGATGGAGAAAGTGTTTGGATTCCAATTATATTTTGAGTCTTCTTTATATTTCGAACAACAGACCCATTTTGTTGCTTGGATATGGGATGTGAGAAGAAGGGAGAAATCAAGAAAGACTAAGATGTTTGGCACAAGTAACTAAAAGAATGGAGTTGCCATCATCAGAGATGGAGGTAGCTAAAAGCAGAACACATTTGATGATAGGGTGACTATAGTTGTAGACATGGGAAGTTTAGAATGTACTACTATACACTTAAGCATATTGAATTAGCTGTTAGATATGTGAGTCTGAATTGTAGGAGAGTGGTCTAGACTGGTGCTATAAAATTTAGGAGTCATTAGCATGGTATTTAAGGCCAAAAACTAAGTAAAATGCGGAAGGAATGCATAAATATATAAAGAAAAAGAGGTCGAAGCATGCTCTGGGATGCTCAACTGTTGAGCAATTGGAGAAGAATCACCAGTAAAGACCAGAAACCACAACCAGCTAAGTGAAAGGAAATTGAGAAGAGTATAGTGTTCTGGTAGGCAAAGAGACAAGAGTAGCCAATATGTATCAAAGAGACAAGAGTAGCCAATATGTCAAATGCTATCAATAGGTCAAGGAAGATGAGAACTGAGAATGAATCATTGGATTTTGCAATCTGTAGCTTATTGAAAACCATGGCAAGAACATTTAGAGTGGAGTGGCTGGGTGAAAGCCAGATTGGAGTGTGTAGGAGAGGACTCAGAGAAGGGAATATCAAGTCTTTTAAGGAATTTTGTTGGAAAGGGGAATAAAACCATTTTTACAGCATCTGGCAAATAATGTTGACTCAAGAGTTATTTTGAGATGAACAAAGTAATATTATCTTTATATATGTTGATGGGAATGATGCAGCTGAGAATGAAAATAGAAAAATTG
Organism: Meles meles; assembly: GCF_922984935.1. Taxonomy (NCBI): domain Eukaryota; kingdom Metazoa; phylum Chordata; class Mammalia; order Carnivora; family Mustelidae; genus Meles; species Meles meles. The sequence continues at coordinate 84,102,438 of NC_060071.1, read as the reverse complement.
GGATTAAAAAAAAAAGAAAATAGGAAAATGGGGGAGGAGGACTTGTTGAAGTAATGCCTTGAATACCCAAGAGAAGATAGGATCTATGGTACAAAGTTAGAGATAGGTTTTATTTATTTTTTTAATTTAAATTCAGTTAGCAAACATATAGTACATCATTAGTTTCAGATATAGAGTTCAATAACAGGTGGGCTTTAGATAAGAGCATGTATAATATAACTATGGTAACAGTCAGATATCAAAAATTGTTGCAGAAGGGGCGCCTGGGTGGCTCAGTGGGTTAAAGCCTCTGCCTTTCGCTCAGGTCATGATCCCAGAGTCCTGGAATTGAGCCCCACATCGGGCTCTCTGCTTGGCAGGGAGCCTGCTTCCTCCTCTCTCTGCCTGCCTCTCTCCCTACTTGTGATCGCTATCTGTCAAATAAATAAATAAAATCTTTAAAAAAAAAAAATTGTTGCAGAAGATGTAAGAGAATCTGTGAAATTCCCAGCAAAATAGGAAGAAACAAAAGCACCAAAGAATGAGCAAACAAAACTCAGCATTATTGAGTTCTAGAGATACTCCTAATACATTGAATTTATGTAGGCTATTTTGGGAAAGACACCTTTGGAATTGATTAATATGGTGTTACATCTGCATTATGAATATTTATGAGCCAGGTCTCATGAATTCCATTTTCATGATTATCCTCACTTTTCCATATTATATGTCCTCCATTCCATTCAGGCTAGTTTCCCAACTAGACCAGTGTGGGTTAAATTGTGTCCTGCAGGAAGATTTACTGAAGTCCTAACCATTGGTACTTGTGAATATGAACTTACTTAGAAATAGGGCCTTTGCCAAAATTAGCAAGACAGGAAACAACATGTGTTGGAGAGGATGTGGAGAAAGGGGAACCCTCTTACACTGTTGGTGGGAATATAAGTTGGTGCAGCCACTTTGGAAAACAGTGTGGAGATTCCTCAAGAAATTAAAAATAGAGCTTCCCTGTGACCCTACAATTGCACTATTGTGTATTTACACCAAAGATACAGATGTAGTGAAAAGAAGGGTCATCTGTACCCCAATGTTGATAGCAGCAGTGGCCACAGTCACCAAACTGTGGAAAGAACCAAGATGCCCTTCAACGGACGAATGGATGAGGAAGATGTGGTCCATATACACAATGGAGTATTATGCCTCTATCAGGAAGGATGAATACCCAACTTTTGTAGCAACATGGACAGGACTGGAAGAGATTATGCTGAGTGAAATAAGTCAAGCAGAGAGAGTCAACTATCATATGGTCTCACTTATTTGTGGAGCGTAACAAAGAACATGGAGGACATGGGGAGATGGAGAGGAGAAGGGAGTTGAGGGAAATTGGAAGGGGAGGTGAACCATGAGAGACTATGGACTCTGAAAACAACCTGAGGGTCTTGAAGGGGCGGGGGCGGGGTGGGAGGTTGGGGGAACAAGGTGGTGGGCATTATGGAGGGCACGTATTGCATGGAACATTGGGTGTGGTGCAAAAACAATGAATACTGTTACGCTGAAAAGAAATAAAAAAAGAAAAAAGAAAAGAAAGAAATAGGGCCTTTGTATAAATGAGGTCATACTGGCTTAGGGCCTTAAATCCAACGGCTGGTATTCTTGTAAGGACAAAAAGATTTGGACAGACAGAGATGTGAAGACAGAGGCAGAAGTTGGAGAGATGTAGCTATAAATCAAGGCACACCAAGGATTGCCAACCAGCAGATACTAGGAAGAGGCAAAGAATGATTATTGACATCTTGCTTTCAGACTCCTGGCCTCTGGAACTATGGGAGAATAAATTTCTATTATTTTAAGCCACCCAGTTTGTGGTAACTTTTTACAACAGCCATAGGAAACTACATCAACCATGATCATTTCAGCCTGCATAATTTTTCTGTGCTCTTTTCCTCACATGGAATGTCTTCTCTTTTCCTTGGCTAAATTGTATGTATTTACACACATTAATTAAAATTACATATCGTAAGCATTTATGTTAAATGATCTATGACCAAAAATTGAAGTAGAGAACGAAAAGCAAGCTGTGGCAAGTTGAAAATAAAAGAATCTATGGTATTTGTTATCAAAATAATTTAAGGAGCTCACCCCAAGCAAATTGAGTGTATTGGCTTCAGAGAAAATCCAACAAAGTTTTTAGCACTTGAGGGATGGAGATACTCACATAGGAATAAGCCAATTATATTATAGATGTCAGTCATTGTCCTCATTTCCAGTCTGTCCTCCTTCCTAAGGATATCTCCATTCATGGCCCCCTCATGGCCATAGAAAATCATAATTACTCCAATAAACCTGATCCACTGGCCAGAGGTGATTGAACCTAAATGGATGAATCAGATTCTTTCATTTGAGAACTGTAAAACAAGCAGTAGGTGCCTAAGTCAGTTGTGGAAAAAGAGCTGCAGCATCTGTAAAGACAGATGAAAGTCAGTGTATACCAAGCCAAAGCCATGCATCATTTTGTGGGAGGAGAGAGACCATAGGCAAAGAAAGAAAGCTGGTTTGTAGAAGAAAGTAGGAGAACAAATAAGATAAGCTGCAAGAAAGCAGAGACCCACTAGCATGAACATCCTTTAAAGCCAGGAGACAGCCTTGTCCTGACCTTTCAGATCCCATCTCATGAATCCTAGTGTTATTGTTTCCTGTCTTGAATTCTTGTGATATTATCTATTAATCCTTAAACCAAACTTCTTTATTGATTTCCCTTCAAATCAAACATCCATACAACCTTGCAGAAAACAGGCTGTTCCATACTATATTTTATATGTTCCAAACTATATTTTATTTTATATATTTTATATAATATATAATAATAAATATATATTTTATTTTATATATTTATTTTTATATATTATGTATGTATATATATAAACATATTTTATATGTTCCATACTATGTTTTATATATGAAGGAGATGTTTCTGGAAGTACATATGAAACTGAACTAGGACTACAGTGAGATTAAAGATGTGTTCCCAGCCTTGAATAACAGGCTTTAAATTTCTCTTAAAATTCCCAGCAATTATTATATTGTTATGTCCATTATTTCTTTTAGCCACCATTTCACCCAATTGTTGTTCAGTGTTACTAGGATGCTGTGCTGCTGGTTTGCCATAATGTTATAGTGCCTTTGCTAATAACATGGATATTGTGAATTCCAGTTAGGAATAGGCTGACTGATTTCTAATCTATACCCTCCTTTATGGATCATTTAGTAGTTCTAGAACACTAGCAAGGTGGCTTTAACAACTGTAAAATTTGCATTTTAAAATCCAGCATAATTCTTTTCCTTTGTTTATTTGGGACAGATTCAATTCTATCTCTGCACCACTTTAGTTAGGCATTGTATGTCAACATTGTTCCCCAGAACAGAAACTAAATGGTGGAAAAAGGAGCTACCGTGAGGTAAGAAATGCATAATTTGAAGGTAGGACTTTGGACCTCAGAGGAAGGAAGAGGTCAGCAAATCCTGTTCTCAAAAGCCAACTATAAAACTATACAGAATTGTCAAAGCAAATCTCCCAAGAATTTCAAGACTCTAGAAACCAACCAAAGGCAAACAACAAAGAGATAACCATTATTTTATGAAAAGCTGCTAGAAGTTCAGCTAAAAGCAGTGGGAAGCAGTGGCCTCCTTGCCTGGGGCTACTTCCATCTCTCCTTTCTACAAGCTTAGTTGGCACAGTTTTTAGACCAGCATAGGGTTGTTTGTGAAAACTAGCAGCTTTGCTGCCAGAGAGGGAAAAATTGGTTTGGAGCTGAGAGCAAAAGCACATGCCTTAAAGGTATTTTCAGTACAAGCAGACAACTTGGTAAGAAATAAATGAGGCAAGCCTGTAGCTCTGCTAGCCTGAGGTTGTAGTCCTGGTTGTGATGAGTGGCAGGCCTACTGGGCAGCCAGAATCTTAAGCAGGAGATCCTGAGTGAGAGAGCTGCAGTGAGGCTGTATGTGTTGTCCACACATCGCTGACTGACTGGGGATTGTGCGTGCACGCGCACACATGCGCACGCACACACACACACACACACACACACACACACACACACACACATAGACCCAAGAGGGCTGAGAGAAAAATAAGATCTGGGACAGAGGAAAATTGTTTGAACTTTGTATGTTCTCTTCAAATCTCACACAGATCCATTGGCAAAACGTAAGTTTTGTAGGTTCAAGGTGTTTGAACAAATCTCAGACCAGTTATTACCTGGCCATTAAGCTATGCAAGGGGACCACCTTAGAAGCCAGGCTAATGAAAATAATAATTTAAAATTTCTAAGTAGAGCCACTAATGGTAGCACACTGCAGAGGAGACAGCTTGTACAAAGTCCAAACTAGTTGTAAAAAGAAAGAGAGAGAAAAAGAAAGAAAGGAAGAGAGAGAGAGAAGGAGGAGAGGGAAAGAGGGAAAGAAACAGTGGAAATTCTAGAAATGAAAAGTAAAATAACCAAAATAAAAATTCACTAAAGGAGTTCAACAGCAGATTTCAGATGACAAAAGAAAAAATTGGAAAACATGTAGCTAGATCAATAGCAAAGTCAAACAGAAAAGTTTTGAAAGAAATAAGGGGGAAATGATTCATTATATACGGGGAACAATGTGGTTAATAACCAATTTCTCATCGAAAACATCAGAGGCCAGAAAATAGTGAAATGGCAAAACCAAAGTACCAAACAGATGGAAAACTATTTTTGACCAAGAATTCTATATCCAAAAATGTTCTAAAGTGGATTGTGGCAATGGTTGCCCAGCTCTCTGACTATACTAAAAATCATTGAAATGTATACTTGAAATGGATGAATTGTAGGGTATATAAGTTATACCAAGAAATCTGTTAAAAACAAACAAACATCCTATACACAGTGAAATTATCCTCTGAAAATGAAGGCAAAATAAAGATATTTCCCCATAAATGAAGCCTGGAAGAATTCATTGCTAGTGAATCTTCCTTACAAGAAATACTAAAAGTAGTTCTTCAGACTGAAAGGAAATGACACCAGATAGTAACAGGAATCCATGGGAAGAAATAAATAGCATCAGAAGTGGTTGACATGTGGATAAATATAGAAGACCGTACACATTTTTTTCTTTTTTCTTCCATTATTTTTTTTGAAAAGACATAAGATTATATGTAAATGAGAGCAAATGATGCCAAATGCACTCAATTTAGAAGAGCACAGTAGAACCATCATTGACTGAAAGCAATGGAAGCACGGTATGCTGTGCCCATTTCTTGAAAGCTTACATTGCAGTTTCCCTTAAAAATGTTCATTAACTGAGAGAAAACAACACTCAGAAAACAGAAAAACAGGGGCGCCTGGGTAGCTCCGTCCGTTGAGCATCTGACTCTTGATTTCGACTCAGGTCATGATCTCCAGGTTGTGAGATGGAGCCCTATGTTGGGCTCTGTGCTCAGTGGGGAGTCTGCCTGAGATTCTTTCCCTCTGCCCCTCCCCCTACTTACACACGTTCTCTCTCTCAAAATAAATAAATCTTTTAAAAAAAGAAAAAAGAAGAAACAGGAAAACATACTTTTAATTGTATGTCTGTATGTATTTGAAATGTATATCTTTGTTTCGTATATGTTACATATATAGTATTTTACACATATATGTTTTGGAAAATATTTCAGAGATACGTAGCTTTAAAATAAATCAGCTTCCCTAGTTACTAACGTGCATAGAGGCAATCATAATTACAATTACATTCTCTTTCACTTAGGATTTGGTAGGGATAATGAAAAACTCCAAAGGTGGTAAAGTTTCACCTCAAAGTTCTTGGCAGTAGTGTGAACATAAGTTCATTTTACCAACGAAGGCACTTCTCACACCTCTGGGATTTGAGATACTATGATGAGTACACGGCTGACTGAGTTTGAGGTAGTTCCCCAGAAATCAAGGCAAATGGGGGCCTTTTGCCATACTCAGCTATGTTAGTTTTCACTTAAATCAGATGCCCATCTCAACTTCTTCCAGCCCATTCTTACACCAACATACAACAATATTTTTCATCAGTTCTTTCCTTAGTTCAAAAGCCTTCGTTGGTTCCTCACTGAACTATTTTAGTCTGTCAGGATGTGAATTTAACCACATTTTTCACTTTTATTTCCAAAATACTTACAAGCTAGTCTATTCCAAGTGGAGCATTTTCACCAAGAAAATTATTGTCAAAGAGATGAAAAACAGATGAGAGGCAAAGACATAAAGATGGTTGAAATAAGCAAGCAAAAAAAAAAAAAAAAAAAAAAATCACCACCACACAAAAATGAGGAAGACACAAAAAAGAATGTAGAATTGATGAGAAGGTAAAGTAACAAGGTGACACTTGTTTTGCCTACTTTGTCCTTTGTAATCTTTTATTATGACAGTAAGTTAAACACACTAACCAGAATAAACAGATCCTTAATGCTGTGAATGGAGATTCCCACCAAAAATATCTCTGCTGCTGCCCGAACTTGTATTTAAGAAACACATCTTAAACCAGTTAAAAGATACATATCACCCAAAGATTTGGTTAAATATGTTTAGGTTAGGTTTAGGTTGAATATGTTCGAATATGTTTAGGTGGAGAAAACGAGATATAATTAATTAGACTTTCCTGAATTCTTAATATACATTAGGATCTGAGAGATATGATTAGTCCTTTACCTGATATTTAGGCAAAGTGTTCCAAGGAGAGTATATTTGCCTCTCGGTTGATTGTGATCCTTCCCACTGTTTTCGGTGGAGTCATAAAGGATACAGAAGGGAAAAGAGTCTACTCCTTTTATTAGAAACCTTAAGAGGAAGCCTGCTTTCTGGATTATCCTCGCCCCATTGCTCTTTTGGCTATAAGCACTTACTCACTACTAAATCAGTAGGACAAATTCTGTACCGTGGACTCATTTCATTGCAAACTCATGGCTGGGCCTTGCTTGATTTTTATTGCCTAAAGCTGACAATTCATGCCCCTCTGTTTTCTTTAACACCTTATCTAGTAGGCAACTGGATAGCTGTGTTTGTTGGTTGTTATCTTTTAATCCTGACCTTATTGTAGGGTATGTATCTCAAAGATTCTTTGTCTGAATTCTCAGTTCTCGGCCTGAAAGCACAGGGGAACCATCTGCTTTACTCATATAAAAATAACCAGCCCAACCCATCTTCGGGAAGTAGCCTCTGATTGATTTATCAACCAGCCTTTTTCACATTGCAGTGTTCTGAGCAATTGGGACAGAGGAGGGGGAAATGTTGAAGGGAGAAATGGGTGGGGAGGGCTGGGAACATGAGTTACTGCAAAAACCCTCAAAATCTTAGGCTTGGCGATAGCAGTATGGATGATGGTGGTGATGGTGGTGGCTCGGGTACCACGACTGTAATAAGGTGGGAGCCCTAAAAAGCTGTACGAGTCTTCTAAAAGAAGGGTAGGCCAAGGAAAACTGCTCCTATTTTATAGTGCTGCCGCGGGATGACCTTATCAATAAAGTTTGATGCCAATAATGGTAGAAGGCAGGTGAGTAAACAGTATTTTTAAGCTCAGGTGGGGAGTTGCAACACTTCTTAGCCCTCATGAAAGGCTTCTTGTGCTTTTTTCCCTCTATGTAGTCAGTAAAATTGACCTATTCAGGGCTTTTCTAACTTTAACAAGTGTGATTTAGTCACACTGTTCTGAATTCTTATTCCTTTCCACACATCATCCTTCATCTTGGGGAGAAGAAAAGAATAGAACAGTTAAATAGGAAAGGGTTTATCCTTAACTACTTCTTCTATTCTCTTCTCATCATCAAAGAACTACACATCTCCCTGCCAAGCCACAGGAACAAAATAAAGCAGATATGTGCCTCTGAGCCTTTCTGGAAATTAAGGGACGGATTGAGCAAAGAGGATTTTGTGCCAGTTACTTGCCTTTGTTTCTGAGTCTGTTTGTTTCCATAGAAGCTTTGTTTTTCTCTTTACTGTGGAAGTGTCCTAACAGTAGTCATTAAAAATCTCGACATGCTAAACAAATACCTAACAGATAGTTAATATGTATTGCAAATATAGCCTTTCCTTCACATCACACGTTAATTTCCTTCCCCAAGAGGGACATGCAGTGGCATACCAAAGGGGAAGGAGGTGGGAGAAGACCAGAGGCGTGCCCTGGTGAGGAGTAGTACCCTTTCACCAATGTGATTTATAATTGCATGGGAATCAGAAAAAATAATCTGATTTTCAGCTGGTTTTATGAATGTTTTTCAGTCCTCTATAGAGCCTCCTTCCCACCTACACCTGGCACAGACAACCCCCCTACACCACGCTCACCTAGCTCTGCCGCTGACATTTAGAATACACAAGACGTGCATATTGAGCCCCAAGAAAATAGAGGCTTCATCTGAACCTTCTTACAAGTGAACACATAGGCAACCATGAAAAGATAGTTATATTAATATAGGATCTAGAGCTGTGTGTCTAAAAATGAATTCTTTAGTTGAAACCTTCTGGTTCTGCTGCTGAGAAACTGTAGCTGGACAAATATATATCTTATATTTGCAACTGTGCACATGTTTGTGGCTTAGTGAACAGTTAACAGTTCTTACTCCCATAGATACATGAGAGGGAGAGGGAGAGAGAGAGAGACAAGGAGAAAGCAGCTGGATAAACTACTCCCAGCTCCTCAGATAGAAGTTGTGTCCTTTTCACCTCTCAGTGGTAAACTGAAGAGCATGGTAGTGCCTACCTCAGGAGTTACTGCAGAATTCAGTGAAACCATGCACACGCCATGCTCATTCCAGCTTAAGTCCAAGTCCAGTTGTCATTAGCTATCATTATTATATGAAATATCCTTTTATTGCATTTTATAGCAATGAATTGCTTATGTTTCTGTATGCTCCATTTCCCTTTTGCCAATGTCTTCATACTTGCGTATTCATCAGGCAGAGAAGGAAAAGATGTAAATGTTCTCTTGAGCGTCTGTGAGCCTGCCAAATCCATGGACCACTGCTGCAAATCCAAGACATTTCCTGTGGGCCACGCATTAGCCAAAGGGGTTTGCAAACATCTGCTAGTTCAGTCCCTCCAACAACCTGACGAGGATGAAGAAGCCGATGAGGAAACTGAAACCGAGGCATGAGCATTTTGCTGGAAAGCACATGAACACGTGGCAGAGGCAGGAAGTCAACACTGGGTGTTGGGCAAAGGGCTGGTGGTGTTGACCAATGCTCCCCTCTCCTTCCTATAGTCCCTTGTGGAAACACAACATGGGGTCCTGCTGCCTGCAGTATGGGTGCGTAGACTGCATTAAGATCTGTTAACAAGGTCTGGTTTAAAAGTTTGAAAGACAAGTCAGTTTCATAAAGGGAAGTCTCTGTCTTTTGGCCACCTGTTAGAGGTTACTGCCTCTGGTTATGAGGAGGACTAATGAATACTTCACCACCAAACGGGAAAAAAAAAAAAATCCCATGTCACACTTCATCATTCCCAGGTGTGAGAAGCACCATTATTGTATAGGAAACATGAGACATTATTTCATTGCCTAGATTCTTTCCTCTTTGTCTTAAAACAGCTGTCATTTTTCTAGTCATCAGTAGGCCTTTTTCTGAGCCTTTCTTTGGTGAGAATTCCTCCAGATTAGATCCCCCTCCTTCACTCCCCTAGAGAGAAAAACAAAATAAGAGCAAAACCTCTTTGGTATTATAAACTAAACTTCAAAAGGAAACCCATCCCCAGAGAGTAGAGGAATACACTAATGTCTTACTTTGGGGATCTATTTGCCTTCTCGAAGCTAGTGCTCTTCTAACGTTTCAGTTCAGAACACTTTGCCCCCTGTTATGTTACCACCTGCGTGGCTGGCTCTGTGCACCTTTAGTGCCAAGAAGCATGAGAAGATTTTATAATAAAAGTAATTGTAATGGGATTTAATCCTGTTGTTGGCAGCAAAGGGCTGGCAACCTTAAGGATAATGTTATAATAGAGAGTCCTGGAAATGGTATAAGTAGGTAAAATACTGTAAATTGAAGGTGCCTTATGCCTGTAATATACCCTTTAATAGCCATTTAAGACCAGGCACTGTAAAAATACGTCCAGCGTCTATAAGGCATTAAACATGAAGCAAACCTCTGACAAAAGTCCAAAATCCCAAGGATGCCATGGCATTAAAACCCCATTTGTTAGAAAACTGAATTACAGTGCATCGAGAACACTTTAAGAAATTAACGATGAAAAAAGGGAAAAATCAGAATTTACAAATTACTAGATCTTTGAAATTTCTGAACACATGAAACATCATGACACATTATTTCACCTTTCTAGTTGGTATGGGTAGACTGAACCCTGAATTTAGATGGCAAAATAGATACACACATATAATTTTTTGGCAAATTTTTTAAGTGACTAGGAGTGTGGTATGAGCCTAAAGTCAGGTTGATCAGGAAGCTCTCACTTACGGGTTTTCTACATGTTCTTTAAGAGCTAATCTGTGTATATGTGCTGCCGAAGCGAGCACAAGAGCTAATCTGTGTATTAGATGATCCCGACACTTTAATCTAACCCTTTCTAAGGAGTATTGCAAATATCAATTCATCAGTCTCAACAACACCCTTTTAGAATAACATGAAAAATAATATTAATAACACTTTGGGCTATTATAATGCCTTTTATCTGAAAATCCCTGAAGGCATCATAAACATTAATAACATGAACAAAAGTCCTAATAATACTAGCTGGATCTCAAACAGAAAAGATTCCTAACCTCATTTTGCAGATGCTGAGATTTAGTCACAAATAGGCTAGGAAAATTGCCTCAGACTACAGAAGCAGTCACCAGCTGAGCCAGCAGTAGAAATCAATGCTTTTGATTTTTATGTCCCTATTTCACACACTGTACTTTTTCCTATAGAAACAAGAGACATTCCATCTTTACTCTTGGATGTAATATTTTGCATTCACAAGACTATCTAAACCTATCTAGAATTCTCCTCCTTGCCTACACCAGTTACTCCCAGTATCAAGAACCACTTCAAGGTTCACTTTAGATATCTATTTTAGGTATAGATCAGATATCGTAATGGCTGACTTTTCATGTTCCCAGTCATACCTGTCTGTACTAGATCTTGTTCATGCTTTAACTTTAACAAGATCATGAGTGGCTTGGTTTTCTTTTACTATAGCTAGACTTGGAGCCTTTGTTGAATTCGAAACTTGCCAAAGCAAGTGACAACAACAACAAAAAAATCCAGTTCATTAGATGATGTCACTAAGAATTTTTTTCCTACTGTTGGTAAATATTTACCTGAGACTTAATTTGTGTTAAATCCAGCTTGTACTTTGAGTGTCTAATCTCTTTTAAAGCAGATAAAAATCTCCTCAAAGCCAACTAACTAGTTTCTTCTCCGATTATAGATCTTGACAACTTTTAGTATTTCTCCCTTAGAGCTGCTTTCATGAAATGATGTGGAGCTTTTCAGCTTTACTTTTGAAGGAAGGTGATGCTTTGCTTGCCTTTCATATTTGTCTGAAAGCACCTTTGCCAGCCAGCTAGCATCTGTGCTGCGTGTGAACTTTTCTACAGAATCTCCCAAACAAGGTGAAAAAAAAATCATTAGTAGTCCAGATTTCAATCTTCTGCACAGCTCAGGTAACAATAAATGAGTAATTTGCCGCCCTTCGCTTTGGCAAGCTGATGCCTAATGATTACCCAGGGACAGGATAATGGTACCATAGTGATTACACTGTTTTTCTAACCACTTTCAAGGCCTTTGCTTTCAGACCTGCCCTAATGAAAAGAAAGCTCTGAAATTGGGCCAGGTCTTTATTAAAAATGTCTGACAGGCTCTGCTTAGGGAAAAATGTATTCACTTCTCAGATTTGAACCTTCTTCTGAGGATTTGGAAGGCCTGGGCTCCAGAGTAGATGTGATTGCCTGAACACTTTCATAATGAGGAAATGAGGTGTTGGTTAATTCCATAAGCCACTGGAAAGATTTATTTAAAGAAGGTACAATGATAACCCATCTCTAGACAGTGAACTGGTTCAGGGAGAACTATATAAGACAAAGAGACAGAAAAATCATAAAAATCTGATCTTTGCTTATGTTACTGAGTTACTGTGCGACTTTACAAAAGTTAGTATTTCTGAGTTTCTTGGTCACTGGAGGTAGCACAGCTGTCAGTTATCTATTTGGTAGCTAGAGGAGATTGATGGATGACAATAATAGATACACAAGAACACAGATAGACTTAATATTGACAGGAACCACTATCTGTACAGGCAGTGTGGCTATAACTACTACCTTTTAAAATTTTATATGCAAGAAAACATATTGGCCGTGTTTACTCAGCCTCCAGTCCATCCTGTACCCTGCTGCCTGAGCTATCTTTCTGAACCACCATATTATACCATGTCACTGTTGTAATACCGCACCTGTGCCCACTGTTTATCAGAGGAAGGTTAACTTGATAATGGCCTGGAAAAAATTTAAAATGCATGAGCTGTATCATGAGTAGCATGTGAGCTTTGGGTGTCACACGTTTGGCCATTCTCATAATTCTAGGGTGGGCACCCCCCTCTCTCCTGCTCACCAACAGGGTGGATAGGAGGTGATCAGAACAGCTGAGCATGTTGTTCACGTGGACCTTGTTATTGGCCAGCATGATCACAGGACTTGGGTAAGAGGGAAACTGAGTCAAGGGCCAAAGTTTTAATGAATGTTGAGAAGCAGTTTTGAGGCAGGTAGAGCCTTAAAGATAAGAGCAGGCAAAGAGAGAATATCTAGTTACCATGAGCCATGTGCCTGGGGTTTAAGACTGGCAGAAATTGCTGACCTTCCTAATTCTCAAGCAGAGACATGGGGGAATTACAAGGGGTACGGAAAAAAAGGAGAGACAGATTTATGACAGACACTGTACTAAACACTGGTCATGATACTTCATTTAATTTTTCCCCAAACCAAAGAAGATTAAGTATTATTATCGACTTTCTTCAGGGGTGGGAGCCAAGGCCCATAAAGATAGGGAAATCTGGCCACATTCTCACAAAGAGAAAAGGCTAGACTAGAACACTCATCTCCAAAGTCCCACAACTATACCAGCATAACTCCTTCAATTCCTACCATTGAACATTTAATTTTGAGATTCTCTTATGTTCAAAACTCTATTTTAGACACTGAAGATACAGGACCTCAGTGCATATACAAGAGTTCTTTGCTCTCAAAGAGCCTACAGTGTAATGGGAAATACCATCCTAGCCATTCCTCTGGAGAGGCAATGACTTCTGCCAAAAGAATTTTTAAAGATTGGTAATTTGAGGTCTGTCTTTACTGCATGCTGGATTATAAGTTATTTTCAAGCCTAGTGTACTCCTTTTGCCAAACATAAGAAGAGGAACCACTTTTACCAGTGAATATAGAAGCATCTATATTTAGTCACCCTTTTGTTTTTGGATCTTGCACCAGCCCATACAACTTAAAGCTGTTTCTATTTCTCTTATAAGCAGCCTAGCTACAGGCATTGTATGTGGTTCTTTAAGAGCCTTATGATTTTTTATTACCCCTTTGTGACAGTTTTCTCAGAGTTATGCAAATGGTATGCCAAGTGTAGTAGACTGAAATTTCTTCCATTTTATCTCTGTCCAAATAGAAGTTGCCTCATCTGCATATAACAGTTCCCTTTGCAACTCAGTTGTAGTAGAAAATTGGAAGTCATTTGTATTTGCATTTCCTGGGGATACAGACAAGAGCAGATGCCAATAATGGATGTCATAATTTGCTGCCTTCTCTTTGCTGCCTATAAATCTTTGAATATTTTTCCTACAATAGCAAGTAAAGAGATTCAGCAAGCATAATGGGGAGAGAGGAGATGTAAATCTCAGCAGTGGTGGTGGATTCCAGCTATGAATATTTCAGAAACAAGACACTCTCTTTAAATGAAACACTAATGGTTTTTAAGATGCTGATAGGCCTGATGTGCTTTTGATTTCATTTAATAGCCCAAAACCCCTGACTGTTCAACACTAGATCCTGGTTGGTAGATTCTAAAGTCTTTTCTCTTCTTCTAATTTCAAATGCTGGCCTTATTGTGGTGTCAATTCTTGATTACTTACATAGTACACTAGATATACACAGGTATGCACAATTCAGAATGTAACTAATTTATATTTGGTTCTGAAATGACACTCAGACACGAAAAGTCTCTCTGTCTTGTACACATATACACACAAATACACACATCCAAACTTACCCACAAATACCTAGCCTTGAGTCTTTCGTTTTCTGAACTCTCTTTTTATAGTTGTGACTCAACAGAGTGATGGTGAATATGTAAATATTGATATGGAAGACAACATTTATACTCAAATTGAGTTTCAACTATAGAGATTTCAAAATGTAATGTTATTGATTAAATGTCCATTTTTTTATTTTCTCTCACTCCTTATATACTGCAAATAATAAATTAGGATAACCTCAAATTATCCAAATTCCTCTTTCCTTACTCATGCTGGCCATTTTCCTACTCATTTTGCTTTAAACATAGACCTTTATATGCTACATTTTTTCAGAAATTCTGGAACCTGTAGCAAGACTACCTTGTTCACACAGGTTTGTTGCTGTTGTTGTTTTAAACATCTGCCAGAGTATACAGCCTTTCTATAAGGTGTCTATTACTACTCTAGTGAGATGTTTAAATACCTTAATTAGTGCAAATGTTGTAAACTAACCCCAGTATACCTCATTAACTAGCTATATTCAGTAATACTACTGCCAGAAAGAATTGGCAGGCTATTAGCTTAAAGCAGATAATCCAGAAAAAAAGAAGAAAAGAAAAGAAAGAGAGAGAGAGAGAGAGAGAGAGTGGAAGGAAGGAAGAGAGGAAGGAAGAAAGGAAGGAAGGAAGGAAAGAAGGAAGGGAGGAAGGAAGGAATAAAGAAAGAAAGGAAAAAGAAAAGAAAAGAAACTAAATAAAAATTAATACCTAGTAGATGAACTTCCACTGAATTCAGAAGAATGGTGAAATCCAGAGTAGCATTTAATTCTGACCACACATCTCCAGATTTGAACTCAGTGAACTTGTTGCCTGAATCACTCTTCACTCTCTACTGTGGCTACCCCATTCTTAGCTTACTTACAAGCCAAATGTCATCTTCATGATAAAATCTTTTCTAATTCCTCAGCAAAGAGTTTCTCATTCCTACTATGGTAGAGCTGTTGGTACCCAGCCCCAATCCTCTTTAGCAGGCAGCATACCCAGCTGTCAGCTGCTGAGGGTTGGCCTCAAATAGCCCGCATACAGCACACTCTCTACCTGTGGGTTGCCTCCCACCAACAGTTACCTTCTCGCTTAGAAATGTCCGATACGTTGTTCTCTGTCCTGGAAACTAGCTGATGTGGCTATCCAAAAGGCCAGTCTCTTGCTTCAAGGTGAGACAACTCAGTTGTCTCTAACTGACAGTAACCCAATGGAGAATTTGTATTTAAGTTTTGTGCATCTAGAGATCTCCAAGAGGAGGAATACTCTTTAAGTTTACCAGGGAAATTAGCAATACAGATACCACTAGTCATTTGGGGCTCCAGCAGGGGGGGAAAAAAAAAGAAAAGAAATTATCATACTGCAAGGGGTAATTGAACTCTGATAACAAAGAGGAAGTTAAGACTTGTTTCATAATTGTTGCTTAATAGCATAAAGAGGAATAATTTTGGCACACATGTAACCCCATGAGTCATCTCTTTCTATGCCCATGCTCCATTTTAATAGTGAATAAAGGATAAATGTGTAAATATAGCAACCATGACCCAGTATAGTCAAGATGACCAGGGATTTTGATCTGTCGGGGATGAAGGTCTGTCTGGGTCACCTTACAAGGCAAGCCACCTGGATCAATAAAAGGCAGAGAGGAATCTAGAATGGGTGGGCAGTAGGGAACATGATGCATATTAGTGCAACAGGAACTGTAGTTTATCTCAGTAATGCTCCTCTTACAAGTTTCTTCAAAAATTCTGACTAACCAAAATCTTGGAGAAGTTGTGCCATAATGATATGATCTTAATGTGAGAAACAATTGGGTCTGAACAGTATTTATGGTGGAAAGTAGTAGATACAGATCCTGTTTCCCAGGCTAGCGCACCCATCCCCCAAGCAGCTGTGATGACAGTTTACAGCCTATAGCAATATTCCTGAGAACTGTCCCTGGCCAACAGAAGCCACCCCATTTGAAAATGCACAGCAGCCTGTGCCCTTTCCTCAGGACCAGCCTGAAAACTGTGACTTACTGATATAAGGTCTGAACCTTGACCTCAAGATGGGACAACTCTGTGATGCCTTCTTGAAGAATCAGACTAAAGCCGAACTTCTACTGAGCTCTGATCTTTGCCCAGCTTCTTGCTTCCCTCACCATATTTTAGGTTTCACTTGAACACACTCCTTCAGTAGAAAATTTTCACAAGAATCTTTGTCTCTTGGGCTCTGCTTTTAAGAAACCCAACCTCAGAAATTCTCTTTGCATTCCCGTATCTCTTTCTTTCACTTTGTATCAAATACATCTTATGTCATTTAATTCTTTGCATTTGTCTGCATTACTGCCAATGAGCTCAAGGGTGACTTGTGTCTGGGTCTCTGTTCTCTAAAACAATTCCTAACATAGATTACATAAAAGCATACTGAATGAACTGAGCAAACAACTGAACAAATGAGTAAATAGTCATTATTGTTGTAGGGTTTACCAAATCTGGGCTAGTCTATGCTTGGAGTCTTTTAATCTTAAGTAGAAAAAAAAAAATTCCAGATACTTACTATGACTGACCAATGGTTTTAATGCTTGTAATTCTCAATCAAATGTAATCTCCCAGTGATATAGAGTTATTTCTCTGTTTTCAGCTCAACTCCTGAAGGTGGTGAAATTCAACTGATCAGATTGTGCTGGTCTCAAGGGCTACTATTGCTCACTCTGTGATGAGAGGAATATACCACACACTGTCTTAGCATCAAGGAACCCCTCAAAGGTAGATTGACTTTTACAATTTCTTCTGATGGTAAAATCCCACTAGACTTTTCCCCACGGGAAAATTCTATTAGATTTTCTCTTGCTTTGTTTGGGAAGCTATGGTTCTTAGTCTTCCAAAGTAGTTTAGGTACATATACCAACATGAGCAAACCTTTCTAAATAAGGATATGCAAATTTTCTTCATATTTCTTCTATGCACATTTATAGATGTTTTATTGGAGAAATCTGAGATTTTGTTTAGCAAAGCTTGCAGTGTGGGATATTTCCCATTTGTTCCTTTAGATTCTTTCCTCATATTCCACCCTTCTCTCTGACCTAGGAGACTGACCTGTATGAGCAGCATCAATGGTAGAATTTTATCATTAGTGAGGCTAAATATTTCTTCATATATGTATATATGTGTATGTATATATATATGTATATGTATTTCTTGATAATCTGTTTATGATCTTATTCCACAGGGATGTTTATCTTTTTCTTAAAGATTTATAAGAGTTATTTTAAATAATTACATTAATTAATTACAGGTTATATTATATCATATACATGTTACTTATACTATATATTATTTTAGTACTTTTTTGTTTTGTTTTGTTTTTATAATTTTAAAAAATTTTTTATAAACATATAATGTATTATTTGCGCCAAGGGTAGAATTCTGTGAATCGCCAGGTTTACACACTTCACAGAACTCACCAAAGCACACACCTTCCCCAATGTCTATAACCCAACCACCCTCTCCCTAACACCCCCCGCCCCCGCCACCCTCAGTTTGTTTTGTGAGATTAAAAGTCTCTTATGGTTTGTCTCCCTCCCGATCCCATCTTGTTTCATTTATTCTTTTTTTAATACCTTTTTAATAGAAGATTTTAATTTAGTCCCTTGCTTTACATGTATGTTACAACATTATTTCTAGTTTTCCGTTTATCGTTCACTCTTTTCAAACTGTTCATGAATCTTTATTTTTGTATTATTTAATGGTTTCTGTGTTTTATATCTAACTTGGAAATGTCTCACCCGTGGAAAATTCTGATTATGAGTCAAATAATTGGAGGATCCCAAATAATAGTTGGCTGCTATGAGTAATACCCATTATCTTTTGGAGTTACTGAAAACAGCTACAAACTTGGACACTAGAAGACTGAAGAACATCAGATTTCTTTATCTATTGTAGTGTAGATCATATTCATTGATTTCCTCTTGAAAATTATATTTGGAGTTATTTTATTTGGAGTTATCTGGTTGCAGAACTTCCCAGTTATTTTGTAGAAGCTAGAGGCAAGTGTATCTATGGTGTTACTCAAGCATTTCATCCCCTGATTTAAGGATTACTAGTAGCTTTTCAGGTCACCGGTGAATGGTCCAGAATAACATCCAAACATGTTGCCTCCAAATTCCTAATAGCCCACTAGGTGTTAGGCCTCTTTTTTGGTTGTGGGAGAGACCAGATGCAACAACTTATCCTTCATCTTAGAAGGCATATCTTTTTTTTTTTTTTAAGATTTTATTTATTTATTTGACAGAGAGAGATTACAAGTAGACAGAGAGGCAGGCAGAGGGAGAGGGAGAAGCAGGCTTCCTGCTGAGCAGAGAGCCCGACGTGGAACTCAATCCCAGGACTCTGGGATCATGACCTGAGCCGAAGGCAGGCGCTTAATGACTGAGCCACCCAGACGCCCCATCTTTTTTTTTTTTTTAAATCAACATATACTGTATTACTAGTTTCAGACGTAGAATTTGATGATTCATCAGTTTCATACTATACCATTGCTCATTCCTTCAAGTGTTGTCCTTAATGCCCATCACCCAGTTACACCATTCCCCCATTCCCTACCCTTCCAGCAACCCTGTTTGTTTACTATAGTTAAGAGTCTCTTATGGTTTGTCTTCCTTTCTGTTTTTGTCTTATTTTACTTTTCCTTCCCTTCTGCTATGTTCATCTGTTTTGTTTCTTAAATTCCACATGTGAGTGAGAACATATGGTGTTTGACTTGTTTTGCTTACCGTAATACCCTCTAATTCCATCCATGTCATTGCAAATGGCAAGATTTCATTCTTTTTGATGGCTGAGTAATATCCCATGATATACATACCACATAGAAGGCATATCTTGACATGCCCTAAAATACTGGACTCCCAGGAATTTCACTGAGATAGAAGATCACTGAATTTTTGTTAAATTTATCTCCCACCCTCTGACACACAAATGTCTTACCAATAAGTCTAGAGTAGTTACTTCTTACTCACTAGGTCCAGTCAGTATAATGTCATTAATATAATGGACCAATGTGTTATTTTGTAGAAGGGAAAGGCAGTGAAGATCCCTGCAAACTAAATTATGACATAGGACTACTAAAGAGTTATATATCCCTGGGGTAGGACAGTGAAGTTGCATTATAGGACATGCCAGCTAAAATTAACTGCTTTTGGTGGTCTTTGTAAACAGATATGCAGAAAAGGCATTTGCTAGGTCAGTAGCCACATACCAGGTACCAGAATTAATTGCTCAGACAATTAAGTCCTATCTGGTACAGCAGTTTCAATTGAGGTAACTCCTTGCTTAAACTTAAGTTAATCTGTTATCATTCTCCAAGATCCATCTGTCATCTTCACAGATCGAATAGGCAAGTAGAATGGGGATATGGTGAGAATCACTATCCCTGCATCTTTGAAGTCATTGTTAGTGGCACTAATCTCTGCAACCCTCCAGGAATGTAGTTTTTAGTGCATATTTTCTTAGGTAGAAGCAGTTCTAGTGGCTTCCACTTGGCCTTTCCCACCATAATGACTCTCATTCCATAGTTCAGGGAACCAGTGTGGGAAGTCTGCCAGCGGCTCATGCTAAATAAGCTCATGCTTATTCCAGTTATGCATTATAGAACTGGATAAATAACCAGAGGATGGATTTGGGGCCCCACTGATCCCACTGTGAGTCAGACTTGAGCTGAAACTCCATTGACCACCTGACCTCCATTGCCCCTACTTTATCTGGTAGACCCCAGTGAAGTTTTGGGTCTCCTGGCATCAGTGTCAGTTCAGAAATAGTGTCTGCCAGTCTGGCAAGATCTGATTATTTCCTGTTCCCCAATGCACAGTTACCCTGATAAAAGGCCATATGCCTCTTTGGGGAAGGCTGGGTTAAAGATTAATAGAATAAATTTCTGGCAGTGTACCATGTTCCCTCCTCAAGAGGTCCTTCCTCAAGAGGGCCTTCCATGCATTTAAAGGGCTCTGGGTTTTAAACTGGCTCAAGTCTGGGAATTAGTTGAGTGGCTGTGACTCTGTTTTTATGATTCAAGAAAGACTTTTATTCACTTAACCTAGAATTTTTCTGCTTATACAGATCAAATAATTTAATAGACTTTCTATTTCACATCTAGGGATACCATGATCAACTAGCCAATATCATAGGTAGGCTTGAATCAGACTATTCTGAGTATTGCTTTTCCTCTGCTATCCATGACAATAATCACACTCATCTTTCTTTTGGCAATTGAATGCCACCACTTGGCCCCTGCTACCCTGGGATCCAGTTACTCCCATTGTGCTTAGGTTTCCCAGTTGAGTGACTGCAGACCCCAAAGTAAGTTTTGGCCTAGAGAGACAAACAATTATAGAGCTCTTCAAGGATGATGGTGTTCCCTGCACATATTACTCATAGTTGTGGTGAGAGGTATATCTTCTGGATGCCCCCAGGATGGTGAGTGGGTCTTAAGTGACAAATCCACTCTAACATTCCGATCTCCCTAAGCCTTTGAAACCCTTCCTCTACAGTAAACCAAGGTTGGTCCAGCATTTTCAGCTCACTCACTATGGCCCACCTTTTAGTCCATATTTCAGCCAATCAACCAAAGAAGCTGTTAGAGCCCATTTTAACTCCCCTAGATGCAACATTAAATGCAGAATCTCTGCTTAGTGAGCCCATACCGATGAACCTAACCCAATCAACTTTATATTTCTGACACAATTATCCCACATAGTTCATTCCCACTCATGTTCTCCAAATTTCTGTCTAAGTTAGAAAATTCAAGTAGTATTTTGGGAGTGTATTACACCTCTTTATGGGTCATAAACTGTATAACTATATAACTTCAGTCTTTAAGAGCCTACTGGGACTTGAGGCTAATTTTAGGTCTAGAAACAAAGGGGTGTGGGGCTTCTGGGTGGCTCAGTTGGTTAAGCAGCTGCCTTCAGCTCAGGTCATGATCCTAGGGTTCTGGGATTGAGCCCCGCATCGGGTTCCCTGCTCAGGGGAGAGCCTGCTTCTCCCTTTTCCTCCACCTGCTGCTCTGCCTACTTGTGTTCTCTCTCTATCTCTCTGTCAAATGAATAAATAAAAAATAAAACAAAAACAAAAACAAAACACCGAAGAGCGGTTGTAAGAGTGGGTCCTGAAGAGAATCAGCATTGGCTTGCCTGTAACTATCTCGGGGGAGGCCCTTATACTTTCATTAGGCAATACAGAGTTAATTCTCTCAATTGGGGATGGAGAGGCTTCTGCTGGGGCTGGGGAGGCTGTTTCCACTGGAATTGAAGAGGCTACTCCCATTGACAAAGATGATTCATCAGAATTGAGGATCCCAGCGTCTCTCAATTGGGGATGGAGAGGCTTCTGCTGGGGCTGGGGAGGCTGTTTCCACTGGAATTGAAGAGGCTACTCCCATTGACAAAGATGATTCATCAGAATTGAGGATCCCAGCATCTCCGCTCCATCAGGGTCTTCTCATACATCTCCATTCCACTTTTCAAGATCCCATTCTTGCCCAGTCAATGTCTTTACTTTAGTAGTAGACACCCTACAAGGCTAGGTGTTCAAATTGCATTGTAATTCAGTCAGTTGCAGGTTGAGATTTTGCATATGAATTTCAGCAATTTGAGCCCTGAAGCTACAGGGGATCTAAGTGCTCTTTAGGGCACACACAGAAGCTTTCAGGTCATTTCAGTGGTGCTTGTGCTGGGAATTTGAATTCCTAAGCTCATCCTTTTCCTTACTCACTCTGTCCAGTGGCATTAGGAACTACTGGTCAGTCTTTATACTTGTTAGTTTGACAAAAATGTTCAAAGGTATCATATCATAGTTACTCAGACCCTTGCTTATAAGTGGTTGTTTGGGAGTCGCTAGCAGTGATAGTGTGCTTATCTCTATGGCCTGATCATCCCAGAGACTACCTGTCCTCTCTTTACTACTAGAAATAGAGTAATTAGCAGCTTTAAATCTAATGAGATTAGAAAGCCAGTTCCCCAAACCGCAGAACCAATTCAGAAACCACATCCCTTTAATTCTATTTCTATAAAATTGTTCTCAGTACCAAAATTTGTTTTATTTAGTGTTCCCCAGAGAAACAACAAGTAGGATAGAGATCAAGTTCAAGATGGAGATGTGGATTCGAAGGGGCACGTGCACCCGAATGTTTATAGCAGCAATATCCACAATAGCCAAACTATGGAAAGAACGTAGATGTCCATCAACAGATGAATGGATAAAGAAGATGTGGTATATATACACAATCTAATACTATGCAGCCATCAAAAGAAATGAAATCTTGCCATTTGCGACGACATGGATGGAACTAGAGGGTGTTATGCTTAGTGAAATAAGTCAATGGGAGAAAGACAACTATCATATGATCTCCCTGATATGAGGAAGTGGAGATGCAATGTGGGGGGTTTGGGGGGTAAGAAAAGAATAAATGAAACAAGATGGCATTGGGAGGGAGACAAACTATAAGTGACTCTTAATCTCACAAAACAAACTGAGGGTTGCTGGGGGGAGGGGGGCTGGGATAGGGGAGTGGGTTATGGACATTGGGGAGTGTATGTGCTATGGTGAGTACTGTGAAGTGTGTAAACCTGGCGATTCACAGACCTGTACCCCTGGGGATAAAAATACATTATATGTTTATAAAAAAATAAAAAAAATTAATTAAAAAAAAGATGGAGATGTGGGGCAGGATGAAAGGGTGGGGGACAGAAGAGAGATGGAGAGAGAGATTTATTACAAGGAATTGGCACCCACCATAATGGAGGTTAGTAAATCTTAGATCCGCAGCGTGAATCAGCAAGATGGAGACTCAAGAAAGCCAATGGTTAAGTTCCAGCTCAAGTCTGAGGGTCTGAGAATTTGGAGAGCTGCTGGTGTGGTTCTACTCAATGTTTGAGACCCAGGAAGAGATCTCAGTTTGAGTGCAAAGGCAGAAAACAAAAACAAAAACAAAACAAAACAAAACAAAAAAACAACACAGTATCTCAGTCCTCAGAATGTCAAGAACTCTATTGCTCATGGGAGAGTCAGTCTTTTTATTCTATTTAACTTTCAACTGGAGGAGTCCTATCCACTTTAGGGAAGGCAATATGCTTCACTTAGCCTACTGATTTAAATGTTAATCTCATCTAGAAACACCCTCTCAGAAACATCTAGAAATCTAGAACAATGTTAACCAAATATCTGGGCACTCCATGGCCCAGGCAAGTTAGCACATAAAATTAACTGTGACACTAGGCTTTCCTGAAATAAAGTGTTACCACTCCAACTTATATGTTATTTTTACTGGGTATTTAAGTCTCCACTTTTTTCTTCTTTCCTCCCCAAATTAACCATTATTATCCTCACTGTGTAACGCAGTCAGTGCTTTGGATTTATCTACTTTTTTACCAGTTTACTTGCTCATGTTTCCTTCTTTCAACTTAATCTTTCTTTATTGATTCAATATCTTTTTTCTTGAATATTCATTAGAAATTCCTTCAGTGATGGTCTTTTGATTATAAATACACTAATTTTTTTTTTTTGGTGAAATGCTTATTTTGATCCCATTCTTAAATGGTGTTAGATGAATGCAAAATACTCTTTTTTATGGGAATTTAATTTTTTTCATTGAAGAAAATAATTCACTCTCTTCCCTTTTTCACTATTGCTATTGATAAAACTGTTATGTCTAACTGTTGATAGTTAATCTGTTGGCTTGCTTTTAAAATCATTTACTTGTCTTTGCTAATTTAGAAACTTCTTGGGATTTATAAGATTTCTTGAATCCGTGGATTAGATTGTTTTATCACTTTTGGAAAATTCTCAGTCATTTTCTTCATAGCTAGACTCCACCATTATCTCACTATTCCTCTCTGAAATTTCTTTTGAATCTGTATGGGACTTTCTAATTTAACCTTCATGTCATTTTAACCTCTCTAATTTTTCCATTTCTTGGTCTCTCCTTGTTCCTGTGAATAATATCTTCAAATTTATCTTTCTATTCACTCTAGCCATAACTAATCCTTTTTATCTATTTCAGTGACTACATTTTTTATTTCTACAAGTTATTTTTCGTTCATTTTTTTTTTTCAGATTTGTCTGGTCCAATTTTTTTTTTTTAATTTTTTATTTCTTTGACAGAGAGAAATCACAACTAGGCAGAGAGGCACGCAGAGAGAGAGGAGGAAGCAGGCTCCCTGCCAAGCAGAGAGCCCGATGCGGGGCTCGATCCCAGGACCCTGGGACCATGACCTGAGCTGAAGGCAGAGGCTTTAACCCACTGAGCCACCCAGGCGCCCCCTTTTTTTTTTTTTTTTTAAATATTTTATTTATTTGACAGAGAGAAATCACAACTAGGCAGAGAGGCAGGCAGAGAGAGAGGAGGAAGCAGGCTCCCTGCGGAGCAAAGAGAGCCTGATGTGGGGCTCGATCCCAGGACTCTGGGATCATGACCCGAGCCGAAGGCAGAGGCTTTAACCCACTGAGCCACCCAGGTGCCCCTCCAATTTTTTATTAGTAATAATTTTGTACTATATTAAATCAAAATTATAGGAACAAAGCATTTAACTAGAACCAGATGTAAAGAAAAGACATATCCTTAAAGCAAACATATAGTTGTCTTTTTAATTCTTTTAAACATGATGCTTTTGTAACTAAATTTTCTATAATAATGAACTTTGGAAATATTTACACATCAGCATATATGGGTCTACCTAATCTTTTTTTATTGCTGCAAAGTATTCTATTTTATGCTTTTTAAATAACATTATATTACTTTCTTAGACTTTTGATTATTTATTTAACTCAGTTTAAACATACTTCTCTTTTAGTGTGTTTCCAGTCTTATTACCTAAACTCCTGAGGTCTTACTCTGTTTGATCTTTCCATCAATGCAACTTTTTGGTGTAGGCTTCTTTTCCTACCTAGATCCTGGGTTAACTCAATAAGGTTCCTTTCGTTTCACTTTGCCAATAGATGGATTTTCTCCCAGCTACCATTCCCTAAGGGCGTTGCCTTTTTTTTTCTTTTAGATATATATGTATATATATATATTTAATTAATTTATTTATTTTCAGCGTAACAGTACTCATTGTTTTTGCACCACACCCAGTGCTCCATGCAATATGTGCCCTCTCTATTACCCTCCACCTGGTTCCCCAACCTCCCACCCCCCGCCCCTTCAAAACCTTCAGGTTGTTTTTTAGAGTCCATAGTCTCTCATGGTTCATCTCCTCTTCCAATTTCCCACAACTCCCTTCTCCTCTCCATCTCCCCATGTCCTCTATGTTCTTTGTTATGCTCCACAAATAAGTGAGACCATATGATACTTGACTCTCTCTGCTTGACTTATTTCGCTCAGCATAATCTCTTCCAGTCCCGTCCATGTTGCTACAAAAGTTGGGTATTCATCCTTTCTGATGGAGGCATAATACTCCATCGTGTATATGGACCACATCTTCCTTATCCATTTGTCTGTTGAAGGGCATCTTGGTTCTTTCCACAGTTTGGCAACCGTGGCCATTGCTGCAATAAACATTGGGATACAGATGGCTCTTCTTTTCATTACATCTGTATCTTTGGGGTAAATACCCAATAGTGCAATTGCAGGGTCATAGGGAAGCTCTATTTTTAATTTCTTGAGGAATCTCCACACTGTTCTCCAGAGTGGCTGCACCAACTATATGTCCTGGCTTTCTATAACTCTGTTATAGAAAGGAAGGTTTCAATAGAAAGGAAGTTTTGCCAGTACAACTCCCCAACTGAAGCAGTCTTAATGTCTTATTTTTTGGTCCATGATGTTTATTAAATTCATTTGAATAACAAGACTGACTATATCTCCTATTCCCTTAAACTGGAAACATGTCAGCATCAGTTTACTAATCTGGTTTTCAATGTGTTCCGTGCTTTTATCCCCTGCAGGTTTTACAACTTCTTTGTTGAGTTTGACTATGCTAGTGATATGATTAGCCCATACTTACAGGTATTTGCAGTTGAAAGTTTTCAGAATCTAATAATCTGTAATATTGTCCAACATAAAAGGCCTACTGTTTCATCACTTAGATTAGAAATGTCTGGATGTCACCTGCTTTTATAAGTTTCTCCCTAACTTTGGACACCACTGTCTTCATGTGTTCTCTTTAGTATATTTAGAGGAAAAGAGGAGCTTATTTAAGTCTGAAGCTTTGATGTGAGGAGTGATCTTGTTTGAATTTCAAAGTGAAAATGAATACACATAATTTACAATGCCAAGGACATATCTGGCAAATATCTTTATTCTTTCTCTCCTACATTCCCTTCTCTCCCATGACAATAGTTCAAGGGCATTCCCATTTCAATTCGAAGTCCAGTATATATTTTGCAGTTACATTTGAGGCAGTACATGGTCCTAGAAATAATAGTAACCAACTACAATGAAGCAATCTAAATTAAAGTTTGGCTGTACTACTAAATTGTATGACCTTGAGGTAAATATTCTACCTCTTAGTGCCACTGTTAATCTGTATGAAACCTTCAAGCTCTGTCTAGGACCATGTAATTCTGGAGCTTGTTACTGCTAAGAATTGCTTCTAGCCACCCAGAGTACAGAATGATTAAAAGCTGGAAGGTTTCCTATTTTTAAGTATTTGAAATCACACTTTTTAAAGTCATTCATAAAAATTGAATTAAAGGGTAACTCTTAGTGTCTGTCCCCCCCCCCCAGGGAAAAGGAGTGGCTGGAGACATTATATTAAAATTATTTAGGGTAAGAAAATAGATTGATATGATCTGGAGGAAAAGTCTAGGCACCTGGACATGTAGCTGTCTAGGTTACATGAAAGGCTGGAAATAACTATTCTGACCCAGAGCATAGTTGAAGGAATTAAATGGAGTCACAAAGCATACAATTAATTAAACAACTAACTATTGTGTTTCATTCTTTACAGTAATTTGGCATTTCAGCTATAGCCTGTGCTTATCCTGTCTTCTCCTGCATTTACCCTTACTCCTTTTCACACAATCTACTTAAGCTCAGAAATAAACGGAAGTCTTTAGAGAAGGTCTCTGAATCTTGGCCTCCCTGGAGCCAAAGAGATCCATGTAGTAGTTTGGAATTACATATTCATATGTCTATGGCCAGAATACTCACCTTGATAAAAATGCTGGGAAGGACATTTGTAGATCTTTTCGCTTGTGGCCTTTTAGTCATTTTAATATTTCAGAGATGAATCACTCTTTCCATTTTGCCTACTCAAATGTATGTGGGTTCATTCTGTACTTTTACCAGTGGTTAATGTGATTATTTTATCTTTACTTTTCTTCACCAGTAGTAAAGAAGCTCAAATCCTGTGATATAATTTTCTCAAATAGCACTGCTAGCATTTTCTAGACTCATTCTCTGGAGGCCTTGACTTGCTAGTGAGGAAATGTACCTCCCATAGACTTCCAGTAGATGGCAGGTACAGTACTTCAAACCTCTCACAACATGAAAAAAAATCCAACAGCTCAATACGTAAATGTAGATTGTTACCGTGTTTTAAACCTCAAGAGCAATAAAAAAGGAGTGAAACTTTTGTTTATGGATCTCGTATCATATTACCATATAAGTATCTTCTTATTTTTGTCTTCTACTAAAAATACAAATGCAACAAATGAAAATATGTCTTTATCAGGGAATGCCTGCAATTCCAGATTGCAAATTAAGCATTTAAATGTTGAATAATATAATCACCACGTTATAGATGTTAATTAAAGTGCTTAGTGAACAAAGATACATTTAGCAATTTTTAAATATAAATTTTAGAGGATGAGAAACTATTGTTTTATAGCAATTATAGCTTAATAGGCTTCCATTTACATTTTATTTATTCATTTTTTATAGATTCATAGATGGCAGAAGTACAAATATAGATAGATAAGTGCATACATATGTATATACATACAGACAAAGATAGATTTCTCAACCCATTTCTTTGCTTTCTTTGAATAATGAATCCAATAATGTTTTCTTCAACTTACTGTAGAAATGAATTTCTATAGTGTATTTGGAAAGAAATTCCTCTCTGTGACCTATGATAAGATAAAAAGAGGAATACTTGGGGTGGCCCCTTACAGATGAAAAATGAACACTCAGTCGGACCATATATCACCTGACTAGTAAGACAGATGTTTGTTTTGGGAGGGATGACTGTGAAGCTGGAAAATATTCCTTTACACATTCATAGACACACTTATCTTCATAGACACACTTATGTTGAAAAGGTGTCCAGGATGACAAATCTAAGGTACCCAGGACTTTCAGAAATATTTATTTATTTCTATTTATTGTATTTTTAATTTTTTTAAAGATTTTATTTATGTACTTGACAGACAGCGAGAGAGGGAATACAAGCAGCAGGAGTTGGAGAGGGAGAAGCAAGCTCCCCGCTGAGCAGGGAGCCCAACATGGGTAGGACTTGATCTCAGGACCCCAGGATCCTGATCTGAGTGGAAGCCAGATGCTTAATGAGTGAGCCACCCACACTCTCCCAGAAATATTTTTTTTAAACTTAAAATAATTTCCAAGTACTTAAAAATAGTTTTAACTTCATATATCTTAAAATCCTTATAAATTTATCATATTTGTATTATACAGAAGATGTTTAATGGGACTCATTTGAATGAAACTCAGCCAAAATCATAGTTACGTGAGTTTGAACTATTTGCTTTGTTTTCCCAACTTTAATAATGTGCATTTTAGTTATTTTATTTATTTTCTGTCCTTCCGCTTAAATTATAAGCAGAGTTACTATATAGTTTTACTCATTACTGAGTTGATAACATTTAGAAAAATGCCTGACACTTGTGGTTGCTAAGTACGTAAGTGCTAAGTGAATGAATGGGCTTATTAAATGATAAGGTCACAGAATAAAAGAAAATAACGAAGAGTAGTCACTCAGTAAATGTTGGACTGGCTCAGTTCCCTCTTTTTCTCTCTCTTCTCTCCTCTAGCACACTAGAAACCTTGGAGTCATCTTTGGTTATTTTATTTTCCTTCAGCACTTAGATCATCATTTTCAAAAACTTGGCTCCTCAAGGTGTGGTCCACAGACTAGAAGCATAGGTGTTACTTAGGAGGTTGTTAGAAATTCAGAATTCTGGGCCTTAGCCCAGAACTTACTAAGATTTGCATCTTAAGAAGGGCCTCAGGTGTTTCATGCACACAGTAAAGTTTGAGAAGCACTGATCTAAGTAACTTTGTTTCTCCTTCCTCCTGTCTTAGATTTTTCACCTTTCCTTAATCACAGAGAAATGAATCTCCCAAGAGAGACAAGTCTTCTAAGTTAGTTCACTTGCCGCTAAACTATACAGCACGCCACAACCAGATACAGCTTCTTTTTTTTTTTTTTAAGATTTTATTTATTTATTTGACAGACAGAGATCACAAGTAGGCAGAGAAGCAGGCAAAGAGAGGAGGGGGAAGCAGGCTCCCTGCTGAGCAGAGAGCCCAATGCTATGTGGGGCTCAATCCCAAAACTCTGGGATCATGACCTGAGCCGAAGGCAGAGGCTTTAACCCACTGAGCCACCCAGGCGCCCCCAGACACAACTTTTTAAGTACTTGGTCACATTGTCCCTCTGCTTAAGGATCTATAATTTCTCCTTTTACTGACTTGGTTACAGGAAGTCCAAACAGTTCTTCATTCTGGAATTCAAGGCTCTTCATCATCTGACTCCACCCCCCACCAACCCAATCTCATCTTTTATCTTTATTCTTTGGTTGGATTTCTGCAAGTTCTTGTTTTTTTTTTCTCTTAATCTAGAGCACATGTCACTTTTACTTAACTGAATGTTATTCATAATCCAGTGTTTAACACAAAGAATTAATCCTCTGAGGTCTTCCCTCATTGCTAGAGCTCACATGGATTCTCCATTTTCCATAGCAACTAATTATGCCACATAATGCTCATTAGAGAATAAGCTGCATTGTTTTGAAGAGTTTTGTTATAAGTGAATTTCTTCTTTCTACAATAAGATTTTAAGTTAACCAAAAGCAGAAAGTTTATCTTTTTATTTCTTTGGTATCATTCATAAGTGACTCAGAAACTTAAATCTTTACGTTCTATTTTAAGGTCATCTACTTTTAGGATTCTCTGGGTTTCTAGTAACACAAAGTAAAACTAGCTAACTTAAGCATAAGGAAATTTCTCACAGAATCTAAGGGCCCGACTTCAGTAGAACATTGGAAGGCTTAAGAACTAGAGTATGGAAAACTCTAGAATTATTTCACTACTCAGATCCTTTCTCTTGCTCTCTGGTCTGCTCATTTGCACACATCAGCTTCATTCTTCTTTCCCTCTCACTGTGTGTTAACTGCCTCTGCTTCTCTGGTCTGCAGGGCAGGAAGATGACACTCACCAGTAGGCTCTATCTTTGAGCCTGCATATTTCAGAAATTGAGTCAAGCTTTTTCTCACCTTGATCTTAGATTTCTGATTAGTCTAACCCCGAGTCATCCAGTCAACCAGGGTCAGAGAAATCATCACTGCCAAGGCTTCAGTATTTTTATGATAAACAGTTAACAGTGGATAGAGGGTAATCATAACTTAGGAAATTATTTCCAAGTAGTACGTTATAACCTGCTAAGGTAGAATCTTAGTGCATGTCTAATCACAGGTTTCTTTAGTCATCTGAACAATGAAATAGATATTTCACTCTCTGCTTCCTCATGGCCACAGCAAAAGCAATTTCTAGGAGTTCTCTTATTGTTTTGCTTTCATTCAGGAAAGGCTGCTTTTTTTTTTTTTTTTTTTTTAAAGTAGGCTCCATGCCCAGTATGGAGCCCACCACTGGGCTTGAACTCACAGCCCTTAGGTAAGACTTACACTGAGATCAAGAGTCAGATGCTTAACCAACTGAGCCACCCAGGCACACTTGGAAAAGCTGTGTGTGTTTGTTTCTTTGTTTGTTTATTATTTTTATTTAAAATTTGCTAGCTTTATCCTTAACTCTGAGGTATTTTTTATAAAGATTTTATTTCTTCATTTGAGAGAGAGAGAGAGAATGAGTAAGTAGGGAGAGGCAAAGGGAGAGGGAAAAGCAAACTCCCTGCTGAGCAGGGATCCTGACATGGGGCCCTATCCCAGGACCTTGGGATTATGACCTGAGCTGAAGAAGATGCTTAACTGACCGAGCTATCCAGGCACCCCAAGACTGCCTTTTTAAAGAGCTGTCTGGGGATAAAAATCTTTCAGCTCCAGTTAAGAATCTATCATACATTTCCAATAATTCTAAATGTACACTTTGCTACCTAAAAAGCAAAGGAGCCAAAAATAGTTCTGTTCACAAAAAATGCTGCAGGAACATTTTTATACAATTAGAAGCTTGAAATAGATGATCTCTGTTCTTTCTGACTCTTAACACACACACACATATAGACACACACAGACAGGCCATTGAATCCATGTGAAAAAGAAATAAGATTCTAAAATGTGGGAATCCTATTAATTAATTCCTTATTAATTAAAAATATGATTATGATTTGAAACTGTGGCCAAAGGAAATAATATTTTAGGCTCTTAAAATGTTCTAAAATTAGTTTGTGGTGATGGTTACACAGCTCTGCAAATAAAAAAAAAAACCACTAAATTGTATGCTTTAAATAGGTGAACTTCAGAGTGTGAAATTATCTATTAAAAAATAAATTATATAAGATTAAAAACAAAATTTGAAGAAACCTAAAAAGCATAGGTAAAATGTTTGGATCAGTACTTGGACACAAAAATGTCACTATTCTGTGCATTTTGATAATGTTATGGATTACAAACAAAATCACTGAGTTGATTTTAGGTTGATCTTAGGAACATTCAAGTAGAGTGAATTACTAAATAAAGGCCAGTGACATAGGAAAATGTTATTTCATACAGATGTGCCATTGTAATGGAGGATATAAATGAAGCGATTCATTTGTAGCAAATGGATAGTAGTTTTTATTAAAAGTGCTAAATGAGGGACGCCTGGGTGGCTCAGTTGGTTGGGCAACTGCCTTCGGCTCAGATCATGATCCCAGTGTCCTGGGATCGAGTCCCACTTCGGGCTCTCCTTGCTCGGCAGGGAGCCTGCTTCTCCCTCTGCCTCCGTCTGCCAGTGCGCTCTCTCTCTCTCTCTCTCTCTCTCTGACAAATAAATAAATAAAATCTTAAAAAAAAAAAAAGCGCTAAATGAGTGAAGCTGCCGATGGTGTTGAGGAGCAGTAGGCTCTTACTATTTGAATACTCACTTAAAGGTCTAATATCAGGGAACACTGAGACGATTATAAAAACCAGCTCTTCAAGAAGATTCATATGTAGGTTTTTTGTGGGTGAATTATCTGGAAAGGCCAGCTACCTTGAATTTGGTTGATTATTCCTTTCTTCTTTTCATTTTGCCTACACAGTCTCAACTTGGTTTTAGCAATTGGTGCTCATAGACTAAGCTCAAAAGACCTTAACCTTGGCACTTGTTTAATGCTTCAGTGCAGCTCAACTAAGCCTGTTCTGCTGGGTCTCTCTCTGGATCATTAAACAACCTCTAATTCCAGTTATCAGTGTAGGCAGATGAAATATCTAGCAGAGAAATGTAAAAGAAAAGAAAAATGTCATTCACTGTCCTGCAAAATGCCTTCTCGGCAACAGTATAGTTGTGCTTCACTCTCATGCCATGTTCTTCAACTCTTGAAACCAATTTTCTATTTTCTCATTGTTCATTAGTGATAATCATGGGTGTAGTGATCTCTTGTGCCTTCCCATAGCGTTGCCCCTAATTGTCACCTACTACTGCTTTCTCAACACATTCCTCTAAACTTTTTCCTTCTTCTATCACTTTGTAGAGCAAGCCGTGTTTACTTGTATGCCACAGCCTGTGTTTCATAGTTGTTTATTTTACCACGAATTTCTGTGGCTCGTGCTGTCTTTATTCGTTTCTTTAATGGCCAACTCTCTAAACCTGCTGAGTATAAGAGCAAAATTCCTTTGTGTTAGGGGAAAATGTGATGCCTATGACAATTTGTTAAAATACTAAACTTTTTGAGCTTTTAAAATGATGGCTTTATTTTTAATTGTTCGAAACTAGAACAGAAACAAAGAGCCAAGTAAAATAAGTAAATAAATTCTTTCATTCATGTAGAATACTAAGCAGTGATGAGAAAGCATGAATGAATTTTATAGACAAGATGGTGAAATTTATAGATATAGTATTAAATGAAAGGCTGATTCCATTTATATGAATTTTTAAAAGATGCAGAACTAACTTGTGAAAATAGATGTAAAATAAGGGCTCTCTTTTTCCATAGGAGGTAATAGTGAATGGATGTGACGGAAGTTTCCTACTTGCTGTTACTGGGTGGTGGTTTCACAAGTAATTAACTTCGTAAAATTCACTGAGCTGTACACTTAGTGTTTGTGTACATTGCATATATTATATTTCTTTTTTTTCTCATTTTTAATTTTTAATGTATTTCATACAAACAATAGTGTTATTTTATATTCATTAAGATGGGCCACGGAACTGTGGTTTCAAGTAACTTTTTAGTATTGGATTCACCTTTTGAGCCTCTTCACCCATTTCTCCCACTCCCCAACTCTGGCAACTACCGATCTGTTCTCTCTATCTATGAGCTTGGTTTATCTGTTATTTTAGATTCCACATATAAGAGAGATCATATGGTATCTGTCTTACTAGACTAGTGCTTGGAATATAAAGTGCCTAAAGTAGTGCTTGGGATATAAAGGTAAATTGCATAATCTCTATCCTTAAGAAGCTCACAACTTAATTGGAGGAGATAGATGCAATTAGTCAATATGCAAATATATGTAAAGCGTCCTGGGACTAGCAAATAGCCTAGTTTATCCTAGTGCTAGAGAGTAAGGGTCAGGAGAGATACATTGAAGGGACTAGTGTTGGAATTAAATTTTCCACCTAACATTACAAAAAAATTAAAACATATAGTAAAGTTGAAAAAATTTAGCAAAGCTTTTTAAACAAGGCTTCTATTGGGCCACCTGGGTGGCTCAGTCAGTTAAGTGTTGGACTCTTAATATCAGCTTGGGTCTTGATCTCAGGGTTGTGTGAGTTTGATCCCTATACTGGGCTCCAAACTGGGCACAGAGCCTACAAAAAAAAAACAAAAACAAAAACTTCTGTCATACAGTTTCACTATATATTATCACATTTATCCATCTGTCTATTCCTCTATCTACACATCAATTCAGGTTATTTTTAATTAATTTCAAAGTAAATCTCATCAGGACACTTCTCCTAAATGTTTTTGCATGCATATCATTAGCTAGAGTTCACTATTTGTGTCCAATGCTTTTCTTTTGATGTAAACTGTATAATACAATAGAACATGCAAACTGTAACAGTTGCTGAGTTTTGATGAGTTTTGACAGATGTGTAGAGAAACTCCTATCAAGATACAGACCATAACCGTCACTTCAGAAAGATCCATCGTGCCCCATCAATCCCCATGCATATCAACTGACATCAGAGGCAACTACTGCCATGATTTTCTCCACCAAAGATTAGTCTTGCCTGTTTTGGATATCTGCACAAATGAAATAACATATTCTCTTTTGTGTAGGATGCTGTGTCCTTTTTAAAAAAAGATTGATTTATTTATCTTAGAAAGAGAGTGAGTGAGTGGAATGTGGCAGAGAGAAAAAATCTGTCTTCAAGCAGACACCCTGCTGATTTCAGAGCCTGACACGGGGCTTGAACTCACAGCCTGTGAGATCATGACTGAAGCAAAACCAAGAGTTGATTGCTCAACCAACTGAGCCAGCAGGCACCCCAGGATACTGGTCTTAAAAGAAGAAAGAGGACAAGTCAGGGACTTCTGTGAGGGATGAGAAGGGAAAGTTTGGTCAGATTGTACAACCCGCCACAGCCAATTTTTTAAACACCTTGGTAAATTTCACAGACTCTGGATCCTGCTTTTCTGTGAAATTCTGACTTTGACCCCTTGACTACTCAGATATGAACAATCAGCAGTCAGAATCTTTTGGCTTGTGATTTTTTATTTTCCCTTCTCTGACTTACATGAAAATGTTGCTATCAAAGTCTTGATGTGACAGTCTAGAATCAAACTGCTTTAGTGTAACTCTTTATTTTTTTTAGAGAAAAGATCGTAATTTTTTTTAGATTTGTAGTTACTCTTATTTTATGTTTAACTTTTTTTTTAATTTGAGAAAAAAAGCTGCAACAAGAATACTCTATCCAACAAGGCTACCATTCAGAATAGAAAAAGAGCTAAAGTTTCCCAGACAAAAAGTTGAAGGAATTCATCACCATTCAACCACCCTTACAAGAAACATTACTGGGAATTCGTTGAGTGGGAAGAAAAGGCCATAATTAGGAGTAAGAAAATTAGGAGAGGAAAGTATTTCACAGGTACATACAAACATAATAAAAATAGATTAATCAGTTATAAAACCATTACAGAGATTAAAACACTAAAACAGTAAAATAAAATATATTTATAAAAGTCAGTCAAGAAATTTACAAAATAAAAAGATGAAAGCATTACATCATATACATAAAACTTGGAGCAGGGACTAAAAATTTAGTGCTTTTAGAATGGTTTCCAACTTTTTTTAAAAAAAAAGATTTTATTTATTTGTCATAGAGAGAGAAAGAGAGCCAAGCCATGGGAACTGCAGGCAGAGGGAGACACAGGCTCCCCGATGAGCAAGGAGCCAGATGTGGGCTTCGATGTAGGATTTGATGTGGGGTTCAGTCCCAGGACCCTGGGATCATGTCCCAAGCTGAAGGCAGATGCTTAACAGACTGAACCACCCAGCTGTCTCTAGAATTGTTTCAAACTTAAATGACCATTATTCTACTGTAGACCACCATATGCATAGGATGTTACATATAAACCTAATGGTAACCACAAATCAAAAAACTGTGATACACATACAAAAGAGAAAGGAAGGGGCACTTGGGTGACTCAGTGGGTTAAGCCTCTGCTTTCAGCTCAGGTCATGATCTCAGGGTCCTGGGATCGAACCCCACATCTGGCTCTTTGCTCAGCAGGGAGCCTGCTTCCCCCCCGCCCCCGCCTGCCTCTCTCTGCCTACTTGTGATCTCTGACTGTCAAACACATAAAATCTTAAAAAAAAAAAAAAAAAGGAAAGGAATCTAAGCACATCACTAAAGAAAGCCATCGTACCACAAGAGAAGAGAGCAAGAGAAGAAGGGAACAGAGAAAAATTACAAAAACCACTATAAAACAAATAGCAAAATGGCAATAAGTGCATACCTATCAATAATAATTGTGAATGTAAATTGACTAAATGCTCCAATTAAAAGACATAAGGTGACTGAATGGATATAGGCTGGTTACAGGAGACTCATTTCAAAAGGTTCATGGCAGATCGAAAGTGAAGGAATAGAAAAACATTTATCATGCAAAAAGAAGTGAAAAGAATGCTGGGGTAGCAATACTTAAATCAGACAAGAGAGACTTTAAAACAAAGAAAAGAAAGAAAAAAGGATACTACATAATTATAAAGGGAACAATTCAACAGACGACATAACAATTATAAATATTTATGCATCCAACTTGGGAGCACCCAAATACATAAAGCAACTATTAACAGACATAAAGGAAGAAATTGATAGTAATACAATAATAGTAGGAGACTTTAACGCTCCACTTACATCAATGGATAGATAGATCACCCAGATAGAAAAACAACAAGGAAACCTTGGCTTCAAATGACACATTTGACCAGATAGATCTAACATATATTCAGAACAATTCAATCCCAAAACATTCTTTTCAAGTGTCTAGGGAATATTCTCCAGAATAGATCACATGCCAGGCCACAAAACAAATCTCAACAAATTCAAAAAGATTGAAATCATATTGTGCATCTTTTCTGACCACAACGTTCTGAAACTAGAAATCAATCACAAGAAAAAGTCTGAAAAGAACACATGTACACAGAGGTTAAATAAGATGCTAATAAACATGAATAAGTCAACCAAGAAGTCAAAGAGGAAATATGAAAATACATGGAGACAGGGGCGCATGGGTGGCTCAGTGGTTTAAGCTGCTGCTTTCAGCTCAGGTCATGATCTCAGAGTCCTGGGATCGAGTCCCACATCGGGCTCTCTGCTCAGCAGGGAGCCTGCTTCCCTCTCACTCTCTCTGTCTGCCTCTCTGCCTACTTATGATCTCTCTGTGTCAAATAAATAAATAAAATCTTTAAAAAAAAAAAAAAAAGAAAATACATGGAGACAAATGATAGTGAAAACACAATGGTCCAGACTCTTTGTAGATGCAGCAAAAGGTTTTCAAAGAGGGAGGTTTATAGCAATATAGGACTATTTCAAGAAGCAAGAAAAAAAATAAATAATCTATCCTTACATCTAAAGGAGCTAGAAAAAGAAGAGCAAACAAATCCCAAAACCAGCAAAGGGAAGGATATAATAAAGATTAGAGCAGAAGTAAGTGAAATAGAGACTAAAACACAACAACAAAAATCCAGATCAATGAAATTAGCTGTTCTTTGAAAGGATAAACAAATTTGATAAACCTTTAGCCAGACTCATCAGAGAGAGAGAGAGAGAGAGGACTCAAGTAAATAAAATCAGAAAGGAAAGAGGAAAAATGACAACCAACATCAAAGAAATACAAAGGAATATAAGAGACTGTTTTAAAAAATTATATGCCATGTAATTGGATATCCTAGAAGAGGTTGATAAATTCCAAGAAACATATAACCTATCAAAACTGAATCAAGAAGAAATAGAAAATTTGAAAGGACCAATTACTAGCAATAAAACTGAACCAGTAATCAATGTGCAATGGTGAGTACTGTGAAGTATGTAAACCTGGCGATTCACAAACCTGTACTCCTGGAGCTAATCATATATTATATGTTTAAGGGTGATGGGGAGGGCACGTTTTGCATGGAGCACTGGGTGTTGTGCAAAAAGAATGAATACTGTTACGCTGAAAAAAAAAATAAATAAATAAAAAGGGAAAAAAAACAAAAAAAACAAACAAAAAAAAAAAGTCTAAAAAAAAAAAAATTAAAAAATTATTTAAAAAAAAAAAAAGGAAGGATGAATACCCAACTTTTGTATCAGCATGGACAGGACTGGAAGAAATAAGATCTCTTATTTCACCGAGTGAAATAAGTCAAGCAGAAGAGTCAGTTATCATATTGTTCACTTATTTGTGGAGCATAAGGAATAGTATGGAGGACATGAGGAGATGGAGAGGAGAAGGGAGTTGGGGGGAAATTGGAGGGGGAGACAAACCATGAGAGACTGTGGACTCTTAGGAACTAACTGAGGGTTTTGGAGGAGCCGGGGGTGGGAGGTTGGGTGAGCCTGGTGGTGGGTATTATGGAGGGCACATATTGCATGGAGCACTGGGTATGGTGCATAAACAATAGATTCTGGAGCAATGAAAAGAAATTTTAAAAAAATTTAAAAAAATTGAACCAGTAATCAAAAAACTCCCAACAAACATAAGTCCAGAATCATACAACTTCACATGTGAATTCTGCAAAACAATTAAAGATAAGTTAATACCTATTCTTCTCAAAAAATTTCAAAATATAAGAGATAAAAGAAACCTCCTAAATTCATTCTATGAGGCCAACATTACCCTGATACTAAAACCAGATAAAGAAACTAAAAAGAGAACTATAGGCCTATATCTCTGATGAACATAGATGCAAAAAAAAAATCCCCAACAAAATATTAGCAAAATGAATCCAACAATACATTAAAAAATAATTCACTATAATCAAGTGGGTTTTATTCCAGAGATGTACAGGTGGTTCAATATTGGCAAAATCAGTCAACATGATCAATCACATTAATTTCAATAGATGCAGAAAAAGCACTTGACAAAGTATTACATCCATTCACAATAAAAACTCTGAACAAAGTAGGTGTGGAAGGAATATACCTCAACATAATAAAAGCCATATATAAATAAAACCTAGCCAACATCAGTTAATGGTGAAAAACCTGAGAGCTTTTCCTGTAAAATCAAGAACAAGACAAGGATGTCCACTCTGACCACTTTGTTCAACATAGTACTGGAAGTCCTGGCCACAGTAATCAGAAAAGAAAAAGAAAAGGTATCCAAATTGGTAATGAAGGGATAAAACTTGCACTATTTGCAGATGACATATTATATATACAAAACCTTCAAAACTCCACCAAAAAACTACTAGGACTGAGAAATGAAATCAGTAAAGTTTAGAGTAAAAAATTAATATATAGAAATCTGTTGAATTTTGAAATACTCATAATAAACTAGTGGAAGGAGAAATTAAAGGAATGATCTCATTTACGATTGCATCAAAAAGAATAAAATACCTAGGAATAAACTTAACCAAGGAGGTAAAAGACCTATATTCTCAAAACTGTAAAACACTGATGAAAGAAATTAAACATGAGACAAACAAATGGAAAAATATTCCATGCTCATATCTTGGGAGAACCAATACATAAAATGTCCATACTATCCAAAGCAATTTACAGATTTAATGCAATCCCTATCAAAATATGTAAAATCCCTATCAAAATATGTAAAAAATGCATTTTACATAGAACTAGAACAAATAATCCTAAATTTGTATGGAACCACAAAATACTATGAGTAACCAAAGCAATCTTGAGGAAGAACAAAACTGGAGATATCACAACCCTAGATTTTAAGATATACTACAAAGCTGTAGTAATCAAGACAGAATGGTACTTGCACAAAAATAGACACACAGATGAATGAAATGGAATAGAGAGCCCAGAAATAAACCCATTCTTTTATGGTCAATTAATCTATGACAAAGGAGGCAGGAATATACAATGGGAAAAAGACAGTCTTTTCAACAAATGGTGTTGGGAAAATGGGACAACTACATACATAAGAATGAAAGTAGACTACTTTCTTATACGACACACAAAAATATATTCAAGTGGAATAAGGGTATAAATGTGAAACCTTAAACCATAAATTTCCTAGAAGAGAACATAGCCAGTAATCTTTTTGACATCAGCTGTAAAAACATTTTTCTATATGTGTTTTCTTTGGCAAAGGAAACAAAAGAGACATTTAACTATTGGGACTACCTCAAGACAAAAAGTTTTTACAAAGTGAAGGAAACTATCAACAAAACAAAAAGACATTCTACTGAATGGGGAAAGATATTTGCAAGTAATATGTCTAATAGGGGTTTAATACCCAAAATATATAATGAACTTATATAATTCAATACCTAAAAACAAATAACCCAATTAAAAATGGGTAGAGGACATGAATAGATATTTTTTCAAAGAAGACATACTGATGGCCAATAGACACATGAAAAACTGTTCAACATGACTTATTATCAGTGATAAAAGTCACAATAAGATATCACTTCACACATGCCATAATGGCTAGGATCAAAAACACAGGAAATGTAAGGATATGAAGAAAGAAAAGAACCCACAGGCACTATTGGTGGGAAGGCAAACTGGTGCAGCCATTGTGAAAAATTTTGTGTTAAATTTTGATGTTCCTCAATATAGAATTACCATGTGATCCCATAATTTGAAAAGATATAGGCAGCCCTCTGGTAATTGCAGCATTATTTACAATAACCAAATTATGGAAGCAACCCAAGTTGCTTGGAGATATCTATCTATCTCTCTCTCTCTCTATATATATATCTTTATATATATATATATATATATATATATATATATATATATCTTTATCCATTCATCTTTATCCATTCATCTATGGATGGATACTTGGGTTACTTCCATTATATATATATATATATATAATGAAATAAGTCAAATTGTGAAATAAGTGAATAAGTGAATAAGTGAAATAAGTGAAATAAGTCAGTCAGAGAAAGACAAATGCTATATGATTTCACTCATATGTGAAATTTAAGAAACAAAACAAAGCCAACCCCACTGAAATGCAGAGAACATGGTTGCCAGAAGGGAGGTGGGTGGGGGGATGGGTGAAATACATGAAGGGAATTAAGAGTACACTTACGTGAGGAGCACTGAGTAATGTATAGAATTGTTAGATCATTATATTGTACACCCAAAACTAATATAACACAGTTATAAGTGGACTTTTAGTCCTTTTATTTGACTCATCCTCCCCACCCCCACCCCCTACCACTCTGGCAATTATCAGTTTGTTCTCTGTATTTACAGGTCTGATTCTGTTTTTTGTTCATTTGTTGTTTTTTAGATTCCATACATGAGTGAAATCATATATTACCTGTTTTTCTCAGTCTGATTTATTTAACTTAGCATGATGCCCTTTAGATCCATCCATGCTGTCACAAATGGCAAGAGCTCATCCTTTTTCATGGCTACATAATACTCCATTATAGTCTTTTTAAATAGCAATTGATAAAAGTATTGACATTGTATTCCAGACCAGGAGTCCTACACTCATCTAGGTTCAACTACATACCTGTAGCACTGCTCTCATCATGGCTCCTGGCTCCCAATTCTGTGATTCTGTATATCCTCCTTATCCCTTTAGGTGTGGAAGCCCAATCAAATACTTCTTGCCTTTAAGCACCGCTGGTAAAAAAAAAGCATAAAATCCCAGATGATGGGAATGTTATCACATAAGAAAATTCCTTAATCAGCTAAAAGAGCTCAGCATTCATAGCTATTCAAAGCAACTAATCAGACATTTTATCCTAAGAAAAAAGCAAGTGGTAAAGAGAGTCATAAAACACTACTTCTAAGAACTGTGTCAAAATTAAAACAAATACCCGCCAAATTTGGAATAAATGGTTACTTTACTAGAGTGCAAATACATAATGATATTCTAAGTAATAGTAAAACAACTCAATTGCATGAATCTTAAAGGTAATTTGGGGCACAAAGATCACATAGATGTAGTTTTTTAAGGCATTTGAGTAATCTCTTTTATCTGCTCTCGTTGCCATTGTTTGTAAATGCATTGCCTATCCTTAGTGAAGATTTTACTATCCATTACAATATTCAACAGTTTTCTAAAATATGAGCATGATAGCCAGGTAATTTGAAAGAATTCTTCTTTTTCATTAAGTAAACTATTCTAGACCTCCAACTTGACTTGATTCCCTTTGTCCTCTGCCTATTCGTCTCTTTAGGACAATTCAAAAGCCAGGATTGCCCCAGAAAGATCCACTCTATCATTGTAAAGAGGAAAGTGCCCAAGTCTTTAGGAATCACTGCAAGGATAACAATCATCCAAAAAAAAAAAAAAAAATCTAGCTGTATTTCTGCTGTTACAAGTTGTGTGATCTTGGTTAACCCAGTACATTTCTTTGGGCCTATGGTTTCATGCTTGTAAATGAAAACTACTGTGTTTCTACTATAAATAAGAATGTCAATATAAAAAGGCACATAAAAACAAAAGCTATTTTTTTTCAAGATTTTATTTATTTATTTATTATTTATTTATTTAACAGACAGAGATTACAAGTAGGCAGAGAGGCAGACAGAGAGAGAGGAGGAAAGCAGGCTCCGGGATCATGACCTGAGCTGAAGGCAGAGGCTTTAACCCACTGAGCCACCCAGGTGCCCCAAACAAAAGTTATTTTTAATTGTAATTTTAACATCTTTACTTCATATAAACTGTACAAATTCATATCGTTTTATGTTACCGGATTTGTTGGAGATTTCATGAGTGGTGATCACAAGCACTTTTTTCCAGAGTTCTTGGGACAGTAAGGGTTAGAATTTTCTTTAATAAGTTTTGGGAATTCATTAATTAATTCAATTATACAATACTTGATTTCCTCTTATGTGCTTCATATAACTTCTACAGAATTTAAATTGTGTATAGTAGGCAAACAGGAAGTAGGAAATAAATGAAGGACTGAATAGAAAACATTATATCCTAACTTTCAAGAAACAGGCAAATAGGTGAAAGTACTTCTATTCCCATGCCCTGAGCACTACTACCCTACACTTCTGTTCTCCCCACCAGGTTCTGACCACACATAAAGCACCTTTTTGAGAGTTAGAAAAACACACTTCTTCTTCAAGGAAAAAACATTTATATTAGTATATTTTCTTATTTGTCA
The DNA here is from genome assembly GCF_922984935.1 of Meles meles. Classification (NCBI taxonomy): domain Eukaryota; kingdom Metazoa; phylum Chordata; class Mammalia; order Carnivora; family Mustelidae; genus Meles; species Meles meles. Next base: position 84,059,166 of record NC_060071.1, on the reverse strand, counting down.
ATAGCAAAAGTTATAGAAAAAGAATTGTTACTCAAATTGGATTTTGTTACAACAAATGGATAAGTATTATTAAATATTAATTATTAATATAATTACATGTGAATCATGTCTTAGCAAAAGTACTTGTAGATTTAAACTGGGAGCCCAGCAAATATTCTGATGGAGTAACTGTAGATCATATTAACTACAAAATGAGATTAATCATAAGGCAACTTTTTAAAAATGCAAATATATGCCCCTTAAGCAGTACATCTGTCAGAAAAGAAGCTCCTGGATTCAATGATTGTAAAGAAAACATGCAAAATTGAAAAACAATGAAGATGTGAATTAAAACCCATTCGATACAGTGCTTTTGTATGACGTATAACCCAAACAACTGTGTGATGCAGGCCTGTCCCCGTAATATGACCCATTTCTCAGTGATTTGCACATACAATCCCCTCTGTTGGAATGTTATAATTATGACAAACTTCTATTCATTTTGTGGCAGACAAGTCAAATTGAACCTATCTACTGGAATATTCTGGAACTTTATTCTCCTGATTTGTTGAGCCTCCTCTGTGCACTCACAACAGATGATTCCTTTTGTATTGCAAAATATTTATCAAATAATTTTTTATTTTTTTATTAACATATAATGTATTATTAGCCCCAGGGGTACAGGTCTGTGAATCACCAGGTTTACACACTTCACAGCACTCACCATAGCACATATCTTCTCCAATGTCTATAACCCCACCACCCTCTTCCTACCCCCCTCCCCTGGCAACCCTCAGTTTGTTTTGTGAGATTAAGAGTCTCTTATGGGGTCTCCTGGGTGGCTCAGCGGATTAAAACCTCTGTCTTCAGCTCGGGTCATGGTCTCAGGGTCTGGCATCGAGCCCTGCATCGGGCTCTCTGCTCAGCGGGGAGCCTGCTTCCCCTCTCTCTCTACCTGCCTCTCTGCCTACTTGTGATCTCTGTCAAATAAATGAGATCTTTTTTTAAAAAAAAAGAGTCTCTTATGGTTTATCAAGTTGTTTTATGATACAGTTAGTAGTATGCTAGTAAACAAGCTCCTTGGAGAGTGTGGGGGATCTCTGATTAGTAGCATTTGTTGATTTCCATTGTTTTAAATACTCTCACCTTGGCCAATTTGAAGCTATCACTGGTTTTAACAACTGACTGGCAAGAATTCCTAAATGGTCAACAGTTGGCTCTCATGAGCCTTTATGAGCTAGCTCCAGCACATCAATGGATATCATTGTTTTGTGTATTAGTCTCCTCTACTAGATGGTGAATTTCTCAAAGGCAGGAATCCTGTATCATGTATCTTTTTATCCCTACAATTTACCACAGTGCTTTGTACAATATAGGTGCTTAGTAAATATTTTGAGATACTAGCTTAAAATTGTTTTGTATGTGGAATTCCCATTTTCTATTCCATAATTCAAACAATTCACTTTGAGTTCACTAATGCAGAGAATATGCTATGGGGTAGAAAAAAGAAATAAATCCATATGTCCTGTTTTTGTAAACAAAAAGCTTGAGCCTCAGAAAGAGGAAAGGATTTTAGAGTACAGATAAAATGTTAAGACATTGTATGTGGTTACATTTCATAAATATTTATGTGTTCTAATTATTGGGTAAGGTTGTTAATTGTGTTGTCCAAATTTTCTGTTATCCTCAACTTTTTTTTTTCTACTTGATCTATCAATTATTGGTAGAGGTATAATAAAGTCTGTCATAGAAAACGGATTTGCCAATTTTTCCTGAAGGTGTTATCATGTTTTATTTTTATTTTTTTTAAAGATTTTATTTATTTATTTGACAGAGATCACAAGTAGGCAGAGAGGCAGGGAGAGAGAGGGAGGGATAGCAGGCTCCCCATTGAGCAAAGAGCCCAATGTGCAGCTCCATCCCAGGACCCTGAGGTCATGACCTGAGTCGAAGGCAGAGGCTTAACCCACTGAGCCACCCAAGTGCCCCTGTTACCATGTTTTAAAAAACACCTTTTCAACTGTATAATGTACCTACAGAAAAGTGCACTTAATTGTTGATATCAAGTCATAGTGTTCAGCCTAATGAATTATGACAAAGTGAACACAACCAGGTTAAGAACCCCAGAAATCCCCTTTATGCCACTTTCAGTCACTAACCCCATCTTCCTTCCCAAAGGTAACCTCTGTCCAAACTCCTAACATCACAAGTTAGTTCGGCCCATTTCTGAGATTTATAGATGTAGAATCATACAGTGTATACTGTTTAATATACTTGGATTTTTAAATCAACATTATGTTTGCAAAACTCATTAATGCTATTTATTTTGTTAATTTTCATCATGGATAATGTTTTCTTGTATGAATATATCAATTTATTTATTTGTTCTACTATTAAAGAACATTTAGGTTGTTTCTAGTTTGAGACAATTAAGAAAAATATTTGTCTTTTGGAACACATTTCTAAATATTTGTTAGATATAAATCTAAAAGTGAAATTGCTGGCCAAATATGTTTAACTTTAGTAGATAATGCCAAGCAGTTGCCCCAAGTGGTTACACCAATTTACAATCCTACCCGCAGTGTAATGAGAGTTTCCATTGTTTTACACCTGCAGATTGCAATCAATCAAAAGATTGATATTTTCAGTCTTTTTTGTTTTAGTCATTCTAGTGTTATGTAGTATTCTCTCATTGTGTTTTTTTTTAATTAAACTTTTTCTTTTGAGGCAATTGCAGATTTGTAAGCCGTTGTAAGAAATTATACAGAATGATCCTATGTACCCTTTGCCTGGTTTCCCTCAATGGTAGGATCTTCTAAAACTATAATACTATATCAGGGTATTACCACTCATACAGTCAAAATAAGGAATGTTCCCGTTACTACAAGGGACTTCCTATCACTACCAATTTTCTCCATTAATAGCCACAACTAATTTCTTCCTATCTCACCCCCTCTTTAACCCCTCATAACCACTAATCTGTTCTCCATTTCTATAAATTGTCATTTCAAGAATGCTATATTAAATGGAATCATACAGTTAATAATCCTTTAGGTTGGCTTTTTTTCCCCTAGCATAATTATCTGGAGACTCATCTGGAGATTGTTCATGTATCAATTAATTTCTTTAGTGAAGAATATTTCATAGTACAGTTGTACCGCGGTTTGTTTTGTCATTCACCCATTGAAGGATATCTGAGTTTTCAATTCTTGGCTGTTATAAATAAAGCTGCTGTAAATATTCATGCATAAGTTTTTGTGTGAATATAAGTTTTTATTTCTTTAAATGCCCAGGAATACTATTGTTGAGTCACATGGTAGTTGCATGTTTAATTTTTTAAGAGATCAAATTGTTTTCTTTTTTTTTATTAATGTATTTATTTTCAGCGTAACAGTACTCATTGTTTTTGCACCACACCCAGTGCTCCATGCAATACGTGCCCTCTCTATTACCCTCCACCTGGTTCCCCAACCTCCCACCCCCCACCCCTTCAAAACCCTCAGGTTGTTTTCAGAGTCCATAGTCTCTCATGGTTCACCTCCCCTTCAATTTCCCACAACTCCCTTCTCCTCTCCATCTCCCCATGTCCTCTATGTTCTTTGTTATGCTCCACAAATAAGTGAGACCATATGATACTTGACTCTCTCTGCTTGACTTATTTCACTCAGCATAATCTCTTCCAGTCCCGTCCATGTTGCTACAAAAGTTGGGTATTCATCCTTTCTGATGGAGGCATAATACTCCATTGTGTATATGGACCACATCTTCCTTATCCATTCGTCCATTGAAGGGCATCTTTGTTCTTTCCACAGTTTGGCGACTGTGGCCATTGCCGCAATAAACATTGGGGTACAGATGGCTCTTCTTTTCACTACATCTGTATCTTTGGGGTAAATACCCAGCAGTGCAATTGCAGGGTCATAGGGAAGCTCTATTTTTAATTTCTTGAGGAATCTTCACACTGTTCTCCAGAGTGGCTGCACCAACTTGCATTCCCACCAACAGCATAAGAGGGTTCCCCTTTCTCCACAACCTCTCCAACACACGTTGTTTCCTGTCTTGCTAATTTTGGCCATTCTAACTAGTGTAAGGTGATATCCCAATGTGGTTTTAATTTGAATCTCCCTGATGGCTAGTGATGATGAGCATTTTTTCATGTGTCTAATAGCCAATCAAATTGTTTTTTAGAGTGACTATACCATTTTACATTTCCAATAATAATGTATGAGTGACTCAATTTCATCCCTTCCTTGCCAGCATTTCTTGTCATTCTTTGAAAGTCATTCTGATTGGTGTGTAGTGCTGTATCATTGCAATATTTAATTTACATCTCCCTAATGGTTAATAATGTTGAATATCTTTTTGTGTTGCTTATTTGTCATCTGTTTATTCTCTTTGATGAAATATATCCTCAAATCTTGCCCATTTTCTAATTGGTTTGTTTGTTTTTTATGGTTGAGTTTTGAGAGTTCTTTTTATATACTAGTATTTTGTTGGATATCTGGTTTGCAAATAACTTTCCCCGGTCTGTAGCTTATGTTTTTGTCCTTTAACATGATCTTTTGCAAACAAAAAAATGTTTAATTTGATGGATTCAAATTTTTCAATTCTTCCATCTACAGAATGAACATTGGGCATCAAGTTTAAGAACTCTTGGCTAGTCCTAGACCCCAAAGATTTTCTTCTATTTATTTTTGTAAAAGTTTTATAGTTTTATACTTTACATTTAAGTCCATCATCTATTATGAGTTAATTTTTGTATAAGGTATAATATTGGGTTGAAGTTCCTTTTCTTTTTTTTTAAATCCAAGGATCTCCAGTTGCTCCAGCACTGCTTGTTAAAACCGTTTCCTTTTCTCCATTGAATTGCTTTTTCACTATTGACAAAAATCAGTCAAACAGGGATCTATTTCTTTATTCTACATTCTATTCTATTGATCTATGAGTCTTTCTCTGCTAGTATCATATCGTTTTTTTTAAATCCTAACTTATTCAATTTTTCTGTATATTTTTTAAAAATTTTAACTTCAGCATAATTAACATGCAGTGTTATCTTAGTTTCAAGTGTACAATAATTAACTAGTTCTATACATTACTCAGTGCTCATCATGCTGAGTGTACTTTTAGTCCTCTTTACCTCTTTCACAAATGCCCTACCCACCTCCCCTCTGGCAACCATCAGTTTGTTCTGTATAGTTGAGAGTCTGTTTCTTGGTTTGTCTCTAGTTTTTTGGTTCATTTGTCTTGCTTCTTACACATGCTAATTCCACATATGAGTGAAGTCACATGGTTGTCTTTCTCTGACTGACTTATTTCACTTAGCACTATATTCTCTAGCTCCATCCATATTGTTGGATATGGCAAGATGTCATTCATTCTTATGGCTGAGTAAAATTCTGTTGCATACCCATCTTCTTTATTTATCTATGGATGGACATTTGGGTTGCTTCCATAATTTGTGACAATAATTTATAAATAATGCTGCAGTTACTGTAGGGGTGCCTATATCTTTGCAAAGCATTTTCATATTCTTTGGGTAAATACTCAGTAGTGGAATTATGGGATCACATAAAAATTTTATTTTTAATTTTTTGAAGAAACTCCATACTGTTTTTTGCAGTGGCTGCACCAGTTTGTATTCCCACCAACAGTGCATGAGGGTTCATTCCTCTTTCTCTGCATCCTCACCAACACCTGTTGTTTCTTGTGTTTTTTTTATTTTAGCCATTCTGACAGGTGTGAGGTGATATTGCATTGTGGTTTTGATTTAAGGTTTCCTGATGATGAGTGATGTTGAGCATCTTTTCATGTGTCTTTTGGCTATCTGTACAATATCATACATGATAAATCTTGTAATTGGGTAGATCGATTCATCCTACAATATTCTTAATTTTCATAATTATTTCAGCTATTCTAGTTCCTTTGCCTTTCCATATGTTTTTAGAATAATTTTGTAAATAAAAAATATAGAGATTTTGGTAGCAATTATGTTAAACCTGTATATGAATTTAGAGAGAATTAATGTCTTTACTATGTAGAGTCTCCTAATCAATGAAAATGCTATATCTCTTCATTTATTTAGGTTTATATAGTTTTTGGTTTCTATCATCAGTGTTGTGTAACTTTTAGGATATAAACTATCTACTTTCTTTTTTAAAAGATTTTGTTGATTTATTTGACAGAGAGAGCAAGAGAGTACAAGCAGGGGGAGCAGCAGACGGAGAGAGAAAAGGGGGCTCCTTGCTCATGTGAGGATGTGGAGCTCAATCCCAGGACCCTGGGATCATGACCTGAACTGAAGGCAGATGCTTAACAACTGAGCCACCCAGGTGCCCCAAGAGCATACATTTTTGCCTTATTCCCAATCATAGGCAAAAAGCATTCAGTTTTTCAGTCTTTCTCTGTCAAGTATAGTATTTTTCTGGAGGGTATTTGTAGATAATCTTTATCAGGTTGAAGAAGTACCTAGACCAGTATTTAGGATACAAAGATAAATTGCTTAATCTCCATTCTCAAAAAGCTCAGAGTTTAATAGAGGAGACAAATGCAAACAGATAGCTAAAATACAATGATGAAAATATGTATAAGGAATTACAGAAACTCAAAGAATGGGGAAATAATAAGATTTATACTAGTGTGAAGGTGAGCATGGAGGTCAGGAAGGCTGTCAAAGGTCCTATGCCTGAGTTGTCTTTTCCCTCTCAACATTTTGTTATGGAAATTTTTCAAATCTACAGATAAGCTGAAAGAATTTTAGAGCTCCTACCTCAAGAACCTATAAAAAGTAAAGTAAACCCGAAGTAATCAGAAGGAAGGAAATATTAAAGATAAGAGCAGAAATCAATAACATTTAAAATAGAAACATAGACTATGGCAATGGAACAAAGACCTGGTTTTTTGGAAAGATCAGTGAAAGTGACAAATCTCCAGCAAAACTGACAAAGGAAAGAAAGAAGACATAAATTACCAATATGTGGAATGATATAGGATATCATTACATATTCTGCAGACACCGAAAGAATAATAAAGTCTTACTATGTACAACTCTGCACACATAAATTTGACAACTTAGATAAAATGGAACACTGCATTGGAAAACACAATCCAATCTACTAAACTCAACTAATATGAATTATGTAATTTAAACAGACAGGTAACTATTAAAGAGATTAAATTACTAATTTAAAAATTACCAAAAAAGAAATCTCCAGGCCTATATGGTTTCACTGGAGAATTCTGTGAAATGCTTAATGAATTAACATCAATTCCACATGAAATCTCCCAGCAATTAGAAAGGGAGGAAACAATTCCCAGTTTAGTTAATGGAAAGTATTACCATGATATCAAAACTAGAGAGAAAGAGTCCAAATAAAGCGAAAACTATAGACCAATAGCTCTCATGAATATAGACATAAAAATCCTTACCATAATATTAGCAAATAGAGTCTAGCAATATATAAAAAGGATTATACACAATGACCAAGTACAGTTAATCTCACTGAGATTATAACACGTATTTTTCTGAAGACTAAGTTAAGGAACTTCTTAGATATTTATATGAGTGCCTTTTTTGGAGTCTAATGTCAGATTTCTTGCCCATTTATTTGTATTGTCTGTCATTTGTTTATTGATTGATAGGAGTTCCCTGTATACTCTGGATACAGGGTCTTTACCAGTTAAAAATGTTGTGAATATTTTCTCCCTTGTGACCTGTCATATCACTCTGTTAATGATTTTGTTTTTAGAAGAGGAGTGTTTAGGGGCGCCTGGGTGGCTCAGTGGGTTAAAGCCTCTGCCTTCAGCTCAGGTCATGATCCCAGGATCCTGGGTTCGAGCCCCGCATCGGGCTCTCTGTTTGGCAGGGAGCCTGCTTCCTCCTCTCTCTCTGTCTGCCTCTCTGCCTGCTTGTGATCTCTGTCTGTCAAATAAATAAATAAAATCTTTAAAAAAAAAAAAAGAAGAGGAGTGTTTAATTTTAGTATAGAATAGTTTGATCATCATTTCCTTTATAGTTAATACTTTTTGCGCCCTATTTAAGATTTTTTCCTGTTATGAAGAAATGCTCCTTTATTATCTCCTAGAAATTGTATTATCTTTCATATTTAACTTGCAATCCCTTGATCTTTGTGCATGATTTGAGATAGATATTATTTCATGTTTTTTCCAAATTAATATTTAATTGATTCAGTATAATTTACTGAATAGTTTACTTGCACTGCTTTTCAGAACTTCTTTTGTCCTTATATGTATGGGTCTATTTCTGGATTCTCTACTCTGTTCTACTAGTCTATTAGCCTATCCTTGTAATAATGTCACAAAGTTTTCTCATTTTTTTTTTCTATTCCTTAAAGGTGGTCTCATTCTCCTTAGTCTTTTATATCTCCGTGTAAATTTAGGATTAACTTGCTGACTTCCACAAAAAACAAAATGTGCTATCACTTAGCCAGAAATTTCATTTACAGACACTTACAGACTACTTTTTTTTTTTAAAGATTTTATTTATTTATTGTCAGAGAGAGAGAGAGAGAGAGAACACAGGCAGACAGAGTGGCAGGCAGAGGAAGAGGGAGAAGCAGGCTCCCTGCCCAGCAAGGAACTCGATGTGGGACTCAATCCCAGGACACCGGGAACATGACCTGAGCCAAAGGCAGCCGCTTAACCAACTGAGCCACCCAGGCGTCCCACAGACTACTTTTTAATACAGTTTATGAACATGGTCTATCATGACTTTTAATGCTATTATAAATGTATCAGTCACCTAAATTCTTAGTGTCTTATTTTCCTTATTTTTACCTTAGTGTCTTATTTTCCTTATTTACTTTAGATAAAGAAAGTAAAACTTAAATTAAAGGAAATAATTAGGGAGGTTAATTTTCTTTAAAAGGTCGCACTTCTAATACTTGGCAGAGCCGAAATTTAAATCCGATCAATTTGATTTTGGAGCTTACTGTCTCAATCACCACCTCTTAGGATATTATAAGTCACTACTGATTTCAGAAATACCACTGGACTGTGATGAAGCTAGCTACAGAGAATACTACAAAATGCCCGTAACTTTGAGCATATGCAGGATGGCACGCATAGGAAAAGAAAGGAAAATATAGGCTTGTAAATTTGCCAACAAGTTAAATTCTCAGATTCCCAAGAAAATACCTAGAACGAAGGCATTGAGGGTGATTTTTAAAGCCTTATTTTCAAGTCTGAATTAAAAAGAGAAATGAGAGGTGCATGATTCCAGAAGTTCCATTTCTGGTTCACTTAACACTTAAATGGGCTCTTACCTGGTTAAAAGTCTTGATTGGCATTTTCCTGATTTTGTGGGACTCCTAGTGGAGCAGCCACTGACCTTCCAAAATTGGGTCAAAGCAAAGAGACACATGAGTGTCCTCAAATGGGCAAACACTAAATTTGCTTCCCATGTGGAGGCCTGGGGGCACAAATGGAGACACCAAGACCAAGGGTAGAGTTCCTAATACTTCTCATCCTAATGGGATAGTGTTTCTAAGACTTTCAGAAGTGCAAGCACACTTCTTTTTGTCCTGGTTGTGGAGCAAATAGACTCTTTTTTTTTCTTCTTTTCCTTCTTCTTCTTTTTTTTAATGGTAAACATCCCTCTTTGAAAGACTGCAGGGTTGATATTTTTATCTAGGGGAATACAGTAGCCGTGTGGGGGGTGTTGGTTTATGGACAGACTCCAGTTGCTGCAATTTCTGATCTGCTCGACAAGTGGTTGTGGGGGTCCACAGAAATGAATAGGATCAGAGAGTGAAACCCTATTAGTTCCATAAGAGCCAGGCTGAGCTGAATCTGTTTGCTTTCTTATATCAGATGTCTGATCAATGAGAGGGGCAAGGTCCTAGTTGGGGTCAGGTTGAAGAACTGCACATTGGTGTCTCCTCCAATTCTCCATTTTACTCCCCTGCCAATTATTCAAGGCCTATTAGAGGGTTATCCCAGACAAGGAACATTTCACTTGAACATCTAGCTGAGCTTCTTGGAGAACAGGACTGAGACTCTCCTGAGGAAACATGTGGTGACCTACAAACAAAAGAGATGAGATATGTGTTCTGTAATGAGGCTCCCCCACTCCACACCAGGGGAAAGGTCACTGCACAGCCAGCTGGTGCTATTGCAGTAGGAGTTCTCAAAACCCTATTTGTGACAAAGACACAAGTCCCTCTTGAGATGATGGCAGAAGTGATATCTGGATTAAAAGTAAAAATTCTTTGCAGAAAAAATAAGGATTTCTAGAAGAATGTGTTGGGGTGATATTTTTTCCAATATTTACTTACGTTTCATATCCTAGTATTTCCTCCTTTTTACTACCGCCATTAAGACAGATAAAAGATTATCTTTACAGCCCCAGAGAAAGAATATAAGAGGTTTTCGGGAGTAGATTAAATAGCTAGGACAGAAACATTAGAGAAAAAAAAAATGCCCAGGGACTAGAAAAAATGTCCTAGGATCGAAGAGGTGGGAAGGCTTTGAATGGCTTTCTGAGAGTATGTCTGAAGACATAGGACCCTGGGCAGCCTCGCCAACAGAGGATGGTGAAATCCTAAGCAAGAGAATATTATGCACAGTGTCCTCAAGCTCATTTGGCCACTTAATCCTTTCTTTCCTTGCAGCGTGGTATAGAGGTCTAGTATATTGCTGAACAGCTTTTGAGAAACAGTAGATTGTTTGTACACAGTCACGGGGTTGGGGGTTTACAGAATACAGGGAAAATACCCATATTGATTCTAACCCAGTGGTTAAATAACACACATTTCTTTAAAAAAAATTAATTAAGCAAGTTTTCTCTTCGCAGCTGAAATGGTAGTAAATATCAGACGGTTGAAAGTCCTTTCATCTGTGTCTAGTCTATGAATGTTTTAAGTCTTTAGCTGGGTTATCAAGTGCTTAAATGACCCTATTTTCCAGAACAAAACATTCTGGAGAAAATACTTCTTTCTGAGCCATTGGCTACTGTAGAACAAGATAAACAGGTTTTATTGAAAGAGATAAAAAAGTAAATTTTATTTCCAGAAGTAAACACGTTATTAAAAAAAAATAAGTACATCTGTCATCAAAATGTCTGATTGTATTCTGAACCTCAGTTTTACAAATGTATTCACATTTCCATTTACTTCCCACTAGTTTTTCCATCCTTCTGTGAAACACATTCATTCTTAAAAATTAAAATCTTTTTCTTAAATTCATTTCCCAGCTCACACACGCACACATGCACACCCTTATGTGTGTGTATATATATATATATATATATATATATATATATATATATATGGGGTTTTTTCCCTTAAAAATACGAATGAGACCATTTGTTACCAGCAAATACTTCCCTAATAAGAATCAGTTGTGGTCTAGCCTGGACAAACGTGGAATGAAAAGTGATTATTTATTAATGATTGAATTCCTGAAAGGGGAGAGTTCCTCAGTGCAAAGCCTCTCTTTATTTTGTCTTTGTTTAACTTACCTAAACTGGAGTTAAGACATCTGAAGTGCAGCTTGGTTGGAAAAACTTGAAGTCAACAATTGATTTGTTCTCATTTCCTGAGCATCTGGGGTCAAATGGAAATGAAATTCTGTAGGAAAAGCCCACTTTTCAATCACTTGCACTTTACTCCTTGTCCTCATCAAAACATACAAAACTCTTCTCAGGGAAAAGAGTTCTTGTCGGAAGGACAAATCTGATGCACCTAAAGTCAAATTAGCTTTTATCTGCGAGTGACAAGGAACTCTGAGACATATCCATGTAATTTTAGTAAGTAGGATTAGGAAGCCTAACAGTTGCCAGGAATGATAAACCAACTGTAACAGTACCAGTCGTGCATGTTCACTTCTGGCTTTTGGGGGTTCAAATATCAGAGAACAATGTAGAAGAATGTGCAATGCAATGTATGAGATGATTGTCAGGCATCACATTTTGTCTTGGGGTAAACTTCAGTGTCTTCCCTACTTAGCACCTCTCTCCCTTCAGATAGTCTCGGCTTAGAAGCTGTTTAATAAATGGAGATGTATTCGGCACAGAGGAAAGGACAAGATTGCAGACACAGTTGAGGGCAGCGCCTTTCCACTGTTTCTCTGTCATCCCGCAAATACTCACAAGGCCTGATCTAGTGATGTAAATAAAGAAAAAACTGTGTTACCCGTTTTGTTTATTAATTGTTATTTCTCGTGCTTTTTCCTAAATTTGTTTTCTAATTTTTCTAGTTTGCTATAACAACTAACTCGAGTTATTTAATAGTCAAAATATAAAACACCACTGGAAAGATAAAAAGATTACTATCCAGATTGACTTCTCATCCCAGCAGTGATGGGTTTTTCATGTCAGTTTTAAAGTGCAGTGATGGAAAAAAAAAGCAAAATGGCACATAACAGATTGACATATTAAACAAGTCTCATAATACTAGGTGACCCTATGAAATTGTTGGGGTTGTGCCATTTTGACCTACAAAAATGGCTGTTTATGTGCTTTGATGTAATAACAAAGCACACAGACCTTGTCTAAACTGGTTTGCTGTTGCCCTTCCAGACCCCAAAAGTAGAGCTTCCAGGTGTAAACTAAAGAACCCTCCAACTGCCGAAACTGTGTGATGCCAAAGTATGGTAACAATGGTAATAATGGCAGCTGCTACTATGTACTAAGAACTTTATGTTATTTATCATATTTAATCATTACAAACAAAACACTAGCATATCCATTTTGCCAGTGAAGCTCAAGGAGGGTAAACATTTCACCAAATTCACACAGCAAGGAGGTCATGGTGTTGGTGGTCTTAATTTTGCCTAATTCCAAAGTGTGCATATCACATCCCTTCCCACTCATCATAGAAGTTCATTTTCGTTTAATTCATTTTCTTTTCTGAAAGACAACCTGTTTCACTATGTTTTCAAGGTGTCAGCTTGGAGCTAAAAATAACTATTTTCTCATTCATTGCCATAAAAACAAAACAAAAAACCCCCACAAACTACAGTTGAAATACATGAGTTCAAACTATAACAGTTGTAAAACAACTAACCTAACTAAAAACCAACAGAAAATAAGGACTGTTTAAATTTCTACTTCACTACCTCTAACCTGGGTTAAACTACCTTTTTATCTCTTTCAAAGTTAAAACTACCCCTTTAAGAATTGCATTATTAAAATGCAATTTTTCTCTATTTTTTATTTTTAGAGTACTTTTTAGTACAGACTCTGATGAGCTTTTGTTAAAAAACAAAAACTACCTAAACGTGTCAAAGGTAGCTGGGTGAATGCACCTGTGAGGTTTGCTGTTTTCTTTAGATTCAGTAGCTTACAGAGGCAGCCGGGGGCGTTTCTGTGGGTTCTGCTGCCTGACCCAAGCAAGCGTGATCTGTCAGACAAAGTACACAGCACAATCCCTGTGAAAGTACCTAAGGAGGGAAGTACAGAGAGCCTCAGTACACATTTTTTTGTTTGTTTGTTTAAATTGAGAGAGAGAGCGAGCAGAGAGCATAGGGCAGAGGGAGAGGGAGAAGAGAGGATTCCAAGCAGGCTCCATGCTCAGCGCGAGCAGACTCAATCCCATGACCCCGAGATCATGACCTGAGCCAAAATCAAGTCAGTCGTTCAACCAACTGAGCCACCCAGGCGCCCTGAGCCTCAGTACCCATTTCAGTCAAATGTACACACACTTAATTAAGAACAAATTTACCCAGGAATCTTACCAAAAGATTTTAGCCAATTGTTTAAGGAAACATGCAGTAAAATGCCCACCATCGCTCATTCCTCTATCATGTTCTGAGAGTATAACATGACATTTGTTTTTCTTTTTTTTTTTTATTTTTTATTTATTTCTTATTTTTTAATAAACATATAATGTATTTTTATCCCCAGGGGTACAGGTCTGTGAATCGCCAGGTTTACACACTTCACAGCACTCACGATAGCACATACCCTCCCCAATGTCCATAACCCCCTTCCCCTATCCCAACCCCACCTCCCCCCAGCAACCCCCAGTTTGTTTTGAGAGATTAAGAGTCACTTATGGTTTGTCTCCCTCCCAATCCCATCTTGTTTCATTTATTCTTCTCCTATCCCCCTAACCCCCCATGTTGCATCTCCACGTTCTCATATCAGGGAGATCATATGATAGTTGTCTTTCTCCGATTGACTTATTTCACGAAGCATGATACCCTCTAGTTCCATCCACGTCGTCGCAAATGGCAAGATTTCATTTCTTTTGATGGCTGCATAGTATTCCATTGTGTATATATACCACATCTTCTTTATCCATTCATCTGTTGATGGACATCTAGGCTCTTTCCATAGTTTGGCTACTGTAGACATTGCTGCTATAAACATTTGGGTGCACGTGCCCCTTCGGATCACTACGTTTGTATCTTTAGGGTAAATACCCAGTAGTGTAATTGCTAGGTCATAGGGTAGTTCTATTTTCAACATTTTGGGGAAGCTCCATGCTGTTTTGCAGAGTGGTTGCACCAGCTTGCATTCCCACCAACAGTGTAGGAGGGTTCCCCTTTCTCCGCATCCTCGCCAGCATCTATCATTTCCTGACTTGTTAATTTTAGCCATTCTGACTGATATGAGGTGATATCTCATTGTTGTTTTAATTTATATTTCCCTGATGCCAAGTGATGTGGAACACTTTTTCATGTGTCTGTTGGCCATCTGGATGTCTTCTTTGCAGAAATTTCTGTTCATGTCCTCTGCCCATTTCTTGATGTTTTTCTAGTGAAATGACAATAAGATTTAATTTAATTTACATCTTTACCCCCCACGTGCTGCCTATCTTATTTAATGTCATCATTCCCATACTTCATCAGTGCTAAAGTGCTCTTTCTGCCCTCATTTTCACATCTCTGAAATGGGGATGTATCTCATAATTGACGATGTCTTCTAATTATTGTTGGCCCAGGACACAGTTGTAATATAATTTTCATTGCTCATTCATGCATGAACATCTTAATTAATCTTGTTGATATAGCTGGACAATGGCAATCCCCTGACCTTTTGTCAAGAAAAATTTAAAGGATCACTTGAAGGCATATAAATCCTAGACATTGTCTAAAAGCCTTCCTTTGACACATTCTTGTAAGATCAACAAATGCCAGCATCAAAGCTTATGACTTCAAAGACAGTCTCTGAAACAATAATAAAGACCTCTTGTTGCCAGAGAGGATAATACTGTATAGACAGAATAGTTTTTGATAATTTTGAATAGAAAATGACTTGTAAGATTTAGATTCTGAAGAAAGTGTTTTAAGAATGCTTTAGCCAATTTGTTTTGTTTTCTTTTCAGAAGAGTGAAGTATGACTTAAACATTTTCTATCTAAAATTCAAAATAGCCCTTCCAATTTGTTCAAGATAAAAATTCTAAGGGGTAAGAAAGCATTGTGTCATAGTTTAATAGAGTTTTTGTTTTCTTTTTTAGTAATAGTTACAGTAATGGAGCATTTTACAATCAAGGTTGCCATAGATCAGTAATAATCTAAGCTAGAAATGATCAGAGGTTTCTACATCTTCACTGCTTTTACCCAGTTAATTGCAACACCTTGTCACTTTTTCTTCTGAATATAATTTTAATCTCGCCATTTTCCCCCATTCCCACTTTTTCGCCCTCAATTATAATCCTCATAATTTCATCCAAGATTGTTACAATAGTCCTTTATAGTTTTCTTTGTCTTGGATCTCTTCTCAGGCCAATTTATCCTTCACAACACAGAGTGATCCTCATGAAACACAGCTACCTTCAGATCTCTCTACTCAGCTTGAAACCCTCAAAAGCTCCCTATTTCCCAAAGCATGGTTAATAAATAAACTAGAAGCATGTCCTCTCCCTACATGCCCATGGCTCATCAACCAAGGTTCTTTTTCATTTTTAGTTTATATTGTCAATGAGGGCAGGGTTTTTGTCTATTTTGCCAGTCACTAAATTCCAAATCCTTAGCATACCACTGGCACATATGGTCTCAATACATTTTTGATGAATGAATACATGAGCCAATTATGCTTCGTAATCCATCTAAACATCAAATTCCAGGTAGCGACCATAGCATTTGAAGTTAGCCATCCCTAACCTATAGGACAAAGTCCTACACTCTTTAAAATAGTAATCAAAATCATTAAGTCTGTCCCTGTGATCTTTTACAGTCTCATGTCTTATCTCTTTCCATCATGCAATCTTATTCTCCAACCTCATCAAACCACTTGACATTTCGTGAACTGTCTTGCCAAAATTTATAACTTCTTCCTCTGTGTTCCTCTCCTACTGCTAACTCAGTATTATTACACTGAGCTAATTGTATATATATGTTTGCCCTCTAGAAAGTAAGTTCTTTTTTTTTTTTTTTTAATTTGACAGAGAGAGATCACAAGCAGGCAGAGAGGCAGGCAGAGAGAGAGAGAGGAGGAAGCAGGCTCCCCGCTGAGCAGAGAGCCTACTGCAGGGCTCAATCCCAGGACCCTGGGATCATGATCTGAGCCAAAGGCAGAGGCTTTAACCCACTGAGCCACCCAGGCGCCCCTAGAAAGTAAGTTCTTAAAGGAATTATGCTGTAATCATTATTTATGCCTTGAATACCTAGTGTCATTTTCATTAGGAAAATGTGCTGAAGTAGAATGTTTATGCGTAACTGTATTATTTTCTTTGAGCTGCCATAACAAATCACCACAAACACGGTGGCTTAAAAGAACAAAATTTATTCTTTCACATTTCTGGAATCAAGGTGTTGGCAAGGCCATACTCTTCAAAGAGTCTAAGGGAGGATCCTTTCTCACCTCTTCTAGCATCTGGTGGCTCCAGACACTTCTTGGCCTCCACCTTCACATGGCTTTCTCCTCTTTTCTGTTTCTCTTCTCCATTAACATGATAAAGATGCTTTTCATTGACTTTAGAGCCCAAGTGGATAATCGTGAGATTCTTAGTTTATTTACACTTGCTGAAAGCTCTTTTCGAGGGATGCCTGGGTGGCTCAGTCAGTTAAGCATCTGACTCTTGATTTCGGTTCTGGGTCATGAGATGGAGCCCTGTCACAGGCTCCAAACTCAGTAGGGAGTCTGCTTGAATTTCTCTCTTTTCCTCTCCCCTTCAACCCCCAGGGTCACTTTCTTTCTCTCTAAAATAAATAAGTCCTTTAAAATTTTTTTTTTTTTTAAGGGGCGCCTGGGTGGCTCAGTGGGTTAAAGCCTCTGCCTTTCGCTCAGGTCATGATCCCGGGGTCCTGGGATCGAGCCCCACATGGGGCTCTCTGCTTGGCAGGGAGCCTGCTTCCTCCTCTCTCTCTCTCTCTCTCTGCCTGCCTCTCTCCCTACTTGTGATCTCTATCTGTCAAATAAAAATGAATAAAATCTTAAAAAAAAAAAAAAAATTTTTTTTAAATAAATCCTCTTTTCCAAGTAAGATTACCTTCACAGATTCTGCGATGTAGACATATCTTTGTAAGGTCCACCATTCAACCCACTAAATGGCTTTCTAGCATACACACTTTTCTCACAAATATTTCTAAGTGCCTTAGAAGTGAGATTTAGCAGATCTGGAAGATTCTAAGGCACCAATGTAAGAGTGGATCTTCAAGGGACCACATATTTAAAAAACACACGTTTTAAATAATATGAATATATAATCATGTTGCTTAAAACTCAGGCTAATGCTGCCATTTTGCATTACTGCATTTTTACTGATGTTAGAATTATACCCATTCTATGGTATATCACTAAAATGCAAATAAGTTATTCTATTATAGGCCATGGAATATAATCTCATCCCTCTACATTCAAACTAAGCATGCATTTTATTAATATACTTTCCAAAGACAAGCAAATTATACCAAAAGCTATAAAACTATGTATATAACTTCTGCTGTTGCTAGCCCAGTGGAACACTGCCATCTCTGGTTGGTGTCCCTTAACCTTACCCACAGATTTTAAACAGTTACTTTATTAGTTTTGCTTTAATGTCTGCTTTTGAGAATGATATCTGTTTCCTTCTAGGATCCTAAAAAAATAACTGGCACTAGTGACTCCAGGAAATAAACCTTTAAAATGGAATTTTATAATTGAGTTACTAACACATTAATGAAGAATGCAGATAACATCCTTGCTATAGGGAAATATGACAAGAAATCATGGCATATGGTAGCATCACTATTACTCAAATTATCACCTATAGTGGCAGGGAATAGAGAGTAGGTAAAGGGCAGAATATTGGAAGACCAATTGTCTGTGACACTTGATCACTTTGGGCATGATGGTGACTACATAATTGTGGCTTGTGCTGTTTATTTCTGACTATTCTCTATAGTGCCTAAAGAGAAAAGGACAAATTGAAGGCCTTGAATGCTAAAGTATTCTCATAAAGGAAAATTCACAAAGCCATTTTGGCTAATAAAGAGAAATGTTTTATCCTTTATAGCTGCAAAACAGATATGGTTAAGTATCAAGCCCTGGCCTGACTCTAAGAGCTGCAGGCTGTTGTGCCAATTACATATGCAGATTTGTCAGGTCTTTTGGTCCCATTCGATCTGGAGAGTAGGAAGAAGCAAGCATCCTAGATGCTTTATCAAAGTACATATATGCCAAAGGAGAGGGGGTCAGCCCCACAAAAGTGCGGTGTTTTTCACAAAAGTGAAGTTTCTAGGCCTCTGTGTCTTCTGGAGCTTGTTGTGCTGACCTTTCTAAAACGAGAGGCCCATGATACAGCCTACCACAACGAGGCACGATTTCATGCATCTCTAGATAACGGGGACCACATGTACTACATTTGGGCACGTGGCTCCGATTTATTTATTGAATAATCCATAGGGAAGTTTTAAGTGATGTTTAAAAACATAAAAATATTCTAAAAGGGAGGTAGAGGCAGTATAAACTACCTTGCCACCTAAGCCTTAGGACCCAGCAAATATATTTCTATTCAGAGTTTTTGGCAGACAGAGAGGATCTAGTAAACCTTGATAGGAAAGCCCTAAGGTTTGGAGTAAGTTCATGTCTTCTTTTGCTGTTAACCATTTTCTATTTGAAAGCCAACTTCTGGCCTGCTTTAGAAGAGATTGAAGACCTGACCATGAGAGATTGAGTGACTCTACTACCTGAACTGCCCATGTTATGATCTACTGAATCAAAAAATTGCACACGTGCAGTAGTATTTCATTATTAAGTGAAAAGAGCCTATATGAGATTTCATTGTTAAATGAAAATGGTGTGTATGAGATTCAGATCTGCTAAGTAGCAAATCTGGAAGAGTCTGCAGAATGAATAAGTAGGTAGCTCAGAATCCCATGGTAGCTCTTCCACTGCTTTGCCCCTTCTTTCTTAACTTGCATCCCTGGCTTAGCACTGTATGCTAACACAAGTAGATAGCCACTGCAACATCACTCCACCCAGAGGTTGACCTGAAAAACATTATCTAAGGAAAATCCTGTAAAAAAAAAAAGAACATCTAGTTGTCTACTTGGCAGGAAAGAAGAGATGTCCTGAAATGCAGGTTTATGCTGATTTCTAAGTGTAACTAACAAGATTACTAGCTGGGCAGGGACCCGGGAAGAACAACATCAGGAGAATAGTAACAAGGAAGAAGGGGCGAGGCATCTGGATGAGCCCTTAATAGACTGGTAAGTAAAGCTTTTAATAGGTCAGTGAGTAAGATTGCATAACCCATAGATACCAGTCAGTGTTTAATTGTTGCCACTCTTAATGCTTGCTAAGTGAGCCTATGAGAGAGCACCAAGGGCACGGGGATGGAGGTCTTGCTTATACTCAAGAACATGAAATTTCCCTCATTAAGGCTGAACAGTAGGTACTCCATTCCTGTCCCCAGAGTCTCTCAATTCATCCCCAAACTTGTTCTTGTCCCTGGGAGAAAGGCCTACCACTGCAGATAAGAGAAGTTGAAACATCAGAGAGACTGGAGTTGAAGGACAGCCATTTCATATGTGTGCCCAGAATCTTCTCCCTTTCTCCACCATTTCCTTAAAGTGATACTTTATAGTGTACAGATTACTAAAATTTTTTTACTTCCTGCTGTAAATATCTGAAAAATTCATCAAGTTGCAGAATACAGATTGGTAGTCAACAACAAAAATTAATAATGAAAAGGAAGCACCAGTCTTTATTGGCAATGCGAGCCGCCAGGTTCAAATCGTCACTAAACGCTTGGAGTGCCTTCGTTCTTTCTCTTAGCATGAACGTGTGTTCATGTCAGAGTCTGCTGTGACACCCGCTAGCATCTCTGCCCCTTCAGAGTTCAGTTTTTCTCACATGAACAGAGCTATCTATGAAACGTACTAATAGATGTGTGCAGTTCATTTGTTTACCAAGAAATTAGAAAATTAGACTTTGACAGAAGGTGGGGTGGGGGATATCATGCATTCACACTTACTTTAGTCTGTTCTAAATGTATTGTGATGATAGCATTGTATAATGGTACCTTTGATCCTCTTGTTAAAACTCAAAGTCTTATAAACTAACAACAAAGAGAAAATTTATTAGCGTATATATACTTATATATTTATATTTATTTATAGATATTGCATCTATACATGTATGTACACACACACACAAGCACATATATATATATTTTGATTCAGCAGCAGAAATTTCTGTCCATTCTCCTGAGACACAATTTATTGGTCCTATAACTTAAATTTCAGTTTCCTTATTTAGTATTCCACAAGTTAGAGAGTCTGCATTTTTACTTTGTAAGAAGGGCCTGTGATCCCTTTAAATTTAGGTTTTTTGAGCTGTGAAAATGCTTATAAAAATAAACATGTTTTGTTTAATCTGTTCTAGTTGTCAGAAAACTGCACCCTATTCATGCTTTTGTTTTGTTCATTGTCTTTGCCTTGCTTTATTTTTCTGATGGAGTAAAACCTATGATTTGTAGTCTGAATTTTTTATAACAAACTTGTGATTATTTTAACTCAATTCCCTTATAGTCTGTGCCCATTTCGTTTGCAAAATGTCTTTTTGGGATATTTAGGAGCTAAAAAAGTAAAGACTAAAGAATTTAATATTAGTTTTGAATTTATTGGCAAAATATTATAGCTAGATTATTCTTTATCTCCCTGTGTCCCAGTCAATTAAAGAAATGTTAAGTTATTAGCTGTGTCCACTTGAGTAATATAAACTTA
Source organism: Meles meles (assembly GCF_922984935.1). Classification (NCBI taxonomy): domain Eukaryota; kingdom Metazoa; phylum Chordata; class Mammalia; order Carnivora; family Mustelidae; genus Meles; species Meles meles. The sequence goes on along the minus strand of NC_060071.1, from coordinate 84,038,075 downwards.
ATTTTGTAAACTTTTTTTTAGAGTGGGAGAGGGGAGAGAGAGGGGGGAGAGGAAGAGGGAGAGAGACAATCTCAAGCAGACTCCACACTGAGTGCAGAGCCCAATATATGGTTCTATCTCCTAACCCTGAGATCATGACCTGAACCAAAACCAAGAGTTGGGTGCATAACCAACTGAGCCACCCAGGTGCCCCTAACTTTGTATACTTTTTAATGAATCTCTTTATCTGCCAACCCTTGATTAAAGTAGATATATTAAATGAATTTCTTAAGTCACATTTATTTCTTTGTTTTTCTAAATTTAGCCCATTTCTAGAAAGAATGCTTTGGTTACTTCTTGGTGCCAGATAATCTCTTAAAATACAAACAGAAAAGTACACCTGATATATTTTTTTAAGATTTTAGCTATAGGGGTTCCTACGTGGCTCAGTGGGTTAAGTCTCTGCCTTCGGCTCAGGTCATGATCTCAAGGTCCTAGGATTGAGCCCCGAATCGGGCTCTCTGCTCAGCAGGGAGCCTGCTCCACCCCCCACCTGCCTCTCTGCCTTCTTGTGATAGCTTTCTCTCTGTCAAATAAATAAATAAAATCTTTATTAAAAAAAAAGAAAGAGAGCATGAGCCGGGGTGGGGGCAATGGGGAGGGAGAACAGGCTTCCTGCTGAGCTGGGAGCCCGATGTGGGACTGGATCCCAGGACCCTATGACCTGAGCCCCTGACCTAAGGCAAGACACTTAACCCACTGAGCCACCCAGGTGCCCAGCAAAGTACATCTGATTTAGTCAGAAGATTTGCTTCTAAGGACTTCATGTCCGTTTAAATTGAAAACCCAAGACTATTGTTTCTGAAAGTACTTGAGAATGATTCCTCCTAAAATCATATGGCTTCAAGTTTATCTTCTTTTTCAAATACGCTAGACTTAATATTTAAAATAATTTACTTAAAATAATTGTTAAATCGGTAATTTCTTTTAACTTAGCTTTCTAATCAGCTATTAAAACATGCAGAACAAAGCAAATATTAGCATATGCAAATTTGGGAAATGTGGCAGTGTGGAATAAGCCATTTAGTCCAATATTTGGAGAGTAATGTAGATAAGATGGTGCTGATTTTAATTTTGATTAATATCTGGCTTGTCAGTCTATGCATTTACCTTTCCAGTGTTAACAAGTATAAACCACGGGTGCTATGCCTATACACAACTAATATATGTTTTTTCATTACACTATTACTTTAATTGAAGGAGAAGAGTTGTATCTGCTTACTTTAACACATGTATATACACTAGGAGTTAAGGAAAGTGATTTTTAACCAACTAAAATACACAGACCAAAAAAATGCTTTAATAACAGGGTCTGAGATGAAAGGGACATGTAAAAAGAAAAGTCTTCTACTGATTACCAATCGCGCCACTGCTCACTGAACTTTTTTTTACAAAAAAATGTAGTTATGAATAAAAACAATAATTTTAGTCTTTGTCAGTATATGCTAATTCTCCTTAATTATTGTTACAGCTCAGAGGCTAAACTATATGGTAGAGACTATGTCAGGATCATCTCTAGAGAAAGGTTTCTCATGCTCATGAATGAAAATCAGAGGTAAGAGTACAGTTGTCAAACTATACCAGATATCAGCAGGTTAACAAAATTAACATGACATTATTTACTCTTATCATAAAGTTTCAGGCTTTTTTAAAAAATCCCTTTGTAAAAATCTTATTTAAAAAAGTGTCCAAAGGGGAAATGAGGGGTGCTGGCGAAAAAGACAAAGGGGACTGAGAGGTACAGACTTCCAGTTATAAAATAAATAAGTCAGATGAAACATGAAAAGGAAATGAAAAGTACAGCATAGGGCACATAAGAATACTGCAATAATGTACAGTAACATATGATGACTACATTTATTATAGTCAGCATTGAGTACTATATGGAATTGTCAAATCAGTTGTACACCTGAAAACGTAACATTACATGACAATTATACTTCGATTTTTGAAAAGTAGACCCTACTTCAAATTTAGAACTTCTGAGGGGTGAGGTTTGCCTATGAACTCTATAGAGATTTACAAAAAGACAGGCTTTTGTGAAAAACAAACATCCTCTGCCTCTCAAAGCATAGATTTGGAAATTGTATACTGACCCTAATTTCTTTGGTGCTCTCTGGGATATTGCCTCACACATTAGTCCCCATTCTTGGGCATTTTCAGCCTATTTTGCTCTACAACCTCCTTTTTCTCTCCCTTCAGGTATGCAAAGTTCTCCCTCATTCTGGAAATATCTTTTTAAAAAGATTTAATTTAATTTAATATTTTTTGAAGACTTTATTTATTTATTTATTTATTATTTGACAGAGAGACGGTGAGAGAGGGAACACAAGCAGAGGGAGAAGCAGGCCTGTTGTTGGGCAGGGAGCCCCGTGTGGGGCTCAATCTCAGGACCCTGGGATCATGACCTGAGCCGAAGGCAGATGCTTAAAGAGTGAGCCCTCCAGGTGCCCCTGGAAATAACTTTCTTCAACCAGTCTCCTCCTCTAGTACTCCTGCTCTTCTCTCATTTCTTTCACCTACCAGCCTCTTTGAAAGAATAGTCTATATTGGTTGAGTTCATTTCCTCTTCATTGATTTTTCTAGTCCTCTTACAATCTTGGTTCTGCTTCTAGCGCTTTACCAAAAACTACTCTCACTGAGGTCACGGAGGAGATTCTAGGGGTTGAAAGGGTTACTGTGTTAAAGGCTGTTGAAATCTCAGGTAGGATGGTAATTGAATCTAGGCCTCCAGTACTTACCGATAGAGGAGAAACCATGATCTACCATGATTGTGAGGCTTGGCCTCCAAACAGGGCCATTAGGAGAAAGACAACTTGGGCTTCTCACTGTGACATGTCTGGATATCACCAAGTCTGTACTCCTAAGAGTAAGGAGGCACTTTTTAACACCTTGAGATGTATGCCTTCTGATTCAAAGGGAGGTATAGCTCAAGTTCAGGCAGCAGAGAGACATTCTGAGATAATAAATTTGAAAAAGGAAATTTCATATATTTTTCAGGAAAAAAGTTTACCCGAAAATGTACTTAGTTCAACTGAGAAATGAAGCAAAATTAGTAGCTCAAGAATAGGGAACTTGTAAGAATTTATATGATATGATGAGTAATGAAATTAGGCAAAAACAGGAGGACTAAGTATAAATGACTCAAAATGTCATTACAAAACTAGTATCAAAAAATCGATATTGTAAAAGAAGCTATGTAATATAAAAATTGCATTTTAATAAAATTATCTGGGACAAAAAGTGATAGCGTATACTAAGAAAGGAGCAAGATATCTATATATGGTACCCAAAAAGAGAGAAGTTTGTAAAATTCGAGCTGACTAAAGAGATATGCAAATAACTTATAACCAAAATGTGTAACAGCTTAAGCCCTCCCAATAAAGAATAAAGATTTTCATAAAATAAAGGCAATTATATATTTTTTCCTATTGCTACCTCTATAAGTATAAACTTTACATATTTTAGCCTTTGGACCAAGGTGGTTTTATTATTATTTTTTTTAGATTTTATTTATTTATTTGACAGAAAAACAGAGAGTAGGCAGAGTGGCAGGCAGAGGGAGAGGAAGAGAGAAGCAGGCTCCCCACTGAGCAGAGAGCCCAATATGAAGCCCATGCTGGGCTTGATCCCAGGACCCTGTAATCATGACCTGAGTCAAAGGCAGACACTTAACTGGCTAAGCCACCCCTGGACAAAGATGTTTTTAATTAATAGATACGCAACTGTGGGTAAGTCCCTGTTAAAGAAACTAAGAGCTTAGTGGTTTTTTAAAAGGCAGAAAAATATGTCAATACAAGCCTTTTAAAAAGCAGTTTTTGTAGAATTCAAGGCAAAAAAAAAAAAAAAAAAAGAAAACAGTGAAAATTATACAACCCACAATGAAGATATTAGTTATGGACTTTCAAATACAGAATGTGTAAAAATATATAAAGAAAATGTTTTAAGGATACAACTTTCATTGAAAAAAAATTCAGTAGAGGGGCACCTGGGTGGCTCAGTGGGTTGGGCCTCTGCCTTCAGCTTGGGTCGGAATCCCATCTTCCTGGGATCAAGCCCCATATTGGGCTCCCTGCTCGGGGGGGGGGAAGCCTGCTTGTCCCCCTGCTTATATTCCCTCTCTTGCTGTGTCATTCTCTGTCAAATAAATAAATAAAATCTTTAAAAAAAATTCAGTAGAAGTAGGAAACTACACCACTCTATCAATCTTTGACAAATTAAGGTGATACATGAATAAGGTACAGATGTGACAAATATAATTAAGAGTTTGATTTAAGAAATTGCAAATATGTCATTTTTTTGTCCTATACTTGAGAACACTCACTTTTCAGAATCCATGGAGCATTCACATTACTTCCTCTTATAGTAAGCCATAAAACACTCAATATAGTTCACATATTCTGACCACACACAATAACTATAGACATTAATGTTTTAAAGTTTAATCATAGGCATCTTGGAAACAAAAAAAATTGCTCTAGTAGTTAAATTACAAAGTATTTAAAATATAAATTCACAGTTGAAGGAGAGATTATTTTTCATTCATTTTGGAAATTGAATAAAATTTGTAAGCATAAGATTTTTATATTGTTAAAGAGATATTGCTTTAAATTTTTGAGAAACATTGATTTAGAATAAAATTAAAATATATTATGTATGAAAATTCATAGATACAAAATCAGACTTGAAGCAATGCTTACATGTTTCTATTATTAACCAATATGAATTAGAGTTACCCATAATGCTTAAAAAGGTAGAAAGAGATCACAACAATCTAAAGAAATTTGGAAAAAACAATTAATTAATTTACTGAAAGATATCAATTCAAAAGTCCTAAGAAGAATAAAATGTTCAACAAATTTGAAAATATCCTTCAAAGTGATTGGTGAAGGAAAAGGTAGATTAGTTGGAGGTAAAACTACTATCTTTGTATTAGTAAATCAAAAAAGAAAAAGTTTCACTATACAGAGCAACGTTGAAAAAAATTTTACTGAACTGGAAAGATATATTAACAACATGATCAAGAGTTTTTATTTCCAATCAACTGCTGGTCTTATTATTAATAGAGCATTTATGTTCAAGTTAAATTCGGGAATGACATGGCCTGCATCACCATCTCTATCTTTTTTTTTCCCCAGAAATTAAAGCTAATGCTATGAAACAAACCAATAAAGAAGGAAGGAAGAAAGGAAGGAGAGAGGTAAGGAAGGGAGAAAAGTGGAAGAGGGAAAGAAGAGTGGAGGAAGTGTGCAAGAAAGAGAAAATGAAGGGTATAAATATCAGAAAAGACAGAAAGGCACTTGGAGATAACAGGATTGTTATATCAGTGCCTCCAAGGAAATGTTAGCCATTAACAAAAAAGCAAAAAGCACAGAATTCTTAGGAAAACAAAAGCAGAGGTGCCTGGGTGGCTCAGTCTATTGAGTGTCTTCCTTCAGCTCAGATCATGATCAGAGTCCTGGGATCGAGTCCCACATCAGGCTCCGCAGTCAGCAGGAAGTTTGCTTCTGCCTCTACCCTATGCCCTACTCGTGCTCTCTCACTCTCTCTCTGAAATGAAAAAAATCTGGAAGGAAGAAAGGAAAGAAAAGAGGGAGGGAGGGAGGGAGGAAGGAAGGAAGGAAGGAAGGAAGGAAAGAAAAGCAAACTAGAAAATATTACCAAAAAAAGAGATTTAAATGAATGAGCATTTATTTTCTACTGAGCTTTTTGGTAAGATTCAATATAGTAAATAAATCAGTTCCCCCAAATTAATTTATATGCTGAATTCTGGTCAAATAAAAATCTTAACAGAATCTGTTAACAATCTTGAAGTACTTCTATGATGCTTCTGGAAAACACGTGAGCAACTATTTCAAGAAAAAATATAAGTAAAGAAGAGTAATGAGAAGGAAATTGCCTCATTAATATTAAAACATATTTGTAAACTTATAGTAATTAAAACATGGAAGTAAACTAATAGTAAATTAAAAACCTTGCAATAGATGTTTGTATTTTTAATCACATATGACTCATCAGAAAAGACATTGGTGTTTCATCTCTAGGAACTTGCAATGAGGCGAACGATTGTGTTTGAAAAGTTAGGCAAATCCAAATAAGGACTATCGAAATAAATACACATTCCAAAATAATCGTGTTTGCAAGTGAAAGAATGAAGTCACTTAATGAGTGATGATTACGACTATTACTAATGAGACTGAGTGAAGAATGAATGAAGTGTAAAGAGAAAAATTCAAAAGATATTACATATAAAAAAGAACACACAAAGTAATCCTCTATTTCTTCTATAGATAATGAGTAAAAGAAATGGGCCAAATAAGAGTTGTTGGTAAAACATTTAAAGTAGTGCAATGTCTTTTAAATTTTTATTTTTCAAATATTTGTGTTTTAAGAGCAGGTAGAAATGATAAGAGATCATCTTTTAGCTGATTTGATCATTTATAAACAAATGTGCCTCTTTTTTATTACTTAGCTTTATTACAGATAGCAACTTCTAATACAGTTGAAGAATTCTATGTTCTCAAAGACTTTGTTATAGTCTTTGGTAAGTGTTTTAAAGTGGAAACAAAGCTGACCTTGGAGTGTAGTAATTTGTCATTAAAGGCTCTCCACAAAATAAACTTTAGAAGTCATAAATGAAGATTTATGATCTAAAAATTTGTCACAAGAGAAATTTTCTGCTTAAGGATCTCAGAGGAGAAAACACTGACCTTCCTCTGGCAGTTTTTAGATGGTGTTTCATTTATAGACAGAATAAATGAAATATGAGCTTGTCATATCAGAGTTTATTTTGCAACCTTAAACACTGCAAGTGGAGCATGACTTAAAAAAAATTCTTTTTTACACAATTAAAACATAATCGTGAGAGTTGTGCCTTCCCCCTATCATTCCAGAGGCTGTTCTGGTCAGAAAAATTATTCTAATTGGAACCCTCATCCACAGAATCTTTTTTCTCATTGTTTTTTGCCCGAGACCACAATCTTTTAAATCAGTCCTTTGACTCACCTCCCAAGTAACCTTTCAAAGACTTCCCCAGAGGCAGGATAGGGGAGTGGACAGAGGCCTGGCTGGAGGAAAAGGAAGCTGATTTAGTAATAGCTTTGTACATGTTTACTTTCTCTGAAAAGGGAAGATGATACTTTCTGACCAACAGCCCAATATTCAGGCTCTTGACTTTGTTCATTTAACATTTATCTACATTACGCCACCATCACATTATCTAATTATTTCAATGTGTTAAGAACAAGGGACCAGGACATATGTTTATTTTATATTTTCCAGAGTTCTATCATGGGGCTAAAAACTATAGCGTAGTACTTAAACTTCTGTGGAATATAATAAATTTTGAATTGAATGAAAATTATTATTTATATAACCATACTGAAATACTTTAAAGGTCTAAACTGATGAACAAATATAAGATTTTATTACTATAATACAGAAGTTGGAAGGCACCTGGGTGGCTCAGTCAGTTAGGTGTCTGACTCTTGATCTCAGCTCAGGTCTTGATCTCAGGGATGTGAGTCCAAGCCATGAATTAAAAAAAAAAGAAAGTGGGGCGCCTGGGTGGCTCAGTGGGTTAAGCCGCTTCCTTCGGCTCGGGTCATGATCTCGGGGTCTTGGGATCGAGTCCCGCATCGGGCTCTCTGCTCAGCAGGGAGCCTGCTTCCCTCTCTCTCTCTCTGCCTGCCTCTCTATCTACTTGTGATCTCTCTCTGTCAAAATAAATAAATTAAAAAAAAAAACTTTAAAAAAAAAGAAAGAAAGAAAGAATAATTACAGAAGTTGGAAGTTTGCTATGTCTTAAGTCCCTTTTCCATCTTTTATTTAGTCCAAAATTATTAGAATCCAAATTCTATTACAGTAAACTCTTAGGGGGTGATCTAAGCTATATTGTTGCCTTAAATTTTTTGTTGTATTTAGTAACACTTCAAAATTGGCTGGAGGTTGGAAATAATTGTTATATATAATTATAATACTTTTTTGTTAGAAATAATTTTAGATTTTGTTCAGGATAATAACTATCAGTCACTAAGGGTAATCTTCAGTTTATCTTCAAAATGGTCAAACATATTTTTTGTTAACTTAAACATAACTACAGTAGTTTTTTTCCACGTGAAAGTATGTTTTCTTATAGTCATCATATATATTTAGCCACAAGCGGTCTATTACAGGTGAACAATGTTTTGCCCACATTTAAAAATTCAAAAGCTCTGAAAACTAAAAACTTTCCATGACTTATTTGGAGCCAGCATCAAACCTAAACTGTACTCATTAGGTGGCAAAACTTGACTTGGACTGATGTGAAGCTTTTTATATCTTCATCTGTTTTTGTACATTTTGTTACCAAATACAAAAATATTAATGTGTTTGATTACAGAGTGTGGCCCTAGACCTGGACAGGGTTGTTAACAAATAAACAGTAAATGTATGACATTCCTTTCTAGATTTTGAAAACAATTTAAATTCCCAAGCACATCTGGAATGGTTGGCCTGCATTTGTATTTCCTTCCAAAAAAGATTTTGATCAGATCAAGAAAGATCACAGCACTTATTTTTAGGATTAGTCTTTGCAGGTAACTCCGTCATTCCATTTCTTTCTTTTTTTTTTTTTTCCCCGTCATTCCATTTCTGTTTGCCTCTTTGCTTTAACTCTCCTGGGTATGGACATTATTCTTTCTACCTTTATTAGAATTCTCTGCTCAGTGCTCCTTTGTGTCCCCTAGACCAAAAGCCACCCTTGTCACCTTTTCATTGTCACTGGCACCCTCCTTGTTTGTCCCTCTGGGGGAAAAATCTCTGCAGATCTCTAAAGTAACCTCTTGACATGGTCTTCTCACCTTCCTACCTCTACACTCCAAAACTTCCCTTATTTACCTTTTTCCATTAATAATTACGAACAATCAACTTCTGTGGCTTTTGAAACTTTTTGCCCTTCATAAAATGGGAACTACAACCCAGTTTGAGAGAAACTTATTCCAATGTACTTTAAGTCCAGAGATGGGTATACTGCATCACAGTCAGCATATATAAGTTATTAAAGAAATAACTGAAGATAGTATAGTGTTCTGGTTACCTGTTGCTGTATAGTGAACTACTCCCAAGCTTGGTGATTAAAAAAAAAAAAAAAAAAAAGAGTACATTATTATCTCTGATTCTGGAGGTCAGGATTTTGGATAAGCACAAGGAAGATGGCTTTCTTCTCCTCCATGATGTTGAAGGCCTCATCTTGGATGACTTTGAGATTCTAATTTTTGGGGGCTGGAATAGTTAAAAGACCCAGAATTTCTCTCTCCCTTTCTCTCATTTCTCATTTCTCAATTCAATCTGATATAACATCACCTCCATATACTTTATGGTAAAAGCATGGAGACAATTGTCAAAGAATTTGTGTCCATCTTTAATCTGCCACAACAGTTAATCAACTTCTATTCTCTGGAGTCCTTCTTCTTCTCTTTTATTTTCTTTCTTCCATGGTCAAATGACTTGATTCAATGACCACCCTAAGTTGATTTCCAAAAGTTTTCCTAAGTCATTATTGTAAAAATGCAATTTCTTTGCATTTTCTGTCATACTTCCTCTAGTCTTCCCACCTAGTACTCTAATAAGGCTAAAAGAGGCAATGACTGCCCTAGTCATGCCTTCAAATTGCAGTGTAAAATTATTTGGAAATAGAAGCAGTGGCCAAGAAAGAGAATATTTCCATCTTATTTTTTCTTCAAAAAAGTTCACAGTGAGAAAGTTGTGGATATTTCTCATTATTGTTCTCTTCTCTAAGATGAGCAGTTTGAGAAATGAATTTAGAGAACTCTACAAAAGGATCAAACAAAGGAGATGTTTGAAAAGTCCTTTATTTCTCCCCTCTAATACCACATATTCTTGAAGACTAGCTTCAAACATTGTATATTATAAGGTATAATTAAAGTTCTTAATTGCAAACAGGACAATTCATTTCCGCTACTTGCAGAAAAGAGATGAAGAGAAGGAGGAAGAACTAAAGAAATCACACAAGCTTCCAGAAACAAACGGGAACACACCAGAGAGCTGGCCTGACAAGAAATCTGTCACCAGTGTCTCAGGAATGATAGCACTACCTGCAGCAGGGGGAAAAAAAAAGCTACTGTACAGAGACTTTTCACATGTAGTTCATTTCCGAATCGTTGTCTTTTGTGAATGTTTCTGATTGATGGATTATGGCTATATGTCCCATATAACTACTGCACTTTCTTGGACATATAGGACTTATTTATTTTTATTTTTTATAAATTTTTATTTACTTATTTGACAGATAGAGATCACAAGTAGGCAGAGAGGCAGGCAGAGAGAGAGAGAGAGAGAGAGAGGAGGAAGCAGGCTCCCTGCTGAGCAGAGGACCCTGGGATCATGACCTAAGCTGAAGGCAGAGGCTTAACCCACTGAGCCACTCAGGCTCCCCGGACATACAGGATTTAAAAAGAAAAAAAAAAAATGGAATCAAACTTGAGAAGATGGAACTTAGAATGTGGTAATATATCAAAATGCAAAGTAGGTGTTTACAATTTATTTGATAGGCAGATATAAATGAGGAATATCTATCTCAGCCCATCTTTCAGTTGACAAACAAATTCATCAATTCCTCTACCATATAAAACTTAGAAACAGCACAGCAACAATAGTTTTCAGCCTAATAGTCTATAAATATCCATTGTAGTTTAAAAGCTTTCACTCTTCTCATGAAGAAGCTCTAAGTATGAGATCTAGGTGATATCTTTTTCTCCTCTGGTGTACTCACGATTCCTTCTTGGTATTTTCTAAACTAGGGGCTAGAATACAATAATATTGGAAAAAGTGAGACTTTGGAAAATGTTACTATATGTTAATAACATTGGAAAATTTATTATATGATATAAACATGACCGTCAAGAAGTAAAATGTGAGTTTCTACAGGTATCCTCCTTTTGTGAAACTAATCATAAAGCTGAAGTTGGTATTCAAAATTTTGTGCTTTCACTGCACATTCCAAATTTCTTTCACCCTCAACCAAGATCTTAGTTGGTTATGGTTCTTTACCTTGTTACCCAAATCTTTAGTTTTGAGGGAGCTGAACCTTTTATAGACTTGCTTGTATGAAGTTATCATAAACTTTCGTTAATTTTATTCCTCGACAAGGCTTTATGGAACCTCCTTAGGCTTCTCTAGATTTGAAATATAATTCTCCCTGTCCTCTGTGAATAAGCTATCTGTTTGCATTCCAATTATAAGGATCAATTACCCACACCAATATGATATATTCTCTTTGTTTTATTGACACAAAAAGTAAAAAAAAAAACCAAAAACCAAAAAACAAAACCTGCTCACATCAACTTCCAATTTAATGGAATCACTTGTGTATGACCTTGTAAAAGTATTTATCCATTGGATCAAAGACCTTGAAACAGTAGAATCCTCCACTGCAAGGACAAGAAGTAAACCTTTTATAAGTACATGGTTAGGTGTAATGGTGAAAGCTATCAATCCCGTTTCTACCCCATTGTTCCTAAACCCCGTGTGTCCTGGCTACAGGAGAAGTAGAACCATTGTTGGTCACTGATTCCAAACTTATAACATCATATAAGACATCAGTTCAATCTAGCAAGGTGTTGACACCCATCTAAAACTATAAATAAATCTTTAGTAGGCTAGTCAACAATTCTATCCCCAAAGATTGTAAGTAATAAGGTATACAATAACCCTAGGGAAACCCTTAAATAGCTTCTTTTGTTAGAAGTAACCTAGTATGGGTTAAAATCTAAATGTGGAAAATTGTGAGAGTGAACAAGGCATTCACAGAATGTTGTTGACAGAAACATGGTGGGAAGGAAAAGGAAAGGAAGACAAATCCAGTGTAGAATAAGTCTCTACCTTTTTCAGTGAGGATAAATTACTGCTTACTATACAATTAAACTAGTCTGGATGGCTGTTCTCCCTAGCCAATTCTGTAATTTATCAGGGGCTCAATGTTGGTTATTTTGGAAAGTTGGGTACACAGAAGTGGCATTAGCCAGGTCAGCCTGGCCAAAAAGACCACATCATTGAGACTGTGCATCACCTCCATAACTCTCAGCACTGGTTTTGAGGAAAATGGCTGACTCCAAAGCAAGTCAATTTGACCACTTGATTATGGAAAACCTTTCTCTCAGCGAGAGTATCTTAATGAGTGTTCAAATGAAACATAGTTCTTTTTCCCTCATATTCTGTGTCATATTTCCCTCCATATTCTGTCCTATTCCCCAAGCTTCCTTGCCATCTATTTTCCAATCTTTTTCCTTGTAAGTCCTGTAAAATCTAAATATGCAGCCACGAATCAATGTATATCCATAACTCGGGCCATCACTTCTGGATCCTGAGATTTGCCATTTGAAATTTTGTCCATTTTGAGTATCTTGCTTCTGTGTTGTTCTTCAGATCACCTTTGAGTAGCTACAGAGAATACTGCTGCCAGATACCAATACTCACTGCAGAGCCAAAGTATACTGGATTCAGATTTTACCCTCCTTTGTGAACTAACAAAAGGGAATTCTTCATGAGGCCATAGTTGAGGATTGAGAGAAAAAAATGCTATGTAGCAGGAGTAAGCAGGAGTAAGCACCACATGGACATGCAATTTACTTGTGCCTGTAGGGTCTGTTACACCCATTGAAGTATCTATCATTCCCGTTTGAAGTAAGGAGTGCTGTGCTGCTATGTATGCCTGATTGTTGTTTTAGATGACAACCATGAGCATCTTAGTTGGAATGGTCCAGAAACAACTACAAGAAGCGGCAGTTATCCATAACTACCATCTATAACAGCGTATATTGAATAACAGTTGTTACTGGATTTGTCTTACAATAAACTACTGCAATTCTCTAAGAATTATCTATAAAGACTACAGAAAGGCTGTATAAAGATGTGATAGAAGTCATGTTCCTAAATTTTTCCAGTCTTTTATGGAGGTTCTAACTTCTGATGTTCTTTTAAAAAAATGCAACATTGCTTTTATTTTATTCTTTTTATGGGGAGTAAGATTTCCCATGGCTTTCACTTGGCTGTTTCTGCCTTAATAACCCTCACTCCACAGGTTAAGTAGCTAATTTGGACATTCTGCCAGTTGCCGAGGGTATCTATTCTAACAATAATTTAAAGAATGGGAAGAATACCCACAAGATGTGTTCACAGACCCTGATCCCATGATGCTATGAATTCAAGCCCAAATTCTATTTATCTTTTGACCTCTCCTTTCCCCATAAAGATTTTGTCGAGAGGAACATTATCCTATTCTGGGCCCTAGGGATTAGCATTAGGTCAATCCTCAGGGCATAGCTATGTGTTTCAGGTCCTTCGGAGGAAGACTAACAGTAATATTTATAATGATCTATGTAATATCTGTAATGGGCATTGTATGTGCTCCATACAAATCTACTCAGATTTCTTACCATTTTCTGTGAATGTCCTGGATCTGCAATTCTTCTTTTAGAAACTCCCTGTGGACTAATTGAGTCACTCTGAGCCTGCAGGTGCAGAGAATCAAAGTACCTGGAAGTAAAATCCTGGACCCCTCAGGTAACCATTGGCCAATGGATGTGGGCATAAAAATATGAAAGCTCAGCTCCCTTGCCTCTTTGCCCCAAGCTGAGACAAACTCTGAGGTCCAATTTGTTGTGCTCCAGAGATCCCTTGGAGTTAGGCTGAGGCTAGGATGCTGCCTGAAATTGCACCTGGTTTGGCCTCCCCCACTCCTCTCCTGGCTCTTCCTAGCAGCACTTTTAAAATATGCCACTTTCACAGAAACCTTCACTTCTGAGTCTTCTTCTGAGGGAACCCAGTCTAAGACAATATCATCATAGGGGTCATTCTCAAGAATTCCCAGCCTCCTCTTCATTCAAGAAATCCTGTGCTATGAATTGAGTTGAGGAGCCATGGCATGGAGGCCCAATCCTAGAATCTGTTTCCCAGGTGGAGTTGTTGCTGTTGTTGGTTTATTTGTTTTGTTTTTGCTTATACAGATAAAATGGGACCTTAGTGGGTATACAACTTTTTTAAACCCAAGAATTTCCTAATCCATCAGCAAGGCGAAGTGCTGTGTGTCAAATGACTCTGATTGTGACTATGTGGGTTAAGTGTTGTTAATGAAGGTCATATTAATGGCAGCATATCCCACCATTGTTTTCAGCATCCTTTGCAAAGATGCTTGTGTCTATTTGTCTTACTTTCATTACAAATTTCCTTTTTTCTAAACCTCTATCTAAAACTTTGCCTCAATATGTAATTATATTCCATTTGTTCTTGTTCTGAACGTTAGAATCCATTGCCACATATACTCCTGCAGGTATTTGCCAATGTAACTTGGTGAAATACTGCGTTCTTTTTGGTGTATGAGCTCTGGGTCTGATTTTGCAGTGGCTTCTTGGAGCATACTGGACTCCGACCCAATTTACAAGTCTGAGGCATTGAAGGGTATCAGGAAGAGGTTGTGAGGAAATTTATTCCACCTTGCAAAGTAACTGCCCCGGGCAAGGTGCTTACATAATTTTCAATGAAGTTAGAAGCAGCTCATCAAATGCTGGAGGAAAAACTATTTCTTCTAGCAAGGGATGTTTAATGACCGAGAGTACCCAAAGTGCTCTGAGTTTTCAGGGTTTTTCCATTTATCCCGATTACAATTGAGATTCCAGGGTTCTTAACTTTAAATAAAAGACATTGTACCATTTGAATTCAACTGACGTAATTCAGAAACCACAGGATTAGACTGTGCATTTAATTTTCAGTTTCATCAGCCCTGCAGAGATGAGAGCTAATTTTAGGGTAATCATTTTATCGCCCTGGCTTTTTGACTCTCTTGAACTGAGAATTTAAAACTTTAAGCTTGTCATTTCCTTTCTATGCTCAGCACATTTAGTAGTTGACTCACCCTAAAGATCTGGCATTCTTCATGCTCTTTATATTGTCCTGGTTTGGTTTTTTTTTTCTTCTTCAAGATTTTATTTATTTATTTGGTAGAGAGAGAGAGAGAGAACAAGTAGAGGGAGTGGCAGGGAGATGGTGAGGGAAAAGCAGGCTCCTCACCAAGCAAGAAGCCTGATGTGAGGCTCCATCACAGAAATGATTCTTATAATACTCTTATTGACCCTTTAACACTTTGAGTGTAGACTTCCATTTATGGCCCTTTACCCTCCCCACTTTTAAAATATAATTGCCTCAACTATTACCTCTATAATTATCACATACCATATCAGATGGTGTTATAATTTTTGCTTGAACCATCAAATATGATTTAAGAAGCTCATGAGGAGTGGGGCGCCTGGGTGGCTCAGTGGATTAAGCCGCTGCCTTCAGCTCAGGTCATGATCTCAGGGTCTTGGGATCGAGCCCCGCATAGGGCTCTCTGCTCTGCAGGGAGCCTGCTTCCTCCTCTCTCTCTGCCTGCCTCTCTGCCTACTTGTGACCTCTCTCTCTGTCAAATAAATAAATAAAATCTTTAAAAAAAAAAAAAAAAGAAGCTCATGAGGAGTGATGTAGTTTATTACATTGACCCTTATTTTTACCCATTCTAGTATTCTTTCTGTTCTGAAGTTTCAAGTTTTCTTCCGTTATAAAGTCATTTCTTTTTGGAACATTTCCTTTCACTGTTTTTTAAGACTAGATTTCTTGGAAACAAATTCTATTCTTCCTTTTTTTTTTTCCTGAGAATGTCTCTATAATAAAAGTAACATTTTATTAGCTTTACTGAGGTATAATTGACACAGAAAACTGTAATATATTTAAAACAAACAACATAATGATTTGATAGATATTGTGAAAGAATTTCCACAATTCAGCTACAATTCTCAACTGAAAGAAAATTTCCAGTACCTTAAAAATGTTGTACCATTTTCTTTTGGCCTCTCTGGTTTCTGATGAAAAATCCACTCATTTGAATTGTTTTTCCCCTAAAGTGTCATTGCTCTCTAGTACTTTCAAGATATTTTCTTCACCTTTATTTTTTGGAAGTTTAATTATATTATGTCTTGTTATGATATTCTTCAGTTTTATCTAACCTGGGTTTCACTCAGCCTCTTGAATATGTAGGTTTATATGTCTTTTGCCAAATTTTAGAAATTTTCAGCTATTATTTCTTCGCATACTTTTTTGGTCTTGAACTTTGGTGACACAAATGGTAGCTATTTTGGATTGTTCCATCTGTCTCTGAAACTAACCTTCCTTCCTTCCTTCCTTCCTTCCTTCCTTTCTTCCTTCCTTCCTTCTTTCCTTTGCAGTCTATCTTCTCTTTGTTGTTCAAATTACATAAATTTTATTGCTCTGTGCTTAAGTCCACTGATTCTGTCCTCTGTCACCTCTACTATTGAGCTCATAAAGCATGTTTTTGTTTTGGATAATGTATTTTTTCAGTTCCATAATCTCCATTTGGCTACTTTTTTCTAACTTGTATTTCTTTGCTGAAATGTTCCACATTTTCATTTGTTCTAACAAAATTTATAAAGGCTTGTTGAAACATTTTTATAGTAGTTTCTTTAAAATTCTTTTTCTGGTAATTCCAACATCTAATTCTTCTCAGTATTGGAATCTGTTGATCTTTTTGTTTTCAGTCACATGATTTTCCTAGTATGATGAGTGATATTCTCTCGACTCTTTGTCAGTTTTCCTAGAGTTTTCTTTTCATTTTTATTGATGTTTTTAAAGAGCTGAATTTTTGTTTCATTGATTTTCTCTATTTTTCTGTTTTCAATTTTCTTTCTTTCTTTCTTTTTTTTTTAGATTTTATTTATTTATTTGACAGAGAGAGAGATCACAAGTAGGCAGAGAGGCAGGCAGAGAGAGAGGGGGAAGCAGAACCCCTGCTGAGCAGAAAGCCCGATGTGGGGCTTGAACCCAGGACCCTAAGAGTCATGACCTGAGCTGAAGGCAGAGGCTTAACCCACTGAGCCACCCAGGCGCCCCTGTTTTCAATTTTCTTAATTTCCATTTTTTACTATTTCCTTCCTTCTGCTTGCTTTGGGTTTGTTTTCTTGGCTCTTGAGATGGGAGCTTAGATCATTGATTTGAGATTTTCCTCTTTTCCGTTATATGCCTTTAGTACAATAAATTTCTCTTTCAGCATTGCTTTAGCTGCCTCCCACAATTTTTTATATGTTGTATTTTTATTTTCATTTAGTTCAATGTATTTCTTGATTTCCCTCAAGTCTTCCTCCTCAGTCCATTGTTTACTTAGAAGTGTGCTGCTTAGTTTCCAAGTGTTCTAAAATTTTCCCATTATTGTTCTGTAATTGATTACGAGTTTAATTTCATTACATCAGAGAACACACTCTGTATGATTTAAATCCTTCTAATTTGTAGAAATTTGCTTAATTGTCCCAGAATATGCTGTATTTTGATAAATGCCCAATGCGTGTTTAAAAAGAAGGTGTATTCTCCTCATGTTGTGGCGAGTGTCCTAAGATTGTAAATCCGAACTTTTTGGTTGATGGTGGTGTTAATTTTCGTCTATATACTTGCTGATTTTCTGTCTAGTTGTTTTTATCCTTTGTTAAGAGTGGGGTGTTGACATCTCCAACTCTAAGTGTGAATTTGTCTGTTTCTCATTCCACTGCTATCAGTTCTCCCCCACCCCCACACTCACTTTGCAGTTGTGATGTTTGGGGCATAGGGCAATCCACTTAGGATTGCAGTGATTTCTTGGCACATTGGCCCTTTCATCATTATGTAATGTCCCTTTCTGTCCCTAGCAGTTTTCTTCACTGAAGTCTATTTAATATTAATACATGCACTTTGTTTTCATTAGTGTTTATATGGTATATCTTTTCCATCCGTTGATTTTCAGTCTTTCTATAGTGTATATTTGAAGTGAGTTGTGGACAGCCTGTATTGGGTTATGATTTTTAATCCATCCCACCAATCTTTGCTTTTTAATTACTATATTTAGAACATCTACATTTAATGTAATCATTTATGTATTAGGGTTTATATCTGCTATTTTATTTGTTTTTGGTTTATCCTGTTTTCTCTTCTATTTCTTATTCCTGCTTTCTGTGTGTTACTTGAACTTTTTTTTAATAAATTTATTTTGATTTATCTGTAGTATGTTTGAGTATATATCTTTGTATAGATTTTTTTTTTAGTGGTTGCGTTATGTTTTACATTAGATATACATAACTTGCTATAGTATACTGACATCAGTATTTTACCTATTTGAGTAAAGCATAGTAACCTTATTTCTCTTTAAGTCCCTTTGCCTGTCATCATTATAATTGTCTTAACTATTTCCTCTATATAGATCAAGAGTGACATCATAAAATGTAATAATTTTTCTTTCAACTAGAAAATCTAATTTTAAAAACTCAAAAGAAGGAAAGTATATTGTATTTACTGCGTATTTATTTTCTCATAGTTCTTTCTCCCTTATTTATGCTACAAGTTTCCTTCTTTTATCATTTCCTTTCAGTTTCAACAACTTCCTTAGCCATTCTTTCAGAGTAGGTCTGCTGACAACACATTCACTTAAGTCCCCTTTTATCTGAAAATGTCTTAAATTATCTGTTGTTTCTAAAGGATATTTTCATTGGATATAGAGTTCTATGTTGTCAGTCTTTTCCTTCAACACTTAAACTTTATTGTGGCTCTTTCTTCTAACCTCCACAGTTTCTGATGAGAAATCCAGTGTTGGGGCGCCTGAGTGGCTCAGTGGGTTAAAGCCTCTGCCTTGGGCTGGGGTCATGATCCCGGGGTCCTGGGATCGGGTCCCGTGTCGGGCTCTCTGCTTGGCGGGGAGCCTGCTTCCACCTCTCTCTCTCTCTGCCTGCCTCTCTGCCTACTTGTGATCTCTGCCTGTCAAATAAATAAATAAAATCTTAAAAAAAAAAAAGAAAAGAAAAGAAATCCACTGTCATTTGAACTGTTTTTCTTCTAGAGATGAGGTGGTATCTGTTGATTTTCTTTTCTTTTTTTAATTTTTTTTATTAAAGATTTTTTTTATTTATTTATTCATGAGAGACAGAGAGAGAGAGAAGCAGAGGGAGAAGTAGGCTCTCCAATGTGGGATTTGATCCCAGGACCCAGGATCATGACCTGAGCCAAAGGCAGACACTTAACCATCTGAGCCACCCAGACTCCCTGATTTTCTTTTCTTATTCAAGTAAGGATTTCCTCGTTCTGGTTTTGACAGTAATTTTTTAAATTATAATATGGACATTTTGGATCCTGTGTTATGAAACTCTGGATCTCATTTAAATCTTCTGTTTTCAGCAGGTCTTCTCTGATACTGTGCAAGGAGTGAAAGGGAGGTGCCACCTAATTAATGCCAGGTGGAGATGGAAATCTAATTGCTCTGTCAGTCTCTGTTGTTCCAGTGAGGAAAATCACCTCATTGCTGGGTGGGTGTGCAATTTCAGGCTCCCCACTACTCTTCTGCTGAGAACACTCTAGCAGTAGGGGAAGGGAGATGCTTCATTACCACTGAGAGGAGTGGGAATCTAGGTTTATCATGTTCTCTCTACTGACTGGAGATTGTTGACACCTGGAAGGACTGAAAGTCTGCTTGGCTTACTCTGATAACATTCCATGGGAGAGTGGTGGGGGTGTGTGTGTGGGGGGGTTGCCAGTTATAGTGGGGTGATGAGAAGCAAAGTCTAGGCTTCTCTTTTAGCCTTTGATTATGTGTGGGGGTCTAGTTTTTCCCATGGTGTTAGGCTGAAGTAGGGCAGTTATTGTCTCAGTTTTCTGTTCTTACTAGGTTTCCCCTCTCCTGCTCTTGTGGCCAGAGAAAGCAGATTTTTTTTTAGGGCTTTTTGTTTGCACTTACTGGTGTTTCTAGGTTGTGGGCTTCTCTAGGGCCCAGTGTAGGCATGTGAGGCAAAAAAAAAAAAACATAGAGAACTTTCTTCCATGTTATTCCATGGGTCTCAATGTCTCTAGTTGATCCATCCTCTTCTCTTTACTTTCCAGTCTCCCCATTTTTTTTTTAAACATACAATGTCCGGGGTTATTAGTTGTACTTAGCAGTAGGTGTAGGGAAGATTGTATCTACTTCGTGTTATCCAGAACTGTAAGCCCTTTAATGCCATTTTGAATTTCTATTTCTGTATCTATTTTATACCAGTCATATAACATTCATGTAACATTCATGTAATTATACATATATTAAATTACAAATAAATATATAAACGCATATATCAGAAGTACATGCTCTCTCTCTCTCTCTTTTTTTTTTTTTTTTTAACAGTGGGGTGCATAGCCAAATGCAGATTGCAGACCACTGGTGTAATCAAAACAGCGTTGACTCATTCTTGGCTTGGCACTTTTACCAACTTGTGTGATTTGAAGCATTTCTTTTTTTCACCTCTAAAATGAAGCAATTTGATGAGATGGTCTTTAATACCACTTCTACCTCTGGTATTCTACAGACAGTAACAGCTAGTATTCCTTCCAAAAGATATAAGACACCACATGAAAACTGTTTTCCTTATTTGTGGTTTCTTTAAGGCATTTTTTTAAATCCTGAAAAATATTCATTCCCTCAAGGATAAAATTTAATCCACTTTGTATTTTAATAACTTATTCAAGATTGATCTCATAAATATAATTGTTACTCAAAAACAGCAAAATAGATTTGATTAAAAAGAGTCTATTATTCTAATTTTCTGTGAATTGTTAAGTTCAGGGTTGTATTATCTTATGAAGTAATTTAGTATTTTTCCTTGACATTTTTCAGAAATATACTCCCCTCCCACACTTTTCGGGTAGAACCCAAAAGGTCAAAAATTGGAAAGAGACGCTGTTGTACTCTGTTCCTAGTGGTCCAGAAAAATAGACCATTGTCTTTTGTGCTCTGTATGTGTACATAAAATACATTCACTCTACCCTAACATATTACATGCTACTGTCTTGGTTTGCCATAGCAAAATACCGCAGACTAGACAGCTTAAGCAACAGAAGTTTATTTTCTCACAGTTCTAGAGACTGGAAGTCCACCATCAACATGCTGGCAGGACTGGTTTCTTTTAAGGCCCCCTTGGCTAGCAGATGCCTGTGCCCTTGCTGCCTTTTCACATGGTCATCCCTCTGGGCATTCATGCTCCTAACCTCTTCCCACGTTGTTTTAATGTCCTTTTAGTGTCCTCTTATTAGGACACCAGGCAGATTGGATTAGGGCCCACCCTAACAGCTCTTTTTAACTTAATAGCCCTATCTCCAAATATAGTCACCTTCAGGGTACTGAGGGTTAGGGCTTCAACATATGAATTATAGAGGGACATAATTTAGCCCCTAACAACAACATTTATCATTCTGCCATTAAAAAATGAATTCTAGGGGCACCTCGGTGGCTTAGTGGGTTAAGCCTCTGCCTTCGGATCAGGTCATGATCTCAGGGTCCTGGGATCCAGCCCCACATCGGGCTCTCATATCAGGAGCCTGCGTCCCCCTCTCTCTCTGCCTACCTCTCTGCCTACTTGTGATCTCTGTCAAATAAATAAAATCTTAAAAAAAAAAAGAACATTTTCACAATATTCTTCCAATCCAGGAGCATGGAACATTTTTCCATTTCTTTGTGTCTTCCTCAATTTCTTTCATGAGTACTTTATAGTTTTCTGCATATAGATTCTTAGCCTCTTTGGTTAGGTTAATTCCTAGGTATCTTGTAGTTTTGGGTGCAATTGTAAATGGGATTGACTCCTTAATTTCTCTTTGTTCTGTCTTGTTGTTGGTGTAGAGAAATGCAACTGATTTCTGTGCATTGATTTTATATCCTGACACTTTACTGAATTCCTGTACAAGTTCTAGTAGTTTTGGAGTGGAGTCTTTTGGGTTTTCCACATATAGTATCATATCATCTGTGAAGAGTGATAGTTTGACTTCTTCTTTGCCGATTTGTATGCCTTTAATTTCCTTTTGTTGTCTGATTGTTGAGGCTAGGACTTCCAGTACTATGTTGAACAGCAGTGGTGATAATGGACATCCCTGCCGTGTTCCTGACCTTAACGGAAAAGCTTTCAGTTTTTCTCCATTGAGAATGATATTTGCAGTGGGTTTTTCATAGATGGCTTTGATAATATTGAGATATGTGTCCTCTATCCCTACACTTTGAAGAGTTTTGATCAGGAAGGGATGCTGTACTTTGTCAAATGCTTTTTCAGCATCTATTGAGAGTATTATATGGTTCTTGTTCTTTCTTTTATTAATGTGTTGTATCACATTGATTGATCTGTGTGATTTGCGGATGTTGAACCAACCTTGCAGCCCTGGAATAAATCCCACTTGGTCATGGTGAATAATCCTTTTAATGTACTGCTACCTAAAGCAATCTACACATTTAATGCAATCCCTATCAAAATATCATCCATTTTTTCCAAAGAAATGGAACAAATAATCCTAAAATTTATATGGAACCAGAAAAGACCTTGAATAGCCAAAGGAATATTGAAAAAGAAAGCCAAAGTGGGTGGCATCACAATTCCGGACTTCAAGCTCTATTACAAAGCTGTCATCATCAAGACAGCATGGTACTGGCACAAAAACAGACACATAGATCAATGGAACAGAATAGAGAGCCCAGAAATAGACCCTCAACTCTATGGTCAACTAATCTTCGACAAAGCAGGAAAGAATGTCCAATGGAAAAAAGACAGCCTCTTCAATAAATGGTGCTGGGAAAATTGGATAGCCACATGCAGAAAAATGAAATTGAACCACTTCCTTACACCACACACGAAAACAGACTCAAAATGGATGAAGGACCTCAATGTGAGAAAGGAATCCATCAAAATCCTTGAGGAGAATGCAGGCAGCAACCTCTTCGACCTCAGCCGCAGCAACATCTTCCTAGGAACATCGGCAAAGGCAAGGGAAGCAAGGGCAAAAATGAACTATTGGGATTTCATCAAGATCAAAAGCTTTTGCACAGCAAAGGAAAGTTAACAAAACCAAAAGACAACTGACAGAATGGGAGAAGATATTTGCAAACGACATATCAGATAAAGGGCTAGTATCCAAAATCTATAAGGAACTTAGTAAACTCAATACCCAAAGAACAAATAATCCAATCAAGAAATGGGCAAAGGATAAGAACAGACATTTCTGCAAAGAAGACATCCAGATGGCCAACAGACACATGAAAAAGTGTTCCACATCACTCGGCATCTGGGAAATACAAATCAAAACCACAATGAGATATCACCTCACAGCAGTCAGAATGGCTAAAATTAACAAGTCAGGAAACGACAGATGCTGGCGAGGATGCGGAGAAAGGGGAACCCTCCTACACTGTTGGTGGGAATGCAAGCTGGTGCAACCACTCTGGAAAACAGCATGGAGGTTCCTCAAAATGTTGAAAATAGAACTACCCTATGACCCAGCAATTGCACTACTGGGTGTTTACCCTAAAGATACAAACGTATCTTTAGTGATCCGAAGGCACGTGCACCCGAATGTTTATAGCAGCAATGTCTACAGTAGCCAAACTATGGAAAGAACCTAGATGTCCATCAACAGATGAATGGATAAAGAAGATGTGGTATATACACACAATGGAATACTATGCAGCCATCAAAAGAAATGAAATCTTGCCATTTGCGACAATGTGGATAGAACTAGAGGGTATCATGCTTCGTGAAATATGTCAATCGGAGAAAGACAACTATCATATGATCTCCCTGATATGAGGACATGGAGATGCAACATGGGGGGGTAGGGGGATAGGAGAAGAATAAATGAAACAAGATGGGATTGGGAGGGAGACAACCATAAGTGACTCTTAATTACACAAAACAAACTGGGGGTTGCTTGGGGGAGGTGGGGTTGGGAGAGGCGAAGGGGGTTATGGACATTGGGGAGGGTATGTGCTATCGTGAGTGCTGTGAAGTGTGTAAACCTGGCGATTCACAGACCTGTACCCCTGGGGATAAAAATACATTATATGTTTATAAAAAATAAGAAATTAAAAAAAATTAAAATTAAAAAAAAAAAGAATTCGCTAAGTAAAGATTTGGGGATGAGTCTCAGAAGGACTATTTTACAATGACCATAGCTTTAGTTTGGCTAATACAGTGCACTGGAGTGTGTGTGTGTGTGTGTGTGGGTGTGTGTGTGTGTGTGTGTGTGTTTGGTATTTGTTCAGAAGCTAGGCTTTTCTCGTTTGCTTCAAGGCTGTTAACTGGTAAAGTGCTTCACAGATATGCAGTTTAACAGTACCTATGAGTATGGGTCAGTTAGAGATATTACACTGACATAATCTGGGGATGAACCAGGCAAATTTTCTAGGCAAATAAAATAAAATAAAATTGTTGTTTAATTTTTAAACTAAAAACTGGATTGTTTAATCAATTGTGTCATTACTTAGCAATCTATGACTTTGTAGTTGTGGAATCATGTTGTATTCCTGAAACTAATGTTAACATTGTGTGTCAACTAGACCTTAACAAAAAAGAAAATACAAAAAATAAAATAAAAGTGATCTGTAACTTTCTAAGTTTGGAAGCTGGGGTTAGTTTATGAAAGTAGACTTTTTTAAAACATATTTTGCAAGGTTTCAAAAATTAATTTTAAACATCCTTTATTCCATCTGCTTCTGAACCATGTGCTTATCATTTTTAAAGTACTATACTTTAGCATTAAGAAAATTAGATTGGCATTTATATTTCTAGCCAATTAACAAAAAGTATGGTTGGGAAGTAGCAAAGCAAATACTTTACAATTTTGCTTGTCAGTGATTTTTCATGAAGTTAATTTCTGTCATAATAAAATACAGTGAAAATTGTATATATATTTATATTCTGTTACTTACTCCCTAAATATAGCATACATCACTGTTTTGATTTCTGACAGCAGAGCTGATGTTCTCCTGAGGTGTCAAATTTGATTTGAATATTCAATTAAAAAAAAATCTATAAAATGTCTTGCTAGTTAAAAAAACAGGTTTTTGGGTTTTATGTCAGCTTAATGTATTTCACCATCATTAATTCTTTGAAAATTTTTTGCATTGTTATATTATTCTATTTGAAAACCTTCTACATACAATCCTTGTTAGCAGAGTCAATCCCTCCTACAATTTGTCTTATTTTTTCTTGTAACTATGTTTCTAAATCTTTATTACAATTTATAAATATATTTTCTGCCTAAGTAATAGTGCTATTATTCACATTTTTAAAAAGTGTGTCAGCAAAAAAATGAAATAAAGTAAATGTTCAACTATAGAGAGTCACAAACCACATTCTAGAATATTCTTCAGCCATTCCAAATGTTTCTGAAGAATATTTAATGACTTCAGAAAAATGTTTGGTATACTAAATTTAAAAATCAGATTAACATACAATATTTTTAGTATGATCCCACACACACACACACACACACACTTACATAGAAAAAATAGAAGATTAATAATAACTATGAGTTAGGAGATTATAATTTTTTAAATTTACATTTAATTCTTTGTTAATTTTTAAAATTAATATGTATCACATTTATAATCAGAAAAATAACAGTGCATGTTATTCCACAGCCATGTGACTGTGGGAAGCTAGGCCATTAGATTATGCTGTCCACTTTTTGGAGGCATTTTAAACTCATGTTATTGAGTCATTCAGTAAACAATTATTGAACTATTACCAAGTATCAGCACCTAGTCTATGCCAGGTATGGTTCTGGAGACACGTGAACAGGGGTATGTGGAGATGGTTATAAAATGGCTCCCACAGGGCATAGGATGCAAGTAAAATGAATACTATGTGATAGATGCTAGGTAAATAGCTATATAAATAGCTCTATTTATAGCTCTAAGAAAGTGCTATAAATATATCTGGACAGTGTAGCTAACTATGTCAATCTGGATCTGACTAGATCACCAGGATAACATTTATGTGAACCTCATTCACTGAGTACCACAACG
This sequence comes from Meles meles, assembly GCF_922984935.1. NCBI lineage: Eukaryota > Metazoa > Chordata > Mammalia > Carnivora > Mustelidae > Meles > Meles meles. The sequence continues at coordinate 84,012,166 of NC_060071.1, read as the reverse complement.
AACTGTCTGTTTGACAGAGCTGGTTTCTGACTTGAGCTTTTGAACAGGGTGGATATAAATGACTACTACCTTGAAAAAAAAATTTGCAAATTTTTAATCTTCAAAGTGAAGTTGAACAGTTTATTCAAAAAGCACAGTAATAAGCATTTGCTATGTACTGGTACTAAGGTATAGAAAGGTAAGTAAGACAAGAGTCTAGCTTTCAGGGAGTTCAGAGTGGAAATCAAGACTTTTTCCATGTCTTGTGTAATATGGACACCTGTGATAAATTTAATCTAAAATTTTTGTTTAAAATCAGACAATAAGAATTAGGAATTCATTGTTTTCCTTCTTTTGTTTTGCCTGTAAAGAAAGTTAAAGCTAAATGTTACAGCAGAAATCATGGATATTAGCTAAAGTATTTATGCTACTTATTAATTTTGATAATAAGATTTCTCTATTCTTTAAAATGGTTTGTTTTTTGAAAGAACACAGGTGATAAATCATTAATTAAAACCACATATTTGCTTTTTGTCATTCACTTATGAAGTATTTTAATATTCTATGTAAAAACAAAGAAAATATGTTTGGTAAAGGAAATAAAGGTTAAAATAAATTTTCCTCATTGATTATTTAAATTGTTTATTTCTCCGAAGCAAGTAAAATTTATTTTAGTAACTAAATTTTTAAAATTTCAACTTGTAGGGGCGCCTGGGTAGCTCAGTGGGTTAAATCCTCTGCCTTCGGCTCAGGTCATGATCCCAGGGTCCTGGGATCAGGCCCCACATCGGGCTCGCTGCTCAGCAGGGAGCCTGCTTCCTCCTCTCTCTCTGCCTGCCTCTCTGCCTACTTGAGATCTCTGTCTGTCAAATAAATAAATAAAATCTTAAAAAAAAATTCTTTAAAATTTCAACTTGTAAAAGGGCTCCTGTGGCTCAGTCAATTGAGTGTCAGACTCCTGATTTTGGCTTAGGAGCTGTGTGCTCCACAGGGAGTCAAATAGGGGGTCTCTCCCCCCACCCCCACCCCCAGGCACATTGTCTTTCAAATAAATATATCTTAAAAAAAAAGTTCAACTTGTAAGGTCAGATGTCGATGAACATGTATCGAAGTAAAGAGAAGACAAAGATGTATTGGACAGTGATAGGACTAGGACAATAGTCCTATGGACATAGGACATAGGACAAACTAGAAAGCAAAGAAGACAAAGATGTATTGGACAGTCATAGGACTAGGACAATAGTCTTATGGACATAGGACATAGGACAAACTAGAAAGCATTTAAATCCCATTATCTACACTTGTCGACTTCAAGTCAGCATTAATCAGAGAAACAAAGCACAGAGGTTCAGGTATTCTAGAATGTGCTTTCATCTAAAAGGGTATGTGCATAATTCCTAAATACATTCTAAAATAAGTCTAAAAATCTAATGATTTTTTTTCTTTTTCAGTTTATGAGAACTTCAGTTTTCCTAGATAGTCTGGTTGACTGAACAAAACAAAATATATTTATGAAAAGTACATATAATATCATATAAATATAAATAACATATATTTAAACTAAAGATTAATATTTAATCAAGAAGTAAATATTCTACTTAATGCTAAGGCAGAGATTTTTAGTTTGAATGCATGTGAGATCATATGTGTAAATAATTCAGTTGAAAAATAGTAAACTATGGGAAAGAAAGTTTACTATGGTTGCAACAATATGACTTTCCAGGATTGTATGTTTGAGGATAAGAATTAATAAAGAAAATGCAGCATGATGATTAGATAAAACAGGGTTTCAATGCCATATAAATGACTTCATTTTAATTATGCATCCTTTCAACCTAGTGTCATATGAATTTTATAATAATATGTGAATTTCAGAAATAATGCCATTTAAAATTTTTCTAAGCCAAGAAAAGCAAATTATTTTTTCTTAAACTATTAAAACTATTTTTCCTGGTTATGTCACTAAGAAGTAAATCTGCCAGATTCTTTCCCTTAAAAATTTCATTTTCCAAATCAAGCATCAGAAACCACATACAAGAAATTTCAGGTCAAAAAAATTTTTTTCCAGGAAGGAACCCAAAAAGTAACTTTGGATTAATGGTACCTCATTTATTCTTTCTTATTAATTTTTCAAAATTTAGTCAGTGTTTTATAAAATGTACCAAATAAAATAATATTGGATCTCACAAAATAACATGTACTAAGAATAAATTAGGTTATGGAATATTATCAAAATGGAATGTATTTGATAATCATAGCTGGAAAACGTTAGGCTATGACAACAAATAAAATCCAATAAGAAGGGAAGAAAAGTTTGTATCCCTGGAACCAATGGGCCTTGAAAACAGGATTAGAAGAATTGCATCTTTATAAAAAGAATTGTGCTGCTGTTAATGGTTTCTGAATTTGAATGTTGAGTTGACTTAATAAAAGCTGATATTCACAATTAGAGTTGGCAACTATAAGCAATAGCCTGTGAATATATTGAAGTTCAAGGAAAGAGTATTTCATTCTGTTTTCTATAGGGAACCTGAGCAAATTTTATACCTTAGGGCCAATAGATTTTAGTTCTTACTTGAATAGCAGAATCAGTTATTACTGTCCAGGAAGGAATGATGTTTAGGGAATCCAGTTCAACAACAACAAAAAATGGTATAACAGAAATGTAAATGTATGTGTGCAAAGGTAAAATTTTAACGTTTTGGACAATAAATTTTAAAGTTCACTCATGACATCAAAAATTAGAGAAATATAGGTTAAAGCATACTTGAAGGAATTTAAATGTAAACCCTGGAAACTGGATTCACTTCTTTCAACCCACTGATGAAAATAAAAGCAAATAAAAATGTCCTCCAATAGCTGAGACTATTGACTTTTTAAGAAAATCATGTCTAGAAATTAATAGATAGCTCCCAGATTAATTAAAGTACTTTAAAAAAAGAAACAAAATCCTAAAAGTAATGTACAATAAAAACTATAGGTGGATATTTTTCTGATTAGATTAGGGAATGGCATTCTAAGCAATAAAAATAAAGGCAGAAAAAGATATTTATAAGGCAGCTTAAAAAATACAACCCCATAAAAAAATTAAAAGATGAGTGACAAAAAAGCAATTGCTTTTATATATAACAAAGAAATGACATTCCTTACCTATAACAATCTCTCATTTATTAATGTGTAGAAAAGGAATAGTCCAATATAAAAACATAAGGAATTTAGAGTATAATATTTAAACAAGAAGACATACAAGCGACCAATAAGCACATTAAAATATTTAACCTCATGTAAGTAAAGATTAAAATGAAAAATTCAATTTTTGCCTGCAACTTAATTATTCAGGGGTGGGAGAGTGTTTAAAAGCTTAGCACTCTTTTTTTTCTTAAGTAGGCTCTACACCCAACATGACATTTGAACTTACAACCCCAAGATCAAGAACACAGGCTGTACCAATGGAGCCAGCCACGTGCCCCCCAACACTAAGCATTCTTATGTATACCTAGTACTTACTGGTTTTAGCTTAATATAACTTTTATTTGTATTTTCTCTTATTCATATAGCTTGTATTTATTTTCGTTCATTCTCTTTGCAGATCTGTACCCATCTAGAAGTTGACACGTGGTCACACTGGAGTCAGTTTATTCCTCACCTGGATCATGATAATTATATAGTTGAAAGCTTGTTTTCCAAGGCCTCTTGTCCTTTTTGGGGTCTCTAGCTCTACAATCTTACTTGTCTTTTTTTTCCCCCCTCGGATTTAAAAAATCTGCTTTCTTAAAGGACATATGAATTTTCTTTTCTCTTGGTGAACTAAACAAGTTTGCTTCTTTTTTATTTCTCATAAAGATATCAGCAAGATAGGCAACATTTTATCACACACCCAGGTTTTAGTAGGTTTTTGGCAAATATCTCTACGGTTGACATCTCCCTTAGGACCTTATTTTTCTGCTGTACCAGTTTTGTCACATTATCCTTATTTAACCTGATCTTACAGACTATAATTTATGAAACATAAACAACAGTATAAAATATTTTTATCTATATATTAATCCTCTATGATCTATCCATCATCATCTTTATCCTCATGCTTACAATTTCCAGTGTTCAATTATATAAAAAGAAGGACATCCCAGGACCATACTTCCTCTTTCCAATTTCTCATTTCCACATTGGTATATAATTTCTCTGACCCTTGGTTTTTTAGGCTGTAAAATGGTTGTTCTAGAGGATAGGATGCTTTCAGCTATAGATTTGCATATCTTTTCTACTCACCTTTCTTTCTCTGTTGTCCATTTCATCTGAACAAAATATACAGTGCTTCCAGACTGACTTCTGCTCAAATCATTCTTTTTTTTAAAGATTTTATTAATTTATTAGAGAGAGCAAAAGAGAGTAAGTGAGCATGAGTGGGGAGAAGGGGAAGAAGCAGATTCCCCACTGTGCTAAGCAAGGAGCCAGACAGAGGACTCAATCCCAAGACCCTGGGATCATGACCTGAGCGGAAGGAAGATGCTTAACCAACTGAGCCACCCAGGCGCCCTCAAATCAGATTATTCTTTATCTTCTTTCTGATTATTAATTATGAATTAGTGGACATTCCCAATATTATGCATCTGTTTTTACCAATCATGCTCTTCTTTAAAGCATCTGCTTTTAATTATCTGAGCAATTTTTTTACCTTCAACTTTTAAGCTAAGTTCTTTTACATTTGTTGTATAGTACTCTGTTTCCCAAAGTGTATTCTGTGGAACTCTAGCTATGTGAAATGTTAGGATAAGCTATGTGGTAAAAACAACAATAATAGCAGCAAGCGAGGAGGGATTCTGAGGTGAAGAATGTCTAGAAAGTATTGGGTTAAGTGAAATAAAACTTGTAAGACTTCTCAGTGCCTTTACACTGCTAATTTACATTGAGAATTTAAATGTTAATTTAATTTATAAGCTATAACAAAAAATGAAATTTATTCAGTTATTTTAAAAATTATTTCAATATCCAGAACTCTTTTAGAGACTATCCTACAGCATTAGTTAGCATTTATCTTTGGAAATTGTTTTAAGTACCTTCATATGCTTCTGCACACCCAAATCACTTTTACATGGAGTCTTCATTAGGGTATTGAACCTTCTTTCTAAGATATCCACAATTAGAAAAAAAGAAATCCAATTTCATGAATATAATTTGTATAAAGAGCTATTCGCTTTCTATATCCTCTTTTTCAAAGTTCAAACATCCAGAAGGCATTAAAACCACTGAATTCTCTAAAACCTTTCATGTGTTCTATGTATAATTTTGAAGTCACTGGAGATACACATCAGGTTTCTTTCAGGTATTATCTATCGCTCATTCTCTTGTCATTCAGCAAAAGTGGGTGGTAGTTGGCAAACGGTCAGATCTCAAGTGCCTGCCATCGAAATTGTAATAACCAACTCAACGGGAATTTTCTGCTTCTTATGGGGACCTCCTTTGGTTTGAGTTTTCTTCTTCTTTCTCAAGCACTTTCAAGAAAATAAGTACTTTCTCCTTATTCATTCTTTTCCATTTAGTAATTAATCAACTTCTTGAGAGTAATCTTAATTCTTCGGGGCTTCCTTAGAATTTTCTCCCCTGCCCTTCCTTCTTCTTCTTCTTCCCTTTCCTTCTCAATGATTTCCAGCACCCCACAAGAATCTTTCATACTATTGAAAAACCAGAATATAAGAAGCAGTTATTTACATAGCTTACTTTCTCCCTAAGTAGGACATCTAAGTGCCTATAAGTTGTATGTAATGTAACTGATGAATGCCCGAAGCCCTTTCTCTCTAGATTTCTCATCTAACATCTCCACTCTGATGATTTCCAAATTTTTGGCCCTATTCTCTTTCTTGAACTCTGGGCTCAACTGTTCAGTTGTAGATGTTATTTGCAGGTTGACTATCTGGTGGCATTCCAAACTCCACATGGTCAAAGAAGAAATCTTATTTCTCTCAAAACTTGCTTCTTCCCTATCTTCTCTGTTTCAATCATCAGCACCACCAATAAGCTAATTGCTAAGAAACTCATGAGTTTCCCCCTCTTCTCTCTCTCCCTATAAACCTCTTTCTTCAGCAAGACCTTTAGTTCTGCCCCCAAATAGAGCCTGCATCTTTCTATTTCTTAATATCTCTACTACAACTGTAGTCATCCAAACCACAAATGTCTCTAGGCTGGACAACAGCAAATCTCCTACCTGGTGTCTCTGCTTTGATTCTTTTCTCTTATACATAGTAGCTTGAGTGTGATTTTTAAAAAAATTTTTAAAGATTTTATTTATTTATTTGACAGAGAGAGATCACAAGTGGGCAGAGAGGCAGGCAGAGAGAGAAGAGGAAGCAGGCTTCCCACCAAGCAGAGAACCCAATGTGGGGCTCGATCCCAGGACCCTGGGATCATGACCTGAGCCGAAGGCAGCCACTTAACAACTGAGCCACCCAGGTGCCCCACTAGAGTGTGATTTAAAATGCTAGTTAAATCTTACTCTCTGGTTTAAAAAATCTTCCAGTGGTTTGGCAGTGCAGCAGAATAAAAACTCTTTACTATGGTTTTCAAGACCCTTTGTGATCTGGCTTCTGCCAGCTATCTAACCTCATTTTACACACTCTTCCCTTTTCTTGTGCCTTGAAAACGTCAAGTACATTCCTTTGTTACACTTTATGCTAACTGGTCCCTATGCTTCGAGTGTAATTAACCCAGATCTTCTTAAGGCTGACCCTTTTCGATTATCTAGGTTTTGGCTCACATGTAAACTCAGTGAAACCTTTCCTTATCCCTAGTTCAAAGCAGTGTTCCTTTCTCTACTATCCTCCCCACAAGTCATTCTTATTACTGTTGCATTATTTTTGTTCATTGCAATTATGATGATCAGAAAGAATCGTAGTTGCTGTGTCCTTTTTTTGCTTTCTTTTTAAAATGTGATCTGCTATGGTGGGGCCCTAGTCTTTCTTCACAGCTGTACACCTGGTGCCCATATAGTGCCTGACACAGGGAAGGCCTCAGTACTTTGTTACATTATCAAACATGAATGTCTTTAGCTAAACTAACTTTTTTTGTAAGTACCTTGTAAACCAACCAGCAAACTTTTTTTTCTGGCAACAGAAAATTGTGAGACTACCTTATCCAAACTTTAAAAGAAAATGAAACACGTTTTCTGATATTAAAAAAAAAAAAAGCTTCCCAGAGAATTCAGAACAGCATTGTGTCTAGAATAAACCCACTGATCTCCTACTTTACCTGAATCTGACATATTAGGAAAACTATACTCTACCATGGATGAAGAGAACTATTTCATGAGTAAGAAAGCCTGGAAAATGCCAGTGCATCCAGCTAGAGCTTATCATACCGTCAGATCAGAGAGAATAAATTTAAATCTTTTCTAGAGCAGCGAATGACATAGTGTCACTGGAGACATTCAAGGCTCCCTTGCTAACCCTGAGAACAGAGGTCTAACCGGAAACTAACTTTTGATGTCCTGTCCTGGGTCATAAGCAGAGATCAAGACATACATATATACATAGAGCAAAATAGAATAAAATGCAACTGAATACAAGAGACAACATACATACTGGCTTGCTTGGGTACGTGGTATGCGCTCTTGTGCAGTGTAAGGGGAAGGACCAGAGGAGTGGGCTACATAATTTGCCCAGCCCACTGCAAAATGAAAAATTATTAAACATTCCAAGATGGTGACAGGCAGCAAAGCATTGTGTCAGGGCTTTACACCCAGCAGGGCCCTTCCGAGGTCAGGGCCCTAGGCACCTGCACAGTCACACACTGAAGCCCATCCTGGGGAGAGGATAGGATTAGAATTCGTCTCCACAGATTGGAAAGTATCCATGTCCCCACCCCTGTCAAAACAGCAAGAGCAACAAAAAACAACTACCGGAATTGGAGCAGATAGTGCACAACCTTGCTGGTGGTGCTGGTGGCACTGGGTGAGGCTGGGAGTACCAGTCCTACAGAGCAGACTTTAGAATTATGGGAGAGGAAAGAAACCAGGGTTTGTGAGGCTCCAGAAGTAAAGGTGTCGGATAGAGAATAAGGTAAAGGGAAAGAGGCCACATCAGACCTTCCTCCTGTCTTTATTAGACAACGTCTGTTCTTTCACGAGACCATCTCCCGAATTCAGCCACTTGTGTAAGTCTGGTGCCTTTGGGAGCCGCGGTGGAGTAGGTGAAGTTGGGTATCGGGGTGTGTTAGAGACAAAAGGTAGGGACAGGTTTAAATACATTTCCGTGGACAGGATTCCTACCCTCTTTGGCAAGAAACCCAAGGGCTCCCAGAAGGAGGCGGGATGTAACTGGATTTCCGAGGACCCTCTATTTTCATCCTCCCTTGAAGCTCGAAGGTAAGACCCACGGAAAACCGCAGGGCTCGGCGTTCTTCCGTCCATCACAGGTCACCTCACGGGTAGAAGTGCGTTGTCCTCGGGCATTTGGAACTGGTGGCGGGGACTGGGGACTTGGAAGCTGGCGGCGCTAGGAAGTGGGTCGGAGGAGATGCGCCCTGTCCCCTCCGTCTGCGGCCGGGCAACCCAGCCAGCGGACACCGGAGTCCGGACGGAGAGGGATGGACGACGCCCGCGGAGACGGCCTCGAGCCCCGCCGTTCAGTCCTGCCCCGGCTCGGGGAGGCTCAGGCCCCGGGAACCTAGGGCGGAGGGGGCGGCGACCGGGCACCCTGTGGCTACTGCGGCCGCGCGGCCGCGGATCTTGCGGCTCCGGCGCCCGCCGGGTGGTGTCTCCGCAGTGCCCGCCTCCAAGCTCCCCTTCCCCGCCCCTCGCGCCCCCTTCTCCGCCCCCGTCCGGCGCCCGGCGCCCCGGCCGAGCTGACCCGCCGCCCCGTCCCTCGGAGCGCGCCGCGGCGGCTGCTCCACGGCGGCGGCAGCGCCTCCCCCGTGCGGCGCCCGCGCTCCCGGCGGCGCAGCCCTCCCGCCTCAGCCATTTTCCCTCCCCCCGCTCCCCTCCCGATCCTCATCCTCTCGCCCTCCCCCCGCGCGGGGACTTTTCCGGAAAGTTTTTATTTTCCGCCTCGGCTCTTGGAGAAAGAAGCTCCCGGCTCCGCGGCAGCAAAACTTTTCGGCTGCCGCTCCGCCGGCCCCCGCCCTCGGCTGCCCTGCCCCGCGGCCCTTGGCGCGCCCCGCGGAGCGATGAGCGCCCCTCCGGTCCTGCGGCCGCCCAGCCCGCTGCTGCCCGTGGCGGCGGCGGCAGCGGCGGCGGCCGCCGCGCTGGTCCCGGGGTCGGGGCCGGGGCCCGCGCCGTTCTTGGCTCCCATCGCGGCCCCGGCCGGGGGCATCTCGTTCCATCTGCAGATCGGCCTGAGCCGCGAGCCGGTACTGCTGCTGCAGGACTCGTCCGGGGACTACAGCCTGGCGCACGTCCGCGAGATGGCTTGCTCCATCGTCGACCAGAAGGTAAGGCGCCGAACAGGGGGCGCTGCCCGTCCGGTCGCCCCTCGCCGCGCCAACTTTCCGGCTCCGGGGGCTCGGCCGGGAGCCAGCCTCGCCGGCGCTCTGGAAGGGTCTGGCACCGGCCAGGGTTGGACGCCTGCATCTGAGGCACTGCATTCCCTGTTGTCTGGTTCTCCCCTTGCCCCATCTTCTTGCATTCCCGATTTCTCTGCAGTCCGCATCCTCCTCACCCATTTCCATCCCTCTCGGGACATTTCCAGGTATGTTGCTTGCCCATTTCTTTTAGCGCCTCTCCCTCCGCTAAAGACTTCCCGGCTCCCCCCTCTCTTCCCGCTGGACCCTGGACCCGCACGTTCCTGGCGCCAGATTCCTCCTTCCCTTACCAGAGCCCCCGCCCCGCCTCCCCTGGGGACACGCTCAACACGATTTCAGCACCACTCCCTTCCTCTTCAGGCCCCTCTCCCAGCTCACACTGATGCTAAGGAGTTGCTGGAATGATCTAGAGATGAGGAATTTCTCACCTGTCAAATAAGCTTTTAAGAGGGGATGATTGACTCAGCCAGCTGTGAAAACAACTGATCAGAACGTAACCACTCACCTCCTGGTAGTTTTTTTAGTTCTACCTTTGTGTGAACGTGAAAGCGAATTTTTCAACCCCGAGATACTGATAGTGGGGCATTGAAGTGGAGGCACAGACATATAAAAGGTGGGGGTACTCCCAGGGGCACCCCAAGTCTGGCTGTGCCCTTAAGTTTGAGGCTTTGGGACTCTGGACAGCAGTCACAAAGGCAGGTTGGAAAAAGGGCCTTCATCCTGGGCCAGGCCACCCAGGGAGGAGACCCACCCTGCCCACCACTGTTTATAGTGCAGTTCTGAATTTCAGGTGTTTCTGTAGCCATCGGAGTGATGTTGCATGGAAAGGGGTGATAAGAGTGTGAAGGAGAGGGGACCCTGGCGCCAGTCTTCTCAGTATAAACAGGCAGGGTTTAGGGAGTGGGGACAGGAGTCTTTAAAGGTGCTGAATTTCAACCCTGGAGGACTGGCTAGTACTTGCCTTATAAAGGTCACTTGAATAATCATGACTGTTTTCTTTAAAGTATTTGGAACAGAGTTTGCTAAACTCACGTGTTGTGAATTGTGGCATTAGGCACAGGGATGTTAGGAAAAAGCCCCAGGAAGAAAAAAAAAAAAACCCCAGTAATCTAGGAAGTTTGTAAAAGTTCTGGAGACTAGACTAAGGCAACAAATGAGTGTCAAGAATTTTTGGTTATTGAATGTAGTGACATTTTACATTGTGTATGACTCAGTCTTTCAACTTTCATGTGAATAGCAATTCTGTCTAATTCTAGTACAAGTCGTGTCACGTGCCTTCTCATCAATATTATGTAATATTTGTTGCAGGTGAACAGGAGAATTCTCTAGGCACTGAAAGCCTTTCCTTAGTGGAAGGTGTAGTCTACAACAGTCTCCATTAGGCTACAAACCAGTTGATTTAAGAGCATTACTGGATAAGCATAAAAACAATATAATAAAATTTCTCAAAAAGCCAATGAAATTTTATAGAATTTTAATTTACCTAAATTTAATTTTTTTTTAAGATTTTATTTATTTGACAGGCAGAGATCACAAGTAGGCAGAGAGGCAGGCAGAGAGAGAGAAGGGGAAGCAGGCTCCCCGAGGAGAAGAGAGCCAGATGTGGGGTTCTATCCCAGGACTCTGAGATCACGACCTGAGCTGAAGGCAGAGGCTTTAACCCACTGAGCCACCCAGGCACTAATTTACCTAAACTTAAAACAAGTGATAGAGTTATAGGGAATATTCAGATTGAGTCAGATTAATATGGACAGATTATTTTCTACCAGCTTTAAAACACACACACATCCTTGATGGACTTTAGGATGGAGAGAAACATTAATGGTTTAAGAGATTTGGGGATTAGGATTTTAAATGGAGAGTGAACTCCAGTAGTCTCAGTAGCTACCAAGAGGGGTGTTATATGGAGGGAACAATATAATATGAGTGAGAAGGGAGAGAGCTCCAAGCACCTACAGACTACAGTAGGCCTGAGGGTAGTGACTAGGGTATCTAGAGAAAGTACAATTGTGAAAAGGCCTTAAAATTAAAATGAACTCAAATTATTAGAAGCCTTAGTAATCTTCCATGTAGAGATATCAAACCAAGGACATCTGAAAGATGGATTTGCTGTGTGGAAGATGTTTTAGAATGCCAACAATGTTATGGTAGAAAGAAAACTGAAGTTTAGTCATGAGTTACTTGAGACCTGAGCCAACACTCTGGGGAGAGACCTGGAAAGGTACCAGAAAGGGAAACTCATCAGCCTTGGTGGCTGATTTATAAGGGGACCCTCTTCCTTTTGTATTTCCTCTTGTAGTTCTACTGTTTCTGAAAGAAGAGTTTGAGAAGTTTAATGGCTTGGATTAGCCAAGGTAAAAACTCCCTTGCACTTTTTTTTTTTTTTTTTTTTTTAAAGATTATGGCAAAGAGTTCCATTTAGAGGTATGGATTTCAGGGTTTTTTATATACAGAATACTGTAAATAAATATTTACTGGTGAGTCTGGACAGAAAAATTTCCATGTATCTGTCTTCTATCATCTCTCTTGAGATACATTATCACCCGAGGACAACAAGACTAAGAGGGCTGAATCCATCACAGGACAGCAGAGATCTCTCTGCTTTGTGACAAGGGAAATGGCAGACAGGGTCAGTGATGAATTAAGGAAATGGGAGGAGATCCTTTGTCCCTTATTTCAGGTTCTCTTAAGTATTGGCTGAAGATAGCAACCATGATAGGAGCAAAAAAGAGAGAGGGAGGGAAATGAATGTTTTAGGTGAGAACTGAATTTGAAATCACTTACAATTTATAATGTAGACATGGGTCATGTTGAGCTTACAGCAGAAGGTTCTCCTGATTTTCTGAGCCCTCTACTTTCATTAACTTTTTGAAAAGGGGTTTTATAGGATTTGAGGATTCCCTAAGTACTCATACTAAAAGAGATCAGACTAGCTTAAATCTTTGGAAGTATTAACTGACAGTTCAGTTTATTTTGGCAATATTCGTGGGGCATTTCTTGTGGGGCGTGCAACTGAGGTGTATAGGGCTGAATAAGAGAGATCCTGTCCCTGAGAAATTCATCTTCAATTTATTACTGTTACTTAGAATTTAGAGTTTAGTTTGTCTTTGATTGCGTAGGTTTGGAAAGTGGCAGACATTTTATTGTACTTGAAAAATTTTAATGGTAATTCAGCATTTTAAGATAAATATACTCTAAGTATGTACTGAATTATATGACTAAAGAATTATTTCTTTTATCTTTTAGTTTCGGTCAAAAATCTAGTCCTGCTCTTCTGTATGCAACAATGTTTAAATATACAAGATGTTATTCCTTCTTTTTTGGAAATATTAGCCTAAAGGTTTACTTATGCTTATTTCTTTACTTTGCAAACATATGACCTTGAAGGCTGGTTGTATATAAAGACATGCATTCTCTTAGTATACATGATTGTTTTCTGGAAGGTAAAAAAAAATAAGAGTAATTGACTTCCCCTTGAAACACTGTTACTTTTCACTATCAAAAGAACCTTGAATATATAGGAAGAAGGAATTGTTTTGAGGCAAGGAACAGCATTCCAAAGGAAGAATTAGTTTGATTTCGTAGTGCATTATCTGTGTCTCTACACACACATGCACACACACACTTCTTTTAAACAAGCAGTATTAATTTAGGGATGTGAAATGCAATTAATATGACTATCTGTCCATTCATTTTGGATGTTATCTTATTAGAAAGATGACTCATATTTCCCTTTTGAATTTACTAAAATGAAATAGTAGCATCAGTTAGACTCTGGCATATAGTTTCAGTTTACACAGTCATGTGTAAACTGGAGAAACTAAAGAGTGAGATTTTATAGAAGATAGCTCACTAAAGGAATAATAAAGGTTAGTTCCTTGGTTTGAGAGCAGCTTTGCTATGCTTGTAATTGTTTCACTTTCTGAATTGTAAATTGTTCTCTTAACAGTTGTAGTATCATTCTATACAACAGTACAGAAGTTGTCATTTCATTAAGTGGTTTCTTTAAAGATTTCTTTTTATTTATTTGACGCAGAGAGAGATCACAAGCAGGCAGAGAGGCAGGCAGAGAGAGAGGGGGAAGCAGACTCCCTGCTGAGCAAAGAGCCAAATGCGGAGCTCAATCCCGACCCTAAGATCATGATCTGGAGAAGGTGGAGGATTAACCCCTGAGCCACCCAGGCACCTCTCATTAAGTGATTTCTTAATATAATTCAATACTGTATGTTTAAAATTATGATTTTAAGCTTAGTAGTATAATAGGAATGTATTTTGATATATATGTAGAGCTCATGTACTGTATATATGCAAAATTTACATATTTACATAGTGGTTTGTTATCAAAGTATATAAGTGTGTTTTGGAACATATTTTTAAAAGCCCACTTTGTCATGTATAGCCTCCAGGTGCTGAAGTATTGTTTTACATGTTGTATTGTAGCCTGCAAAAAGTGGAGCCTCATGTATAGCTCATAATACAAAGAGAAACTTTGTTTTGTATTTTCTATCAATATGCAGAACTGAAAACCTTTTCTTTCTTTCTTTTTTTTTTTAAGATTTTATTTATTTATTTGACAGAGAGAGAGGCAGAGAGAGGGAACAGAAGCAGGGGGAGTGGGAGAGGGAGAAGCAGGCTTACCCCTGAGCAGGGAGCCTGATGTCGGCAGGTCAGGGGAGGGGGACCACTCAATCCCAGGACCCTGGGATCATGATCTTAGCCCAAGGCAAACACTTAACCACTGAACCACCCAGGCACCCCAGAAAACATTTTCTTATAGCTGTATGCTATTTAATAATTTTTCATAAAAAGAATATTCTTTTAAAAAATTATTTAAGTAATTTCTATCCCAACGTGGGGCTTGAACTCACAACCCCAAGATCAAGAGTCATATGTTGTTCTGACTGAGCCAGCCAGGGACCCCACCAGGAGAATTCTCTAGAATATTCTAGAGAATATTCTAAGAATTAGATGATTGGCTCTTTTGACAAGTATCGATATTAATTTGGGTCTTTAGATCCGGGACTGAGATAAATTTGAAAGAATTTTCTGTGAATTCTATAGTGTGTTGTATGTGGGAGTGGGAGTTGAAGGGTAGGTGTGGGGCTGGAAAATTATTAGTAAAGTTTGAAAATTTGCCCCATACTTGATAACTGTGTTGGTCTGTATCAACAGACTCCTATCACAGCTATTAAGGGAGATTTAAAACTTTATTTAACAGTTGTTATTACTCTCTTTTTTTTTTTTTTTTGGTGAGGTGATTGTGTATAGATCTTTACCAGTTTATGCATGAATGAATTTAATGACCTTACTGGACAGTACAAACAAATTTGTAAGCCTATGAATGTATGGTTTTGACTTATCTAAGATTACTTTGAGCATTATGGATCACATATATATAATGAATGAAGGATTAAGTATACTGCCTGGCAAATAGATATATAATAAATAGGATTATTGATATTCCAGGGCTTTATGAACTAGCATGCTGTCTTGTTAGCAAAAGAAATGTGTACTTTATTATTTTATTCTTATATCGACATATGAATAAAGTTGTGGTATTAAAAAACAGTAGGACTCTACAGCCTAGATAACATGTTTTCTCTGCCTTCTATAATAGGGCAAATCTTAGGAGCTGGTGTTTGAAACTGCTTCTCAAATTTCAACCTCTCAAGAATTCCTCAAGAAGTAATTTGATTATTGCTAGATGTAAGACACATATGCTGATAAAAGTACAGCACATCTTCATTGCATTTTATTAGTTTTGACAAGAAGTTGATTTAATTCTTTTTCAGTTGCAAGTGTCATTTCAATGATTCTTCATTTGATAAAAAAGAGAAATAAAATAGGTAAGGATACAATATTTGGCAACATAATGATTCTGAGATCTGGTCCTGAAGACCGAAATCAAAAGTTCCTTTCCAAATCTACCCTTGGTACGAAGAGGAAGGCACTTGGAAATGACTTTGGGAGATCATATTTTGCTATTATACTAGCATCTAGGGGTTGTTTGCTAAGTTGTTACATCTGATGAATAGCTCATATAACATAGTTGTTTGCACACATACCGAAGTGTGATATTGGGATGAGGGGCAGTTTTACTGGGAAAAAACTGAGTTAGCAGTTTGCTGAGCCAATCACAAGTCTTTTTCAGATCTTTTCACTAATTACCACTTACCTCTTTTTGAAGTCCATTCCGCATTATGAAACCTTTAAACAACCACAATCACTAAGTATCCATCCATCTTTTAAAGAAGAGTAGAAGAGATAATTACATGAAATTTGTGTATGTGATTTAGACTGGAATCACTGAATAAGCTCAAGCTATACCAAGAAACTAGTATGATCCAGATAGCAGGGCCTGACCCAGATTTAGAGTGGAGGTGGGTAAAATGCAGTTCATAGGAGTTGATCATAACATGAGTGTTCTTTGTTTTATTTTTATGTTTGTTTCCTTTGCTTTTCTGAGTTGGACATAACTAATATTTTTGACCTTTGACCTTCTAGAGTCACCTTGATTCATCTGAAAGATCTAAGCCCAAATGTGGAAATAGAGGTTAAATAATGAGGTGGGGGGAGGGGAAAGTCTTTTTAAAGATTGTGCTTAAATTTTAATTTCCTCAGCATTATTCTAGAGAGGCTTTGAAAATGAGAATTTGGTTTTTTAAAACTTTTCTTAATGTTGGCATATGCTAGGACACAAAAGAATAGGATAAAAGTGCCTCAATTTTTCTGTGTTGATAGAAATTAGATACAGAGAAAATGGTTATTTTGTTCACATGTATTCACAATTTTTTTCCATCTGCAAGAATATGTGAAGTTTCCCCCAGGAATTTCTTTGATACTGTCAACCAAGTATTTTTGTACCATTAAAAACCAATAATGACAGCACCACTTGAAGCTACTTGGCAGCTGAGAAACCCACATTTTACTGTCTCTTACTCTCTCTTCCTAGTCTCACACAGAAAAGAGATAATTAAATAAACAAAGCTTTTGATTACCTGACCACTATAGCCATTATGGAATATCACATATTTTAGATAGAAAGGTAAGAATTGGTGTAAAAGCACCACATATTAAGACACAATTTTGCCTGTCAAAATTTATAGTTTCCTGTGTAGAAGTTTCTTCCAATGTTGCAAAAAAGGTTTTATTTGGCTAAAGCTAAACAGTTGATACAGCAGCTTAGCAATGTTGGCAAATACGAAGATTAGATTTTTAAATATGCAATCATGAAGGAATTTTGTTCCACTTATTTTGGTGAAAGGGGGAAAAATATGTACCCTTCACTGGTTCATTGGCTTTTAGTCTGACTAAGCCACTGATGGATGAGGAATTTGTTGAATTTATTGCTTGTATTTAGGCATAATTTAAAAAAAAAAATCTGATTTCTACTCTCCCTAATTGTCACCAGCCACCTTTTTTCACATATGTATCATCAAATAAATGAAAATATGAATGTGACAATCAAAATATTGAGCAAAAGGTATCAACGTATCTAATAAATGGTATTATTGATAATCTAAGGTCTGTAGAATAGTACATTGTCTTATTAATAAAAGAAATATAATTTTTATAAGCAGGAAACTTTTCTAACTTACTTTGGTAAAAAAAAATTATATGTACCTTTTGTTAGTTCAGATTGTTGGAGAAATGCCATACTTGGAGCAATTGAAGTTTGCTTCAGTATACAAGTTCTGTTTCAAAAATAATACAGTTAAGATCCAGTTAAAAGAGTATTAAATATGTGAAGTAAAGATCTGAACCTCTTTCCTTTTTCATAAACAAGGAGATAAAAAGAATCTGAGTATAATCAAAGCCTGATTTGCTGAGATATGTCATAGACAAAAACATTTCCATATCAAATAAGACAACAATCTATTCAAATGTGAAATCCATATACCATTAAATCAATTTGCTTTTTGTCTGTTTTTCATAAATGTTTTAAGTTGACTTATTTAAAGTAAAGATTTTTTGCTGGAAATTTATTCAGCTTGATTTATGTAGATATAAATTTCAGATTTTCTTAAGAAGCAAAATATTTTCCAGGAATCATTAGTTAAGATTAAATCAACAGGTTAACGTGTTAATAAAGATTTTTAAACTGTCAATGTTGAAAATACAAAAAAAAATTTTTTTGAACCTTTTCCTGGGTTGTCTAAATAAGTCATACCAATGATATAGTAACTAGCAGATAATTATAGAACCATCACTGGTTTTTGAAGGGTTAACTATAGTCAGAGTAGAGCTACCAGAGATTCAATTCTAGTTCAGGTGCTTGAATTAAGTAAGTTCCAGGGAACTTAATTGATTGAATGAGGCCAGGTCAAATATTTATTCATGACATTGTCTCAACCTTTTTATCAATTAAACACAAACATTTTTCCCCATTTTTTAACTCCTTAAGTTTTGAGGAATGGTGGTAGGCTCATGATCTGGCAGGGCGTCTCAGCTGGGACCAGAAATTCTTATAAAACTCACACTGGCTCCATCCTTCTCATAATGCTGGAATATCATGACCTACTTGCAGGGAGAAAAAGAGCTCTAGGGCATCTGGTATGCAGAGTTGGAGGAATCTGAAAACACCTAAGGGTGATTTCTTTATCAAAGAAAATAGATTATTAGGGCGGGACAAGAGGATATTTCTCATTTTATGTGAAAGTCAAATCTTCTGACCACGAGGAACCATCTGTATCGTCTTTGCACTCAGTGTCTTTGAAAGGTTTGTTGTGCATCCTGGATATGAAAAGCTGCAACTTTTGTTGAACAAATGTGACTTGAAGAGTTAAAATTATTTAGATATTGGTTGATCCATTTAGACACTCAGAACAATAACAGTAGGGCTCTAGGCTGCTTGACCAAAAGCAATGGTCTAGGGCAAACAGCCGTAGCTTTTGCTCTCACCCAAAGCTGAAAAGAGTCTCGGGGAAACAGTGGGGTTGGAGGGGTGGAAGTTAAGCTTTGGTATTGGCTTCAGATCAGTGGTGGTGAACAGACTTGAGCAGGCTACAGTAGGTGAGGCCTCTGGGATTATGAGACTAGTGGCACCAGAGGGCAGAAGAGGACAGGGAAGCTCTGACCTCCTGTGGATTGAGTTGGCGGGAATGGCGCCACCACATAACTCATGGATAGCAGTGGGGAGAGGTTTAGAGTTGGCTTTTTATAAGCTGAGTAGTCCTTGGAAGTTTTCACAGTGTCACAGATGAGATGTTCAAGGAGTAATTCCAGGATGATGTGATGGGAGAGTTTTAGGAAGAGCTTGTCCCGGGAACATTGGGTCGTGCTCTGTAAGGTTCTGGGCCTCATGGTAACAATGGCCGGCAGAGGGAAGCCTTCAGAAAAAAAAACCTTCCTGGCATGTACTCTGTGTGCCTGCCTGTATCTTGGCTTCTTTTCATTTGTCATCTCTGATTTTCATAGTAGCCCTTTGTGATGGACATTTTCCCTCCAATTTAAGGATAAGGAAACTGAGGGAAGTTCAGTTGTTTACCCCCCACATGGCTAATAAATAGAAAGCAAACCCCCCAGTATCTGATTCATTTCACTATAGCTATTCCTAAGAAGAGGGGGTGCTGGGCTGCCCATAGATCTGAATAGAGATTTTGGAGTTATCAGAGTATGGGAGAGGGGGAAATGTTAAATTTCCTATTGTGTTGGCTGAAATTTACTTAAAGGCACTGAAGCTTTGACAGTGTATTATTTATGTGTGTGTTTAAATAATTCCTTAGTCTGGAAGGCTTCCCTTATCTGGAATTCACATCGCCCTTCATGGTCAGCTAAATGTATAGCCACTCTGGTGGCCACCACAGCAATGTGTCTCTTATTGGTGGCAAGATACTTCCTCCACCCCCCCCACCCGCCCCAACCAAGTACTGATAATTAATGTAAGGAACATTAAAGATGGACTCTTCCTGGGAATATTAGGGTCATGACAGATAGCTGATTGCCCAAAGTATTTTAGAGCCATATCTCACCCGTGAGTTAATAAGCCTTTTTTTTATTAAAGTGGGGTAGCAGAATTTTGTATTTAGGTTGCCCATATGCTAAGGATCACACTTCGCAGATACATTTTCACTTTTTATAAATTTTATGTGTTTGTTTGCTTATTTTTGGTCAGTTTGTGAATGAACACTCCCTAAGTTAAACTTTCTCCCTCTTATTGTGCATGATTAATCATAGGCTTTGTGGAGGTTTTCTTTCCACTTAAGTACTACTGGCTATTCCAGATTGTGACTTGCCTTGCATTCGTTTGTATTGCTTGTGTACAGGTCTAAGGCCAGTACTCCCCTTGTAGACTAATTGTACAATCTTGAGGCTTTACAAAACTGTAGCTTTATATATAGACAGACATGATATAATCTAACGTATATTGGTAATTCAATTAAATCCTAAGGGTTCCTGCCCTGCATGACTCCTGGGAAGTATGTAGTAGTTATTTGTTCATAACAGATGAGATGGGTGACTAAAATGTTGCCTCTTTTTGATAAATTTAGAACTTTTGCAGAATGGATGGGTTACAGAAAGAATTCTCTTTTGATATGACTTCTGGTAGTCTCTTGGCTGACAGAAAGGCAGCAGACCTCTCCAGCTGCGCTAGAAGTCTGACTTTGCTAGATATCTGTTAGTCAAGTACTGTGCCTCGTAAGCCCTATCTTGAGACAGTTCATCTAACTAGTGGGACACAGGGCATCAATTATTATTTGAGGAGTAGTTAGATGGGTCACTCATGCCTAGCTCTTCTCTACTAAATGACTAGTACTGAGAAATAATTGATTAGCTTCAGAGTAGCTCCTCGACTGGAAGGCTCTGTGCCCTTCCCTGTGACAGATAGTAATTTCATCTATTGATGTGGAAAGAGATGTGGTCACCCTGGGATGTACATCTTTAGAATAATTAAATACAGCCAAGAGGTTGAGTAGATTTTCAAAGAATAAAAGACTAGGTCTTGCATAGTCTTTGCTTTTATTCAGTTTTTTGGGATCTGAGCTAATATGCTATGTTAAATAGAATGACTGTATACCCATTTGTCCAGAACCCTCCGTTTATGTGTGTTGTCTTAGAATTCCTTTTGAGTGTATGTTCAACAATAAAAACCATGGAGTTTTAAGTTAAAAATAATCAACAAGCAAAACCAGAAAGAAAAACCTTCCTTAGGGAAGACATTTTATGGTCTTCTGGCCAAAAATCCTTGTATGGTAAAACATAAAAACAAAACTTAACCCTATGATCAAAAGTTTTTATATAACTTAAAGATGAACAGACAATGAACATTTAGAAATGGTTTCATTAACTGGTTAATTAGATCTCACTCTGAATGTAGAATCTGAAGTAGTTTCAAGTCCACTTTCTCCAATCAGTGTAAATTAAGATACTTTGATAGGTTTGTACATGTTTATTGTGTCAAATAGCAAATAATTTTACTTATTTTTGTAGTTCATACTACCTTTATTATTTCAAATAGGTAAACAGGAAAGGCCTGCCTTGAAGCTTCAGCACCCATGGCAACCATCACAAAGACAAAATACTCTGACTTACATGCAGAAGGATAACATCATAGTTTCAAGCTGTACTTTATTATATTCTGTGTGCTGGAGAAAATAAGATGGTTAGCCCCCCCCCCCAAAAAAAAAAGAGAGAGAGAGATTTTACACAAATCCTCCTGATTATTTAGAAAACTCGTTTTCTACTTAAAAAAATAGGCAAATAAGTAAGGTAAAATTTTGGAAATTATAGTGTCCTACAATCACAATGTGTAGGCTGTAGCTCATGTTTTCTTAAGATGTTCAGAGGCTTAGACTGAATGAAGCAAATACATGTTATACCTATCACTCTTCACTTGATTTCTGTTGATAAATATGTTGTTGAAGTAATATTAAGAATTATAGGTTCAGAAATTATAATGTTGAAGGTTCTGGCTCCTGAAAAATAATGCAAGTCAGTGGGTCTAAAGCCACTTGAAAAGGAACTTGATTTTGTGTAAACTTTTCTGTTTAGATTTCCCCACATGAAAAATTATAACTTTTATACTTCAATTACTTAATTATTTTTCTTTTATTTTGAAAATTACAAAATTACCATGTGTAATAGGCTGAATAATGACCCTGAAAGATGTCTACATTCTAATCCCTGGAATTTGTGAATGTTAACATAAAAGGGACTTGGCATATGTGATTAAGGTAAGATTTTGAGACAGGGAAATTATCCTGGATTGACTGGGTGAGCCCAATCCCATCACATAAAGGCCTTAAAAATGGTGAATCTTCCAGGTTAGGTCCGACAGATGAGACTGAGGAGAGATTCTAACCATGAGAGGGACTCTCTCCTCTGTTGCTGACTTTGAAGATGGAAGAAATGGACAAGAGCCAAGGAATGCTGGGGTCTGAGTATGAGGGTAGCAGGGGGAGTTAGAGGACAGTAGTGACAGGAGATGTGACAACAGAAACAGAAGGTTGGATATACAAGGGAGGGGTCAGGAAGCAAGTAATAACAGTCAAAGCTGAGAGCTCAGAGCTCAAAAAGGCAAGAAAAGTGATCTTCCTATAGAACCTCAGAGGGAACCATTCCTTGGCTTTAGCCCAGGGAGACTGATTTTGGACTTCTGATCTCCCAGAACTGGAAGAGAGTAAGTTTATGTTTTTAAAAGTTGCTAGGTTTGTGGTTGTTTGTTACAGCAGTAACTGAAAATTTAATATGCCACATTCATTGGAAAAAAAGTAAGAAATAAATGTAAGCTCCCAAATGGATCATATTACCCAGATTTAAAGTATTTTAATAAGTATCAGTTTTTTTTTCTACAAGTGAATATGCTCATCATAACTTCTATATGGTTTTTTTACTCTTTTTTTTGATATTGTGTTTTTTTCTACTTTGTTTTCCCCCCAACTTTATTGAAATATATTT
This sequence comes from Meles meles, assembly GCF_922984935.1. Classification (NCBI taxonomy): domain Eukaryota; kingdom Metazoa; phylum Chordata; class Mammalia; order Carnivora; family Mustelidae; genus Meles; species Meles meles. The sequence goes on along the minus strand of NC_060071.1, from coordinate 83,989,780 downwards.
ATTGAAATATAATTAACACATAACATTGTATAAGTTTGAGGTATACAATATATAATTTGAATCCTGTATATATTGCAAAATGATTGCCACCATTAAATTACTTAACACATCCATCACCTCACATAATTGCAATTTTTTAAATAATGAGAGCATTTAAGATCTTTTGTAGCAACTTTCAAGTATATAATACATGATTGTTAACTATAATTACCATGTTTTACATTGTATTCCAAGAACTTATTCATCTTATAACTGGAAGTTTGTGCCTTTTGACCAACATCTCTCCATTTGTGGTTACCCCACAGCTCTTGGCAGCTGCCACTCTATTCTCTGTTTCTATAAGTTCAGCTTTTTTAGATTCCTTTTGTGAGTGAAATCATACAGTTCTTGTCTTCCTCTGACTTATTTCACTTACCATAATGCTCTCAGTAACCATCCATGTTGTTGCAGATGGTAGGATTTCCTTCTTTTTTTATGGCTGAAAAAAATATTCCTCTTTGTATATATGCATATATGCATGTGTATCTATCCCATTTTCTTTTTTTCTCTTTTTTTTTTTAAATTTATTTGACAGAGAGAGATCACAAGTAGGCAGAGAGGCAGGCAGAGAGAGAGGAAGGGAAGCAGGCTCCCTGCCGAGCAGAGAGCCTGATGTGGGGCTCGATCCCAGGACCCTGGGATCATGGCCTGAGCTGAAGGCAGAGGCTTTAACCCACTGAGCCACCCAGGCGCCCCTATCCCATTTTCTTTATTCATTTTTCCACTGATGGGTAGTTAGGTTGTTCCCATGTCTTGGCTATTATGAAGATGCTGCAGTGAACATGAGAGTGCAGATATCTCTTTCAGATAGTTATTTCATTTTCTTGGATGTCTCATTAATTAATCTTGTATTAGTTTCAGGTATACAACATAATAATTAGATATTATCATTCATTACAAAGTGATCACCGAAGTAAGTTTAGGTACCACTTGTCATCATACAATTGATCCCTTTTACCCATTTTATTCACCCTCCAATCCCTTCTCCTGTGATAATCTCTCAAATCTGTTCTCCCTATCAATGAATTTTGTTTGGTTGGTTGGTTGTTTGGATACCATATGTAAGCGAAATCGTATGGAATTGGTCTTTCTGACTTATTTCACTTAGCTTAATGCCCTCAAGGTCCATGCATGTTGTTGCAAATGGCAAGATTTCCTTTTTTGGCTGAGGAATATTCCATTTTGTATACATTCCACATCTTTATCCATTCATTCATGGATAGACATTTAAGGTTGTTTCCATATCTTGACAATTTGTTACTTTATCTTTCCATGTCAGTTCTTAAATATAAAATGTCCACTGTTTTGGGGGTAATTTTTGTATGAAAGAAATGCTTTTCAGATATTTATTTTGGCTTTAGAATTTAATATTCAAGTAGTTAAAGTTACAGGTTAAGATATGAGTCTTAATTTTTCTAGTGCAACTTATACTTCTTTTTAAGTCTAGCAGATTTTAACAGTTACACTAAAGAACCTTTGAAGAATCATTAGTATCCTTTACAAACCCAATTATTTAGATACTTTTGAACATTTTAAATTGAATTTATAAATTTAATGTTTGATTTCCTTTAAATATTGTAATCACATGCCTGATAAAGCTTTATACAATCTAGTAAATGAAACTCATAAATATGCAAATATGATAAAGTTTAAGTTCCTAAATGTTGCAGTGTTATACACATAAGCCAAAATTGATTGCTTAATTATGTGTATATAATATGCACAAAATATTGATATTATAGTTTAAAAAATTTTTTTTAAAGATTTTATTTATTTATTTGACAGAGAACACAAGTAGGCAGAGAGGCAGGCAGAGAGAGAGGAGGAAGCAGGCTCCTCGCTGAGCAGAGAGCCCGATGCAGGGCTCGATCCCAGGACCCTGAGATCATGACCTGAGCCAAAGGCAGAGGCTTAAACCACTGAGCCACCCAGGCGCCCCTTGATATTATCGTTTTAATTCTCGAACTTTTCTGAGATATTCCTGTGTTTAAAAGATGTTTTTTATGTGTGAAGTAATTATTTGAGCCCACACAATTTGTGGAGTTCCCTTCTTGTATAAGTTTTCCTGTTATCTTCCTGGCTTCATTAAGGTTATATAAACCTCGGTGCTTTTTGTTGGAACAGAGAATAGATTCTTGTGGACAATGTAGATCAGTTCTATAGAACTCTATTTCTGTGTGCTTCTGTAACTTAAAGAAAAGGAGGGAGGGTAATCATGTAACTTACATCCCTGGATTCAAATATTACTTCTGTGTGCCAAAAAGTCTTATATTCCTACCCAAAATGATCATTTGATTGGATTTCGGATTTCTTTAGCCCCTAAGATAAGTGAATCCCTTTTGTATCTACACTGAAGAACTTTGAACCTAATGGATTACTGAATTTTTATATATTTTTTCTCATAAGACTACATAATTCTTACAGATATTAAATATATGTAATTGACTATTGGCAGCCTCTGGAGTTTTGCCTGACCATCTTCTAGTCACAACTCATAAAATGTTCTTTTACTTTAGTATCTTCCTCTGTAAGTATAAGAAAGAATGCTTAAGACACCATTTTAAAAAAAGATTTTATTTGTTTATTTATTTAGAGAGTGTGTGCTGGGGGGAGGGGGCAAAGAGGGAGAGAGAGAATCCCAGGTGGACCTCCTGATGGCTGCCTGACCCTGAGATTATGACCTGAGCCCAAATCAAGAGTCAGATGCCCAACTGCCTGTGTCACTAAAGTGCCCCAGGACTAGTTTTCAATATTTGCATTGAACTGGTATATGGAGGGGCGCCTGGGTGGCTCAGTGGATTAGAGCATCTGTCTTCAGCTCAGGTCATGATCCCAGGGTTCTGGGATCCAGCCCTGCATCCTGCTCTCTGCTCAGCTGGAGCCTGCTTCCCCCGTCTCTGCCTGCCTCTCTGCCTTCTTGTGATCTCTGTCTGTCAAATAAATAAATAAAATCTTAAAAAAAAAAAAAAAAAGAACTTATGTATGGATTTATCACAATATGTTTTGCTTGTTCCCTACTCCTGGATATTTAAGAGTCAGTTTTGTTTTTGTTTCTAAACATCTTTATGCATATACCTTGGCAAATTTTTTCTACTTATATATATATTTGTATTTGAACTTGTCTGTTAATTTTCCTAAGATTACTATTATCTTTTAATATTTTGATATCATCAGTAGTATTTAAAAATTTTTTTATCAGTAATATTCTTAAGATTAATATTTAGATTATAGTTTTTATAGTGACTCTGCTTTTTTTAGTTTGAAAAGCAAATGCATAGATTTTGTTGGTTTTTTTTTTTTTTTGCTCTGTATTTAAAGAGAAAAATGAGAACAAGCAATTGACAAGGTACAGAATAAACTGTTATATTTAATAACCAACACTTAAATCCAGTATTGGGTTGACTGCATATGAAATATATCTAGCAAATTCTCAATGAACAAATAACAAAATTTTTAAAAAATTAACAATTCCTATTTTCCTGCTTTTCTTTCAATAAGCACTGGCTTGATAGTTTCTCTGTATAACCAAATTCATTTTCATATTTTAGAAAACAGTTTGAGAAATACACATTTCTTTCTTTCTTTTTTTTTTTTTTTTAGAAAAATCTTCTCTTTAATGGGCGGTGGGAGAGGAGAAATACACATTTCTATAAATATTTAAGAAAATTCCATAGAATAATTTCTTAGGAGTAAAATGTCACTCTACTTTGTTCTTGTCAGTTCTTGATAGTGTTCTTTAGAAAGCTGAATATAAAAAACTGATTTTTTAAAAGTATGTAAGTGTGGCTGTCATCTTTAATATGTCCATTTTTCACCCATTGCCCTTTCTTTTGCAAAAGAAGCCTTTACATTGCTTATTAAACACTGTAGAGCTGTCTTTGTTAATTTAACATATGTTTTGATTGAGACAACTTTGATTTACACAGAAAGTTTCAGAACATCTTTTATTAGGTGAAGTCAATAAATTTGAGTAAACTTAAAAGCATAAACACCCTTTGGGCCATAATCTTATATTATAATAATCTCCCACCAATCTCCCACCAACTCTTATATCCCAGGTGTCTAGAACAGTGCCTGGCATTGAATGATAGGAAAGAAATGATTTGTCCCATTATTTACTGTTAAGTTCCCAGAAGCAAATCTGTGTGGTCAATCTGTATGCAGATTATTTTTTTGTTTGTTTTATCCTTGCTATTTGTTTTCTAGAAAGTGCTGTTTCTACCTTTGATCAGTAATTATTATTCAAATCAGTGTTTTTAAAAAGTGGATTAGAAGTGTTTTGGGAGATAAGAGGTACTTAGGGGAGAATTTTGGGCTTGTATTTGACGTAACAAACACAAAAAACTCTGGGATTTGAGTCTTTTCAGAGGAGTTGATATTCTTCTCATTTAACTGGGCCAAGGATTTAAAGCCAGTGAAAGCCTTCCTTCCTGAAAACATTTTATGATAGAGCCTGAATAAATATTTGTTGAATTGAGTCTTTGAAACAGGAGTCTTTTGTGGTTGTTAGTGGATACTTAGTTGAAATATGAAAGACACTTCAGTGTTTTACTTGTCAAATCTCGGCCTACTTTTCCTGTAGATTTAAAGAACATAATTATGGAAATAATGAAAACCTCACATATGAAAAATAATGGCAGAAGAGATGGTGGTGGAGAAGAACAGTGTCTTTGGGGGAAAATTCAGGAAATGACAAACTCAACCAATGTTAGCTGGAAGTCCCTTTGCTGTTGTTCTGTTTCCCACAAGCTTGTGAAGTGAATTTGAGAAACTCCGATGGGCTGACAGGGAACATTCAGCGGACTGGCCCCCAGTGAGGAACTTTTTTCATAGTTATAGTCTCTAGTTTGACTGCTTTCATATGAATCACTAGAATTATATAAAAACATTTACCTTTGTGTTCTACCAATTCTTACCTTGTGTTCTACCAATTAATTTGGTACTTTTTTAAGTCTCAATTACTGTGTTTTGTATTTAAGTCGTATTTTAGTTTTTTAAATGATTTAAAATTGTGCTTCTTTTTGAAAATCATTTTTTTCATACTTTCAATACTTTTTTTTTTTTTTAAAGATTTTGTTTATTTATTTGACTGAGAGAGCTCACAAGTAGGCAGAGAGGCAGGCAGAGAGAGAGAGGAGGGAAGCAGGCTCCCTGCTGAGCAGAGAGCCTGATGCCGGGCTGAATCCCAGGACCCTGGGATCATGACCTGAGCCAAAAGCAGAGGCTTTAACCCACTGAGCCACCCAGGCGCCCCTCAATACTTCTTTATTGTATACCAGATGACAGGTGTTAAATTATGTTTATCCATCTATATGTACATTTCTGTTTGAGTTTCTTATCTTATTTTCTGGGATTTTTTTTTTTAAAGTCTTTTCCTAATTCTTTTAATTTTCTCCTCTTGGAATTCTAGCTCTTGACAACTGAGATTTACACCTCATGTGTTTTAAATTTTCTGCCCTGCTGTTTTGTTGGTTTTTTTTTCTTTATAATTTATTTTCTCATACAGTTTTAAACCTCCTAGGACATTCTTAAATGTCTGATAGATCCTCATGAGTTGATTTTCTCCAGAGTCATAAACCCCGCTGGGTGGATATCATATTTGATTTTCTGGAACCCTATTGTTTTTTAGCATAACATTCAGTCCTTGGATGAAGAATCTGTCACTCCCAAGTACATAGCCACTGTATTTTGAGCAGTTGCATGCTGTAAGCCAGAAGTTATGTATAATCTCTACAGTCACTCCTGGGGAGGGCTTCTCCCAGACGTTGGTGCTAAACCAGGGGAGATGTAGCCCCCATGTCACTCATTCATGGGAGGTAGAACGGTAGTAATTTTGTAGCCTTTTTTTTTTTTTAAATTTTAAAGTATTATGCTTTCCAAGGATGTTCCCCACCCTTCCTGTTAAGAGTTTATAAAGAAGTATATACCTAAGCAGCTGGTGAGAACAGGAGTTATCCCAGCTTGGATTTGCACAATGCAGTGTGTTTTCTCCATTGGCAAATAGCACCTTTTATTCAGACAATTTAAGAGTAGGCCTCTTGATATACAAAACAAAACAAAACAAAACAACCTGCTTCCCCCAAAAAACAAAAAACAAAACCCATTTTTCCTGTTTATTTTTGGGTTATTGACCATAGCCCTCCCCCCAGTTCCTTGGGGTACAGGGATGTGGAAGACTGGAGTCCCTAGAGGGAAACTTGGTCAAATTTTAGGAATTGGGCCAAATTACAGCTCTTGCTGGTGTAGTGTGACCTTTCTGCCTTTCCACTCCAAGAATTTTTCTGACTTCCTTGAAGGTGTGCTCTTTTATATTTGGGGGGGGGGGGGGTCCTTCTCACACAGTCACTGTAGTTGTGCCCCTGAAAATCAGCTTAGGAAGTGACATCACTCATCTGGCAGATCCAGAATACAATTAAACTGTCTTCAAGAAAAGTGACCATGTGTTCTCCACATATTATTGATTTATTGACCTTTTGTCCAAACTGCTTTCCAACTAAAAATCTAAGTCTGGGTATTTAGGCCAATGTTTTTATAGTGGGTATGGTCAGGATTTAGATATACTTTAGTGCCACCTTTTTAAATCAGGAATAAAACCAAATTGCTTTCAGGTTTTATTAATTTTACCTTGGCCTTTGAATCCATGATCAAGAACCAATTGTGAGCTAATCTGCTTGAACTCAGCGTATAACCCTGATCATTTAAGCTCCATCAGAATCTGCCCAGTAAGGGACCACTGGCATAAACATTAGTAGGAATCAACTTTTGATAGGCCAGTTAAAATGTTAATAGCAGTCATTATTATAATAATGATTTTTATCTTTAATATAGCTAACATTTATCAGCCATTACTATACCAGTCTTTCAAAGGGCCTACCTAGACTAACTCATTTACCTAAGAGGTAGATAACTACTTTTTGCCCTCATTTTACAGGGGAGAAAATTGGGACATAGACTGTCCAGGATTACATAGGCAGTGACAGAGTTGGGATTTCAATTTAGGCATCTAAGCTCCAAAGTTTATGTACTTAACTACTAGACTGTGTGTATAGAATGTCTTAAATATTTCTGGATGGATTAACAAATCCAGTGGAGAAAAATTACCCACTTTTCCCTTTAGCTTGTTTCTTAATTATTTGATCATTCTTTTGAATGAGTTAGATGCATGTTTTAGAGAACACAAACTATTCTTTTATAAATTGATACATTTTATTATTTGGAATTATGAGGAGCCCAGACTGGGGACTGACCCTGTTAATTAATTATTGCCATAAAGACAGGTACCTATAAACTTCTCTAAATCTAACTTTATTACATTGGTCAATGTTTCCAAGCTTATAATTGGTTTAAAAGAAGCAATCATATTATTATTTTTTTTTAAATTTCATTTATTTATTTGACAGACAGAGATCACAAGTAGGCAGAGAGGCAGGCAGAAGGCAGGGAGATGCAGGCTTCCTGCTGAGCAGAGAGCCTGATGTGAGGCTCGATTGATCCCAGGACCTTGAGATCATAACTTGAGCTGAAGGCAGAGGCTTAACCCACTGAGCTACCCAGGTACCCTATAAATAGTATTATTTATGTGTGTATATATTTGTGTTATATAAAACATATGTATTTGTAAAAACATATAATTATATGTGAAATATATGTATATTTATTTTAAGTTTCTTGGTATCCTCATAGTTTATCTTAAAGAGTACATTAAGTCTAGTGCTATACAGGGGCGCCTGGGTGGCTCAGTTGGTTAGGCGGCTGCCTTCAGCTCAGGTCATGATTCTGGGCTCCTGGGATCAAGCCCCACATCGGGCTCCCTACTCGGCGGAGGGTCTCCTTTACTCTCTCCCTCTGCCTGCTGCTCTGCTTACTTGTGCTCTCTCTCTATGTCTGTCAAATAAATAAAATCTTAAAACAACAACAACAACTAGTGCTGTACCATGAATACTTTATTAAATTTTCATTTTCACTTTTTAATTATGAACTCCATATATCCATCACTCAGCTTTAGTAATTACTAAAATATAGCAATCCTTTTTCATTACTAATTTTTTTTGTTCCCCAATCATTAACCCTTTAGCCTCTTCTCCTTGGATTATTTTAAAGCTAAGTATTAAGATTTATTTTAATCCAATTTCTGAAGAGTCTCCAGAATGAATTTTAGAGTCCTGGTGATATGGTAGTACTCTCTCTGAGGCTAGATACCTTGCATTTCTAGGTGTTTGGCTTTGAAGGTGTCCCTACATTTTTATTTTATTATCTGGTAGGACATGTGGTTCTCTGTTCAACTGGCAACAAAGAAAAACTGTATTCCAGGCATTTTACTGATGTTTGCTACTTAGTAGTATCTCATATGAGAGAAATTGCTTGAAGGACGTCAATAGAAATTGCTTGAAGGATGTCTATCCCTCCATTTAGTCTAGATCAAGTTATAGTCAAAAGTTGTGGGTTAAAAGGCATTGCATTACTGTGGTGATGCCACTCATCCATTTCTAGTTTTTATTTTTCTTTTTAAAGATTTTATTTATTTATTTGACAGATAGAGATCACAAGTAGGCAGAGAGGTGGGGGGGTAGGGTGGGGGAGGGAAGCAGGCTCCCTGAGCAGAGAGCCCGATGTAGGGCTGGATCCCAGGACCCTGAGATCATGACCTGAGCCGAAGGCACAGGCTTAACCCACTGAGCCACCCAGGCACCCCAGTACTCATTTCTAGGTTTGTAAGACAGGATAATTCTATGAAACTCAGGTTTGGGGTAAGGACTGATACATGGTCATTATAATGTTCAGTTTTCTTTATGAAGAACCTGTAGAAAAATTCCCTATTAAATTTTAATTCCAAGAATACTTGTTTCCCTTCTGAGCCATTCCTATGCTTTTAATCTGACTGGTAGTGTGAAGTGTGAAATTAACATTTTTCCATCTTGTGTTGATTGTCCTAAAGGTCAGGGCCAAATTTGGGGCTTCAAGGGCAGGTATGTAGAACATTATGGCATGGATTTTAAATTTGTTCCTACTTCCTCTTTATCCTCACCCTTGTTGTGTCTTTTTTGCTTTTTCAGGTAAAACAGAATATAAACAAATTAGCAAAAGCCCTAATAGGGGCTATCTCTGGTTCAGGATAAGGCAGATGATGTTATTATTTTCTTTTTATTTTTCTAAATTTCTTATAGTATGTGTGATTATAAACATAATAAGGAAAAGATGTGAACACTTATAGAAATTGTAGGTGAATACTCGGTGCCTGGGTGGCTCAGTAGGTTAATTGTGTGCCTTTGGCTCAGGTCAGGATCCCAAGGTCCTGGATAAAGTGGACATAGGGTTCCCTGCTGAACGGGGAGTCTGCTTTTCTCTCTTCTGCCGCCCTGGTTGTGCTCTCTCTCTGTCAAATAATATCTTTAAAAAAAAAAAATTGAAACTGAATAATGAACCAGTAATAAAAGGCAGGTTCATGTGAGATTTGAAGGGATCTGTTTTTACGTTTTTTATTTTGTCATTTTGAATTAAACTTATATGAATTTACCAAGTAAACCGTTATGGATCAGGCTGTATGCTAAGCACTTTCTGAACAGTATCTCTTTCCCTCCTTGGAGCATCCCTGTGGGAGAGAAATTTTCAACCCCTCCTGTTTGGGTCAATTAAAAAATGTAATGATCCATTCTCACAAAGTATCTTTTAAAGGAAATAACAGCTTCGGTTAAACAACTGTGAATTTGGTGCAGTAGCTTTACTGTATCGGTATTGTATTCTTTTGATAATAGAAGGCATTGTATTCTTTCCATAAGCCATATTACTGATAAAAATAACTCTACCGATTTCCTCCAATAGCGTAATGTATTTTGAATGAGTTTCTTGAAAATGATTAGATCATAATTCCAGTGCACCTTGCTCCAGGTCATGCTTTGAGCCCAGTACACGGTAAGGAGAGTAACAACAGCACAATATGAAAAGAGGACACTGGCTTATGAGTGGAAGACCCAGGTCATGATCCTATATGGATGTAAATCCAGTACTTACTGTGTGTTAAGCTCTGTTCTAAGCACTGGAGAGAGAAGCTCCACCAGCTTTGGGAGTCTCCATAGTCTCCCACCTTCTGAATTCTGTGCTTCCACATCTTTACCCCTATGTCATCTAACAGGGGTAGCAGTCCCTGCTGTTGCCACCACCAGGGGTTGTTGCAAAGTTCAAAAGAAAAATAGTTTGAGGGAGTGTTTTTTGGAAAGGGCCCAGCAATGTTAATAGTTCGAAGGTAGTATGATCTAGCGAAATAGTAACATTTTTGTGTTACTATGGATCAGATGCAAATATAAGTTGATTAAATGATAAATCTGGAGCTGAAAACACATGGAATTAATGGACTTTTAATGCTTTACCTTTCAAACTGCTCTATAGTAGGGTTATTATAAAGATTTTTCTTTTTCTCTTTCCAAAGCCAAGGGTTTTTATTAACACTGGCTTTTGCTATGAACACTATCAGGGAATGATTTAGAGAACAAGCCTGGGTTACTTGCTTTCTGAGTAATTTTGGGCAGTTTGGTTAAGATCCTAATTGCCTTTTCTGTAAGATGGGGCTAATAAGTGTCTGTGCATCCTAATAATTATTTTCTAAGGTTAGCATGTGGGTTGATAACATCTATAACACACAGTGCTTTACACATGCTAAGCAGTCAGTCCATGCTAGCTCTTACATACCCCTGTATCGCATTCATTATGAAGGTCATCATTTCAGGTCTATAAGGGCAAAATACTAAATGGTAAATTCTTATTTTATGTAAACAACCTCTCTGTGTTGAAGGGTGAATTGTATAAAAGCAGTTGATTCTACAGTTTTCTGACAATTGAAAACTGGCAAATGATTTACATAATAGTAACTCTCAGGAAGAGAGGTTTAAATTTTATTTACAAATATATCTAAATTCAGTGTTATGAAAATACTTTATTTATTTGATGTAAACTGCATTCTACTGGTGTGTGCTTGTACTGATTCTTAGTGAATTGTGGATTGAATTAAAAATAGCAAGTGCTAACCTTGATATAAATATTTTCATATTTGCATCACAAGTATGAGAATTTGCACTTTGAACATTTCATAAATATTAATCAATTAAACTTCAGAACACTCCAGTGATCAAGATATTGTAAATCAGCCTTCTGGATGAGTATTGAAATTTGCCAGCCCACAAAGATATTCTCTGCCTTCTGTCTTCTAAACTACCATCCAGATAAAGAGTCTGTAGTATTTATTTGTTCTTTAAAATGTAACTCACTTTCTTTTTGTTTTCAAAGAAATATTTAAAAATGTCTGTGCTAAATAGCAAAGGAAGGATTTCACAGTTTGTGAACACAATTGATATAATCAGTTGGACATTAGAGCCTACTTAGTCAAATTCTCAGCCACCTTAATTAAAAACAAGACCAACATGAATAGTCATAATGTGACTTCTAATTTGATCAGAATTATCAATCTAGTCATTGAAGATATAATGATGTGGATGAACTGATGATGGGCTTCACCTTAAATTAAGAAATCTAATAGCCAAGTGAAGTGATGAAATGTGAAGTATTTTACACTTACACATCAGTAGCACCAGTATTTGAATAATATGGGATTTATTTATTCAGTATACATTTTGTAATGTACTTTATTGCCCCTGGGACACATAGACTTGTTGATGTAGAATGAAGAGAGAAAGACCATGCCTCTCCCTGAGGAGCTCCCAGACCACTTTAGGGCTTCCTTAGGCCTATTAGCTAAAAGATAGTGAAATCTGACTCTTAAAAAAGAGAAGTAGCCTTTTTTTGCTATTTCAAGTTTAAGTTATATAAATAATGTATATTATTATGTATTTATTATATATTATTAATTATATATTACATATATTAAATAAACATTATACAGAGAGTCCCTGCATAAATGTTATATGGAGTCCCTGATTTTCTTGTCTTAATCTGCAAGTCTACACATAAGTGTAGATCTGCAAAATCCCGAATTGGAATATTGGATATACTACTAACTTTGGAGGTCTAGTGAATAACAAAAAACTTAATTTTTAAATTTGTGAAATTAAGAAACTAGTAGTTGTTTTAGGATAAATTCATTTCAGTTTTTAACTTGTTTTAAATTTTAAGGGATAAAATAACATATGACACCCATTGTATTTTCCTTTACATTTCAAGAAACATAGGCAGCTCTATATTAGTATATAAGATTATTTTTGAGGAAACGTCTCTGTATATAAGAAATACTAACCACCATTTCTTGAAAATTTGTATTCAGAATTTATCTTTTACCAAAAGGCATTGAGTACTGCTGAGGAAAAGAACTTACCAAATTATTTTAAAACTTTTGATTTTTTCACTAGCTTTGAAAATTCTGTATCTGATTTGAGAGATAAGCATAGGTGACCAAAGTATGTTTCATTCCTTAATATTTTTAAAGTTGAGGAATAATTGATATTTAACATTAGTTTTAGGTGTACAACACCAAGATTCAATATTTGTATACAGTGCAAAGCAATAACCACAATAAGTCTAGTTACCATCCATCGCCATACAAAGTTACAAAAATATTTTTTTCTTGTGATGAGAACTTTTAAGATTTACTCTATTAACATTTTAAAAAATGTCCTACAATGTTATTGAGTATAGTGACCATGCTGTACATTATATCCCCATGCTTATTTATTTTATAACTGAAATTTTGTAACTCTTTACCCCCTTTACCCATTTAATTCATTCCTCAGTCTCCCTGCCCCATGGAAACTATCTTTTTGTTCTCTGTATCTATGAGTTCTGTTTTGTTTTGTTTGATTGATTGCTTTTTTTTTTTAAATTCCACATATAAATAGTATCTTATGGTATTTGGCTTTTTCTTATTTCACTTACCATAATACCTCAGGGTCCATCCATGTTGTCATAAATGGCAAGATTTCATTATTTTTTTATGGCTGAGTAGTATTTCCTTTTATTTCACACCTTTAGCCATTCGTTCACTGATAGATTCTTGGATTGTTTCTGTATCTTGACTAGTATAGATAATGCTGCAGTGAACATGGTGGGTACATATCTCTTTTCAAATTACTGTTTGGGTTTTAACACCCAGATGAATATCCAGACATGGAATTGCTGGAACACGTGGCAGTTCTGTTTTTAATTTTTTGTGGAACCTCAATAATGTTTTCCAGAGTGGCTGCACTAATGTACATTCCTAGCTATAGTGCCTGGAAGTTCCCTTTTCTCCACATCCCTTTCAACACTTCTCATTTCTTATCTTTTTGATACTAGCCATTCTAACAGGTGTGAGATGATTCCTCATTATTGTTTGATTTGCATTTACCTGGTGATTAGTGATATTGAGCATCTTTTTATGTGTCTGTTGTCCATCTGTATGTCTTCTTTGGAAAATTGTCTATTCAGATCCTCTGCCCATTTTGTAATCAGATTTTTTTTTGCTAGTCTGTTACATGTATGTGTGTGTGTATGTATGTATGTGTGTTTATATATATATTTATATATATAAATATATATATATATATATTTAGGATCTTAACCCCTTAGTACATTTATGATTTGCAAATATTTTCTTCCATTTTGTAGGCTGCCTTTTCATTTTATTGATGGTTTCCCTTTCTGTCCAGAGGTTTTTAGTTTGATGTAGTTTTATTTGTTTATTTCTCCTTTTGTTGCCTTCGCTTTTAGAGTTAGATCCAAAAAATCATTGCCAAGATAGGTGTCAAGCAGCTCACTGGCTATATTTTCTTCTAGGAGTTTTATGGCTTCAGGTCTTATGTTCAAGTCTTTAAGCTATTTTGAGTTAATTTCTGTGTAAGATGTATGAAAGTAGTTTAGTTCTTTTGTGTGTGGCTATCAAGTTTTCCCAGCACCATTTAATTAATTAATTAGTTTTAAAATTTTTATTAGCATATAATGTATTATTTGCCCCAGGGGTACAGGTCTCTGAATCATCAGGCTTACACATTTCATAGCACTCACCCTCCCCAGTGTCCATAACCCAGCCACCCTATTCCTACCCCCTCAACCCCCAGCAACCCTCAGTTTGTTCTGTGAGATTAAGAATCTTTTATGTCTTGTCTCCCCCCTGATCCCATCTTGTTTCATTTTTTCCTTCCCCACCTCCCACAATCCCCCACTCTGCTTCTAAAATTTGTCATATCAGAGAGATCATAGGATAATTGTCTTTCTCTGCTTGACTTATTTTGGTCAGCATAATACCCTCTAGTTCCATCCATGTCATTGCAAATGGCAAGATTTCATTTCTTTTTATGCCCACACCATTTATTAAAGAGGCTGTCCTTTCCCCATTGTGTGTTCTTGCCTTCTTTATTGTAAATTAACTGACCATGTATATGTGAGTTTTTTTCTGGGCTCTCTAGTCTGTTTCATTGATCTGTGTGTCTGTTTTTATGCCAGTGCTGTAGTGTTTTGATTACTGTAGCTTTATAATAGAGTTTGAAATCAGAGAGCATGTTGTCCCCAGCTTTGTTCTTTCTGAAGATTGCCTTGACTATGTGTGATCTTGGCTATTGGCTTTGAGTATTTTGTGGTTCCATACAAATTTTAGAATTGTTGTCCTTTTCTTTGAAGAATGCCAATGGGATTTTGATGGGAATTCATTGAGTCTGTAGATTGTTTTAGGTAATATGGACATTTTAACAGTATTAATTCTTCCAATCCATGAGCATGAAATATTTTCCCATTCATTTGTGTCTTCTTCAATTTCTTTTATCAGTGTCTTGTTTTCAGTGTACAGCCCTTTTTTTTTTTAAGGTTTTATTTATTTATTTGACAGACAGAGAAAGATCACAAGTAGGCAGAGAGGCAGACGGGGTGGGGGGGGTGGGAAGCAGGCTCCCTGCTGAGCAGAGAGCCCGATGTGGGGCTCCATCCCAGGACCTTGAGATCATGACCTGAGCTGAAGGCAGAGGCTTAACCCACTGAGCCACCCAGGCGCCCCTCCAACAGTTTTTTTGAGAGTCTTTAGGTTCACTATAACATAAAATCATGTCATCTGCAAATGTCAAATAGTGAATGTTTTACTTCTTCCTTTCCAATTTGGATGGTTTTGTTTCTTTTCTTTCCTAATTGCTGTGGCTAGAACTTTTAATACTACATAGAATAAAAGTGGTGAGAGTGGGTAGACTTGTCTTGTTCCTTCTTTTAGAGAAAAATGTTTTAGCTTTTCATTATTGAGTATGATTTTAGCCGTGGGCTTTCATATGTGGCCTTTACTATGTTAATGTGTGTTTCTCCTATATCTACTTTGTGTGAAAGCTTTTTTTTTCATAAATGGATGTTGAATTTTGTTAAATGCTTTTTCAGCCATTATTTCTTCAAATAAGTCTTCTGTCCCTTTCTCTCTCTAATTCTCTTTCTCTTCTCCGCATAATGTAAATGTTATTCTGCCTGATGTTGTCCAGTAGGTCCCTTAAACTGTCTTCACTTTTAAAAATTCTTTTTTATTTTTTGCTGCTGTGGGTGTGTTTCACTGCCCTGTCTGCAAGTTCAGTGATCCTTTCTTCTGCTTCATCTAGTCTGTTGTTGAACCACTCTAGTCTATTTTCAATTCAGTTATTGTATTCTTTAGTCTGTGACTTCTGTTTGGTACCTTTTTATGTTTTCTATTTCTTTCTCACTGTGTTCATCTTATCTCTCTCTTCTGTTGTTCTTCCGAGTTCAGTGAGCATCTTTGTAACAATTACTTTGAACTCTTTATCAGGTATATTTTTCCATTTCATTAAGTTTCTTTTTTTTCTTGAAGCTTTTATTTTGTTCTTTTTTGGGGCAACATATTGCTCTGTTTCCTCATTTTGCATGACTTTCTATGTTTGTTTCCGTGTATTAGGTGAAACAGTTACTTCTTCCAGTTTTGGAAGAGTGGTTTTTTTGTAGGCTATAGATCTTATTTTCAACTTTGCCCTAGCTCTTTTTGTCTTTCAAACCTTTGTGATTGTCTAAGCACCCTGGATTTATTCCTGACAGGTCCCAGTTGTTGAGGGTATTTTAAGACCTGCCAGTGTTCCAAAAGGAAGGACTTCCATCAGCACCTAGTGTCAGGCTGATTGGAAGCTAGACCTTCAGTTAGCAGCTTTTATGGTTTGCAAATATATACTATTCTGTGGCATTGCATTTGTAAACCCTACTGGCCTTCAGACCAGGAGATTTGGAGGTGTCCCCTGGGCCAAGCTGTAAAAACTGGAGCTTCAGACAAGTATATAAGCCTCTTTCTGGGAGGTAGTGGAGAGCTATAGTGAAACTAAGGGAGAGCGTAAACATGGCAACCCATCTTATGTTCCCTGAGAGCAGCTCAGTAGCTTTTACATGTGTGGCAATCCTAAAGTCCACCCTTCAGGGTGAAACTGAAAACCCAAGGCTGGGGGATGTGGACAGTTGTGGGGATAGGGCGTGCTTCCGTCTGTTGTCTGTGTAGTGCAGTGGGGGTGGTAGGCTACCAAGAACTTTCTCTTTAATGTTATAGTCCCTTGAGGCCCACCAACAGAAGCCCTTGGCCACCGAATGGGTGTCCTCTGTGTGTAGTGCATTGGCCCCTGGCTTAGGAAGACTTAAGAAGGCTGGGCGAGGACATGCCTGCCAGCTTTTGTGGGTTTGTAGGAGAGCATAGGGCCAAGGTGTCCTGTGATCTTTAGTAGGGTAATAGGAGAGCAAAAAGATGGTGTTCACCATCACCTCCCATCTCACAAGAGAGTCTTATTAGGCCCCTGCCCCCTGGCAGATGCTTTAAGATTAGCAAATGAATTACTTTCACATACAGTCTTGGTACTTTTCAAACTTCTACTTCCGTGCTGGGGTCCCTGGATTGAGTCTGCAAGCAAGCCCTTCAAGAGAAGTATCTCTGTTCTGTATAATCCTTTGGGTCTTCTCATATGAGCTCCTTTGATTTTCAAAGCCAGATGTTTTGTGAGGCTCATGTTTTCATTGCAGGTCCCAAGGTTTGGGGTACCTGATGTGGACATGAATACCTCGCTCTTTGGGGAGAAGTACCGGTTTTGTGACATCCCTCTCAGTGATGGGTTGTGGCACGGGGGGCCGGTATTTTTGGCAAGGCAATAGCTCTGCATCTCCTACCCTATTACTGTTTAATCTGGCCCTATTACTGTTTGTTAGGAAGGAGCTGTTTAGCTTTTTCAGGTCTTCTTCAGAAGGAATTGTTCTGTCCGTAGCTGTAGATTTGGTGTGGCTGTAGGTGGAGTTCAGGATCCTCTTAAGCCTCCATCTTGGGTGCGTCCTCATTTCTTTAATGTTCTTTAATGTTTGAGCTCATCTCAAGAAGAGAAAGCATTATTAGTTTTCTGTTTTTATGTAAAATGCCCTCCAAATCAAACTTCACATGCAGATAACGTTTTGAGTATTGCAGAGGTCTTTTTTTCCTGATAACTGTTTGTCATTATCTCTTTAGCAATAACTCAACTTTTTTGGTATGGCTTAATAGGCTTTTGGTGGGCCCTATTTTGCTTGATAGCTTACTACAGCTATTGTGCACTGAACAGTTAGCTAGCTGTCAAAATACTGTGAGATCATATGGAAGCAGTCAGTTTCTGCCAAGTTAGTAAGTCAGTCTTTCAGAGCTCTGATTCTTAATCATATCTTTAGGAAAAAACAGAATAAAGTAGATACCTACTAGGTACACAGCACTTTATCTGTTTTCTTTTTTCTTTTTATCTTCATAAAAAATGCTCTGAGGTTGGAATTGTATTTTTATCTTACAGATTAGGAAACTGTGACACAAAGAATTTAATAACAAGGCTTCATAGTTAGTAAATGGCAAAAGTCTGCTCCAAAACTCTTGTTTTCCCACTGGGTTGTAGTTCCACACGAGAAATCATTACAATGCAATGCACAGGGTTGCCTTAAGTATGGCATTTGTCATCTGGCCATGGAAAACACTCCCTTTTTCAAAGTGAATTGGGAACATTATAGCTGTTTGTGTGGATCCGTCAGTGTAGAGAGTTCACAGGAGCTTTGGAATACACCGTCCTTCCCAACACGTACTTCCTCTTTGTTTCTTCCATAAGAGTGTTTGTTTTTAATTACTTTCTTAAAGTATCAGTTTGAAGTATAAAAATATTATATAGTTCTTCCCTATGTAGTGAGTTTTAACTCTAATGTGAATTGCCTGCGTCACACTGTTTACTATCAAATAGGCTCCAACTTTGACTGTTTCTGAAATTGGATTGTGTCTTATCTCTTTTTTGTAGCATTATGAAGAGTTCTTTCTTTGGTTAGCTGTGTGACCTTGGATAAGTTACTAAGCCTGTCTGAGCCTTTTTCTTTTTAAACATCTGGAAATATTTCCAGATCTTCACTTTCTACCTGCTTATTGAATATCTATTGAAACAGAGTAAACCAAACCTTTTGTAAGCTTTTCAGCTTTATAAATGCTTAACATATGAGCTAGTGATTGTGTGAGTGCTGAGTGCGGAGTCCTGGGATTCACTCCCAGTGATTCTACTTCTGTGGATTTGGGGATTACAAACAGACCATTATAAAAAAAGTAGAAGTAGAAGAAGATTGTGCTAATAAGCATGTGAAATTTTATAATAAAAATGCACATAAAACATCTCTCAGAGAGTAATTTTCACCTATTAAATCAGTAAAGATGAAAACAGTAGTACTTGGTGTGGGGAAATGACTATTTTTTGTTGTTGATATGAGTATAAACTTGGAATCACCTTTCTGGAGAGGGGAACTTGCCTTATTGATAAACATCATTATTTTCTCAGACTTCGTATCTGTAACTCCTTTCATTCCCCCATTCTAGTTACTTGGTTTGTTTTTCTAAGGTTCTTAAAAGAAGACTCACTTGCATGCTAGTTGGGGTGATAGAAGCCAAGGAGGTTTTACCCCTTCCATGATTTCTTTATCTTTAATTCTCATTGTAATTGGAACACCTTAAAGCTCAGCCTTTTTAGAGAATTTTTCGTGACTAAGGGCTAGTCCCTATAATACAATGAACTTTAACTTGGTTGCCATGCTATCTTGTTTTGGATTGTGTTTGCCCAGCTTTATAACCATATCTGAGGATTTTGCTGATGGTAGGAAAAATAAATTCTTTCTTTTTATTTTCCTGATAGCTTACTGATTTTCAGGCAGAGAAAACCACCGATAGCAACTTCCTCTCCTGTTACTTAAGCAAATACTACTCATAGGAGTGATAAACAAATTTAAGGTAGGCTAACAGTCTGGATGGGGAATATATGTGTGCATGTGTGAGTGAGCATGTGTGTATGTCTGCAGCTGGCACAGAAGGGCTGTAATCCTAATGACAGGGAATGGCTAAAATCAAAAAGACATGAAATAACCAGTATTGTCGAGGATGTAGAGAAAAAGAAACTCTTGTGCACGCTTGATGGGAATGCAAACTGGTAAAGCCACTGTGGAAAACAGTGTGGAAGTTCCTCAAAAAATTAAAAATAGAAATGCCATATGATCTAATAACTGCATTATTGAATATTTACCTAAAGAAAATGAAACCACTAATTCAGAAAGATATGTGCACCCCTATGTTTATTGGGGCATTATTTATACTGTCCAAATATGGAAACAACCTAAGTGTTCATCCGTAGATGAATGGAAAAGGAAGATGTGGTGTATATACATATAATGGAATATTATGCAGGTATGGAAAGAATAAACTGGTGGTTGCCAGAGGGAAGAGGGTGGAGGGCTAAGGCGTGGCAAAATGGCTGAAGGGAGTGGGGGATATAGACGTCCATTTATGAAGTGGATAAGTCATGGGAATAAAAGGTACAGTACAGGAAATATAGTCAATGATATTGTAGTAGGGTGGTATGGAGACTTTATGTAGCATAGCATAGCATATAGAGATGTTGAGACACTATATTATACACCTGAAACTAATGTAACATTGTGTATCAACTATACTAAAAAAAAAAAAATCGCGATCTGTTGCCTGGGTAGCATTAAGGATAAAAGAATTTACTGAACTTAAAAGTCAAGAAATCTGATTTAAGTTCTGGCTTATATTAACTACATAGTTGAATTATTTAAATTCTTATAGGTTCTGTTTTCTCATCTGTGAAATAGAGGTAATTGTGTCCATATTACTTTACAGGGTTTGGACTTGATTCAATGAGATGATACTTTGTCCTTCCTTCATTTGTTCTCCAAATATATATCGAGCACCTACTGTATACGAGGCATTATTCTAGGCGCATAATCTATCAGTGCACAAAACAGACAAAACCCCTACTTCCTTAGAGCTTACGTTCTAGCGGGTGGAGATAATGAAAAAGAAGTATAATAAATAGTAAATTATATAAAGCATGATTAGTGCTATGAATAAAGTAAAAGATATGGGTAAGGAGAACTGAGAGTGCTATGGGTGGAACAGAATAGGGTGGTGAACAGGGGAGCAGGTTGCAGCTTTTAATAGGGTGTCAGAGTGGACCTTCTTGAGAAGGTGACACTTGAGTAAAGACTGAAATTAGAAGAATGAGTAGCCATGTAGATATGTGGACATGTGGGAGAAGAATATACCAGGCTGAGACAACAGCGAGGACCAAAGTCCTGTAGTGTTTGAGGGACAGCAGTAAGACCACTTAGGCTGAAATGGAGTGAATTGAGATGAAGGGAGCTAGGTATGGTCAGATCGCAATGAATTGTGAACTCTTTGAAGACTCTAGCTTTCCCTCTGAAGGAGACAGAAACCATTATAGGTTTGGAGAGGAGACATGTTGTGACCTGATTTAAGTTCTTAAAGGATCACTTCTGGCTGATGTGTGGTGACTAGATTGTGGGAGTAAGAGTGGGAACAGAGGGCCTGGTGAGGAGCTTTTACAGGAAATTAGGTGAGAGGTGATGGTGGTTTGGATGAGAGTGAGCGATTTGGGTAGGGAGAGTCATCCAGAAGCACATAGAAATGAAGGTGTGTTTATTCTTTTATTTATTTATTTATTTAAAAGATTTTATTGAGAGAGAGGGAGCACAAGCAAGGGGAGCAGTGAGGGAGAGGAGGGAGAGGGAGAAACAGGGTCCCCGCCAAGCAGGGAGCTCGACACAGGGCTCGATCCCAGGACCCTGTGATCATGACCTGAGCCAAAGGCAGACGCTTAACTGAGCCACCTGGGTGCCCCAGGTGTGTTTATTCTTATAAACGTGGTGTTGAGATAAAGGGTATCCACTTCTCCTATATTTTCTTAAGGGCTTAGAATTTAAATATATGTTGTTATTTGAATGTATACTTTTTAATATCAGATGTCTAGAAATTAAATGGGACCTCTTAGTTTGAGTTTACTTTTACTAGAGCTCTTTTGAAGAAATCAAAGCTTTAAGCTCAACTGACAGTACATGTAGTATATGATGCAGGGATGGTTCAGTATTGCCCTGGCTTGTTTGAGAAATTGAGATGTCCTACACACCACCACCCACTCTCTGTCCCCTCTCTGCTTTATTATCACCATGTCTTGTCCATTGTGGGGTTTTTTTTTTTTTTTTTAAGATTTTACTTATTTATTAGAGAGGGTGGGAGGGAGAGAGGGAGAGAGACAGAGAGAGCGCACAGAGGGAGAGGGAGAAGCAAACTCCCTGCTGAGCAGGTAACCCGAGGACTCACAGCTTGATTCCAGGTCCCTAGGATCAAAATCTCAGCCAAAGGCAGATGCTTAACCAACAGCCACCCGGGTGCCCCATCCATTGTGTTTTGTGTTTTTGAATGATATTTGATTATTTCTTTCCATCTCCACTGTTAACCCCACAGTCCTAGACATTCTCAGTTTTGCTTGTATTACAAGTATCCTCTTCCATTTTCTACTTAGCAAACAGAATTTTCTACAGATGCAAGTGTCATCAAATCACTCCCCTGTATAAAAACCTTCAGTGACTTCTGTAGATTATTTTCTGCAGGCTCCTGACCATTCTTTACCTGACTCTGTCCTGCTCTGTATCCCAAGAGGTGGTGAAATCCTTTGACTTCTAGCTTCCCACTGAAGATGTTACACTTTTTTCTGCACCTAAGATGAAGTTCACAATCTATGACATGGATAAAAATCTGCAAAGAAGGCCCTCCAGCGTCCGATCCACCGATCCACTCAGGAGATGAAGCTGGCCTCTTTTTCCATCTTTGGCCCTGACAGTTGTCTTTCAGTGTCTTAAAGACTCCGAGCCCCTCCTACCTCCTTGAGTTGGTACTCTTCATTCCTTCTGTCTAGACCACTTTTCCTCTACTTCCCTTCTCCTTCACTTGTCTCACCTTTGCCCATCCCGAATGTCTCAGCTTTAGTGTTGTTTTCTCAGAGAAACCTTACATGGTTAGACACTCCATTTCTCACTAAATGTTTCCTTTGTAGCAGGTGGCATGACTCTACATAAATATTCATATAACTATTTGCATAATGTTTCTCTTCTCTGCTAGTTTCCAGGCTTTGTGAGGTCAAAGATATGCAAGTTTTTGTTTATCTTTTAAATCTCTGCCTCAGAAATACTTGAGCCATACGAAGTACTCACTAACTCACAAACTGCCCAGAAAATGCATCCTGAAAGTAAAGATAGCTTCACGGGTTGTTTTCAGTAATTATCAAGGAAATTCGAATGTGTCAGTGTAGAGGCAAACTGAGGAGCAGAACTAGAATTTCAAATTACAGTGAGAACTAGAATTAGAAGCCAGGTGTCTGTGCATTCTTTCCTATGCTGGAACTGATCGTCATGAATCCAGCAGGACTATCTATGTAGAAGGCTAAAAACCACACGCTAAAGAAAATAATATCTGCAAGGCATTTCTTTTCTTTTTCTTTTTAAAGATTTTATTTACTTATTTGACAGACAAGTAGGCAGAGAGGCAGGCAGAGAGAGGAGGAAGCAGGCTCCCCTCTGAGCAGAGAGCCTGATGATGCGGGGCTCGATCCCAGAACCCTGGGATCATGACCTGAGCTGAAGGCAGAGGCTTTAACCCACGGAGCCACCCAGGCGCCCCCTGCAAGGCATTTCTTATCTTTCAGTTTTGAAGTTGAAAGAGTATTTATATATATTTTTCATTTCATATGTTTATTGTCACTTTTGTAACTGGAATTATTGACATTTTGGGGGGTAACTTCAAGAACAAAGTTACATTCAACAAATAGAAATGAGAAAGGGGGAAAACTTCCGCACCCGATACCTGTGTGAAGACAAAAGCTTGACACTGATAAGACTTGGAAAACAAAAATAAAGCTAAAAACTAGTTATTTAAAAAACAAAACCAATTCCATTTATTCTAAAATGATAACTTTGGTCATTAACACTCTCAATAAAGTCTAACTTGAAACAGGAGTATTTGGTCTTGGCAATAAAAAACCGCTCTGTTATATGCATTAAATGTATTGAAATCTGATCTTTTTTACATTCTCTGTTATGAAACTTTACTTATTCTACTCTTTATACTAGAAAATGGAAATGTATTAAACTATCGGAGTAGTATAACTTAGTTTTATTTCATGGATTGTTTTTTTCATTTTAAAAAGTTCAAATTGGGGCGCCTGGGTGGCTCAGTGGATTAAGCTGCTGTCTTCGGCTCAGGTCATGATCTCAGGGTCCTGGGATCGAGTCCCGCGTCAGGCTCTCCGCTCAGCGGGGAGCCTCCTTCCCTCTCTCTCTCTCTCTGCCTGCCTCTCTGCCTACTTGTGATCTCTCTCTGTCAAATAAATAAATAAAACCTTTTAAAAAAAAAGTTCGAATTGTGCTCTGAGAAGGTTTATCAATAGCCATTTCAGAAGCAAATAAACAGATATGTTATTTAAATACATACGGTATTCTAATTATTTCAAATTCATAGAGTTGAATGGAATTTATTTTTAACTTTATAAAGAAATAGTCTTTCATGGACATTTTTAATGGTGCTTCTATTCCAAAATAACTTTTGTGGCTGTGACATTCTAGAAATAGATGTATTTGATGGAAATGTTGACAGATTCTTATTTGTAAGCAGTGAATGAAGCCACCTAGAATTTTAGTGACTTCCCTTCCAATGAATGGCCATTCATATTTATTATTATCAATTCTAATAATAATCAGTTTTAGAATGCCAGCTGGGTACTGTAGAACATTTGATGTGATCTCTGTTTAATGAATCCACTTCTAAAATACCATTGTTCAGTATACAAAAGTGAAAGCACACCTAAGATTCAGCCTTGAGCCTGTGCCTTTTCCAAAGATTAATAATATGATAGGAGGTCAGGGCATATATGCAATAGACCTTTGAGCATTAAGTCATTCTTGGCATTGCAAAGGAGGGTAATTTGTGTAAAACTTTTTTATTGTGCAGTCTGTCAGCATGGAAACTGCAAAACAAACTCCTGAAAGAGAAAATGCCAAATACTCTTGCCTTTCCCTCCCTCCCTCCCTCCCTCCCTCCCCTCCTTCCTTTCTTCTTTCCTTCCTTCCTTCCTCTCTCTCTTCTTTCTTTCTTTCTTTCTTTCTTTCTTTCTTTCTTTCTGGTATGATGACTAGAAATGATTCCACCTTTAGTAGAACAAGTCACAAAAGATTGTTCTTGATACAAAGAGAAACTTCCTCTATCATTTGGCTAAGGTGTGTCGAAAATTTGAATACTTAAATGAAAAGAGAAAACTCAATAATTATTTATCTAGGACCTACTGTGTACTTATCAAGGTAATACACTTAATATGTTGGTGTGTTTTTAAATGAAGGAATGGTTGTGTGTTGAAATGAAAGAAAGTAAGGTGCCAAAGGGCTGTGTGTGGAAAAAATTACCTGGAGAACGTGTGACCTCTAAGGAATGTGTGATAAAACATCTGCCATATATGAAGAGGACATGAAATTTGGTGAAACTAAATAACTCTTAATTTATGCCAAAGTGAAGTCATTACTATTAATATCAAGGAAATGAATTCAGTGACTTATTTGTCAGCATCAGTGCTGACAAATGTTGACAAAAAATTTTGAGAGGGGCGCCTGGGTGGCTTGTGGGTTAAGCCTCTGCTTTCAGCTCAGGTCATGATCTTAGGGTCCTGGGATCAAGCCCCACATCGGGCTCCCTGCTCAGCGGGGAGCCTGCTTCCCTTCCTCTCTCTCTGCCTGCCTCTCTCCCTACTTGTGATCTCTCTCTGTCCAATAAATAAAACTTAAAAAAAAAATTTTTTTTGAGGGATGAATAGATAGTCCTTTAGAGGTTTTTGTAAAAAAAATAGGGGTGCCTGGATGGCTCAGTCAGTTAGGTATCTTGATTTTGGCTCAGGTCATGATCTCAGGGCTCTGGGATTGAGCCCCACGTCAGGCTCTACACTCTGTGAAGACTTTGCTTGGGATTCTCTTCTCTCTCCTCCCTCCAACTTTCCCCCCTGCTCACATGCACACACGTTCCCTCCCTTCCTCTCTAAATTAACTCTTCTATTTATTTATTTTATTTTTTATTTTTTTGTTTTGTTTTAAAGATTTTATTTATTTATTTGACAGAGATCACAAGTAGGCAGAGAGGCAGGCAGAGAGAGAGAGGAGGAAACAGGCTCCCTGCGGAGCAGAGAGCCTGATGCAGGACTCAATCACAGAACCCTGGGATCATGACCTGAGCCGAAGGCAGAGGCTTTAACCCACTGAGCCACTCAGGCGTCCCTAAAATAACTCTTTTAAAAAATGTTTATAAAAAATAAATTTAGATTATTTTGGCATGTTTATATATGTATATATTTTTAAATAGCTAGCTACATGTAAATTCTCTTTCTGAATTTAATTCCATGAATATCTCTCTAGATATTTTTCAGAGAATATGTATTTTTTTTAAAGATTTTATTTATTTATTTGACAGAGAGATCACAAGTAGGCAGAGAGGCAGGCAGAGAGAGAGAGAGAGAGAGAGGGAAGCAGGCTCCCTGCCGAGCAGAGAACCCCATGCGGGACTCGATCCCAGGACCCTGAGATCATGACCTGAGCCGAAGGCAGCGGCTTAACCCACTGAGCCACCCAGGCGCCCCGAGAATATGTATTTTTTAGAAGGGCTAAAATAAAGTTTTTTGTTTTGTTTTGTTTTATTTTGCTTTTTAAATCTCAGAAGCGGATTAAAAAATACCAAAAATGTACCATTCAGTAATAAAAACAGAGAGACAGTGCCTCGGAGAAACAGAAGAGGGTCAGATCCTATTCAGTTAGAGGGATGCTTGCGGAAGAGGTGTACACTGGAATACACCTTACAGAGGAGCAGCTCATTTGTGTATATGAAGGTGGAGAAGGGAGAGACATTATGACTGTCAGTGATGGACTGTAATAGTGTAATAACCCATGAGCATGTGCATAAGAGAAGGAGAAGAAAAGGAAAACTGATATCTTAACTATGCATTTCACGTGTGGTTTTTGGTTACAACACACAGTTGGACAGAGGGTTTTGCCATCCAGGGTGGCTCTGCTTTATATGATTAAATTCCACTCTATTTCTGATTATTGCCTGAGTCTCTAAGCAGCCTGTACCTCTGCCACACCATTGATATTTATGCTCTTGCAAGAGATTTTTTCCGCTCATTCATATTATCTTTGTAGCTTATTACATATCTGTCTTTTGGGCATCCTGCTAGCATCCATTTACCATATTCATGCCCTGTTGAGAAGAGCCATTGTATGTTGGGGCATTTCTTCTTTAATAAGTTCTGAGTGTCTAGAACAGTGCCTGCATATAAGCAGGCATTTGTTAAATATTTGGTGAGTGGTTTCGGTAGGGATACTTGCTTACTGTTTAATATCAGGTATATTTTATGTGAAAGGCAGATGAAACTTAGCACAAGAAATTGTGACCATGGTAGTAGATCCAATTTTCAGTCATATGAAGCATCTAAGTTCACAACAATCGATCAGCTTCATAAAAAATTACATATCTTTGCTTATCAGAGTATGCAGTGTCAAACAGCAATTAGGCCTTTTATGTGTAATTCGTTTCAATATTTGCCTTCTCATCTATCTGTGTACAAGTTAGGTAACGTTTTCTCTTGGAAGAGTTATTGGATTAGAAGATTTCATTCCGTTGGAAGATACTTTGAATATTTTATCTTTAGCCATTTTATTGAAAGAAAAAAAGAGGGGGGAGCAGGTCAAGGGGCTGCTTTCAGTCCTGTGATTTCCTTTGAGAGTATCTGGATTTTCTAAGGTTATTGCCTAACTCACCTTTATTTGTTATGTTGTCATTTTTCTCACCTGTCTATTCATCCAAACATTGCTGCATCTCTTATCTTTCTGTCTCTCTGTCATCTGTGTATCCATGTATCTACCTACTCATCTGTGTATCATCTCTGTTGTATCTGCTGTATCTATCGTGTCTATCATTTGTCTGTCTACTTCTATCATCTATCTGCCCATCTGTGTGTCTATTCACCTGTCCGTTCATTTGTCATCTACTCCTACCTACACACAAACACACACACACAGACACACATGCACACACACACACACACGAGCACATATGTATTTATTTTAAGATACCATATATTACATCAGGTACTAGGTCACATTTGTTATTCCTTTCAGCATATTTGCTTTATAGGTGAAGAATTAAGAATTAGGGGGCTTAGCTCTCTCGCTCAATTAGTAAAGTATGAGCAAAAATTGAGTTTTGAAAGATTCTTTGTTTGATGCAGCTTTCACTTTCGAAAGATTTATTTTTTTACTTATAACAGATTCGGAGACCTAACAAAAATTCTTAACAGTGAGAAAAATAGAAAATATTTGAAATATCTGAGCATGTCAGAAACTAGCAGTTCTTTGCTTTATCTTAGGAGAACAGAATGGTGTCTAGAGAGAATTCCGTTTGATAAAATATTGGCAAAAATACTAAAAGAATACTGTGGTAGTATCAATAATGCATTCATGCAGGGATTAAAGATGTTCATATGCACACAGAAAATGACACAAATGATTTGAGAACCTTGTTAGAGAATAACCAAGGAAAGATTTTTTTTGCTTAAGTGATTTCCTGTGTTTTTCAAGAGTTTCTCTTTTGGAGTCAAGGAGAATGCATAGGATTGAAGTCTATGTATGAGCTTCTTCAAATTAGATTCCCTAAATGCCTGGTGTACTGCCAGCTATTATCTCCAATATTCTCAGCCTAGCGTATACCTTTATGCTTCTCATAATTTGGAGGGTATAACTATGTCATTTTATTTCAGCTCCAATGTGAACAGTTTTTATGGTGAAAAGATCTTAGAGATTTTATGCTAGGATAGCATAGCATAGACCTTTGACTTTGTCTCTATACTTCTTTTTTTTCCCTTAGTAGCACTTATCACATTATTGTCTTAGCACAATGTAACTTCGCATTCCCTTGTGTGATCCTGTAACTGCCGTCTCCTCTGTTGGATTCCATATTCCCCAAGGACACTTTTCTGCTTTCTTCTGTAGCCTTAGAGCCTAGGCTATATGTGTGTATGTACACACACACACACACACACACACACACACACACACACACTCTCTGTAAACTCTTGTTAGAAAAAGAAAAGGACCTCTGACAGACTTTTATTTAGACCAGGCTAGATAAGAACTCATTTCATGCCATCCCTGTCTGCATTATTTTCTAAATGCTCAAAAAAAACTATTAAAGATGGAATTGTCTTTAGAAGCCTATAGCTTTTATTTAATTTTAATTTTTTTAAAAAGATATTTTTTATTTACTTGTGAGAAAGAGAGAGCATGAGTGGGGTGAAGGGCAGAGGGAGAAGCAAACTCCCTGCTGAGCTGAATCCAAGGCAGACACTTAACTGATTAAGCCACCCAGGTGCCCCAGCCTATAGCTTTTATTTTTTATTTTTTATTTTTTTTAAGACTTATTTATTTATTTGAC
This sequence comes from Meles meles, assembly GCF_922984935.1. Lineage (NCBI taxonomy): Eukaryota > Metazoa > Chordata > Mammalia > Carnivora > Mustelidae > Meles > Meles meles. Next base: position 83,960,943 of record NC_060071.1, on the reverse strand, counting down.
AGACAGAGATCACAAGTAGGCAGAGAGGCAGGCAGAGAGAGAGAGAGGGGGAAGCAGGCTCCCTGCTGAGCAGAGAGTCCGATGTGGGGCTCCGTCAGGACCTGAGCCAAAGGCAGTGGCTTTAACCCACTGAGCCACCCAGGCACCCCCTATAGCTTTTAAATGACACCTTTCCAATTTTGAAAATCCTTCTTTGATTTATTTGGATGTATTCATAACTAAAAACACCTGGATATATTGACTTCTTGTCTGATTTTCCTCAAAACTTTTTTTACCTTGAAGAAAGTAACAAGGTATATCAGATATTTGCTTATATTTGTGGATGAGAAAATTGGGGCGAAGTCATTTTCTTATGATCACTTAGTTAATAATTAAAAGGAGGATAGATTTGTATTTTTTTTTAATCTCTCTCTCTCTCTCTCTTTTGCAAAGAAGAAAGTAACCACTTTATATAGTTAGTTTTTCAGGTGCTTCTCTCTCTATTTAGGTGTGCAGTTATACTCAACTGATGATATTGTTACTTCATTTTCAATAGATAACTCTTTTATTCCTTTTTCAAATGTCCATGGCATTGGTCAGCACTTCAGAAAATAAATTTAAAATGTGAGCAACAGTATTTCTAGAAGAATACTCCCAGTGCTTCATTATTAGGTAATGATATTAGTTATTTCATATAGTTTTTTTCACGTAAATGGAAAATTTTTTAATCCCTAATACTAGTAGATAATAGTATAAATATCTATTAATATTAAAGGAGCACCGCTAGTGATCATTGCAACTACAAATCTCAATCAGAATTTTGGTCTGGAAATAGTCTTTCTAATTTATATCTGAAACATAATTGTCTTTAAAATAATAATTTCATTCATAATTAGGCTAGCAGTACTCATAATTTTAAATTGCATTACAATTAAGATAACTTAAGAAAAGAGTATCAAGAACTAGAGGTCTAACACCACTGACTTTCGTAATGTTACTCGGAGGAGAACCCAAGCATGTTAGGGTTGTAGGGTGTTTGCACAGATTGGGAACACACTGGTTCAGGGGATGGAAGATACCTGCTTCAGAGGTTAGGTCAGCATCACTACTTGAATAATAAAGGGCTAGAGCTCTGCTCTGCTTTACCCACCATGTTATTTTTACTTTCTTTCATCTTGTACATTGTATGCTTTTTTTGTGAACTCTTTTTTAACCTTTTTAGAAACAATGTTGAGTATGTATCAAATATAGTAAGTAAATTAGGGTTGTAGTAATAGTAACTTATGCCTTACCTAGGAACTGAATCTCTGGTTTGTGTGGTGTACTTGTTCTTTTTGTCACTCTTCCACTTTTTTTTTTCCCATTTCCTCGCTATATGGAGTTTTATTCCCATTACTCACTTATGTTAACCCTGTGGGTCAATATGGATGTTACAGATTCCCTCAAATACCACTGTGATTTATTGTCCTGTTAACCTTGAATTGTACCATTTAGGTTTGATTTTTTTTCCTTCTCTTGAATATATTTGCTTACTAATAGATTATTAAAATCTACCCTATATTCCAGTTCTCAAGGATCCCTCCATGGGATGCCTCTCTAGGCTATTTCATGTAAAAGTTGATCTGTCTTTCTCTAGGTCTTCCTGCACGATTATGTTGGTCCACTCATCTGGGCATTTATACATTGCCTCAAGTCTTATTCACTGGGGCTCATATCACTTACAACATATTACATTGTATATTTATAATTTAAGCTTTTCTTCTTCATTTTGCAGTCTGTGAGAAAAAGCAGTATACCTTGTATACTGTCATGTTTCTCAGGGAGCCTAGCGCTGTTCCTTGCATAGATTAGGTGCTCAGTTTTCTCATTCTTGTCTTCACAGAACAGATACCTTTTTTAATGGTTATTTGAAATACTGCTCCTACTGCATCAATGATATGGACATAGTAAATATACTACACATGCAGATACGATACAGATCAAATCTTCATGCATCATAGAGGGCATGCATTTTGTTGACTCCACATCGTGTAAGATGGGTTACACCCCTAGCAGGAGACCTAAGCATCTTTGTACAAGAGGAAGGGAGAGCAGTAGTGGCATCAGGCTGTGTTAAAAGTACTCATGTCCACCGGCAGGGCAGTTAGGATTGCTTTCTGGGTTTTTTCCTGGAGTTTGAGCTGAGAGTAAGCATTAAAACCATCTCTAGAAGATTTTATATTAACATTGGCAAGAAACAAACAATTGACATCAGGCATAAGTCTTAATTTGCGTTATGCTTTTGGCGCATCGTTGCTGGGAAAATTATGCTAATCCTCACCATCTGCAGCTACCAGATGTGCCATTGAGAGGTGCACAAGTTCCTTTCCAGAAAACTGCTCGATGTCGAATGTCAATCATTCCAGTTAAAATGACAGCACCTACCATCAGAGGAAGGAGGACAACTACAATTCATGTTTTTTCTTTACCATCACATACAAATCTGGATGATTAATACTGTGATAAATGTAGCTGACAGAGGAAAACTAACAAATGTAGTTGCTCAGTCCATCTTTTGTTCTGTTGCAAAATAGCTATGGAATCTGTTAAAGACTATCTCATTGAATATACATGCACAGTGGGTGTGGTTACATTCTGCTGACTGCATTACATTTCTTGGCTTGTATGGGTTATTATATTAAGAGAATTGGCTGGAAGGGTGTCAGCAGATGGTGCTAGGCACAGAGTAAGTTTTATCATTGCATGGTTTAGTATGCTTCCAGGAACTCTCTCCCAAATACGATTTTTGAAAATAAACTTGTTCATTTGAACACACTGACAGGTTCTCCCCCGAGATTCTTATATCATAAAAGACATTGCCATCAATTTACTGAAACTATGATTTTATTCCTTTTGGTTGGGAGAGAGAGAACAAGAGAGTAAGAAATGGTGACAATTGACTTTTATTTAAAATCATTTCATGTTTTACCTGGGTCTGGCTCTATCTGCATTTAGACATATTAGGAATCCTTTATGTACTAGTTTCATACCTTTTTAATTTTGGCAGCTACTGCTAAGCATTACAAGAATGCCAGGGCACAGAAGCGCATTGAACATACCAGGTACACCCTAAAATTCCACTGATTTCTAGAATATTAATGAATAACAGTGTACGCCTGTGGCTGGACCTTACCATGAGCCTTCCTTGTTCAAGAATGTGTCAGAGTGGGGAGCACATGCCTTCCTCTCCTTTCCTTCATTCCTTGCTCAGGTTTCTGCCAGCCACATCGTGCTGTTGCCTCAAGAGGTATCAGAAAGTATTTTCTCATAGCTTAGGTGTTCTGTAAACTCGTTCTAACCATTGTATCTGAAAAAAAGTGTATTTTTATTTAAATTACACTTCTTATGAAATGGGGAATTTCCCCTTAACCCTGCTAAATGCTGTTCTTATTCAAGTTTTGCCAGGAAATGGGGGCATTTTTAAGAAAATTGTTAAGTATCTGAAGTCACCTTTTTGTCCTATATTGGTATGTGGTGGTGTTCTTAAATCCTGAGTAAATGGGAATTTATTAAGGAATATGAAAGAAGAGTCCACATAGTCCAGAAAATAAGGGGACCTCTGGAGGAGTAGAGATCATGAATGTTTAAAGAATTACACTGTTTTGTCTTTCTGAACGATAGCGCCCCCTGAAAGTTCATCTCAAAGATAAATAAAACTGTGTTTTATTTTCTCAGGACTGAGGAATAGAGCGTACAAAGGAAAGTATCTTAGGCAATTTTTGCCAATCTCTGTACCTTTGCTCTACTTGTTCTTTTTGCCTAGAGACTTGATGCTTTACCTATGCAAACCTGGGCTCAGCCCCAGGTAAATTTTTGCTCATTCTCAAGGCTTAATTTCCTCATCTTCTTTGTGGATTGCCTTTTTTTGGACCTTTCACGGAAGAATTCTGTGCCTGCTTCATTCCGAACCCCCAGCCTCTTTCTCTTCTACTCTGAGTGAATTGCTCTCATGCTCTAGTAATAAGCCAGCATCTGTCTTTGTCACCTGACTGGAGTCCTTGAGGTGTTGAGACTGCTCTCTTTTTTGTTTTATTAGATACATCTTTGAATCTGTTTCTGGAATGCTGCAGCATCTATTACCTATTTGTTGAGCAAAGAGATGGGTGAATAATATTATATTATTCTTGTATGCAAAAGTTTCCTATATGGAGAATCATCGTCAGTATCTTTAAGGTTCATGAGCATATAACATTTTGGACTATAAATTGCAGATAAACTAATTTATGTCTATTTTAATTTTGAAATATGTTATATAATATGTTCTGTTATCATTGGTGTTGCTGACATTAGACTTGAAATAGTAATACATTGATGTATATTTGTATGTTTTTATAAAATCTTATTACCTGTGTTTCAGTCCAGTTTTACATTTAAACTATTTATTTATTTATTTATTGCTCTGTATTTGAACCATTATTATGCAGAAACTTAGGAAAAGGTATTTTCCCTACAAAGTTAATCCAGACAGTGTAAATTACATAAGCAACTATCATTTGAGTTATTACCCATGTTGGAACTTCACTGTGAAATTTCATGAGAAAGAGAAATCCATGGCTAATATAAAACCTATGGTTTGTAAAGACAGTGGTACTGGGCCTAATTTCAAAACACTCTTCAGTTCACATATGGTTAGTCTTTTTTTTTTTTTTAAATTAACATATAATGTATTATTTGTTTCAGGGGTACAGGTCTGTGACTCATCAGTCTTAAACAATTCACAACACTCACCATAGCACATACCCTCCCCTTGTCCATCACCCACCCACCCCATCCTTCCCACACCCCTCCACTCCAACCACCCTCAGTTTGTTTCCTGAGACCAAGAGTCTCTTAAGGTTTGTCTTCCTCTTGTTTCGTCTTGTTTCATTTTTCCCTACCTTCCCCTGTGATCCTCTGTCTTGTTTCTCAAATTCCTCAAATCAGTGAGATTATACGATAATTGTCCCTCTCTGATTGACTTATTTCGCTTAGCCTAATACCCTCTAGTTCCATCCATGTCATTGCAAATGGCAAGATTTCAATTTTTATGGCTGCATAATATTCCATTGTACACACACACACACACACACACACACACACACACACACTGCATCTTCTTTTTCCATTCATCTGTTGATGGACATCTAGGCTCCTTCCATAGTTTGGCTATTGTGAACATTGCTACTATAAACATTGGGGTTCATGTGCCCTTTCACATCACTACATGTGTATTTTTGGGGTAAATACCCAGTAGTGCAATTGCTAGGTCGTAGGATAGCTCTATTTTCAACTTTTTGAGGAGACTCCGTACTGTTTTCCAGAGTGGCTGCTCCATCTTGCATTCCCACCAACATTGTAGGACATTTCCCCTTTCTCCGCATCCTCGCCAACAACTGTTGTTTCCTGACTTACTAATTTTAGCCATTTTGATTGGTTTGAGGTGGTATCTCACTGTGGTTTTGATTTGTATTTCCCTGATACTGAGTGATGTTGAGCACTTTTTCATGTGTCTGTTGGCCATTTGAATGTCTTCTTTCGAGAAATGTCTGTTCATGTCTTCTGTGCATTTCTTGATTGGATTATTCTTTGGATGTTGAGTTGGATAAGTTCTTTATAGATTTTGGATAATAGCCCTTTATCTAATAGGTCATTTGCAGATATCTTCTCCCATTCTCTCAGTTGTCTTTTGGTTTTGTTGACTGTTTCCTTTGCTGTGCAAAAGCTCTTTATCTTGATAAAGTCCCAATAGTTCATTTTTGCCCTTGCTTAAAAGTTGCTTCCTGTGTTCTCCTCAAGGATTTTGATGGATTCCTGTTTCATATTGAGGTTTTTCAACCATTTTGAGTATTTTTGTGCATGGTGTAAGGAAGAATGATAGTCGCTGTGCATTTTTCATAGATGGCTTTGATGATATTAAGGTATGTTCCCTTCTGTCCCTACATTGTGAAGAGATTCGATCAAGAAAGGATGCTGTACTGTGTCAAATGCTTTTTCTGCATCTATTAAGAGGATCACATGGTTCTTGTTCTTTCTTTTATTAATGTGTTGTGTCACATTGATTGATTTGCATATGTTGAACCAACGTTGCAGCCCAGGAATAAATCCCACTTTGTTGTGGTGACTAATCATTTTAATGTACTGTTGGATCCTATTGGCTAGTATTTTGGTGAGAATTTTTGCATCCATGTTCATGAGGGATGTTCATCTCTAATTCTCTTTTTTGATGGGGTGTTTGTCTGGTTTGGGGATCAAGGTAGTGCTAGCCTCATAAAATGAATTTGGAAGTTTTCCTTCCATTTCTATTTTTTTTGGAACAGTCAAGAGAATAGGTAGTAATTCTTCTTGAAATATTTGGTAGAATTCTCCTGGCTAGCCATCTGGCTCTGGGCTCTTATTTGTTAGAAGATTTTTGATGACTGCTTCAAATTCTTTGCTGGTTATGGGTTGGTTCAGGTATTCTATTTCTTCTTGGTTCAGTTTTGATAGTTTATATGTCTCTAGAATGCATCCATTTCTTCCAGATTGTCTAATTTGCTGGCGTAGAGTTGCTTATAATATGTTCTTATAATTTTGTTTGTATTTCTTTGGTGTTGATTATGATCTCTCCTCTTTCATTTATGATTTTATTTATTTGGGTCCTTTCTCTTTTCTTTTTGATAGGTCTGGCCAGGGGTTTATCAATCTTATGAGTTCTTTCAAACAACCAGCTCCTAGTTTTGTTGATTTGTTCTATTGTTTTTTTGGTTTCTATTTCATTGATTTCTGCTCTGATCTTTATGATTTCTCTTCTCCTGCTGGGTTTAGGCTTTCTTTGTTGTTCTTTCTCCAGCTCCTTTAGGTGTAGGGTTAAGTTGTGTACTTGAGACCTTTCTTGTTTCTTGAGAAAGGCTTGTACCACTATATACTTTCCTCTCAGGATTGCCTTTGCAGATTCCTGAAGCGTGCTCCCACACTGCTCTTCCTGGTGGAGGAAGAGGAGGGTCTCCCTGGATCTGCCATTTTTGGGGACCCTGCTCAAAGAACAGTGGTCCAGCTGTGCTGGGAATCATGCTTTATGGCAACCCTGAGCTGACAGTGCCCTCCTTGGCTCCATCTTTGCAGCTGGATTTCCCATTCCAATACCTGGGAGATCTGTCACACTCAGGTACCCCCGGTCTTTCTGTGACACAGATGGTTCTGAGACTACACTGTCCCAGCGAGGGCTCCACACCTCTCTGAGCCACTGGAGCAAAGTCGCTCAGTGGAACAGATTTCTAAGCATTCCAATTTTGTGATCTGCTGCTCTATCACTTGCTGGTAGCCACCTGACAGAGGCTCCTCCCCGCTGCAGTCTCTCTTCTCAAATATCACCTTGGATTCACTTCTTTTCATGTCTTCCCTTCCAGAAAGTGGTTGCTTTTCTGTTCATAGAATTGCTGTTATTCTTTTCTTTCATTTCCTGTTGAGTTTGTAGGTGTTCAGAATGGTTTGATAGCTATGTAGCTGAATTGCTGGAACCAGACCAAATTTAGGTCTCCTACTTCTCTGCCATCTTGCTCCTCCTGAAATAGTATTTGTCGAATATGTTTCACATTAAAAAAGAAGTTAGCTCACTGAAAATCCTGATAGCAAAAGTCAGTTTTAAACTTTTATTCATTGTAGAAGCAGAACATTGCATACATTTTGAAAAATTCTTTTAGTCCTAATGTCAGTAAATTACTCATGACATTTTTGTCTATACTCCTGCGGACCTTTTAAAATGTATTTATGTACAAACTTTTGAGTAAAAGAGAGATCACACTGTACATATTGTTCTTTAACTGAGCATCATTTTTGAGTTGACAAAATTACCCAAAACATTTTAGGTTAGGAGTTGCCATTTGATGATCATCTCTGCAGATGATGCTCACATTGAAACTAGACGGTCACCCATATGGAGAGGTTAAAAATAAAATCTGCTGGCCTTCAAAATTCTCTTATCAGGCACCTAACGGGGTCAGATACTGACAATGATGCATCTGAGAGCAGTAAGTAAAGACAGATTGCAGAAGTTTCATAATTGTGAATTGTGTTCTCAATTTATTCATTTTTACTTATGTTTGTTCCCTGTCTTGGGGTCTCTGGACTGTGCAATTTTAGATGGAAAATCTCAGATGTGGCCCCAAAGGGCTGGTAGCCATTTACATATTCATGCATGAAATAAAGTATTGTATGATATGTCAATCAAATATACCCAGAAATCAGAAGACAAGTTTTTTTTCCCAAAGTAAGTTCCTTCTAAATGTAGCTAAAAAGAGCTACTTTGTCATTAAAGTGAATGAATATTCATTTTTAGAACAGACATGATGTTTGGATTGTGTTAAACATATGTCTGTTAGTGAAAGTGTGAGTCACAAAGAAAATTTCATCTAAAAATAATATCTATAGAAAAAAGCAATAAATACACACATGGAAAAATACTTCTATTTTTCAGTAAACTTTTACTTTTCTATTTTTAATGGTTGTGTATTTATTTTCTGTTATTAAAAGAAATGGTGGCCGTGTTCAAAATAGCATAACTAACAGTGGCTAAGAGGTAGAGGCAACCCAGATGTCCTATCCATGGGTAGATGGATAAACAAGGCGTGGTATATACATACAATGAAATAGTATTCAACTTTAAAAAGGAAGGAAGTTCTGACACATGGATAACATGGATGAACCTTGAGGACATGATAAGTTTAAATAAGTCAGTCACAAAAAGACAAGCACGTATGATTCCACTAATATGAGGTATCTTGAGTTGTCAAATTTATAGAAACAGAAAGTAGAATGGTGGGTGCCAGGATCTGGGGAGAGGGAGAAATGGGTATAGACTTTCAGTTTTGTGAGATAAAAAAGTTCTGGAGATTGGTTGCATAAAAAGGAATATATTTACCCCTTCTAAACTATACAGCTAAAAATGGTTAAGTTAGTAAATTTTATATTATGTTTATTTTGCCATCCCCCCCCAAAAAAAAAGTGAGAGAGAGAGAGAGAGAATAATTTTTTAGACTGGAGCTTATTTATTTTTAGCCATAATTGTTTCTACAGAGTAGATAACTAAGATTGGTCTTGTACCTTTAACAGGGTTATTATATAATACATGATTAGTAATCAAATGCAGATACATAAGAAAACCTAGAAAACCAAAAGCTCAGTGGCAAGCACTTTTCCCTAAATTGTGTATTTTATTTATTTTTGGTAGAAAACACTGGAGAATGTAAATTATTATTTGTAGGATAATTAAAAGCTAACTAAAGTATTAAAATCACCATGTTCAAATATGTATTTAAAAGAGCTTTGCTTTTTAATGATTATTAATTCATAATCCAGAAACATTGATTTATTCATGTATTTATTGACAGCTTACTATTATATTAAGAGACTGAGCTGGGTTCAGATATACAATGATGAGTAAGTTAAGTCTTGTCCTCAAGGAATCTAAAGTCATTTGCAGTGGAGCAGGAGGTGAGTAACAAACAGAAAATTACAGTAAAGTACCATAAAGATTATGAAAGGGGTAAATTAAGAGTAATGGAAAAATACAGAGTTTGGGGAGTTCAGGCTTTCTATTTTTAGGCTTCAGGAAACAGTTTGTGGAAGAATCAGTAGCTTTGTTCAATGAAAAATGTAAGTTCAATTTGTGAAATGGTTGAAAGAGAAAATGGAGGAAACAATAAATGCAGAGACCTATAGGTTGAGACAGCTTCCTTTGCAACTTTACTAGAATAGGTCTTTATGTCTGTTATCCTGAAGTACATGGTTTCTCTTTCACTGTCCTAAGTCCAGGTTTGGTGGCATGCCTGTAGGGCTCAGAAAACATGGCGTAGTAACTGAGAGTAGTTTACCGTGCTTGGAACATTGAGATGGGATGGGGGAGGAGAGATGCCACAGGTACGGTGAGGCTGCATTATGAAGATATATGCCACCTTGTAGCACGATTCTGGCATTGACGAGCTGTGCAAGATTTTTATAAAGGAGAGTAGTATAGACAGATTGGTACTTCAGAAATTTGATTCTGGATTCACTAAGGGGAAGAGATTGAATTGGAACGAGAGGCAAGGCCATCACTTAATAAGGTAACAGTCTCGTAGGGACAATAACTGACATGGGTTGCAGGGATAGAAAGGAGTGAGTGAATTCCAGAGCTATTAAAAAGCTAGACTTGCTCTTTCCCACATCTACTGTGAGACTGAAAACCATTCTCAGCATTCAGATTGTTGACATTCCAGAAAATGACGTTCCAGAAAATGCATCACTCTGAAGGGATGTACTGTTAAAATGAAGGACCTCAGAGGAACCCTGTGAAGGGAATTCAGTCATATCAGTATAGTACCCATGTCCTTGGAAGGAGGATGTTCTGGGTTGACAAGTGCTGGGGAGCTAGGAAAGATCTGGCTAGTATTCTCCCTATCTGTAGCCAAGTATAGAACATGATCAATGGCATTACACTGGGCTTCCCCTACAAGATGAGGTCTATGCATACTCACTTCCCCATCAATATTGTTATTGAGGAAAATGGTTCTCTTGTTGAAATCAGAAATTTCTTGGGTGAAAAATATATCCACAGGGTTCGGATGAGACTAAGTGTTGCTTGTTTGGTATCTCAAGAAAACTGACTTAATTCTTGAAGGAAATGACATTGACCTTGTATCAAACTCGGCTGCTTTGATTCAGCAAGCCACAACATTTAAAAACAAGGATATCAGAAAGTTTTTTGGAAGGTATATATGTTTCTGAAAAAGGAATAGTTGAGCAGGCTGATGAATAAGATCTAAGTTGCCCAGCTATAGAAACAGCAAGATGTCGGGTGATTTTTCAGACTTATTTGTGTTATTTTCCTAAAAGGTGAAAGATTTATTCACTCTGAAGAGAAGACAGAGTATTTATTTGTGTTTTAAAGATGCAATTAAAGCTGTATTGATTTGGATTTTTTTTTTTAAAGCTAGACCAAAGATTTAAGAATATTGACACTGTGTGTGTGTGTGTGTGTGTGTGTGTGTGTGTGTGTGTGTTTGAATTTGTGGGGGTGGGAAAAGGATGACATTATGGCTTGGACTATTGAGTGAATGGTGGAACAGTTCACCAAGGTGAGGACAGAAAAGGAAGGATAGGGTTTGGGAAAACATAACCATCTTCACTGAAACCTTGGGAGGGGATGGATAAGCCTAGTGAGGGTCTGTGGAATGGGATGAAAAGAGGTCCCGAATAGGGAACCTGAGGGAAAAAGAATGGAAGAATGAACAGAGGTTGAACAGCCCACAACCAAATGTAGGCAAACCAACAAAACGCAAAACAAACAAACAAACAAAAAAACCAAAACAGCAAACAAAGCAAAGCTGATCAGGGGTGGGTCAGAGAGGGAGAGGAAAACCTAGAGGGTCCTTTCAAGAAACTCAGGGAGCAGGGTGTTTTGGGAATGAGATGGTAGTCAATAGGCTGTCAGGGGAAGATTTGGCCGCAGGTGTGCTTGGTGGAAGGCATTCCAGGAGTGCTGTGGGGCCCAGGGCAGGTTGAAGTGGGTTGCTGAGTGACATCAGACGTGGAGGCTAGGAGCCAAGACAACCATTTCAAGAATTTTTACTGTAAAGAGGAGGAGAGTAGAGTAGAAAGAATTATACTAAAGAGGATATTATAATTTTATTTTTATGTATTAAAATTTTTTTATTGTGATAAAATACATGGAACATAAATATACCACTTTATACATTTTAAGTATATAATTCAGTGGCATTAAGTATACTCATGGTGTTGTGCAGTCAACTGTCTAGTTCCCAAACTTTTTCAACACCCCAGTAACAACTCTATACCCATTAGGCAGTAACCCTCTAATCCTTCCTTCCTCTAACCCCTGGTAAGTTCTAATCTTCTTTCTGTCTCTCTGAACTTGCCTATTGTAGACATTTCATATAAGTGGAATCATCCAGTATTTGTCCTCTTGTGACTGGTTTGTTTCACTTAACATAATGTTTTAAAGGTTCCTGTGTGTCGTAGCATGTATTAGAACTTCACTCCTTTTTAAGGTTGAATAATACTCTATTATATGTATATACTGTAAATTGTTTATAGATTCCTCTGCGGACCCCTGGATTATTTCAGCCTTTGGGCTATTGTGAATAATATTGCTAAGAATGTGGGTGTACAAGTATCTCTTTGAGTACCTGTGTCCCATTTTTTTTGGATATATACCTGGGCATGGAATTACTGGGTCATGTGGTGATTCTAGGTTAATCATTTTGAGGAACCACCAGACTGTTTGTCACAAAGACTGTGACATTTTACATCTTCTACCAGCGATGGATCATGGTTCCATTTTCCCCACATTATTGCAAACACTTGCTTTCTGTTTTATGTACGTACAATTTTTGAACTTTAATAATGATAATACTTCCTCCTGTTTGGGCTTTGTGGACTGCCCGGCCCCTACCCCGCCTGCCAGTTTTTTCTATGAGGCATTTTCTCCATTTTATGCGTGTAATAACTGAGGCTTAGGAGTTTGCCTAAGATAAGTGCATTGTATTTCTCAGGGTGAAATCTGTACAGCTATAAAGACAATATACACATATTCTTCCTTGGTCTTTATTTTTCCTGTCATTGAACTAAAACCAAAACCAAACTAAACTAAAACTGAAACTAAAACTAAAATAGGAGCTAAAACCTGAAGCTGAAATGTGTAACCTGCTATTCAAGACATGTGCGGCTTTAGCTGTGGGGACTAGCAAGCAGTGAAAACCTATATTAATACATCTGACAGCTACATTTGATAAAATTGTTAGAGGATAGATCTCAAAAACATAAAATAACTGCATGAATTTGATCCATGAATGAAGAGTTTTCCATTTTGTGTAGTTCTTCAAACTCTTTTGAACATCCACACCACTGCTGAAAATCAAGTTGATCATATATTCCTATATATGTGATCTGTATTAATAAATGATATTGCAGTGATATAAATTATAAAATAAAAACAGTATATTTTATAATGGTAGGAATAACAATACGAAAGTAATGAGTATGAACATAATCTCTATTTTCTTTCTCTATAAGTGGCTTTTCTTGCTAATTTTGGGATGGGTGCACCTCTACTTGGGTAAATTACTGATTAAAAAATGGCTATCTGTGTGATATGTTCAGGCACTTTTAAAAACAAATATTAAAACATCCTCTGTATGTGAAGGGTACTTACACAAATGAATTCACAACTGCATTTATTGAATAAACTACATTTATTACATGCAAAGCATTTTTGCTTTGCTCTCTGCAAAATATGCAATAAAGTTTGATTGTAACTGTATCTAGCTAAGGTTCCAAAAGCTTGCCCTTGAGAAAGTGCCTCTAACTGTAGGAGAAAAGAAGTACAAGCTGTATCAGATTTACTTATAAAGCAGTGTTTGTAACCTTCATCTATAATTTGTATTTAAATTGTCTTTGGGAAAGTGAACTAGGAGATAATTTATCACATGAAGTTGTTTGTGCTGATGTTTTGGCATTTTGAAGAAAAACACGGGTACATAAAATCTAGTACAGTGTCGAGGGGAAATTGGCAAAGCACTCTGTGTGATCTCAGGAAAACAATGTCTAAAATACATATATATTTTTTAATAACCTGAATTTACTTGAATGTGCTTCTGCTTTGACTGCTTTTGTGCCTCCATTTGCTCCATAGCAACTCCCAAACAGAGCTATTCTAAAGGGGAGGAAAGAAAAGGCAGGTATTTGGTGTGGAGATTTTAAATGACTTTTGAGTCCGAGCAGTCAGCTGTTTTCCTTTTGACTGTAGTAATTGTTTAAGAAGACTTGAAATGTATTCTTATGGTTGCATTTTAAGTACATTAGTAAGTTTTTCCTGAATGGTGTGTTTGTGTTTTTTCATTGGGTAAATAAATGAATTTCTTCTCTGGAAACAACATCAGATTCAATTTTTCAGGGTCAGAATGCATCAACTTTTTGTTCAGTGGCTCTTGAAACTCACATGGCTCCATGCAGGTGATTGTCTAGCTGAGTTCAGATGACACTAATGAGTGAGAAGAGTGACATTATGGGAACAGCTTATCAATGAATACAGCTACTGTTACACTAGATCTGGAATAAGGAAAAGATGACAGTTTTCTATTTGTATAGGAGAGTCAGGAACACTTTCTAAGTGTGTTTCCCATTTTTTACATACCATTTTCACCGTTATTTTAACAAGATTAGTGGGTGGTAATTAGTGGGTGGTAAATTTACATGTGCTATGGAGTAAGCTAGTCACCTGAAGGTTTACCATTTCATGGGGAACTGACTGGATTTCCAAACATGTTATTATCTCTTTTAGAAAATAGGTTAATATGTGTGAGTCATGAGGACCCAGACTTAGAAACAAACACTTTGGCAGACAGTTGATGTAAAGCAGGTAAGAGCAGTTACCATCATACTCAGACTTTGGGACTAGAACTCCTCTTTCAAATGATGATGATGATGGTGATGTTGCTGATATGAACAGCTAATGTTTACTAAGAATTGACTGGAACCTACTTTGCTAAGAACTTGGTATGTTTTATCTCATTTAATCCTCAGAACTTTGCAGCATTATCTCACTTACCATGAGTTACTCATAACCCCCTTTTTATAGATGGGGAAACAAACATAGTTGAGTTGTTCAGGATCACATATTTAATGGCCAAGTCAACTTAAAAACTCAGGCTTTCTGACCACAGAGACTGGGTCTGTGACACTCGACTGCCTGTGATTTTGGTGACAAATTGTTTGGCAGATGGTGATCACAGAAGTTGCTTTAAGTCACAACTTTCAAGTACCCTTTTTCTCTAAGGCCAAACTCTGTAGCTTTTATCCTCCCCCCCCCCCAAATTATATTATCACTTTTGTAGTTTTAAAGAGGAAGGTGTGAAAATTTGAAATGTTATCTATTCTCATTTAATTTCCTACTTTACGTGGAGAGCATATTGTAGCCAGATCTAAATGTCATTACCATTTGGTTCTCATACTTAAAGAAAGAGAAAGTATCTGCTCCCTTTTGAGGAGAGGCTCCCTTGTAGGAGTGTAACAGGGCTCAGCAAAGTTTTGGCACTTGTGTTTGGCAAAACATCCCAGGCAGATGAATGAGTCATATGGCGGGAACACTGCTACTCGGAAAGGTGCGTTAATATGAATATTAACACCTCTGAGTGTTTGTGAAATAAATTAAAGGGAAGGACTAGAATATTGACAAAACATTATCAAAAAATTATTCTGTATTTAGCAGATAAAGATACAAAGAGTAACTTATTGCAGAAGTCTGCAATGATTCAGTTCCAAATTGAATGTGATGTCTGTAATTATATTTTAGAAGGATATTAAACAATATGGATATGATATCTGATTCTTAAATATCATCATTACACTGAGCCTAAATATAATCCATCTATAACCATACTTACAGATATTACTATGTGACAAGAAACTTAGATGTAACAAGAAAGAAATGGAAAATTCAGACTTGTGTGATTTCAAAATAATTCCTAGCATTCCTTCTGGGGTTATTAAAACAAGTGGAAGGGATTTTTACAAGGTATAGTTCAGTTGCAGTTTTATTCCTCAGAATTCACATTATTGCCACATCCTACGAATGACAAACATTTGTGGACTATGGCAGCAATCTGTTGGGTGTTTCAATCTATTTTGAGCTGAAATTGATTAGCACTTTATGAAAAGTGTACAGAAAATTGCCATGCTTATCAAGGCAAATCAAGCCATAATTCTGCCTTTTTTTTTGTACACCTGCAGCTATGAATATTTTTTGGTGGATACATTGAGATGTGCTCAAGAATATACATATTGGACTGCATATCATGCAATTTATTCTGATCTTACTGACAGTTTGCAAACAAAAACTCAAAACAAGATGCAACTGTGTGCAGCTCCTGAACTGTGGGTTCTGATTTTGGCATCCCTGAATGCACAAGGAAAGGGGCCTACAGCTGAAGAGGTGTGCTTTTGCTCATCTTACTATGAAATATAATCTGGGCATTTGTTTGATGGATTTCATGAAATATGGAGGAAATCTGAAGTAAGGGTAAGAGTTTCATCTGATTGCCTTTATTTTTACCCCACCTTGATAATACTAAGGAGAAGAAATGAAAATAACCTGGAGTTGATGACTCTAGTGACATAAGTTAACTGTATTCAAGAGGTGTTGTTAAGAATGAGGAAAGGAGGAAGTAAACAGTGTTGGTGAATTTCATATTTTGAGAGGAAGAGCCCTTTCTGTGGCAACACCTTCAGAGAAAAACAAGGATTGTAAGCCAAAGGAAAAGGAGGAAGACCATGGACTACATGGAAGTCAGTGTTATTCAACCTACTTTCAAGAACAGAAAAACAGTGTAGAAATAGGCTAGTCTTCATGTTGTCACTTTCAGGCAGAGTGGAGAAAAAATATCATTAGATTAAAAAAAAAAGAAAGAAAATCCTTGAAAATTTACATTGCTCTGGAGTGAGAGAGTCACCTGAAGCTCATCCTAATTCCAACAGATGTTATAAGTTGTACTTAAAACTCCATGTTGTGTGCGGTTCTTCTACTTTATGCCTGGCTCTATCTAGAAAAGGATCCTGAATCTTGCTAAATTCTAGATCTGCAATGAGTCTACTCTGATAAAATTCTGTATTTTACATGGAAACACATTTTTAATAAAAATTATCTTAGGGGCGCCTGGGTGGCTCAGTGGGTTAAAGCCTCTGCCTTTGGCTCAGGTCATGATCTCAGGGTCCTGGGATCGAGCCCCACATCAGGCTCTCTGCTTGGCAGGGAGCCTGCTTCCCCTCCTCTCTCTGCCTGCCTCTCTGCCTACTTGTGATCTCTCTCTCTGTGTCAAATAAATAAAATCTTTAAAAAGAATTATCTTAATAACTTTTCAAATAGTTGCAATGAAAAATCAGGAAAAGGAAAATTGAAATCATTCATGATTCTAACACTCAGACTATATCATTCCACTCTTTTTATTATAGATTTGATATGGTAAACTGTTTGGGATTTGCTTTGTTACACAATACACTATGAAACTAATTCTGTGTCATTAAATATTGTTCTCTGATAATTATATTTAGAAAATATTCAGTGGTTTTTTTTTTTGTTTTTTTTTTTTTAATCAGTGGAATTTCCAGTTGGAAAGCCTATGGATTTCCAACATCCAGTCTCTGCATGGTTGGTTGTTTAGATATTTCCAATATTTTGCAATTAACAACAGTAATACTTTTATCATCATCATGGACATTAAAAAAATTTATTGAGGTGAAATTCTAACAATTATGGTATTGTACATCCATCACCTGTCTCTATTTCCAGAGCATTTGCTTCACTCCAGAGTAAAACACATTATCTAGAAAGGGGCATTTCTCTTTCTGGCCCCAGCCGAGCCCTCCATCATTGTCTCCCCTCCTCAGGTTTTTTCCCCAGTGCCCAGACCAACCTTGTGAATTCCTGCTTTGTCACCTTTGTCAATTATATTCACTGTCCATTTCCCTTCATCCATTACTCAACCCAGGTCAACGCTCATGTCTTTGGTGAAAACCTCTCGCACCAATAAACTGTGACGATCTCTCTTCTCTGAAAACTATGAGCACACATCTGTTATGTTCATTTGGTCCATTTTTCATCTTATAAAGCCATTCCAGTAGCGTGTGTTGCCCATAAGTTATATCGCAAACAATGTCTGGTGTGGTAGAGTGGTATCTTATCTATTTTGTGTTCCCTGATGGTTGTCTTAGTACGTGGCCCAACCATAATGCACAATAAATTCTTGTCAAATGAATTAAAATTCGTTTTTTCCCTTATAGGCCTTACCATAGTGCTTAGCATAGAGTCCCAATAAATATTTACTGATTGATTTAAACATATTTATACTTTTACCTAATTATCTCGCTTGAGGTCATGGGTTCTGCCTAACAGCTTTGTAAACAAGAACTGTATGTATTCTCATTTATATGACCTTGTTTAGGAGATTCATTTTTAAATACTGAGATTCATTGAACAAGGCACTATTCATATGTAAATCGGTCTTTCTGTCTGTCTGTCTTCTTTTCTTTGAGTTTGGCCTAATCTTGTCTCAGCCTTCTTACTGCTGTGTGTGATGATTATTTACATATGGCATTTCTACCTATGGGACTACAAAGTGTAGGATTATGTTTTTGCTTTCGTTTTCCTAATGGCACTAGGGGCTAGTAGCTTCAGAGAACATTTCACAGTGACTTATGGACCCTTCTTGGTGATTGTTTCTGGTATCTCAGAGCTTATTTTCTTAGAGATAAAAATTATATGATTTCTCCCTAAGTTTATTTGCTTTGCACTTGGTCCATGTTGGTTGTCCTCTTTAAGTTGAATGCGTGTTTCCATAGGAACTAGAAATAATAAATTGATATGACTATGCCTAGAGTTTCATTGTTCTGTGAGGACATTTCCTAAGCAAGAAAATGTGAATTTATCTAGGAAGTCTGTTCATTTGGCTTTTTATAATATTATATATTTTTGAAAAGTTCCACTTTACTCCAAGAAAATATCTTTCTCTTCTTCATTACTTCTGAAGAAAAATTCCTACCATGAATTGATGAATTTGTCACCCCTTTTTCCCCCTCTTACATGATTCCATGAAAAGCAGATGGGGAAAAAAAAAAAAAAATATAGTGAAGATCAGATTTAGAGCTGAATTTCTCAAAGTGTATTTCCTTTCATATATTTCTGGTGGACTTTTTTACAGCATAAGGGCCAACATTTATTTTTATTGTTCTTGTAATCAGTGAATAGGTTGAGCTTAATTTTATTGACACTCCTTTTTAAAACAATTCAGCCTGATTTCAGAAGTGACATATTTTGCATCAGAGAGGACTAAACTATGCAAAGTGGCATCCTTTGAGGAATGCTCATTACCAGAGTGGCAACAAGGAACTCAGCTCAAGCAGTTCCTATAGTGATTGCAAACTGGCTCACTTCCCAGCTCTTAACATTGTCAGTGTGGGTTTCTCTTGATTGACCATCAGTCTTCAGCATCTCTAAACACATATTACACACACACACACACACACCGAGACATACACTTGGCCAGACAAGATAAACAAACAAAGACTCTTATTAAACTCCAGGAACAGCTTACATAGAGACATTTAATCTTTTTGCATATAAATAAGATCCCCACTCTGCTATGCTATTTTGGAATATGGAAAGTCTATAAAGCTTGACTCTAAATTTCGGAAGGCACAGTCAACTGTAGAATGTTTTTCAGTGGTCCAGATATTCAGGGTCTGTGACTAACATTCTCCCCACATAGATTCTCTCTAGTCTAAAACGCATTTGCCAGACTAATCACTCTGAGACTGATTTGCGACGGCCCCTTCCAGCTTCAAAGGTTGTCGGCTCACTTATCCATTACTTCTGTCATTTATTTTTGGGACATTTAGCTCGGGCCAGCTGCTATACTAGAAAGAGTGTCAGAAACCTCCTTTATATAGCCCCACCCTGGTTCTGTCCCGAGCGCCATGGCTAGTGCTACCTCCGTGAACCACGGTCACAGTCATCTTTTAACAACACCGATTTGATAATCGGTGTTACCCTCCTGTTTAAAACATTTCAGTGAAGTCCAGTTATAACTGGCCTAAGATTCAAACTCCTTATCATGCCCCCTGCCACCTGTCTGACCTTTGCATTTATTCTGTCCCTTGACCAATGTTCCAGCCACACTGACCACCTCTCTGTGCCTCGAAGAGGCCAGGATTTTCTCGCCTACAAGCCTTTGTACGTGCTGTTCCCTCTGACTAGAACACCCTATTCCCTTCTTCCCAGAGGTGGCTCCTTCTCCTCCTTCATGTCTTATCTTAAATATCACTCCCAGAGACTTTTCCTCTGACCATGCTATGTAAATAGGCCTTCCCATAACTCTCTTTTGTTATACTGTTTATCTTATAGCATCTTTAAAGTTCTAAGTTTATATTCATTTGCTTTCTTTAATTTCTGCTGCTTTCTATAAAAGATGATATCAGGAGGGAGTTTATAGACTGTGAGAGTAAAGTTTCTATCAGGTTGAAGAGAATGTGTAGTAGGAGGGAAGTTTTGAGAGAGCCAGAAAGATTAAAGAAGATTTTGTGATTTCTGTGAGAAGATTGTGTGATTTCTGTGAAAAGATTGACTTCTAAGATTTTATTTTTTTAAAAAGATCTTATTTATTTGAGAGAGTGAGAGAGAGAGAGTGTGTGTGTGTGTGAGAAGGGGGAGGACCAGCGGGAGAAGCAGACTCCTTGCTGAGCAGGGAGCCCAATGTGGGACTCCATCCTGGGATTTAGGGATCGTGACCTGAGCCAAAGGCAGTTGCTTAACCGACTGAGCCACCCAGGCCCCTGATTTCTAAGATCTTAAATGTGTATCAGTTATCAGTACAGCTTTTGGGGTGAAGCTGTGGGTGTAGGAGGCCAATGTCAAGTGGAGATAAAATGAGGGTTCCTAGATTTGAGTGTCTACTGCAAGCCAAACTTCTCTGAGCATTGGGTATATAAAGCTCAAAACAAAATACAAATTGTATATTCTTACCTCCTTTGTTATAAATTAATTGGCCATATATGCATGTTATTTCTGGGATTTTTCTGTTCTGTTGATCTATGTGTCTGTTTTTATGCTAGTACCATACTGTTTTGATTATTACAGCTTTATAATATGGTTTGAAATCAGGGAGTCTGATACCTCTAGCTTTGTTTTTCTTTCTCAAAATTGCTTGGGCTATTTGGGATCTTTTTAAAAAATTTTTTTTATTTATTCATTTATGCTAGAAAGAGAGAGAGAGAGCATGTGTGCATGTACGTGCATGTACCCTGAGGGAGGGTCTTAGAGGGCAGAAGAGAGAATGTCAAGCAGAATCCATGCTGAGTGTAGAACTTGATGCAGGGCTTGATCTTATGACCCTGAGATCATGACCTGAGGCAAAACCAAGAGTCCAACACTTAATTGACTGAGCCACCCAGGTGCCCTGCTATTTGGGGTCTTCTGTGGCTCCATACAGATTTTAAGATTATTTTATTTTTGTGAAAAATGCAAATGGAATTTTGATAAGCATTGCATTGAAACTGTACTTTGCTTTGAGTAATATGAACATTTTAACAATATTATTCTTCCAATCCATGAGCATGGAATATCTTTTCATTTACTTGTATCTTTTCCAGTTTCTTGCATCAGTGTCTTATAATTTTTAGGGTACAGGTCTTTCACCTTCTTGGTTAAATGTACTCTTAGGTATTTTATTATTTTGATGCAATTATATATGGATTATTTTCCCAATTTATCTTTCTGATTGAAACAATAGATTTTTGTATATTAATTTTGTACCCTGCAACTTTACTTAATTTATTAGTTTTAGTAATTTTTTATAGGAGTCTTTAGAGTTTTCTATATATAGTGTCATGACATCTGCAAATAGTGATAGTTTTACATCTTCCTTTCCAGTTTGGAAGCCCTTTACTTCTTTCCTTGCTTAATTGTTGTACCTAAGACTTCTAATACTATCTTGAATAAAAGTGGGGGTAGTGGCCATCCTTGCCCAGGCCTTTCCTTGCCATTCCTTGTCTTAGTGGAAGAGTTTCCAGTATTTTATTGAATATGATGATAGCTGTGGGTTTATTATATATGGTATTCATTATGTTGAGGTGCATTCCCTCTATATCCATTTTGTTGAGTTTTTATCATAAATGAATGTTGAATTTTGTCAAATGGTTTTTCTGCATCTTTTGAGATGATTATATGATTTTTATCTTTTATTTTGTTCATATGCTGTATCATGCTGATTGGTTTGCAAGTGTTGAACCATCCTTGTATCCCTGGAATAAATCTCACTTGATTGTTATGTATAATCCTCTTAATATATTGTTGAATTTGGTTTACTAATATTTGTTGAGGATTTTTATATCTGTGTTCATCAGGGATATTAGCGTATAATTTTCTGGTGACAAAGGCAAGAATATACAATGGGGAAAGGACAGTCTCCTTTATAAATGGTGTTGGGAAAACACCATGCAAAAGAAGGAAACTAGACTACTATCTTATATCATACACAAAAATTAACTCAGTAGATTACTGACTTTAAATAAGATCTGAAACTCCTGAAAGAAAACATAGGTAACAAGCTCCTTGACATTTGACATGGTGATGATTTTTTTGGACCTGACTCCAAAAAAAAAAAAGGCAACAGAAGCAAAAATATGAGCAAGGGGGACTACCTCAAACAAAGAGCTTCTGCGCAACAAAGAAAACTATCAGTTAAATGAAAGGCAACCTACCAAATTCCCATTTCTAAATGGGAAAAAATATTGGCAAGTCATATATTTGGTAAAGGGTTACTATCTAAAATATATAAAGAACACAGCCTGATAGCAAAAGCATAAACAATCTGATTAAAAAAAATGAGCAGAGATATTTCTTCAGAGAAGGAATACAGATGGCCAACAGACACATGAAAAATGCTTACCATCACTAATCTTCAGGGAAATGCAAATCAAAACCATAAAGAGATACCACCTCACATGTATTAGAATGGGTCTTTTCAGAAAGACAAGAAATAACATGTTGTTGAGGATGTGGAGGAAAGGGAACCCTGTGCACTGCTGGTGGGAATACTTGAAGATTTCCAAGAAAGTAAGTCCTAAAATTTCTTTTTCACAAGAAAACAATTTTTTGTTCTTTTTGTACACTTTTTTTGTGTGGTAAGGGATAGTAACTAGACTTATTGTGGTGATCATTTCATAGTGTATACAAATACTGAATCATTATGTTGTATACCTGAAACTGACATAATGTCTCAATTAAAAAGCAAAAATAAAATCCGAAACTCAAAAGCCACTATAGCAGTTTTATTATTATTTCTAACGTTTTTGCCCAGTGGTTTTGTTTATTAACCTCCTACCTCTGCCACATTCTTTTCTTTAAATCCTGTTTAGGTCTATTGTTTGCCTTTCCTTTTTAACTGCTTGAATCCTGTTCATCCTGTATATCTCAACCCTGAGAAGTACTTTCCAATTACCTCCTTCCTAATTGCCTCCATCCTTCCATTGGTATGTGTCATCTGTCTCTCCCCTGAACATGCAGAGAGTTTGTTGTATCATTTTTTTTTAAAAGATTTTATTTATTTATTTGCCAGAGAGAGAGAGAGAGTGAGAGCGAGCACAGGCAGACAGAGTGGCAGTCAGAGACAGAGAGAGAAGCAGGTTCCCTGCTGAGCAAGGAGCCCGATGTGGGACTCGATCCCAGGACGCTGGGATCATGACCTGAGCCGAAGGCAGCCGCTTAACCTACTGAGCCACCCAGGTGTCCCTGGTTGTATCATTTTATGTCTCTGCTACCATTGCATTTTATCCTTCCTCCCATAGATCTTGTTTTCCTAGTTAGACATAAACACCTACAGCACATAACAATTTCCTCATATATCTGTAATATCATGTCCCAGTGAAGTGTGCTAGGGAAGACATGGGACAAACATTTGATGGTGGAAAATTAAGTCAGAATTTCTTGTCATATATAGCAGCTGCCAAAGTGCTATATGGTGTTAATAGAATAATTAAGAAATTAAACATTTGACTATTTTGTTTATAAAATGTTTGTGTTGCCTATTATTTCAGTAGAAGACTGACTGAGAGAAACAGACTAGACCTCTAAATGACATAGTTGCCATAATCAAGGCTAATCAATCCTTCTTTCTTTCAGGCAGTTCAAGAATAATGGCAGTATACTTTCTAAATTTCCATGCATTGTTTTCTATCACTTTATCTTAGGTGAACTTTCACAATGACTAATGTATAATGAATTTCATTATTCAACATGGTTGAATAGTATTTTTGTTCATTTTAGTTTTTGGATAATGCAACATTCTAGATTAAAAAGAAGAAGAAGAAGAAGAAGAAGAACAGATTACACTGGGGCTCTTGGGTGGCTCAGTCAGTTAAGCATTTGCCTTCAGGCCCAGGTCATTATCCTGGGGTCCTGGGATCAAGCACCAAGTTGGGTTCCCTGCTCAGTAGGGAGCTTGCTTCTCCCTCTCCCTCTGCCATTCCCGCTGCTTTTGTTCTCTCTTTCAAATAAATAAAATCTTTTTAAAAAATTAAGTTATATTTAAAGAGTATTGAGCACAAGGTGATGTTCATTGATTAAAGGTACTTTCTAAGGACTCATGTAAGTTGTAATTATTAACAAGTATTATTGTATCTCAGATGTATGGAAGTTAATGGACAGTTTTCTTTTTTTTTTTTTTTAAGATTTATTTATTTGACAGAGAGAGAGAACAAATAGGCAGAGAGGCAGACAGAGAGAGAGGAAGTGAAGGAGGCCTCTGGCTGAGCAGAGAGCCAAATGCGGGGCTCGATCCCAAGACCCTGGGATCATGACCTGAGCCGAAGGCAGAGGCTTTGATCCACTGAGCCACCCAGGCGCCCCAATGGACAGTTTTCTTAATAAAATACAGGGTTAGCAGAGGATTTGTTGTAATAGGTAATATGGAGAATAGCCAGGTGAGTGGAATTTGGGATTTCCTGCCAGTACCACAAATAACATAGAGATAGGGCTAATGGCAAGACATAGATAACCAAAACATTTTGATGGCCATTTTGATTTCTTCGTTGTAGGATTTTTGGAAACTTACCCATTCAGCAAATGTTTATTTAAATGCTTGTTTTATTGTGTTGGAGGGTAGGGATAATTACAAAGAAAATAAGACAAGCACAGTCATCCACCCCCATGATGCTTACATTATCTTCAGTATGCAATTGAGCATGCAATTTTTGGCTCCTACTTCCCTTGCATTTTTTATATTAATTTCATATGATCACTAAGCACTCCCAGATTGATTGATATTATCATAAATATATGGTAGCAGTTTTGTGTATATTTTTATAATTAGATGTTGCTTGCACACATGACTTGTATTCCAGAAAAATATAGAAAATCATTGAAGATCTGAAAAGACTACTGTAATTTCTCAGTTCGTTTAAGATACAGCTATTTGAGGAAAAACCTGATAAAATAATTTGAACTTTGGCTCAAAGATCAAATTTAGGGACAATTCAAGAGAATCCTCCAGCCAACTATGAGAAATCTAGTGGTAAGTTTATTCACAGGGGCCATTAACTATAGTCCTCTTGTTCCTTTATTTCTCTGTCCTTTCTACCTTAATCCCAAGGTCTTGGGATTTTAAGTAAATTGCTCCTTTTTTTTCCCCAAAGATTTATTTATTTGAGGGAGAGAAAGGGTGTGAGCAAGTGTGGGGGGAGTAGGGAGGGGGAAAGAGGGACAAGCAGACTGAGCTGAACACAAAGCCTGGCATGGAGCTCCGTCTCATGACCCTGAGATCTTGAACTGAAATCAAGAGTCTGTCGCTTTACCAGCGGAACCATCTAGGCACTCCTAAATTGCTTCCCCTTAAAGTTATTTTCAGAGTAATTTGTTTCGGGTACCAAAATGTCCCTCAATTTATCTACATACTCACACTCTCCCTTTGCCTTGTGTGTGTGGTATGGAACATTGAAATGTCTCTTCTGAGGTTTTGCAATGCAACAATGACAACATACCTTTGGTAAAAAGGAGTGGTATATTCTTAGGAGAAAAAGTTGCTTTTTTTTCTTTTCTTCATGCTGCCTGTATGAAGGGCTTATGGGGAAGAATAGGTATTGGACCCAGAGCATTGGACTGCCCGAGATATACTTTGCATATGCTTGTAAGTCAGATAGAATGTGCCTTCTTTTGAGAGCCAGGGTCT
The DNA here is from genome assembly GCF_922984935.1 of Meles meles. Taxonomy (NCBI): domain Eukaryota; kingdom Metazoa; phylum Chordata; class Mammalia; order Carnivora; family Mustelidae; genus Meles; species Meles meles. Next base: position 83,935,201 of record NC_060071.1, on the reverse strand, counting down.
ACATTTAAAAGGGAGAATTGGGTTAATTGGTAGATAAGTTGAGATTCCATATTCAGGCACCCTTAAGGACTTTTAAGTATGGGCTTTACTGTTTAGATATTAGGTGAAACTCTCCATATTATTGTCTTTGATTCTTTCTGTAGATTTATAAGGATAACTTCTGACCAAGTTACATTGGCAGGAATATTAATATGTTATTAGTTGAATTCCCATTTGGTCATTGCCCAGTAGTGACTAGATGTCCCAATTAATGTGATTTAGTTCTGCTTTTTAACTCATAAAATAAATATTGTTGAGTATCTTGCTTTAGAGATGGATTCATTGCTTTCCAACTGATACTATACATTCATATTTTTAAAATGAGTATTTTTTACTGCAAAATTGTATCATATCATTTAAGTTTACCTTAAAAATATTTTGACTGTTCGTATAGTTCCTCTGTTTCTTAAAAGTAGCTAAAACTACTGTTATTCTTTTGTGGTTTTTGAGATACCATCTTACCCTAGGTTCTCTGGGAAACTGTATGTTTTCTGGTTTTTTGTGGGGAAAAGTGTGCATTTCAAGCCACTGTTCTCTAGGGTAATGGATAATATCCGAATATGAAAACAGATCTGAAGAGAAAGGAAAAACATGAGTTGAAGATTTTTAAAATGTAAAGTTTAATTCAGTATCATCAGATTAGAATTGGAAGAGAGGAAAACAAGAGCATTTTAAGAACACTAATGAACTGAAACCACTTTTCTTATACCTGGAAATGAAAATTGGAGAGAAGAGACTGTATGTTTAAATATTGTTTCCTCATGAGAACTTTCCCTGTCCTCTTCACTAGGTCAGGTGCGCCTCTTCTCCTTTTTCCTAGTACTAGGTACCTTTTCCTTCCAGGCAGCATTTGCAATAATAAATGTAATTATTTAATGATACTCTGTCTCTCCCTGGTAGTCCCAGTAAACAGCATGGAGTGTAGCATGTGGGCTCAGGGCATTAAAAATACAACAAGATTAAAATGTTGGGAAGACAGACAGAAGAATATGAAAAATAAATGGTGTGAATGTTGTCATGTGACAACAACAGAATGCAACTTTTCTTATGGTCCCCCCGATGAAAAACAGACAATAGAACTGAAAAATAAGATGGCTTGGTCTCGGCTCCAGGGAAGTGGTATATTTTCTTCATATGGGTGAAGTATTCAGTTGAAAATGCTTTGTTTTGGATTCCACTGTTTTCAAAATATGTTTATATCTGATTTTCTGTTTTTTGTTTTTGTTTTGTTTTTGTTTTTTTTTTTTTTTACCTTAGTCTTTCTCTGAGGAGGTGTGAGTAGGTTTTATACTTACTTATTGATTAAAACACAAAAGGAATGATTCTGAAAAGATAATTAGGGAACCTTCCAAAATGTCCAGGGTAGGTAATTAGAAAACCTCTGATTTTTTTACTCCAAAACAGGCTCTTTTCTGTCAGTTTTACTTAATACATTGTTTTTCCCACTTGAGAGGTCAGTGAAAGGAAACCCATGAGCCTGTGCTACAGCTGTTCAGTAAAATTCTCAGTGAAGAGTGGCAGCTTAGTCCAACTGGTAGAATGTCATTGTTTGTCAAAGCCAGAGTTTTTGTTCTTTGAAACTACCAAAGATGAAAACAGTTGGTGAAGACATAAGATAGAATTATTTTTGGTATAGAAGCTTCGAGAAATGGTGTGTCAGGATGTAGTTTGCAAGTTGGGGCACCTCTTACTGGAGGTGAGTTAAAACCAACTCACTCATGGGAAGTGGCATCAATCAAGTGGAGACTCCGTTTTTGCTTTGCATTTTTACCCCGCAGCTATTACTCAGTTGAAATTCTGCTTGGTTTGGGAGGTATTAGTTATAGTTTATTTGGACTTCTTTTGTTACTTCTTCCTAACTGAAAAATGAGTTTAATTTGGCTTGTTTCATATATTGTCAAGTAATTTGTAATGAATATTAAAAAGTAAAAGATGGAAGGGAGGGCCTGTTTCATCTCAGCTTAAAAATTAGACTAGTCTGTTTTTTTAGTCAGTGTGGAAAATGTAACCTGTCTGATTACAGAATTAAAACATAAGTGGGTAAGATAAAGATCTGGGAAAAGCTGGGAAGTTGATGTGGTGGAAAGTCTATTGGCCCTGGTGTCAAACGATCTAAATTTGAGTCCAAGTTTTTCTTATCGAGTGACTTCAGGAATGTCATTTAAATTATTTAAGCCTCAGTTGCTTTATTTATAGAGAGAGAACTTAAACATTTACTTCAAAGGATAGGAGATAATATTTATAAAAGCATTTTCTAAATTGCCAATGATTGAACACATATAAGGTATGACTGTGCAATGAAAAAGGCATTTGTGATGCATGAAAATCTTACAGTGACATCAGTAAGCAATGGCTAAAATGATCTTAATTTCTAGAGTTATAGCTGTAGAAGAAATAACTCTGTGTATCAGTTCTAGACAACAACATCTCAGATATTTGAACTAAAGGACCTTAAATTAGAGCTACCATGAAACCTCCCTGTATTGTTTCTTGACATGGTTGCAACAAGTCTGAGAAGCCTAGTTAGACCATTGGTTTTGTAGTCTCTACTATTAGGAGCACTGTTATCATCTGTCTTGCCTTACGTTAAGAAGAGTATCACTGTGCCCCCTTCTGGGTTACACATTGCCTATGCAATTTAGATTGGATTTCATTCTTCCAAAATTTTTTCAGCAATAGCCAGAAATATTTTCCACAGTAGACCTTCTGTTCCTCCACAACCTTCAGCGCAATGCAGTAGGTCATGCCTAAAAGCAATGTATTTGTCTTATAATCATGATTCTTTTTAGGACGAGCACTCACAGCAGAAAGAAGTATACTTGTTTGGAGATCGTAAATGTGGTATATTCATGTGTATCCTGAGTGTAGTGTTTATTTTCTGAAGCCACTTCTTGTCTCTCCCTGTTGTCCACAACTTTCTAGGAATGAACGGTTGTTTTAACTAGTGCTACTCAATGATAGAAGAAATGTTTGAAGAGTCTACAAGAACCCTTTAGTATATTTAGTTCAAAGAGCATTTTACTCATTCAGATTATGAAAAATATTAATTGTATATGGTTTTACAGAAATGTCTTAGACTGAGTTTATTATTTTAAAAAATATGTTATTTCCTGAGCATTGTTTTCACTGGTCGAATTACAAGTCTTTTTCTAGGCTTTGAATGCTTATACCTAAGTCATGTAATTTTATGAGTATTAGTAATTAATTAGTTACTAAATTCTCCTTTCCATCTTTGAATTCTTACGATTATATCAGGGTTATAAAATGAAGTTTATTTTATTTCATCCATTTATTTAATGGGGAAGCTGGGTGACTGACTATAAAAGAGACATTATTATCAGGCTTTTACAGATTAACTTATTTATTTGAGAGAAATAGACAGAGAGAAGGGGAGAGAGAGAGTCTGAGTTAGGGGAGAAGCAGAGGGACTCTTCCAGCATATTCCCTGCCAAACGTGGAGCCCAGAAGGGGCTGGATCTCACTCCCCATGAGATCATGAGCTGAGCCAAAAACCAAGAGTCAGACACTTAAACAACTCAGCCACCCAGGTGCTCTGATGGCCTGATTTATTTTGAGATTTATGAAGCATGTAATGTGTAAGTCTGTCCAGGTAGAGAAATGGTCTTCTGTTTTATTAGTTAGTATAAATAATGAATATATTGTCCTAACAACATAGATTTGGCTGGCCTTTTGCCATCGATGTAATAGTCATGGTCTTTTTATAATTAAGAAGATAACTGATTAGAAATAAACAATATTGTCATTTTGATTACACTCATATGTGGACTCTGAAAAACAAAACAAATGAATAAACAAACAAGAAGCAGAATCAGACCAGTAAGTACAGAGAGCAAACTGATGGCTGCCAGAGTGGAGGGGCTTGGGGGGAAATGGACAAAATTCAGGAAGGGGAATGGGAGATATAGGCTTCCACTTATGGAATGAGTAAGTCACAGGAATAGAGGGTACAGCATAGTTAGTGATATTTTAATAGTGTGTGGTCACAGATGGTACCTGTGCCTGTGGTGATCGTGGCATAATGTTTAGAGAAGTAGAATCGCTGTGTTGTATACCTGAAACTCATATAAGATTGTATGTCACCTATGCTCAAAAAAATTAAAAGGAAGAAAACACATGGGTAATATTGTGCCATTGTTCAAATAGGGGAGACTTCTCCAATATTGGAAGCAGATGGTTTCTGGGGAAGTGACTTTCAGGCACCAAATGTAAAGCGCCTTGTAGTGTCCTCGCCCCTCTTCTAAATATCAGTATTTTTTTTTTCTCCAGAAAATGAAATGGGAAATTCCATTTCTTAAGTTCCATTTATGTGATTTGGCTTCAGAGGTCTTTTCAAAGAAAGAGAATAAGAAGTTTCTGGCACTGTAAACAAGCAGGGAAAGCCATTACATAGGTAGAATTTTCTCCTTTTGATGCAGGTGGAAACTTTTCTTGAAAGCCTGCCCTTTTTCTACACAAAAATATTCTCAGGGAGGACTGATGCCAAGGACAAACCCCAGTTTCACGAGACACGGTCTCTAGTGTTTCAAAGGGATTGGTAGGGCATGATTTAAAAGGACATGCTCACAAGCTCAGGTGTAGTCCGGTACTTACGGGGTGAAACAACAAGGAGAGACTGAGTGGGGGAAGGATCCGGAGTACTACTCCTCAGGGCTTAGTGTTCACCCTTACAGTGTCATATGGAAGCATTTCCTGTGCAGTTCAGTTATTCACTCATTCAGCAAATATGTACTGAGCATTTGTGATTTGCCACACAGTTTTAGGTAATGACTTAGTGTGAGAAACAGTGTATACCCTCATGGAGTTTATAGTCAAATGAGGAAGGCAGACATTGAATCAACAATAAATGCTATATTTATTGTAAGGTCTGATAATGCATTATGTATTACAACATCTAATATATGTGTTTAGGAGAAAACCAAGATCAGGGAGAGAGATCCATCAGGTGGCTGCCTGACCCTGCTTGTCAGGGAGGCCTTCCCTCCATTTATTTGTTCAATCATGCATTTCCTCCTCAATTCACTTCATGAACTGCGCTGTTGATCTGGAAGAGACGTTTACGGTTTCTGCTTCAGGGAGTCATGTGAGTGAGTTCTGTAGAACTTAGAACTCATTTTCCTATACAAAATAATGTTAAACAGATGAAGTTAAGTTTCCTCACTGTTTTGCAAAAATCCCCCTAATTGATGTTAAAACTTCACTGTGGTACTAATGAGGGACTTCTGCATTCTGGTTCTTGGGAGGAGGAGGAAACAAAGGCTTTGGAAGGGAAAGAAGGAGAGGACTTGCTCCTCTTTCCTGGACACCAGGCAAACATCTTGCAGGCAGATTTTTAAATTGGCTAGTTTGGGTTTCCCATTATTCTGTCAGATTTTCAGTCCCCCCACCCCCGACTTTTTTTTTATTTCCCTCATGCTGCACTTTTCAGTCCTACTAACCCTGTTCCACTCTTAGAAAGTACTCTGTGGCATTTTAGTATTTTCTTTATCTTTGGTTCTTCCTCAGGTACCATAGGAGGAGAGAAGTTTGATTTTACTACTTCCCATAAGTATATGAATGAGGTATGATGTGAGCATAACCCTAATCTGAATAAAGGAATTTGCATTTTCTTTTTTTAAAAGATTTTATTTATGTATTTATTTATTTGAGAGTGTGAGGGAAGAGAAGTGGGAGAGAGAATCTCAAGCAGGCTCTACACAGCAGAGAGCCCGATGCAGGCCTCAGTGCCTGGCTCCTGAAATCATGACTTGAGTTGACCACTGAACTGACTGAGCCACCCAAGTGTCCCAGGGATTTGCATTTCTAAAGAGGATACTTGAATTACTAATTGCTGAATTTGTAAGCTAACAAAATTAAATGAAATACTCAAAATGTAGTGGAACTACTGTCAGGCAGGGGCCACCATGTCACAAAGGCCATTGCTTCCTTTTTGTCTACTATGAGGTAAGGTGTACAGCCTTGCCTTTCTCACTGTTTTTCTTTCCCTCCTATGAATAAACTGGAGCATTTTCCTCTGAGGGCTCCCCTAATGGTCAGGGAAGAGAGAACAGGTACAGAAGGCACTTTTACTCTCTGCCTTTATAAGTTAGATGTTTGTAGGTCAGAGGTGGTTCGGGTAGATTTGTTCTGTCAGGGTAGGTAGTCTGGTCTGCCACCACGTGCAACTGGGGAGCCAGGAACAGTGACCGTAACAGTGATTCTCTCAGAGACTGTGTTTTCTGATTTTCTAATATGCCAGATACTTCACATGCATTCATGATTTTGTTCAGTCTTGACCACAGTCCTCAGGGTGTGTAACTTGACCACCCACAGGGAAAGACACTGAGAGGCTGTGTAATCTGCCCAGTGCAACATACTTAGTAGTGGAGTTGGGGTTCAGATTCAGATTTGTTTGATTCTGAAGTCTCTTTTCTCCTCAGCCCCATTATCCGAGAAATAAGCCAGTGATGATTCCAGAGAAATTAGTCCCTTGGTAGACTTGAGCTCTGTTCACTCAGGACCAACAGGCAGCTCCCATGTCCTAGAGCTGAGGCAGCTGGGTGAGCTCTGGAAAGACTAACAGCTTGAGTTCCTTTTGATTTTATCTCCTGTCAGCTCCCCAGGCTGCAAGGGGGTTCCTACCTCAGGGAGTCACTCCCCAACAGGCCTCCGAGGCCTCTGTGCTCAGTTTGGTCCTGAATTTGCTCTTTCCCTTCTCTTTGGAGTATATAAAGGTGAAACATGGACCAGCTCATTAGTACATTGAGTTGACTGCCCTGTTGGTCCTCCTCATGCTCACTATTGACAAGGCCTCCTGCTGCAGATTTTAGAGAAAGTTTTCTCTATTATTCACACCCATAATCTATTTGTATTTCTTCCTCCATAGGCACTTTTACTGATTGTTTACTTTTATTCCCCAAAACTCTAATGAGAAATCTGTGGTTTTCCTGCCTCTGTTGTTCTGCTTAGTGCCCCTGACAGAGCTTTGGTTATATTAGCAGTTATTCAGGTATTTCAACAACTGGCTGCATTAATTTTTTTTTTTCTTTTTTCTTCCCTTTTTTTTCTTTTCTTTTTTTTTTTTAGGGGTTGAGGAACGGACACTGATGCTTGGGTAGCTATATTTGGAATGTAAAATGATATGCTTGGCTCAAGTGAAGAACTCCTTGTAGACCTTGGCAAAAGGATTTGTCTTTGTATAGACTGGCAGCCGCTTTTTGGTTTTCTAGTATTTTCTAGTCAGCCAATTTCAACTTCCTTTATTCTATGATATGAGATAATTGGATGCACTGTTCTTTGTACTGTGTCATCCTTCATCCAGATGCACATGTTTTAGTGATGCCCAAAGCTGAAGGAGCAGAATGATCCCATTGTGATGGGTGTGCAGACAGGTAATAATGTAGCCTCCATTAGCGAAGTTGGTATCAAGTGTACTTTTGTGTCAGAAACTTCATTACTAGTGAGATGGTGGGATGAATGGAAAGACTATGAATCTAGGTGGCGTGTGTATGGTCCCATCTCTGGGACTGACTAGGAATGTAACCTTTCATTAATTCCTTTATTTTGTAGGTCTTAATTTCCTAGTTTATAAGTTAAAGCATCTATAATTTAAGGCCAGAAATAAAATAGAGTGCAGAGAAATGCATTCTAGGAATGAAGAACCATACATAAGCCTGAAAAATTAAAACTACATGATGAACTGTGGAAGCAATAGCAAAATATAAAATTTCATTTGTAAATCTCAGGTGATAGAAAGGTTATGGGTTTTGGAATCTACTACTGTAACAACGTTAGAACATTTCATCATGACAGTATTATAATGTGTTTGTGTAAGTTCAAGCTATTGAAGTGTAGTGTGGCCATTGTAGTGTGGCCATTGGCCTAATTGGGAATATACATCACTGAGAAATAAGCATTTAATCAAAAGACCAGTCTGAAGAGATATATACCACCGGCTGTCTTTATCTCTGGTCAACCGTGAGAAGTTTTACCGGGAAGCCAATTAAGGTTAGGACTGGATTTTCATTGGTAAAATTTTTGGCTTATTAGCATAAGGGGTGCTAAAATGAGCTTTTACTTTTTTGAAATAAAAAGTGGTGTTCAAAATTCATGGATTGGCTACAATATCGTAGAGACACATCCTACCCTTGCAAGAACATGGCATTAGGATCTAGCAAGACCGGGAATGGCAGTGGAAGGCTGCATCCTAACTAGCCAGCTGATAATTTAGAGGATTGGGGTTGCTGTATACCCATTTAAGGATGACTCAATCCTCTCTGTACATTGTTGCATGGAATATATGATCAGAACCCCTAAAAAAGAATAGAAACCTGGAACCTCACTGAGTGTATAAACAAGTTTTAGTTTAAAGAACTGCTTTATTTGCTTTTTTGTACCTGATAGCTAACTAATGTTCCCAATTGTGAGTCACAGTTTGTTCTAAGACTTGCTTTTATTCCTGCATGCGATGTGTAGGGAAAGAAGTCCAGACCCTTCACTGACTTCTGACTATTGGTAGCTGTCAGAGAGCTTCCTAGTTGTGCATGACCTAATTAGCTTAGACAGATTTTCATGAAAGTCAGAAAAATCTCAACTCTCCCACTTAAAATGATGCATTATTAGCATTCATGAATCTTGGGTTTTTCATCTTTACACTACTTCAGCTGGTGATGGGGATTGCTGAGATAATATTATACGCTATCCTTGGCACAGCTCTTGAAACAATGGCCAGGATGAAGGTGGGGTTTGGTTGTAGTTAGGATTGCCCAGCACGTTTGTGCTTGACCAGGTCCTGGATGAAGCCAGTGGGATTAGACACAGTTCCTCTGCCTTGCAGGAGTCACATAAACTACTAGGGTAAATGCTTGGTCCAAACTGGACCAGTTAGATGGTCTTTCTCTGGGATTTGGCTGTTGACCCTGCAGTTGGTCTCCAAGTACAGCTGGAGCTGTGTCAGGTGTTTAAATTGGGGAGCTGCGGGGTGGTCACCTTTCTTCATTTTGGGGTTCAACTCCATTTCTGTCCTAGCTGCAAGAGAGACTTCTGTGTCTATCTAATAGATAAAATAAAATAAATAAATATAACCTGGGTTAGTTCTGGTTAGTTTCTATTAGTTATAACAAAACTAAAACAAAACAAAAACTCCAAACTGCTCCATTTTCAATGTTAGAGTAAAGTTAGTCCCATCTTTTTCAAGCTATTGGTAGCATTTGATTCGTAGTCATTGTCTTCCCCTTTCTTGAAATACTTTCTCATGGATACCATGGCACTGCAGTCTCCTGGTTTTCTCCCTACAACGGAAGTGACTCTTTCCCAGTTTCCTTTGCTGATTTCCCCTTCTCTCCCCAACCTCCAAATGTTGAAATCCCGCAGGGCTCTATTGCGGCATCTTCTTCTCTCTACCTGCCCCTGGATATTCATGTAGTGCTCTTCCTCCTTCCGGTCAGAGCTCTGCCTAGGTGTCACCTCCTCAGAGGCACTTGGCTTGACCAAATTCAAACTACACTCATCTTCCTCTCATGCTTGTTTTTTTGTTTTTGTTTTTGTTTTTGTTTTTTCCCACACCAGTTTTATTTTTCCTTTAGCACTTAACACCACTGGCAGTTTGTGTTTATATCTGTTTGTCAGTTGTGCCCCACAGTAAAATGTAAGCTCCATAAGTCAGGGATTTGTCTTGTTTATACCTGTATCCTCAAAGCTTGGAAGAAAGCCTGACATCATTAAATACTGATCGAGTTTGCTAATGAATGAATACATCCTACCAACAACTATCACTACTTAACTGTTGAAAAATATGCAACTTTATTGCTTAGTTACAAAAAACATTTATATCATATTTCCTTAAAATTAAGATTTTATTTCATATTTTATTACTTAAAATCCAGGTTCATCTTCAATTGGTGTCTTTTGTATTTAGTATTCTAATACAATATTCTGATCTGTTATTAAATAGATTTATCAACATCTTATTCTAGATGATAAATTTTAAGCAAGATACTGGTCTGGTCCTTATCAAACATTAATAAAAATAGATGCATAGTTTGGGAATTTTTTTTTTAATTTTAAGTTTTTATTTTAATTCCAATTAGTTAACATACTGTGTTATATTAGTTTTAGGTGTACAATGTAGTAATTCAGCACTTCTATACATCAGCTGGTGCTCATCATGGCAAGTCTACTCCTTAATCCCCAGCACCTGTTTGAACTGCCTCCCTCACCTCCCCTCTAGCAACCATTAGTTTGCTCTTTGTAATTAAGTGTCTGTTTCTTATGTGTGTGTCTCTCTTATTATTTTCCTCTTGCTGTTTGTTTTGTTTCTTAAATTCCACCTAAGAGTGAAATCATATGGTCTTTGTCTTTCTCTGACTGACTTATTTCACTCAGCATTATAGTCCTTAGCTCCATCCATCTTGTTGCAAATGGCAAGTTTTCGTTCTTTTTTATGGCTGAATAATGTTCCATTATATATTCCAGTATATATATGTGTATTTCCGTTGTATTATGCCCTATAAGTCATACTATAGGTACCTTATAGATAGCGTTTTTGATTCTTTTTTATTTTGATTGTTTTTTGCAATTATATTTATCAATTTAACAAAATATGTTTCTGTGTAAAATGTGACACTTTCTGAATCACATACTATCAAAATCATATGCTGTCTTTCATTTACTCATATTTTTGGGATTCTGCAGTGATCTTGATCACATTGTCTTTTTTTTTTTTAAAGATTTATTTATTTATTTATTTGTTTATTTAGAGCACAAACAGGGAAAGGACCTGGGGGAGAGGGAGAGAGAGAATTTCAAGCAGACTCCCACTGAGTGCAGAGCCTGACATGAGACTCAATCCCATGACCCTGAGATCATGACCTGAGCTAAAGTCAAGAGTAGATGCTTAATTGACTGAGCCACCCAGGTGCCCCTTGATCACATTGTCTTATGTTCAAAGTCCTTCTAAATATTTTCCAAATGTTGAACTTCAGTGGTAGCATGTAATTTTGCAGCTCTTTTTAAAAGTATGTTTTTGGGCTTGTGTATGTGTGTTTGTTTTTTTTTTTTAGCTTTACAAGTTGTTTATTCAACATTATAATTTTCATTTCTTAGGAAAGGTGAAGCTGTAATAAATTATTAACAAAAAATAAAAGAGAACATCGATGTCCAAAATAATTGAATACATTAAAACTCAAGGATGAGGGCAGCCCCACACATTTTGACTTTCCCACATCTTAATAACACTTTTCAAATTTGAGAAGCAATTTCATAGATCTCTTGTCTCTCAAGATTTTTCAGTAAGAGTCCTGTTGATTGTTTTCACTGTTTGAGGAGCTACAGTGTTAGAGTTTAGTGGATAATTGAAGCTCAGCGGTAGGATATGACCTGGGTTTATGTTTAAGAAAATCTCTATGTTTTTATTGGCTTCTTCTCTGCCAACACTGACTCAGTGATGATATCTTTTTCTATCGACTCAGCTCTCAATAATTTCTTTTTCAAAAATTAAAATATAATTGATTTACAATATCTTACCAGTTTCAGGTGTATGTCATAGTCATTCAGTGTTTGTATACATTATGAAATAATTTCCACAATTAGTCTAGTTGCCATCTATAGCTGTACAAAATTATTACATTATTAACTAAATAACCTAGGCTGTACATTGCATCTCCATGACTTAACTTATAAGTGGAAATTTGTACCTCGTAATCCCCTTCAACTATTTTGTCCTTTCCCTGTCTAACTACTCCATTCTTTGGTAACCACAGTATGCTTCCTATGTCTATGTCTATTTATTAGTCTCTTTCTGTTTTGTGTGTGTATCTATTTTGTTTTTTAGATCTATGTGTAAGTGAAATCATACAGTATTTGTTTTTCTCTGACTTATTTCACTTAGCATAATACCTAAAGTTTCATCTTTGTTGTTACACATGACAAGATTTTATTCTTTTTTTTATGGTTGAGTAATCTTCCTGTGTGTGTGTGTGTGTGTCTGTGTGTGTATGTATGGCATGTCTTCCTTATCCATTCATCTGTCAGTGGACACTCAGTTTGCTTCTGTATTTTGGCTATTGTACATAATGCTGCAGTGAACATAATGATGCATGTATCTTTTCAAATTGGTTTCATTTTCTGTGGAGACATACCTGGAAGAGGAAATGATCGGATCTTAATGTTAATTTTATTTATAATTTTTTGCGAGACCTCCATACTGTTTTCCATGGTGGCTGCAACAATTTACATTCTTGCCAGCAGTGTGTGAAGGGTCCCTTTTTTCCATACTCTTGCCAACACTTGTAATTTCTTGTCTTTTTAATATTAGCCAATCTTGACATGTGTGAGGTGATACCTCATTTTGGTTTTGATTTTCATTTCCCTCATAGTTAGTGATGCTGAACATCTTTTTGTGTACTTGTTGGTCATCAGTATGTCTCTTTGGAAAAATGTCTGGTCAAATTCTCTGCTCATATTTTAGTTAGGGTTTTGTTTGTTTGTTTGTTTGTTTGTTTTTACATATTAAACTGTGTAAGTTCTTCATATATTTTGGATATTAACCCCTTATCAGATGTATGATTTGCAGATATTTTTACCATTCAGTAGGTGCCTTTTCATTTTTTTGATGGTTTCCTTCTCTGTGAAAAGCTTTTTAGTTTGATGTAATCCTGCTTGTTTCTCTTAGATTTTCTTGCCCTTGTCTAAGCAGATTAGTCCAAAAAACTATTCCTAAGATCAGAGTCGGAGAGCATACTGCCATCTTTTCTTCTAGGAGTTTTATGTTTCAGATTTTAACATCCAAATCTAGAATTCATTTTGAATTTTTTTTTTTATATATCCTGTAAGCTTGCGGTCTACCTTTGTTCTTTTGCATGTTGTTGTCCAGTTTTTTCCATCACTATTAATTAAAGAGACTGTCTTTTCCCCATTGAATATTCTTCTTTATCATAGACTAGTTGACTATATATGTGGGTGAGTTTATTTCTGGCCTATTCTGTTTTATTGATCTATGTGTCTATTTTCCTTCCAGTACCACACCCATTGATTACTTTAACTTTGCAATATAGTTTGAAATTCAGGGACATGCTCCCTCTAGCTTTGTTATTCTTTCCCAAGTTTGGTATTCATAGTCTTGTGGTTTCTTCAAATTTTAGGATTCCTGGGGCGCCTGGGTGACTCAGTTGGTTAAGTGACTGCCTTCAGCTCAGGTCTTGATCCTGGAATCCTGGGATTGAGTCCCACATCAGGATCCCAGCTCCATGGGGAGTCTGCTTCTCCCTCTGACCTCCTCTCTCATGCTTTCTCACTCTGTCTCTCTCTCTCTCTTTCTCTCAAATAAATAAAATCTAAAAAAAAAATTTTATTTTTAGGATTCCTTGTTCCAGTTCTATAAAAAATACCAATGAGATTTTGATGGGGGTTGCATTGAATCTGTAGATTGTGTTGGTAGTATGAACATTTTAACAATATTAATTCTTCCAATGTATAAGGTTGGAATATCTTTTCACTTGTGTAATCTTCAGTATTCTTCAGTTTCTTTCGTCAGTGTCATATAGTTTTTGGTGTATAGTTCTTTTAATTCCTTGGTTAAATTTATTCCTTGGTGTTTTGTTCTTTTCAATGCAGTTGTAAATGGGATTATTAAGTTAGAGAAAAGAAAACATTATTAAGAAGATCATACGAGAGAGAAAATACATTTATAGTACTGTATTGTATTTATAAGAAAAAATGATAAGGAAAAAATCCACATATATGTGAACTTGTGCAGTTTAAAATTGTGTTGTTGAAGGGTCAACTGTATTACCTATACATTTAGAAAAGTCTCATGGCAGAGGCTACATCCCTTCCTAATCTCTTCTGCCCTTTTTTATTAAATGGGAAAAATAGCAACAACAGCAGTTAGACTGCCATGCTGCTATTCATGTGAAGATTGCATATCCTGTATTCTAGGCGGAAGTGTTATGTGGTCTTTATAAGAAGTCATCTTAACAGCAAGAGTGTGCCCCTTTCCCTTCCTCTAAGATCACCTTGCTGACCAGAATAGGTATCTGATGGATAAAGCTCAGTTGCCTCACTGTGACGATGAGGGTCATACCATCAGGATGGCGAGTGATGAATTAGCATGAGCCTGAGTTATTGATAATTTGTGGAACCTTCATGCCAACTCTGGAATGCCAACCTCCAGGCTTCTTTTTAAATGTGGAAAAAAAATACACTTCTGTCTTGTTTAAACTGTTGTTATTTGCAGGTGATCATCTGTTACCCTGCCAAAAATTGCTTTCCTTCTTCCAGTCTTTACCTATGTCTCTGTATCTGATACACATACAGGCACATTCCACATATACAAACCCAACAGAGCTGAGGTTAAGTGCTTATAGTGCACTTTATTGAATTTAAATATTTTTGTCTCAATGTTAGATCCTCATTTTCTCATATCATTAGATTAGCTTTAAACATTTTTTATATCTATTTAACATGTCTGTATACCATAATTGTTTAATTGGTTCACTATTTTGAGGTAATTATTTTTACTATATAGCAGTCTTTTTTATCCTAGGAATATTTTGATTTATATTTTAACTGAGTATATGTTGTATCAAAAACCCTATTTAAACAGAGTATATGTCATTCACTTTCATTTTTCTCTGATCTCTTCCTTCTGAGAAAGATGCCCTGGCTTTGCTAAACCTCCATTCTCCTATAATTCCTTGTACTTACCTCTAGTATAGCACTTGGCTTTCCTGCTATCCTATTCTACTTATTTATTTTCTTCTGTTTCCTTCACTTGCCCTTGAGGAAGGGCTGGAGCTGGGTTTGGTTACTTGCTGGTTATTTGGGTCACTCAGTTATCCCAGTCTCTTCATGTAGTAGCTCTTAGCTTCTCTTAAGTTTGTGTCTGCTTATCCGTAAAATTGGTATAATGTATATTTTCATGGTGAACATCTTGAGGATAAAGGAAATAATGCCTATACATTGCTTCATATAATATTGGACCCAAGATCAATCCTTAATAAACACCCTGTTGCATTCAAGTCTTTGCTCAAATGTCATCTTTTCAAGGAAGCCTGTTCTGTAGCTGTGTTTTAATTGTAAAAAAACCTACGCACATCCTCTTAATTTCTCTTACTCTGTTTTCTTTATAGCATTTATTATTTCAAAAATACTGTATAGTGCATCTATTTTCTTATCCCATCTGTTGTTCACTGTCTACTGTCTCCCACCAGACGGGACACTTCAGTGAAAGCAAGAGTGTTAATCTGTTTTTGCTTACTGCAGTGTCCCATAGAACAATACCTGGCACATAGAAGGGGATCCATAAATATTTGTTGAATAATGGTAGTATTAACATAGTTAAGATATATTGAATAAACAAAAATGTTTAAGGAACAATTTAAAATTTTCTCTTTTTTTCTGATTTAGAGACTCAGTGAGCAAGTTTCAGGCTCCATATCCTGCCCTTGATCAACATCTACTTCTGTTTTGTCTGTAGCATGTTTTGGTCTGTAGCCTCCAGTTTCTATTCTGTACTTACCTTCTGTGTTAATTTTCTAGGTCTGCCATACCAAAGTACTTTAGACCGAATGGCTTAAAAACCAGAAATTTATCTTTTCATAGTACTGAGGATTTCTTCTGAGACTTTTTCCTGGGTTTGCAGATGCCGTCTTCTGTTTGTGTTGTCATGTGGTCCTTTCTCTGCCCTTCTGTGTCCTAACCTTTTACAAGGATGTTAGTCATACCAGATTTGGGCCCACCCATATGACCTCTTTTTTCTTTAATTACGTCTTTAAAGGTTCTGTCTCCAAATATAGTCACATTCTGAAGTACTGGGATTAGGACTTCATAGTATAAATTTTTGTTTATAGTAGCAATATTTATATTTATATTTATAGTAGCAATGTCCACAATAGCCAAACTATGGGAAAAGCCCAGACATCCATCAGTAGATGAATGGATAAACAAGATGTGGTGATTGAGAATCAGTGTTTTAGTTATGATTATATATGCCGATTACTATTACTCTAGCTATTACTGTAATTAATGACAATACATTTTATTTTACTTATGTAAGTTTTAGGTACAAAATGTAGATCTTGTGCTAAATTTATACCTGACAAAGCCATAGGTTGCAAGTGCCCATTTACATTAAATATTTTATGTCACGGGGCACCTGGGTGGCTCAGTGGGTTAAAGCCTCTGCCTTCGGCTCAGGTCATGATCCCAGGGTCCTGGGATCGAGCCTCACATCGGGCTCTCTGCTCTGCGGGGAGCCTGCTTCCTCCTCTCTCTCTTCCTGCCTCTCTGCCTAGTTGTGATTTCTCTCTGTCAAATAAATAAAATAAAATAAAATAAAAATATTTTATGTCACTGTATTTCATCATAATTTTTCTTGAAAGTAGGTTTTTAGTTGCTTAAAGGTTTGTACAAATGAATTGGACTCATTTTTATAGTGTTAAGTATTAAGCTCTTCCACATGCATAGAAAGAAAGTTGAATAAATATCCTTACTGCTAATGGCTGATACTTATGAGAAGCAGTTGATTGAAAGTGCAGTGGTTTATGTGTTGTGAACCAAATTACTTTTTTTTTAAAGGTAGACCAACCCTGTCCTTCAGGCTACAGTAAAGCAGGGAGACCTAAAAACAGTGATTTTTGTTTATTTTTGTTCTTTTAGTTTTGGAAGTAATTTAATTTTGAAGTCTTAAAAAAGAGAAAGAACACTTCAGTCACCATAAGAAAAAAAGGTGCTTAGTTGCCGTTCCCTTCTTTTACAGGTTGTGTATTTATTAGAATTACTGTGCTGCGGAAGTGCGCGATTTTTTTTTCCTTCAGTTTTTAGGGCCACGTAGGTCTAAATCCCCATGGACATAAAGACTTTTTATTAGGTAAGGCACTAGATGGAATCATTTTAAACACTTAGAACCAGACACTAAGCGAACCATCCTGGTGATATGTTTATGGTTGTACTTCATTTTGATTTTTTAGGAATACTTCATGGAATTATGGGGCCTGCCCTTGTTTGCTCTGATTTTCCTTTCTCTTAAGCTTCTTCCTAACCTAGGATCGCTCCGGCCTTGCCACCTTTACATTGCCCATAAGGAATGCACATTCCATTGCTCACCCCACAGGGCCTTCACAATTCTGGCTTGCTCCCCTAGTTCTTTCTCAGCGCTCTCTCCAGGGAGACTGCTTTCCTTGCTGCTTCTGAATAAGGATAAGAAGGAGGCATTAGCGAACCTGACAGCCAACAGCTCCATCCAGACTTTGATCATGTGACTTATCAGCATTTCCTCTCTACAGTTCAGCCTTCTATTTCACGCCAGCGACTGCTGCTCACCTCCATCCCTGTGGATTGACCTCTTGCCTGTCGTCATTCTTGAGCTTTATGTCTGCAACATCACTTTATAGTTCTTCAGGGTTTTCAATACCAGTGACTGGGTTTTTCAGCCTCCTACCTGGTAATAAACCTCTCTGGGTTCCATCCTACTCTCAATTACTGTAGTAATTTTCCTAGTTCATGTCTCTGATTTAAAATTGTCAGTGATTCCTCAAGGTTTTGCAAATAGAGTCAAAACAGTCTGACAGTCCTGCCTCAGCCCCCTAAATCAGCCCCAGTTGACTGCCAAACACCTTTATTTCCCAGCTGGCTAGGTGGACTTGATGTTTCCTGGCATGCTCCCCCTTTTCTGAAATGTCTGCTTCCCACCGGTCTGTTTCCCTTTAACCATGCTGTAGTGAAAACTTGGCATAATCGCCACCTTCTCGATGAAGCCTGTCTTGACTGTGTCATCGGAGAAGTCCTTTCTCCTGTTCTCTCATGGGATTAGTTCATACCTTTTTTAAGTGACATTTATTACACATTTTAATTTTTAATGGTTTGTTGGATTTATGATTGCATGAGATATGAAAAGGGGTCCTGGGCCTAGGAAGGGTATGTTCCTGTTTTTTAAAAAAGATTTTATTTATTTATTTACTTGTCATAGAGAGTGAGCACCCATAAAAGCAGGGGGAACAGCAAAGGGAGAGGGAGAAGTAGGCTTCCTGCTGAGCAAGGAGCCCCATGCCCATGTTGGACTCAATCCCAGAACCTTGGGATCATGATCTGAGCTGTAGGCAGATGCTTAACCAACTGAGCCACCCAGGCATCCCTGTTATTGGTTTTATCTAGGTTTTTAAATAATTTGTTCAAATGCAAAGCCTAGAGAAGATAAATTACAGAGTCTGGTCAGTGCAATTGAGAAAATGAGTCTTTGAAGGAGAAGCAGCCAATTCTTGATCAAAGTTGGTCTAAGATAACTAATTAATTTGCACTGTTATATCTGTAGAGGTATACTGCACTATATAATTCTAAGATTTTTCACCCAGTAAAAAAGGCAAAAGCAGAATATGTTATCCAGTTTTCAATTATTCAAGCCAGTGAAAGCAGGAAATAGAGTGTGTGATGGAAAATATTATTATGGTCATCAGTACAACCAAGTTGCTAAGTCATAGCAATGAATAGTTTTGATCTTTTCATTTTCTTTCACTGCTGTGGTATTTGTATAAAATAATTTTTTTTCCCCAGTGCACTGGGATATCATTCACAGCATGAGTACACAACACATTTCCAATGAAATGTACTTGTTTGTTGGTGTTTCTGTATTTGTTTATATTTATTTACATGTTCATTTTAACTTATCAGATTGTAAACTCATAAATGAGAAGGATAAGCTAGTTCTTCAGAGGGGGAAAAAATCAATGTTAGTGCAGCATTATGTAATAGAAGGGAGTAATGAATAGCATTTCAAAGCATTGCCTTTGGAGTCCACTGCCTGAATGTGGGTCTCAGCTCCACCACCTTTAGTTGTATGACCTTTGTCTAATTACTTAACAGATGTGAGTCAGTTTCCTCCTTCCCTAAAATGGAGATATTTACTTCATAGGATGTATGAGCATTAATGAGATAATCTTTATAAAATGGTTAGGGAAGTACATAGCACATAATAATTGCTTCATAATGTTAGTAACTTATTATTGTTACTACTCTTTTAATAAATATGTTACAAGATAATGCCACTAATATTTAGTGAAATTGAAAACAAAAGCACTGGGAGAAAATTTATTCTTTGTGATTATCAGTAAACCGAGAAAACCAAACATTAAATATTTAAGAGCATGCTTTCATTATTCTGCTTTGTTCTGAGATTTAGGGCAAGCAAAACCAAGAACTTAGTTATATGTGAGGACTAATGTTAAAGAAAAAGAAATATTTTATTGAAATTCCAGTGATGTTTGTGCTGTGAAAGAAACGAGACAGAATTATTTTAAAGGAAAAAAAAAAACCACTTAAAAATCAGGCCTCTACTTTAAACAAAACAAGAAAAGTTAGACAACAGTATGTCAACACAAACAAACTAGATAAATGATACAGCTATATTTTTGCCCAAATCACAACTCGGATTTATGAGTTCTCCCAACCAGAACAATGAACAGCTGACAGCTTCTGTCTAAAGCAGATCCAGTTTGATGAAACTCATTAAGTTTTTTTTTTTTTTAACTGAGAAACTCTGCTTAAACATATTTGTGTAGTTTAAAACAAATTAAAGTTTTATGAACACATGCAATTTAATATTAAAACCCATATAATTACTTTTCAAAGGAAAAAAAATATGTCTACTGCTGTAGGAAGTCTATAGAGGAACTCTTCTCAAGGGAAGACTGAGAAGGGCAGGCTCTGTAGAAGAGAGCTGTGTCGCTTTCCTCTGTATTTTGCCTTGAGAGGTTTGAATAGCTACTCTCTCGAGAGTTTTTCTTTTTCTTTTTTTCAAACTCACTACCATCTATTCAATAATGGGGCTGATGGGTAGAAAATAGAGGAGTAAAAGGGATTGCTTTTTTATATATGAAATTGAGATTGGTAGAATTCAACAAATAGCAATTTCAATGTATAGGAAATCAACTGAAGTTCTTTCAGAGATAACTCAGAAAATGGGTATGTGGTCAACTGTAAAGTAGAATCCTATATTATACATTTCTTATACTGAAGTGTTTCCTACTTGATGGGGAAAGAAAGGGTGTTCAATTCTGTCTGCTCTGGAAGAAACAATAAATACCTGACATCATCAGAATCCATTTCCTCTGAGGCACACTGCCTCTGGTTTGTGAGTAATGCTTTTTATTTCAGTAGCTGTATTGAAGAAAGGAAGTTGCCCATCCCACTTTGGGCAGCTGCATGTTAAAATGAAATTCTAGTTTCATAGCTGCTATTTAGGCCCTTAAGAATTGTGAGTAGAGGTAGGAGTAGCAGACTTTAAAGGAGTAGAATTTTAGAAATCATTTTGCCTAATATATTAATTTACATAAAAGCAAAATGAGATGTAGTGACTTACCTGTTGTTATATAACTAATGGCAAGGTGTTAGATAAGTAGAACAACTTAAAGTACTGTTTACTCATCCACATGATTTCCACAAGAATAATGCAGGATAGGGAAGGCATTCATTAGGGGCTGCCTTTCAAAAATGGTTCACAAACCAAACTCTATACTTTTGTTCACAAACTCTATACTTTTGAGATGTATTTTTCAAAATAAATATTTTATGATGAATTATAGGGAAAAATAGATTTTGTCCTTGTAATCTCTTTTCTTGTATAATATTCCTCAGTTGTATGTAATTTTGTGTTTCCAAATTCTCCAAAAGTTTAAAAGTGTAGGTTACCTCGGTGATCAGAAAAATTGACTCCAAAGGAAGAAGAAAGCATATGCAAAATATGATACCCAGGTACAAACAGGTGCTAAAATAAAATACCATAGATTGGCCAGTTGATAAAATGTACAATCATATAAATTCTGGGATCCTTGATAAGATCGATGATGTTACTTTAATAAAAATGTAAATATTTAAATATTTTTACTTAAAATGAAGTGATATAAAAATGAAAAGATAATTCCACTTAAAAATGAGGTGATAAATTCTGAGTTTTATTGATAGTAACCAAGGAATTAAATAGTCACTTTGAGGATCATTTTGTGATCCTCAGAGAAGGAAAGTTCAGTTCTTGTTCTCTTAATTTTCTTTGAGCAAAAAATAAGGATGCCATTTCTAAAAATTTCAGATGAAAACTATACATGTTTATTATAATCAATTAGACTGTATTGTGATAATCAAGAAAAAAAAAACTTTATTATCCCCAAATTAAATTTTTTTAAAGATTATATTTATTTATTTGACAGAGAGAGAGAGAGATCACAAGCAGGCAGAGAGCCAGGCAGAGAGAGAGAGAGGAGGAAGCAGGCTCCCTGCTGAGCAGAGAGCCTGATGCGGGACTCGATCCCAGGACCCTGAGATCATGACCTGGGCCGAAGGCAGAGGCGTAACCTACTGAGCCACCCAGGTGCCCTAAAATTTTTATATAATAATGGAAACTATGAAAAAAGCTAAAAGCCAAGTTAGTCTGAGAGAAAACCACAGACATAACAAATCAATATTTGTTTGGTATTTTACAAAATCAATAAGAAAAATGGAAATAAGCCAGTGGAGGGATGGGTGAATGATAAATAAATATAAAGGCAAAGAAATCTAAACAATATTAATGCACTAGTATTCAAGAAAATGCATCAAACAAGAAAGAGAAAACCACTTAAGTCCACTAACAAAATTTAAGAGTTTAGACAATATTATGCATTAGAGAATATTTGGCAGGGGAGTTGGGAGGGGCTGAATGTCTATATAGTGGGTAAAAGTGTGCATTGGTACAGTTCTTTCAGAGAATTTGGCCATGTCTAGTGATGCTGGACATATACACTGAGTCAGAAATTTCTGCACATAAGCCCAAAGAGACACATTCAAATATGTTCACTATAACATTGTTATGATGAAAAACAGGAATAATTTACATGATCATGATATGTTCATAGGATGTATATAACTAGAAATGAAAAATGATGGCCTAGATATACATATATATGTCACAAGGACAGATTCCCCTAAGCATAATTTTGAGCAATAAAGCAACATACTGATAGTGTAGAAGGTGTACATAAATAAAAAATTGTTCCTCTGTGTCAGTTATGAACATTTACAATAAATGATTATGAAGTAGTCAGGGATTGATTAAAGCATGGGCTGGAAGAACACATAGCAGATTAAGGAAGGGATGGTCGCAAATGGGGAAAACAAAAGAATAAAAAAATCACAAACCTCTGTATAGAATAAGAAATTTTAAAAAATGCAAATGACTACTGGACTGTGAATGAAGTAAAAAAACTAAGTTTAAGTTTTGTTCTGCTACTAGCATAACTTAAACTGTCTGGCTTATCTCCAAAACAAGATGATATTGTTAGGCCATCTTAAATGTTTTCTCCAAACTTAAAAAATTTTATGAGCATTGTAGCTCTGTGACACTGGGCCTATTTTGGAAACATTCTTTGTCTTCATTTACTCATCTGTAAAATGGAATGAGTAGTAATACCTATTTAATAGGGTTATTTTGAAGAGTATATGCAATAATTCATGTAGAACACTTAACTCTCTGCCTGACAGATATCATTGCTCAATAAATGTAAGTTACTACAAATGTGACTTTAAAGTTGAAATTCATGACACAGATCAATTATGGAATGGATGCATTTTCCTCTTTAGAGACTTCTTTTACATAAGTTACTCCAGGATATTACAGTGGACTTGGTATATTTGTGACTCCCAGGGACTCATGTTATGTATAAAATAAGAATGGTTATACTCTTTCTAAATATCACTTATATTGTAGTTTTTAATCTGGAAAGGAAAAAATATATATATATACCTATATATGTGAAATAAGGAAAAATTTTAAATGTGTTATATGGGGGGGCGCCTGGGTGGCTCAGTGGATTAAGCCGCTGCCTTCGGCTCAGGTCATGATCTCAGGGTCCTGGGATCGAGTCCCACATCGGGCTCTCTGCTCAGCGGGGAGCCTGCTTCCCTCTCTCTCTCTGCCTGCCTCTTTGCCTACTTGTGATCTCTCTCTGTCAAATAAATAAATAAAATCTTTAGAAAAAAAAAATGTGTTATATGGGATTTTTTTTTTTCTATCAGAAGGTCTATCAGAAGGGAGACTATATTTGAACCATGTCCTTTATTAAGTCTGCTGATTGTTATGTTTAAATATATACTGACTTGAGAAGAGTGAAAAAATTTTATTGAGAAAACAGTATTTAATCATGTAACATGAGAATGGAGACATAGAGTACTTCCAGGATAGATCTGACTTAATTCTCAGATATAATTCAGTAAAATATAGATTTCTTAAATGAGAAGATTTGACAAAGTGCATAATTTAATTGTACAAAGGCAAACTCCAGTCTGAATGTCTTTTTGGCAAACGAAGGCCCATTAAGGCATGTTTCAATACACACTCTGGGGTGGAGAGTGGGGAGGGAGGGAGGGACAATTTATAGTATGCTGTATCTACTTTATGGCTACTGATTTTAAACAATTTCAGATTACCCTTATTGTCTAATCATATGTTTGGGAGGATGGGCTATTTATGAGATGTTAGCTTTCCAGATGCTCGAACAATGTCCTTTAAATGCTGTATTCATAAACCAGCCCCCAAAATGTGGCAGATTAGCTGTTTCTAATCTTTGAATTCAGAACAAATGTTAGAAAAAGGAACACTTGCAGATCTGTGTAGTCTCTATTACCTCATTAAAATGTATTTATAAATGAAGTAGACAGAGGAGCAAATGTCTGCACAAAACATTACTACTTCATTAATATTTTTTTATTACAAAAGCACTTTCTATGAAATCTGTCAGCCTAAAGGAAATAAGTGAATCAGTTGTCTTTCATTTTTGTGTTTTGTTTATTTTCTCTGATATGCAAACGCAAGTTTAAAAGAAATGTTTTAGCAGTAAATATGACCTCAATGAAATAAAAAAGAAAAGTAGCATGTGACTAGGAACAACATCTGGTTCAAAGTAGGCATAATGCTAGGATTTAAGTGAGGAAATCGTCTGAACTTGAACAAATTTCTATTTTTCTTAAATGTGAGGTTTCTGTGTTAGTAGAGAAATATGTTACGATAGGCTTCGTGCCTAAGGGTAATTCCTTAAAAGGCTTTTTGTTGTATCAAGAGTAGCTAGAAACGACAGAGAGACATAAAAACAAACCTTTTCTTTCCCCCTCCAAATTAGAAGATTTGTTTAAAATACTTACGTTGATCCTTTTATAAATTATATTCCCCTTTGGATGTGTTAGGTCTTCATTGTCATTTCACCAGGAAGCACCTATGACTTTTATTGGCACGTGTAATCTGAGAAAAATTCTCTACTGAAATCCAGAAAAGAACATTTATCTTTGATTCTTCATTAAAGAAAACTGGAGACTCACTAGATTCTAGAATGAAAAATACTATCTCTTTTTGGAAAATTCTCATACTCCATAAAATTTTAAAACATGAATATTCCAGTCCTCCCATGGGATACACCATTAATCTGAAAGGGTCTCCTGTCAAGAGGATTAATTCTCTTGACTTTTCAGTATGTAACTGACATACTGAATTGATTACTGAGTTAGTGTCCAGTTGGACTAAATGGTATGTTGTCATCAATACTGACATATGCTGGGATGTTTGTAGCCTCAAGGCCCACAAATTAAAACAAACAAACAAAAAGGCAAGATATATCCTAAAGTATCTACCTAGTGATTTTATATGGCTGATTTTATAACTGTCCCCAAGTCACCTAGAATGGCAACCAGTTAAAGAAGATACTCAACAGTTTTTGACAGAATAATTTCATAGTATGGTGAATATATTTCTTGAATGGGAATGTGGTCTGTTGGGTTAGTCAAGTTGTTTGTTTTTTAAGTAACATTTTGACAATATATGGATCATAATTGGAAAGACTAACGTTGTGCCTGATTATTTGTGTAGGACCCTGAACAGAAAATGATAATTGACTCTACTAAATTGATTTCCCCTTGATAGAGCTCATTTAGCAGGGAAGGGAAGGGGACCACCATGTGTTGGTGCTACTTGAAATAATGGTGGTTAGAGTTTTGGAGGGGGATAGAAGATTTAAGAATCAAGCTTATTTTTAAAATTATTTTGGTTGTTCAAAATGATAGAGTATAGCTCCTACCTTTAATTTTCATAAATGGAAAATTGTGAAAGCTTGTTTTGGAAACTTGGACAAAACATTATTTAGCTTAGCCTGCTACTACTAAGTTTGATCCTTGTAGACTTTGGCAGAAGGTAGCAGTGTGACAGAGGCTGTTTCTCTGAAATGAATAAAGGAACATTAAAACATTCAGATCCTATTACTTCCATTTAAAAACTTTCCAAATACAGAATTGCTGCACTATCAGCATAGCTGATAACTCACTTAAAATTCACACAAACTGATTAAAAAATGCAAAGGCCTCAAGCATGGCATTCCAACTGTGCATATTCTGATTATACTGAATGCATGCAGTGTGTGTTTGAGGAATGTGTCAGTTTATGAAGAACTGGGGGAGTTTCTAAGGCTTAACCTCAGAGTTCTCAAATTGAACATTTGGAGAGCCAAAATACACAATGGAAAATACACATAATCTTGCTGTTTCCAATTAGAAGTGCACTCCTGGCTTTTTGTTTGTTTGTTTGTTTTTTTACTTCAGCAGGTGGCTATTCATCATTTAGATGAAAAATGTTTATTAATGTGAATATGATTTTTGGGGGGATATTTATAATTGGGAATCAAAAACTATAAATCTTCCCCCTTCCCAAGCCCCCATCAACAATTTTTTTTTTTTAAAGATTTTATTTATTTATTTGACAGAGATCACAAGTAGACAGAGAGGCAGGCAGAGAGAGAGAGAGGGAAGCAGGCTCGCTGCTGAGCAGAGAGCCCGATGCGGGACTCGATCCCAGGACCCTGAGATCATGACCTGAGCCGAAGGCAGCAGCTTAACCCACTGAGCCACCCAGGCGCCCCCCATCAACAATTTTATAATGGTCTCATCCTATTATTTCTGTCCTCTGACCTATTACTGAAGAACTTTACAAAGGTGGACTGGTCAGCTCTTGGGTTCTTTTTACAGTCAGCTCTTGGGTTATATAATAAGGACAGTGTCCCACTAAAGAGGGTTTGTATTTGACCCAGTTTGCTAGGGTAGTACAAAGGGAGTGGTAATGTGGTATTCATTCAATGATTTTGTCATTTATCAGTCTAATGGGATGAAGACCCTGGGTATTTTAAAATTAGGAGCCTTGTTGATATTTTTTTATTCACATGTATACTTTAATATGCTCGCCTTTGAGAGATGCCTGCATGGCTCAGTTAGTTAATCATCTGCCTTCAGCTCAGGTCATGATCCTGGAGTCTCAGGATTCAGCCAGGCACCGCACTGAGCTTTCCCTGCTCAGAGGGAAGTCTGCTTCCCTCTACCCGCCTCCCCACTTGGCCAACGCACACGTGCACTCACGTGCACTCTCTCTCTCCTTCTCTCTCGCAAGTAAATAAATCTTTTTTAAAATATGTTCATATTTGAATAGTTTTTCTCTTGCATTTTTCTGTGAATACATAGGCTATGGAAATAATTAACATTAAAAATAACTTGTGAGTCCACTTTTGATAATTACCATGTATCAAAATGGGCTATTTGTGATATTCTTGGTTTACAGAAAGGCAGGTAATCATTGAAACGCAAACACAAACTTGCATAATGAAAAATTATGGAATTCCCTTATGGTATTATCACTGACAGTATCAAAATGGAAAGTCAAGATGGAAGGTAATATTTAGTGGGTGTCTATGTGTTACCAAGTGCTAGGCTCAGTTTTTTCACATATTATATTCAATTATTTCCATGTGGATTCTTGGCAAAGTCAAGTAACTTGTCCAAAGTTATCCAGCCTGTAAATCCAGGAATTCAAGTCTGTTTGAATTCAAATGTGATTTTTAAACCTGGACTGCACTATTTGCAATCTTGAATTAGACTTTTGTATAATTTACTTTTGACATAACTTTACATTTTCCTTAGGTTTGTGTAGATATCTTTATTCTTCGCAGAAATTTCCAGCTCTTTTTTAGTTAGATGCCCCTTTAAGACAGTGATGGGACCGAACCAAGAACAGTGGGAGTATTTTCTTCGTAGCAAGAATCCGTAAAGAATGTCCTTTTTGCATTCTAGCTGCTTGTGGGATATTCCCTAAACAGAATAGTTTCCAGATATGCATGAACAAAACCCAGGATTCTGTACTTAGAGCAACATTTTTAAAAAATGTTGATGAAAATGTAGATATTATGTACCTAAAGTAAAGGGCAGAACATTAACTGCCTGCAAACATAGTGATTCCTTAGCTTCCAAAGGAAGAAAGCAGCTCTCTGCATGAGATTTTATTTGTAAACAATGCTGTTTCTCTTACAGGAGGTTCGTCATAAGGTCATCTTTTGACCAGACTGAAGCACTAAAATAATTATTGTTCTATTAACATGCTAGACAATGGCAAAACCATTTTGGATCTGAGCCTTTATTTGCTGAGTTAGAAAGGCATAAAGTGAATATTGGCCCAAGAGAAATATTCACAAAATGTAAGAGAAGGTTGTATAATGTGCGTAGAACAAAATTCAGATCATTTCTGGTGAACCACTTGAAGAATTTTGTATAAATCATACCTACGTCATTTGTTTTGAAGCTACTAAACTTGATCTGTGACCGATTATTTTCTATAGCTCATGTGTAATGAATACTTGCAGTCAGATGACTGGGTATTATTTATTCAAAAGATTGTACAGGAAAAACAGATTGCTTTCTGTGGTGACCTGGGAAGCCAAAGACATTGAAGATCTGGATAGTACATTAATCATGAAATTTAAAAAGGAAAAAAATTGTATAAAGAATAAATTGCAGGGCGCCTGGGTGGCTCAGTGGGTTAAGCCTCTGCCTTCGGCTCAGGTCATGATCTTGGGGTCTTGGGATGGAGCCCCACATCAGGCTCTCTGCTCGGCAGGGAGCGTGCTTCCCTCTCTCTCTCTGCCTGCCTCTCTATCTACTTGTGATCTCTCTCTGTCAAATAAATAAATAAAATATTAAAAAAGAATAAATTGGTTTATGGAGTTAGTTATAAAACCTGGTTGCTATGCTGAGTTACTATTATGGGTATCGCCATTTCTATGAGAGGATAGATGATTGCATGAGACTGGTGGCCACTGTGGGGGGTAAATGCAACATGTTTAAAAGGCTGCTATGACTATAAAGTCTGTGTTTGAGAAGGCTGCATGTAGGTGTGTGTGTGTGCACGCACACATGCTCTCACATGAGATCTGCAGGCATTCCATGCGGAGGAGCCTCATTGTTTAATCCAGAAGAACTTGGCATTGCTGTGTTGAAATCAGAAGTTTGCATTATTTGAACCATGGTTTGTTTTAATATTTTTTCATCCTTAATTTTTATTTTATTTTATTTTATTTTAAAGATTTTATTTATTTATTTGACAAAGAGAGATCACAAGTAGGCAGAGAGACAGGCAGAGAGGGAGAGGGGGAAGCAGGCTCCCTGCTAAGCAGAGAGCCCAGTGCGGGGCTGGATCCCAGGACCCTGAGATCATGACGTAAGTCGAAGGCAGAGGCTTAACCCACTGAGCCACCCAGGTGCTCCTTCATCCCTAATTTTTAAAAGAAGGGTTGAAGAATTAGTGTTCAAGAGTGAGTTTGTGAACCTTTTTTCTTTATGTTGCTTTATAAGCCCTAAAGGGATATAAAGGCTCTAGTGTGTCCATGATTATGCTTCCTTTTAAAATGAAATCTCTTGTTTAATTTTGTAGTTCAGTGTTAGGCAAGAATATGTAGAATGAGAACATAACTTGAACTGTATCCACACTGAAAAGTCACCGTCTTATTCAGATGTAGTGGAAAATTGGTACCATTATAATAATCAGGATGTAGCAAAGCCATCTGGTACCTGAACACTGCAGGGAATGTGTTTTGCATGTTGGTTGAACTGTGGTCACTGGGTGTCTAACTCTTATACAAGTACCGTGTAATGCTGACTACCATATAATTCTGTCCTCTCGTTATTCTTCCTTCTCTTAGCTTATTTCCTTTCTGATCATCTTTTTTTTTTTTTAAGATTTTATTTATTTTTTTGACAGAGAGAGATCATAAGCAGGCAGAGAGGCAGGCAGAGAGAGTGAAAGGGGAGCAGGCTCCTTGCCGAGCAGAGAGCCCGATGTGGGACCTCGATCCCAGGACCCTGAGATCATGACCTGAGCCGAAGGCAGCGGCTTAAACCACAGAGCCACCCAGGTGCCCCTCTGATCATCTTTAAATGTCTATTCTTAACTGTCTTCTCAATCTACATAATCTTTCTTAGAGAATATAAGAAAACTATCTTGTATTTAATCATCATCAGTATGACCCTAGCATCTTTACATTTACTCTAAATTTTTTTCTGAACTTCAGTGTATTTGCCACAATCCTAAATTCCATAACGAGCATCTCTAAGCATACTACACTGGCATTTTAAACTCAGTCACTGTTAAGGACCCCCATCCCCACCATACTGTGTTGTATGCAGTCATCTGGTTGCTGAGCCCTGCTCACTCTGCTTCCTTAAATGTCTCTTTCCCCTGATCACAACACTTGAAGACTGTTGTAATTACATGTGAACTCTTTTTCCTGACTCCTGTCTTTTCCCGGTAATACGTTCTTGACGTTTCAACGAGAATTGTCTTTCTAAAATAAAAATTTCATCACTTAAATTTCCCTGCTGCAAATATTCTACCATTTCCTCCATAGAATAACTTTGTAGTTTCTTAGCATGCTATACAAGGCCAGTCAGGACCTGGTTCTATTTGGGTTTATTCCCCCCATTATCCACAACCCAGGAGATCCTGTGCTCCCAGCCATTCTGATCTTACTAGTCAATAAAAACAACTTACACTTCCGTTATTCTATGCTTTTGTCTTAGGTCTTATTAGTTGCTTTCACCCAGAATTTCTTTCTCACTTCTTTTCCTGTCAGTTGGGGAGGCACTTACTCATCCTTAAAGTTCCTTTCCCAGACACAGAGTGAATGTTTATTGAAAAACTGAATGATGCTCACCTATTCACTAGACCTTCTCAGAACATTCTATATACACCTTTATTACAGCAACATTTCATAGATGATATTGTAATTACGGAATTATATGTCTTTTTCTCCTCAGATTGTAAGTTCCTTAAGATGAGTGCTAAAGCTTATCCATTTTCTCTTCCTGGCATATAGTCCAGTGCCTGCACATAGTAGGCACTAAGTAAATATTCACTGAGTCAGACTACTAGAGTTGTAGCCTTGGTGGTGTGGATGAACCTTATTTCCAAGGCTGATCTGGCGTGGCTCTTGTGATCCTACAACCATTGTGTTTAAGGTGGATGAATGTTCCTCATCTTCTCGTTGTGAACATTGTGAATTTATAGTGGCTGAGAAACTGGAGTGTATTTAGGAGTTCCGTTTGGGAGACCTTAGTTTTAGAAATAACTGGCACTCCATGTGGACCAAGTCTTTTGAGACTTGAGTATCAGTGATAGTCTACAACATAATATCAGACCCTGAGGGCAAGTTTCAGAGACTGTTTCTGTGTGCTGTAAAGAGTGAGCTCAATCCATACTTCTGGTTCAGATCAATAATTTTTCATTGTTGTTCCCCCTACCCCCTTTTTAAACTTTTTGTTTGGAAATTATTTTAAATTCACAGAGAATTTGCAAAATAAAAAAAAATACAAAGATTAGTCTTCTGGCTTTTACACAGGTTCACCTAAATAATTGTACCCCATTTGTCTTCCCCTCATTCTCATGCTTTTTTACCCCCTGAACCATTTGAGTGTGGTACATACCATGAGCCTTTGCATCCATCTGCTCTAGTGTGTATTTACCAAGAATGGGGTATTCCTTTATACAACTAAAGTATAGTTATTAGCCTCAATAAATTTATCATGGATAAATATTTCAATCTGTCATTTGTTTTATAGTTTTATCAGCTGATTTAGTGACTTCCCTTAGAGCATCTTCCTCCTCTCATAGGAGCCAGCCTAGGAACAGGTATTGCATTTGGGTTTATGTCTTTATTCTCCTTTAATGTGAACATTCCCATAGCTTTTCTTTGTATTTTATGACATTGACTTTTGAAGAATACAGTGTACTCTACCCTATTTCCCTAATAGAATATTCCTTATTTGGAAGTTTGATATATTGGTAGGTTTTGCTTTATTATTTTTTTCTTTAACTAATCACTGGATTTGTGCTAATAGTCTATTACTATATCTAATAGAAATAATTACTGTATAAAACTTATGATTTAATTTTCTTTGAGTAAATTAATACCACTTATGAAATTTTACACAAATAAAGCAGATCCTTCAAAAATATTTATGTTCAAAAGAAGCAGATTAAATAAACCAATTTTTGGTAAATAAATAAGCAATGTCTGGTACTATGAGAAAAAAAGTCTACTATTAGGTTTTCATTGATACTAAAACCAAACAAAAATAATTTTATTGGAAAACAGATAAAATTTTGATTTGTCTTGAAATAAAATGAAGTATTTATTTCAAATGAAATATCTCTCTCAGCATTTGAAATTTTAAACGCCAAGAAGATTGAGTTCATCTCCAGTTCCATATGTTGACCAATTAATTGATAGTAAGTCTTCAAATAAAAGTTTTTGCTGTTCTTTTGAGGAAAGTACTTTATACTACAGGTGCTTATAAATTAATTCCTTGGAGAATAAAACCCTCAAGGTAAAACACAATACATGAATATTTAGTAGATAACAAATATTTAGAATGTTTAAACAAGGAAGTAAATTAGCATCAAATTAAATAAGCTGCTATGGATCTTTATCCCCACTATTGGAGAGAATTGTGTGGTATGGTGTTTCTGTTTGTTGTTGTTTGTCATCTGTTCTGACATCTCAGCTAAACTCATGAATTGAGAAGCAGACTGGGCTTATTTCCACAACATTCAGACCTTACTGTGCATTTACATTAGCTTACAATATGCTTCTTTTTTCTTTCCAAGCATGGTCATCTTTAATGTTCACACCTTAGGGCGCTCTGCACAGTCACCATCCACAGTGCAGGAAACTTGTCATGGGCAGCAAGGGAGAAGAAATACTGTCAAATGCCATTTTTGAAAACTTTAATTTGTTTTTCTCTTTTTGTTGTTTATGATAACCTTCTAGAAACTTGAAAATAGAATTTCTTTCCCTGCTGTTTTTGTCATTTGTGTTTGGAAGTCCCTCCCCCCCCCCCGCCGTGAAAAATAGTTATGTTACCTTTTACTGAAAAGGAAAAATCTCCAAAGGTATGCACTTTTACTTTACTCTGTAATAAGATGTTGTCTTTTTTTTCTTATTGGATTTTTGGGTGGAATTTTTGAAAAGAAGAATTAAGGAGGCAGTGGCCAGGAGAAACAGAGTAAGGTAATTATTAAGAGCATGGACTCCGACCGAAGTCTTAGAACTTGGGCTCAAATGTTGGGTGGTCAAGCAGTTTACACCAACCAAGTTTATTCCATCTCCCTGTCTCTCTGTATTCTCATCTGTAAAATGGGAATTATATAACTGTACCTACTCATACAGTTGTTATAAGGATTTATTGAGTAGATGTTTGTAAAATACTTAAAATAGTGCCTAGAGTATAGTAAATGGTATGTGTTTGTTTAATAAAAACAAATATCCCCCCCCATCCCGCAATCTTAACTATACTTTCTCTTTTCCTCGTGGTATGTTGGTGGAAGACAGTCCATAGCGCTCTCTTCAGAGAAGTCGGGGAACCCTAACTGAACATTTCTGCAATTTAATCTTTTCAAAAGTTGCAATGCATCAGTTTGTCACTCATTTTTGTGCTTCAGTTTCATTGAGAGAAGGCATCATTAAAAGGCTAATTATGTTTGTTCACTTCTGGACTTCTTCGTACTCATAATATGACTTTATTTTGATTTAGAAGGAACCCTACTCTATCGCTTTTTGTGGAGAACATTTAGTTTAAAATTTCACAGATGTCAGGTATATAAACTTGTAAGAAAACACATTTCCCAAGCTGTTTCTTAGAGATATAGGCTCATTCTTAAGACACACACGCACACACACACACATACACATACGCCCCACACATTCCACACACCCAGCTGGCATAAAAGTAGGGTATGTAAATGTATGTTTAGAAAAATTAATTGAAGCCTTCAGTCCTTAAAATGTCTTTTTTTTAAATCTAAATGTGGTTTAATTGAGTAATTTTTGAAGCCTAGTAGGTCACATTTATTTTATTCTGAAAGTAGCCATAGAGAAAACACAATCTCTTGGACTGCCAGGACTTTGGGGACATTTTGGTATGTGGAAACCATTTTTAATAATCATAGCATTACATGAAATAGATTATTTACTTTACTGAGGACATAATATCCTGAATGACAACTGTCTTAGTTCTGGTTGCTATAACAAATTACCATGGAGTGGGTGGTTTAAACAACAGACATTGATGTTTCACTGTTCTGGAGGCTGGTAAGTCCATAATCAAGATGGCAACAGATCTGGTGTCTGGTGAGAGCCCACTTCCTGGTTTGCAGATGGCCATCTTGTTATCTTGCCAGATGAGAGCAAGCAAGGGTAAGTTCTCTTGTCTCTCTTCTAAGGGCACTAATCGAAGGCTCCACCCTCATGACCTAATTGCCTCTCAGAGGCCCCATCTTTTACACTGGGGATTTGAGTTTTAATATATGAATTTTGGGAGTGGGAGGTGGGGACATAAACATTCAGTCCGTAGCAACAGCTTTTACAGTCCACTGAAACATAAAACTGTTAGCAAACTAAAGAATCCCTAAGCAACCTTATTAACACAAGGCAAAAGTCCGAGTAAATGTAAACTTCTACAGGATTATTAGTGATATGGCTTGGATATATATATATGTATATATATATATAAAATATATATTATATATATATTATATATATAATAGAAAAAGAAATCACCCCAAAAATTACAGTAGATAACAAAAAGAAGTTTATGTATTGGACAGTGAATGATGAGAATTTAAAAAGTAAATAGCTTTCCAGATTATTTAAATGTGTTCATGGCAAACAATTTTTCTATCATTATGTTTCACAAGTTTCATAACAATAGATGTAAGCAGTAGTTAACCATATATTTTTAAAGATTTTAGTATTTATCTATTTGAGAGAAAGAGAGAGATGGTGAGAGAGCATGAGCAGGGTACAGAGGGAGAAGCAGGCTCCCCTCTGAGCAGGAAGCCCCATGCTGGGCTTGATCCCAGGACCCTGAAATCATGATCTGAGTTGAAGGCAGACACTTAACAGACTGAGCCACCAGTCACCCCAGTAAACCATATTTTTAAAAAAGAACGAAAATTAACTCCTTACCACTATGGTTCTGTTGTGGCACATAGTTTTTGTTTTTGGTGTGTTTTTGTTTGTTTGTTTGCTTTGAGTAGGTTGTGGTTTTAGCTCAGGGTCTCTGTCTTTCTTTCTTCCTTCTTTCTGTGCTAATTTCTATAAACTGCAGATGAAAAGCTTCCAAGGGGAGTTCTATTAACTACTGACTTGGCTGTGTTCCATTCATTAAATTCTTCCCTTTGCCTGTACCTACATTGAAGGTAGAAATATTTTTTTGAAGTTAATGGAGAAATGAGTATTATTAATGTGTAGAACACTGGCACCACACCAAAACTGGTAGACATAGGGGCTTTTATAATTTCTTTAGTTTACCTGGAAATAAAAATGAGATCTGAAGTTGTGCTGTATGAGAATCACAGTCAGAGTGGTCAGTGAACTAGGAGTCCACTTTAAAGACTTCTAAAGTACATGCATTGTTAATAGTCTGGAAGAACCCTGAGATGAGGAGACTCCCCAGATACGAGGATGTTCCATGATACGTCAGGTTGAGTTCTTAGTGAATGTTCCATTGCATAGTTCTGTAAATGGTTTCAGACTTTCCAGTGAAGTACAACTTGGATTAATGGTTAGGTTGGTATCAATAAATTTCTCCACATTTCCTCTTTTCATATTCAGACCTCATTTTGTACCACAGGCTTGTATTATGTACTTGGATTTTCCTCTCTCTTATGTTTCACCTCTTGCTCACCACCATTTCCCTCTGGGGACATTTTGAAACGGAATTTCTGGAATGGAGAGGTGAAAATATATTGGAAGGATATAAATCACGAGACCCTTAATGGTATTCATGTTAACTAGGATGTTCTAGTGGATTGGAAAGAAATAGCTAACTACCATATGTTTGATTTATCTTAAATAATTTATATAGTTCTAATGATAGTTTTGCCATGTCATGATTAATTATTTAATGTGATAGCACTGTGCAGTTGACTGTGATAATTTTTCTTTGATGATTAAAAGGTCATTTGATGCACATTTTTAGTAGCTTTTTAACTTTAAAAGTGGTAAGAAACCTCTAAAATAGAGCTTGGAAGAAAAGCTGGGAGTTAGAGTGGCTGCTGATTTGAATGACACATTTTAGAAAACTAGTTTTTAAGAAGCAACACAAAACACTTTGCATTGTTCATCTATGTTCAACCACACATTTTGTCATCTTTTAGATTGGTGTTTTTTAAAATATTAAACCATCCTCTCCACTACTTACACAGTCACACAGTTCAGGTTGGCTCTTAACCTGTATTTTGCTTAGTCCTTAATATTTTTGCATCATAATTCACTAAATGAACTACAGTTCATTTAACAAACTATAACTGGCTTAGTTTTGAGTGCTAAGGAATCAATGATGGACTAGAACAGAAAGTCACGGTTTTTGTGGCAAGTAGATACAAAGCAGTATTTGTGTCGGTGCCCACGATGGAGGCGGCAGGGAATTGCTGAGAGGGCGCCCCGCCAGCCTGGGACCCAAGCCTACACCAAGCGGAGAGGGGTTTGAATATGCCTTTGAGAAAGTGTATCAAAGTCAGGTGTGTAGACATCAGGGGTAAGCCAGGATGGGACAGGGAGAAGCCCAGTTCCTCAGTACACTGGCCCGGTCAGGAGCCTTGGAATCTGTCCACAGGAACCTGAGCCAGCCCGAGCAAAACTAGGGCACCGCGAGCAAGGAGACATTGATAGGCAGCCAGCGCTGCTCTCCTGCCTCGGGAGGTTTCTTAAGTGCTTTTTGTTAGACTCCCAGGCTCAAAGCTTGGCTCGATGAAGACTGGGTAATTTGCCACACCTGGCAAACGCTGACTTGGAGTTGCCGGCATGTCCACATCTGACTGGGGCTGACAGTGATGAATTATGTCGCGGTGCGGCACGATCCAGTCAAGCGAGGTCACGAGCAAAGTGCTGTCTTCTTTGTGGTTCTTTCCCTTCTCCTTCGATATTTTAACTCTGAAATAAAGCTAAAAGGGAATTTAGCTAGTGGAGAGAAAAAAGCCAGGTTGGAGGAAAGTCTGTACACATCCATTCATTAATTCAGTCTTTCATTCAACGAATTTTTTTTTGAATGCCTTAGTATGTAATTCCCCAACGTGAATGAATATTCATTTATCTTTGAAATTCAAATTCCATTTTACTAATGAACAGCTCAGTGTTTTACCCAGAGGTACAGAGTTAGCAGCGGCAAAATTAATTTGGATCCCAAGCCTCTTGCTTTGTGTAATCAGTTCTTCAGGTCTCTGTAAAGTCCTGGCTTGAACCAAAGGTGGGTTTATCTTGGCTATGAATGCTGTCTGACTGAGCAAGAAATAGTAATGGGATGCATAATTTATACTGAGCTGGTGCTAAGCACTTGAGAGGTCAGAATGGGAACCGGCTGCCATAGTTGATAGAAATTGCTAATGTGTTCGGCTGTGTGGTGTTGAGGGCCTCCCTTCTATCTACTATTTTACGTAACGCAGTTCGAGTAGAATTAGGTGCCCTTTGAGCACTCTTCATCTCTGAGACCCCACAGACATGGCAACGCCCTATCCCCCCCAGGACTGTGACAAGATTGATCCCCTTTGGGCATGTGTTCACATACACAGTCTTAAAAAGCAACAAAGAATTCTCTCTTGGCTCAGGTCCTTGGGAACTCAGTCTGGAGAATTCGGATTTTCCCTGTTATACTTTAGGGGTTTTTTTAGCATTCGACAGGCAAGATGTTTTGTCTTATGTACATAAAAATTAAGTAACTGTACCAGCATCAAATATGTACTTTCAGTTGTAAATGGTACCCCAGCCAACTTTCTGGGTGCAATAACTTAACATTTTAAAGTTGATTTTTGTGCTGCTTAATACACACTTGTCCCCCTTTTGTGAATAAAGGCATGCTTTTGCAAAGACCACTTTGGTTTCTAGAGTATTTTTATAGTTTCTAGATTGTGTGTTTTCATTTTATTTTAAGTAGGTAAGAGAAGTTTTAACAAGAAATAGAGCTGAGCACATTTCTCTTGGTAGCGTACAGTATGGTTAACATGCTGATTATAGATTTTGTATTTGACCTAGTTATTTAAAGAATTGTTCTTTTGTATCATATCAAAGTCAAATTATATTCAATTTAATATTCTGAATATATCCAGGTATAGGTAGTTTTGGTAATGATGGCCTGTATGCTGGTTTTTTGTCCATTTAATAGGCCTTGGATCTTTTTAAAAATTGAGATAATTACAATATACAGTTGTAAGAAATAATACAGAGAAATTCCTATATAGTTTACTTGGGTTCTCCCAGTGGTAACATTTTGCAAAACTGTGGTATAATATCACGACTAGGGTACTGACATTGATGCAATCCACCTTTCCCTTGTTTTACTTAGGTTTTCCCAGTTTTGTGTGTACTCCTTCGTGTATTTCTATTTAGGTCTATAAAATAAAAATATGGAACACATAATGAATTTGTGTGTCATCCTTGTGCGGGGGTCTAATGTTTTTTTGTTTAAAAAACTATTATAAAATTAGTTTAAAAAACTAATGTTTTTGTCCAATTTTAGGACATATGCTGCAGAAGTAAGTAGAGGCCCACAGGCCTTGGGGTTTTTTTTGTCTGTTTGTTTGTTTGTTTGTTTTAATGGATCAGAGCTGGCATATAGGCCTGTGACCAGAGGATTTTGTTAAGGTTTAATGCTCTGGTTTTGCTGTCTTAAAATCCTTAGTTTTATGTTTGCATTTGTGTTTCCTAAGTGAAGTCTGATGGGATAATGGAGGCTGCCCCCGGTCCAGGACAGGTTCTCTTCTGCTTTCCACTGCTTGTACTCCCATCTCCTAGGACCTCAAAGACCTGGCCTCTTCCTTCACACGCCTGTCCCATAACTGCTGCTGCCTTTCAGTACCTGGCAGGGATGGGGTGGGCTCTAGAGCAAGAGTCCAGGACATATCGGGACTGGACACTGATACAGTTGTCCCCATCCCAGAGTGTCACAACGATGCCTCAATGGGGTGAACTTCTCACCTATCCCAATTCAGGTGCCTGATATATCATTGTACAGAGAGTTTCCGTGCTCCTGGAGATGGGTTGGGGTGGTGTGCCCTGGGGAAGGGAGGTCCGTGACTTGACTTCCCCTCCCCCAGGTGGAGCACTGGTCTGCCAATCCAGGGAGAAGAGACTCAATACCCAATGGGGAGGTGGCAGTTTGTGTGCATCTGGGGGCAAACGCATGCAGTGTGCACTCACTCTGCAGGTTACTCTGAGCCTGAGGGGTCACAACACAGACTCACAGATAAACAATACCATGGCAGGTTGAGAGAGAGACTGCAGAGGAAAGGAAAAATCTTGGTATTTTAGTACCTTTAATGGAACTTCTCTTCTGCTTTTTGAATATAGGGCCCTGCATTTTCATCTTGCACAGGACCTGCAAATTATGTAGCCCGTTCTGATAGGCATAGTGTTATCTTCAGCAATCATTTACTATACACAGTGCCCACTTGTTTTCCCTGCATCATCCTATATTTGCTTCACATTTCAGTGACATAATAAGAAGATATTCAGTGAGACTGTGTGGGGACTAGAGCGGCACAAAACCCATAATGATATAAATATGTGGTGGAAAATTACAATAAAACCCTTGCATCTTCCACTTTAATTTTGCCTCAAGGAAATGGCAAAATGCCCAGCT
The DNA here is from genome assembly GCF_922984935.1 of Meles meles. NCBI lineage: Eukaryota > Metazoa > Chordata > Mammalia > Carnivora > Mustelidae > Meles > Meles meles. Next base: position 83,896,156 of record NC_060071.1, on the reverse strand, counting down.
GGCAATAACCAGTTCCAAATGAGCTGCCAAAACTGCTAGGTGCTGAAGTATACAGTTTGTTGCTCTTCCCCATTTTGGTGCTTGACTATAGGTTTTGAGGTTGGTGTTTCAAAGCCCAAGCAGGTGCCTGCCACCTGGAAGCGTTTTCTTAAGTGCCTTGCTAATATCAACACAATGAGAACTATTCAAGTGTATTTTTAAATAACACCGAAGCTGCTTTACATGTGTATACATGTCTGTTGAAATACAATCATAAATAGGCCTAAAATGTTTTCATCTGGAATTCAAAGGGATATGATTTCTGTCTTGGAACAATAAAGGATTCTTGTCAAAAGGAACATGCTGATGGAAAACATTTAGATAAAATTAAAATATTTGAAAAGTTTGTAAATGTAGGTTGAAGTACCAGCATAACAAAATTAGATCGCTTCACCTTAGAACCCTACACACAGAGGGGCCCAGTACCTATAGGGGGCAGCGGTAGCGAGGGTGAGGGGATGGTGCAGAGTAAGTACAGTTGTTGGGACACAGTTCAGTCTCGGAGGCCAAGGGACCCCTCTTGTCTGATTTGAAAGAATTAGCCTCATTTCTGTACTTGTAAATACATTTACTCATCAGATCATTTCTGGATGCCAAGAGGCAGTTCCTTGTCTCCCAGTTTTTCGTTTCCTTAAAGCTAGTGCTAGAATTTTCCATGAGCATCTCTGTATATATATTGCATTAGGGATCAGTGAATGTCAGAAGTTTCTGAGGTCAGTTTCTGTTTTAATGCTTGTCTGAACAGTCTGAACTGTGTCCCAGTGTTCATCTAACCAAACAACTACTTTGTTTATAGTTCTGCCTGACCTAAGGTATACTCTGTGTAATGCCCCTGATGTTTTCTAGCTCAGACTGCATAATTCAGACTGGGTCTAGCAACATGAAGTCCAGGCGGAGAGGGTTCCTTGAGATCTAGGATTAAAAAGAATGGACTTTCAATATTAGTTTCATATCTTATGCCCTCTCCCAACCCTATTGCTAGATCCCAGAATAAGAGCAACAAGCTCAATAAGCAACGCCCCCCCCCAATTTAGTAGTCTTCTCTTCTCCCAACTCAGTCTTACAGAGTTGCTAATTAGAAACAAAATATCCAAACAATCCTGTAGGAAGAAGAAAGAGACCCAGCAGGGGACACAGATAATCTGTAAATTAGGTAATTAGTATAAGGATAATCATGACTGTCATCTTTGAGTGCTTTTTCATGTATTTGGTCAAGTAAACCTTTCCTGCGGTTGGGTTGGTGAGGTACCGCACTTGACCTGCTTTCCTCTCTTGGGCATTTATTTGCCAAGCAGATTGGTCTTCATTCAGGTATGAGTGGATGATGCCTCTGTTTTCACAATACACTCTCTAAATCTTGTTTTTCTCCAAATGTTACTTTCATTTTCTAATTTTTCCCTTCTCTAGCTTGTTCTCATTTCTGATCTTTCCCTAACTTCTAGATTTTCCTTTCTCCTCTCTGTTGCATATCCCCCCTTCCTTGGCCACTTACAAGTCCTTGTATCACCTTGTGGTGAGTCAGACTTCTCAACACTGAAACGTGCTCATGTTCCACAGAGTGGAGGCAGAGCTCTGGAAGGACCCCTGAGTGGCTTCACCCTGGATTCTAGCATACACCAGCTTTGTGACTCTTGGCTTACTTGACTTCCCTTGCTTCCTTCTCCACATCTGTGAAATGGGGATGATTATATAGTTTCTCCCTCGTAAAGGTGCCAGGAAGATTAAATGAGTTATTCCATATCACATATTTAGAACAGGCCTGGTACGTAGTAAGTGCTTAACAAATGTTAGCCATTATTATTACTTAATGTTTGGTTAACTGAGTTATGTGACTCTTGAGTCACCTGTTAGTGCCTTATTTTTCTGGCATCATCTACTAATATCCTAGATAACTGGGGTTCCTTGGAATGCATTTGGAATGTGCTACTCCTCAGGATATGTTTAGTGTACCATTTTTCTCAACTATTTCCCAGGAGGACAGTTTGAGGTGGAAATTCTAGAAATAGAATCTTAAGGTCCAGTCCTTTTGTGAGCATCTCTCCACCAGTATGCATGCCTTTTGTGCGCCCTTTCTCTTGATGGGACAGTAATGTGTGCTGACACCTTGCTGCCTCAGGTGCAGTCTGGTGACCAGCAGTGAGGATGTCACTTGGAGCTTGTAAAAAAGTAGGTCTCAGGCCCCACCCTAGACCAGCTGAATCAGAATCTGCTTTTAGCAAGATCCCCAGGTGATTCATAAGTACATTAATGTTTAAGAAACAGTAGGCTAACATTCCTGGGTCTGGAGCACCAAAATTCTGCTCTAGGGAAACAGGAAGACATCAACCCAAATTATGTTTTTACAATACATCATATTGACTACTTCTACACGTATAGCACTTTAAACCCTATGTGATTTCCTGGAAAACCTATATTGGCATTCTCTTGGGTGTAATTGTTATCGATTAATGTCATGATTAAAAGCGTAGCTTAGGTCTACTGGGAGCTTTAGCTCATTGAAAGGGGGAAAAAAAAAACCCTACCTCATTGATTTGAAGCCCTCAGTCAGTCATTCTTACCTTTTCAGAAAACACTTCAGATAAATAGCAATAATCTTAGCAGTGAGAGATTTGTCTCAAGGGATAATCTTTCCAACAATGACTTGCATTGATTAAGTTCATTGCTTTTTAACTGTTCACTTTGTTGCTGTGGTAACTCTGTTTTAAAAATTAGGATGCATTTTCTTAGCTGGGATTGAGTGTGGGGAGGGTAGCACAATGAAGCACATTTGGGCTTCTATTGCTGGTTAGATACTTGCTGACAGTCTAGTGTTCTTGATGTTTTCTGAAATTGCTTTGATAAAACAAGGTTCTGGTAAGAGGAGGCATTGAATAAGTTTTAGGAATAGACAACATACAGAAGGGTCAAGCTAGTATTATGATTCTTGCTGTCTCTACCAGGTACTGAGAAAGGACCTAAGTGCTAGATTATTAGATGGAGAACTTTGCTTTTTGAACAGTTTAGTTCTATAAACCGTGTGTTGTTAGGTTGTTACCTTGACTTTCACATACCTCTGTCTTTATGGGTGGGTGGAACATTTGGAAAATCTCAAGATTTCTGTGGTAGTGGGGAGTGAAGACTCAACTTGCTAGGTGGAATTTTGATTAACAAACCGATAAATGGAGTATGTTTGCTCATTCAGCTCCCTCACCTACCATGTGTTCTTTATAATTGCAATGATAAATATTACTTTAAAATAGAATTTACTTGAGTTTCCATAACATTTGCTGCCTCTCTGTAAGGAGAGACAGCAGAAATATAATACTGATATTACTTGTCACCCCTACTTTGCCTTACTACAAAAGTAATCTTCCCTGGAGTGCTTGCGTGGCTCAGTTGGTTAAGCAGTCCAACTCTTGATCTCAGTTAAGGTCTTGATCTCAGGATTATAAGTTCAAGCCCTGCATTGGGCTCCGTGCTGGGTATGGAAGCATACTTAAATTTTTTTTTTTTACTAAAATGTAATTTAAATCTGTGTGTTACTTAAAATTCCCTGGTGCTTCCCATCAACCCCTGAACAGAGCATGACTCATGAAGGCAACTTCCTATGTGTACCTGGAGTTCTCCATTGTACCTGGAGAAATACTTGGCATTTTCCTGAACACTTTATGATTTCTAAAACCTATGGACTCTGACCATTCTGGTTCTTCTGAGTTGCATGACATTATAGCCCCTTCTTCTAATTTGCATGACGTTATAGCCTCCCTTCTCTGCCTGGTGTCGTGGCTTTAAGACTCAACCCAACCATATCACCTCTGTGGAAGCTTCCCTAACCCCACAGGTTGTTTATCTTGCATGTTTGTACTTCTGCCATGAGATTTATCATGTTGTATTAGTCGGGGTTTTCCAGAAAAATAAAACCAGTAGAATATGGGTGTGGGGATGTGGTGGGGATGTGTGGGGGAATGTAAAAAAAAAAAAAAAAATTTCTTTCAAAGAAATGGCTTATTTGATTGTAGCTCCTCTTAAGTCTGGAATCCAAAGGGAAGACTGTCAGGATGGAAATTCTCAGGCAGGAAAGAGTACTACAATCACGAAGGAGAATGTCGTCTTCAGGAAAACTTTTATTTTGCTCTTAAGGTCTTTTAGCTTACTGGACGAGATCCACCCAGATTATTGAGGGTGATTGCCTTACTTCAAGTCAACTGATTGTAGATATTAGTCACATTTGCAAAATACCTTTACAGTAACATAAATATTAGTGTTTGATTTAAATAACTGGGTACTGCAGCCTAGCCAGGTGGACACATAAAACTATCCATGATACATGGCATACTGTAGTTATTTATGTACCTGTAGTTCCACCTGAGGACCCTGAGCTCCCTCAGTCATAAACAAACATTACCTTTAAGTACCTAAACATCATTTTATAGATCGCTTAAATTGTGAATTTAAAAAAATACTATTTTTACTATTTATTTTTAATTTTTTAAACTAAGGTTTCATTTTTTAAATATTTAAAAAGGATTTTTAAAATTTATTTATTTGAGAGAGAGAGCAAGAGCATGGCAGAGGGAGAGAGAGCAGCAGGCTTTCCGCTGGGCAGGGAGCCCGATACGGGGCTCGATCCCAGGACCCTGGAATCATGACTTGAGCTGAAGGCAGGCACCCAGCCAGCTGAACCACCCAGGAGCCCCACTGATTATTATTTTAAAGATTTATTTATGTATTTTAAAGAGAGAACAAGCGCACATAAGTGAGGGGAGGAGTGGAGGGAGAGGGAGAAGCTTAAGCAGACTCCCCACTGAGCACGGAGCCTGACAAGGGGTACCATTTCGAGCCCTGAGATCATGACCTGAGCCAAAAGCAATAGTGGAACATTTAACCAACTGAGCCACCCAGGCGCCCCAGTATTTCTACCATTTAGATGTATTATTCCTTAGAAACTTAAGTCAGTTTGCCCATGATTTATAATGAAGTTCTCCACTGACACTTTGCTAATAGTTTTAAAAGAAAGGAAACAGAGGAAGTAGTATATTTATTAGCAATAATTTATACATTATATATTGGTAGAAATTCATTATATGCCTTATTATTAAACTTGCAAAATGTGGTTTTAACAATGAGAGGAAAAGATCTGTGGAAGAATTGAGATTCAGCTTGTTTTAAAAATAAGAGCTCTGTATCATTTATGTAAATATATGCTATTTTTATTTTCACTCAGAAAAATCCTTAGTATATTTAATAGTAAGTACACTTGCTTAGTGTTTAGTGTCAGTTTTTTTTTCCATCTTGTGTCACCACTGAAAGGCAGTTATCTTATTTTGATCTTATCTTTATAAGTTTTTGAAAATATAGCTCAAAACTCTTTTCTCTCAAAATTCCCAGGATTAATTAGTATATTTTGATGTTCCTTTTTTCTTCTTCATATTTGCATATGTGTTCACATTTGCTCTTTTTAAAAAAACGTAATGTTACGCTGTTACATAACCTTTAATCATCATTTTACACTAATTGTATCTCTTAATATCACTAGTTAACACCTATACTTGGGTTCATTATTTAAGGCCAAATTCCAATTGTCTAACTCAGCCTCTTTGTCTTTCCTGCTACTCTATATCCACTTTTTTCCTTGCCATGTGTGTTTCTCTTAGTGGCTCTTGTTGAAATCTGAATCACTAACCTTGGAGTACACAGCAGCCTTTCCAGGTTTCCCCATCTTTCCCATCCAATCAGATGTTTGGTGAATTCCAATAATTGTCCTTTCCTGAGTGTTTCACCTTCGCATCCTCAGTTTTTATTTCAACAGTTGTCTTTCCAGCTTGGATTGTTATTACCTTCTATGTAGATTCTTGCAGTAAATTTTACGGGCCAGTCACTTCCTTCTCAAAGATATCTCTTACGCTCTCAACAAGTTAATTATGCTAATATAGTTACTATTTTGATACTTACCACCTCAAAAAAAAAAAAAAAATCAAAACTTGGTAGCTTCCCATTGCCAGTAAAATAAAAACAAAATGTTTCCCAATCTGGTCATTTACAGTGCTCCAAATGGCCAGGTTACCTTTATAGTATTCTTATTCAGCCTTCCTATGTATGAACATCAAAATGGGACTGTTTTAATCAGTATGTACATTGTGTTTCCCCATCTTTCAATCTTAGCTGTGCTTTTCTCTCCATCTGGAATGGTCTACTCACAATTTCTGCCCATTAAAATACTTCCTACCATCTTTTTGCTGAAGCTGCTGGGTCCTTTTCGGCCTCCAGTATACAGATATGGCTCAGAGGCCAACACTGGCGAGGAGTACAGAGAGGGCAGTCCTGCATGGCCTGTCACCTGACTGTTCATTGAGGTGCAGTTTCTGGTTCTCAAATCTTAAACTCCAGAAATTTTATTTTTTCCTTCTAGAAGACAAACCCCTGCTAATAAAACTTATAAAAAATTTTTATAATCTAGAATGGCTGTTTCCCAATTCACAGTGAGTGATGTGCTTTAATGATGTAGAAGGTGTTACCTCTCCATAGCAAGACACCTGCAAATCAGAAACTGGAAAGTTGCTGAATCGGCCCAGAGTTGAAACATGAGGAATTTGTTGGTCTTGAAGGATATTCCATCTAGGTTGTGTAAAAACCTCATTGCCTTATTGGGTCACCTGATAAGGCTTTTTTCCTTGGATACTTTGATATAAACAATAAATGGATCTTCAGGTTCTGATCCCTTATCCGTCATCCCAACTGACTGAATTACAGTTCTCCTTTACATGTTCCAATAGTGTCATTTGGAAGATGCTGCTTTGTGACCTTGTTTTAAATTTAGCAACACTCTGTCTTTATCAATTAATTTGTAAGGTAATCCAGGTCTACACAACCACATTTAGATCTATCTACAGTGGTGTCTTTGGATGGCAGATCTCATATGTCATGTGTTTAGTTTTGACCCGTCATGGTTTCAGAATGTGCCTTTTGTTAAATTTACACCAGAATTCTTAAATTGCTTTATGCATTAGATGCAGTCACTTCTGCATCTCTTTCTTAATATGTTTGTATTATTGTTATTTACAAACTGGCCTTTTATACTACATGTCATGTCTAAATTGCTTGAGAACAGGAATTTTAAAAAAATTTCATTTGCTTTTTTCTGTAGTCTCAAATATGATGACTTTGTTCTTTCCAAAAGTGAATTTTGACATTCATCCCTTCATTTACTTATTTATTTTCCCCCCATTCCTTCGTTCATTCTTTTTTCCCCCCTCTCCACTCCCTCCCTCTCTTCCTTCTTTCCTTTGTTCCTTCCAACACACATATATGAAACTCCTACTACCTGCCAGGAATATATTAATATATCAATTCTGCCAATCAGTTTTAACACACATAGACACTAATAGTATAGTACTGCCACTCATTGACTACCCTAAGTTCTTCATCAAATCCATACAATACTACCAAAAGTTACCTATGAATACACTGGCTCCCCATTTTTGCAGATAGGTTGAAGTTAAGAGAAAAAATACACAAGCTTGTGAAATAGCTAGGATTTGAGCTCAGGACTGTTGCCTCAATTTATTCCTATTTTTTATTGTTTCCTATTTTTTATTGGTTTTCATTAGAGGCACCTTTATGTTTAAGGTACTATGTGTGTTAGTTATATATGCCAACTTGGCTAGGCTGTCCTGTCCATTTGTTGGTTCAACGCTAATCTAAATATTGCTGTGAAGGTATTTTGTAGTAGTTATATCCATAACCAATTGTTTTAAAATAATAATGTGGGTGGGCCTTATCTAATCAGTTGAAGGCTTAAAAACCAAAAACTGAGAAGAAATGTTAAGAATACAGCATTAGGGTTCATGGCTGCTTCAGTCAGTAGAGCATGCAACTCTTGATCTTGGGGTTGTGAGTTGGAATCGCATGTTGGATGTAGAGAATTCTTAAAAATAAATCTTTAAAAAAATAAAAAAATGCAGCATCAATTCCTGCCTGGGTTTCCAGCTTGCCTCTTAGCCCTGTGATTTTGGACTTGTCAACCTCTGCACTCATGTGAGCCATTTCAGTATGTATATATACACATATAATATATGTATATATAAATACATACACACACACACATACACACATACACGTATATACACACTATTGGGTTTTGTTTCTCTGGAAACAAAGATTGGCTGACTAATATGGTTTCTGACAATTAAATTGACAGAAGTATTACAAAAAAGTGCTCATTGCATTATCTTATATTTCCAAATTAAAATAATGTTTTAAATTTAAGGTCAGTATGGCATACAGTAACATTTTAAAAACAGGTACAATTGGTACCAACGGTCCTAATCAGGTAGGGAGCAAGTGTGGAGAAGGAGGGAGAGGAGTGAAGGATTGGATTGTTTTCCTAACGTGACTAAAAAAGAGAGTTGAAACAACCTGAAGATAGTCAAGTGATATCTGCAGGGAAAGATTTATACATTTGGCAAAGACTTTCTTTCAAGAAAATCCACCAGTGACAACAGCAAAGACAAACTTGTTTTTTTTTTCTTTTCTATTTGAAGTTGACATTTGGCTATATGCAGAGTTTATAGTGTTCACAGTTTTACGTTTGGGTTTTACACGGTACAGCAAGTCATATATTCTCTTGAGACATGGTCTTCCCAAATAAGAAGACATTGAAAAGGAAGAAGAATAGTGATTTTTAGGATTGCAGTAGAAAAGTATTTTCACTGTTAGATTCCAAGTCATATGGTCAGCCTGTAGACGTTGCGTTTTCTGTTTCTTTGTTTGCTATAAATCAAAGATAACCCTAATAAAGCTCAAAGTCCAAAATACAGACTTTAATTAAATAGAAATTGGACCAAATCTAGAAACAAAGTTTTAAACTAATGTGAATACTCTGCTTTATTTCCTCTGCCCCCTCCCCTCGGGATGGTATACCACAGTGAAATTGATTGGAAATACACAGTTAGTGGTAGTAATGTTCTACAAAGTCACTTCAAACACTGAATTAGCAAATATTGAACCATTCGTTGCTCCTAGGGAAATACAGTCTTAATTTCTATGAGCCTCTGGTCATATTTTTGTTTACCAATGGATACATATTCCTGCTTATGTGTGTGTTTCGGTTTAAAGACACCTTGTTTAATATATTCATGGCCAACAGTACTATAACTCATGCCTGATCTAACCCACATATTTTCTCCGTAAGGCTCATCACAGCCTTCTTCCACTTGGAACACTAGACGGCACTTCACTATTATGCTTGGGGGCCATTTTAAATAATGAAGTCACTAATGAGAAGTACAAAGTACAAAAAAGGTGGCATTTACTAGACTGAGAAAAGTACACTTGTTTACCGTATGAGAGCTAAAACGAGGATGCTGAGTGTCAGCTGGGAATGTGCACATTGGGCAACTCAGAAATTTTGCCACTCGGTGAATGACCCAGAAAAGTCTGAAGAGACCCTGAAAACACCGTGAATATTGATTTTGGGGTTATAAACACATATTAGCCGGTAGGCGAATTCACAGATACAGGATCTACAAATAATGAGAATCTACTTTAAACAGCTTGGATCTTTCTGGAAGATGCATATATTTGTGAGTAAATAGTCTTGTGAGAAGCCACTCTGTGAGAGTGCAGCGCTGTCCAAGTCCTTGGGCTACCAAATATTTTATGTTCATTTGCAAGATTCTTTAATAAACATTTTTAATCTTTGCTACTGCAGTATTTTAGGAAGAGAAAATAAGTTCTATAAATAAACAGATCTCCAAATATGGCAGTAGGCTTTCCTTAGGAAACCCTGAGCATTTTCAGGTGTTTGTTTTGAACCACTAGCATGTGTAATAAAATCCACACAAATAAACAAGAAATCAAAATCCAAGCAAAGTAGTTTGTCATCTTTTCCAAAATATTAGTGAAGAAGCAGTTTGTTTTCTTTCACCAAGATTTATGAAGTCAATTCATTAACATGTCACGTGTTTAACCATGTTAAAACAATTACTTCTTTAATTGAGGTTTTCACCTTTTGATGATTTTTATCATATTGAAATTTGCCAAGAAATTAGCAAGTCTACAACTTTGATTCTTGCAAACTGTTTATGTACTTTTAGGTTGATGCCAATCCTTCAGTTCTTTATTTGTGAAGCACTTATGTGCAAATTTCTGTGCTTAAAAGTCATGAATTAGCAACCCAGGGCTTTTCTTGGCTTCACCAGCTGCCACATCATGGAGGTACCCCAACCCAAGAAAGAGAGAAAGGGAGATGCCATTTATAGTTACTGAAGAAAAATTAGAACTCAAGGGCAGAGGCAATAGATCGGCTCAACTACTGGTGAAATTATTACTAAAAAAAGAACAAAAGAAAAAAATGAAAAAGAATCAGAGATGTAGAAGATAATTTGAACATTTTATTGTCAGTGTTTCCACCACTAGACCATTGTACCCTGAACAAAAAAGAAAAAAGAAAGGGCGGGTTGTTATTTCTTTATTTTGAGAAGATATTGCAAGCCACTTTTCTTAGCCATATCATAAATTAGAATGGGAGAAAATAGATTTATATTATAGCAAGAAGAATTTAGTTTTTATTGGTGGAAGGAGACCCTACCGGAGGACTTTGGTTATGAATATTTATAACTTGAAATACATATAAGAAGTAAATTAGAGAAATTAGCATTGGCAATAATTATATTCATATAGTGACACTCTGACTTGGAGAGAATTATATTAGGTAGTCAGAAAACTTAAGCCTATTGCTGCTTGAAATTATGTATATGTGGATCCTTAATGTTCTGGGCTTGAATTTGAAAGACTCACTCATCAAGATTTTTAGACACATTATATTTGCTTTTGCAAATTAGAAGCTCCAACCACAGATGCAAGTGTACATTGCCATGTGTGGAATTAATGCTTCAGACAGCTTATGAATATGTATGTGTATTTTGGTGGCGCTTCAGCTACAGAAGTCTGAAAAGCAGTGGGAAGTGGGTGTAACTGCGTGGAACTGCATATTGCTGTCAGGAAAGTGCAGTTCTCAAAGAAAAAAAATTATAGGGGCAAATTTTCATTTCAGACGTGCTTTCAGAGACAAAATTTTCCAAGAGAGAAAAGCTGATATTTGTCCATTTTAATTAAATTAAAATTTCTGTTGGCATTTTCATAACATAACAACTTGGAAATGTTCTGAGGACAAGCCTGTGTATTTAAGTGTGCATACATCTTCATGATGGTTTCTGGAATGCCTTAAGTATTAATACGAGGTGAGATCTGGGTGATATTTAGTTCTGTAGTTATAACTGATCCTGATTAAATGGCTCTATTACTGGTATGAATTGGTTGAGTTCAACTTAAGTTTCAGTGTAAGGGTTAGTTTCTCTATGTCCCCTGGATTTTTATATTAACCAGTGATTACCTCAAAACTATGTTCATTTTAGCAAAGAAATGCAAAGCAAATGGTAGTACAATTGCAATCCCTTCCACTCTATGGTCCCCAGGCCTCAGTCACCGTACCCGGGTAGAGTGGGGAGGGTGAAAGGGAAGGCTAAGGTGAATAGTTGCTCCTGGAGTGGTCTGGGGCATGGCTTGAGATTCCTGGGCTCAGTGGGACAAAGGGTCTGCACCATTTGTGTGTCCCCCCATGGGTAGTTTGAATTAAGTACCTACTATGGTTCTTGCAAAGTGCCTCTTCCATAAAAGTTTCAGGTGTTTGAGAAACCTTGTTACTTCATGTAGCTAAAGCGGGATTAGATTATATTTACGTACTTTATATGCTCTAGCAGTACAATTCTGATACTTTCAGACATTAAACACTTTCTTTCCGAGTACATTTTCAACGTTAAACTGGTGATAGTAACTTCACCTCTCCAGCTTTATTTTGTTGAATTAAACTTACTACATTTGACCAGTGAATAAATACCAAAGGAATTTTAATTCATCACTTACATAAAATTTGTTTATAAGTCATACAAATATCCTTCCTGAAAGACCACCTTGTCCAGCTTTGCTTTTTTTTTTTAACGTGTTCTGGGAATACTGATGATCAGGGGATTACCCGTTACCCTAATATCATTTATAAAGGCAGAAGAACAATTGACTGTTGCTTTTTATATGTAGTTAGAATTACTGTACATTTTAATCACTTTGGAAATAGGACTATCCTAATTGAGGACCAAGTTTTCTAGACAAAAATATTTCTTACCATTTAGGTGACAGGTCATCATTTCTCAATGGATTTTTCTCATGAGAGCTTTTTTTTTTTTTTTTTGCCTTTTTTTCCATTTTATTTATTTTTTCAGCGTAACAGTATTCATTCTTTTTGCACAACACCCAGTGCTCCATGCAAAACGTGCCCTCCCTATTACCCACCACCTGTTCCCCCAACCTCCCAGCCCTGACCCTTCAAAACCCTCAGGTTGTTTTTCAGAGTCTCATGAGAGCTTTTGATTGGATTAGGGGAATGTGTTATTTAGGAACTTTAGAAAGAATTAATTGTTACAAATTTTCATTTGTCTTTAAAACAACCAAGAAACCCTTCTTGCCTCTTCACCTTTCTCTAGCCATTCTTTATTGCCCTTGGCATTGAAACTCAACAAGTCTATACTTGTACCTCTCCTTTAGGTACCTCTTAAACATACTTCAATCAATTTAACACTGTTGTCCCCACCACTCCACCAGGAATCTGATTAGGTTCAAGAGTGACCTCCAAGTTCCTATATCCATTAGTCATTGTTTGGTCTTCACATTACCTGACTTACCTTAGAGCAGCAGAGACAACACATCTACCCAGATGCCCATAACTCACTTGTTCCTTGCTTCCCTTTCTCTAGACCTCTTTGGGTCAGAGTACCCTAGGGATCAGTACTTGGTTCTCTTCTCTATTTGTACTTTATTATTGGAGATCTCATTCAGTCTCATGACATTAAATATCATTTATGGGCTGATGACTACTAGATTGATATCTTTATACCATAACTTTCTCCCAAACATTCAATTTTCCTATTTCACAAGTTATAGGAATTTCTGGTTCTACATCCAGAAATTTTAATAGACCAGTTTTGTGTCTTCTACCCCCCCCCAAAAAAAGCCATCTATAAGATGATAAATAAAGATGCAATTTAAAAACTTTGATACTGTTATAATTAAACATTCATTTTAATTTCCCTATTCAGGAGTTGGGGAATTTACTTCAGATATACAAACTAGAATAACTCAATTCAGGAAAGCACATCATACACGTTTAAGTGATTTTTATGCGTATTTGTTGATTGCTATTTCATATTTAAGGATATTTACCTAACAAACTAATTCATGCCAACATAATATACCATGTAAACCTATTGGGAGATATCATTTAGCCAGAGAAATCATTTGCTTGCTTAGAAGTGTTACAAATATGCATATCACTGTTATTTATATATCAATAGATGAAAGAAGAGTGTAGCATTTATAATTAAGTAGGATACACACATACTAATATGACCAGCTAACACATTTAAAACGATCTTAGTAAATTATGTTATTTTGCTTGTCTTCTTTTGTAATTTTCTATCTACCAATAAAAAGTTGACTGTTTTAACCAAGCTGAAAGTTTAATTTTATTACTTAAATATGCAGTTCACAGCATATGTCATATATGGTTAGGCTTTAAAATGTCCCAAATGATAATAATGAGCATCCTAGAACATTTTGTGTCTGCTAAGTGTCTTGAATGATTGTTTTAATACCTAGAGTTTGGCAATATTCCAAATTATTATATTTATCATTCTTACCTTGTTGGTCTAGTTTACTGTAATTTCCTACTGGAAAAGAACTCTGATTTGAAAGCAATTTCAGACAGTTGCATTTCACCCATAAAGTCACTAAAATGTATACCCATTACTACACTGCAATTCATGTTGAAGAAAGGACAAAGATTCCAGAAATATTCATTAGAATTTATTATATGAAACTTGGGTGAGAATATAATGGGAACATGAGTTATTTAACACACAATGTTGCAAAACTGATATAAGAATATGGAGGTAGATAAACTTTTTCTATATCTCATGTGATTCAAAAATAGGAAGACATACTTACTATGTAAAATAGATTAAAAGTAATTAAATATATATACATAAACATTTAAAATAAAAATAGGAGAAAAACAAAAATAGACAAAAGCAAAATGGTTTAGGGGTGACATTTTTCTGGCTTTATAAAGATACTCAATAAATTTTTTAAAAATTGTATTGAATAATAGGGGCGCCTGGGTGGCTCAGTGGGTTAAAGCCTCTACCTTCGGCTTGGGTCATGATCTCAGGGTCCTGGGATCGAGCCCCATGTCGAGCTCTCTACTCAGCGGGGAGCCTGCTTCCTCCTCTCTCTCTGCCTGCCTCTCTGCCTGCCTCTCTGCCTACTTGGGATCTCTGTCAAATAAATAGATAAATCTTAAAAAAAAATTGTATTGAATAATAATTGACATATATAATATTATATTAGTTTCAGGTATACAACCTAGTGATTTGATGTTTATAATCATTTATAGAATAGCCACCCCAATAAGTTTAGTTACCATATAAAGTTTTTATATTATTTATATTATATTATTTATATTTTATATTACACTTTTATTATTGTATATTTATGTTTATATAGCATTGTCACCCCAGTAAGTTTAGTTGCCATTTTGTCACCGTACAAAGTTTTTTTTATATTATTCTGTACTTTATGTCTCTGGGACTTATTTTTCATACTTGAACACTTAGAGCTCTTAATCCTCTTCACCTATTTTGCCCACCTACCCATGTAACTCCCCTCTGCAGCTATCAGTTTGTTCTCTGAATCTGTGAGTCTGTTTCTCTTTTGTTTGTTTTGTTTTTCAGATTCCGCATATAAATGAAATCATATAGTATTTGCCTATGCCTGATTTATGTCACTTAGCCTAAACTCCCTAGGTCCAACCATGTTGTCACAAATGGCAAGATTTCATTCTTTTTTTATGGTTGAGTAGTACTCCATTGTGTATATATACCACAACTTTATCCATTCATTCATCATTGGTTATGTGGGTTGCTACTGTATCTTGGCTATTATAAATACTGTTGCACAGAATATAGGAATGCGTATATCTCCTTGACTTAGTGCTTTTGTTTTCTTTGGGTAAATACTCTGTAGTAGAATTACTGCATCATATGGTAGTTTTATTTTTAATTTTTCTAGGAACCTCCATACTGCTTTCCATAGTAGCTATACCTATTAACATTCCCACCAACAGTGCATGAGGGTTTGTTCTCTATTCTCCACATCCTCGGCAGATATTACTTCAGATTCTCTGTAAATTTAATGATATGATGAACTATTGGATATATTTGGTGACTAGAAAATTAATATTGATGTCATTTACAGAATTAATGAAAATGTATAAGAGTGATATGCAAAAGAAGATATTCTGAGAATGAAAATAAATTTTCATATAAATGAAAAGTTATCAAAGTTAAAAGGAAAAATGTTCAACTTAGTAACATTACAGAAGTATAAATTAAGTGTACATAATACTGTCCAACTACTACATTACTAAATAACTAAAAATTATAAATCATTTCAGGTGAGTCTATAGGGACATGTGTGAATTCACACAATGATACATTGGAAAAGTTTATCCTTATGTTAGAGGGCAAAAACTGTGGTCATTTCTTTGGTTCTATCATTTGGCTTCTCTTTCTGAGACTTTTCCCTGAGAAAATGATTCCAAAATAAAATACAGTGGTGGAGGCAGACAGAGAGGGAAGTGTCTGCGTTTTTTTTAATATTGTTGATGAAGAACTATGTTTGAAATAAATAAGTAAATCAGGGTGCAGCATTTTATCTCCATGGTGATTATAAATACCTACCCCTTTATATGTAGAAGGGGAATGAAAGGAATAGGCAAAAAAAAAAAAAAAAAAAAACCAAAAAAACAAAACCCAAATGCAAATAGAAAAACTCCCTAGTAATTGATAATTGATAGATT
Source organism: Meles meles (assembly GCF_922984935.1). NCBI lineage: Eukaryota > Metazoa > Chordata > Mammalia > Carnivora > Mustelidae > Meles > Meles meles. Next base: position 83,880,171 of record NC_060071.1, on the reverse strand, counting down.
TTATTTAGTATAAGAGGAACTTTATAGCTTTGTTTACTTCTTTACTAGTTTAAACTTGAAGTTGTAATAATTGTTGCATATCCATGCTTTAAAAAGGAATACAGTGGTGCCTGGGTGGCTCAGTGGGTTAAAACCTCTGCCTTCAGCTCAGGTCATGATCCCAGGGTCCTGGGATCAAGCCCCACTTCAGGCTCTCTGCTGAGCAGAAAGTCTGCTTCCCTTCCTCTCTCTCTGCCTGCCTCTCTGCCTAATTGTGATCTCTGTCTGTCAAATAAATAAAATCTTTAAAAAAATAAAAAGGAATACAATAATTTTATATACTAAAGTATATTCTACTGTATAACATAATGTATATTATAAATCATGGCCCTTATTCTGTGTGAATAAAATTAAAACTTGAAAATAGCCTAAAATCACTTTTTGAAATTCTGAGCTCCTTTTTATAAAATCGGCATGTTAACCTTGAATTACAAGTTGGATTTGAACCTAAAACATCTGTTAATATATCTACATTTTATGCCAACAAAACAAACTTCATCACTGTGCACAGCAGAAATTTGCAAACTGCTAATAAGCTTGATTTAAAGTGGCCACAGTAAAAAATCTGTCTTTGAGAAGAACACTTGATGTTAGTAAATTCAGAACAGAGCCCCTGAATTGCTATGTTTAGAAAAGGTACTGTTAATAGAAAAAGAAAGAAGGAATGTAACTTGCTTATTTCATTGTCTCTCTTTAGCTCTTCCATTAATGCAAAAGATATCTATACATGGAATAAACATAATATTATATGTTTTAGAAAAAAATCTAATCAGATTTTACATCTCATTTTCTGTGGTGAGATAGTAGCTGTGGGTGATTTAAAATCCACTGCTTTAGTAGTGTTGCATAGGAGTTCTGGAGACCAAGTTCATTTTTTAAAGCTTAAGAAATTAAAGAAACAAACAAAACCCAGAAACAGAGCAAAAAACCACACATGTACTTGTTTGTTCCTATCTGAATCAGATATACCCACTGTTCAGGGCACCTGCATGGCAGTTGGCTCAGGTCAAGATCCTAGCATCCTGGAATGGAGCCTCACGTTGAGCCCCACGTCGGGCTCCCCGCTCAGTGGGGAGTCTGCTTCTCCCTCCGCCTCTGGCCCTTCGTGTGCTCTCTCTTGCTCTGTGTGCACTCTCTCTCTCAAATAAAGAGTACACCTATTTAAAAAAAAAAACAAACAAACCTATTGTTCATGAATATGATTTTGAAGATTGCTCCTGTTTAAGTGTAAGAAACCACAAAGTGTTCAAAGAAAATACTGTTTTTACTTCCCAGCTTCCCATGGAACATATCGTTGTAAAGATAGTTGTGGGATTTAGGTTCATAAGTATCTTAGAACAAATTGATGCTCGATAGAGGCTTTTGTCTTCTTTAAGGAGAACATATCTCAGATTTACCTGAAAGGGGGGAAAGGTGATTAGATGAAGTGTTTCTTGAGTTATTATGGTATGGATGGCTTTAAAATAGTTCGCTTCTTTTATTTTTCCTGAAGGCATTTTTTTCCTGCCAACATTTTAAAGATGACTACTATATATGATATGGAATTGGATGTCTTTTTAAGTGCAATTCCATTTTCTATTCTGTAGAAACACCTACCATTTAAATAAAATTACAGTGCTCCTACAAGCAAAAAATAGTCTTTTGTAACCCTTATATATTTATGCATATTTTGCTTTTATTTTAGCCACAAGAACTTTTTTCAGTTTTGGCAGCACTAATAATCTGCAGATTGTCATTTTTTTTCCATGATACAAGTGTGAAGTCTTTTAAAAGGAATCTGATTTGTAGGTGTCTGTGTATTGCCATTCTATTCTCCTGGATGTTTTTTTAATGCATTTTATTTTGCAATTAGATCACTTTTGATCCAGTGAACATTAGGGGAACGTTTGGCTTTTGAAAGCAGTGGCTTCAAATTGGTAGCACTTTAATACTGTCTGCTTTACTCAAACCTTGCTAAGTGAATTATTTTTCTTGTCTGGTTTCCATCATGTCATTGTTTTTTTCACAAGGATTGCTGCATCCAGGTATTTGGGAGTTGGGAGCAAGTTTCCATATAGATAATAAACCTTTTCTTTTTGCCCGAGTTCTTCATGGTTCCATGTTCTGAGCAGTTTTCCTGGCTGCTGCTGTCATTGGATGGCAAAATTATGTCCTCCCCATTTTTTGACTGACTTATAATGGTCATCACATTTTAGCATCCTGGTTGAAATTTCACAAGGCCAAACTGTTCCACGGGTTGGCCTTGGAAACTTTAAACATTGAATAAAATTCTTCTCTACAAAGGAATCACTCCTGAGAACATTTGAGATAAATTGATATGTGAGACATTTGTAACATTATTAATATTTGATAACTCAACTAAGAAGGACTCTATCTCAACCTACCCAACTCCGTGTGATTACGGTACAAAATATGGACCTTCTGACCTTGTAAAAGTACTTCATTTTTATGCTATTTCCAATTCTAATGTATGCTTGGTATTAAAAACTCATTTGTTTGCTAATTTTACTGTGACTTAAATCTGTAGCATAAAACTTCAATTATAATATTAAATAGCTTAAGAATTTTGACATTTTAAAATTTTTATTTTTTCTATATTAGAACACAATTTTGTGTTCTTTGAAGGGACTTTTTTTTTTAAGATTTTATTTATTTATTTGACAAAGAGAGACACAGCAAGAGAGGAAACACAAGCAGGGGAAGTGGGAGAGGGAGAAGCAGGCCACCCACCAAGCAGAGAGCTGGATGCGGGGCTTGAACCCAGGACCCTGGGATCATGACCTGAGCCAAAGGCAGACGCTTAACAACTGAGCCACCCAGGCACCCCTGGAGGGACTTTTTATAATTTATCTCATTGGGAGAAAAATATAGGCAGAGCTTCACTTTTCTGATTTATGACATGAAGATGATATGTATGTTTCATAGACTTAAACCAGGTACAGTTTGGGATGGCAAAAATTAACATGATTTTTTGTGCTCAGTGTTGGTGAGGATGTGAAGGAACTGGAACACTGCTACTGGAAATATCAAATGGTATAATCGCCTTGGAAAACAGTTTAGCAGTTTCTTAAAAAGTTAAACAAATACTTAGCATATATTCTAGCTATTCCATTCCTGGGTATTTACCTAAGAGAAATTTACTGTACCTTGGTATGGTGTGTCGTACCAAGAATTATGTGCAAATACCAATAGTAGCTTTGTTTGCAGTAGCCTCAAACTAAAAATAACCCAACTGAAACTGAGGGTTGCTGTGGGGGGAGGGGGTTGGGAGAGGAGGAGTGGGGTTATGGACATTGGGGAGGGTATGTGCTATGGTGAGTGCTATGAAGTGTGTAAACCTGGCGATTCACAGACCTGTACCCCTGGGGATAAAAATACATTATATGTTTATAAAGAAAAAAAAAAACAAACTAGAAATGTTTCCAAACACTAAAAGTGGTTGTTCATGGGTAGTGGGAATACAGGGGATTTTTACTTTCTTCTTTATGTTTTTCTAATTAAAAGACTTTTTTACATTGTAAAAAAAATAAAAATAAAAATAACCCAACTGTTCAACATGTGAATGTATCAACAAGCTGTTATATATCCATATCCATATGGTAGAATAATACTTAGCAAGAAAAAGGAGTGGAGTGTTCATATATGGTACAGCATGAAAGGATCTCAAGTAATTATACTGATTGAAAGCTGATACACCCAAAAAGTACATAATGTATGATCCCATTTATAGAAATTTCCAGAAAGCGCAATCTAATCCATAGGGCAGAAGAACAGATCCAGGTTGCCTGGAATCAGAGGGTGAGAAGGACCTGAGAGAGGGACAACCAAGGAGACGTTGGGAAGTGATGTGTTTTTATCTATTTTGGTCAGTTTGGGCTGCTCTAACAGAATACCATAAACTGGGTGGCTAAAGCCTTAGAAATTTATTTCATATAGCTCTGGGGGCTTGAAAATTTGAGATCATGGTGTCAGCTTGTTCAGGTTTTGGTGAGGGCCCTTTTCCTGGCTTGGAGATACCACCTTTTCACTGTATCCACATATGGTACAGAGAGAGACAGAGACAGAGAGATACCATCTCTCTTATGTCTTTTCTTATAAGGGCACCTATCCCATTCATGAGGTATGTAAAACAAGTAAGTAAATAAATAAGAATAATAATAAGAAGTAAATACAGTGGCAGGTCATGGATCTCCAAGTGACCGCTGAATTTGGGGTTCACTGAGATGGCCCGGACTGAAGAGGAGCTGACTGAGGACTGTGGAGACAAGCAGAAGTGTAGAACTGGACAGTTTTAATGGCTTCATACAAACTGGAGAAACAAGAGACCCAGTTATGACTGGAGTTGCTGTACTCACCACTACCCCTTTTGTGTCTTGCAAGGAGCATGGCAACATTCATTCAGATCTCAAATAATGTATTAGAGTAGGAGAACCAGAAGTGGGTTTAAGCATACACTTTAAGCCTCTGATGAGCAGATTCTGTGACAAAGTCATGATAACAGCAGTGAGGCAGCAACAAACTCTCGGGTCCTTTGTTGTTATTCCTGAAACATTAGATGACCTGTAGTTATTCCTAGCATATCTGCTTCTAGTCATACTATATACTAGATATGCCTGGTCTGGAGGAGTAGGAAAGAGGTTGAGCTGAATGATTTAACTGTGTTGTCATTGTCATCATCATCATCTTCATCCTCATCCTCATCATCACCATTGCTTCACCTGAGTGGCCTTTTTGCTGAGTGCTTTTCAAGCATTTCATTTTCATGGTACCCTTCAGAGAAGACTTTCCTGAAAGACTTTTCTCCTATCCCTCTTGCCCAGTTTAAGTCGGAACTTCATTTTATGTGGTCTCATACTACCCTGTACATCTCTCTAATGCTTGTGACTGTTGCAGTCACATAATGGATTGCATAATTGGTTGATTAATATCTGTATCTCCTTTAAAATGTGAAACTAGGTGTGTCTTATTCATAACATCATGTACATGCTTAAAATTTAATACTATTTGTTGAGTGAGTGAATAAAGTATCATCATAACATAAATTTTATGATATGGCAGTAAAGGCCCTGTAATACAGTGATTCCACATTCTGTTGTATAAAGATGGTTAGAGATAATTTTAATTTTAAACAAATGAAAAGAAAACACAACAGAAATATGAGCAATGAGATAGAAAGCAATTTCTGTGTTTGTTTTCTATGTTGTAGATCAGTCAAATCAGATAGAGGAAACTCCTCTTGAGTCTGGCTATTCCAGGGATTGTTAAACTCAATCAATTGATGAATACTTTTGTTAATGAGAGGCATCAACTTCTTTTTTTAAAAAAAAAAGCAAAAGTAAAGATCTAGTGGTATTTATGGCATATGATCAGCATGCTGTTGAATAAATTATTACTCTTATGTTGCATTACAGCTGGCATGATAAAGAACTGAGTAATAATTGGACTTTATCCATAATATATATCCCTTTATTGTAAGTTGCTCACTCAGCCAAGCACACATCATTAGCAAGTATGACTTTTATGATATACATCTTTAAATGTAACATACTTAGATAATGCTTCTACTAGTTTTCATCCTTATTATTAAATAAACAATGAAGAGTTCCCCCAAAAAAAACAATAGAATATAATTTAAATATTAAAATTGTTTAAAGGAAAGATTTATAGTTATAATTCATTTCCCTTACCTAAAATAAAATCATTTTGCATTTTGTTTTAGAAGTTTGTTGTTGTTGTTAGTAATACTCAAAACTCAGGAGAAATCACTAAAGTAAAATAGTCCTCCAGATAAGGCAAATTCCCCAAAATGTATTTGTGAATCAGGCCAGAACATAATTCTTCAAGTATTCTTTTTTTTTTAAATTTTTTTTTAAAGATTTTATTTGTTTGACAGACAGAGATCACAAGTAGGCAGAGAGGCAGGCAGAGAGAGAGAGGAGGAAGCCGGCTCTCCACTGAGCAGAGAGCCCGATGCGGGGCTCGATCTCAGGACCCTGAAATCATGACCGGAGCCAAAGGCAGAGGCTTAACCCACTGAGCTACCCAGGTGCCCCTTCTTCAAGTATTCTTGCAAGAAAAACACATGACTGATTCAAGGGAAGCACTGCTAATGTTCAGAAATGTTCATTAGTATTTTATTTATTTTTTAATTAAAACAATTATTATTATAGTTCACATATAATGTTTTATTAGTTCAGATATACAATATAGAAATTAGACAATTGTATACATTATTCAGTGCTTACTATGACAAGTATAATCACCATCTATCTGTCACCATCCAGTGTTATTATAGTATTTTTTTTTAAAAATATTTTATTTGTTTATTTGACAGAGAGAGAGAGGGGTCACAAGTAGGCAGAGAGAGGGAGAAACAGGCTCCCCACTGAGCAGAGAGCCCGATGCGGGGCTCGATCCCAGGACCCTGGGATCATGACCTGAGCTGAAGGCAGAGGCTTAAACCACTGAGCCACCAGGCGCCCCTATTATAGTATTATTGACTATATTCCCTATGCTGTACTTTTCATCTCCATGTCTTATTTGTTTTGGAACTAGAAGTTTATACCTCTTCCATTTCACCAGTCTCCTACTCACCTCCCTTCTGGCAGCCATGAGTTTGTTCTCTGTATTTAAGAGTCTTTTTGTTTTTGTTTGTTTGTTCATTTGTTTTGTTTTTTTTTTTGATTATACATATAAGTGAAATCATCGGTATTCGTCTTTCTCTGATTTAGTTCCCTTAACATAATACTCTGTAGGTCCAGTCATGTTGTAGCAAATGGCAAGATCTCATTCTTTTTTATGGCTGGGTAATATTCCATTGTTCATATATACCACATCTTTTTTATCTGTTCATCCATGGGTGGAGACTAGGGTTGCTTGCGCATCTTGGCTATTGTAAATAATGCTGCAGTGAATATATGGGTGCATATGTCTTTTCAAATTAGTGTTTTCATTTTCTTAGAGTAAATATCCAGTAGGAGAATTACTGGATCATATATTGTTTCTATATCCAAAATATATTTAAAACCTTGTATAAATTAACAACAAAAAAAGCAAAAAAATTGATTAAAAAGTGGACAAAAGACCTGAATAGACATTTTTCCAAATATAAACACATGGCCAAGAAACATATGAAAAGATACTCAGTATCACTAATCATAAAGGAAATGTAAATCAAAACCACAGTGAGATATCACCTCAAACCAATCAGAATGTTGAGTATCAAAAAAGTCAAGAAATGACAAGTGTTGTTGAGGATGTGAAGAAAAGGGAATATTCATTCACTGTTGGCAGGAATGCAAATTGGTACAACCACTGTGGAAAGCAGTAAAGAGGTTCCTCAAAGAATTAAAAATAGAACTACTATATAATCCAGTAATTCTACTAATTCAAACAAATATATGTTCACTGTTTAGATTATCACTGATGTTTAGATTATCACTCTTGCTTATCCAGAACCTTCTCAAAAGAAGTAGGATTTCAGTCTTCAACTAGAAAGCATCATGATATGGTATCTTAGGAAAACAAATATTTTCAGATTCTCGAGGAATACAGCCATAGACCTATTTCTGGATACACAAACCATATGGATATTCTTGACAAAAGAATTACTTAATCAAGGAAGAACATACAACAGCAACTTCATAGACGTAGCAGTAAAGTGAATGATATACCCCAGTGCACTTTCCAAGAATTTTCACAAATGATACAATGGTCTCCTTTTAAATACTCTTAAAAAAAAAAAGATTTTATTTGTTTATTTGACAGAGAGAAAGAGAGCACAAGTAGGCAGAGCAGCAGCAGGCAGAGGGAGAAGTAGGCTCTCCACTGAGCAGAGAACCCGACGCGGGCCTCAATCATAGGATTGTGGTATCATGACCTGAGCCAAAGGCAGACCCTTAACTGACTGAGCCACCCATTTGCCCCTCCTTTTAAATACTTTTAAGAAAGAATATGCTGACTGCTCTTTTTTCCCATCAAGTTAGTTTGATAAAATTGTGTTCTCTGATTGTTTTGGAAGTGTTCCTATAGACTATAATCTCTGGATATGCAATACACAAAGTGAACTTTAAAAATGTGTTAGGGGTGCCTGGGTGGCTTGGTTAGGCCTCTGACTCTTGATCTCAGGGTGGTGAGACTGAGCGCTGTGTCAGGCTCCATGCTGGGTGTGGAGCCTGCTTGAGATTTTCTTTCTCCTTCTGCCCCTCCACCCCCACTTATTTCACTCTGTCTCCCCCCCCCAAAAAAAATTTTTGAAAAGTATTTAAAAAATGCTTCTACTCTCAGCTGGTGGTGGACATTTGTTATTATTATTATTTTTTTTAGATCTTCCTATATTTGGGGAGCTCTCTAGTATTTTGAGGCAGAGTCCTCAGCCATTTCCGAAGCTGAAAACCCCTTCCCAGTCTTTGTAACTTATCACAGCCAGATCCACTTGGGGCTTGTGTATGGTGTCCTCCCTGATGATTCTGTCAGTTGGTGGCTGCAGGAGAAAGGAGTGGCAGCTAACGGATGACAGTGTCTAGTGGTGTCTTGCTGTGGGCTCGCAAGCTTTGGTCACTATCCAGTGGTGAGGCCTCTGTCTTGTAACTTGAGGTATTTCATAACGGATGAACTTCCTCAGGCTCTCTGGTCCTCTCAAGATTCTGCAAGCTATTCAGATCTAAGTAAATTCCTTAGGTTCATAAATTAGAATTTGCTTCTGCTGCTTCTACCTAAGAACATTCAATGATACAGAATTTTCTATCTAAACTTTCATCAGATCTTATCATTTCATGCTTCGAATTGGCCTCTGTCATACCCGGTTTCGCATCTCTATTGGCATGATAACTATAGCTTCTTGGTAAATGCTTTTCAGTGTTCTCCCATGATTTATCTTTTATAGGCATCTCTTTAAAACACAACTGCTTCATTTATTCTTCTCCTATCCCCCTACCCCCCCATGTTGCTTCTCCATGTCCTCATATCAGGGAGATCATATGATAGTTGTCTTTCTCCGATTGACTTATTTCACTAAGCATGATACGCTCTAGTTCCATCCACGTCGTCGCAAATGGCAAGATTTCATTTCTTTTGATGGCTGCATAGTATTCCATTGTGTATATATACCACATCTTCTTTATCCATTCATCTGTTGATGGACATCTAGGTTCTTTCCATAGTCTGGCTATTGTAGACATTGCTGCTATAAACATTCGGGTACACGTGCCCCTTCGGATCACTATGTTTTTATCTTTAGGGTAAATACCCAGTAGTGCAATTGCTGGGTCATAGGGTAGTTCTATTTTCAACATTTTGGGGAAGCTCCATGCTGTTTTCCAGAGTGGTTGCACCAGCTTGCATTCCCACCAACAGTGGAGGAGGGTTCCCCTTTCTCCACATCCTCTCCAGCATCTGTCATTTCCTGACTTGTTAATTTTAGCCATTCTGACTGGTGTGAGGTGATATCTCATTGTGGTTTTGATTTGTATTTCCCTGATGCCGAGTGACGTGGAGCACTTTTTCATGTGTCTGTTGGCCATCTGGATGTCTTCTTTGCAGAAATGTCTGTTCATGTCCTCTGCACAAGATGGGATTGGGAGGGAGACAAACCATAAATGACTCTTAATCTCACAAAACAAACTGGGGGTTGCTGGGGGGAGGTGGGATTGGGAGAGGGGGAGCGGGCTATGGACATTGGGGAGGGGAGGCAAACCATAAGAGACTATGGACTCTGAAAAACAACCTGAGGGTTTTGAAGGGTCAGGGGTGGGAGGTTGGGGCAACCTGAGGGTTTTGAAGGGTCAGGGGTGGGAGGTTGGGGGAACAGGTGGTGGGTAATGGGGAGGGCACGTTTTGCATGGAGCACTGGGTGTTGTGCAAAAAGAATGAATACTGTTACGCTGAAAAAATAAATAAAATGGAAAAAAAAAAAACCACAACTGCTATCTACTGTTTTCCTGTGGAGCCCCAAAGTACTTCCATAGTATCTTCTAAATGTTGTGAAGTTTTGGAATCAGATGGACATGAGCACACATTGTATTTTAGGCAGAGCTTTGCACCCTCTGGGCAATTGTCAAGTTGTATTGGTATTAAGTGAGTGTCAGGAACATTTTGGGTGGTAATGGAATAAAAACATATGTACTTATACACAAAAGTCAGTATGACGTATGTAATATGTAAGGTATAATAGAGGATATATGACATGATATGTAATGTATATAATACATGATATATAATATCATTGTGTATTATTTTATATAATATACAGCGTTTTTTTAAAAAATTTTATTTATTCGACACAGAGAAAGAGAGTACAAGCAGGCAGAGTAGTAGGCAGAGGGAGAGGGAGAAGCAGGCTCCCTGCTGAGCAAGGGCTTCATCCCAGGACACTGGGATAATGACCTGAGCCAAAGGCAGTTGCTCAACCAACTGAGCCACCCAGGCACCCGTATAATTACAGTGTTTAATAATGTTTGTATTCATTTATATAAATAAATTTCACTATATAACAGTCCACAGCACTATTTTCTTACACCTTTGTATGTATGCATACGTGGTGTCTAGTTTCTTTGTTTCCTTACTATATACATTACTATACATTACTATACATTTGGGCTGGGGTTTGATATAGCAAACTGCTGCTTTTTTCCACGTAAAGGAAAATATTGGCATGGACTCTTTTTCAAGAGATTTTTACATGAATTCTGAGGAACAGAGATAACCATATTAAAAGGAAAAATAGGTGGGAAAATTCCTGGGTATGGAGGAGTCACTTTCTAGGTGTGTCTCTGAAGGGTAGACCTGTCTGTGGTGCTTCGGTTTTCTCCTTTTGGTGATATGTGGAGCTCCCATGACCTCTGTTTCTTTCTTTCTTTTTTTTTTTTTCAGGACTCTTATCTGTTGATACTTCTGTTATTTCCTGCTATTTGTAAAAGTCGCTGTAATACTTTTAATTTCCTTCTTATTGGCTAATATTTGGCCCAGGCTCAGTGTTTTGGGAAGTGGGGGAACAGAAGGAAATGTGGAGTTCAGGGATTAGAAGTGACTTGGTCTCAGTATTTTTCTATCCTGTCTGATTCAAAGGGTCACATGCACCCCAGTGTTTATAGCAGCACTATCTGCAATAGTCAAACTATGGAAAGAACCCAAATGTTCATCAACTGTTGAACAGGTAAAGAAGATGTGGTTTTTATGTGTATATATATATGTGTGTGTGTGATGGAATGATATATGATATAAGGGTGTTTATATGAATATATGATACATACATATATATGATGGACTGTTAGTCAGCCATCAAAAAAATGAAAGCTTGCCATTTGCAATGATGTGGGTGGAGCTAGAGTGTATTAGGGTAAGCAAAATATGTCAAAGAAAGACAAATACCATATCATTTCACTCATACATGGAATTTAAGAAACAAAACAGATGGACATAGGAGAAGTGAAGGAAAAGTAAAATAAGATGAAAACAGAGAGGGAGGCAAACTGTAAGAGACTCAACTGTAGGGAACAAACTGAGGGTTGCTGGAGGGGAGATGGGTGGAGGGATGAGATAAATGGGTGATGGGTATTAAGGAGGGCATGTGATATAATGAGCACTGGGTATTATATGCAACTGAACAAATCACTGAATTCTACCCCTGAAACTAATACTGCACTATATGTTAACTAACTTGAGTTTAAATAAAATCTTGAAAGAGAAGAAAGAATGACTTGGTCTCCCAGATTCAGGACAGTGGGTATCATGCTGGGCCTGAGAGATATGTCACCAAAGATATTTATAACAGGGGGAACATCTTTTAAAACTGCTTTGAGGAAGTTTAATGCATGGAGTAATCTAAAGTATGCAGCATCCTGCCAAAAAGAAAGAATTTGAAACTACTTTCAGAATAAGAAGACCATGAGAGAAATAGGCTTAAGTTTGAGTCCTGTTGTGTGGTATTTCTAGATGACAAGGTAACAAAAGCACTTAGTAATTGTTTTGTTTGAATTTTTTTTTTTTTTAATCAAAGAGAAGGAGCTTCCAACTCAAGAGGTAGAACAAAAAACAAAACAAAAAAAAGAGGTAGAACAAAGCTGGCTAACAGGAACATGATGCCTGAAAATATGTGGAAATAGTGAATGAGCCCTTAGGTAATGAAGGGATTTTCTTTTGAGCCCAGACTCAACCATGGAGGGATGTTGGAATCTTTACAGATTTGAAGAACTGAAGAGCTCTAAAAGATTAAAAACAATTTTCCAGAAAGGGTAATAGAAGAATTTGTAAATTCCCAGTTAGTAAATTTAACCTCAAACTCTTCAGCCAAATTTCAAAATAGATCATGAAACTGTGTGAGCCTTCAGAAAAGTAGCAGTGATTATTAACAGTAGATGATGGCATGGCTTCCAGAATCCAAGAAGAAATTGTGCTTTACTAACGTATGCTAACTTAATTAAATAAGGAGGCCATTAGACATAGGTGGTAACCTACATAAACAAACCAAAATGTAAGCCTGTAATTCCTCAGGGCTACGAAATCAAAACCTAAAGGACAACCAGTCACAAACAGCCAACCAAGCTTTCTTAAACAAGGCAACCACTTAAGCTGCATAACCAATCAAATAATTTCCTTTTGGGTCTTTTCTTATAAAAGTCTTGCCCCAGCTCCTGTTGGTGGAATGCTTCTAACCACATCTGGTTTGGCACTATCCTATTCCAAGGCATTTTTGCTCAAATAAACTTAAAATTTTAATATGCCTCAGTTTAACACTTGGTATCTCTTTTTAAATAATTTCTTGGTTCAAGGGCATGCATGGAACTTTGTGTATGTGGTAAATTTGGACTTTCAATTTATTTCTTTGTTTTTACAAAATTACTTTTGATGGTCTTATGGAGTAGAGGGAAATGTATGGGCTTGATGGAGGCAGTAAGCTTAGTTCTTAACTGTGAAATTAACCCATCAAGGACTGGTGTTTAGTGGATCATTATGTCTCCCTGTGGGGGGTTTCTATTTATGTGTTGCAAAGTTCCCTCCTTGGGCCTTGCTCCATTCAGAAGCTATCATAGACTTAAAGACTAGAAGACTAGTCTTTAAAGACTTTAAAGACTTAAAGACTAGAAGGCCTATTGTTAATTCTGTGTATATCTAAAGTAGTGGATGGTTAGTAAAGGACAGGGAGGTATAGCACACACTTTGGAGTCACACAGACTAGATAAGAATGCTGATTCCAAGGCAAGTCACTTTCAAGTTTTGGACTTCTGTTTCCTTATCCTTAAAATAACAACCAATTTTCTGTTACAAAACGGTAGATACTCACTGAATGTTAATTGATTTCAATTTCTTAGTTGAAAGAATAAAGGTAAATATTTCAAGAACAACAAAAGTTGTTCTGTAATTAACAGGGTGATATTTATTATATACTAGTATAAAAGTAAACATAACCATTGAAATTAATCATTTACACGTCATATAACATGCATGAGAGCAAAAGAGATTCTGAAGGGTTTGCTGACTGATTTTCAGTTGACAGTATTCTATTGCTGACAAAATAGACTTTCTTCTAGGCTGCATATTTAATAATAACATGAATTAAGTACAAAGTACCATGTTCAGTTTGAGCACTTTGTTTTGGAGAGAACATTGACAAAATGGGAGTTCAGTCCAATAATGGATCTTGAAACCCTATCTTTTGAAGAACAGTTGAAAAAATGGAATATGTTTAACCCAGAAATAAGGAAATAGAACTCCCTTGAGGTATTTTTGATAGACCTGCCTAAGGTTGAGAGAATAGAGATATTTTACGTGGCTCCAAAATGCACAACAAAGTCCGACTGGTACCATTTACAAGCATTAGTTAGAACTTCCTTATAATTTAAGCTACTCATATGATGGATCCTGTCTCATGGGAGGTCGAGCCGCCATTGCTGAAGGTTTTCAAACTGGATAAGCACTCAACAGAGTTGAATTGGGTGGGATTATTGCATGGGATTTTTGGAAACTCTTTGTCTCGGAATTGGAGTTCCATAGACCAGTTGAACAAGACCTCTAGAATTTGAATAGATTGTTCAGCTAGAGCAGAAAATCTGGGTAGTTTTTTTGTTTCAGGAACAGAAAAGATTCAGAAAGGTCTGGTAACATGAAAATGAGGATTTTAGGGGTGAGGGCTGGGGATTATATTAAGAATAATATAAGATTAACCACATAACTTCAAAAAATTTAAACAAGAAAACATGGAGTACAAACCATTCCTCTTTGGAGAGTGTGTTTGGAGTAAAACATGATTCAACAGGGAGAAGGAACAAATTCCTACCCTTATGGAGACTTTCTCCCTCAAAACAGTCAGGGATTGATTAGCCTTTTTTTTAAGTTCAGGGCAGCCAGTGATAGAGTAACCCCAAAGAATGTGCAGTATGTTGAGCAAATGTTGACAATAAAAGTTTGTTTTTATGTTTGTTTTCTTTCCCTTTCCCCAAACATCTATAATCCCAAATTCTGAATTAAAGTTTCACATTTTAAAGAATCACATACTTTGGTCCCTAAAGTTTATTATTTATTTCAATTATTCTGTTATTTATTATTTGTTTCAAAATCTGTTAGAATTCATGAATTATGTTCACCAGCCACATTTTTCTAACTTGAATTTTTTAAGGTACTCAAAAACAAGTCCATGAGAGTATACATATATAAATTATAGGTAGTACTTCTATTCCTGCTGAGGCTGAGAAATAAGTCACATATTTCCTTGTATCTAGAGAGCGTGATGATTACCATATTGTCAGCACTGTTAGCATCGGTGAGATTCATGGACAATACCCAGGGAAAGAAAACCACAGTTGAGGTTCTTATCATACCTGTCAGAATGATGACTGTAAGATTAAATAAGGCTAAAATTGTATTGAGCAAGGGTCATCCTGTGATATCCTGCCTATTTCCTCTGCTCCTTGAATACTTATTTCAGGCTGTGTTGTGTTATCATTTTTAGCTGATTGAGAAAGCTGTCAAAGAGAACCAGAAGTCAGGTCAATGGTCAAATTAGAGCTTACAGTGAACACAGTGGTTCAGTGGAGATGGTATACTGAAGGCACTATATGATAAGAGCTGATCTGACACTGTACACTGTAGAGAAAAGATACGGTCATGGGTCTTATGGAACTTGTGATTTAAATCAGTCTTGCTTCTCCTGTTCTCCTCCTTCTTCCCTTCCTCCTCCCCTCCTTTCTTCTCTTTTCTTTCTCTTCTTCCCTCTTCCTATTACTCCTCTTTCTTCTTCTTTTTTTTAAATGTTGCTTTCATTATGAGATATAATATGAAACCAGGAGAGTTTCATATTATAAGCTGAAAATATGGTTTAATGAATATTATAAAGCACAAATTCATGCAGTTATCACCAGGTCAAGGAAAAGAACATTGACAGCTCTTCCAATGATAACCTCTCCCACTCCCCAATTCCTTTCCTTTTCCTTTAAATTTTACCACTGTGGGGCACCTGGCTGGCTCAGTTGGTGGAGCTTGTGACTCTTGATCTTGGGCTTCTGAGTTCGGGCCCCACACTGGGTGTAGAGTTTATTTAAAAACAAAATCTTAAAAAAGTAAAAGAAAAAATAAATGTTTCCCACTGCGAATGCACAGCTGAACAATATTGGTTGGTCTTACCTGATTTAGACTTTCATATAAATTTAATCATACTTGCCTTTTTTCATTTACTATTATGATTTATGTTATTGTGTATAGTTGTACATTGTTTATTCTTATTGCTATAAAATATTCTATTGCATGTCTATACTACAATTTATTTATCTGTTATGCTGCTAGTGGACTTTTTGGTTGTTTCTAGTTTTGGCTTTCAAGAACAGTGCTGCAAAGAACATTATTATACAGATATATCTCTTGATATTCCCAGTTCATGAGTTTCCCTAGGATGTATATCCCAGAGTGGAATTTCTATAGCATGTGAATTTCTTCAGCTTTACTAGAAAAGGCCAAATGCTTTCGAAGCATTTTTTAAAATCAATTTATATTCATATTGGAAGGGCATGAGAGGTTCTGTTTCTTAATTCTCAAAAACATGTCCCATTCCCAGGCTTCATCATCAAGCAATCAGGAGTGTATGTAGTGTCTTTAATTGTGGCTTTTTAAAAAATTTCCCTGATTATTAATGAGGCAGAGCACCTTTTCATGTATTTTCACCGTTTAGATTTACTCTTTGTGAACCATCTGTATAAACTGTATATTCTGGATACTAGTCCTTTGTCTCTTACATGGGTTGCAAATTCTTTTCCCATCCACTGTCTTCCTTTTTTTCCTGTCTTTATGATGTCTTTTGATGAAGAGAAGTAGTTTATTTAAACATAGTCACCTTTAGCTGAGTTCTAGAATTAAGCTAACTTCCTCTGGAAAGAATCTTTGTTTGCTTCTGCTGGGCATGAGATGACACTTTGAGTCTAGCACCACTCATATTTAAGGCTAGAATTTCTTTGGAAGATCTTCATAATGCCAATTTGGGCTGCAAATCCATTCTATTTCACCTGTGCCCTAAATTTAAGTTGAGATTCCAAAAGGAAAAATATTTGCTTCTACTAAGGTGATCTGTTAAATCCTCCACCCTTTGTCAGTTTGGGGCTTTGATTCAGTCACCTTTTGCTAGTGAGACCATGAAGACAGAGGTCAAATCTGTAGGAACTTTAAAGTAAGAACTGACTAATAGACTCCTGGAAAGAAAACTTCCATCTCTAGCTTATCTCTATCTCTCTGGGTTCCTGTAGTATTGAGCTAATGATTCCTTATTATCTTGTCAGTTCTTTGATATATTTAAATTGATTTATCTTGAAAAAGAAACTACCCACCATATATATATATATATATATATCCATCTATCCCCAGTGGAGGAAGATTGGTTTGAAACTCTAGCTTGTCATTATCTCAAACTGGCAGTTTCCAGTAATTCTTTATCAAGAGTGTACATCAGAGCCGAATAGGATCTTCCCCTTTTAACCCTTCAACTATGCATTCTTGGGTCCCACCATGGACTTTCTGATTTGTTATGTTTGTGGGATAAGATAAGTTTCCCTAGATGATTCTGTTCCGCAGATAAGTTATCATTGTAAAAACAAAATCAATCTATCTGCAAAAAAAAGGAGTATTCTAATTTATAAATTTAAAGCAGATTATAATTAACAAATAAGAGAAAGAGAGGGGTAATTGCTTAGATTGCATTTGGATGCAGAATGAGCCAAAAGTCACAAGACAATGTGTATTAACTAGATGAGGAGCTAGTGTAGCCAGTTCTCTTTGCAGATTCCACAGCAGAAAGAATCACAGGGGAAAAATGAGGTCTTAGGTGCTCAGCCCATTGTCCATTCTGTGGCTCCTGTGAGGAGCAAACCATGTCCTGAGTACTTTGAACACCTATGGGAGACCCTGGGGTACCATCCAAGGCCATGGGTTATGTTTCCTGGATGTGAAGCTTCTGCCTTTTGTTCTCCCTACCACAAGGAACACAAAATTAACAATAATCATAACCACCCCTCCTGATTACGAATCTGTAATTTACTTTTAAAATACTTCAGTATGGACGATCATGTATGTATAGAAGTTGACTCTCCATGGTAGGCGTGGCTAGTTACATAAGAAGAACTTTTAAAGGGAGTCTGCAATCTAAAATAGTCACTACTAAAATGAAATAAGATGGGACCGGGGATGGAGACAAACCGTAAGGGACCATTAATCTCAGGAAACAAACTGAGGGTTGCTGGAGGGGAGGGGGTGGTGAGAGGGATGGGGTGGCTGGAGGATGGACGTTGGTGAGGGTATGTGCTATGGTGAGTGCTGTGAATTGTATAAGACTGATCTGGACCCCTGAAACAAATAATACATTATATGTTAATGTAATTATTCCAATTTAAAAGTTAAAAAAATGGTCACTAAGAACACTTCAATATTGAACCACAAAACTTATATAATATATACAAATGTATGAATGTATATGAACTACATATAAATATGAACCACAGAATTCACTAATTAGTAAAATGGATGCTAGAATTCTTCCATGATGAGACAAAATTTTGGGGGAGTTTTATAGGTATCTCCATCCTTGGAGTGAAAAGTGTATAGGAATCTTGCAAGTGGAACAGCTAACCCTTCAGAGCAAAGCCCCTTGATTGAGAATTGTAATGGGTTCACTCAAAGGAGCATTCTGTCTTCTTTTTTTTTTTTAATATTTTATTTATTTATTTGACAGAGAGAGAGATCACAAGTAGGTAGAGAGGCAGGCAGAGAGAGAGGGGGAAGCAGGCTCCCCGCTGAGTGGAGAGCCCAATGCGGGGCTCCATCCCAGGACCCTAAGATCATGATCTGAGCCGAAGGCAGAGGCATAACCCACTGAGCCACCCAGGTGCCCGAAGCATTCTGTCTTCTGATTTGATTAGAGGCTAGCTGATTCTTGTGGAACGGCACGTCTTTCATGCAGAGTGGTATGTGGAGTGCCTAAAAAGACTAAGAGAGGGGAGGGGCACCTACGTGTGGTGCAATTCGTTAAAACTCCGACTCTTAGTTTCCACTCAGGTCCTGATGATCACAAGCCTGTGAGATTGAGCCCTGCATTGGGCTCTGCGCTCAGCATGGAGTCCGCTTGGAATTCTCTGTCCCTCTCCCTCTGTCCGCCTCCTCCCCCCTCTCTCCTCTCTTCCTCGTCCGCTAATAAATAAATAAATCTTTTAAAAAAGAAGAGAGAGAAAGAGAGAAGACTAAGAGAGGGGAGTTGGAGTGTGTAGTAACAGGTGGTATGATGGTTTATGCCTGCTTGCTAATCTTGTTTGAACTTGTGGTCTGGTTCAATCGAGGACTTGTTTTCATTAAAACACATCTTGCTGGGGCGCCTGGGTGGCTCAGTGGTTTGGGTCGCTGCCTTTGGCTCGGGTCGTGGTCTCGGGGTCCTGGGATCGAGTCCCGCATCGGGCTCTCTGCTCGGCGGGGCGCCTGCTTCCTCCTCTCTCTCTCTGCCTGCCTCTCTGCCTACTTGTGATCTCTGTCTGTCAAATAAATAAATAAATAAAATCTTTAAAAAAAAAAAACAAAAAAACACATCTTGCTGATTATCCGAGGCTGCTCATATGTTTACCAAAAGAATTGGGCAGCTGTGACTGGCCCAGTTGGTGTAGATCAGTTTCAAATACCTCTTCTCCCATTTTCCCACAGCAACCTCTTTATTTAGGGAAACTCACTTGTCTTGCTCACAAGAGGAAGGAGAACTCTTGTGTGTGTATAGGAAACTTCTTTTATTTATTGTATCCTGTGCCCTCTCTTTATTTTACCTGTTAGACCACTGGCTAATATAATGATACCAGTGACAGCATGAGCTTATGATAGCATGATGGATAGTCAGAAGTAATAAAATCAAGCCCGAGCACTCTAAAAGTGCAGTAGTGTGGTGCTATTTAGACTAGAAGCAAACATTTCACCTATCTCAGCAGATTCTGAGTATACTCCAGCCTTCTAGAGAAATGATGAAGGCTTGTTTTTTGAGTACTGTTAATTATCTAACTCAGTCATCCCAAAAGCCAGATGAGAAATGTGTTCTTATTCCTACTTGGTGGATAAGCAATCCAAGGCTCCGAGAATCCCAATTTAGTTGATGAATTTGAGCATTGAGCCCAGGGCTTTAAAATGCCTCTGCTTTTGATGGCCCACTCTGTTCCTTTCAGTAATTATTGATGTTTATTATGGTGACTTCAAGCTAATGTTTAAAATTTCAAGTTATGTTTAACAAGTTATACTTAAGGAGGCAAGGAAACATTTTCTACTTTAAAGGAATTTCAATATTGGTTACTTAAAATAAGAGGTTAGAATGATAATTAAAATTAAAACATTATAAAATCTAGAGAACAAGGGTGTGTCTCGGGCCTCCAGTTCTATAAGAATTTTATTTAGGATTAACTTTTACACTGTAACTATATAAATATAAGCCACCAAAACAAAAACTAATAAGAAACTATTATTAGGGTGTGTGTGTGTGTGTGTGTGTATTTTATCGCAAAGGATCTAGAAAGAAAGACTGAGTAGAATGAGTTGTGTTGTAAGGCTCGATAGAATGGAGCTTCTGGGTAGTAATCAAAAAATAATTCCCCAATAGGTATTTAGTTAATGTGTTGAATGTTAGTTGAAGGTGGAAAAAATTCCAGTTGGTGAAATACAAGTGCCCCTTAAAGTGAATTTGAAATGCAGAAGCTGTTCTAATGAGCCACTGGTGCAAGCAGGATGAAACTGTGTGAGCTCTCTCATTGGCATTACTCAGTAGAATGCAGAACAATTTCTCCAATATGAGGAAAAAGGGAATTTGGGGTTGGCTGAATGGAATGCTGCCTATTAAAAAGAAAATAAGAGAGCTATTGAAAACTGCCATCATGCAAATATAGTAAACCGTGCTGCTTGCCCATTCACTGGACACAATGGTCTCTGATTTAATAACATTGGGGAGGTCTGTCTGTATTTCCCAAGCCTTTGCATGTGTTTACAATCAAGTGTAGGTCAGCCAGATTATTTTAACTTTTGACCATAAGCCTTTTAATGTGAAAAGAGTTGAAATTCATTTTTATAAATAAGAAATATTTGCCGGTGACTTACATGTAGTTTCTTAGTCATGAAGAAGAATATATGTATGAAATTTCTGTAAGAGTGCTCTCTTTTAAGAATAAGAGTGCTCTCTTTTAAGAATTTTCACTCAGCAAATGTTGCCACAGCGCACCAGTTTTGCATATGCGTAAGGTTGGCACCTTCGACACACCATCCCAACTTCAGTCACCCAGCCTGTGGCGGCTCTTCTAGTTCCTGTGTGTTTGGTGAGTTCTCGTACATCTTATGTGGAAGTACAGCGTTATGCATCTCAATAGAAGCCTCCCTTTTGTGCTAAAATAACTCCCAGACGTATTCTGAGGATCACTAAGTTGCACAAGCTCCGAACCCCTGCCGAAATGAGGACTGGTGACGCAGTTGCTTCCCCATCTGTGGTGGCTTCTGAGATTATTACATTTTCAAATTAGTGTTAGGACAGTGGTTAAAGTTACCTTAAGTGAGGAGCCGTGTTAACCCATGTTTTTTAACGTGATCAGTTTCATCATGGAGCTTACTTTCATACTAATAGAAAGATTGCTATTTTTAAATTAGAGTCCGTTATATGAGCCCTGAGCCTTCCACACACCAGGTGATCCACATGCCCTTTGAGGCAAATTCCGTGTGTACTTGGCATTGTCTCAATTACTGGTTTTCATTTTTTTCTCTTCTTCAGTTTGCTTCCTACTAGTGTAAGGAAGTGCTACTCAGTACTACCTTCCACTCTTACTGCCTATGCACCTAATCTCAGTTGTGTGTGCTGACTACAGTTGTGGAACCTTTAACACCCAACACAATTACAAGCCTCCTTAGACGTTAGAACCATGTGACGATTAAGACCAAAATGGCCACATATGACTGAGGACACCACCTCAATGTACAATGTTGACATGCTGTTGCTCTGGGGCACATTTCTGTATTTTCTTATACATAAAATTTATAAATTGAGAATTCTTGAGGATAGGAACTCTTGTATTTAAAAACTTCTCTCTACTGGAAGAGAATGTGCTTCTATCAAAGAATATAACTGCAGTAGGAAAAATAATTGATGTGACAAGAATACTCTTTCCTTCAAGAGTTATAGATTAAGGTTTCAAAAATCATCCTGTTTCTGCATTTGAAGGCCTCTCTTGGTCCCAACTTTGGGGAAATCAGAAATGATATGAAATCTCCCAGTTTTAACATATTGGCCAACAAAATAAAGTATGAACTACACCCAACACCTTGGTGGAATTTGAACCTCATGTGCTCTAAAGCTCGTTGAGGAATTGGCTTTTTATAAATAGAATATAAATAAGTCCTGACCTCGCAATTCAACTTCTATAGTAATATATTTGCCAGCTGTCTGCAAATATGGAAAAAGAAGTAAAATACACACAGTTCAATCCCTTCCCTCCTTGGCTTCCTCAGAGAGAGAACAGGCTTTTACTAAAAGAAATGTCTGAGTTGTCTGACCTCCTGCTGAACCACCAGCTATGTCTGGAAGTTTTATTGTCATGGTTTGCTGGGTCGCCAGACTTTGAAGACTCACTTGTAGCCACCTTGGAGTCACATCTGGGCAACTGCTCAGGTTTGGCTCACACTCTATTGTCTTTCTACTCTCTGTGGTTAGCACTTCCACCTTCTCCCCTTCCTCCCTCCTTTCCTTTTCCTTCCTTCCTTCCTTCCTTCCTTCCTTCCTTCCTTCTTTCTCTCTCTGTTTTGAACCAAGAGAAATAATTTACTTTTTTTATTGAAGTATAGTTGACATACAACATTCTATTACTTTCAGATATACAACATAGCGATTCGATCGTTCTGTACATTACTCAGTGCTCACCATTTCAAGTCTAGTAACCATCTCTCACCACCCGAAGTTATTACGATATGATTAACTACATTCCTATACTGTACATCACTGTGACTTATTTATTTTTATATCTAGAAGCTTGTACCTCTTAATCCCCTTCCCCTATTTTGTGCATCCCCCCCAACTCCTCTGCTCTGACAACCGCTTTCACTTTTCCCTTCTTTCACATTCTTCACTCTGTTCATTGATGTATCTTCTTTTTTTCTTTTCATTTTTTTTCCTTTCCGTGCTTTTATCCTCCTCTCTTGGTGAGAACAGCTTTTTATTTATCCCATAGGAAACTATAATTTTGGCAGAAAATTACTGGCTTTTGAGCAGTGCATTCAGAAAGTGAGGCACACCCAGAAAACAGACCTTGCGTCCTGGCATTTCATCGCTCCTAGAACAATCCCTCCTCTCCTCGCCAGTCTGTTCTGCCCCTAGATTCCTAATTTCAAAGTATTTCAACATCAACCATCTGGTGGTTGAATCCCCATTTCTGAGCGTTGTCTCGACTGTGCCATTTCCCTGGGCATACCTCATCCTCCTTATCCAGTCTGCTGCCCTTCACTATGCCCTCACTGCTGTGCCCTTGCGGAGGCCCTCAGCATTTCCTGTGTGGCTCACTGCTGCGCCTACTCTCTTACTTGCTGTAAGCCAGTCTGTGGGAAACCTCGTTCGTGATCAGGCCGTGTTTCTAGTTAAAAATAAAAAACAATCAAACTCTTTTGTGTCCACAATAAAACAGAGAGTCGTTGTAGCAGTCAAGGACTGTTCCCTGCCTAGCTCTCCTGCCATTTTCCTGAAATACGATTTGATACGGCTGTATTCAATCCTTAGTCATTCGCACAGGGAGTATGTATTTGCACGTTTCCCTCACTGTTTGTGCAGCTTCACCTCATCCTTCAAAACTCAGGTGAGATGACACTTTCTCCATGTAGCTTTCAGGTGGAGCTGGATACCCCCCCCAACCATGCTCCCTTGGCACCCTCATCATTGTGTAAATACTGCGTGGCTCTTAAGCTCTCTTACTAGACTGGGAGCTCCTTGAAAGCAAGAGCTTTCATTCCAGAATCCTTAGGCGTTAATGTGATGCTTGCCTGTATGCCCAGGCACTGTGCTAGAACCTGAGAATGGTGGAACAGCTAACCGGCTTCAGTTGCTCCCTACTGGGGTATGAGCTCTTCCAGTCTCCTAGCAATATATTAACTCTGCTGATCCTTTTTCATAATCATATACAATATCCTACAATTATTATTTTTTATATAGTTGAAAACTCTGGGTTATAATTACATGATTTTTAGTCTTTTGACTACACAGACAAATGAATCAAAAATTTAAAAGATGAAGTTCATATGGTATAAGGGTGCCATGGTCTGAATGTTTGTGTCCTGAAGTTTCATATGCTAAAATCCTAATGCCCAGGGGGATGGTATTAGGAGGTGTGGCCTTTGGGAGGTGCTTAAGTCACTAGATTAGAACCCTCCTGAATGGGATAAGTGTTCTTTCAAAAGAAAAAAAAAAAATTGAATATACTTGACACTTACTGTTACATTAATTTCAGGTATACGCGGCACAGTGTCTTGACAACTTTATACATTATGCAATGCCCACCACAAGTGTCATTATACATCACTATTAAAATATCATTGACTGTATTCCCTATGCTCTACCTTTTATTCCTGAGACATATTCATTCCATAACTGGAAGACTGTAACTTTCACTCCCCTTCACCCATTTTGCCCATCTCCCCCATCTCCATCCCCTCTGACAACCATCAGTTTGTTCTCTGTATTTATGGATCAGATTCTTTTTTTTTTTTTTTTTGCTTTTTTATTCATTTGTTTTATTTTTTGGATTAGTTTTCTTATAAAAAGAGACCCCACGGAGTTCCCTATCCCCTTCTTCCCTGTGAAGAAATAGAATTTTGCCATCCAGAAGAGGGCCCTTACCCGATCATGCTGGCACTCTGATCTTGACGACCAGCCTCTAGAACTGTGAGAATAAATTCTCTTGTTTATAAGCTGCCCTGCCTGAATGGACTGACACAGGGGCTTCAAAGTCAAAAAGTCTGTTCTACCAGAGAATATATTTAAGTTAAAAGTAGCATAAAAATTGGTCCTTGGCCACTCTACCCTTTTCATAAAATTCATAAACAGCTATCTCAAAGGGCAGTAGTTTCGGTGAGTCCTGAGCCTGTCACATTTCTGAAAGAACACATCTCTTAAGTCTGGGACTACTACTGCAGTTTTGCCACTAGGCAGGCTCACAGAGCTTTGTCTGCAGAACCTCAGACTTTCTGATAACATGGTCAAAATTCCAGCCTGCAGTGAGGTTTAGGAAGGAATAGTGGCATAGTTCCTTAAATCACATGAGTACTCCATATCCACACTAGTCCTATTTTTGTCCATCAAGGATAGAATAAAGGACAGACACTGGGCAATTTTGGTGAAAGTTTTGTCTTGCTTTAAAGTAATATCCAAAGAATATTAGTTTTTTTTTCTTTGTAATGTTGCTTTTATTCTTGAAAGTTTAATTTGTAAAAGAGGAACTACCATGTGTATGTTTTCAAAATGTACAAGAAGAAATCCTCAAAATCTTGAATATACCTTCATCACTGATCAATTTTTGATTTAAATTTTGATTTAAAAACATAGAAAGTCTTTATGCATAGTACAGAGAAAGAACACTTCAAACAGACTTTGGCAGCATGTGTCATTGTTTCTAAATGTAAAGTTTTTAAACATAGCTTGGTACAACAGTTTGTTACAGTTAAAATTCAGTTTGTGTCACTTTTAGAAATCTAAACATTGTTTCTCTGTCATATGTCTTTGAAATGATATCATATGTTCTAGAAGCTCAGTGGGGGTATTGTGAGTGCCAGAACTTACTAGAGGAAAAAAATATGTATGTATTTCCATTATAGATATAGATAAAGATATGACTATATATCAAGATATTTTTTCCTGTTTTTTTTTCCTCTCATTAGATTGTGAAACTGTAATGTTATACTATGTCCACACTAACTATGAAAACTGAGTGAAGAATGTGAGTGGTAATTGGTAAATCTCCACTTTATCTGCAGATCGGTGACTCTGTGACCTGGGCATTGTGGGGCTATGCTGATTGAGTGGAGAGCTAAAGAGAAAGCTGGTTGTTCACCAGGTCAAAAGCAAGCCATGGTCTGAAAGTGAGATCAAGGCTATTGAGTAAGAAGGCTCTGAAACAAGATGGGATTGGGAAGGAGACAAACCATAAATGACTCTTAATCTCACAAAACAAACTGGGGGTTGCTGGGGGGAGGTGGGATTGGGAGAGGGGGAGCGGGCTATGGACATTGGGGAGGGGAGGCGAACCATAAGAGACTATGGACTCTGAAAAAGAACCTGAGGGTTTTGAAGGGTCAGGGGTGGGAGGTTGGGGGAACAGGTGGTGGGTAATGGGGAGGGCACGTTTTGCATGGAGCACTGAGTGTTGTGCAAAAAGAATGAATACTGTTACGCTGAAAAAATAAATAAAATGGAAAAAAAAAATACAAAAAAAAAAAAAAAAGAAGGCTCTGTCCCAGCACATTTGAGAACAAGGGCCACGGAGTTGTCAGCTTCCCTCAGGCAGTGTTTTAGGGAGCAGGAGATCAGTAATCCACAAAGAACTAGGGAAGATCCAAGTTTCCAGGCTGAGGCTTTAAGACCAAGTTTTTAGAACTGTGTGATTACAAATGCAGAAACTAGTTGAAAAACTTTTTCTTGAGGAACTTGGTACACTAAACCGTATTGAGCAAGGGTGGATTTGGTTTTATCCAGGACTCAAACAGTACTACCAGGGTTTATCTCCTGCCTTAGTTGACCTTACAGTTGCCTCCAGTCCTACACAGTGAACCCCTAAAGTCCAGTCTCTCCCCTTATGATTTCAAGCTTCATATTATTATACTATTAGGCCAGACAATGAAGAGCTCCATTTTTCCAACCCCTCACAGACATACAAAAAATCTGGGTTTTATTTTATCTGAGCTGCTAAGGTGACATACTCAATCCCTGAATCACTCACTGTAATAAAGGTAACAGATTTTTCAGACTGGTAGGTTTAAAATACATGCCCCACCTGGAGAGCTGAGGGGTATATTCACTGCAATGAAGGGTTGAATTAACCAATTAACTATAAACTATCAAAAACACATAATCTATGCCTTGTTGGCTTTGTAAGTCAAACATACCAATCTTTTAAGGAGCTCTAATTCCTATTGCTGAAAATTGTTCCAGAAAATTGAAATGAGCAAAAATTGTCCAGCACACTAAATGAGACTAGTGTAATCTTAACTTTAAAGCCTGATGAGCACAACAGAGGAAAAGATCATTTTAGGTCTGTTTTTCATGTGATATAGATAGCACAGCCCAAAGTAAAACAATACCTAAGCAGATTCTATGGTGTATTACAAATAATGCATCATGATAAAGTAGAACTTGATATTTGAGATATATATATATATATATATATATATATATATATATATATATATTTTTTTTTTTTTTTTTTTTTTTAAAGTCAGAATAGGGGCACCTGGGTGGCTCAGTGGGTTAAGCCTCTGCCTTCGGCCCAGGTCATGATCTCAGGGTCCTGGGATAGAGCCCCGCATTGGGCTCTCCACTCAGCGGGGAGCCTGCTTCCCCCTCTCTCTCTGCCTGCTTCTCTGCCTACCTGTGATTTCTGTGTGTCAAATAAATAAATAAATACTTTAAAAAAAAAAGTCAGAATAATTCATCTATTAGATCAAAGGAGGAAAAAAGCCCAAATGATTATCTTGATTAATTCCAGGAAAGCAATTGATAAGGTTCAATACCTGTTTATGAAAAATGTATCTTGGGAATAAAGGATTAGCATGGTATTTCTTAATATAGGAAGTATCATGTACAAAAAACAAATAATCATATTTCATGGAAAAGTTTAGTACATATTTTGGAACAATCAAAAGTGAGTAGGTAAAGAACAATGCTTTAGAAAAAGAAATGAAAGGATTGGAATGAGAAAAAGAAAGCTCTCGCTATTTGTAGATGAAATGACCATCTATCTTAAAAGAAAAAAACCCTGAAGAATTTACAGGCATACTTCTAGAATCATTAACAGAACAGAGTCAGCTAAGGTCCTGGTTGCAAGATCAGCTTTCATAAATCAATAATATTTTTCTATACTAGGAGACATCAACTAGATGTTACAATGGGAAAAAAAGCAATATGAAGTATTAAATATCTAGACATTAACATAATTGAGTTTGTATAAGTCTTCCATGGGGAATATTAAAATTTAGTAAATAGCATAATAGATGATGTGTATAAAATGAGACAGTCCATGCTGTTAGGATGATATTATTCAATATAAAAATGTCAAACATCCCTAAATTAACGTTGATCACAATTTCAGTTACTTTTAAAAATACTAATTTTATTACCTTTTTATGGAAAAATACAAATTCAGAAGTAAATAAACAACCTCAAGAAGAAAACAGATGCGGCCATCAAATATTAAGATGATACCAAGTCATAGTAATTTTTTTTTAAGTTTTGTTGGTAGAAGAAGAGAGAGACTGAAAAGATTGAATGAAGGGCTCAGAACTAAACTGATATATATGGGAAATTTTTATATATGATAAAGACTTGCAACACAAATCAATTACGAATAGATGAATTAGTAGATGATATTGGGGAAAATTGGCTTATAATATGGAAAATATAAAACATGCATTTATAATCTCATACACAAAGGTGTATTCCAAATAGATGAATGACCTAAGTATGAAAGCTAAAATTATAAATTGATCCAAGAAAATTTAGGAGACTGACTTGTAGTGGAGAGAAGGAAGAAGGCTATCTTAAACAAAATTTCAAAACAAATCATAAAATGAAAAACTTATGAAATTGGTGACATCACTTTCAGGATTTCTACTCACTAAAAGACCCCATCAGGGACATTAATAAATGTGTGTCTAAATGGGTGAAGATATTTCTCATAACTAAAACCCAATATATAGAATACAAAGAGTTCCAAACAATCAACCACAGAAAGAAAGCAACACCAAAAGAAAAATAAACAAAGAATATGAAGAGCTAAATACAGAGGAAGAAACTCCTAATGCCCACAGTCTTAAATCATTTTGTAATTAGGTAAAGGCAAAATAAAAGAATTTTGAGATGTCACCTTTCACCTATTAAAATGCAAAAATGTTATAGCTGGATAATGCCAAGTGTTGGGAAGGATTTGTATAATTAGGAAGCCTCAGGCTTTGCTGGTGAAAGTGTAGACTGGTGTAGCCATCCTAGGGAGCATTCTGCTACTATTTAATTGAATCAAGCTATACAAATATCATAACTCAGCAGTTTGGGTACATATGGCCTCAAGAAATTTCTTACACAGATACACGAAGAGCAGGGATCAACCTATTTATTGTCACATTGTTTGAAGGGGCAGTGAGTTGGTAGAAATCTGGGTCATCACTAGAAAAGTTGGTAAGTAGTTTATAGTGACACCAGGGAATAGAATGAAGCTGGTAGAAACTATGAATTTGATGTGCATATAGCAACATGGCTGCATCTCAAAAGCAAAAAAGGACTAAAATGAAATGTTGCATAATGTTATTTTATAAATCAAATATACGCATGCATATACACACCAAGATACACATGAAACACATTACAATGGCTTGGCTTTCCCTGGGGTGGAAAGAGAAAAGGAAGTAACTTGTAGGAATAAAAGAGAGAGAGAAAGACGTGCCAAAGGAAGCAGGAAGCATAGAAGGAAAAATGAATCCAAAAGAAGGAAAAATGAATCCTATCTGCCAAAAATAGCAAGTGTCTACTGTTTCAGGAATGTCTCAAGAAGTCAGGATATCAAAAGTAGACTAACAGAATATGTAATACTGTGTGAACACCAGCCTCCTGTTGACTTCATTTACAGTTATTATCAAACTAAGAGCCGCTCAAAGACCCATATCCCTAAAATGTGGGGGGAGATGGCCAGCTACTTAAATTTAAGGAGAAGGTTTGGAAAACATTAGCAGAATGGATTTTGAAGTACTCATCATGGCACAGTAAATTGGAAACTAATCATTCTCTCTGGCTCTTTTTTTTTTTCTCTTCCTGTTTCTTTTATATGCCACCTTATTTTTTCTATAATGCTATTTACATTTCTTGGCCCTGTCCTTTCACAAGTTTTTTTTCACCACATCAAGGTCTTTTCCAATTTGTTTTTTTTTTTCCTTTCTCTATTAAAAACAAAACAAATTTTTTCCTCAGCCTGGAGATCTGTCTTGCACACCTCCCACACTCTATTCCTAATATGACTTTGGGAGGAAAATGGTGGGAAGGAATAACCTACTAGGTTACTTGATCTTATTTTCATGCACGTATTTTGGCAATAGTAAGTAAAGTTTATGAAAAAAATCAGGAAATCAGGAAAGTTTTTTTCTAAATACATTTCTTTTACTTTTTTTTTTTTTTAAGATTTTATTTATTGGGGCACCTGGGTGGCTCAGAGGTTTAAGCCTCTGCCTTCGGCTCAGGTCATGATCTCGGGGTCCTGTGATCGAGCCCCGCATCGGACTCTCTGCTCAGTGGGGAGCCTCTTTCTCCCTCTCTCTCTGCCTGCCTCTCAGCCTACTTGTGACCTCTCTCTCTGTCAAATAAATAAATAAAATATTTTTTAAAAAGATTTTATTTATTTATTTGACAGACAGAGATCACAAGTAGGCAGAGAAGCAGGCAGAGAGAGATGGAGCAGCAGGCTCCCCGCTGAGCAGAGAGCCTGATGCGGGGCTCCATCCCAGGATCCTGGGATCGTGACCTGAGCTGAAGGCAGAGGCTTAACCCACTGAGCCACCCAGGCGACCCTACTTTTTTTTTTTTTTTTTTTAAGCACTCTAGGTTGTTCTTTGATGATTTCACAGATGGAAAAATTAAATTGAATCACTGTTATCAATTAATATCATGTTTTGACCTTTGGCCTTATGTTAAGCTGGTGATGCCCTCACAGGTCCTCAAAAATGAGGCCCATATAAGAAGTTGTTACCTGATTCCTATTTCTAATTGGTGCAGACATTTGAGAGAGCCTGGATATAATAATAAGAAAAAATTGTTCATTCATAGGGAGGAATGCAAATAAAAAGTTCTTGTTTTTAGCAATCCAGCTCCCCGCCTCACCTCCAAGCATTATTCTAGCTTTTCCTTCAGGTTTTTATAAGGAAGTTGCAGTCCACTTTTACTAACTATGGCATCCTTTCCTAAAGAGTTGAGCACCATTTCCTTGAAGAAGATAATTTAATTTATTATTATATATATTATATATTTTTATGATGGAGAACTGGAAGAATCTACTTTGTCTCTTCCTCTGGGATTTATGGGGCAAGATGGCACGTTATATCATACTCGGTAGTATGCTGGTAAATATTTAACAAGAAATGCTGAAAAAATAATTTATTGTTAATTTTAATGATATAAAAGGTAGTATAGCATATAATTTACAAATAATAATGAAATGTGCAGTACCCTTTATTATAAATTCCATATAGCCAATTATATCTCATAGAATAATTGTGTCTATTTTTTTCCAAACTCTTGTATCTTATGGTGGCAACCTGTGGTTGCAAATGTTAAGCAGTTGTAGTTCTGACATGACCGTTGGTTTATAATTTTATGTGACTAAGATGAAAATGAAACAAAGGTGGATATCAGAATTTCACATGGTCATCAATGACAGGAATGAGTTCTTTGCTGAACCAAATAATAGTTTCGAATACTGGAAGAAAAGTTTCTCAGTTTGTGTGTCTATGTATGCATGTGTATGCATGTGTGTGCTGGTCACGTGGCAGTGGCAGGTTTCCCGGGCGGCAAGAGAACACAAATGCTAATCTACACAACTTGAATTGTGTTCGCTTATATCCTATTGGCTAAAGCAAGTCACATGGTTGATCTCAGCGCTAGAGTGGGAGGGCACTAAAGATTATAGGATAGCTAAATAGACATGGAGACAGGGAAGGAAATAATTAGTGGTCATTTTTATGTTTCATCCCTCATAGATACCTTCAGCCCCACATCACAGAAAACCCACAGAACAGTCCTGAACAATAAGGCACGTAGTGTATTTAACATGGAGTTTGTGTTGTGGGTAGGGGACTCTAGGGTCTCCTCTGCTGCTCCACAATGTCAGGTTGCAGGGATAGTATCTCTGTTATTCATTTGACTTTATCCCCTTGGTCATGAGATTGTTACCCATCTTCTAGACTTCATGGCCTCACAAACCTTGAATAAAAGCAGAAGATATCTGAGGGAATCAAGGCTGTGAGAAAGCTTAATTGGCATGCCTCATCCTTTTTTTAAGCTTTAATTCAATTCCAGTTAGTTAATATACAGGGTAATACTAGCTTCAGGTGGGGATTTAACAATATGGTGATTTAACACTTGCATATATCACCCAGTGATGCGGATAGCCACAGGATTTTTTGCATATAGGTAAGGAAGCTGACTCCAAGCTTGGATCAGTAATGATCAATAAGCAGGTACTTGAGCAAAGTGTGGCTGACCTTGGTGGTGTTCTTTCTAAGATCTTATGTTTGTGCTCATGACTGTACCGTGGTGGGGGAAACACCTATACCTGTATACCATTCCAACATAGACATATATACATACATACAGATGTAGGCCTATATTCTAACATGGATAGGCTATGAAATTCTATCCTAGAATGCAGAGCACACCCCATAGCCTGGTTCTTGCCTGTCTGTGTAACTGCATCCTTGTCACACCTCCATTTTTTCCCTCCTTTCCTGTGTGAAGAGTGGGACTACAGTCTGGCACGTAACGTGGTATGAGCTGGCTGGCTTCAGGATGGGAGAAAAGATATAGCATAGTACTTCCAAGAGAAAGGCAGAACAGAAAGCCTTCTGTCATACAATAGCTTCTCCCCCCCCTTAATTACAAAGGGATTATACATATGTAGTGAGAAACTTGAAAAATGCAAAAAGCACAAATATAATACAGTCTTTCATAATCCCTTTGCTAGATATATCTCCAGTTGGTAATTTTGGATTCTCCTCAAGTCCTTTTTCTATGAATGCATTTGTTTTTAACAACAAATGGGTTCATTGTCTATACTATTTTATGATCTTATTCACTTGCTGGAACATCATGGCAAATTTTTCACAACATTAAAGATTTTATTTCCACCATTTGTTTATTTGTTCAGAATATATTTATTGAGAACTTCTTTTGTAATTGGCATTGAATTTTAAAGGTGGTGTAGGAATACATTAGGATGACTCAGTTTTGTTTCTTTAATTTTCTGTGATGGCTATTCATTCATTCAATAGATGAATATGCATTGAGCACCTCTTATGTACTTAGAGTGTACTAGGCGCTGAGGATGTAGAAGGGAATGATGCATATGAGACTCCTACTCCCTGAACTGATACTCAGGGAAACCCAGTCAGAGTCTCCATGTAAACATATGCACGGGAAATGTGACAACCAGTGTGATTTGTTTCCATCAGATTTCTACCTTCTTGATACTTGTTAGAAGTTTTGGTTCTTCTGTTGTTCTCTCCACTTCCAAGTTTGGGGTAATACGATTAAATTCCCTTTGTACTTTACTATTGTTTCAGTAGAATTTTTAGAAATGAAATTTTATTTTTTAATTCCTTTTGGATATGAAAGTTTAATGTGTATGCTTCATCTGCCACCCTGGACCAGAAAGAAGCCTTATTGGGTTAAATGATTAGAAAGGACTCTCCCCAATCAGACAGATACACTCTTATATTTCTTTCTGATTTATTTATTTAACTATTTGTTTTATATTTAATTCCTTTAGCATGCATTTTGGTTGGTTGTAGCAATTTCAGTTTATTTTTCTCCAATATTTTAAAATCTGAAATCATAGCACATTATAGGTATTCAATAATTATAGATTTGACTTTTTTTTTTTTAAGATTTATTCACTTACTTGAGTGGGGGAAGGGGCAGAAGGAGAGGGAAAGACAGTCTGAAGCAGACTCCTTGCTGTGCGTGGAGCCCAACATGGGGCTTGATCCCACAACCTTGAGACCACAACCTGAGACAAATGCCCAACTGACTGTACTACCAAGGAACCTCAACTGTGACTCTAATTATTAATGGAATTAGTATATTGTATTGATATTTTTTATTGGGAAATCCTGCAGATAGTAATTCTATAGCCACATTATACAGTACCCATAGACATGTACATAAAGTATTTGGCGTGGTTTTGATACATGAGTTTAAGAATTCTATTTTTATTTTTATTTATTTATTTTTAAATATTTCATTTATTTATTTGACAGACAGAGATCACAAGTAGGCAGAGAGGCAGGCAGAGAGAGAGGAGGGGAAGCAGGCTTCCTGCTGAGCAGAGAGCCTGATGCGGGGCTTCATCCCAGGACCTTGGGATCATGATCTGAGCTGAAGGCAGAGGCTTTAACCCACTGAGCCACCCAGGTGCCCCAAGAATTCTATTTTTAAAATTCTAGTTCTTTAAAGCTACCTAAGCTGAAATTATTTACAGTACATTGGCAGTAGGAACATATAGAATGAAACTGGGGAAGTTATTCCAGAGAAGTAGCGAAACAAAATCATAGATTCCTAAAATATGCCAGTTCACAAATTAGCAAACTATATTAATAGTCGTTAGCTGCGAGTAATATTTGTTTACATTCCAATAATATTCTCCAAATCAATAAAGTGAGTTGTTTCATAACTAAGAGAAGAAATTATACTTTAAGGGTGTCAAAATAGGCTGCTAGTACCAAAGTAAGTGAAAATTCATTCAGTGAATAATGGGGGGGAATAGGGAAGGGATGATGAAGATATGCTGTTCATAGAACATTCATTTGACAACCATTAATTGAGTACCTACTCTGTGCCTGGTCCTGAGTGATGGGATACAACAATGAATCAAACACATTGTCCCTGTTCAAGTGAGGTCACATTTTACTGATTAGAGAGATACTATACATATACACAGCGAGGTAAACAATATAAAGGTATTTGGTCAGAGACCTGAATTAAGTGAGGGTGTGTGCTAGTAGACTGTTAGGTGGAAAAGTGTTCCAGACAAAAGGAACAGCAAGAATGAGACCATGAGTCTAGCTATGCTTCATGGCTGAAGCTTCACAAGAAGAGTGGCTGAGAAGAGAGTGGAAAGTGGTAGTTGGTAAGGGAGGGAGGTAAACTGAACCAAGATTGGTGGTTCTCTGTTGACTTGGTGAATCAGCATATTCATTTTTCTTTGCTTAATCTAAAGTTTCTAGAGGTGATAAGATACTCTGATAAGCCAACTGAGGAAATACCCACAGTGGCACAGAATATGAGAATTAGATCCTCAGAGACCTAGACTTTCTAAATTGGGGAAACATGCTTCTTTGGTGTGAGCAGTCTGCCAAAGTCATTGTAAACATTTGAGTGTTTGAATGTGTCTGGGGTGTAACCTCTGCAGGGAAAGGAAATCCTGGTTTCTAAAAATAAAAACTGTTTTTATTTTAAGAGTCAAAGGGGAACAGATTGTCCTAATAAATATAGGTCATTGACATGTTTTAGTTGTGGATTTAGAGTATGAAGAGAGATCATCTCTTTAAATCTATGGACAGCTAGGTACCCATTTTAAAAAGTATCTCCAGATAGATTTTAAAACCTTTACTGAGAAGTCATGAATTAGTTTTAGGTACTTCAGTACTTACCCAACTTTCGGTTGGGTTAATAATGTTAAAGAAAAGTGAAGTAACCAATTCCTCTAATACTTTCATGAGGCAAAATAGCTTGCTTTGTCATGTTATTTATTCATGCATTCAACACTATATATTGATGAGCACATACTATGTACCAGACACTATTCTAGGCTGTTGAGTTGGAATAGTGAATCAGACGGAATAAGTTCCTGCTCTAATGGAGTTTTTGTTGTGGTTGAGAAACATAATTTTTTTAAGAGAAGATAGATCTCTACCTTCAGGTCATGATGATTTCTCTGATATGAAAGGAAACTGGATAAAAGAAAGGCATTAGAGGAGCTGTATTTTACTTAGGGTGGTCAGGGAAAGCCTTGCTGCTTACTTAGGGTGGTCAGGGAAAGCCTTGCTGAGGAGGTGACACCTGAGCAACATGAAGGAATTAGGAGAATTGCCACGTAAATATCAAGCAGGAGGAAAAGAGCAGGTGTAAAAGCCTTCAGGAGGAACTATCTCTGATTAACTTGAAAAACAATAGTGGGACCAGAGTGGAGGAAGGGTGGCAGAAGATGAGGGCAGAGACTGGTTATGACTGAAGGCTAATTCTAAATGTGAAGGGAAGCCATCAGAAGGCTCTGATCTCATAGACGATTTTAAAGGGTGAATCCAGTTCCTGTGTGTACAATAGATTGTGTAGCCAAGAGGAGGAGCAGGTGGCTTGAGCAATTATGGCAGTATGGACAAGACATGGCGGCTTGGACTTGGGAGATAGCCGAGGAAATGGTGACAGATTTTAGATTTGGAGTATATCATGCTTTTCTTGTAGAGCCAATAGGATTTGTTGATGGGTTCCATGTGAAATGAGAGAGAAAGAGAAAATTTAAAGATGATTCCAAGCTTTTTGAACCAAACAACTGAATGTTGGGGCTATTTCTTAAGATAAGGACAGTGAAGGGGAAAAATCAGGGATGAGTAGTCAAGAGTTCTATTGTGAATCTCGTAGATGTAGCCACACAGAGATGTTGATTAGTGTTAGATAAATGGGTCCGTGTTTTAGGGAAATGCTCATTGCTAGAGATAGACATTTGTGCCATCTGTGTATATGTGGTATCTAAAGCCAGTGGACCAGATGAGATCCTCTGGGGTGATTATAAATAGAGAAAATCGACTTACTGCAGAATGAGCCCTGACCACTCCAGCATTTATCTAATAGGTTGGAAAGAAGAGAAAGATTCAGTACTAGTGACTGAAAAGTTATAGCCTTTCAAGTAGAAGGAAAACCAAGAGTATGCACTATTCTGGAACCAAAGGAAGGAAGTGTTGGAAGGAGGAGAGTGATCCCCTGGGACAAATGCTTCTGACATGTTGCCCAAGAGGAGGGAGGGGTACCCGCAGAACCTGGCAATGTGAAGAACAGCTCGCCTGGAGGCCATTCCAGTGAGAATGTATGCAAGGAGGGCTGAGGACAATTTCTATAAACAGGATGAGGGAAATGGGGTGCAATTTGGAGTGCAATACATCTTGAGTATTTTGTTGCTGATGTGAATTCTGACAAATGTTTTTGAAGTTTTGTGAAGGATAGTGTTTTGATTCTTAATGTGTTTCAGTCTCAACTAATGAATTTAATTTTCTATGAATTTAGAGTGAGATATATATATATATATATATACACACACACACACACATATATTTAGTGAGCTTTAAAATATTATGTTCAATTCAAATGTCTCAGTTCTGATTTTTGTATGCTCCCATTCCCTCCCTGTGGAAAGGAATATGAGTTAATGCAATGATTGGACCCCGATGAGATAACATAGTCACAGACCGCCCTCTTATTAACTCCCAGTTGCTTCAAAAATACAATAGGCGGCTTTGACAACTTGCAGTTGCTTGGCTATTGGGATGGCCCAGATTTCTCAGCTATTATAGTGTAAACCAGATTCTTCTCTAGAGGGTTTTGTTGTGTCCCCTTTCAAAGTCAAAAAGAAGGGGCGCCTGGGTGGCTCAGTCAGTTAAGCATCAGACTCTTGATTTCGGCTCGGGTCATGATCTCGGAGTGGTGAGACCCCTGTTGGGCTCTGCTTTCATGAGGAGTCTGCTGGAGATTCTCTCTCTCTTCCTCTGCTCCTACCCACCCCTCTCAAAATAAATAAATCTCTGAAAAAAATAATAAAGTCAAATAGAACCTTCTCTTACAATGTCTCACTTAAAACATTTTCTACAATGACTTCTTCCATCTTTACTGTCTTGTGATTATTGACAGATTGGATCATACAAGTGCAAAGGGATCAGGAAGTTAACCCTTGGGGGATTGCCTCTGGCAACGCTAAGAAATTCTTGAAGTTCCCCCGGAGATAATGGAGAAGGGCATCTTAGATCTTCTTGAAGTTGGGGGATCTTTGTCTATATTGTTTACCACCATTCTCCAAGCAGCCAAAACATAAAAAATATAAACTTGTACTGGAATCATTTATGTCACAAGGTATTAGTATAGTGTCATTGCTTTTCTTCTTAAAAAAATCGTTATTTTATATTAGCATATATATTTATAGATCACCTGTGATAAGTATGATAAATGAAAGCAATTAACCTATTAATGCTAAGTCAGAGTACAAGATTTCACTTACGTATAGGTATTCCTCCCCCACTTTTTGAAAGTTCTTGTCAAGCCACTTTGCTTTTATGAAAGACCTACATTAGGACTTGTTTTAGCTATCTGAAAGGAATTTGAAGAGGCTTCTTGCTTTTACCAAGCGAAAGGTGAAAAGCAAAAATAGTGTCGAGCATTGGTTTTGCAGGGGCAGATAAAGAGGCAGTGTGCACCCCAGTCAGTGAGGGGGTCCCACGAATATCCTTCCCCTGCGCTACACTCAGTGTGTCAGCACCCAGCCTCTATAGCTTTGAACTGTACCTGTGAGCATCTGTGCTTTATCTCGATTTATTTTGTGCATCCCGTGGCAAGATGTGTCCTCCAGCATCAGAAGAGCCTAAGAAAGGTTATTTTTTGTGTCTGAGAATGCTCAGCAATTCTCCCATGTAAATTAATGGTAATTACTTCTTCCCTTTACCAACATTTCGGCTTATGAAAAGTTTTCTAGGAATGTCCTACTTTTGGATAGTCGGGGGAGACTTACTCATTTTTTCTGTGCCCTTCATCAAAGAACACAAATGTCTATAGATTTTTTCTTTCTTTTTTTTTTTCTCAACATCTCACTCTTTAATTCTTTCTCTCTTGGGATCAGCTGAACTTGCTCTCTCATCATTTTTCAGATTTCATTTTTTGTAAATTATCTACACCTGCCTTTATGAAAGACAGCAATAGACCATTAGTTTTGCTGGAAATAGAAAACATTTCTCTATGACCCAATAACCTGAATCAAGGTTCTAAGGCATTACAGATATCCATAAGAGCTTTTGCAGATCCTTTTTAATATAACCGTAAAGAGGTCTTTGTAGGAGAGGCCAAAGCTGCTCTTGCCTGAAAGCCCAGCTGAGAACATCTGGCCCCTTGGGAGTTAACTGAAAGGCCAATTTATTAAATGTTACTTCTGGTGGGGTGGCAGGTGGTTTTATTATCTTTGGCCCCTACTAACTCTTCCACAAGCTACAGCATTCTTTCCAGAAGCTGTATGGCATTTTACAGGGGGTGAAGAAATTCTTTCTTATCTTGGGGAACATCAAAGTAATTGAGAGAAATTGTTTTTTGATCCTTTAAATCAGATGCACTGCCTGCTTATCAGTACAAAGAAGAAAAAAAAAAATACAGCAGCTCCTTGGGGATTTGGTTTTCAGGAAACCGAGATTTCTATCCATGGAACCAAAGGATCATTAGCAGCACAATCAGAACAATGGCATTCCGCAATATCAATGCCAACATCCAAATCTGTGGTCTTTGCTTTTTTTTCTAGTACAGTACGTGAAATTAACACAAAAATTTCATAGTATAAATATATACAAGGGAGTTGTTTAAAAAACTAGTTAATTAAAAAACTTTAACCAAATATAGGTTAGTTTTGAAGGAAAATAATAGTTATCTTAGGTGTAATGAATATTTGTATCAAAAATGCACAACACTGGAAGTAAAGAAAGTCTTAGTGTAGGTTTCCAGCTTCAGGGTCTGGCTAGAATGAATTAGAAATCATGTGAGCTGTGTTGAAGCTACAGGAACTAAGCAGAAACTGTAGGAGAGTAAGCATGCCTTCCTGTGCATCCAAGTGGTCCCTCATCTGGAGTTTTTGATGAAGAACAGAGTGCTAGAAAATCTTGGTTTTCTTATAACTAACTTACTTATAACTAAGTAATAACAGCAACAAACACTATCATTTTCCATGGTCTATTATAAATATTGTAGAGTTAGTTTATTTAATCTCTACAGAGGCTCTGGGAAGCAATTAGGAAACAAGTATATGTATATATGTCTATCATACATATGTATATGCCACATATATACACATATATGTGTCAAATATGGAAGTATGACTCAGAAGCAAGTTTCTTTATAAATATTAATTATGATAATATGCATGGTGAATTTTCAGGAAGGGTATAATACATACCACATTTTCCAAACTTATTTCAGACCTTCTTGTCACAGAGCTTCTCATGGAGTAAGTATATAGGCTTTAGGAAATGTCAATTTTATCACTGAATTCAGATCTTGATCTAAGTCCAGGGGATTCTTAATGAAGAAGCAGTTTGTGGGGTCTCCTATGGTATCAGAGCTACAAGGTAGATCGTGACACAAGCATTGGTCCCAGTGTGGATCACCAGGCGATATGAAGGGGTAATGATGTGGGAACCTGAAATACTTTTTTCTACCCTTGATCAAAGGAGACTTATCACCATGGCTGTTAAAGAACATGTAAAATTTTTGCACAGTTGCTTGCACTGCCAGCCCCTCTGACCCTCTACCACCCTCCTTCTGAAGTTACTGCTTTTGAGCTTTGGATCTGAGCTGCAACATCATTTCTTCAGGGAAGCCTTTCCTCATTCCATCTGGTCCTTTGTTGTATGCTTTCTTCAGAAGGTGCCAGTTTCTTCGTTATCCTTGTCTCACTGTGCTGTTATAACTTCATTTGTGGGATTCGCTGTCTGATGTTTGCCGCCCACCCTAACTTGTGCTCTCCTGCTTTAGACAGTCTCCTTTTCCTTAGCTTCTGAGAAGAAAGGACCCTGTCTGTTTTGATTTATCATTGCGTCTCTAGCTAGGGACACAGTACCTAAAAGTTTGGGTGCATGAACTTGGTGGTGTGCCATGACACGTCTCCCGACCTCTTAAGAGAGTTGTTCTGTGTGTCACGTGTGCTGTAGTGATCCAGGTGGATGCTCAGCAGGACCGTTACATTTGCGGCATCAGCTTTTCCACTTGACTTGGAAGGTCTGTGTCCCATACCCGTTTCTTGTTCCTTTATGTACACCATTCAAAGAGCTTTCATAAGAAAAGTATTTTACCTCTAAATACTTCTTCCTAACCTCCATTTCTAGATTTATGATCTGGGGCATAATCCAGGTGGTTTGCCTCTCTCCCATGCATTATATTCCTGATGATTATACATACTTAGATTTATCCAATTATTGTGTAAAAGAAAATTGCCTGGAATAAAATTAATTTGGTCAGAATCAAACATTTTAGAACATAAAAGTAAAACAGTTAAAAAGGAGATGGTTCACTCATTTAGGTGTTCTACTAAAGATTGATTTTTTTAACTGATTTTCATAAATTGGCCAACTGTTTATATAGTCCACAACAATTGGAGGATTAATGCCATATTAAAGTTTACATAAATACTTTGTTGTAAATGTGTGTAATTAAATTAGCATTTTCTGGTCATTGGTCTATGTATATTTAATATCAAAATTTAGTTTTAATTTAATGAAAAGTTACCCCTCTTGCATCTGAAATACACTGATTGTAATACACTAATTATCTCTCACTTATTATTATCAAAGAACATGATAGACATATGTACAAATTTTCCAAATAATAGTACATTTTTTTCCAATTTTATCTTAGGTAATTAAGCGAAAATCTTTTCAAACATATTACTCAACAATATGCTTATGTTTCTTTTTCTCTAAAGGAACAAAATTTCTATAAATATTAATTATGGTTCTCTTAAAATAAACCGCTTCTTTGATGGTAAGATGTGGAAGACTGCCTGCCCTTGTCTTAAATGACCCCAACCAGGTTTTCTTCTGCTATAAGCTGTCCATTCTGCTGTCTTCTAGCCTTCGGTGGGATGCCTCACTGCCACTACCCTTTTAATGACTTATCTATCTAGTAAGAACTGAAGATTGCCATGGAATAGCTGTTTGAAAGTTCATTAAGTCATTTACCTTAGTTTTGTTCAAAATCCAAAATCTATAAGCCTAGGTTTAGCACTTTCTGGCCAAAAAAAGTGCTCAGGGTCTTCAGTTCTGAATCACTGTTGGCTGGACATTTGGCCACTCTTCCTGTGTTTCCTTCCTAGGAGAAATGGACTGAGAGGGACGATCAAGCAGTATGAGTTAGGAGACTAGGCTTCTCATCCTTGTTCTGACATTACCTAATATTGTGACCTTGGATAGATTCCTTAGTAAATTCTGGGTCAATCTACTCATCTCTAAATGAAAAAAAAAAAAAAATTAACTCTGGGTATTTTTCTTCTCCAAAATTAATGATTTTTAAATTTTGGTAAAACCTTTTAATTGCTGTCATAGTCCTCATTTTATCTAATACATGCTTCCGTCATCATCAGTTCATTAAGTAATGTAGCCTTATTAAGAAATGCAAAAAATATACAGTATTCTATAATGACAGTTGAATTCAGAGTAAGGCAACGAGTACGAAGTACATTTTTTCCATTTCCAAGCTTCACATCTACACACCTAATTACTGTTGTGTGAGTAATTTCAGAGTATCTACTAAGACTTGTAATAGCTATTACTGACTAGTAATCTGTCAAGGTATAATGCAGTATAATATGTTTTTACACAACAGTGGTGAGGCTCTCATTAATTATTACCACCTATAATTGCCTAGATATGAACATTTATTTTAAACCTTAAAAATTATAGACAACAAAATAATGATTTAAAATACCTCCAGGAAGTCTATACACAGAAGTTGCTGCATTAGAGTTAACGATGTATTAAGTCATTTCTTACTGCTTTTGTCTTTTTAATAGATGACATATTATTCAAATTAACGTAGAAGAAAAGTTTCTACTAACAATTAAGCATCACACTGAGTCACATCTGCTGTCTTAAAGATAAGCATGTAATTTATTAAACAGACTTCTTTAGCAATATCTGGTATATAACGTCAATATATTTATATGCTCTAGGGAGAAGAATTTCTAGTTTAGCTTTATTCCCCAAAGGTGTTGCAAGTTCATGTTATATGCATGTTTCTGTGTCTGGTAGTACAGCCAACTTTTAAATCTCATAACCAAAATCTACCATTTCACTTTAATCCAAAGATTCCAAACAAACCTCTCCTCGATGAAGTATATTCCTTTTTTTTCCCCCTCAGATATCTTTTTCTCTTTATTTTTCTTTGCTGTAATGCAAATGGAAAGTAAGTCTAAGGTCCAAATGTAAAATTGTGAATGAAAATGATTGTTTAAACCTGGGATTTTGAACTTAATGGAAA
This sequence comes from Meles meles, assembly GCF_922984935.1. Taxonomy (NCBI): domain Eukaryota; kingdom Metazoa; phylum Chordata; class Mammalia; order Carnivora; family Mustelidae; genus Meles; species Meles meles. The sequence continues at coordinate 83,837,387 of NC_060071.1, read as the reverse complement.
AGAGAGGGCTAAAAAAAGAAAATCTAAGCAGAAGAAAGTGCATGGGTCATCTGCCTTTAGGAAAGCAAAAGTGGAATAAATTCAAGCCCTATCTTGAATGAGAAAAGGAAGTGTTTTGGCACTAGAGCAGAGAGAGGAGGACTAGCCACAGTGACTTTTGTGTTTGTAAATTCAGACCTTGAAGACTTCTGAAGTTGATAGACCCTTGGTGTTAGGCATCCAGTTTCAAAGGAAGCATTGGGTTAGTAGAGCAGACAGTCGTATGATTGCTGCTGCTGGTGAGAGAAAGAACTACAGAGGGAGCAATTCATTGTCCACCAGGGTTCTTGGCATTTGGACAACATGCCCGTGGCCCAGAAAATAGCAAAGTAAAATGGAGAATGCCTGCACTCCTGGCTCCACAGGGGACAGCTACGCTGTTTTTCATGGCTTGGGCAGTATATAATGCATCTTCTTGTGGCAGCGCTATAGCTATCATTTAGTCGTCATTTCAGAAACTGAAATTCTGCAAAGACTTTTTAAAATATTTCTTGAAAATAGGCGTACGAGATTTATTTTCATGAATCATTTATTTTGGGCTGAGAGGTCCATGATTCAACCAAGAATCTATACCAACAGTTGCCATTAGGAGAGATAGCAAAGGTCTGCCTTTGACAGTGATTCTTAGTGACTGTGATGGAACACTATTCAGTTTCCTGCCTGGCTTGGAGGGGTGGTTGGGTATAGGAGGAAGGGAGTTAAAAAGAAAAAGTTAAAAATTTTTTCTCTGGTTTCTGTTTCCTAAGATTAGATTCAGAAACTAGTCACATAGCTATGTGGTCATAGGGTGGAATTCTTTTCGTGTGTGCCTTTTTGAGGATATGAAATCACCAAATCAAAGAGCCTGTGCCCAAATTTGAATGCATTTCAGAAATATGCCTCCAGATAATATAGAGTATTCACTTTTTCTTTTCCCCTTCATTTACACTTCATAACTTGTGTTTCTAAATGACAATTCAGTGTTCATGCTTTTGGTGGGCTTGAACCAGCTCATAATTTTATTGCTACAGCTGTAGCGCTGGGTACATGATAATCACCAGTGGTTATTCACTAAGTATTTGTTGTTTTTTTTCACACACTTAACTTTCTTATATACTTAAATTTTCAGTGTCATTAGACTTTTTTTTTTATTTAGATTGTGAGGTTATTAAAAAGGGGATGTGTTAGTTGCCTAGGCAAAGTTAAGAATACGAATTTACCACTGTTGTCTTAGGTCTCACTCACCACGTCCGTCAGCAGGATCCAGGATCTGCTTTCAGAACCGTCATCATCTGCCTAATCGTTTCTGCTTTTCACAGCTCAGTGCTAACACCATTCAGGGGCAACTCCAACAAGGGACGCCAGAGACAGTTTCACCCAACTATTTAGCTATTCTCTTAAGGTGTTTCTCATCCTTGTTGTCCCAGTACTCCCAGAACAGTACTTAGGGAGTATTTCGGCCCAACTAGTAAGTGGTAGCACATTTTTTATCTCTCTGCTCATTAAGGGTGGCCAGTCATGGTACCACTTGTTACCAACGAGAGAGTTCTTGGAAAATGACTTGGAAAGCGCCTTCGATGAGAAGAGTGCGATATTCACCTGCCTGATGTGTTCCGTTATTGAGCAGAATAATTTAATCCCAGGATTTTCATCACCTTTTAGCAAAAGTAAACTGGCAGTGTATTTTCATTTCCTAATCAGGCCATCTCTCTCGCTCTCTTTTTTTTTTCTACTTGACTGAATCATGGATTAATTTGTTTCTGGTATTGCTTGTTCCTTGCCCTTTGTGATTGGCCTCAACTGTGGAAAAGCACCCTTTGTTCCTCAGAGTTCCTGTCGGCCAGGTCACATTTCAGCAACTCATTAAAACATGTATTTATTCTACTCTGGAGCACATTGTCTGGCCAGCCATGAATTTATAGTGAAATATAACAGTAAATTGTGCTCTGTGGTCAAAAATGCCAAATGATACACACAGCAGCACAGAGGTTTCCAGCATAGGGTAGAATTAAAGAGCTTAGGACCAGTGCCGTAATTGTTGGCCGTATTTTCACAGTGGCCAGTTTTGTTACAGTCAAACTTGGAGAGAGCTTGAAATCACTTATCTCAGATGTTTGCGCTCACAACCACAAAGCCTCTGAGAAACACAGAACTGATCTTGTAATAAGCTCCAGCTGAGTTTACAAGCCTCTGAGCCTTTCTGAAAGCCTGTTTAGTTTAATGAGGGTTTTCAGATTTCAAAGCTCACACACCTTCACATAAAAACAGATGATTATGACCAAATTAGGGAATGTTGTTCCATGAATATTTTTCCCCCAATATGTTCTCTTCTCAGTTGTCAGGCATTGTTTCATTATACTTCCCACCTTCCCGACATCATTTTTAAATATAATTTTTGGAAGTCTTATTGTATAGTTTCTGTTCAAGCAGAACATTATGTTACATCAAAGAAAAGATTTTTTTTTTTCTCTTAACAGTAAAAGGCAAATGTGCGTATATTTTTTTTTCTGGCCAATAAGAAAAGGTACAATGTGAAGAAAAAAAAAAAATTGAACCCTCAGTTTCTTCTGCTGCCATGACAACTGTCCCATGAGGCAAGGCCTTCATGTTCACCCCTGTGCCCTGCTTCACAGGGCTCTACAACCTGATTTTGAATGGCTTGTTAATGAAGAGAGAAAAGCCTTGTTTATGACTCAGTAAAATGGAATGTGGAAGAGAGGATATCCACACCTCAGTGCTCCATATCTTAGACAAATAACTTCTATGAATATTTATAATATTATCCTTATTTTTTAAATTTAGCTTTTAAAATAATAGTTTTAATATGGGTTGTATATCTTGGTATTAGTCTATCTATTCTTATTTTTAAAAGTTTTTTGTGAGTCACCCTCAGAAAGAAATATAATAATTAGGATGTGAGGCACTCAAGCCTTACTTGAATACAAAATCATCCATTCCATATACCCATGGTTTTACAAAGAGGTACAATATAGACTGGGGTACTCAAATGTCAGCAATCTAAGACCATAGAGAAACAGAATTTAGAAATGCCCTTGAAGAAAGGACAAATTCCTTGTTGAAGAAAGCAAGAGGTATGTGGACATGTTGACAGAAATTGTGATGAGGTGGCAGAATCCTTGCCTCCTAAGCCCCTCTTCAGTATTGCCACCTGATGTTTCCTCCACATAGCACATCCTTAAGACATTAGTTAGAAGACACTGTAAAGTTTGGCTCATCTTTGGGAAGACAATTGCGGTTTCATCTCTCTTTCTCTCCAGCTGTTATTGTCTACTCACCCCACCTCAGACACCAAATCCCTTGAATTTTCTCTCTCCTATCTTGAGTCAGAATTAGCTACCCATGGTCTTGGAAAGGATATGCTAAGGTGATCTGTGCATTAATTAATATATTGTATTTTGAAGAACATTTGTGATCAAATCATGGAAGATTCTTTAAGTTAAAGTATAATTCAAACTCTCAAACTGAGGTTTAACAGTTTTATGATAATTATTAAATTTTACTTCATTAATCTATTTTGTATATTTATCTCAACATAATCTTAAAATGTACTGTAAGCAATTGTGGACATTTTATTTGTCTTTAACTGACTTTTCTTGCAAATGCTATTTATGTAGAATTGGGTAGTCAAAACGTTAGATAGAAAAGATTAGCAATCTATATTTTAAAAGCACATGAAGATTTGAGGTCTACTCACAAGGAGTATCTGGTATAAGACATGCTCATCTGCTCCAAACAAATAGAAAACACTACAAAATGTGTAGAATGCCTGTTTTTGGACATTGTCCAACAGGCAGTGCAGAACTGTCATCCCTGAGAAGAGAAACAAACAAGGTGAGCACTACAGTCATGTGAGCTTTCTGCCTGGAGACAGGATCCAAAGTGTAGTGTGGGGAGAAAGAACCTAAAAGGAGCCTAGTTGTCTGGCTGTAGGGAAGACACACGGAGTTGAGCTCAGGGTGACCCAGTTGAAAGGATTTTTAGGGGAGAAATACTGGAAAGGTGGGACCTATACAGAAATAGAGCTTCAGAATTCTGCTTAAAGGCCCGCTTGAGTATTAGGCTGAATACAAATCTGTGTATGTGTATGATGAAAATTAGTAAGGCAGAGGAAAGAGCAGCTGCCTGGAAGCTCTGAAATGAATACTTTCCAGAGCTCACATAGCGCTGAGAGACGTTGAGTTTCTATCAGGCAAATGGGAGAAATTTCACTGAACACTTGAGGTATTCCATAGAGATGTTCAAAGAGTTATGTATTAGTAGTAGGGTTAAACTCTCCCTAGAGGAAATACTACTCTAAAGCTAACCTAATAAAGCTTAAAAATAAGCCTTGAAAAGACAAAACTGATCTGCAATTTTCTTCATATTTTGCTAAGACAAATATCAACATTCTCTAAGGGAAGACAGCAAAGGCAACTGCTCACATTAATTCATAAAATCTGGCATCTAATTTAAAAAGTAGACGTATGTTCCATGTATAAAAGAAATCACATGGTATTTGTCTTTCTCTGACTGACTTATTTATCTTAGCATGATACCCTGTAGGTCCATCTGTGTCGTTGCAAATGGCGAGATCTCATTCTTTTATATGCAGAATAACATTCCTTTATATAGAAACCATATTTTCTTTAACCATTCATTTGTCAATGGGCATTTAGGTTGCTAACATATCTTTCCTGTTGTAAATAATGCTGCAATAAATAGGGGCATGCATATATCTTTTCAAATTGGTGTTTTTATTTTCTTTGGGTAAATATCCAGTAGTGGAATTACTGGATCATATGGCATTTCTATTTTTATACTTAGTGAAATAAGTCAGGCAGAGAAAGACAAATACTATATGATTTCACTTATATGTGGAATCTAAGAAATGAACAAAACAGATAAAGATCCATAAATACAGAGAACAAACTGGTGGTTTCCAGAGAGTAAGGGGGTGGACAAAATGGTGAAGGGGAGTGGGAGATAGAGGCTTCTGGTTATGGAATGAATAAATCACAGGGATGAAACATACAACACAGGGAATGTAGTCAAGGTATTTTCATAGCATTCTATGGTAACAGAAGGTAGTTAAACTTTTGGTGAGCATAGGGTAACAAATAGAATTGTTGAACCACTATGTTGTACACCTGAAACTAATGAAACATTGTATGTTAACCATACTTCAATTTTTAGAAAGTATACGTATGAAAAAGCAGGAAATGGAGGAGGAAATGTAACCCATAAGAATCAAAAGAATTAATGAAAATAAACCAGAATGCGGGGCACCTGGATGGCTCAGGGGGTTAAAACCTCTGCCTTTGGCTCAGGTCATGGTCCCAAGGTCCTGGGATCGAGCCCCACATCGGGCTCTCTGCTCAGCAGGGAGCCTGCTTCCACCTCTCTCTCTGTCTGCCTGCCTCTCTGCCTACTTGTGATCTCTGCCTGTCAAATAAATAAATAAAATCTTAAAAAAAAGAAAATAGACCAGAATGGTAGAGGTAATGGACTTAGTAGAAAAGAACTTTCAAGTATTTTAATGAAAATATGAGATGAAAGACTTATACAATGAAAACTATGAAACATTACTTAAAGAAAGGAAACAAACACAAATAAAAAGATATTGCACATTCATGTATTGGAAGAATTAATATTGTTACAATGTCTGTACTACCCAAAACAATCTGCAGATTCAATGAAAATGGCAATCAGAATACCAATGGCATTTTTTTATAGAAGTAGAAAAAACAATTCTAAAATTCATACGGAACCACAAAAGACTCCAAATAGCTCAGGTGATTTTGAGCAAGAAGAATAAAGCTAGAAGCATGATATGTTACAGTAATCAAAAACAATATGGAACTGACTTAAAAACAGATAAATAGACTGATGGTCAGAAACTGATCAAGCAAAAAGAGAGAAAAGATACAAATTATGAAAAAGTAATAAGACATCATTATGGACGCTGCAGCATTAAAAGTGTGATAAAAGAATAATATTTTTTAAAAAAATCTTTTGACCAGAAAATCAACAATTTAGATGAAATCAATAGATTCCTTGAAAGAAAACTACCAAACCTCACTTAAGAGGAAATGGAAATCTAAGTAATGCTATCTAAGTGCTAAATCTTAGTAGAAATTTTTTATAAAGTTACCCAGATAGTCCTATACACCCCAGTCAAAGAAGAACTTGTGTTCATACAAAAACCTCTAAGTACATTTATAACAGCTTTATTTGTAGTAGTCAAAAATTGGAAATAAAATGCCCTTCAACTGAGGAATGGATACATGCACTGTGGTATATCCATGCAATATAATGGAGCATTCCTCAGGAATGAAAATGAAAAGATTAATGATACATGTAGCAGAATGGACAACCTTAAATCCATTATACTACATGAAAAACATCAGATTCAGGCACCTCTATGGCTCACTAGGTTAAGTGGCTGCCTTCAACTCAGATCATGATCTCAGGATCCTGAGATCAAGCCTGGCATCGGGCTTCCTGCTCACTGGGGGTCTGCTTCTCCCTCTGCCCCTCCTCCCCACTCGTGCTCTCTTTCTCTTTCAAATAAATAAGAAATCTTAAAAGAAAAAGAAAAACGTCATATTTTAAATTATACAATGTAAATGATACAATACCATTCATATGACCTTCTTGAGAAGACCAAATTATGGACGCAGAAAGATCAGTGTTTTCTAGGGGTTGGGCATCAGGGGAGAAGTTTACAATAAAATGGGCATGGAGAAATTTTAGGGGGTAATGGAAACTGTTCTGTATCTTGGCTGTTTTGTGTATACCACATATATGGTATGTAGTTCTCCTGTACATTTGTCAAAACTTGCAGAACGACACATTAAAAAGGGTGAATTTTACTGAGTGTCAATTTTACCTTAACTATTTGACATAGCATAAAAATATCAGTTAACTTGTATTTGTGTCCTGACACTTTTGTTTGTTTGTTTGTTTCTATTCTAAATTTAGGAGGATTTTGACATTTAACCTATTGTGGTATTTGTATTTACAGTTCCCTGAGTGTGGTTTCTATGGAATGTATGATAAGATCCTGCTTTTTCGCCATGACCCTACCTCCGAAAACATCCTTCAGCTGGTGAAAACGGCTAGCGATATCCAGGAAGGTGATCTTATTGAAGTTGTCTTGTCAGGTAGTACACTTATTTCTCTATCCATAGATTAATAGTTTGTATTTGAAGAAATCTTCGGCATAATTTTTAAGGCAACATAGAAAACATACATCAAACTCTGCCCTAAAAGAAAATGTTAGGCCTCTGTCTACAGGAACTTTCAAATTATTTTTTTGGAAAAAGCAAACAGTTTGTCTTGAGTTGGCTGATTCTGCCCTCAGTACTGTCCCAGTCACTTTCCTCAACTTTACCATCTCCCCCGCCTCCCAGCAACATACAAGCATACTTTCATTCATCATCTTGAATCGTTTGGGCAGCAGCAAAAGCAAAAAAAAAAACCTACCCAACGGTGAAAGACAGATGTTAGGGCCCCAAATGCATGGAGGGTCTGGAAGCCAAGAGATAGCAACAGGGCTAGGAATCCGTAGCTTTAGTTAAGTCAGATGTCTACTCACTCTAAGCCAGGACCAACTTGGAAACCTGAGTTCACGAGTTATAGCAGGTCAAGCCATGTCATGTGATACCAGCCAGATCTGAGGAGCAGCTGTGTTTCCCTCTGCCCAGATTTATATTTCTTATTTAGGTTTTAGAAGTTACTAATCAGACTGTGTATATCAATGCAGAAAAAAATAGGCGTATTTAACTTAAAAAAAAAAAAGTGCCAGAGAACAGCTGTAGTGGGGATCCTTGCAACAGTGATCAGTGCAATACTAATACAAAGAGATCCAGATTTTTAATGTTGATTTTTGTGCAAATTGAGGAATTATTGAGAAACTCCGATTGTATTGCTCCTTTCTCCCCTCTTGCCATCTTTGCATGTTATCTCTTTGACTAAAGGAAATCCACTAGCTTTAGTGATTTTAGATTTCACTTCCTCAAGTTCCTCAACTTGTTCAGAGCCCAGACCTTGGCTGCCCTGTTTATAATTCAGTTGGACTTTGCTTTGATTCACTCCAATTTGTCTTTGTCTTTGTTGATCACCTATCACTGTGGGAGGTCCCGAGATTGCCACATTTTCACTGTATAGCTAGATCCTGTAAAACAACTTGTTTTGCAAGATAGAAGTTATAAAGTTCTTGTTTATAGGGTTGCCACTTGCTAAATCAAAAAAGCAAAAGCTTTCATGTGTTTTTTGTAGACAATACCAACCACTTTAATTTATTTTTTTTCATATATATCTTTTATTCAAGTATAATTAACATAGAGTGTTATATTAGTTTCAGGTGTACAATATAGTGATTCAGCAATTCTATACATTATTCCATGCTTGTTATGAGTGTACTCTTTATCCTCTTCATCTGTTTTACCCATCACTCCCATTCACCTCCCCTCCAGCAATCATCAGTTTGTCCTCTATAGTTAAGAGTCTGGTTTTTTGTTTGTTTCTTTTTTCCTTTGTTCATTGGTTCTGTTTCTGCATGAGTGAAATCATATGGTATTTGTCTCCCTCTGACTGACTTGTTTGACTTATCATTATCCCCTCTAGATGTCTATGTTGTTATGGCTGAGTAATATTCCATTGTACGCACATACCACATTTTCTTCATCCATTCATCTGTTGATGGACATTTGGGTTGCTTCCATATCTTGGCTATTGTGAATAATGCTGCAATAAACATAGAGGTGCATATATCTTTTTGATTTAGTGTTTTCATTATCTTTTTTTTTTTTAAGATTTTATTTATTTATTTGTCAGAGAGAGTGAGCACAGGCAGAGTGGCAGGCAGAGGCAGAGGGAGAAGAAGGCTCCCTGCTCAGCAAGGAGCCCGATGTGGGACTTGATCCCAGGACGCTGGGATCATGACCTGAGCCGAAGGCAGCCCCTTAACCAATTGAGCCCCCAGGCGTCCCTAGTGTTTTCATTTTCTTTGGGTAAATACCCAGTAGTGGAATCTTATTGGATCATGTGGTAGTTGTATTTTTAATTTTTTTAAGAAACCTATATGCTGTTACCTCTCGTTGGCTCTTTTACAAAACTAGCGCACCTGGCCTCAAAAAACTAGAGCCTTAGACATGTTGTTTTTTAAGTTTCCTATTTCTGAATCGGAGGGGCTGCCTGAAATAAATTATTCAGGGAAATCATGCCCTGGATCCTTTCTCTCTATAATTCATATTAAACTCATAGCCAGACTGCTTTGCAAATAATGTAATATGTTTTATGAATCTTTTTTTTGGTTTTTTGGGTTTTTTTTTGCCTCTGGCAATGTCCAGAAATATATGAGAATTTTTTAATTGCATTTCAAAATTTGATTTATTTTTCTTGCCATTTTAGTTTTGTTGTCAAGCGTTTTATAGTGATACCAGACAGATTGAATGCAAGCTGTGTGTGGGTGTGCTTGTGCTTGTGGGAGAGGGAAGAGGGCTGTCTTTTTGTATGCTACCTCAGTGAGTGGGACCTGCTCTTCAGCACACTGACCTGACACAGCCCTCTGCATTGCTCCACCGCCCAGCGAAGAGCACGATACTTCTCCTTGCCATCTCTGCAAACCAAGACCCTCACTGTGCTTATACTCCACTTCTTTTGCCAGCCATCCTTTCTGTTCCATGTTCCGCCTCTCCTGTTTCCCTGGCCACAGTTGCTGAGAGGGCTCTTAAAGGTAGCCTTTTTTTTCTTACCTGTTGTCCCAATGCCAGGTTCAGGAAGCCCTCTTCTACTCTTATCAGCCGTCTTGTTGGTATTTAAAAGGAGCCTTTCTGTAACAGACTAGTTTCAGATTTGAACCCTGGAGGCTTTCAACTTTTTCAGCCCATGTAGTCTCACTTCCTCAGTGGCATTTAACCCTTAAATATACGAGCATATATGTTTGATTAAGTATATGTATTTTTAATTATTTATTATATATAATATGTGTAGTATATGTGTTTTTTATATATACACAATTCACTTATATTTAATTGATGATCTCCTGCGTTTCCCTGTTAGCTTCTTCGGCGGCTGGATTCTTGTCCCTCCTCTCCCATTCTTATGCTTCACATTGTGATTTTCTCAGTAAATGTTAAAAATGGTTTTTCCTTAACCACCCCTCCCCTCATTATAACTCTGTTTTTCCCTGTACCCCTTTCCTTTCTGCTTGTCATCAGTTGCCTGTGCCTCAGCTCACCACAAAGGCCTGGTCCAGTTCCGAGGTCCTCGCGTGGGCACTCCTCCTCCATCTTGCTTGCTGCTATCAAATCCATATCCCGGGCCCTACTGTTTGACCATAGTTTTTAGTCCCTTACCCCCCTACCATCTTCGGACTGTATTTTTACCTTTTTTTTTTTTCTCTCCCCCCAACATGTAAGCCACCATGGGCATGTCTTATGTCACTTGGATGCAGTCTCAACTATCTCGTGTTCCCTTTACACCCTCACGGGGCCTGTTACATAGGTCTGTAATCTGAATGACTTTACCATCCATTTTTGGCATTCCTGGTCCTGAGCTACACGTGGCTTCTAGACACAGTCTCCTGCCTCTGTGTCTCAATGCAGACTCGTCTTCACCGGCCTTAACTACTGTTCAGCAATCTCTTCTTCCTCCTGCTCCCACATCCTTTTGTTACCATAGATGAGGTTCTCAATAAATATGTATGAGTGGCTTTCACATTAGAAGTTACCACATTTACAAAATTTTGAAAAAAAATACTGATTTGTCGTAAAACTTATTTCTAAGTATGTCCTTAATAGTAAGAAATAGAAAGTTCACGTCTCCTTGTTGTGCACTGACTCAGCCCTTACCAGAAATTAGTGCCTATAATGTGGGCAGGGTTGCATTGCATTATAATTGGAGCCAGGACAAATGATTGCTAACGAAGGCACTTCAGGCATGGATGCAAGGGAGCTCATATCACTTACAAATTCCTGACCCAGTCCTGGAAGAATATGAAGTGCTGTACTTGAGAAATACACATTTCCTGAAGGTGTGGTTAGGGATCAACCTCATTTAAAATGCTATGGCTGTAGGAGGCTGGGGAACAAAACACTGGGTATCCCCTCTGTTGCCTCTCAACCCATTTCAGAACATAATGCGATGGAGATTTTCCTCTTAATGACTATAATTTTATTGTTAAAATTCATTAATCCAAATTTTCTGTTTTTCCCCATGAAAAAATAAATTTTAGTCTGTAGTTCAGCATAAACATAATCTGGTTCTTTTACTGTTTAACTGCTATTCTACTAATAACAACATGTTCTGACATAGGAATACAGTAAAATGTGAGAAAATATGGAAAAAATTAATTTTGAGGAAGGTGAAATTCTCTTGTCTCTTCAGGCAACATCAAGAATTTTCTCTTGCTTATGTCATTTTATGCTGAGACCTTTCATCATCTGTTAATACTAACCAGGCTGCTCCTGGCTAATTTGCTGATTTTCTCTCTCCTTTTCTTTTTGAAAAACAGGGCTTGTGTGAGCTAGTGCATTTAGACCCAGTAAGCCAGGAAAACATTGCTCATGGGTGGATGGGTTGGGTTCTGGAGAAAAAAAAGAAATAACTCCATGGAAGTTCCCCACCATGCACACTCCCACCACTGGCAAATTTTCTTTGTCTGTTAGGCAAAGGATTAGCATTGTTACTATTGTTATTGAGTAGGAAAACACTGCAAGTGGAAATTTCTCTTACTAGGGCCAAAGTCAAGTTCAAGTGTATAGTACTAAACTATAAAATAAAGTTCATGGAATTTATCTGAAGCCTTCTTCACGATGGGTCTCCATCAAAGCCTAATAATTCAGCCGTAGCAAAGCAAATTAATAACAGAACTCCATTCCCATGACTCAACTCTTTGTTTTTTGTTTTTTGGGGGCTTGATCTCTAATAATTGTGTGTGTGTGTGTGTGTGTGTGTGTGTGTGTGTGTGTATCTAATAGATGGTTAAATGGAAAATAGACAGACTATAAGAATTTCTGTAGTAAAATTACAATTTTAAAGTCTTAGAGCTAAATGTTGAATTTTTCTTCTTTCATTGATGGTAAAAATCCATTTTTTTCCAGATATTTTTCACCAGTTTTTTTACAAGAGATTATGCAGTATTACTTAGAACTTTTGCAAAGCATGGTTACCACATGTGGCTGGTTAGTTATTCCACACCATCTAGAGATGAGAGCCTCATGAGAAAGCTAGTGCTATAGTCCAGGCAGAGGGGGCTGTGGGCCTATTTTCAGGCAGTGATTCAAGAGCTGGAACTAGAGAGAGGTTAAGAAGTATTTAACAGTAAAAGTGAAGAGAGATGTATACCCATTTGGATATAACTGATGAAGGAAAATGAGAATATGAAGAGGACTCCAAGGAGAGCTATAGCCACCTAAGAGTGATCACATACTCTTTCCCTCACACCAAGTCTTGCTCTCACATGTTGTTTGATGTGTTTGTTGAGTGGTTTGGCTCCTGTTCCAAGATGCTGGAGAACTAATTTCTTGGGCATGTAATATCATTGATTTCCTCTGAACAAGCTGTATAGTCTCTGAGATTCAAGGGTTTTTGTTTTTCAGTCAAAAAATAACCTTAGAACTGGATGAAAGTGTTGAAAAGCGCTACTAGTGCACGGATTCCATATTTTCCTCAATCTGCAGGTTAAGTACTGTGCATTAACAATTAAACGGTTTCCAGGGCCAGATCATCTGGCTTCATATCCTTTTTCTATTCCTCACTATTCACATCTTTGCAAAGACATTTAGTCATTATGTGCCCTAGTTTCCTCACCTGTGAAATGGAGACAACACTGGCCCTTACATTGTAAGTTTACTACAAACGTTAAAAGTTAAGTTAATGCATGTAAAGCACTTCAGAGATTTCTACCCACAGGCAACTACACAATAAATGTTAGCTATTCTGGTTGCTTCTCCTCTTCACACTCTAAGCAGCCTTTCTCCTCAATGTTCATGGTTGTTAGAAAATCCTGGTCTGATGACTTTGAAAAGTATTGTGTCAAACAATGTTAAAAGAGTTATTTATTGCAGGACTCTTCAGAACTTTGGTGCATGCTAATATGAAGCAGGAGTCTCTAAGTTCACTTCCCAAATTCACTTTAACACAGACACATTTTTTTTCCCCTCCAAGTATATGGCGAGTCTTGGCCTCAGCAATCTACACTGGCAATACTACCCTCTCTGGGTCAAGCCCATGAATCAAATGGTCTGAGAGGGTATATCTGTTCTGTCTACACAGAGGCCACTTTTCTCTCACAGAGGGGAATATTTGAACCATGGAAAAACAGGAGTTAAGAAGAGAGCTTTGTTTACATTATAGTACAAGCTTTTGAATCAGTTTACATAAGTAATGTTTTCTTCACAAAGACTCTGAGAGGTAGTGAAATCAGATGCCTTAAAAGCTATAAAATATACATTTTAACTTGCCCACATCCTGCAGGGAGTAGTAGAGGTAGTACCAGAGCTTGAATCTAAGTGTTTAATCACTGTTAACACTACCTCAACTTCAGGTTAACCCTCTGAACTTGGACCAATAAAAATAAGATTTCTTGAGAATCTCTTCAAAGAATTCCTACTATGGTCCGTTGATGTTTCAGCAAAGTATTGATGGTATTTGTAACAACAAAACCAGTAATGAGCTACAGGTTCCACTGACATTTTTATTGTAGAACCCTTATTCCCTCTTCTTTAATAAAAAGAATAAATATTTAATAAATATATAAACTGTGATCAAGTTAAGAAAACCCAGAGGCTCTTCTTCATACAATTACAGTACAAAATGTGAAAAAAAAGTAACCATGCCCCTGCTTAAACAGGATCCCATCATATAATTTCACAACTCTGATCGAAATTGAAATAGTGTCTTAGCATCACTATATTTAAGGAATCCTCATGACCATGTTTTTCTGTTACTATGATTCTGTGCCTAAACCACAAGCCAAAAACAAAACAAAACAAAACAAAGCAAAATTCTAGCAAGGTCCTTTTATTTTTATAGAAAATGCAAATTATTGATTTATATGGTGCCGTCCCAGTTGTATCCATTTTTCTTAGATGTAGAACATTGCTTAGCAGTGTTCTCTACTCCTCTGAAATATGAGTGGAGGAGGAAAACCATGAGAGTGATACATTAGATAACTGTATTATTATTTCCCCAGGAATACATTAGATAGACATAGTTTTGTTTGTTTGCTTTTAAGAAGGGAGAATTTTAATCATGGGAAGCACCTCCCCAGTCTTCATACTGGTTGAGTAATTAAGGCTGTAAAAGACCTGGCCTTGAGTACTCAATTTATATTTTTTTGTAGTTGTTTTGGATATGTAAGTGTTCCAGGCTTGGTGGTACCAATTTCTGTCCAATATAAGTTGCAATTATCTGTGCTGGCAGTATTGTAATAATGGAAAACTGCAATGTAAGATTATAGGTCATTACTCTTTTCTTTGACCTATGGTCTATGTTAAGTGTGTCTTCAGTCTTTCCTTTTTATTATTGTTAATATTAATCCTCTTTCCATCTTTTCTTTTTTAATATTTTCTTTATTTATTTGACAGAGAGAGATCACAAGTAGGCAGAGAGGCAGGCATAGAGAGAGAGGAGGAAGCAGGCTCCCTGCGGAGCAGAGAGCCCGATATGGGGCTCGATCCCAGGACCCTGGGATCATGACCTGAGCCAAAGGCAGAGGCTTTAACCCACTGAGCCACCCAGGCGCCCCTCCTCTTTCCATCTTTATCTTGCAAGTAAACCTCATTTTAGATTCCTTGTACTACCTTAAATTGTTTTCATAGAAAAGTGAATACAAAGAGGAGGCTATTGGAATGTTTCCATAGACTTTCCACCTTTCCCAACTTGTAAACTCAACCGGGATGTGGTGGCTCAGAGGACTCCTTCCTTAATTTGATAGTTTTCTCTATTATTTGTCTCTTCGTGTAGTGGAGTCTCTAGGGAGATGTGGCACAATAGTGCATTGCTTCTCTGTCTTTTTACACCCAACTAACCCTAATTGTCAAGGCAGAGTGAAAACATTCTCCCCAGGTAACATGGGCATAAGACAAACCCTAAAGGGAAAAGTTCTTTGAAGAATCTTATTTCATTTGAAAACTTTACACATTGTGCATCCTGCTGTGTTCAATTTCTCTTGTTTAATTTTGAATAAATAATATTTCCCCCCCCCCGCGTTGTTCTTTAAGAGAAACAACATTAGTGATGATGATACAAGGATTATAGCATTCATGATGTGTTAGGCACTTTACATATATTAACTTAGTTTTAAGTGCTTTACATATATTAACTTAGAAATACACATCACAATTATTTTATGGCATATATCCATATAAATTCATTTTGATAACTAGTGGACTTCTAGTCCAAGACTGAAAGTCCTAGATCTGCCATTTATGTCTTTCGTAATGATTGGCTAGTCACCTCTTTTCCCTGAGTCCTTATAGCAGTAGTAGTGTCTTTACTCTGATGTTGGGCTGCAGATTTCATGAAGGTAAATACAAAGCATTTCACAAGATGCCTGGTGAATGTGAGGTACTCTGCCTTCTTGTTCCACTGCCACCCCAATGGACTACAGATTTTTTTTTTAATTTCATTTAATTTTTTTTCAATGTTCCAAAATTCATTGTTTGTGCACCACAAGAACCATTTATTTTTATATTGAATCCTCAGGACCTGGCATGTCACATGCAATCAACATCTAGTTGTTGAGTGAATGAATGGATACTTAAAGTAACAAAATGAACAAACCAAAAAGCACATTATTAAATTGGTACTCCAAAAGTTACTGCTGTTCTGTAGGAATTGAATTTCATTGCTTACTGTTGGCTCTCCTTGGCCTAATCTATTAGTAATATCAATATTATTATCACTTGACTAATCCTTTTCCAGATTCTTGTGATCTTCTACATATTGTCAAAAACTTACTATTTTTTAGAAATGACTTATTTTTAGAAATCCAGTTCTGCTTTCAAAATATTTCTGTGTATTTCACATTTCTTATGTAAAATAAGACCTAATTCATAAAACACCAGTTGTTTTCCCATCTGATTCCCACAACTTCTAGGTTATGCTCTTCACCATGCCCAGGTAACTCCTTTGTTACCTACTTCAGTTCATTCTTCCTTCAACCAGTTTTCCTAGCCATTGCTCTTTTCTTTCAAATATTCTTGCTCTTTTCCTTAAATGTATTCAGTAATCACTCCTTTTGGATGCACCTCCCCTCGCCCCCCATGCTTATCTCACCTGCCTTCATCAGTTTTGTGTCATTTCCTCATCTGGAACCTCAGTGCTGCTCTTAGTAGTGACACTAAAGCTGGCCTGAGGCCCTGACTTCTCTATTTCCATGTCTGGAAAGAACAAGGCCTGATATCCTGGGATGCTGGCTGACCTTTCCTGCTCTTCCTCCTTCCCCCACTCCTAGTCCTCCCATTGGAGCATCATTGCTTTTATCCACCTAACCGAACAGCTGTCTGCGCCTAAGGGTCAGCTGGCACCATCTATAGGAAAAGCTGAGTCATGTGCTCCAAAACCAGAATCTAAATCTCCATAGATCTCTCCATGTACATACCGTGGTTTTCAGAGACAGACATATCAAACCCCTCTATTCACACAGAATTAGCCTAAGGCCTAATTCTTCACCATCTGGTGAGTGGATATCCAGCCAGAAATCAGAGTTTTTCCCTCTCTTCTCTTTTCATCTATTACTTCTCTAATTGAAGCCAGTATTATAACTCATTCAGATAAACAGGAAAAGAACACAGGAATAATGAAAACCACACAAAAGGAACTTTTTCTCTGTATTTTCTGATCTCTGTGTAACCAAAAATTCTTTATATTTGCTTATTAGGTTGGAGATTTAACCATCTCATGTATGTAAATCTTACCATGTTAGCACCTCAACGTGTAACAGGATCTCAGAGAAGTTTGCCTATTCAGAATCATTCTAGAAAATATACTAAGATACTAGTTCATCCTTTTTGCCTTTTTACATGAATTGGTGTATAAAATGCACAACACACACAAAAATCTTATTAATCTACCTAATTTACCAGATGAGAGTCTGAATTATGTCGGACTTATTTAAGAAATTACACTCCGACTCAAAAATGAAGATTTTTACACATCAGAGGTAATGAAATGGTGATTACAGAACCAGACCCTAATATTAAAAATGTTTTAGGCAATCATAGTATCTGGTAAATAGGTATTTCCTTGGCTAACTTCTATATAGAGGTAATATGAATATGATTTTTGTCGTAGTCTTTGAAAAAGTTATTAGTATTGAGTTAGCACAAAATTCTTCTGTTCTAGGCTCAAACTGGAGAATAAAACTATTCAGTTTTTATTTTTTATTTTATCCATCTGTTTTTAAAAACATGAAATTCTGTTCATGAGAATTGGCTGAGAGATAGGCAACCCAACCATTTCTCTAGTTCTGCCCTGTCGACACTATCAGTGGCTATACTAAATGAGTGGCTATACTAAATTGAACTAAAAATAGGTAGAATTAAAGCTAAGATCCTCAGTCACACTATATTTCAAGTGTTTAATAGACACATTAACTAATAGCTGCCATATTGATATAAACATTTCACTATCAAAAAAAAATGTCTGTTAGGGCAGGGAAATAAACCAAATTTACTCCTAAAGATCTAAAACGCATTGTTTGCACACACACGTACACACACCCCCACATGCTGCAGAAATGCCTCTACTGAAATGTTCTTTGATATGACATTTAGAGGTATATTAGAAATAACACACCTGAATGCTTTGGTAGTATATTTAATTACCAAAATCTCAGGGGAGAAATCGTCCACTATATTACCCTGTGACTTCCTTATAGGACAAATTCCTAAGACTCTAGTACCCCTAAACAGCTTTATTTTATGAGTAATATTACTCTTACATGATGTCTGGTTTTTCTTCTTACTTTGACCTCATCCTCTGAGATTGGAATTCATGGGCCACCTTTGATATGGCACAAGTCAGTGCTATGTTACTTTTACTGTACTAATTCTTTGTATTTGCCACAAGATTCCATTTCCCCAGGTTTCTTAATTTCTTTATCTTGTTTCATTGCATGCTACACAAAATGCCTTAGTGCTTAAAAGCATAGACTCTGGAAACGAACTGCCTGAGTTCAGTTCCAAGCACTGCATTTATTAGCTCTGTGGCCCTGGGAAAGGTAGTTAGGGTCTGGGTGTCACTTTCCTCACCTTCAAACTGAGGAAGCACATGATAATAATGTATAGTATTTAACACACTCCCTAGGACATAAGGATCTTGTAAAATCATTATAGAAATGAAGGAAATGGGAAGTGTTGGTAGGAGAAAAAAAAGGTCAGGAGGAAGAGCACAGCATCATGGTGTAATACATAGACTAATTGTACAGTTGATGAACGGCTTCATTTCTTTGTTTTACCTCACCTTTTTTCCAACATAAATTTTTGCTGGCTTACAAAAACATAAAAAATATAATAAAAATGTCATTAATTGACAGGGGATGTTATCTGAGTTTAAAAAGACGACATTCTTTTTTCTTTTTTTCTTTGAGAGGAGAGAGAGCACAAGTAGTGATCAGCAGCAGAGGGAGAGGGAGAAGCGGATTCCCTGATAAGCAGTGAGCTGGATGTAGGACTTGATCCCAGGACCTTGGGATCACGACCTGAGCTAAAGGCAGATGCTTAACCAACTGAGCCACCCAGGTACGCAGAGAAGACACCATTTAATTAATGTAAATTCTAGAATATTTATTAAGAAGCAGTCATATAACTTTATCCTCATACTTTATAAGTTGCTTTGAATTCAAGGAAAGCCTGGTTTTGATGGCCAAAACTTTTGTTGGTATAGTGCCCATCTGTTTATTCTCAGGAAAATCACCTCTCTGGGTTTTGGGGAAATTGACATAGCAGCATTCTGAATGCGGTTTTTAAAATGTTTTGGTGAAGATTGGTCAGTAATCAAGACTATTTATGATCTTATATCTTTTTCCTTTTCACTGTGAAGACATTGGAATGCTTTCTTGTCTTCTGCAGGGATAATTCCCTTAGTAATGGGAAGAATTATGACATATACATTGTTTCCCTATATATCTCTCTCTTTTTGTCTCCCTCTCTCTCCAACACACACACATACAAACACACACGTGACAGGAGGGTTTGGAGGAGGAAAGGAAGGAAGGAAAGTCAGAATTGTATATACCATCAAAATCAGAAAATAAAGGCATGGAAGGCTGCCTCGGTTAACAAAGGCCAATTGGAGAATGGCTACTGCATGGCCCTCTGGAGACCTCATGGACATGGGTTATTTTTGTTTGAGGTAAAGGATTGGGCTTCACTTGAAAAGCTGCCACAAGCCCCTTTTGGATGTCCCATGATGGGTGGTGACTCGTAGCACTTATATTCAATAGCTCTGCCTTGCCGCCATCTGCCCAGCACTTTCATTTTAACATGCAACCCATGTAAAAATCCCTCATAATCTGCCAAAATTAGAAATGCAGCTGTTTTAAGTCTTCAACAGCAATAGCACTATTCATTATGCAGTATGGAGGAATAAAATAGAAAGATGTATTTGAAAAGAGCAGTACTACACCAGAATGGATTTGTACCTCCACTTTTCTTAGTTATTTTTAAGACAGCTATAGCCTGTTACCAATGTTGACTTCAGGCTTCAAGTGAAGTTGCCACATAAATAAATATACCAAATATCTCTTTTCCTACATGTATTTTAACACAAGAATTGAGATTTGAATCGAGCTCTGGGCTCATATTTTTTTTTCATGTTGTGAGGCAATTTCAGCTTTTCAGTTTCTAGAAAATGACAATTTTTTTGGCTAACTCTGGGTCTCATCTTATTCTATTTTTATTTTCCTCAGAAGTTTTTTGAGGTTCTGATTGTTACAGCTTGTTAATCCTGAGAGCATGGTAATATAAAGCTGTGTAGGGAATTCTCAATGAGTCCAAACCATTGATCCTCTATTATTAAAAAAAAAAAAAAAAAAAAAATCAAGAGAAAAAAGATTTTTCTCCCCGTACAGTAATCCCTTTATGTTGAAAAACAAAAACAAAAAGCAAAGCAAAAACTACCCCTTGCTTCACTATGTTATCCACAAGCAATGTTTGTCTAGGGATGATAGATATTAAGAAACCATGAAGATCTGGTATGGGGCAAACCATCCGGAGACACCTTTTTTCACAGTGATTAGACATAACCCTTCTGAAACTAAAGTTTGAAACTGGTTTGCTGCAACCTTTACACTTTGATATTCATACAGGTTTAAAGGTCTAAGTTAAATTCATTTGGGGATGTGTTAATATTTCCTCCATATGAGATCTTTCACCGTGTGAATTTTGAGCACTTAAGGTCATTTGTATTTGTGAGAACTGACCTATAAAAAACTACTTCCTATGGAATCAGGTCATGAAGAGCAATGACAAAGCAAGACACAAGTTTGCTGAAATGGATGTACTTGATATGCATTTATCTCACATATTCAACAAGATCAATAATCCTGAAGGACAGAATAGTAGGTTATTGTTCGTAGAAAAAAAGCTTGTAACAATTAGTTCAGTGCTAGATACATAGTAGGCAGTCCAGAAATACTTGTTCATGATTGATATACTTTACTTTCCAATTTAAGACTTTTTATATGGTTCGCAATGTGAAAGGAAAAATTTAAGTTTGATTTTAGGGAGTTAAAATATTTGAAAATTTCCAAGCTAAAAGAGACATTATTCCTTATGACATGTTATTCTAATGGTTATCATACATTTTTTTTGTAAAAAATATTGTAAACTTTTAATAAAAATATGTTTAATCTATAGTCTTTTTATACTACCTTTTCCATGTAGAAAAAATGTGTAATGTTTATATATTGAGCCAGATAGGTTCATCTTGTCCTTCAAGCTTAATAGCAATTTCAGAATTATCTCCTGTGTAAATCTCTACTCTTGCTGGTTTTATGCTTTTAAAAACATTTAGTGCTGAGCATAGGTCTTGGTTTGCTATCTGTAATGATTGAAATCTATTTTTGGTCTCCTGGAGTACTTAACATGCAGAACAAGTGAGACAAGCCCAAATGCATTTTCCAGCTTTAAAATCAGACTAGCCTTCATAGATGATACCAGTCTAGCAAGTGAATCAACAGTCAAAACCCAAATGCTTTTTAACTAAACTTCTTAATTTTTGAATAGTTTTAGATTTACAGAAAAATTGTAAAGATAGTACAGAGAGTTCACCTCACCCAGATTTTCTTTCCTCTAATGTTATATCATCTTACACCGTCATGGTACATTTGTGAAAACTAAGAAATCAACATTGGTCCATGATTTGAACTTAACAGTTTTATGGTTTTTTGGTTTTTTTTTTTTCTCTCCCCCCCGCCCCACCATTAAGGTCCTATTTCTGATCCAGGACCCAGTCATAGTACACCATTGCATTTAGTTATGTTTTTCCAGTGTCCACTGGTCAGTGATAATTTCTCAGACTTTCCTTGTTTTTCTCTTGACTTTGACAGTATTGAGGAAGACAGACCAGATAATCTGTAGCATGCTCCTATTTGGGTTTACCTGATGGATTTCTCATGAATAAACTGGATTATGGATGTTTTGTATAAAGTACCAGGGAAGTGCTATATACTTCTCAGGTGTCAACACAACCTCACTGATGATGTGAGTCTTCCATCACCAGGTTAGGGTGGTATTGGCCAGGTTTCTCCTCTGCAATCTTACTGTCATTCTTCCCCTACTCTGTCACTAAGTTTAGCCTTCAAGGTAAGAGGTGAGGGTAAGTTTCACCTCTGGAAAAGGAACTACCTATATATATTAAGTTTAATTCTTTGGGAAGGAAAATTTGTCTCTTCTCCATTTATTTATTCAAAACACAACTTTAGGGCTTTTTTATTTATTTGTTTGTTTGTTTTACTACATTTGGCAACACAAGTTTTAATGCCACTTGTCAGCAATATTTTTGAGTACAGCTTTTCTTACTGTACATATAAGAGAGTACACACACGTATGTATAATTTAAGGAGATAATTGTGAATACCAGTGAATACCAGTATGGTCAACTGTGATGGTTAATTTTCTGTTAGTTTGAGTGGGCCATGGGTTCCCAAATTTTTGGCTAAACATTCTGGTTATGCCTTTGAGGATATTTCTGGATAAGATTAACATTTGAATCAATAGAATGAGTGAAGCAGAGAGCCCTCCCCAGTGTGGGTAGGCCACCTCACCCAATCTCTTGTAGTCCTGACCAGCAAAGGCAGGGTAAGGGAACAAAATCTGCTTGACTGTCCCTGAGCTAGAACATTGCTCTTCTCCTGCCTTCAAACTGGGATTGGGATTGGGACTGTTTCATTGGCTCTAGGGCTTGCTGACTGCTGATCTTAGGGACTTGTTGGCCTCCATAATTATGAGAGCCAATCTCATCCTATTGGCTGTTTTTATCTGGAGAATTCTGACTAATACCCCAATCATCCCACTGAAGAATTCGAGAAATACTGTAAGCCTGAAAAACCTTCTCTGTGCCCCTTCCCTGACTTTTCTCTTTCTGTTGAGATTTATGTTAATTACCTCTTTGCAATTATTGTTTTATGTGGTGAGATCTAGAACTTATAAGTTAAAAATTCTTCTAAGATATTCTTCTACTGAATAGTTATGAATCTGAGCTAGCAAAGCCTCTAAAATAGTTCTTTTCTACTTTTACATATTCTCTTTTTATTTAGGAGAATAAAATGCATTTCTTCCTTAATTCTTTAGTAGCTACAATGATAAAGCATACTCTGAATAACTCTTAAGGAGTTTCCTCATTCCATAAATAATCTGCTTCTGACACAGGTGCTAATCAATGGATAAGTATCCTCTTTTTTTTTTTTTTAAGATTTTATTTATTTATTTGACGGACAGAGATCACAGGCAGGCAGAGAGGCAGCCAGAGAGAGAGAGGAGGGGAAGCAGGCTCCCTGCTGAGCAGAGAGCCCAATGCGGGGATCGATTCCAGGACCCTGGGACCATGACCTGGGTCGAAGGCAGAGGCTTTAACCCACTGAGCCACCCAGGTGCCCCGATAAGTATCCTCTTATATTTAGTTCTCATTTGCCATAAAAAAGGAGATTTGCTTAATAACAATTTTTAAGTATTATAGTGCAAATTGTAGAAACTTGACATATTAGTACTATAATAAAAGCTATGTCATATAAAATACACCTTGGAGCAGTTATACAACATTTTACTATCTTGCTGTGGAAGGAATGATTAGTTTTGTTCTGATTTAAAGACCCATCCTTATTTTTAATTTTTAAAATAAATATTATAAGTTGTAAAGACATTTGGTGTCTTCACTGATACTAATAGGTAAGGAGAAAATATTTAGACAAATCTCTTATTTTACATTATGGCCACTGTATACATTTTGAAATTAAATTTTTTAAAGTGTCAAATGTTTATGCACTTACAACAATAGTTATGCAATCCCTAAAACAAAGACTCGCAAGCTTCAAGCCCTAATAGTTAACTCATTTTTCTGAGTCATTTAAGTTTGCCCACTGACCACGTGCAAATCCTATTCTCACTTCTTTATGCCATCCTTTAAGTATTTAATGCCATAAAATCTCCTCTTTTCTAGGTCATGTTTTCTTCTATTTTTCCATTTGGTATTTTTTTCAGCTTTATCAAGATATGACAAGTAAAATTGTAAAATATTTCAAGTGTACAACATGATGAGTGATACATGTATATACTGTGAAAGGATTCCCTCCATTGAATTACATAACGTCCATCACCTCACAGATTTACTTTTTTGTGTGTAAAAAGATTTATTTTCTACTTTCAGTAAATTTAAATTATGCAATACAGTGTTATCAACTATAGTCACCATGTTATATATTAGATCCTCAGGCCTTAATCATCTTATAACCAGGATGTTTTTATAGTTGCTTCACTTGCCTAAAGATCATTTAATTGGTCATCCCATTAAATTGTCCTTCCTGATCCCATTAAGTTGTCCATCTCATTAAATTGTTCAAATTTTATTTGCTTGATAAAGACATCACTATGCGTCACTCTATTAGTAAGGAATGATAAGAATACTAGAATGACAATATGTATTTACTAAGAAACATCTGTGTTTTGGATTATAGAGGAGCCCCCAAAAGTAAGATTGACAAACTTACCTTTAACGGTTAGTTGGCAGTACAGCTGGAAGTAATGGGTAGTTGAGACTGAAATGTCAGAGTAGAATATTTCCCGAAGTCATGAGGGGGTCAGTGATCTGTCAACTTGAAAGATGGATTCTGGGGGTCATTTTATGACTATGAATAAGCATGGGCGCTTAAGTCAGATTTTGATTTAAATATGATATGGGAGTACCTGGGTAGCTCAGATGGTTAAGCGTCTGCCTTCAGCTCAAGTAGTGATCCTGGGGTCCTGGGATTGAGCTCCGCATAGGGCTTCCTGCTTGGCAGGGAGCCTGCTTCTCCCTCTCCCTCTGCTGTTCCCCTGCTTATGCTCTCTCACTCTCGCTGTCAAATAAATAAAATCGTTAAAAAAAAATACGATGTGGGTGATAATCAGTTTAGAACATTTTCATTATTACATACCAATCAAAAGAAAAAATGTTTAATGTTTTTTTTGTGTGTGGCTTTTTAAAAATTCATAACTTGAATAACATCTAACAACAGTGTTACTGAAAATCTCTCATGAGTATAAATAAAATGAATTTCCACTGAAGTTCAAAGGCTTAAAAAGTAATGAAAAAACCAAATTTTTAAAAAGGATGAAGAATTTGAAAAAAAAAATGAGCAAAGGGTTTGAATAGAAATTTCTCCAAAGAAGTTGCATACATGACCAATAAGCACAGGTGAAGATGCTCAACTTCATTAGTCACTGGGAAAATGCAAATCAAAGTCACATGAGTTAACCACTTTATACCCAAAAATCAAACAGAAAGGCAATAACAATTTTTTTGGCAAAGATGTGAAAAAATTAGGACCCCATATTGCTGATTAGAATGTAAAGTAATACAGTTGTTTTGGAAAAGAGATTGACAGTTCCGCACAACTTCTCAATAATTAATTCCTAGGTATATACCCAAGAGAAAACATGTTCACACAAAAACTTGTACATAAGTATTCATAGAATTATTCATGGTTGCCAATAATAGGAAAACAACAAAACTCCTTTAACTGGTGAATAGATAAACAAAATTTGGTATATCCATTCAATGAATGTTATTTAGCCATAAAAATGAATCAATACTGGGCGCCTGGGTTGCTCAGTGGGTTAATGCCTCTGCCTTCAGCTCAGGTCATGATCTCAGGGTCCTGGGATCGAGTCCCGCATCAGACTCTCTGCTCAGCCAGGAGCCTGCTTTAAAAAATTAAAAAAAAAAAAAAAAAATGAATCAAATACTGATACATGCTACATCACAGATGAACCTTAAAAGTATTATCCTAAATGAAAGAAATCTGACACAAGTGGTGACTTACACTATAATTTCATTTCAGTGAAATAATGGGCATAACCAGAATAGGCATAACCATAAAGACAGAAAATAGATGGAAAATAAAAGAAAAAATAAATAAGAATTTGGCTTTTCTGTTCACCTAGAGGATAAAGGTTTCATAGAGGGAGGACAAGGGAAGATATTATATCAAAAATAACATGGAGGTCTTTTATACACAAATTCAGCTGCTTATTTAAGAACTTTTAATTGCTGAAGATCAATAGAATATAAGGATTACAGAGTCAAGAAGCTGAATATAAGCTTTATTTTGGGGACATTTAAGGAAGGATTATTATTCAAATTATCTTCTGAGGATAACCTGTCAATGTGAGTAATTCAAAGGATATGGCTTTAGCACATTGCAGTATTGATGTGTAATATGCTTTTGATCCTTTTGCTTCAGAGATTTTTCTGTTCTTGCCAATGCAGAGTAATCTCTTCTCCTTACCTGATACATGTTTATGCAATATGATATTCTTGATAGAGCAATACTACATCTTTAGCTTTGCCAGACCAAAAATTGCATAGAATGAAGTGTGTGAGTGTGTGTGTGTGTTTGTGTTTGTTCAGAAATTAGCTGGTGTGGGGTACCTTCTTGGATCAGTTGGTAAGGCATCTGCCTTTAGCTCAGGTCATAATTCCAGGGGCCTGGAATGGAGGCCTGCATCTCTCTTTCTGCCTGCCACTCCCCCTGCTTATTCTTGTTCTTTCTCTCTCTCTTTCTCTCTGTCTCTCAAATAAATAAATAAAATAGAGTAAAATAATTAACTGCTGCCCTATTTTCAGTGGTGCTCAATAAATAATTATTCTCTCATTCACTCTGTCTTACATTTGATGAGCTCATAGATTTTTATGTATTCATTTGAGTTAAGAGCACTAGAAACAACCCCAAACCCAGTGCAGTATGATGTAGAACTCTGCATCATCTACATACCAGAACTGCAGCCCTGGAAATTAATTGTCATACCTGGCAAAGGTGAAACAGATTTCTTGAAGAATGAAAGGCAGAAAGTGAAAAGGAATCACTAGCTTTAGTCCACAATCTGGTAGATAGACTCCTAAATATTATCATGGTTTTTGCATGGAAGGTGGTAGGAAACTTCTCTATTTAAATAGGAAAACTTTGTGAGCTGGAGATCAGTAAATGGAGATGAGGTAACTGAAATGAAAGCATAGGAAAAAGTTAACCAAAAACCAATGGGAAAAAAAAAAATCATGGATTTGATCACATCATGAAAAAAATCCTAATAAATTCCTCAAAATAGAAACCACCCACAATATGTTTCTTAACATGAGTGCAATAAAATAAGATAAAATAATCTAAAGGACAAACAAGGGGCACCTGGGTGGCTCAGTCGTTAAGCATTTGCCTTCAGCTCAGGTCATGATCCCAGGGTCCCAGGACTGAGCCCTGTGATGGGCTCTCTGCTCACCAGGAAGCCTGCTTCTCCCTCGCCCAGTCTTCCTACTTGTATTCCCTCTCTCTCTGTCTCTCTGTCAAATAAATAAATAAAATCTTAAAAAAGTAAAGGGCAAACAATATATCAACTAGGAAATTTGAAACTACCTTTCTAAAAATTCAGGTTACAGAATAAAAACAAACAGTTAAATCATGGACTGCTTGGAAACAAATAATAATGAGAATACTGTACATCCTGTACTTTAGGATATTGCCAACATGGTCTTAAGAAGAAAATATGTAGAAGGAGGTATTAAGATGGTGGAGATGGAGAGGGACTGTGGGCTTGCCTTGTTCTTTAAACACAGCTAGATAAATATCAAATCATTCTGAACACCCAAGAAATCAATCTGGGGACTGAGATAACCAAACTACACATCTACAAGTAGAAAAACAACCACCTCATGGACGGTAGGGGCTGCAGGGAGTTGGTTTGAGGGAGAAAAGAACTACAGGTGGTATGAAGGGGAGGGAACCCTGATTGCGGGGCTTGGGGGTGGTGGAGAGAATACAGCAGGGAGGGGATTGCACAAGAAAAACTCTTCTCTGAAACCATTGACTGGGAAAAGGAGAGGGGTTGACTACCACAAGTTTTTATAAGTCATAGAACTCCGAGTGTGAAGTTTAAAAAGTCCACACCATCGCCGGGTCACGCCTGGTGAGTTTGGTGGTACTCCAGTGGGAAGAAGGACAGAGACCTGGAATCAGACAGCATAGTCTGAGGATCCCCTGGATCACACAGAGAGAAACAGCTCCCTTTCTTGGAGTGGATTTGAGAGTGGTGGCATGTTCTCTTTGGAGACAGAGGAACTGGCAGCACCAGCACGCTGCCCATGCCCTACCATAGGAACAAAGACACCAGTTGAGAGCAACAAGCCTTGGTACAGGCTTGTGGCTGTGCTTTAACATAGACTCTGAACTGCTGTGTAGTCATGGGGCTGCATTTCTGGGACAAATCAACACTGGCCACAGCCCACTGAGACTCATCCCCAGAAGATAAGCACAGGTCCTTGGCATCTGGGTCCCAAAAGTTGGGAGTTTTTAAATCCAGCCACATGCCTAAGAAAACAGAGGAGTACTGTGCGACCTGGCAGGCAGACAGCTTAGATACAGACAGAGTGAATGCAGAAATCTGACAGGAGCCGGGAACACAAGAGGGTGATTGATTGCTCTTCTCTGAGAACTTCCTGAAGAGTGATGGGCATGAATGCTCTGCTCTGGGGATGAGAGAGCCAGCAACACCATTTCTCCTATATCTCCCATGAGCACTAACTAACTTTGGTGAGCAGCACAGCGCACCCCAGTGGAGGCCGGAGCTGCTTACACCAAACCCCACAGATGCATCTCCACTAGGGCAAGTCAGCCTGAGAATCAGCCCAGCAGGCCCCTCCCCTAGAAAACCTTCCCCTAGAAGCACATACCCCTTACACACACCAATTCTATTGACCATAGAGTGCTGCAAAGCTTTAGATTGCTGTTTCTTCTTCTTCCTCCTCCTCCTCCTCCTCCTCCTTCTTCGTATATCTTCTTTTAGCAAGCAGACCCTAACACACCTAGTTAAAACCTGCCACACCAAGCACACCCCCCCCCCCCCGCCCACTCCAGGCAAGGAGAAATAGTGCAGATGACTGACCTAAAGGAAGGAGCAGCCCAAACACAACAGCAGAGTGCACTTTCTGAAATACCTCCTGAAAAACCAGGCACATGACAGTATATGAACTTTTCTTTTTTTTTTTTTAAGATTTTATTTATTTATTTGACAGAGAGAGATCACAAGTAGGCAGAGAGGTGGGCAGAGAGAGAGAGAGGAGGAGGAGGAAACAGGCTCCCCGCCGAGCAGAGTGTCAGATGCGGGACTCGATCCCAGGACCCTAAGATCATGACCTGAGCTGAAGGCAGAGGCTTAACCCACTGAGCTACCCAGGCGCCCCTATATGAACTCTTCTTAATATAGACATTACTCTTAGGAGCAGGAATATAACAGGCTTTCCTAAAAATGATACACATGAAATAGTGACCTAGACAAAATGACAAGACAGAGGAATCTACCCCAAAAGAATAGGAAGAAGTAATAGCCAGGGATTTAATCTATACAGATATAAGTGAGATGCCTGAATCAGAATTTAAAACAATTATAAGGATAGTAGCTGGACTTGAAAAAAGCATAGGAGACACTGGAGAACTTACTAAGAGATAAAAGAACTAAAAACTACTCAGGCCAAAGTTTTAAAAAAAATGCTATAACTAAGATGCAAAACTGACTGGATACAATGACAGTGAGGATGGACAAAGAAGAGGAATGAATCAGTGATACAGAAGATAAAATTAAGGAACATAATGAAGCTGAAAAGAAGAGGGAAAGAAAGGTACTGGATTACAAATGCAGACTTAAGGAACTCAGCAACTACTTCAAGTGTAATAACATTGTAATATAGAAATCCCAGAAGAAGAAGAGGAGAGAGGGGGAAAAAAAAGGGACAAATGGCTTATTTGAGGAAATTATAGTTGAAAACTTACCTACTCTGGGGAAGGAAACAGACCTCTAAATCCAAGAAGCAAAGAGAATTCCCATTAAATTCAACAAAATCTAAACATCGCCAAGACATTCACAAAATACACAGATAAGGAAAGAATCCTGAAAGCAGCAGGGAAAAAAGTCATTAGCCTACAAAATAAGACAGAGCAGGTTTTCAGCAGATCTATCCACAGAAATTTGACAAACCAGAGGAGAATGGCTTGATACATTCAACCTGCTGAATGGGAAAATGTGTAATCAAGTATACTTCATCCAGCAAGGCTGTCATTCAGAGGAAAAGGAGAGATAAAGAGTTTCCCAAACAAAAACTAAAGGAGTTGATGACCACTAAACCAGCCATGCAAGAAATATTAAAGGGGACTCTGAGTGGGGGAAAAAACACCAAAAGCAACAGACTAGAAAGGAACAAAGAATATCACTAGAAACACTGAGTTTACAGGTAACACAATGGCACTAAATATATGCCTATCAATAATTACTCTGAACTTAAATGGACTAAGTGTTCCAATGAAAAGACATAGGGTATAAGGGTATCAGAATGCACCCCCCCCAAAAAAGGGCCCATCTATATGCTGCCTACAAGAGACTCATTTTAGACCTAAAGACCCTACAGATTGAAAAGGAGGGGATGGAGAACCATCTATCATGCTAATGGATGTCAAAAGAAAGCCACAGTTTGTCAAAATCTGACAAACTATAGATTTTAGGCCAAAGACTATAACAAGAGATGAAGAAGGTCATTGTATCATAAATGAGGGGACTATCCATCAAGAAGTTCTAACAGCTGTAAATATTTATGCCTTCAACTTGAGAGCACCCAAATATATAAATCAGTTAATAACAAATGTAAAGAAACTCATTGATAATAATTCAATAATAATAGGGGACTTTAACATCCTGAGTTACAGCCAAGGACAGATCATCTAAGCAGAAAATCAATAGGGAAACAATGGCTTTGATTGACACATTGGGCAGGTGGACTTAATAGGTATATTTAGAACTTTTCATGCTAAAGCAGCAGAGTGCACATTCTTTTCAAGTGCACATGTAACATTCTCCAGAATAGATTACATATTGGGTCACAAATCAGCCCTCATAAATACAAAAAGATTGAGAACATACCATGCATATTTTCAGAATATGTTATAAAATGGGTAGTCAGTTATAAATAAAAACTTGGAAAGACTACAAATACATGGAGGTTAAAAAACAGCCTACTAAAGAATGAATAGGTTAGCCAGGAAATTAAAGAAGGAATAAAAAAATACATGAAAGCAAATAAAAATGAAAACATGATAGTCTACAACTTTTGGGATGGGGCAAGGGTGGTCCTAAGAGGGAAGTATATTACAATGCGGGCCTACCTCAAGAAGCAGGAAAAGTCTCAAATACACAGGAAAAGTCTCAAATACACAGCCTAACTTACACTTAAAGTAGCTAGAAAAGGAATAGCAAATAAAGCCTCAAACCAGCAGGAGATGGGAAATAATAAAGATTAGAGAAGAAATAAATGATAAACAAGAAAAAAAAAATAGAACAGACCAAGGAGACTAAGAGCTTGTTCTTTGAAAGAATTAATAAAATTGATAAACCCCTAGTTAGACTTATCAAAAAGAAAGAAGAAAGGACCCAAATAAATAAAATCACAAATGAAAGAATAGAGATCACAACCAACACCACAGAGATAGAAATTATGAGAATATGCTGAAAAATTGTAAGCCAAAAAAAAGGGGGGGGGCAATCTGGCACAATGGGGAATTCCTAGAAACATACAAACCACCAAAATGGAAACATGAGGAAATTTAAAATTTGAACAGATCCATAACCAGCAAAAAAATTGAATCAATAATTAAAAAATCTTCCAGCAAACAAAAGTCCAGGGCCAGATGGCTCCCCAGGGGAATTCTACCAGGCACTGAATACCTTTCTTCTCAAATTGTTCCAGAAAATAGAAATGGAAGGAAAACTTCCAAACTCATTCTATGAAGCCAGCATTACCCTGATTCCAAAACCAGACAAAGACACTACTAAAAAGGAGAATACAGACCAATAATCTGGATGAACATGGATGCAAAAATTTTCAACGAGATACTAGCAATCAAATCCAACAGTATATATCAAATCCAACAGTATATTCACCATGAGCAAGTGGGATTTATTCCTGGACTGCAGGAGTGGTTCAATATTTGGAAATCAATCAGCATGATAAACCACATTATTAATCTGATCCTATCAACAATGATCCTATCAACAGATGCAAAAAAAAAAAAAAAAAGCATTTAACAAAATACAGCATCCATTCCTGACAAAAATCCTCAATAAAGTAGGGATAGATGGAACATACCTCAACATCATAAAGGCCATATATGAAAGACCCACAGCTAATATCATCCTCAATGGGGAAAAAACAGAGACCTTTTCCTCTATGATATGGAACAAGACAAGGATGTCCACTCTCATTATTATTATTTAGCATAGTACCGGAAGTCTTAGCTTCAGCAAATAGACAATGAAAAGAAATAAAAGGTATCCAAATGGGCAAGAAAGAAGTCAAACTTACACTCTTTGCAGATGAAGTGATACTCTATCTAGAAAACCTACAGACTCCACCAAAAAATTGCTAAAAGTAATAAAGGAATTCAGCAAAGTTGCAGAATATAAAATAAACATACAGAAATCTGTTGCATTTCTATACACCAATAATGAAGTAACAGAAAAAGAAATCAAGAAATTGATCCTATTTACAATTGTACCAAAAACAATAAGATACCTAGGAGTAAACCTAACCAAAGAGGTAAAAGACCTGTATGCTGAAAACTGTAGAACCTTTATGAATGAAATTGAAGAGGACACAAATAAATAGAAAAACATTCCATCCTTATGGGTTGAAAAAGCAAACATTGTTAAGATTTATACTACCTAAAGCAATCTACGGTTTTAATGCAATCCCTGTCAAAATACCACCAGCATTTTTCACAGGGCTAAAACAAAGAATCCTAAAATTTATATGGAACCACAGAAGATAGCCAAATAGCCAAAGCAATCCTGGAGTCATCATGATTCCAGACTTCAAGCTTTATTACAAAGCTGTAGTCATTGAGGCAGTATAGTAGTGGCAGGAAAACACAGACACATAGATCAGTGGAGCAGAATCGAAACCCAGAAATGGACCCAAAAGTATATGGTCAACTAATCTTTGACAAAGAAGGAAAGAATATTCAATGGAAAAAAGACAGTCTCTTCAACAAGTGGTGTTGGGAAAACTGGATACTATCATGCAGAAGAATGAAACTGGACCACATTTTTACACCATGCACAAAAATAAACTCAAAATGGATGTAAGACATCCATTTTGACATTTGATGATGTGAGACATCATCAAAATCTTACAGGAGGACACAGGGATCAACTTCTTTGACCTTGGACATAGCATTACAATACATGTCCCTGGAGGCAAGGGGAAAAAAGACAAAAATGAACTACTGAGACTTCATCAAGATAAAACCTTGTGTACAGTAAAGGAGACAATCAACAAAACTAAAAGATAGCCTATGGAATGGAAGAAGATATTTGCAAATGACGTATATGTTAAAAGGTTAGTATCCAAAGTCTTTAAAGAACTTACCAAACTCAACACCCAAAAAATGAATAATCCAGTTAAGAAATGGGCAGAAGACATGAAAAGACATTTTTCCAAAGAAGACATCCAGGTGGTGGTTAACAGACACACAAAAAGATGCTCAACATCACTTGTCATCAGGGAAATACCAATCAAAAGCACAATGAGATGCCACTCACACCTATCAGAAATGGTAAAATTAACAATACAGGAAACAACAACTGTAGGTGAGGATACAGAGAAAGGGGAACCCTCTTACACCATTGGTAAGAATGCAAACTGTGGCAGCCACTCTGGAAAACAATATGCAAGTTTCTCATAGAGCTAAAAATAGAACAAACATATGATCCAGCAATTGCACTGCTAGGTATTTACTCAAGGATAGAAAAATATATATTCAGAGGGGTACATGCACCCTGATGTTTATAGCAGCATTATTAACAATAGCCAAACTATGGAAAGAGCCCAACTGTCCATTGACTGATGAATGGATAAAGAATATATATACACAGCCATCAAAAAGAATGAAATCTTGCTATTTGCCGTGATGTGAATGGAACTAGAGTATATTATGCTAAGTGAAATCAGTCCATCAGAAAAAGACAAATACCATATGATTTCATTCATACATAGAATTTGAGAAACAAAACAAATGAACATTTGGGAAGGAAAAAAAGAGAGAGAGAGAGAGAGAGAGAAGCAAGCCATAAGAGATTCTTAATGATAGGGAACAAACTTAGGGTTGATGGAGGAAAGTGGGTGAGGGATGGGCTAAATGGGTGATAGGTATTAAGGAGGGCTCTTGTTATATTTATATAACAAAAAATTGAGAAATTTATAAAATACTTAATTATAAACCTTAGAAATGTTGATGCCTCTAAAACAAAATTATGATACATTCCTGGAAGACATTCCAAAAAGAGCAAAGAAGATAGTTCCATTTTCCTACATTGGAAGATTCAATAAATTTAATATTTCAGTGCCTCCCAGATTAATCATGGTTTACTGCAATCTTAAAGTTTAAATATTTTTTTTTTTTTATTTGAGAGAGAGAGAATCTGCACATGAGCGGAGGGGCAAAGGAAGAGTGAGAAGCAGGCACTCTTGCTGAGCAAGAAGCCTGATGCAGGGCCCAAACCCAGGACCCTGGGATCATGACCTGAGCCAAAGGCATATGTTTAAGCAACAGCCACTGGAGCACCCCTTAGTAAGATTTGAAAAGAGTTTTATTTAAAATGAAAAGCTGAGAGGCGCCTGGGTGGCTCAGTGGGTTAAAGCCTCTGCCTTCGGCTCAGGTCATGATCTCAGGGTCCTGGGATCAAGCCCCGCATCAGGCTCTCTGCTCAGCAGGGAGCCTGGTTCCCTTCCCTCTCTCTCTGCCTGCCTCTCTGCCTACTTGTGATCTCTGTCAAATAAATAAATAAAATCTTTAAAAAAAAAAAAAGAAAAGCTGATTTTGAAGGGAAAACGTGCAAGAATAAGACTATTTGGGTTATCCAGATTATCATCTTCTTGCAATTCTTAGAAAGGTGGAGGATTTAGACCTGAGACAGGAAATAATGCAAGATGATCCTGAAGTATTTAATTGTGCCAGGAAACAAAAAAGCTATCAAGAACTAAAGAGTTGAGAATGATGTCACCAAAACGATAATCATTAGTTGTTCCTGACCTCACTCCACCTCACAAGAAGAAGAACTGACAACTATTCAAGAACAAGACACCCCTCAGAGAGTTCTAGAACACAAGGGTGAAGCTAAAGTACCAACAGCACCACACAGACCAAGACAGACTGCATTAGAAGTTTAAGAGAAGTGGTTAACAAACTGTTCCTTCCCCAGTTCAGCACAGAACCATGCATAGAGGTCTCCCCTGATCCTAAGGTTCCTTCAGTGGGGAAAGAGAACCCAGGGGGACACCAGCCCCTCTCCAGCATTGTGGGTCACTTTGTGGAAGCGCCTACTCTTATCTTGCACTAGAGGGGTTGTATGGCAATCTGTGGGGCTCAACCACTGGGAATCTGACCTTGATGGAGGAGGGTGTAGTTTGCAACACCTAGCACACAGGATCTTGTCAGACTGAGCTCATTTCTGCATTGTGCAAAGAGTGATCTCAACCAGCAGCTTTATTCAACTTGGAACGTGGGTTGGTTTGAGTCAAGAAAACAAAGAACTTTACCAGCTTTAGAGTTTCTTCTCCTGCTGTGAGTGGATAGGGAATCTAATTTTTATCCCTGTTCATTGCTAAATATAGTCTTCAGCCTGTCTGACCAGGGAACCTAACCAGAGCACATGTGAAGTCACAAAGCTCAGTACTTTGTATGGTGCATTTGAACAGAAAGTACAGCCTGTGGCTTCCCCTATCTGGAGAGCAAAACTAGTGACCTCATCTGCCTGTGGAATTCAATGCAACCTTTGGACTGATTTGGGTTCCCGAACAATGAGGTATGCATTGGGTCTCATTTTGCTGCCCTGCCAGGACAGGGAACCTCATAGTCTTAACAACTACTGTATATAATAGCTAGTCCTGACCATCTAGTAAGCCTGAAAAGGGAATCCAGGCAACTGCAGAGCCCATCTACAACCTTACTTGGATTGGAAGCTAAGCCAAAAGCCCTGTCTAACTGTTCTCAGCCACTGGCACACTCCTCTTCTCCAATCTCAGAGCTCAAATAATTTCCTTGCCCCAAAATAGACCATATTCATAGACTCCACCTGTTCAAGGACATTACCAGCAGACATACCCAGAAACCCAACTGAGCTGACTGGTGAAGAACTGTCTCTGCCAAAGCAAACCTCTAAAGTCTGGAAGAAGAGCTTGATTATTCAAATGCAAAGATACCTACATAAGGAATCAAGGAGATGAAAAATCAGGTAGATATGACATCACCAAAGGAAACTAGTTAAGTTCCATTAACTGACCATAAAGAAATGGAGATTTCAGAACTGTCAGATGCTGAATTCAGAATATTTCTCTTTAGGAAGTTAGGAAACTATTAGAAAACACAGACAACTAAGTGAAATTAGAAAAGCCATGTTTGAATAAAATGAGGTCAACAAGGAAATAGTGATCACCAAAAAATACTCATACAAAAATTCTAGACTTAAATATAATAACTGAAGTGAAGAATTCAGTAGGGAGTTTCAAAGTAAACTTGACCATCCAGAAGAAAGAATCAGTGGCCTGAAAGATAAGACATGAGAAATTACCCTGCCAGAGGAGGAAAAAGAAAAAGAACAAAATTGAGTGAAGAAAGCCTATAGGATTATGTGACCCAATGAAAATAAATAATATTTGCATTATGGAAATTCTAGAAGAAGAGAAAGAGAAAGGGACAGAAAGCATATAGTCACAGCAGTAATGGGTGAAAACTCCCTGAAGCTGGGGAGAGAAGTAGATATCCAGATCCATGAGGCCTAAGGACCTCAAGTAGGTTAAACCTGAATATGACTACACTGAGACACATTATAATTAACTTATCAAAAATCAAAGACAAAGAAAGAATTTTAAGAGCAGCAGGAGAAAAAAGATAAGTTACATACAAGGAAAGCCCCATAAGAATATTGGCAAGATATTGAGGCCAGGGGAGAATGGGATGACACATCTGAAATACTGAAAGAAAGTAACTGTCAAGGAAGAATTTTATATCTGGCAAATCTACAGATTTGAAATATTGAAAGAAAGTAACTGTCAGTGAAGAGTTCTATACCTGGCAAAGCTGTTCTTCAGAAACAAAGGAGCGATAAAGATTTTCTGAAATGAATAAATATTGCAGGAATTCATTACCACCAGACCTGCTTTATGGAAGTTCTTTGAGTGGATGCAAAAAACCCACTAGTTAACATCAAAAAAACATAATAAAGTAGTGTAAATCTCACTTACAATGCTAAATATATAGTTATAGTTAGTTTCCAAAATATGGTAATTGTGGGGTATAATTCATTTAAACTGTCATTTAAAAGTAAAGAAAAAATGGTAAAATAACCATAATGATAATCTATTACTCATTGCATAATATAAAACAAATATAAATTGTAACAGCAATAATGTAAATTGTGGAGAGAAGCAAAAGTGTAGTTTATTAATTCTATTTGAAGTTAAATTGCTATCAGTTTACGATAGGGTATTAGAAGTTTAAGATATTTTATGTAATCCTCATGGTAACCACAAGGGAAAATCCTACAATAATTATGCAAAACAACATGATGAAAAAGTCAAATCATATAGATACCAAAGACATCGAAACACAGAAATGACTGCAAGGTAGGAAACAAAGAACAATAGATCTGCAAAACAACCAGAAAAAATTAAACAAAATAGCAATAGTAAGTCCTTGCCTATCAAAATTACTTTAAATGTAAATGGGTTAAATTCTCCAATTAGAAGAAATAGAATGACTAAATAAATTAAAAAGAAAACTCAATGTCCAACAGTATGCTGCCTATAAAAAACTCATGTTAGCCATAAAAACACACATAGACTGAGGTGAAGTGATAGAAAAAGACTTTTCAAACAAACAGTATCCAAAAAAAAAAAAAAAAAAAAAGCAGGGTAGCTATATTGGCTTTAAAACAGACTATATGTAGAGACAAAGGGCATACAGTGATAAAGAGGTTTATATGTATAACAATCGTAAGTATTTATGTGCCCAACGTTGAAACACCTAAATATATAAAGTAAAAACTAGCAGAACAAAAAGGAGGAATAAACAATAATATAATAATGGATTAGGACTTAAATGCCGCACTTTCAACTGTCATTGCATAATCCAGCCAGAGAATCATAAGGAAATAGCAGACTTGAATAGTACAATAGATCAAATGGACAACAGACACATACAGAACATTCTATCCAACATCAGCAGAGTACACATTGATCTCAAGCTCGCATGAAACATTTTCTAGGTTGGACCATGTGTTAGGCCAAAACAAGTCGTAGTAAATTCAAGAAGATTGAAGTCATACCAAGTATCTTCTCTGACCATAATGGCATGAAAATAGAAATCAATAACAAGAGGAAAACTGGAAAATTCATGAACACATGGAAATTAAACAGTCCTCTCCTGAACAACCAATGGCTCAAAGAAGAAATTAAAGGGGAAATAAATTTTCCAGAAAAAAAAAACAAAAATAGAAACACAACATACTGAAACTTATGGGAAAGAGCAAAAGCAGTTATAAGAGGGAATTTCAGAGGGACATATCTAAAGAACATGAAAAGACTTAATTCAAAAAGATATCTATACCACCTTGTTCATAATAGATTTATATATAATAGCCAAGACATGGAAACAACCTAAGTGTGCATTGATGGATGAATGGATAAAGAAGTTGTTAAAACACACACACACACACACACACACACACACACACACAAAATGGAATATTACTCAGCCATTAAGAAAAAACACACACAAGGAAATCCTACCTTTTATAACAACATGGATAGACCCTGAAGGCATTATGCTAAGTGAAATAAGTCAGATGGAGAAGGACAAATACTTTATGATCACAATTATATGTGAAATCTAAACAAAGAAACAAATTCATAGAAAAAGAAATCAGACTTGTGTTTATCAGAGGTGTAGGGTGGAAGCAAAACTGGAAGAAGGTGTTCAAAAAGTGTGAACTTCCAGTTATAAGATAACTATTAGGGATATAATGTACAACATGATGATAATGGTGGCTAACACTATTGTATGATATACAGGAAAGCTGTTAAAGAGTAAATCTATGAGTCTTCATTACAATGAGAATTTTTTCCTATTTTCCTTCTTTTTTTTTTCCTTTTTGTTGTATCTATATGAGAAGATAAATATTAGCTGAACCTATTGTGGCAAGAATTTCACAATATATGTGAATCAAATTATCATGCTGTATGCCTTAAATTTATACAGTGATGCATGCTAATTCTCAGTGAAACTGGAAAAACAGCAATAATAACCATTTCTTTAGTCCAAGGAAAAAAGAGGATTAATAAATCTTGTTGAAGGGATATAGGAATCAACATGAAGGGTTTCCCATTGAGTAAATATGGTGCAATTTAAGCATCAAAAGAAAAGTTCAATTGATGGAAACATATTTGATATATAAAAATTTATAATCTCATGACATATAAGACAAAGAGTGAAAAAGAAGAAAAATACCATTTTGCAGCCAATAATGAAATTGTTTCAGGATGAACTAAAATTTGATTGGATTTTAGTGAGTATCAGAATCTCCTGGGAAACTTGTTAAAAACAGATTGTTGGGCATCATCCCCAGAGTTCAGTATGTTTAGGTATGGCCAAGAATATGCACTTCTGATAAGTTTTCAGGTGATATTAATGCTGCCAATCTGAAAACCACACTTAGGGAGCCTCTGCATTAAAGGGAATTTTGGTGGGGAACTTCAGAATGGAAAAATCAAGCTGTTATCCCCTGAATCTACTCATCAGTAGGCATTACTAACCAGATACAATAGACATCCAGATGTTATGTAAAATGAAGTACATAGTACCAAGTTGCATTAGATAGGGTTCTTCAGAGAAACAGAACCAATAGAGAAGTCAAGTGTGTGTGTGTGTGTGTGTGTGTGTGTGTGTGTGTGTGTGTGTGTAGAGAGAGAGAGAGATTTTAAGGAATTGGCTCATGTGTTTGTGGATACTGTCAAATCCAAAACCTGCAGGTTAGGCCAGGAAGCTGGAGACGCAGGGAAGTTTGATATTTCAGCTTAAGTCCAAAGGCAGTCTGCTGGCAGAATTCCCTTCTTTGAGGGAGGGCCGGTTTTTTTCCGTTAAGACCTTCAGCTGATTAGATGAGGCCTATTCACATGATGGAGGGTAATCTGCTTTACTCAGAGTCTACTGATTTTAATATTAATCTCACCTTAGGAGTACTTTTACAGAAATATCTAGAATAACGTTTGATCAAATATCTGAGTACTGTGGCTTAGCCAAGTTGACACTTAAAAGTAACATATGAACATAAAGTGTTCTTGCCAAAAAGTTGAATCCAAAAACCTGAATCTAGGCAAGGCTCTAGAGCTAACTTTTTTTTTTTTTTAATGGGAGAAAGAGGAGCAAGGTAAATGATAAAACAAAGAATAGAAGTGAGTCGACTTCTTTGACATGTCAGTGGTACTGAAAGAAGGAAGGAGGGGAGAAAGGGCAGGAGGAAGGAAAGGGGAAAAAAGGAGAGAAAAAGGATGGGGGACTGCCCTTGACCAAGAGAGATTTAAGAGATATAATAACCGGATGCGATGTATTGAACTTGTTAGGACCTTATTCTCACAAGTCAATTGTAAAAAGTTTTTAAACTATTGGAGACATTTGTTTATGGAGCAGAAATTCTCAAAAAATTCTTTCGTTAGTTTCAAAAGATATTATTATGCCATTTCTGATTACATATGGAGATATCTTTTAAGAAGTGCATTCTGAAATATGTAGGGGTATAATGACAAAATATGTGGAATCTGCTTTGAAATACATCAACAAAGGAGAAAATTAAAAGAGATAAGTGAAGCAAATAAGGCAATTTTGACAATTTTTTTAAAGATTTTATTTATTTATTTGACAGAGAGAGAGATCACAAGTAGGCAGAGAAGCAGGCAGAGAGAGAGGAGGAAGCAGGCTCCCTGCTGAGCAGAGAGCTCGATGCAGGGCTTGATCCCAGGACCCTGAGATCATGACCTGAGCCGAAGGCAGCGGCTTCATCCACTGAGCCACCCAGGTGCCTCTGACAATTTTTGAATCTGGTGTTGAGAATGGGAATTGCTGTACTTATCTTTTTTCCAGACTTGAAAATTTTCATAGTAATTTTTTAAAAAAACTTCTGAAAAGAATAACGGGGCGGGGGGGCACTTACCCTTCCAGATAGCAAAACATCCTTTACATCTACATTATAAAAACAGTGTGGTTTTGACTGAGAGATAGGCAGCTCAGTAGAAAAATATAGTCAAGAAAGAGACATATTTGTACATAAACAATTAGTTTCATTTTGAGTCAGTAGAAAAAAGAATGCATTATGCCATGTGATATTGGAACAATTGGATATCCACTTAGAAAAATAAATTCTAAGCAGTCAAGAGATAAGAAGCCAATCTATAAATTGTAGGTTTCTGAAGTATGACACAGAAATCTAAATCCATAAGTGAGGTTATTGCCAGATTCAAAGTTATTGGAGTGTTTAAATTTCTGAACAGTTAAAAATATCATAAATTTAAAGCACTGACAAAGAATTTGAGACTGTCTTGCCATGAAAGACAAAGGATTAAGAGTATGGATGTGTGTGGAGCTCTTGCAGAAATATGAACAAATGAAGTTAAAGGGAAAATGTGTAAAGATCTGGAGAGTTAGTTTACAAAAGAAGAACTAAAGACATGTGAAGACAAATAGGAGACTATTAATAAAAATTTGAAAAGACGGTCAACATCATTTGTAATCTAAGAAATGCAAATTGATAAAGTAGAGTTTTCACCTAGCAGATTGTCAAAAATGAAAACCCTGGGCAATATCCGGTACTAATGAGGGTCTAGGGAAATGTGCTGCCTCACTACTGTTAGTTGGAAAACAAATTGGTAAAGTTCTTTTGATGGGCAACTTGGTTAGTTCTTTCAAAAAAAACAAAAACAAAAACTTGTTGACCAAGCAGTTCTCCGTCTAGCTCTCAGTTCTTTAGAAATGCTCTTGGATTTGATAAAAATACTTTTACAAGGTTATTAGCAATACATTAGAAATCTGCTATAATAAGTGACTTTTAATATTAGAGAACTGGAAAG
The DNA here is from genome assembly GCF_922984935.1 of Meles meles. Taxonomy (NCBI): domain Eukaryota; kingdom Metazoa; phylum Chordata; class Mammalia; order Carnivora; family Mustelidae; genus Meles; species Meles meles. The sequence continues at coordinate 83,795,453 of NC_060071.1, read as the reverse complement.
GCTAGAATTTTCTGCAGCACTTAAATGTCAGTGATAGTGAGCCTGGGTGGCTCAGTCGGTTAAATTTCAGTGATAACATAGAATGGCAGCAATTAATTTAGGAGGTCAAAGTATATCTACCATTCAGGATTTTTCCTTAATAGGCCATTACTTAATATTTCATTTCTTCCCTGTCAAGCTTACTTCATGAAATTTTAAAACTATAAATAGCTTTTCTTGTAAATAACACTGTTAAGCTTGTTACTTTGCTGTCTTCATTGAAAAATGACATCCAAAAGAACCGCATCTACTTCTCAAAGTTTTAGGAATTGTGTAAGTTTTACATAATATCTCATGATCCAGATAGCAGTCACTAGAATCATGTATTTATGTTTCAATTTTTTCAGTTTTTCTAAAACTTCATTTCAAATATCCAAATCTTTGTAGTGAGGAAACACCAGGTTCATGCTCCAAATATTGATACTTTGACAGATCTCATGTGACAAACGGTAGCAGTTTTTAAGAAAAATTAGAAATATAAGATGTAATCAGAAAGATGTATTTCCATAAATTTTTTGAGCATCTCTTGTTTTCATGTGAATTTTGACCTCAGGTTACTTTAGAAATGCCTAACACACCTTTAGATGCTGCTTTACAAGTTTGAATAGGCAGTTATTCTCAGGTGCTCTGTCTTCTCTGGCATATAAAATTACAGGGTTCTTATATAATATCAAAAAAGTAGAAAGCTGTGGGAGTTATACAATTTCATTATGTCAAACAGGAATACATTAAAGCTTACTGTTTGTTAAAGTTAAAAATACATTTGCTGAAATTGCTGGAGAAATTCAAGCACAATCATGTCAAAAAAAAATGAAAAAGAAGTGAAGTGTGATTACCTAAAATTTTTTTAGTCCAATTCATGAAACACAATTTTATATTAAAACATTATTCCCCCAAAGTTGTTTTGCACATGTATTTTAATACAATAGATGTTGGGATAACGTATTGTAAATCGGCGGCTGCCCTAAAATGGTTTCGGGAAATTTAAAATTTCATTTGATTATCAATTTCATTGATCGGATGATACAGACCATCCTTATTTTAGAAGACAGCAATTCAGGTGAAGTTTTAACTTTTTCTTAAATGTCTAATCTTGTGTGCATACACTCACTTAGGCAGTAGGACGCCAGGAGTTGTGTTGGTGTTATCACTTGCCATCTGAGTTGTAAGTGTTAAGAACACTTTTCAAAATATGCAGCTGTGTGTTTCAGCTCCTACTACTGAGATTTTAAATTGTCCTGTCAGAGGAGGAGTGGACTTTTTTTTCCTTCTTGTGTATCAAAATATGGCAACAGATGGGCAGTTCGTGGGTCAGATACAACCTGCAGATATGCATTAAGAGTCAACAAAATGGTGTGGGGTTTTTTTTTTAACTTTTTTTTTTTTGAAGATTTTATTTTTTTATTTGATAGAGACAGTGAGAGAGAGAGAGAGAACATAAGCAGGGGGAGCGAAAGAGGGAGAGGGAGAAGCAGGCTCCCCATTGAGCAAGGAGCCTGATGCAGGGCTTGATCCCAGCCTCTGAGATCATGACCTGAGCCCAAGGCAGATGCTTAAGGACTGAGCCACCCAGATGCCCCAAAATGGTATTTGTTGTTTTTTTTTTCTGGAAAATTAGAACATGCATTTAAAAATACAGAGATTTGACATAAACTCTGGACTCCGGGTTGTCTTGAAAATTCAGAGGAACTGGCACTCAGGCTCAGTGTTCCACAACAGCCACCACTCACCCCACCACCCCCCATCCCTGCCGGGGGGGGTCTCCCCACCAATGGGACGATGGAACTTGAGCCCTGTTGTTCGTTGCAGTCACTGCCACGCTTCGTGGTCTTCCTGTCGCTGAGGCCGAATACCACTCACTACTTATCTTTGCAATTGCGAAGTGTCCCTAATAATTTAGAAATATTTATTATTTTTTTTAAATTTTATTTTTTTAAAATTATTTTTATTAACATATAATGGGAAAAAAAAACATATAGTGGAACTGTTTCTCTAGCCAATGACAGAAAACAAAAAAATTGAAATGGCTGCATGTTTCAAGTATAAAATGTTCAAATGATATAAAGTGCCTCACTTCACTCGTTTTTGCTTACTATAAGTGTCTTATGAACACTTGTATCTTTTATTAGCATAAAATTCATAGGTCATAAAAATCAGTTATTAAAGATTTATAGTTCACTGGTTTTCAGTATTGTCACAGCACTGTGTAGCCATTATCACCTAGTTTCAGAAATTGTTGGGGTGGCTGGGTGGCTCAGTTGGTTAAACGTTTGCCTTCAGCTCAGATCATGATCCCAGGGTCCTGGGCTCGTGTCCCACATTGGGCTCTCTGCTCAGGGGGAATCTGCTTCTCCTTCTTGCTCTGCCCCTACCTCCCCCCATCAAGCTTGTTCTCTTGCTTTAAAAAAAAAAAAAATTTGTCATCACCCCCCAAAGAAACCTCATAACCATTAGCAGTCTTATAGACATTTAAAAGTATGGGGGCGCCTGGGTGTCAGTCAGTTAAGGGTCTGACCCTTGATGTTGGCTCAGGTTGTGATCTCAGGGTTGTGAGATCAAACCCCACATTGGACTCAGCACGGAGTCTGCTTAAGATTCTGTTCCCCCGCCCCACTCATCCTCAATCTCTCTCTCTCTCAAATAAATAAATATATTTTTTTTAAAGTATGAAAGTGACATGAAACAAAGGAATCAGCCTTAGTCTGTTATCCAGATTCTTTTCCAAAAGTTGGGAAACATGGTTTTCATGTCTCATAAACATCTGGCCTTTCCGAGTTTTTTGTATACTTCAAATTTTATAACCAAGTCTCTTGTGTTTTTATCTGGAACAATTATTTGAAAAGAGAAAACCCCAAAAACCTATACATATGCACATACGTAGGCAAGTATGACTCTGTGGAGTATCACCAGATGCTTTCCTAGTGATGGACATGAATCCATTAATCAGTAGTTTGTACACTTAATGTTCAGCTCTTGGATTTTTTTACTTCATTGGACTAACCTGAGCAATTCTGACACAGGCTTTGTAGAAAAAAAGAAGATTTATACTGTGGCTATTCCCTTGTCTTTGAGTATATAACAAAATGAACCTGTATAAAAGACTAATTTCTAAGACAAAGTGACTTTATGTAGCTCAAATCAATCAACTAATCAGTACTTTTTTTCCTTCAGTGTTCTCAATTCATCTATTAATCCAATATGAAATTTATAAGTTCACTGGGCTATCATTTTTCTGCTTTCTTCTCTCTCTCTTTTTAAAGATTTTATTTATTTATTTATTAGAGAGAGCACATATGTGTGTGCAAGAGAGCGTGAGTGAGGGTAAGGAGAAGGAGAAGCCGACTCCCCACTGAACAAGGGGCCCCATGCAGGATTCAATCCCAGGACTTCGGGATTGCAGTGTGAGCCAAAGGCAGACAACCAACTGAGCCACCCAGGTGCTTCTCTCTCTCTCTCTTTTTTTTTTTTTTCTTTTTTTTTTTAAATCTAGGCTAACATGTGCCAGTTTCCATGGGCTGGCTGTCCCCCTCTTTTTTGATATTACCCTAATGATTTGCTCTAAATTCTTATAGTTTGAAGATGTGTCCGCTGAACTCTAGACTCTCATATCCATCTGCCTACTCAGCATCTCTGTTTGGAATTTCTTCTCAGTTTTACAGAGGCATCATGTCCAAAGCTGGACTCCTTTGTTTCCTCTAGACTGCCTGAACCCATACTCTTCCCTTCGTGGTGAAAGGCCATGCTTTCTCTTGCTTAGACTATGGATTCATAGAGCCATCCTTTCTTTCTCTCTTTCATACTCTCCATGTGCTCAGTTGTTAAATCGTATCTATTCTGCCTTCAGCATACCTCCAGATGCTGATTGCTTCCCTCTTTCTCTACTGTGTCCACCCTAGTTCAAGACAACATCATCTCTTACCTGCCTCTGTCCTTGCCCCTGCACAGTTTATTCAAAATATAGCAGCTAGCTGATCTAATTGAATTCTGAGTTGGTCTTTTTCCTATTCGTTGAACATACCAAGTCCACTCCCACTTCCAGTGTTCGTACGTGCTGGGCTGTCTGCCTTGAATGCTCTTGCCTCAGATACCAATGCAATTCATTTAGTCATTTCCTCCACTCTCACTCAGATGGTATCTTCTCAATGAGTTCCTTAGCCACAGTATTTAAATTTTTTATACCTAATAATTCTTATAATATAAAGTTGACTCTTAAATAATACAAAGGTTAGGGATCTCAACTGACTAAAAATTTACGTATAACTTTTGACTCTTCAGACTTAACTACCAATAACCTACCATTGACTGGAAACCTTACTGATAATATTAACAGTTGGGGAACACATATTTTGTATACTATATATATTATATTCTGTATTCTTAGGATAAAGTAAGCTAGGGAAAAGAAGATGTTATAAAGAAGATCATAAGGAAAAGAAACTACATTTAGAGTACTGTACTGTCAAACATTTGTGTATAATTGGACCCACATAGTTCAAACCCATGTTACTCAAGGGTCAAGATAGTATCCTTATATATAATCCATACACTACAGTATTATATATCGTATAATCTCTTCTTTGTAATTTATATTTTAATTTCTGTATTATAGTTATCATAATCCTATATTTTATGTAATATTCCCCATAATAGATAATAAATGTCCTTTTATATATACATTATTATTATGTATTATGTAGTTACATGTAATTATAACTATATAATAATTGTGTGTAGATATATGATATATATGATCACATGATTTTGGAGGCTGAGAAGTCTCGTGATGTGGATCCTATAAGCTGTAAAACCAGAAAAGCTAGTGGTGTAGTTCTACTCCAAGTCTGAAAGGTTGGGAACCAGGAAAACTGATGGTATACGTTCTAGTCCAAGTCCAAAGTCCTGAAAACCAAAGAGCTGATTGTGTAAGTTGTGATCCAAGTCTCAGTTCTTGAGAACTAGGAGTGCCAGTGCTATTAGCCCCGGTCTGAGAGCAGGAGAAGACCAAAGTCCCAACTCAACCATCAGGCAAGGTGAATTCTCCTCTCATCTAACTTTTTGTTCTATTCAGGTCCTTGATGGATCAGATGATGTCCACCCACACTGGGGAAGGCAGTCTGCTTTACCCAGTCTACTAACTCAAATGCTAACCTACTCTGGAAATATCCTCACAGATATACCCAGCAATGATATTTAACCAAATATGTGAGCGCCCCATGACCCAGTTGCATTGGCATAAAATGATCACGTTGCTATTTTCTTGCATGAATTTCTGGATTTCCTGGAATTGGTATTAGTTATAATATGGAAACTATATATTTGTTACAACTGTGAGTAAATAAATGAAATTATTTTCCCCAAATTTGCAGCACAGAGTATCAGATTTAACTGCATCTTCAACAGCTCTTGTCCTTCAAAATTCAATCTTGATGGTCTGTAGAATACAAAGGACTTGAAGCTCCAAATTTCTGACTTAGAAGAGGTATTTTCTGACTATCAACATTAAATAGTGGCAACATGAGTACAACATCTTTAGAGTTTAACCAGTTAGTAGGGGCACCAGAACTGCACTGCATGTTTAACTCAAATACTTTCCAGACATTGTTCTAAGTATAAGACAGATGTTTGTAATTTGCATTGAAAAAATACACAAGTTCATTGTCAAATAACAGAAGATTTCAAAATATATCATGTGCAATATATTACTGAGCAATAGTTTAAGAAATAATAAGGCCATGGAATAATTGATTTATTACATTTGGCCTGCACTTTACTTCTTTATATGAGGATATTTGTTGTCATGTACAATTTAGTTACTGTGGGATGAATCAAAATTAACCGATGTAGAGAAAACTACTATAGATATTTGGCAAACTTGTATCTCAGATAACTTCCAGAGTCATATAAATCTTGTATTAATCAGGCTCCCTATGAGGACATGACAATTTCTTGAAAGGGAAGAATGAGTGAATCAATTGTTTGTATAGTAGCATTTAGAGTAACCTGAATTAACCTCAACCTGAAGTTGAGGATGAGGAATAAGTGTTAAATCAGGCCACTGTCATTTTGTAAAAAAATTATTTTAACTTTGGGTGCATAATGATTCCAGTAATTCCATTCAAACTAAACTAATTACTAAAGGAAAATATTCTATTTATCTCCTCTTCCAAAACATTTTTGTTCCAAAACATTTTGTTCCAAAACATTTTTCTCTGGGGTCCATCATGTTTTGCAATGTTTTGCAATTTTTCCTACATGTAAATAAAAATAATCCTTTACCTAAAAACTACCCAAGAACAGTCATTCTGTGGTTCTCCTTGGTTAAAGCCAGTCCTTAAGTCATAGTGCTCTCTTGCTTTCAAAATAAAAATGAGGTCAAGTGCTAAGACAACCTGAAACTCTAGGGCACTATGCACATAGAAGGATATAAAGCAAGAATTGAATCATCCAACAGGTAAATTTGGACTAAAGAGTATTGGAATATTTTTCTTTTGAGCAGAATTTTTTTTTAAGATTTTATTTATTTATTTGACAGGCAGAGATCACAAGTAGGCAGAGAGGCAGGCAGACAGAGAGAGAGGTGGAAGCAGGTTCCCTGCTGAGCAGAGAGCCCGATGCGGGGCTCGATCCCAGGACCCTGGGATCATGACCTGAGCCGAAGGCAGAGGCTTTAACCCAGTGAGCCACCCAGGCGCCCCTTAAGCAGAATTTTTTAAAAAAATGAGTGAGGATTCTGTTGTGAACTTTGTTTAAAGACATTTTTACATTTGTAAAAGACCACCATGATCATCGTGAGGAGACTGACTTACAAATTAATTATCTCCAGCACACAGTACCATCATGGGAAGATTTAAGTTTACTTAGTGCTTGACTATGTGGTTTAAGTGTCATTTAAAATATTGCATTTGAATTCCTCCATGAAAGTTGTCTATGCTACTTATTCTGATGGAGCTAGAATCTTATGTGTATGTCTTGAACACCTAGAATCTTATGTGTACATCTTTTTTTTTAAAGATTTTATTTATTTATGTGACAGACAGAGATCACAAGTAGGCAGAAAGACAGGCAGAGAGAGAGGGAGGAAGCAGGCTCCCTACTGAGCAGAGAGCCCGATGCGGGGCTCAATCCCAGGACCCTGGGATCATGACCTGAGCAGAGGTCAGAGGCCGTAACCCACTGAGCCACCCAGGCGTCCCTTATGTGTACATCTTGATAAAGCCCTGGAGGAAGGGTGCCTCTTTGTTAAGGTAGGCAGGAGAAGGAGAAAACTCTTTTCTTAAGCTCCCATAGCTATACCTTAGCTCAGAGCATTCTAAATACACCTTCAAAGTCTGATGGAAATATATACTTTTTTTTGTGACAAATAGTGGTGACAAATTGAGGGAATTTTCGTTTTAACTTTATAAATATTAAATGCTGAAGAAGTGATCAACAGTCATATTTAACCCTTTGTACACTGCTAATCCAACTAATTCTACCCCTCCAAGTACAGCCCCAGGATAAGGTATTGTCTCAATGGAATAAAACTGTTCTCTTGTTGCTGTTGTTTTGACAACTTCTGCTGGGCATTGTGGGCCTCAAGCTGTTTAGGTCTGTATGGACCATATGCTCTCAGAAAGCCCTTATTGTCATGGCAGTAATATTTTTTTTAACATCTTAATTTTATTTTTTTCAGTGTTCCAAGATTCATTGTTTATGTGCCAAACCCAGGGCTCCTTGCAATACATGCCCTCCTTAGTACCCACCACCAGTAATTTAAAAGTAGACCACATCAGTGGTTTTAAACTGTGGCTGCATATTAAAATCACATGGGGGATATTTTTTAAAATACCTATTCTTCACTGTCCCCAAGACTTACTCACTTTTTGTTGGTATAATCCAGCACCTGTATAAAGGACCCCAATAGAATTTGTTTTTATTAACACAGAATGTATTATTTGCCCCAGTGGTACAGGTCTGTGAATCATCAGGCTTATACAATTCACAGCAGTCACCATAGCATATACCCTCCCCAATATCCATAACCCAGCCACCCTATTTGTACCTCCCCACCTCCCCCAGCAACCCTCAGTTTCTTTTGTGAGATTAAGAGTCTCTTATGGTTTTTCTCCCTACCTACACATGATGACCCTCCACCCTGCCTCTCAAATTCCTCATATCAGAGAGATCATATGATAATTGTCTTTTCTCTGATTGACTTATTTCGCTTAGCATGATATCCTCTAGTTCCATCCACGTCATTGCAAATGGCAAGATTTTGTTTCTATTGACAGCTGCATAGTATTCCATTGTGTATATATACCACATCTGCTTTATCCATTCATCTGTTGATGGACATCTAGGCTCTTTCCATAGTTTGGCAATTGTGGACATTGCTGTTATAAACATTTGGGTGCATGTGCCCCTTCAGATCACTACATTTGTATCTTTAGAGTAAATCCCCAGTAGTGCAATTTCTGGGTCGTAGGATAGCTCTATTTTCAACTTATTGGGGAACCTCCATGCTGTTTTCCAGAGTGGCTGCACAAGCTTGCATTCCCACCAACAGTGCAAAAGGGTTCCCCTTTCTCCACATCCTTGCCAACATCTGTCATTTCCTGACTTGTTAATTTTAGCCATTACGACTGGTGTAGGGTGGTATCTCATTGTGGTTTTGATTTGTATTTCTCTGATGCCAAGTGATATGGAGCACTTTTTCATGTGTCTGTTGGCCATTTGGATGTCTTCTTTGCAGAAATGTCTGTTCATGTCTTCTGCCCATTTCTTGATTGGATTATTTGTTCTTTGGGTGTTGAGTTGGATAAGTTCTTTATAGATTTTGGAATCTAGCCCTTTACCTGATAGGTCATTTGCAAATATCTTCTCCCATTCTGCCAGTTGTCTTTTGGTTTTGTTGACTGTTTCCTTTGCTGTGCAAAAGCTCTTTATCTTGATGAAGTCCCAATAGTTCATTTTTGCCCTTGCTTCCCTTGCCTTTGACGACGTTTCTAGGAAGAAGTTGCTGTGGCTGAGGTTGAAGAGGTTGCTGCCTGTGTTCAAGGGATTTTGATGGATTCCTGTCTCACATTGAGGTCTTTTATCCATTTTGAGTCTATTTTTGTGTGTGGTGTAAGGAAATGGTCCAGTTTTATTCTTCTGCATGTGGCTGTCCAATTTTCCCAACACCATTTGTTGAAGAGACTGTCTTTTTTCCACTGGACATTCTTTTCTGCTTTGTTGAAGATTAGTTGACCATAGAGTTGAGGGTTCATTTCTGGGCTCTCTATTCTGTTCCATTGATTTGTGTGTCTGTTTTCGTGCCAGTACCATACTGTCTTGATGATTACAGTTTTGTAATAGAGCTTAAAGTCTGAAATTGTGATTCCACCAATGTTGGTTTTCTTTTTCAATATTCCTCTGGTTATTTGGGGTCTTTTCTAGTTCCATATAAATTTTAGGATTATTTGTTCTATTTCTTTGGACACCAATAGAATTTTAATGAAAAGAATTGGGCTACTTCTCAACTCCCATTTAAGTTTGGTCTTTAATATAATTTAGCCTGTCATTTCTTCATGTTACAATGGTGTCTTGAGCATCTACTATGTGCCAGGCACTGTGCCAATTTGAGGATAGAGTGGTGCTCAGAATAGCCATGCAACTGCCGTTACAGGACTTGGAGCCCTGTTGGAGAGTAAACAAGTCACTAGACTGTTTTCATACAGGAGCTCAATAAAGACAAACAGGTGGTTAAAGGTGTCTACCCATATGGTGGGGAATGGGAAGCCAAGGGCAGACAAATGAAGTTTATGCTAAAAACTGAAGGATGGTTAGATTCAGATGAGAGGGTAGGTAGGAATGGGGAGCATTCTGAGGAAAATAGGAACTCAAAGGCCAGGAAAGTGTGTGTGCCTATCACAAAATGAAGGCATTTCAGTGATGCTAGAGTGAGGGGCCAAGGTTAGGAGTTCAAGAAGGTCAAGCAGATAAACAGATCTAAGGATTATAGAGTCATGTCATTTTTTAGACAAGCCATGGTTTTGACTCTCTTGCTGTGGCACTGAGAATAGATTGAGCAAGGAGGCAAGAATGAAGCCAGAAAGAAGGGACACTGAAGCAGAAATCAAGGTAAGAGTTGATGGTGGCTTCTGTCACAGCAATAGAAATGGAAAGAAGTAGAAAGCCTGCGAGAAGAATAGGAATGAGTTATTGGGTATTTGGAGACAGAAAAGACGGTGAAGGCATCCATGGTTTGAGTGTGGGCAGTTTGACCAGATTAAGAACCTTAGGAGGAGAAACAGGTTTCGGGGAGAAGTTGATGAATTGTTTTAGAATAAATTGCATCTAAGGGTCCCACGAACGGAACATATTCCCCAAGCCTATCCCTAGTCCCAGAATCTGTCATGAGCTTTAGGTACGCATTACCAGATAGTGGGACTAGAGAAAGACTTGGGGATATAAACATTCACAGGATAGTCAAACCAGGAGAGTGGTTGACCTCATTCAGAAAGTGAGAAGGGAGCCTGTATTTCAAAGTTTAAAGAACAAGGAGTCTGTAGTGGGAGGACCTGTCTGCCTCAGGAGGGCTTGAGCTAGCAGATCACAGAACTTGGGACAGAGAAGGGATGCTCAATGTTTCGGTGTTCAAGGATAAAGTCAAACAGACCACGCTTCAGGAACTGGGCCAAAGAAGGCTCTGACAACAAAACGGTGACATGTCGCTAATGGTCAGCTAGTGGTAAGTTCTTCACTCATCAGCACCAGCCCTGTCTAACCTCAGGTAGAAAGAATGGTAATGATAATAGATTTCCTTCTTGAATATTTAACAGAGTACCAAGTACTAACTTAATCATGTCACAAGGAATCTTCAAAATGTTTTGTTAAATAAGCAATGTGATTGTCATTCCCAGTTTACAGATGAAAAAATTGAATCTTAGAGAAGTATAGGAATTCGGCCAAGATCACACAGCCGGTAATTGGCAAATAGAGTTACATGGTCTGTATCAAAGCCCTTTCTGGGGAATCCAGAACATCTGTGAGATAATGGCAGCCCCTGATTTAGTGTCGGTGGCTGAACCTCTGGGATGACAACTGGCAAAATCAAGATGGGGTAACAGATATAGAGAGGATGACCTAGGCATGGATCCCAGCAAAAATTATGGGGAAACGATTCAGTCGTCAGAACTGGGTACTTGTACACCCCGAGTGTGGAGAGGAAGGCTGAAGAGCACAGTTGTCACAGTTGATTAACAAGGTAGCTGGATATGGATATGGCAAAGCATCAGCATAAAGCCCCCAAATCTCTCCCTGTTGACAACACTGTATAATTATTTCCCTAAATCCCTCCTCCCAGAGACTTAGTAGGAGATCCCCGGTGCTTCCCAGTCCATCCGGTCTGAGTCAGATACATCAGGCAAGTGGGTCACCCCCTGAATAATGAGCACACTCTCCACTCAAACAAGAAAGAACCAAAAAGCATTCCAATTAAGAGGAAGAAGGTGAAGAGAAGAGGTTTTGAGCTATTGGTGGGACAGGAGCCTGTATCCCATTTCACAAAACTGTTAAAGAAAGTAGCAAACCCTTTGTAAGTATTGTGCAAACCAAATCCAAAACTGCATCGTGTCTTCCCCCTTATAATACGGTTACTATGGAAAGTTATGTGTGTGTCTTTGAAGACTTTAAATGGAAATAAACATTTTCCCTAAATCAGCTGTCATCATCAAAATGAGAATCTGTCTTAGTGTTAGAAATTCTGAGTTTAAAAAGTTTCTATTTCTAAAACTAAATGCTGATGAGAGCTATACAGTCCAAAATAGAATTTTTTTTTCTAAGCATAAACATCTGAAATTTGAGTTATAGTTAGCTGGTCCAGTATTGCATAGAAAAGACTGTTAACACATACACAAAGAGTGAGGATAAAGATACATCTTTGCTCATTTTGTGAATTACAACTATTCATCTTAAGTATGAAAAATCCTCAAGGATGCTATTTGCCTCCAAAAATGTATCACCTTTACTGGAAAATATGTCACAGTATTTATGACAGGATTGGGCATTTTAACCATCTACATTTTTTGTTCAATTGGCTGAAAGTATCTGGGACAGGATGAAGCCAAAGTTGAATTAAATGCTCCCCTTGTAACAGAATTTGTGATACCTAATTCATTTCTGTGAGATTAAAGGAGTACTTTACTTTTTTTTCCTTGTAGATGATGAAAAATTGTGTTTAGTTAAGAACCTTATTCAGTTTAATATTTCAGAGAGATAAATGGCGATAACTTAAGGAAAAAATAAAATCATATACACTTATGGTATATGCAGAAAGTTCATTTGTAGAGAGCTTCATTGCTATGGTCTTCTTTCACCAAAATGAAACTTTTTAGATGTTTGGATCTGCTCTGTCATTTCTGTCAGAGTGAAGTTCCATTGCAGACGATAAAAGGAACGGTGCTTTCAAACGCATTTTGTTTGGCATTCACTTTCTCAAATATATTTAGACTGACGTTGAGGAGCATATTTAAACGAGCTGAAAACAGGCGCTCAAAGCAGGGCAAAGTCATACTTTCTAGCAGTCATCAAGTTAGATGTTCTGCGTGCAGATAAGGTGTCCCAAATCCCAAGGGCAGTCAAGCTTCTGCAGTGGGCTGCACTTTTGCATTTTGAGTGAGAAATTGTGAGAAGTCACCTTGGGCCGTGGCCTGAGAAGTACCGCTGCATGGTGATGAACCAGGAAGTTTGAGGGCCTTTTATTTTGGAGTTTGTCTAAATCTTATTCTAAAGAAGGATTCCATTAAAGTAAAGTTTTGTTTCAGAGACAGTTTTTGTAGAATACTCCCTGAATAGGGGGAAAAAAAAATCAGGTCTTCTAAAATAAGCTTAAACTCTTAGTCCACTGGAAAAACTGTATGCCCTAATTTGTTAACAGTCTCAGGGGTGTGATAACTGCCTGAGAAGCCAAGTGTATTTTCAGAGCTTTTAGCTCAGAATAATCCTACATAGCCCCACCCAGTGAGCAGGGTCTTTCCTTCCTCGTCATTGTCCGTTCAAGCTTGCACAGGTTTTTTAGTGGGCTGGGAACGTCCCCCTGCTATCTTAGAATCATCCTGTTAAATCCATCTAACTGAGAACATTTCTGCTCCCTTAACCCTCATCTAATTCTAATTTCTTTAAACATCCTGGGATATGGTTTCATTTATAACAAATATTTCCTCACTGGGTACACCATACCTCTCACTGACAAGTTGCTTTGTAGGGTACAGCAGAAATGTAAAATGTGATGAATAGGTCTCAGGGGCCTAAAAGAACATGTTTCCTTCCCTCTTCCAGCTACTTAATGGAGGGGAGAGAAATGCACTTAAATTATTGATGTATAATATAGGACAGTACATGGAACTAAATGATGCTCTGTGTCTTAAAAAGCAAATGCTGTCAACATTACAAAGAGAGGATATTTGGAGAGCCCCGGAAGACTTTCTGGAAATGATTATTCTTGAACTGGGCCCTAAGGGCTGGTTTTGAGGAGTGTGAACATGTGGACACAAGGAATTTGTTAACTGTGAGAAAATGGTCATTAGGGTTCGATATAGACCTGGGTACATCCATGTTCTGCCAATACCAAGCAGCATTATGTCCTTGGACAAGTTCCTTAAACTCCAAAAGCTATAATCTTGTCTACTTTGTTGTGGTTTGGGGTCAGGAGTGAATGAGATCATGCATAGAGTGTTAAGCATAGTACCTGATACATGCTACTTGCATAATAAATGTTAGTTATTACTGTTTCTCATTCCATATTCTACTCCATAGTCATCTGTTCAGTGATTGATACTGGTTTAATTACCCTTTTATTTGGACATTGAGTCTCCTTAGCTTCCATTGAACTCCTGCCTCCTCTCTGACTGTAGCTCTTCCATCCCTCCAAAGACCTCCACTAGGTTTCATTACTCCTTCTGTTGGTGACCTTGTCACTCCTATGTCTGTGGGGTGGGTGACTTCCCCATTCTCAGTATCTGTCTGAAACCCTCTTTCCCAAAGCACATTTCTAACCTTTTGGTGGACATAGCCACTTGGATATCCTAGTGGCACTCTTAGCTCAACATATCCAGAACAGAATCCATTGATCCTCTGGCTCAGCTCACACCTCCTGCTGGTGATCTGTCATCCTTGATGGTAGCATTTGGTTCCCACTCAGGTTGTAATGGCTCAGTTGACTGCTTTTCCCAATAATGTCTCATTGCATCTGTTATCAAGTTGATAACTTGCCTTTCTTCTTCTCTCCTTTGTCTTTATCATCAGAACACCTGTAGCTCTTTCTAGCTAGTGTCCTTGCCCCTCTGCAGTCCATTCTCTCTGCGACCATTCTACGTGTTAATTTTCCAAACACCTCATCGTAATCTGGCCTGAAGCCCCCAGTGCCTTCCATCTCACCATGTGCTGAATACCATTTCCCTAAGCATCCAGCCCTTTCTATACGAGCCCTGACTCACCCTTTGGCACACTTCTGTACTTGCTTTTGGGGTATTCCCAAAATGGTGATTCAGCCAAACTGAACAGCTGTCCTTCTTGAATTGTCCTTTGCTTTTCTGGGCATTTCTTTCTGCTGAGAATACCAGCCTCTTCCCAGCTTTGCCTCTTACGGTTTACATTTACTTTTTAAGATCCAGATGAGATCCCAAGTTCTGCATGAAGTTTCCCCTCCACTGTTAATGGTACTTGTCACATTTATATAGTGTTTATATGTATTGGATCTCTTCCACTAGACCATAAGCTCCATAAACACCCCAACCGGATTTTAACTTTTTCTCTTAGCATCCCCCCCCCCCTTGCCTGTTTCCTTCCTAGCACTCTGTCTTCCATGCAATTGCTGTTCAACAGGTGTTTCTTGAATGAATAATGCAGTGAAAGACAAACCCATTTAATTTTAAGCAAGGGAGGAATATTGATGAAAGTGGTATTTCAGGAATATTGGTCCAACCCTGATTACATGAAGGATCTGAGCTAATTTTTACAAAATATTTGAAACATGCAAGGGAAAGTAAAGTTATTTAAACAAGACCTTGAACCCAGTGTATCCTTTCAATCATAAGGAGGGTCTAGAAAAAGCTCTTGAGGTAGAAGTCAAAAGAAATTCTTCTAATGTATATCTTCTTCTCTACCAATATGCAAAGTTCAGTATCCTCACTTTGTAGATGCTAGATAAATAAGTGCATAATAATTACCAAACCTTGTTGATAGTCCCAGATATGACATTGACATTTATATATGAACTAGTATGATAAAGAACCACAAGCCAAATTGCATACCTACACCCTTAATTACATGAACAGTCACATACGCAGACATGTGGACCTTATGCTTCAGTGGATTCCAAGTTATGTACAATGATCCACGGCCATTTTGCTAGTTTCTGCTTTCCCATTTGTTCATTCTGTTTAGGTTCAGTGTAGTTTTTTTGCTCTGGCAAATGTCATTGGTAGTATAATTGAGAATTACATCTGTACTCAGCAATTTCAAAAGCTTAACTGCTCATTTTCTCAGCATTCTCTTAGTGTTTTTGGCTTCTACTGATCCTTCTAAAAGCATTTCACCATTAAGTATGTGAATTCTGGAATACAAATTGTGCCATGTTGCATATTTGAATAAAAAGCCCAGAATTGAAACTATGATCCATGAGGGCAGGTTTTGCTTATACACCAAGGACAGTAAAATGTAACTCTGGCAAAAGAGAAACATTTCTCAAAGATATTTTTCCTTACTTAATTCAAAGATATTCAAGTGTGTAATTGCTTGACTTGTCTAGGTGCCCACCTCATAATTTCAACATAGTAGAAGTCTCTGCATGGCTCGTATTACTCAGAAGACAATGGAGAATGATGCCTGTCATAATGACTTTCCAAATACACATTGACTGTTGACGTGAGAGAGGCAGGGTTGGTCCCATGTGGACACTGTGTAACAGTGACACAGACAACTTATTCACCTTTCCCCTCACTGAGTGTAAAAATATTACTCATCTCTGTTACAGACACGTATAAATATAATTGGCTTGTGTTTACTCAGACACAGAACAAATTTGCCAGGATACTAGTTCCCTTCTCTTTTCCCTTTTTATTCTTAAGCTTTTAATTCATCACCTATTCTCATTATCGTGAAAAGGCAAAGGTCAGGGAGCAGAAAGTACATAAGAAACTACACAAGAAAACTTTGAAGTTTTACTGTGAGAAAACATTGGAGGCAGTGACTAAATAAAGTTTGGGGATTTTTTTTGAATGCATTAGTCTCCCAGTTTTTTCCAAAAAAATATGAAAGAGAGCAGGTAAAGAAGCAGCAGTAATACTTTCTTTATAGCAGGATATTTGTCCCAAATACTGGTACAAAACTCTGCAGAGCAAAGCTGAAACAAATGGAGTAGTTCTTCCCTGTTTAGTTTTCTTTTTCTGCTTTAACAAATTACCACCATTTTATTGTCTCCAAAAGCACAAATTTATCTTGTAGTTCTGGAGGTGAGAAATCCAAATGGGTTTCACGGCCTAAAAGAACATGTTCCCTTGCCTTTTCCCGTTTCTAGAGGCCCACACTCCTTGGCCCTTGGCCTTCTGCCGTCTTCAAAGCCAGCAACGGCCAAGTCAGCCCTCCTCATCTTGTATCGCTCTGCCTTTGGCTCCTCTGCTTCCCTCTTCTGCATGTAAGGACCATTGTGATTACATTGTGCTGACCCGGATAATCCAAGGTCATCTCCCTGTCTAAAGTCAGCTGATTAACAGCCTTAATTCCAACTGCTACTCTAATTTATTTTTGTCATAACATATTTACAGGTTTGGGGGATTTAGATATAGACATCTTTAGGAGGGGAGGGAGTGACTGTTCTGCCTATCACAGTCCTCCCTCTGGCCTGAAAAGATTCACTACCAGCCCATTTCCAAAATACACTGACCACATCCCAAGATCACCCAATGTCATGGTAGAATCAATTCAAAGTCCAAAACTTCATCAGTTCAAAAGTCCCAGATCTCATTATGTGCATTTGAATATCCTGGGTATCTTGTTAAAATGCAGATTCTAGTTCAGTAGGCCTGGCAGGGTAGTGGGTAGGAATATGAGGTATGGTCATCTGAGATTGCCTTTCTAAGTGAACGTCTCAGATATTGATGCTTCAGGTCCCTGGACCACATTTTAAATAGCAAGAATTTAACTTTTTTCCCAAAAGCTTTAATGGGTATTGTTGGAAAACCTTTTGTGAGATTTGGATTTAGACTTTTGGATCGAATACACAGGGCAGGTCTTTGACAGACTTTAACCAATACAATGCTATCTAGTGGACACACACACACACACAAAAAAAGTGGGAGGGAAGGAGGAGGCCAAAGGCTTAGACCCTAGTGTATACTTTTGGCCATGACTTAGAACTGTCATATTGTTCTACTGCAGTGGCTATTCTTGCTCCTCAAGTTGATGAGGCCAGTTGCTTCAGCTGTGGACTGCCAGAACCAATTAGAGAAAACACCATAAAAGGCTAGCCTTACCTTGTAGGCTGCTAGGAAGATTGAAGAGAAGAGACTACACCTTTCCTACCTCCAGCTGAATTTATTCCTCTGAGCGTTCCACCCATTTGTAGGACTGAAGTCTACATAGTTTCTTGCAATCTGACTGATTAATTACAATGTAACTCCTCCTTGAGAATGGACCAGGTACTGTGGTTATCCAGAAATGGTCACCTTGGTCCCCCCCCCCCCTCATCAGGGGGTCTGCTTCTTTAGGTATGGATGTCCCCAGGCCAAGCTGAATTCAGATGAGAATTTCTGATGAAGGACTAGACAGGAAGTAGATACCAAGTGAGCTTACTGGATTAGAGGTGAATGATTTTCATCCAGAAAGTAAACTCAGTAAAACTCAGTAAGCCTGCTTCTTGCTGCTTAGAATCAGTTTCACCAAGGTCCAGGGTGGACCATCAGCTCTCTATAAGTGGCATTTTTAATAGTATGGTACCATAGCTCTGAGTCTTATGTAATCTTTCATGCCACAGTGGCCAAGTCCCAATATACATGTGTATTTTAGAGTCCCCAGAGGGGAAACACGTAGCTTCTCTCCCTTGTTTATCCTAGCAACTAATGAAGGTAGAGATGCTAGGCAAGGGATGGCATCTATATGGCCCCTGTTTTGCTACCGTCACTCCTTGTTCTTATGGGAGATGTTCACAGCATTGCCTGCAGAGAGTTATTGAACCTGCAGGCAAACACTGATCAGTGGTAAAGGATGTTTAGAAGATGGAGGAATTTTATCACTTCTAACTGAAGTAATAGTGTCTTTCTCATAGGTTTCTGATTTTAGTAGGCTTGTGTTAAACTGACATATTTGCTCCTGTGCTTTGAAGCATGGCATCAGGCATGTATTTTTGGCTGCGTTAGTCCTCACTGATTGTCATTATAGAGTTCAGAATTATGGAGATCACATCTTACTTCAAATATGTACCTCCATAGCTTGAAAAACAATAAACTGATGCTAGGTTCTAAGTCCTTTTTAAGTGATCGGCTTCTGGAGACCCATGAAAATCGGTGAGGTCAACCTTAGGCAGTGATTCTCAACCTTGTTCACTCATGAGAGTTTAAAAAAAAATTCATGTCTATGCTCCAAACCAGAAAAATTAAGTTGGATCCTCTAGAAGTCAGAACCAGAACTTTCCACGGGTTTAAAGCTTTCTAGGTGATTCTAGTGCGCAACCAAGGTCAAGAACTTCTGCAGTAGATGCATGCCATTTGTAAGAAGAAAGCACAGCGAGGTTTAGGAAAGTACAACTGCTTTGACACTGAATAGGAAATATGTATATGTCTTATTTCTCCTCCTTAGAGCATAAAGAGGAAAAGAAGTAATGAAAAGAGGAGAGAGGTGATGAACATCTCAGCTCTGCCTTGGGCTTATTAAAGGAGCCAGAGGGCTAGTTATGGGATGCCTCAGCAGGATCATCATGATACAGCTACAATCCAAGGACATTTTGCTCTTGCTGCAGACCTAAAGGCATCTCTCTGAACCTCTGTTACCTTATAATGCCAGTTGCTGTGCATAAGAGAAGCTCTTTTTTAAAATCGTGTTTTATTAGTCACCATACAGTACATCATTAGTTTTTGATGTAGTGTTCCATGATTCATTGTTTGCATGTAACAGCCAGTGCTCTATGCAATACGTGCCCTCCTTAATACCCATCACAGACTCACCCACTCCCCCACTCCCCTCCCTTCTAAAGACATTCTCCTAATGTCTTCCATGTAATTTCTTATGTTCCACAAGTAAGTGAAACCATATGATAATTGACTTTCTCTGCTTGACTTATTTCACTCAGTATAATTTCCTCCAGACCCATCTATGTTGATATAAAAGTTGGGTATTCATCCTTTCTGATGGCTGAGTAATATTCTGTTGGATATATGGACCACATCTTCTTTATCCATTCATCTGTTGGAGAGCATCTTGGCTCTTTCCAGAGTTTGGCTATTGTGGCTATTCCTGGTATGAACATTGGGGTGCATATGGCCCTTCTCTTCACTACATCTGTATATTTGGGGGTAAATACCTAGTAGTACAATTGCTAGGTCATAGAGTACCTCTATTTTTAATTTTTTGAGGAACCTCCACATTGTTTTCCGAAGTGGCTACACCAATTTGCATTTCCACCAATAGTGTAAGAGTGTTCCCCTTTCTCCACAACTTCTCCAGTGTTTATTGTTTCTTGCCTTGTTGATTTTTGCCATTCTAACTGGTGTAAGGTGGTACCTCAGTGTGGTTTTGATTTGAATTCCGTGATGGCTAATGATGATGAACACTTTTTCATGTGTCTGTTAGCCATTTGGATGTCTTCTTTGGAGAAGTGTTTGCTCATGTCTTCTGCCCATGCCTTTTTTTTTTTTTTTTTTTAACTTGGTTATCTGTTTTTTGGGTATTGAGTTTGAGGAGTTCTTTATAGACTTGGATATCAGCCCTTTGTCTTTTGTCATTTGCTAATATCTTCTCCCATTCCATTGGTTGCCTCTTCATTTTGTTGACTGTTTCTTTTGCTGTGCAGAAGATTTTTATCTTTTTTTAAGGCACTCCCAGAAGCTTTTTCTTGATGAAGTCCTGAAACTTCATTTTCGTTTTTGTTTCCCTTGCCTTTGGAGACATGTCTTAAAAGAAGTTGCTGGGGTGCCTGGGTGGCTCAGTGGGTTAAAGCCTCTGCTTTCTGCTCGGGTCATGGTCTCAAGGTCCTGGGATCGAACCCCGCATCGGGCTCTCTGCTCAGCGGGGAGCCTTCTTCCCCCTCTCTCTCTGCCTGCCTCTCTGCCTACTTGTGATCTCTGTCTGTCAAATAAATAAATAAAATCTTAAAAAAAAAAAAAAGAAAGAAAGAAAAAGAAGTTGCTGTGGCCGATGGCCAAGAGGTTACTGCCTACATTCTCCTCTAGGATTTTGATGGATTTCTGTCTCACATTGAGGTCTTTTATCCATTTACAGTTAATCTTTATGTGTGGTGTAAGAGAATGGTCCAGTTTCATTCTTCTGTATGTTGCTGTCCAATTTTCCTAGCACCATTTGTTGAAGAGACTGTCTTTCTTCCATTGGTATTTTTTCCTGCTTTTGTCGAAGATTAGTTGACCAAAGAGTTGAGAGTCCTTGTCTTGACTCTATTCTGTCCCATTGGTCTTTGTACAGGGGATTCATTTGGTTTTCTAAATGAGGAAAGAAGTACCTACATAACTGCTTTCCTCTCTTTTCTTTTTCTTCCTTCCAGCAGGCTGCGTTCTGCTGCTTCACTTACTCTTGCAAAGGTCTCTAACTGACCTAATGTTTCAAGTATGGAGCTGTTTTCTCAGGCCACACAATTCATCTTTCTCCAAAGGCTTTCTTCCTCTTTCATCTGTGACCAAGTGCTCCTGGGTCCCCCTGCCCTGTGCTTCCTCCTCTAACAATCCTGCCACCTGGTTCTTTCTTAGCCCTCAGGCCTCAAATCCGAAGTCTTGCTCTACTTCTTACTTCTTAAAGGTCTGTGTAGTCTCTACTAGACTGATGTAGTTTTTACAATTAAACGTTTCATTCTCTCAACTATGGGTCTAAAACGTGAGCCTTTCAACTATGGATTTAAAACATGGGCCTTTCCTTCAAATCTTCTTCTTTCTTTCCTTTTTTTTTTTTAGTGGTGCCAATATTTTGTTTCGTGCATCCAAAAACAAGCCAAACTGAAACAACTCCAAAAACAAACAAGCAGAACAAACAAGTGGAGTCATATTTGCCTTCCCGTTCTTCCATAGCTTGTTCCTTTCTTCTGTATTCTGTATTCCCACTGCTGCTTTCCTAGCTCAAGGCCTCCTGGGTTCTTGTTGCTTTCTCAAGTGTCTCTGTATTTTCTGTGTTTTCCCTTTACATGCTCTAAACATGAGTCAGCTAATCTCACCAAAACCCTTTTTTATGTAATCCTCCTAGCTGGGGAGGGGATCACAAGGCAATGTCTAAGGTAATGGTAATTTTCTTCATTTGGATAGAAAGTGCAATGACTGTTTGTTATTATTCTTTACCCTACTCATTAGTTCTTATATGCTCCTTTGTATATGTGATACTTTTTTTTTAAAGATTTTATTTATTTATCCGACAGACAGAGCTCGCAAGTAGGCAAAGAGGCAGGCAGCGAGAGAGGAGGCGGCAGGCTCCCCTCGGAGCAGAGAGCCTGATGTGGGGCTCGATCCCAGGACCCCGGGATCATGACCAGAGCCGAAGGCGGAAGCTTAACCCACTGAGCCACCCAGGCGCCCTAGTATATGTGATACTTTTAACTAAAATAAATTCCTGTCATTTTTTTAAAGACTTTAAATGATGTCTTACTACATTCTAGAGTCTCAGCTTGAAATTCCAAAGTTGGCCATCAGCTGACCTCAAATAAACTGTCCACTGTCTTTCCCACTTTTTGACTATAATAACCTTCCCATCCAAACATGTTGATTCCTTCAATACCCCAAATTTCCCACATTTATTTCTTCTCCTGAACCTTATTCCCACTGTGTTTCTATCTGAGAAATTCTTTTTCCTCTTCAATCCAAGATTAATACTTGCTTCAACTTTTACAGCCTATCGTTCTGTGCAGTCTCCCTTCTCCTTCCAGGAACTCTTCCTGACCTTTACAATCTCCAAATCCATGTTTGGTTACATACTGTGTTATAGGTCTACTTGACCTATTTTGTTTGTTTTTAGTATATTTACCATCTTTCCTCAACTAGAATATAAAATCCTAGAGGAATGACCATGAATCTTTTGCTACTTTGGAATATGTTGGAGGAGGCTGTATCTGTTTGCTTTAATCATGTTGAGTGTAGAAATAATCCAGAGAGTGTTACTGTAAATGTAGAGTGAGCCAAGAAATGTTGAAGGCCAGATACCATCTTTGAGTGCCAAGAACAATGACCTTTGAAAAGACTTCAAAGCTCTACCAAATGTAATAATCCTACAGGCAAAATCACCTTTTGGATCATTTTGCTTAGAAGCCCTTGTGCTAATATTATGTTTATAGCACCCTTTAGGAAGATGGGCTAAAATTGACACATGGTACATGTCGAAACTATTCTCTGCTTATTATCAAATCAATTTTCTTCCATTAAAATTTTCACTTTTAGGGTTTATTTTCATCAACTTTTTAGATAAATGTGGCACATGGCTTGGTTTCTGGTTTTTTTCTTTATCATTTTCATCTAGGAAAATTACTAAAAAAGAGTCCAGGAAAATGATTGCACTCTCTACTGCCATATGGCCTTCTGAGAGCATGCAGGATTTAATAATGGCTGGAGCTTTTAACTTACCAAAGCTGGAAGTTGATGTACAAATTGTCCTTTGTTTTTAATGTTTATTTTAATGCTTACTTATCATTTCAAATAATATTTTATGATTTAAAGTAAGGATTATCGGGACGCCTGGGTGGCTCAGTTGGTTGGACCACTGCCTTCGGCTCAGGTCATGATCCCGGAGTGCCGGGATCGAGTCCCGCATCGGGCTCCCAGCTCCACAGGGAGTCTGTTTCTCTCTCTGATCTTCTCGTCGTTCATGCTCTCTCTCACTGTCTCTCGCAAATAAATAAAATATTAAATAAATAAATAAATAAATAAAGTAAGGATTATCATGTTAAATATATGCTAATCATGTTGTGATTCATGTATTCACAGTTTATTAATTTAAAACTGCACATTTATGTTAAAGTCCATTATTTTCATTAGAGATACAATTAAAATCAATTGAGTACTGAAATATATTTTAACAGTAAGATTTATTCACTGTCATATGATTTGGATTGTAATAATTCATTGGGATGTTCTCTTTACTTTCTGGTATATACAGTCACACAACACATACACACAGTTAGTGATAGAAAAAAAATTAGAATTTCTTTAAGGTGTATTAACTTTCTCCCCACACATTCAAAGAAAGAGAATTGTGTCAGCAATTTTGGTAGAATTTCTATCAAACACCTAAGTACAGACTATTTCAGAATACATGAAAGTTGAAAATCTTGTCAAATACCTTACCCTAGCCCAGCAAAATTTTAATACTAAAGCCTGGAAAAGACAGTTTAAGAAGGAAAAGTAAATGCCACGGATTGAATGTTTATGTCCCTGAACTTCGCATTGAAATCCCTACTCTGAAGTGGTTGGTCTTAGGTGGTGATTAGGTCATGAGGGTAGATCCTCATGAATGGGATTAGTGCCCTTATAAAAGATACCCCAGAGAACTCTATCCCCCCTTCTGCCATCTACAATTAGTGACAGGGAAAGACCTCCATCTGTGAACCAGGAAGCAGACTCACCAGACCCTGAATCTGCTTCTGCCTTGATCTTGGACTTCCCAGCCCCCAGAACTGTTGGTTTATAAGCTCTCCAGTCTGTAATATTTTGTTATGGCAGCCCCAGCTGACAAGACAGAAAGGAAACTAAGAAAGAATAGACTGTGTCCACTAATGGGATGACGAGTGTTTTTAAACACTTAACCATTCACTAGGCACTATGATAAGCCTTTTTCAGAGGTGTAGAAAAGTTACATAATTTGCCAGAAATCAGTCAGTTACTTAGTAGTAAAATTGTACTTAAAACCCAGGAATGGGGTGCCTGGGTGGTTCAGTGGGTTAAGCCTCTGCCTTTGGCTCATGTCCTGATCTCAGGGTCCTAGGATTGAGTCCCACATCAGGCTCCCTGCTCAGCAGGGAGCCTGCTTCCTCCTCTCTCTCTGCCTGCCTCTCTGCCTGCTTGTGATCTCTGTCAAATAAATAAATAAAATCTTTAAAAAACAAAACAA
Source organism: Meles meles (assembly GCF_922984935.1). NCBI lineage: Eukaryota > Metazoa > Chordata > Mammalia > Carnivora > Mustelidae > Meles > Meles meles. The sequence goes on along the minus strand of NC_060071.1, from coordinate 83,771,150 downwards.
AACAAAAAAACCAGGAATACCTGAAATCAGAACCTACAAGCAATTAATGAAATATTTTTTCTTTCTGGATATAAAAGTCCTAAATAAAGTATTGAGAAAGATAGAATCCGTAAGAATACAAAAGAATAATACAAAATAACCAAGTTACTTTAGGAATAAAAAGTTGATTTGACATTATTAGTAAGTCAATTTTTATAATCTTTCATGAATTTTAATAAGAAATAGTTAAATCCACATCATTTTTAACAAGAATGTGCAAAGCACAGTCCAATTAAGTTTAAGAAGAAAAGAGCATATTTCAACATTGTTCAGGAAATTCTTAGAAAATGGAATAATGCTACAAAAAAGAAATGAAGTAGAAATATTGGAAAGCAACAGGCAAAGTGATACTAAATTTATAGCAGATATGATAATTTGGAAGATCCATACGTAGGTCTGGATTCAGGATGATCTAAATTATTCTCCAGAACTCCCCTCTCAAAAGTGTCATGAGTTTTAGCCTAATTTGTCCGCATTCAAAACCTGAATTATTGTTACTGTTATCACGCTCATTGTGCAGATGCTGTCATTGACTCCTACAGAATCAGGAATCATGGCCAGACTTAGACACCTCATAAGTGGTGAAGCTGGGTTTCAAACCAGGCAGTCTTGCTCCACAACTGGCCTTCCTAACCGGTTACACTGTATTGAATAACACATTTCTGCCTCCATGTTATCTACATGCCCAGTGCACAGTGAACTCTGCCATCACATGAAATGATACTCGACCATAGGAGAATATTCCTGTAGACTAGGAAAGGAGCTACTATCCGAATTTCAAGGATTACATATATAATTTGAAAACTACTTTGTTCCCTTCCCTCTCAGTGCTTGGTATATCTCATGGGAAGAGCATTACTACCTAAAACTGGAACAGGAAATATCAAATATACATAAAAATTTACATCTGTCTTCTTTTAAACTTTTTTTCCTATGCTATTTATCCTTTTTTGTCCTGAAATCACTAGGTAGCTTGTTTAGAATTTATATGCTGATAAAATAAACCCTTTGTTGCTTTAAATAATAATGACACTGGGATTTGCAATTTGAAACAGGAAAGTGGAATTAAATGCTAAAATTCAGATACAACTATTCTGTATGAGAATAAAATGTATATTGAATGAGGAAATGAGCAATGTTGCAATAATATTTCACTTACCATACACATGCAGAGCATTTTGATATTCAAAACATGAATGTTGCTGCACAAAATTAATTAAAGCTTGTCCAAACATAGTTAATTTAGATTAAAAATCATAATCTGCAAGTACTTATGGTGTTTTCTAAAAATTGGTAATGATGATCTCCCAAAATATTTTCTTAAGTAGGACCAAAGTTTGTGATTTCAATTATAAAGGTGGAATGTGATATAAGATCCTATAATAAGTATAGACAGACCTGTATATGGGTTATGTCCCCAAACATGTTAATTTGTACATTAAATATTTAGAACAAGAATGATTTTACACCTGAAAGAATATCATAAATAGAGATAATAGTTCCAAACTAATGTACCAAAGCCCACTGAACCTACAATGTACCCGCAGTGAACTAGGTTTCATGTGCTTATTTACCATCTACATTAGATTCTTTGACCAACTGTCTTTCAAGCCTATTTTTTTTTTGTTCTTAGTATTGTTGAGAATTTTTAACATAGTCTAGATACAAGTCCTCTATCAGAAACGTATTTTGCAAATACTTTCTCCCAGATTGTAGCTTGTCTCTTTATTTTCTTAAGAGATCTTTTGAAGATCAGAAGTTTTTAATTTTGATAAAGTCTACCAATTTTTGAAAATTAATGAAAGTGTTGGTTGTATCTAAGAATCTTTGCTTAGCCCAGGGTCATAAACATTTTCTCTAAGGTTGTCTTCTAGAAGTTTTATGGTTAAGGTTTTATGTTTAAGTCTATAATCTATTTTGGATTTATTTTTTGCTAATGACAAAAGAACACAAGATTATTATAAATCTACATGTCTACTATGTTTCACCATATTTTGTGTACTACCACAGTGTAGTGCCAAATATAATACTGTTATTTTTAAATGTTTTCTCATTAAAACGATTGTGAAACTGTTATTTGAGTTTATAATTATACCTGTTTCAGAAGATGAGAGAAATGAGGTATAGAGGAATCCTGCAGCTTACAAGTGGTAGGTGGAAACAGCAGTGAAGCCACCTTATATCCTCCCAAAGTCATTTGCTGTCCAGTGTTGTAAAAAATAAAATAAATAAAAAAAATTGTTTTCAACAGTAAAGTCCATGTGTTATGGATGTCCTGGACTGATCACAAACATTCCTTTCTGCCTCTGCCATCCCCCTGGAACCTGGGCCCTGGATCCTACAACCCTACCAGCCTCAATCTCAGAATGACTGTATGCCCTAATCCCCTGCTAGATGGATAAACTGATGGTCTATGGGAAGCATCCCCCTGGGGAGTTGGTAAGCAGGCTGTTTCATATCAACCAGTGGACCACAACTCAGTCATACACAAGAGTGAACTACGGATTCACATACAACATGCATGAATTTGAAACACATTATGCTGACAGGGCTATACTCAAAAGGCTACATTTATGTGACATTTTGAAAAGGGGACAGAAAATAAATCAGGGGTTGCCAGGGGAGGGGGGTGGGGGAAGAGGAGGGGATTGTCTACACAGTGGCACAGGAGAATTTGAGAGGAGTTGATAAAATTGGCCCATTATGGTGTTAGTTACATAACGATTTACTTATCAAAACCGTACACAAAAAAGCATGGATTTTACTTCACGTAAGTTGTACCTCAATGCACCTGACTAAAAAGCATCACCTTAGATTTTCAATGGATCAAGCTGTTATTCTGGTGAGCCAGAGTAGAACAATGAATGAGTCAGCCCAGTTCTTAAAAGCACGTCCCCTTCTCTGGGTCCCCTCAGCAGTAACAAGAACTATTCCTGCCTGCAGCAAGCCCTGGATTCAGTTCAGCCTGCACTGAATTCTTGCTTCTTCTGCAGTGGGAATACCTAGCAGATTTCACAGCTTTTAAGGGTTCTGTTGCTTATGAGTCCGAAGTAAGTATCTGTTTTTAGGAAAGGTACAGTGAAACTTCAACTCGAAGCAAGCATCTAGGACCTCAGTCTGGTGTCTCTGTGTGCAACTGTACTTGTCAACAGTGATGCCATTTGTTGCCAGAAACCCCACAGTCTATCAGAGCATTTCAGAGAGTAGTGTACCTCGCCTTGTGTACCACCAGCCTTTTGTAAGCAGTCTAAAGGGCGGTTTGTGCGCGGTTGTTCCTCATGTAAATGAGGTCATTATCCTCTTACAGGTATAACGTTTCCTGTATGCGCTGGAGCTTTCGAAGAAACAGACTTGACCTTTTTTCTCTCATTCAGGGTGCCCGCAGAGCCTGCCCTCATTAGCTAGAATTTGACTTCATGACATTTTTACTTAATTTTCTTTTTCCTCTACGTTGGACACATGGGGCAACCATTTATGTTCTTTCTTGACCTGAGATGCTCTTTAATCTCTTTCCAGCTGTGGCATTTGTCATTCAATCACATCAGGATATGGTGACCCTTTTTTCCCCATGGCAATTCCTAACTGTTAATTGATTCATTTTAGAGAAGGAACTAGACACAGTCCTGTGGGCTTAGCTCCATTTAATTAGTGTTAACCAGAACAGTAGATAGAAAAGCAATTTCCTCTGGAGTGGAAACTTATTCTTTATGAGGTAATAGAGGGAACAAAGAGTAACAGTTTTTAAACCCCTTGGATTTTTTAAGTGCTATGGATTGGTAATAGATTTAAAAGCAGTACTGCCTTCTATTAATATTGATGGTGACCATAATATTATAAATAATATTAATAATAACTGGGATTCAAACCCAGGTCTTCCAGATCACAAAGCCACCATGCTGTTAATCTAAATTATGCTAAGACATTTTTGTGATAACCATCACTGGAACTGGGCTAGTTTCTTTGTGACTTCCTCATGACCCCGTCAGGTGAGCTTTACTAAGCCAGTTTAATAGACAGGGAGACTGAGGTTCAGAGAGGTAAACTGTGACTTACCTAAGATCACTCATTTGCTATGACCAGGATTAGTAGCCCGGTCTGCTCTGATGCTCTGTCTATGATTTTCATCACTACAACACCATATTGCCCTTACAGTAATAAAGAACTAGCAAGGGCATCTCTGAAAAGCATTGCTAAACACTTTTTTAAATGTGGTCTAAATTATGGTTTTGACAGGCTTCACTTTTAAACTTCAAATATTGTATTTACATATTGTTGGGACTTCCTAAAATGTGGAACCTGGGATCTGCAGACAAGCATATGAGTTTTAAAGGCATTGCTTTATTTATTCAACCGTAGTTGAATCATATTAATTGATCATTCATATGTGCATATAAAGTGAAAGAGAAGGTATGATCTCTATCTCCAGCAATCTGTTATGTCAGACACGAACAGATAAAGGAGTAAGGAAGGGAATTGCAGTATAGAGTGATACATTTTATAACACAAGGGTGCCCAGGATCTTATGAGAACAGAGAAGAGGACATTTTACATCAGGTTTGGGGGTGGGGGAGAGGTCATATCACAAAAGGCTTCCCAGAGCAGGTAGGTGTTACTCATCCCCTGAGTTTGGGAATGAGTGAAGTTAGCTACCTGGGAGTAGCCATACTGAACAAAACAGAGGTCTGGGTGGAAGACAGGGAAGCATATATCATTAGTGGCTGGAGCAAAAAGTATGTTGAGGGGAGTGTTCCTGGTAGGCTTCTCAGTATGGAGATGGATGGAATACAATAACTTCGCCTATAGCTAGCCTTTAGTTACATGGGGTTCTAGTTTGTATCTATTTCATGCTGGTAGCACTTCCAAGTGGGAGGCATTGCTGCTTCTAAAGCAGATGTTCTGCAACAACCAGAGAGTGTATTTGCCTGGGAGGGAAACAAAGGGTGGGTCATTGAGGCCTTAACTCTGACTCTGCTGGTTCATGAACAGATCATAGGCTGCTTCCTGAGCAGGGTTGTAGCCCTGCCATCGACCACTGCTACTGTCTTGCTGCTTGCTTCTGGTTAAACAGAATTAAAAAAAAAAAAAGAAGGATTTCTTTCTTCCTGAGCAAGAATGAATACATGCAGACTTACCCAGTTTTCATAATAGAACATAGGCCTTGTCACCTGTACATCTGGTGTCTAACAATGCATGGGGGGCTGCCTTTTACGTGAGTAATTATATTCTAAATACCGGAAAGTATTAACATAACTAGCTTTCTGTGACCTGGCTTTATAAAATTATCATAAATAAACCTATTGTAACTATGCTTTAAAAAGAGACTATTATTATCACCCTTTGGCAAGTCAGCCAGTAGTGCCTGCTACATGTTCATGTTCATGAACTTTCCCATTCAGTTTATGCCATCACTATTAAGATTTATGAACTCCTCTTACTTTCTACAGCCATTTATCTTTTGTAGATTTGATGAGCATTCACTTCTGTTTTCTTCATGTTGGTGTTTTATTTGAACTTCTTATTCATCAGGTATAACATATATAATATTACACATATATATGTGTATGTATATATACATATATTTCCTGTGTTTCCTTATTACTGTATTATAGGACTATTTCCTGTAATATAGGAAATAATATAAAATACTTTTATGAGCTATAAATATGTTATAAATTATTTGTGATTTATAAATATTATATAAAATATATTTCTTATAATATAGGAAATGAGTTTCTAAATTATATTTTCCCCCAAGTAGCTGTTAATCATTTGTTAAATGTTTTCCTGCTGCACTGATTTACGGTATTTCCTCCATCATATTTTAAATTCATACGTAGATTGGATTACTATATAATCAAGACCTGCCTTTTTATCTCTCTTTTGTCTTATACACAGCCAGGACATTTTTAAAATATCATGGTTTTATAGAATATTCTGGTATTAACTAGGGCTTAATTTTTCTTTATTCTGCTTATAAACTCCATTTGCATCAGAATATTTTCTGTTTTTCTTATTAGAAGGACTTCAGAATAATTTCATTAAGCCCAATAAGATTTTGTTAGAATATTCTGTTAGGATAGTGCGGTAGATGTTTTCTTAAGATGAAGAGTGAATTTTGAGCCCTCTTGTATAATTTATTATGACCTATTTAAAATAGTTCATTTAAAGCCCTTAGATAATCTTTGTTCATCTACTCTATTTTCTTCTCAAATGTCTTTGTTCTTCTAATTTTTTGTTGTTTGAAAATAGTCGTCTTCCCCTAGAAAACATAGGGAAAGAATTACAACTGAAAAATTCAGCCTTTTCTATTTTGTTTGCTAGCATTAAAGTGTTTGTTTTGTTTTTCATGGTTAAGGGCTATCTCAGGTCATCCTTTCCACATATAACACTGCTGCAAGGCCTTTTGTTCTGTTTCAGAATTTTTCAAAGCTTTGGCTTTTTCTTTCTATTAGTCTTACTGGGGTGGCTCTTACTGTCCGGAACCACTATTTGCCCTCACCCGACTCTGTGCTACCCCTTCTGCAGCTGATGCATTTTCTTTTTCAGTACGAGCTTGTCAGAGAGTTCCCTGGGTGGTTACATCAGTTTCTTTAGCTCCCACCCCTTTTTCTTCCTAAATAGGGTAACTGGTGTTGTGCTATCAATCTGGCTTGAGAGACCATTCCTCTTAGAACCATTTTTTTTTTTTAAGGGTCTCTGGCCATGGACTCATAAAATATTTTCCCAGAACTTTCTGAACTGCCTAATCAAACATATCTAAATACATTTTATGGTTTTTTTCCTCTTGGCTGCTTTAATCTCTGGGATATTCATAGCCTCCCAAGTTCCCATCACTGCACCTCACTAACGTTTTTCTGGCCCCATATGAGTCAAAAATGGAAATTCCCATCTCATTTCTTCAAAGGGAGAATCTGGTATAAACATAGCTTAGAGAGACTGGGACAAATGAAGAAGCAGAAAGAAATGACCAGATATGTGTGTATGGGGAGCAGATGTAGTACAGACATATGCAAACTTAATTTTACAAGCACCATCAAATATGTGGGCCACAATAGCATCGAAATGATCTGTTGTCAAACTTCAGGTAACTGTCGCATGGACTGTTGGGAATCCCTTTGCTAACCATCCTGACAGTGCACCAAAGATGAAATGTCAAGAACTCACAGTAATTATAATTATAAAGAAATATGTAGCTAATCCTATAAATTGTCTATAATTAAATAAAATCAGACTATATAAAAATGTTCCCTTTTGGGGCACTTGGCTGGCTCAGTCGTTAAGCATCTGCCTTAGGCTAAGGTCCAAATCCCAGGGTCCTGGGATCGAGCCCCACATTGTGCTCCCCGCTCTCCAGCAAGCTCTCATGATCTTCAGGGCCCTGGGATCGAGTCCCTCATCTGGCTCTCTGCTCAGCATGGAGCCTGCTTCCCCTTCTCTCTCTCCCTGCTTCTCTGCCTCCTTGTGATCTCTCTCTCTGTCAAATAAATATATAAAATCTTAAAAAAAAAAAAAAAGTTCCCTCTTAGTCCCATTCTCTACTTTTCACAATACAATACACTTCATCCTTCGGTCTTCTTCTATGTCTGTCCTTGAGGACGCTTTCCCTGACAGATCCAAGGGAGTTCTAGTCACCCTTTCTTTTGTGTTTCCATCTCTGCATTTTCTATTATGATTATTATGGATCTGTCATCCTCACTTTGACTTTGAACCCTCAACAACAGATACAGTTGCTTGTCATGTTTCTATTTCAAACATGTTCGACATTACTTACTCAGTTGTAGATACGTCAATAAAACTAGCGTCCATCAACTACATGCTTGAAGATATTAGGACCACTTGGCCTCTGTGAGCTAATTTATGAAAGATGTGGACCATATTGAAGTTACAAAGGAGTGTTTGGGTCTCAGTATAAAAAAAAAAAATCTTTCTACTAATTTGAGATATTCACAAATGCAATAAACTGATTTGTGAGGAATCATCATTCCACCAATGGAAGCTCTCTAAGAACAGAGGATGATTTATGTATATTATGTGTGTCTGGATAAATGATGGAATGTTAAAGGACAGAATGGTTTCTTAGCCTTAAAACTGATGAGTATGTGTTTTTAGGGGGGAATGTTATCCAGAAACTATTTGCAATATTCTGGAAGTTAAGGAAAGGCAAATTTATCTACAACAAATCTTAACAGCTTTAAAAAACTTCATAATGTTTTGCTCTTGGCCATAACTGGCAACACCGGTTATCACGTGGACACAAAATTCCAACTGGCTGTTAGTGATGTATTACCTTTGATTTTGTGACAATTTAAAAACCAATTATTGTTACTAATTCCTATTTGTTTGGAGGCAGAAGGCTTTCAAAAAATGGAGTCCATGCAGAAAGCATATTAAAAGGATAGTTGATCATAATTGGAATTTCATTCTATGGTTGTTACATGGACTCCTTTTCTTCCAGTATCTTTTGCATCTCTGAGATAAGGATGCATGATGTCAGGTTAGTATGTTATATTTAATTGCGAGTTTAAAAAAATCTTTTTTAGTGATTAATAAAATAAAGATGCAGTTTATAATCCATAGTGTTTTTAATGGTCAGAGAAATATGATAATTTGATCCAGAGCAGCTTAAAGAATTTGTATGGTTCAGGTGTGAATCAAGATCCTATTTCACCTAGGACGGCTCCTTAATTTCTCTGACATTCAGTTTTCTCATTTGTAAAGTAGGGATGCTAATATCTACTTCATAGATTGTTTGTGAAAAATGGAAAGAGATGATACTTGCAATGTGTTAACTTTTTCTCTTATATCTGTCCCAAATTGTTGATGTCAGGAAGGGTTAATGTTTCTGGGGTGCCTGAGTGGCTCAGTCATTAAGCATCTGCCTTGGGTTCAGGTCAAGGACCCTGGGATCAAGCCCCACATCTCATTGAGCTCCCTGCTCAGCTGGAAGCCGGCTTCTCCCTTTTGCACTCCCCATGCTTATGTTCCCTCTCTAGCTGTCTCTCTCTCTCTCTCTCTCTCTGTCAAATAAATAAAATAAAATCTTTAAATAATAAAAAAAAGAGTTAATGGTTCTCCCAAATTGCCAAAATTATCAATTAAAAAAAATTACTGAAAATCATGGAGGAGCTGACATTATTTTATTTCATTATGCAAATAATTTTGACCTCCAGAGATTATTTATTTTGCCTCAGAAGGCTCATTTCTTCTGTACTGCTAACCAAACAGTTTATTCCATTTTGTGCAACAATTCATAATGAATCTTAAAAGAACTACTGATTATTTTAGAGTTTTTGGCTCAATTACCTGTTTCAAATGCTCAGTGACTAAGGAAAGCATGTCATTTTCTCCTCTCCTGCACACTGGTGTGTAACAATAGACTTTGAATAGAGCAAATCAAAGAGACACAAATACCAGTATAAGGGACCCATTGTGCTTAGTTTGTAGCCCTGTCACATGCTTTTAATTTAGGTCGGTTGATTGATTATGACAAACTGACAGATAGCACATTGTTCCTCTCTTGGAGTCTCTAGACACTTTAATATTCGTACTCTTATCTGTCCATTTTGATTCCAAAACTTAAGTGAAATGGAATTACAGCATTCACTTTGTTTTCCTGTGCTAAGTGATTATCTCTGAAGTGCAATTTTGTGATTAGGCGAGATGGCATGCATACACTCAGCTAATGCTGATTTCCCCCAGGGTGCAGAACAGGTAAATTCATAATGAATGGATGTTGTGCTTTGATTTCAAATGGATGTAAAACCTCCCCACACTTGGTAGTTTTATTTTAAAAATGTATTTAATTATTCTAAAATTAACAGGAGAATATTAAAATTGAACTTTAGAAAATGGCATTTAAACATAAGTCAAGGGTGCTAACTGCTTATGAATGTTAATCCCCTTCAAAAAGTGAAAAAACAAACTTACCTGACATAAATGGGGTTGGGGGGTGGAGGAGTGTGGTCATTGAAAATCTTCAGGTAAATTATTTATATTTTTTCTGATTAATTCAAAAATATCTGAGTGCACAGCTTAGTATTCGTTTTCTCAAATACTAATGTTCCTTATTTTGAAAACTACAATAATGACTAACTAATTGGTATTATAGTATCATCATAGTTGTTTGGTCCTGAAGGGTGACTTTTTTAGGGGGAGGGGAAAAGAAGAGGTAAGGAGTTAACTTGATCTGCACAGAGTATTTTCTTTGATATTTTAAAAACAAATTTTATCTGTAAGTAAGAGAGCTCAGTTTTAAAGGGAATTTACCATCCCCAAATTAGATGTGTTTTGACCAAACCACAAAAGTAGATGATTGGTACCCAAATCATGCTCCTTTACTGATAGGCATTGACTATAGTATTGTAAATCTTGATGTGAGAAACATAGTATGCAATTTCTCAAACTTATTTCAGTTGATATCCTTTTTATAAAGAATATTAACACTAGTCAGAACTTCATGTAGACAGTGTTGGTACGTGGTTGTTGGTGGTTTTTTGGTCAGCTGCTTCTTCCCATACTTAAATCTCTTAGTGTAATATTCAATATATATTAAGAGCTCAAGAAATCCTAATTATTCATGTTATTTATCTGAGTAAAAGTCATATTTTTAATAAGCTGATTTTCAACAATAAAGCACATTAATTTAGAATAAAGTGCTTTTATTCAAGACTCAAAGAACAATCAACCCATTAAAATTTTTTTACTCTTCTATTACGGTCCGGTTGATGGTCCTGTGAACCATCAGTAATATTCTTTCTGCTGGAAGTGATTCACTTTCCTGAACGTTCTATTATCACTTGCCCTGAGGGACGTGATACCCTCAGAGTTGTCCTCATAATTTTGGACACCTACCTAGCAGAGGTGAATGGCCTACATTTTCAGTATGCACTCTATGACACCTTCATATCTGAGTTAACAAGGTAAGCACTTCCGAAGTACACTCAGTGAGTGATTTGTTAGCCTATAGCCTGCTCTCCAAGGCAGCAGTGGAAAGACTGCGAATATTTATTCCCCACAGCCTGGGGCTATTGGGCATAACTCTTTGGGTGGAGATAGGGAAGATAAAATGTAACACTGGCATGATGAGAAGGACAGTGATTTGGGAGCCAGAACATCTATGGGTTGTAGTTTTAGTTCTCTTTAGTATTGTAGGCCACATTTTATTGTTTCTCTGAAACTTGGGAGTCATTTAATACTTATTATCGGGGAGGGGGATTGTTTGTTTTTAACCTATCTTTCTTGCTACTTGGGTAGGCTCTGTAGAGATGTCTTACTCATCATTAGATCTTTATCCCCATTTGTACCATTGACAACACTGAAGGTGCTTAACAGAGGTGTCTTGAAAAAGTAAGGCAAGACGGCAACCAGAAAGAAGAGAGGCAGAGTAGAACAATATATTTAAGGCCTAAGTTTTCCTCCCAAGTTCTCTTTGAATAAAACCTCATGAAATCAAGTGCACATGGTCCTAACTTTAATGGAAGTGTAAACTTTTAGGGCTTGGAGAAGTTACCATCAGCCAGATCTCTTTTTATGTCTGGGAAACTGAGGCTCATGATGATTAAGTGAGGCGTCACTTGAATAACAGCAAAGCTGCATCCAGCTCTTCTCCCTCCCATGTCAGCTCTCTCTAGACTGTTGTGGGTAAGCTCAGCATTAACCTACATATGCAAATAAATCCAGAAAGATATACCCCCTGCCCATTAGAATTTTAGGAAGGTGGGTGGTCTTTAACTTTGAATTCTCTGTATCTTTCTTGACTTGAACAACAATAAAAACCATAAACTACTTTTGAAACACCATAAAAAATATTTGGAAAAATATAACTTAAAAGAGTAATGAAATTTAGTACTTTGCAGAAGTACCATATACGGTAAGTAGCAATAACCAATAACAAAAAGTACCCCACATCATCAACACGATGCTTAAGTGTATTTCTCAAAGAGTAAATTCACCAGAGTGTGTATTTAAGCCCTCTTACATATTCTTGAAGAAGCTGCTTAGTTATTTTTAGGCCATAATAAATGGTTGTTTATATTGCCTAAGAGTTCAAACAACCCTATCTCCCCAAGAAGAAGACACTCAGATTTCTCATCTGTCTTCCAGTGGGGCCCCACTCTTCTCATGTAGCTTTTCACGGTCATATTCAACTGTCCCACCTTCTGATCTGTCAAATTCAGTCCACCAAATTTTTTTTTCATTAGTATTTCTGATTGCCTTTCTGGGGAAGAAAAAGCAAAATATTTTAAAGTGACATCTGATATTTGTAAATCTGATTGAACCGGCCTTTGATTCATGCTTTCTTCCACATTTTACCTATTCTCAAAGTGCCCTGAGACTTTGACTTGTAGGAAGAGGGGAGAGAGGCTATGCCATGCCACCAGTGGTAAAGCTGGGGGTGGGAAGAATGGAATCTGGCTGCTAACGCCAAACACCGTTGCATCTTATTTTTCCTGACTTTGCCCAGAGCGTTATATCCATACTTGCATATTAATTATCCTGTATGCAAATGACCTACAGATCAGAGTATCCATTTGACTTATTTTTCCGATCTTACTATTTCTACAGCTTCTGCCACCTTTGAAGACTTCCAGATTCGTCCCCACGCTCTTTTTGTTCATTCATACAGAGCTCCAGCTTTCTGTGATCACTGTGGAGAAATGCTGTGGGGGTTGGTGCGTCAAGGCCTTAAATGTGAAGGTAAGGTCTTTCCTTCCCCAGTCAAGTCGATCACATGTGGGAACATAAGAGCTATCTGCTTACATTGTGCCCTCTACAATAATGTCTTCTTTCCATCAGAAAGAAAGATCAAAATCTTTCGATTTTGGGGTGCATGGATTCTGTTCTGGTCATTTCTTTACATTTCCTGTCTTCAGCGTATTTGCTCTGATCTGGGAAACTTGACACTCATACCATTTCCCCCATATTTTGTAGCTATGTTTCTTTTGTGGTATTTTGGCAACAAACTAAAAATAATATCTGCATCTTCAATTAGAATTTGGATTAGTAGACATTCAATAAATGTTTGTTGAAATGAGCAGAGATTTAGGAGGCTCATCAAACCATGCAAGGTCATTCAGCTATAGAGTGGCAGATGAGCTTGTACCCCTGTTTCTCATGTGAACAATGAATAGTGGGAATATTGAAAAGAAAGTGGTGCCTTCCTAATTATCTACCTTGTGGAAACTACCATGTAAGTTATTCTACATATTGTCTTAATTCTACATAGTTATTAGACCTATTCTATTGACAGCAAAACTGAGGTTTGCAAGGTCGTATGGACAAAAAATTGTGAATCCGGGATTCAAATCAATGTAGTTCAAAAGTGTGATGCACTCTGATTAACTTTCCTTTATGTATCCACTCACATTAAAACTTGTGGCAGTTAAAAATGCGCCTCAGGTGATCCCTCTGGGTTTTTGTTGCTAGATCCCTCAGAACCCAAGTCCATTCTATCAAAGAACATTTTTTAAAAAATGGTAACTAGAGTAGATGCTGAGCTTGTTCAATAGAATCAGAATTCAAACCCACCCTATTTACAAAATGTGAAAAGAGATCAGAAAAAGCTCAAGAGAAAATTTGAATTTCCAAATAGCCTCAAGAAACAGTAACTATTTTTACTAGTTACTAACTAACTAGTTTACTAACTAGTAACTAGTAACTAGTAAACTAGTTACTAATTACTAGTTACTAATACTAGAAACTATTTTTTAAAAATGCATAATTTAATACTAGAAGAGCTTTTAATTTATGGTTGAACAGAAATCATTTTTTACTTTCTCTTTCCAGGATGCGGTCTAAATTACCATAAGAGATGTGCATTTAAAATCCCCAACAATTGCAGTGGCGTGAGGAGAAGAAGGCTTTCCAACGTTTCCCTCACTGGGCTCAGCACCGTCCGTACAGCGTCTGCTGAGCTCTCCACCAGCGCCCCTGATGAGCCCCTCCTGGTACAGCCTCCTGTTTATCCATTTATCCTTTTTACATGAGAATCTGTGGGACAGTGTGATAACAGTGTCAATCAAGACAGGGCCCTGGGAGGGAGGACACAGCCAGGGTGTTAATGACTAGGTTTCTTCAGGACCTGTGCTGTAGGTTGGTCAGTGCTTCATCAAATATCCAACAGCTTTGAGTTTGCTTTTATCTGTGAGCCTCCTGCAATTAGAGATATGTGAGGTTTCATCGTGGTCATCAGGCCAGAGCAGCACAAATTCATGTGTGACTATTGCAAAGCATAGTTTGTTGGAATTTAGAAACCAGAGATAAAAGAAGTTCTTCTCCGAAGATGAGTAGAGTGCTTTGTGACGTAGCTGAATATTTATTCTGGGAGAAAATTTTAAATTTGCTCTTATGAAAAGAGGAAAGTCTTTAATGTCTTGGCATCACTAGCATACATTTTGGGATATTGTCAGGGTAACACTGATTGACAAATGCTGAGAGAAAAATTGGACTTGAATACTTTAAATATTTCCATTAGCTCTAAAAATACTTATCGTATGGATATCACTTAAATATTCTTTTTTAAGACAGTTAAATTGGATTTTTCCAAACATTCAAAACCAAGTAAAAATTGTGGTAATTATGTGAATTATTTAAAATAAGAACATAAGCTAACAGTGTGAGACATTAAATTTCTTGTATTTTCTCCATGTGCCCCAAAGAATATTACAAAGACTTTTTATAATCTAGCTATTGTAAAAATGAATTAAAGGAAAACATTAAAAATTATTACAACACTAAGGTTAAATTCATCCTTCTTGGAGTGGAGAGAGGCAATAAATTTTGAAGACATCTCTAAAAAAGGTGTATCAATGAGTCCCTTGTTTGGAAAATGTTTTATTGTGATCTTTATATCATTTAAATTTTGTTACAGCATAAACCAGACATATCACCCAAATATGTGGTGAATGAATGCTCATTTTGGTAAATGGGAAAATGTCATAGTCTGTCTTCCCAAGACTTTCTTTTGAGACCTTGTTGTGTTTTCAGTTTGTCTTTCATGAAGGAAACCTGTTGAGGCAAGGCAAGTACTTAATCCTGCCATTAACTAGAAGAATGTGTTATGTTTGGTAACTATTCAAAATGTATGTGTGTGATATTATCCTGTAAATGTTGCATTAATGGAAACTAGTGATAGTCTAATTGGAAGATGCTTAAATCAAAAACTATTTACTTTTTCAAAAAAACAACAACAACAACAACAAACTATTTACTTTTTCAAATAATTCATGTCAGCTTCCCAATTCTGAAATTCTTTGATTTAGTTTTAATTTTTATAGGTAGTGATTTTTCACGTTATAGCAGCTACTCTTGCTTTTAAGTCAGTCACTGAAACAATGCTTATAGAATACTTAAAAATAAGTTTAAGAAGCAAAATTGTAAATTAATTATATATTATTTTTAGTTTTACCAAGAAAAGTTCTTAAAATTTTATCTAACATCCCACAAGAAATCTAAAGCTCTAAAGCCATTTGTTCTTAGAATAGACTAGAATCTAGATGATTACCCTTCTTTTAGATCTGTGTTAACTTTTTATAATATATACATATACATCTATCACATTTATACATATACATACACATACAGCCATATAAATAATATAGAACATTACATACACAATTTAGATTTTATAAGTATAAATTGAATTACATATTTAAATTATATGCATGTATATATTTATAAATATATATAATTTATATGTAAATATAATTTAGGTTACATAACTATAGTCTTTAACATGGGTTTTTAAATCAAATTATTTAATTGCTTTATTTAACCAAATTAAATAATTATTTCATCATTTGAATTACTTGATTACAAGCTATATTTTATTTTATTTTATTCTATTTTTTTTTTAAAGATTTTATTTATTTATTTGGCAGAGAGAGATCACAAGTAGGCAGAGAGGCAGGCAGAGAGAGAGAGAGAGAGAGAGGGAAGCAGGCTCCCTGCTGAGCAGAGAGCCTGATGCGGGACTCGATCCCAGGACCCTGAGACCATGACCTGAGCCGAAGGCAGCGGCTTAACCCACTGAGCCACCCAGGCGCCCCAAGCTATATTTTATACAAAATCTTGAAATTCATTAGTGCTTTATTGCTGAATGGAAATTCTTAGAGTAGAATGCTTAAAATGTTTTCTTAATGTATTTTTTAAAATCCGATTTTAACCATGTCTGTCAAAGAGGCTTATAAGATTGTGACCAACTCAGAAATTTGTGAGGTGAGAAAATACTGGAGCCATAAAATACTTTGAAAGATCGTAAATTTTCATGACGTACTATAAAATGCCCAGCAGGTAACCAAATGAGAAATGAATTTGGAAATAATATTTGTGACACTATTTGAAAAGTCACGTTTTACATGTATCAAAGCTCTTTGTGCCCTTATGGTATACCTGTTTATCTCTTCTTTTATCCAGTACCTGAGAAAGGAAGCCAACACTGGCCCATTTTGAGAGGGCACATATTTTCTGGTTGTCTTGGGTCATGGTCATGCCTTAGCTACTTTATGTAGGGACAAAACCACCCTGCCCTACCCAGGCATTTTGGAGTACAGTGATTATGTCCTTCTTTATCCCTGGGCAAGACATGAAAGGTCAGTAATTACAATTTAAAATTTATAATAAATGCCTAATCAAAAGTAATATTATGGCAATAATAATAAAACCTTTTAGTTATAGATACAATAAAAGATATTTTTCCATTTCTGAAAAAGACAATGACCAAGATAAAAAGATGGCATTACAGCATTGCTTATTAATTCCATTATTCATCCATGTTGCAATTATGCCATGACAAGTGTATAGATTTTCCTCTCCAACATAAGAAAATGATTTTTCCTGTCCATTGTTGATGGCTTATTTTGACTATAAAATCATCATTTCACATACAGATGAAGACACTGGTAATTCTATTAATTTATTAATTTTTGACACATGAATTGAATCTCAGATTTTCATATTACTGCTAAGATTAAAAAAAAAGTATAACAACATAGATCATATGACAGGCTCTGTCTGTCACCAATTTTGGCAGTAAACTGTGTTCATTATAACAACCATGAGGCAGTCCATCTTTTAGGAAGACCCAAAGTGCAGTCAATTTATGGCATAACAACTCAACAGGGGTATATCCCTTTTAGTAAACCATCACCAGTATTAGAAGGAAATGAGAAAAACTAAACAGGTTCTTAAGTAGGATACATTAATATATTCTACCATTATATATAAGTATACTTATTAAGATTATATCCATTTTATATGCTTTTAAGAAAATCGTAGAAGTCAGGAGTAGATGATCTTGTCATTTCTGTCTGTTTTACTCATTTTTTTTCATCTTTTTGTTTGAATTTACAAATGTTCTTGTGGTATTTGGGAAAAGTCAAAACCAATTGAAACCATGTTTTACAAGACTTAGACTAAAAGTTGATCTCATTCAGGACTATGAAGAAGTTTATTTATATCTCATCAGTGTCCTACAAGGGACAATTATAAAAGCTGAATAAAATATAACAGAAGAAAAGAGAACAAAATAATACTTGAAGGTACCCAAGAGCTACCAAAGCAATCAGGATTTGAGGTACCAATGTCTCAGAAGGAAGGAAGTCACCGAGAGGTCAATATACCCGACATGCCCCCACAACAAACAACTATCTGGCCCCAAATGCCAGTTGTACTGAGGCTAAGAACCCCTGAGGTAGAACCATGCTGGAGAATTTCCATATTATAAAGTCACAGTTAAGACAATGTAGTATTGCACAAGGCTTAAGTATTCAAAAACAAGGTGGTATTATACAAGAACAGACAATAAACCAATCAAATAGAATAAAGAGAGTTTAGAAACTACCTGTATGTATGTGTTAGCCAACTGATTTCTGACAAGGATATCACTTCTGTGAGAAAAGATGGTCTTTTCAACACATATTTCTGGGACCAATTGGTTATCTATATGGAATACATGAATCTTGACCCTACCTTACACTATATACAAGATTAATTCAAGGTAGATTGGGAGCTTCAAGGAGATAACATAGAAGAATATCTACAAGAAATTGGGGTTGGAAAGCTTTTTTAAATAAGACTCAAATTACTGTTGTCAAAAGGAAAAGAGTGAAAAATTGGAGATCATTAAAATTAAGAAACTGTTTTCAGCAAAAAAATACCATTGAGTGGAAAGCAAGTCACTGAATGGGAAAAGATCTTTTCAAGTTATCTATCTTATAAAAGACTCATATCCAGAATATATAAAGAACATCTACAAAAATTTAGAAGAGAGACAACTCCATTTAAGATACAGGCAAAAAATATTTGAACAGCACTTTATAAAAGAGCACAGGCAATAATGTACTTCATTAGTTATCAAGGAGTCTAAAATTAAATCAAGGGGCACCTGGGTGGCTCATTCGGTTAAGCATCTGCCTTCAGCTCGGGTCCTGGTCCCAGGCCCTGGGATCAAGCCCCATGTCAGGCTTCCTACTCACTGCAGAGCCTGCTTCTCTCTCTCCTACCCACTCCTGTGCTCTCTGTTGCTATCTCTATCTGTCTCAAATAAGTGGATAAAAATCTTTAAAAATATAAAAGTTAAATCAACAGTGAAATAGTTCCACACCAGAATGTCTAACACTGAAAAAAAAACAAAAACAAAAACCAATAATAGCAAGTATTGATGAAGATACGAAGGAACTGGAACTCACATATACTACTACTATGTGGATATAATTGGTTCAACAGCTTTGGACAATGGTTGGCCTTTATCTTCTAAAGCTGGACATATGTGTATCATGTGACTCCATAGTTCTACTCCTAGGTTTATATTCAACAGAAAAGTATATAGACACATATCTTTCTATATGTGTCTTTCTATAGAAAGATATGTACAAGCATTTTCTTTTGTTTCTTGCTTTTTAATTTTTTAGACTTCATTATTAGAGCAGTTTTAGGTTCTCAGCAAAATTGAAAGGAAGATACAGAGATTTCTCATATACTACCTGGCCCCGCACATGCGTTGCCCCTCCCATTATCAGCATCACTTGTCAGAGTGGTACTTTTTTTAATACTGATGAGTCTACTCTAACACATCATAATCACCAACAAAGTTCCACCTGAGAGTTCGATCTTGCTGTACATTCTTTGAGTTTGGGCAAATGTGTAATTGTCTGTTCATCATTATGATATTATATAAAGTATTTTCACTGACCTAAAAGTCCTCTGTGTTCCACATATTCTTCCCTCTTCATGTTCACCTGATTTCTGCCAACCAGTGTTCCTTTTATTTTCTCCATAGTTTAGCCTTTTCCAGAAAGTCATATAGTTGGAATCATGTAGTCTGTACTCTTTCCATACTGGGTTCTTTTACTTAGTAAGATGCATTGAAGTTTCCTCCATGTCTTTTCTTAGCCTGACAACTCTTTCCTTTTAGCATGGAATAATATTCCATTGTCTAGGTATCCACAGTTTACTTATCCATGCACTGGACACAGGACATCTTGGTAGCTTCTACATTTCAGCAATTATGAATAAGGCTACTATAAACATCCATATATAGGTTTTTGTGTTGATGTAAGTTTTAACTCTTTTGAGTATGCATCAAAAAGCTTGATTAATAGATCATAAGAAAAGAGTATGTTAAGTTTTATAAGAAACCATCAAACAGTGTTCCAGAGTGACTGTACCATTTTGCATTCCTACCAGCAATGGATGAGAGTTCCTGTTGGTCCACATCCTTATTAGCATTAGGTATTGTCACTGTTCTGGATTTTGGCCATTCTGATAGGTGTATGATTGTATTTCATTGTTTAAATTTACATTTTCTTGATAACATATGATGTGGAGCTTCTTTTCATATGCTTATTTGCTATCTGCTTGTGTCTTCTTTTTTTTGTTTTTTGAAGATTTTTAAGTGATCTCGATGCCCAGCATGGGTCTCGAACTTACAACCCCACAATCTAGAGTCTCATGCTCTACTGACTGAACCAGCCAGGTACCCCTGCTTATATCTTTTTTGGTGAGGTGTCTGTTAAGGTTTTTAGCCCATTTTTAAAATTAAGTTGTTTGTTTTCTTATTGTTGAGTTTTTAGAGTTTTTTGTATATTTTAGGTAATGATCTTTTATTAGATGCGTCTTTTGCAAACGTTTTGCAAATATGTTCTCCCAGTCTGTGACTTGTCTTTTACTTCTCCTGAAAATGTCTTTTGCAGAGCAGAAGTTTTTAATTTTAATGAGGTGCAAATTATCAGTTGTTTCTTTCATGAATTGTGCCTTTGGTGTTATATCTCAAAAGGTACCACCATATCCAAAGTCCTGTAAGTTTTATCCTATGTTATCTTCTAAGAATGTTATAGTCTTGTGTTTTACGTTAAGGTCTATGATCCATTTAAAGTTAAATTTTTCTGGAGTGTGTAAGGTATGTGTCTAGATTTTTTATTATTATTATTATTTTTTTTTTTTTTGCATGTGAAGTTTGGTTGTTTGAACACCATTTGTTGAGGAAATTATTTTTGTACATTGTATTGCCTTTTTTTTTTTTGTCCAAGATCAGGTGACTCTATTTATGAAGGACTATTTTGGGGCTCATTAATCTGATCCATTGATCTTACTTGTCTCTTCTTTCACTAGTACCACACTGTCTTGATAATTGTAGTTTTATAGAAAGACTTGAAGTCAAGTAACATCAGTCCTTAGTCCTCCGATAATGTTCTTCTCCTTTAATTTATGTTGGCTATTCTGGATCTTTTTCCTTTCCTCCTAAAGTTTAGAATTACTTTGTTGATGTCCATAAAATAACTTGCTAGGATTTTGATTGGGATTGCATCAAATCTATAGAATCAAGTTGAGAAGAACTGACATCTTTACAATATTAAGTTTTCCAATCCATGAACATGGAATATTTCTCCATTATTTAGTTCTATATATAACATTACAGCCAACTACTAAAGAAATAGGCAGCTCTCTTTATCTTTTATCTTTATCATCATACATTTGTGGTGATTCTACCTTGATAACAAAGTAGAAAGAGCTATGTGTTCCCCCCAACTTTTTCTTTAAAGTAATGGTCCTACCAAATACTCTGCCCAAAAAAAAAAAAAAAAAAAAAAAAAAAAAATTTCCTGATCAGACAATACTGGGAAGTCCTTCTCAGTTCATTCATGTATTGGACATTGTAATATTTATTAAGAACAATTATGGGTCTCAGAAGTCTTGGAATAATGAAATCAGTGTTCCTATATTAACTCAAATATGGAATCTCTTTTTCTCATAAAACCTAGGAATATCCTACTGGGGGGCAGAATGCACCTTGAGAAACAGTAACTTAGAGGAATAAGTGAACATATGTTGCATAGATCATCTTCAAATATCATGAGCTGAATAGCATTCAGCCAAAACTGAATGCTGATGAGAGCCCTGAGTAAAGGTATTCAGCGCTTACAAATGAGAAGAAAATCATGAACTTTACATATCAGACATGTTGATGAGCATAAGGATAATACCTTATTTTGGAAATTGAGAAAATTGACTGAGTTCCTCTCCCAAAAAGAAAGCTTTGCCATCTCTGTATGAAAATGTTCCATAAAAGTACACACAAACAGGGTTATAATTCTATCTTGTAGGGACCCAGGGCAGGCTGTCCCAAGATGGGCCACTTTGGCATAAAGATTATTTTGAGTTAAAAGCAATCAAAACCCAGCAGATGCAGAAAAAGCTTGGCCTCCCCCACAACTGCCTAAATTTACATTGGAAAAGAGAGCCTGTAACAGGAAAAGAGCTATTAATAGAGACTCCCCTTTACCTAAGGAACTTACCTGCATAATAGGGCAGCTTTATTTTTCCAGACATCTCCCTTCACCTTCTTGTTAAAACCTTCTTCCCAAAGACCTTCTTCCCTTACATATCCTCAGACTCTACCCCCTTCATTAGCTCATATAGGCTTCATGTTTCCTCACTGTTTTTGAAATTTCAAGTCTGTGTGGATTTTTCCATATGTATTCCTAACAAATTTTATTTTCTCCTGTGAATCTCTCTCATGTCAATTCGCTTCTAAGTCCAGCTAGAAGGACCATAAGGCAGAGGAAGGTCTTCTTCCCTAACATCCCCAGAAGTCTGTTTGGATCTGTTCAAACGAGCAGTTATTAACCTTGAGTTCTTCATGTCAATCTAGAAATATAGCAGGTATTACTGGGTAACAGTAAATCTTGGCTGAACCTCAATATAAATGTCCACTACTTTCCAATGTCTCTGATTGTTGAATAGGATATCAGGGTTCAGAAAACAATGGCCATGCCTTTTTGTTAAGAAAAAGAGACAGCTGTATTTTAGTTTTGATTTGGGATGAAAACGAAATATTCAGTGTAAATACAGGATATGTAAGTCTACTTAACCAAGTTTCTTTTATTTTTCATTGATATTCCTCTTAAAACAATTTTTTAGGGCACCTGGGTGGCTCAGTGGGTTAAGCCTCTGCCTTCAGCTCAGGTCATGATCCTAGGGTCCTGGGATCAAGCCCCGCATGGGGCTCTCTGCTCAGCAGGGAGCCTGCTTCCTCCTCTCTCTCTGCCTGCCTCTCTGCCTACTTGTGATCTCTGTCCATCAAATAAGTAAATAAAGTCTTTAAAAACAAAAAAAAAATAATTTTTTAGAATAACCTTTCTATTTTTTTTAATTAATTTATTTTTTTCAGCGTAACAGTATTCATTGTTTTTGCACAACACCCAGTGCTCCATGCAATACGTGCCCTCCCTATTACCCACCACCTGTTCCCCCAACCTCCCACCCCGACCCTTCAAAACCCTCAGGTTGTTTTTCAGAGTCCATAGTCTCTTATGGTTCGCCTCCCCTTCCAATTTTTTTTTTTTAATAAACATATAATGTATTTTTATCCCCCTGTGAATCACCAGGTTTACACACTTCACAGCACTCACCATAGCACATACCCTCCCCAATGTCCATAACCCCCTCCCTCTCTCCCAACCCCACCTCCCCCCAGCAACCCCCAGTTTGTTTTGTGAGATTAAGAGTCATTTATGGTTTGTCTCCCTCCCAAAGAATAAATGTAACCTTTCTATTTTTGAATTATACTTCAACCTTGAATGAAATCAGACAGAAAACAATGATATGCAGCAAAGACTTTTAAGATGAGCAAAGAATGCACTGTAGGCGTATTTCTCTCATTAAAACTTTAACCCACTGTTGGACTTTCCAGGTTTGTAAACCACTAACTAATACCAATTACTCATCAGGTTATTCTTGCTGGCAGGCAGATAACAACTATGTAACATTTGATTACTTTGATGACCTTTTTCATTCTTTTCCCATTGAGAGGATGAATTATTGTGAAGAAAATCTAATCTTTCCCGTAAAGGTCAAAAATGCTTCATTTTGATAATTTATTTTCAACAAGGTGAAGGAGCTGTCTTTCATCACTGACATCTTAACAAGTAGGGTTTTTTTTCACCTCTCCCAACTCACAATTGTAAACTGTGCTTCTGCGGTCTTGGCTTAATGTCATAATTCCATTTAAATGTTAAAAAGTGGTTTCCAACTCAGATGTCTCTGTGGCCCTAAAGGCTAATTAGTGTAATATTTTGCTTAAAAATACATCTATATAAAACATTACTGATAACGTGCCTTGCTTTCTTCAAATAACATCATTTTCTTGTCTTTTTTCCCCTTTATTCTGCACCTTTGCCTGTTTTTTGCTCTTCCAACTTCATGTTTCAGTCTCCTGTGAGTCCTGGCTTTGAGGTAGGTACTAATTCTACCTGACAGTAGGAATATGCTTCCCCATCTTTACAAACCAACATAATACTAATAGGTTGACATCAGACAATTATTTGCATTGACTGTGTGAGAATAATCAAGTCAGAGTTTAGCTCAGAATCCAACCTGTTGAACTGCAGAAAACCCATAGGTTTTTCTAGGAAATTGAAAAGGCAGGTTGAGAATAGAACAGAATACAGTCAGCACGCACCACATAGGTAGCATGTTAACTGAAATGCATGCATATTGGAATTGCATCCTGAAGACAGGTCCCACAGAACCATGCAGAGTGAGGCCACCATCCCAATGTGTGTATACACACACACACACACACACACACACACACACAGGTTTTAGCTGGCATGGTGAGGTATACAACAAGAACTGCCTGAAGATGAATTTAACTTTTTTTAGGAAAGGAACTTTTAATCCTTAATGTATTATCTGTTGCATTCTATTTAATTATCTTTTAAAAGGATGGTATGCAAGTGGGTATATCAAGGTCTCAATCCAAGAAGAAATTATATTTAGAAAATTCACAAATTTCCTTCCTTGAGGTTTTAATTAAGCCCCACCCCTCCAAAACTGGCCTTTTATTTATCTTAAGCAATTGATAGACTGGATATGGGGAAAGGCATTTAGATCAAGTGTTAAAGCTGAGTATACAAGGGTGCTTTTATTATGATAACTTGTTTTGACCAATTCAATTGACATGTTAATATTTCGTTTTCCTTATTTCCATACTTCTGGCAAATTGAGAATTGACATATTATTTTTCTTCAAGAGACTACAAATTTCAAATACCATTATTAGTGTCCATTCTTAGATGGTCTTGTTAAAGTAACTCTAACAAAGGAAGCTAATGAAAACACAACTAGAACGTGTTCTAGGTTAAATAGAATTGAGAAGTCAAGATATCTTGATTCATAGGCTATAAAGTGAAGAAATCTACTTCAATAATAGTAAATTTCTGTGTTTGGAAAAATCATCCTAGTTCAAAATATGCCCTACTTAGAAAAGTCCAGGGTGAAAGCTAGGTAATTTTTTTTATATTCTTGCAAATTTAAATTGTGTAATTTACAAGCCTTCCAGACATAATTTGAAATGGGAATTAGTATCTTTCCCTTCAGACTGTCCTTTGGGAATGAAGCCAAAGAAGAACGAGAAGCATTTTTTCACTTCTTTCTCCCACATTGCAATCAGGAAAGATTATCTAAGGGACTGAGGGAGATAATCTACTTTTATGTGAAAGTTATACAACCTAAAGGCCACTAGGCTTTCACAGGATGGCTCCTGATGCAAGTAAGATGCATTTTCAGCACAAGCTGTTGTTCTTGAACTTGTTTATATCCAGTTTGTTGAAAAGAGAGCAGACTTTTATCTTTATACTTGTCTTTTGAAAGAAAATGATGCATAAAACTTGACCAATATATTCGTGACAGTAGTGTAAGTTGCAGAATTGTTATAAAAACCTGGTCACGGTTCCACGTTTGTGTCCTGGTCAATTAACACTTTTAGATTTATAACTCTGGAGTGCGGAAGCATACAAAATTACATAAATTCTCTGCCCTTATGGAGCTTGCATAAATGGCCAATGTACAAACAAATAGATACAGTATATATGTCTTTGTAAAAGCTTCCTGGTGTTATAGTGCAGTGATATATATTAATTTTCTTAATCTCTCCTATTGATTAGTTTGTTTTCATTTCTTTTATTTTAAACATAGCTGAAATAAGCATACTTATGTTTTTGTTGTTCATTTGTAAAAGTGTTAGTAGGTTTTCCGGTCAACATTTGTTGAGTGTATTTAGTAAGTTATCTTCTTAGAAGCCAAATGGACTGAAGAATATATACAATTTTTGCCAAAGGGGTTTTCAAAAACTTGTAAAAGTTTAAATTTGTAACCTTGAGAAGTAGAGTATGAAAGTTTCTACTGCCTTAGATTCTTCCTGACAATAGATTTTTATCAGTATTTTTAAAGGTTTTGTTTTGTTTACTAATTTGATAGGTGAAAAATTTCTGTGTTTAAATATTATTTCCTTATTGGAGGATAAACAACTTTTCATATATTTATTGGCCATTTGTATTTCACCTGTGGTTGAATTGCCTATCTTTTTTCTGTTGAGCTGCTTATTGGTTGCTGAGAATCTTTATATATGATTAATCCTCTGTTCATCTGTGGTGGAAGCATATTTTCAGTTTCCTGTGCGCTTTTGCTGTCTTTTCCCACACTGTTTTTGACAGAGAAAAGACATATTTTCACACTATAAATAGACTGTTGAAAATTAATCAATATGGCCAGATTAAACATAATACTCTTGCAAATGACTGAGGAGAATGTTTTTTCCCTGAAATAAAGGAGCTGAAGTCAAAGAAGAAAATGAAGCAGAATTTAAGACAGTGCTGTCCTTGCAGTCACAGGATATAAATGATGATACATTTTTTTAAAAATAATTTGGGTCTTATGGAATTTTCAAAATTTAAGAACTTTACTAAAGTTTTAAAATTATTTTTAAGGGACGCCTGGGTGGCTTAGTGGATTAAGCCGCTGCCTTCGGCTCAGGTCATGATCTCAGGGTCCTGCGATCGAGCCCCGCATCGGGCTCTCTGCTCCGTGGGGAGCCTGCTTCCTCCTCTCTCTCTGCCTGCCTCTCTGCCTACTTGTGATCTCTCTCTGTCAAATAAATAAAAAAAAATAAAAATAAAAATAAAATAAAATTATTTTTAAATATCTTTCAGGAATCATTTGCTATTATTGCTTTGAGGTTAAGGGGCTCTACAGAGAATCTATTTTTGGTAAAATTAAATGCTTCTAGTCTAGTCCTTTTGGTAATTCCTAATATTCAGACCACCTTACAGAAATTATTAGGAAATAAGTTGCTAATTCCAAAAGTTTTCCCTGTGTTTGACTCTTTATATCCTCACCTTTTGCATCCTTTAGTTTTTATGAAAGTTAGATAATATTCACCTTAACTTGTTATTAAGGGTGCATATTTTCTAAATAATAATTTGCCACAAACTGCTATTACTTTTGTAACGTTTACTGACTCACATTTAATTACATAAGCATTGTATTAAAAGGAACTGATGCCTGAATACTTTCCTAGAAAAATCTCCCCCACAAATGATTCATTCAGTTACTGTTTTTGCTTGTTAAAAAAAAAAGAGAGAGAGAGAGAGAGAAGAAAATACCAATATTGAATTATCTATCAGTTACTGGATATCCTGATACACTTTATCATAGTACAGGTAGATTCTTTTCAAATGAGCAAATAATGGGGGGAGGGAGCATTTTCTAACCCTGAATGAAACTATGATGATATTTCTGACCAAATAAATATTTTCCAGGATATTTTCCAAAGTAGCAAATTCTATCTAGAAATAGAGACTTGAATTGTTATTACTCTAGTGTTCTGGGGTTCCTGGAATCCTCATGATTCATCTGAATTAAAAAGTCATTTTTCCATTGAAATATGGACCATAACGTCCATGCAGTACATTTGCCAGATATTGCAAGATTTCTTTTGATGATTGTGTAAACTATTTCTCCAGATTCAGACCTGGGTTGTGTATATGTTCAGTGAGGAAAGACATCCAAGAATTCTTGAACCAGCACGTCTGCCTCCCCTGAGAGTTAGGAGAGTATGTGCAGTGGTGGATTTGTCAGGAAGGATTTACCAAAGATTTACCCTTTGGTAAAATTAAGAAGAGTGTGTGGTCTACTTGATGTGTTACTAATCAGCTGTTGCCTGATTTCATTCGCCGTGTCTGCCTTATTATTAATTACATGCTCTGTAATATTAAGTACATGTACATTATTAATTCATGCTCTGAACAAAAACTTCCAGTTGTGTAACTCTAAATGTAAACACTTCAGGAGTGTTCTTCATGAACTACCCCCCGGGAGAGGGGCATTTACTACTTGCCCACACTTACAAGCATATAGGTCTTGGGAACTAATGGATCTTTAGAGCAGGCTCTGAAGGGCCTGTGTTCCCCTCAGAAAACGGACCATGGCTTTCCTAACTCTTCCCACAGCCAAGCCTTAAGACACAAAACACTGGTCTCTACCTTGCCCTGCAAAACAGCCTCCATCCCTTCTTATCAATAAAAGAGGTTTGTTTAGTCTACTGTCATGCCAGACCTGGCCAGATTTCAGTTCCTTCTCATTTAATTCCTGACCAGTCACAACTACAGAGGTCCTAGTAGGTTCTTAACTGACTACTATGGAGAAAGAAAGAGAGAAAGGGAGAGAAGGAAGGAAGGAAAGAAGAAAAGAAAGAAAGAGAAGGAAGGAAGGAAAGAAAGAAAATGAAGGAAAGAAGGAAAGAAAAGAAAGATTACTCAATGTTAACTTTGAGAGCTTGTGTCTTCATGAATGTTTCTACTCAAAAAAAGAAGTAAAGTTTTGTCTAAGGAAAATAATAGGAAGTGTGAGGAAAATGGAAGATTAGAATTGGTGTTATGAATTAGAATTCCAGAAACTTGAGAAATAATTCAGATTCTAACTTATTTATCCGTGTTCTCAGAAATATTTAGACAACGTGATTTTACTTCAATCATTAGACATGGTTTTCTACTATTTGGTGCTATTTGATCAGATGAATTCCTTTCTTCCTTCTCAAGAAGAGTGAAAATATTGCCATTTTGATAATAAATATAGTGAAATGCAAGATGAAATAATGTCCAGAAGTTAGGAACAAATATACTCTTTCTTCAGATAGCCCAGTGTTTTTGGTGCTATTTTTCTGTAGCTGAGCATTGAAAATACTACTGAGTGGTATAATAGTATTGAGGTTGTGCTTTCTTGTATTTTTTTAAACTCAAAATTGATGAGGAAAAAGTCTCATCTTCTTCTCTCTTTTTAAAATGAGTTATATTAAAATCTAACTTTTGGTTCTACCGTGTTTCAGAAGCACAAGTGTGCACACACACACACACACACACACACACACACACAGAGCGCTGTGTGTTCACCATTCACAGTTACAGGTTAAGAGTCTATAAAACACTATAAAATTATCCTTAGGTGCCCTTAAGTTACACTTATTTTTGAAGGGAGAGGCTAACATTTTTAACCTTCAACTGTGTTTATGGCATGCTTTTCCAGCTTTTCCTTGGTGTCTCTAAGGCAGTAGTCAGTGGGACAGCCTCTTTCCAGATCATTTCATTCAGCTTTCCTGTGAGTTCATAAACCCAGACCAGGCAGGCCTCTGTCAACTTAGGCAGGATCAGATACTGTGGGAATGGATGTTCCTGACATCAGTATTCTTGATTTTTCCACATAATCTATTTACCTTCTACTTTACTTTCTATGTGTAGACCAACTCTGACATTTGAAGCCCCAGAGAAGAAACTGTTGACATGCAAAATTATTTTCTTCCTCAGTGAAAGTGCTCTTTTTTTTATTGTGTAAATTTATAGTGCCTGGCATTAAGGTCACATTGCCTTCAAGTAAAAAGAGAGGTTATCTTCTGTTATGTTTCCCCGTTCTTCCAAGAGCCCATGATTTGTAGGATATTGGTAACTGACATTTTGAAAGAACAGTGCATATGTAATTTGCAACAATTCTTGAACAGTTCTGGTGCTTTCCCTGCAAAGGATGGATTGCTTAAGCAGATAATAAGGTTCCTTTACCCTTCATTTCTGTTTACCCACAATAGAGTGATGCAATAAAAAAGTTAATGTAACTTTCACGATTATTTTTGCACTCAGGAAATCCAGACCACCTTGTATTTTTAATACAAGATTATACATATATATGTTATTACCATGAAAGCTTTCACAAATTGCAACCAGTATTAAGAAATGCATTCTCCACTGTAAAATACGGCTTCGATCACCACTAAGCAAAGGCACACTTTTATTTTTCTGCCATATAGCAACTCTTTTCACTGGTTTGAAAAGGTGTTGATTAGCTTTTATTTATGCTATATATATTTAGGGTATCCAACTGAGTGAGGAGGCAAACTCATTTATCTGGCATGCTTGGCAGGCAGTTCAAGGGATGTAGAATCAGAACTGTAGCAGAATAGCACTGAACAATCAAGTCACCAAATACCCTAACCTCCCTGTACTCAGTGAAGTACAGGGCATGGAAACATGGTTGTTACTCTATGAATTCCATTTCCCAGAGGTCTTCAGATGTGTGTTGTTTACCCAACAACTGGTCTGTGTGGGAAAATCCCTCACTCCTTGTGTGAGACGTAGTGTGCTCATCTAAGTGGTGTTGAGAGAAGTTGTTCGTTTCTTTTTGATTCAGAAAGTGGTCGGCCTCAGGGCTCCCTGGGTGGCTCAGTGGGTTAAGCCTCTGCCTTCGACTCAGGTCATGATCTCGGGGTCGTGGGATTGAGCCCCCATCGAGCTCCCTGTTCAGCGGGGATCCTGCTTCCCCCCTCTCTCTGCCTGTCTCTCTTCCTACTGTGATCTCTCTCTCTGTCAAATAAATAAATAAAATCTTAAAAAAAAAAAAAGAAAGAAAGTGGTCAGCCTCAGACTGTGCTTTCATGGTGACGTTTTACTGGCAGCAACTAGGGGTAGGGTTAGATAATCATTTCAAAGAGAGATTAAAGAGGTATCAGAGTATGTAAAAGAAGTCTCCAAGTTGTCTTAGTGTAGTCATTCATGGCAGGAGTCACGTCAGGGTCAACACCAAACACTTATTCTTCTGGAAGCCTCTTTTCTGAATGACCGCCTTTGCCTCCACCATGGGGGTGGTTTCTCTTTTCTTCAAACCTTCGTATATATGGGCACTTAATCTAGGTGAGATGGTATTTCAGAAGTTGGTGATACAGCGATGAACAAAACCATCAAGATGCTCTCCTCATGGCTCTTATAAACAGTAAAAATCCAGTATCCAAGTGGGTGAATAAGACAGTTGTAGGCTGCAGTAATAGCTCTGAAGGAGACAAGATGGCGTGCCAGAGAGTAATAGAGTGTGAATGCGGAGTGAACAGTAAGCTGGGTGGTCTGGAGGTCTCTTGGAGAAAGTGACATATGAGCTGAAATCTGAAGAATAAAGCAGAACCCGGAACGCAGAAAAAAAGGGACGAGCATGTATTGTGATTGTTGATAGTAAGTTATCTTGTATCCAGAATTCTACTGGATTTAAGGTTGTCGGGCAGAGACTTATTTACTGGTCTTTCTCTGTCCTGCAACATCTGAATTCGGCTTTCAGGTAAGGTTTGTCCCAGGAGGCCTGGGTGGTTCAGTGGGTTAAGCCACTGCCTTCAGCTCAGGTCTTGATCTCAGGGTCCTGGGATCAAGTCCCGCATTGGGCTTTCTGCTCAGCAGGGAGCCTGTTTCCCTCTTTCTCTCTCTGCCTGCCTCTCTGCCTACTTGTGATCTCTCTCTGTGAAATAAATAAATAAAATCTTAAAAAAAAAAGAAAGATTTGCCCCAGGAAACACTTGTTCAATTGAATAGATCAATCATGTTGGCAGGAGAAGAGAACTATCATAAGGCGCTACTCCACACAGCTCTTTGAACGATAGTCCAAAATGCTAGATCTTAAAACATTTGAAATAAAGGATTAATGTTTGGTTGGATGTTTTCACACAGTTGTGCTCATATCTTTTAAATATAACAGCACCTGAGTAGGAAAGTAGGCAGACAACTGAGTAATGCTCATATAACAGAAGCTGTTTATTCATCTAGCCATTCTGATCTAGAAAACATGCATGACTCAGATGCTCTCCTCTGAGCACAGACAAGCTGGTTGAAAGTCTCTTCTGTAGGTCAAGGTTAAGAGATTCACAGTATTTTCATACTGCATTTTGGCGTGTGGAGGACATTTTATTACTTAATAAATTACTCCTCCCCTCCCCCCAAGAATTCTTCCATCATGACTTAAGGGAAGAAAATAATTTCCGCTTTCACACTGGCATAAAGCCAGGGGATGTGAGAGCTGGGAGGGGCTAAGGAAGGGAAATCACTGTTATTACCTGGCACGGGACCACCTGAATTCAGAGTTCCACTACCAACAGGCTGTGTGATCTGGGCCAGATGATGTGACCTCCCTGACATTCAGTTTTCTTATTTGTAAAATGGGGTCATAACACTAGTGGGCATGAAGTTTAAATAAATTAGTGAATGTGAAGTGCCATGAAAAGAGCTTGGCACATATAAAGTTTAAAGAAAGTGTTTTATGTCACTATCTAGTTCACAGATCTGGGAATCTCCATGGACCAGGTTTATTCCCCAAGTGAATTGACAGGCACAATGAAATTTTTTCCAGGGTTACCAACATTTAGAAATAGAGTTATGTCATAAAACAACTAGATTTTCTGCTTGTTTTGAAAAACTGAGAGGCCTGACAATACTAGGCCACATACTCACATGGCAGCTATCAGCAGTGTACGAACAGTGGCCATTCCTTTCATTCTGAACCTTCCTCCAATTTTCCAGAGTCTCCACTATTCCCTATTGCATCCCTGATACTGATACTGATAAAATTCTCTATTGCAACTACAAGTATTTGAACTTACTGTCCCTCTCTTTCTAGAGCAAAAGAGTTCTGATAGATATTGTATTTGTGTTGGATATGTGAGTAGGAGTGAGGAACAGGCAGATAAGTACAGAGAGCAGTTGCAATGAAAAACATTCCTTAGCCAATTGTATTCTCTTAAAATTGAAATCCTGTAAAGCAAATACGTCAAAGTTACAACCCATATAATACTACATTGAAAAAGAGGCCTGGGGCGCCTGGGTGGCTCAGTCAGTTAAACATCTGTCTCTGGCTTAGGTTATAATCTACGGGTCCTAGGATCGAGCCCCACATTAGGCTACCTGCTCAGTGGGGAGCCTGCTTCTCCCTCTCCCCCTCTCTCTCTCAGCCTGTCCCCCTGTTCTCTCTCTCTCTCAAATTAAAAAAATATATATATTTTTTAAAAAGAGGCTAATATGATATTGTATATTTGAATTTCTCTATTGAAATGTCACATCTATTATTTCCATGCAGTTACTTCTTGAAAACATTATTTCCATTCAGTTCAAGCAGTGTTTTTTGTTTATCATGTACTGGGCACTTCTTCCATTAACAGAGGACAAATATAATTAAGACAGTGTCCTTCTCCTAGGATCTATTATGATCTATTGCCTAATGATTGGGACAAGTCCAAAAACGATGTCAACATGTATGCGAAAGCATTCTCTACTTTTCTGTTTTCTTTAAGTCGAGGGGCGTTTATGTTACCCCAAATCTATTCCCACTGTAAGGCCGTGAAGTGAATTTTAGTTAATATAAATATATTAACACTGCAGAAATTTTCATTTGAACCAGGCATTTTGTAAAGTGATGTTTATCTTCCAAAATCTTATGTCTAATTTTGACATCATTGGCAATCAGCAAACGACAAGGAAAGGCAACTCTCTCCCCTCTGTTTTCTAGCTTTACTAATGCAGAGAATTCGTTTTGAACTGCGAAGTGGAATATACCTTGTTGGGAAATGGTTTCAGAGTCCTGTTAAATGTTAAAGACGTGCTGGCAGTTGGAGTTTCCATAATGTAATCTAAGCAATCATTTCCTGGGAAGGTTCCAAACTTGCTGAGTCATTAATTTAGCATACCAGGTTAAAAAACAAGTTCAGTCTGTAGAGAATCGGGGTATATTATCTATATGAGTAGGAGTTCAGTGCATGTAGTTTTAACTTTGGCTGTAATTGCAAATGAATACTGTTAGCATAAGAATACTACAGATACTTTACAACACTCTAGACTTAAAAATTAATCTCTGCAATCTTTATTTCATCTCTAATCCTGGCTTTAAAAATCAGCTTTCATAATTTTTCTGTTTTCATATTCTCTCCGGTCTGTGATATGATACATCTTACACTGAGAACAGAGAAGAAATCTTTACACTTTGCATTAGGTACAATTTGCCAAATCACATCGTTTATACACAGCCATCCCAATACCATACTTCACAGTTGTGTCAAATCTCCCAAAAGTTGCACACCTGTAACTTGATCTAAACTCCTCTTCACAGGAAGAGAACAATTCATAATACCGCTGGCTAATGTAGAAATGTAGAAATTTATAGAAGTACATTCTCTCCTGCATGTGCTTGCCATAATTATAGAGAAGGGAATTTGAGATCTGC
The DNA here is from genome assembly GCF_922984935.1 of Meles meles. Lineage (NCBI taxonomy): Eukaryota > Metazoa > Chordata > Mammalia > Carnivora > Mustelidae > Meles > Meles meles. Next base: position 83,737,266 of record NC_060071.1, on the reverse strand, counting down.
TCTGTGAGTTTTGAGCCAGTTTTTGCTCGGAACATAATAATGAAGCAGAATGAAACACAAAGTAGCTGTTCCCTTTCCGGAGCGTTTCCACTTTCCTCACTATTCCCATAAAAAACAATCATTCTGCAGGTTGCTCAGGTTCATCAAAGCCATGGTGGCAAGCTGGAACAGCAAGTAACAGTGGAAGATACCTTAAGCAGCATTTAGTTACCCAGTAAAACCTCCACTAGTGTTGATGAGTAAAGGAAAATTTTCCTTTATCAGAGTTAACTTTAAAGAAAGATCTTATGGGGCACATCTGGGTGGCTCTGTCGTTAAGCATCCGACTCTTGATCTCAGTTTCATGAGTTCAAGCCCTGTGTTTGGCCCTATCTAGGCATGGAGCCTACTTAAAAAAAGAAAAAAAGAAAGATCTTAAAGGACTGTGCACATGATAATTATACAAATAAATAAAATGAAGTAAGTTAAGGAAGAAATGAGACAAGACTATTTCTCTTTGTTTTGTATGACAATGTGTCAGCAGGCACAAAAGCCCGGTTCTTTGACTCACCGCTAAGTCTAATTTCATGTTGAAGTTATTTTAAAGACTAAGCTAGTTGGATTTAGATCAGTGAGATTTTGTTAAGGATCTGTTTTTGTTTTTTTTTAACATTACCAATTTCTAAATTTTGCCTACTCTGTAACTTGATACAACAAACAAAACAGTGTAATTATGGCTTTCTGGTGCACATACCTTCAAATAAAACTTCACACAATTGAAATTACTTTTTGGCTTAAAGTGGTAACTGAATATTAATTATTAAGGGAAAATGTATCACTGATTCTGAAAATCCTTAGGAATATTTGGTTTGTGTTCACATCATTAGAAGCGGTTTTAAAGGGATGATTGGCTGGATTACAGAAAAGTTGGTTCTTTAACATTTACATAAACAATGGTGAATGTGTATTACAGGGCAATGCCTTATTTCTTAGACTTTTGTTTGTTTTACAATCTGTTGTATATCAGTGAAGGCCTTGTTTTGCATTTTGATTGAAGAATGGATAAAAATAAGCACTTACAGAGTTATCAAATAATGACCCAGTCTTCTTTTTTTCGTCTTAGCTTCTGAGATTTGCACCCTCATAAGGAAAAGCACATTCCCCTGTGTGTGTGTGTGTGTGTGTGTGTACTCCAGAAACATAGACTATAATTCTGCAAACAAAATTTCCAAAGCCTTTCCCATTCTTCCTTTCCCAGAGTGTGTGTTATCTAGTAAAATTAGACAACACAAGCTCTTTCCAGCAGTAAATCAGTTCCCACATAAGTCACCATGCATGCAACCCAACTCAAGATTTTAAAGTTTTACTTTTTAATTTAGAAAATAGGCCACATTGAAATTAAATAATGTATTTGGAACTATAAGAAAGGTAGTGATACATATTTCTGGTTGTGATGCTAGCTGATTTTAATTTTAAAATGTCATGAATGCCAGGAGGGCATTCTTTATTAATGCTATTAAAACCGTAAATTGCTATTAAAGTTTAAGTGCTGTTGAAGTCTTAATTTCTAACACTATAAATTACAGAATTTTTGAGTTATTATTCTGTGCCAAGCACACATGCAACTGTGTGAATCTCACCATTGCCTGAATGTGTGTGTAATATAGTCTCTGGGCTACAGTGACAGCTAACTTCTCTTCTGTAAACTCACATAACATTTAAAAATTCCGGATGCAATCCTGCCTTGAAGGTGATAAAGAAAATGACTTGTAGTTTGAGGCAGTGTTTATGTGAATGTTACGTGTTGGCTAAGAAGAAGACATTTCAATTTATCAGATTGCCTCTTGATTTTCTGAGTGACTTTGCTCCATGGTATATAGTCCTTTGTGAAACGGGTTCTATTACCGTAGCCTAGAATTAGGTGTCTTAACTTAAGGAAAATAGTTGAAGAGTGATTTCGTCAGCTTTTCATAGGATTTTCCAAATCTGAGAACATTTTAAAATGTGACATCAGATCAACTTTTATTCTGAGTGTTGAAACTTTCCAACTATGGAAAAATATCAATTTTCATTTTAGTCTATACTTAAAACTGGCCCGTTAACTACAGTTACTAAAGAAGGATACATAAAATTGAGACCTAACCCTGTGGATTTAATTATTTTTCAATTCCATTGAAGATATTTATTCAGTATATTTGTGTTCATGATTCTGGTCTGGCAAGCCTTTGGCCTATCATTATAAGCTCCTTAAACTTCTCTGTAAGAGTTGAACCTTTCCAGAGTAATTATCCTTTATAGTTTTCTTTTATAGGATTGTAATTATAAATTTATCCCTATGTAGAACTTCATCTCAAATTTCTTTTTATTGCAGCTAGTAAATCTGCAAATCAAAATACCCCCATTTGGTAACAAATGGTGCTACCTTTTGGTGCTGATAGGCATTGAAATGGGTGGAAATTTTACATAAATATGATTTTTTTTCTCATCTTGTCAGTAACCATTCCAAATCAGAAGCTGAGTAAGGTAATAACATAAGGGCTCTGGAGGCAAACAAATGTAGGTTCATGTTCCGGCATTTAACTTGAAAGAATATATTTAAATTTTATGGGCTTAGATACCTTGACTTTAGATAATAAAGCCTATCTTGTAAGGTGCCTCGCACAATGATAGCTGAGGGTAGGAGCTTAATAAATGAGATCTGTAAGTCTTATAACTATTAAAAAGTAACTCAATTTCTCTTTTTTTCTGCTAATTCCTAAGTACATTTCCATGATATCAAGAGCTACATGAAATCGCCCAAAAACGTAGAAACACAGTTAATTTTAATTCCTTTAAGTTAAAAAACAACAACAACAACAACAACAAAAAAAAAACCTATATACTGGGCTGATTAAATAATTTTAAAACGAGACACGAGAGTGCACAGATATGTAATTATAACCAAACATCCATATTTGTGTGTCTTGTATAGTCCACTAGTTGCTTTGTTTTTAATTATAAACATGATAGTATAATTTTAACCCTTAACTTTCTTTTGTTGAGGAATAATACCAAGCCACATTTATTTTTTCTTTGAGGAACTTCAGAGGAACTATAAGCACTTTTCTAATGATGTCACATGCAGACTTCCTTGCCTTTTTTAACCATGTGCACGTCATACCTCAGAAAACATCAATGAAATAACATGTGAAGTGGAATGAAGGACCATTGTGTGTTTGTTTTCAACTTTATACTTCTATATTACAACTAATTGTTACTTTTTAAAAGCCCCAAGTTTGAAAGACCTGGAAATCAGGTTCAAATATTCTGATCTCTAATTCTCTTCTTTTTAGACTATAAAAATAAGGTAAGTCAGATGAGAAATAGAAGGGGTATTAAATTATATTAAATAACAGAAACACGGTTTTAGTTTATTTCTCTTGTTTCCTTATGGATCCCACCACTAAGCAGTAAAACAAAACAATTTAAAATATATATATATATGTATGTTTATATGTATATATAAATTAAGTCACCTCTTAGATCTTATTATCCTTTATTGTATTGCAAACATAGCAAAAGTCACCATCTGAGTCCTTCATTGGTCGAGAGAAGAGGTCAAATTCTCAGTCATACATTGGACGACCGATTCAGCTTGACAAGATTTTGATGTCTAAGGTGAAAGTGCCTCACACGTTCGTCATCCACTCATACACCCGGCCCACTGTCTGCCAGTACTGCAAGAAGCTGCTCAGGGGCCTCTTTCGGCAGGGCCTCCAGTGCAAAGGTAAGGAGGATCTTACCCCCCCCACACATTTGTAGCCAGCCACACGTTGATCTAGAAAGTAGTCCTCATCCGTTTGAAATCACTATTCTTTTATTTAGTCCATAACTTCTCCTTCTGACAAGTGCTTGGTTTTTGTTTCCTTTTACATCATTACAATCAGATTGCAGATTCAACTGTCACAAACGTTGTGCTTCCAAAGTGCCCAACAACTGCCTTGGTGAAGTGACCATTAATGGAGGTAAGCGAAAGATCAACCGTCATATCTGTGCTTCTCTCCTGTTCAAGAGTGTGTCGTCCATAAGGACTTAGCGGGATTTTTTTTTTTTTTTCCTGTTGAGATACATGTGACCCAGCCCAAAGTAAATTATGGGCTTAGTTTGTTCCTATTTTACATTAGAAAAGGGCTCATCATTGAGTTTTGGTGGAAACCAAAGAGCTTTGCTTGATTTTTATGCAGTGCATAGCCAGTACTGAAGACTTGGATGTCCAGAATTTCTCAGCTTTCTTCTTAATACTCCTTTCCTAGTTTGTTCAGAAGTGTAGAAAATGTTGGAAGGCCTGCAAGTTATAGCTCTTGGTCTCTTTTTCTCCATCCTTCTCATCCAAGCACTGGGATAAAGATTAATTTTTCTTTCCTGTCAAGGGAGGGAAGAATCAGAGACTGACCCATCAAGAAATAATCACCCACTTCCTTCTACCCAGTTAATTCCATTATACATATGCTTATTAATTTGAATCTTTAATAATAATAAAAAGAACTTTAATTCAGTCAATTAAAAATATATATTGTTTTTATACTTGGGAATATTCTTTTGGGAAAACTCTTAACTGTAAAAATTAACACTGAAGGACTCCTAAGGAAAATACGATGTCCTAAAGGAACAACTGATGTTTTCTTCCCAAGTAGTATTCCTAATAGAGTCTGTAGCAAAATATTTGACTTAATACCCCAGGCTAACTTTTTCTATAGATGGTAAACTGCTTTATACCTTCAGTTTAACACCAGTTTTGTGATTCCTCTGAGGGGGAAAAAAAAAAATGGTGGACAGAAGGCCAGAGAAACAAATATTTTTATTGCTAAAACTCTGAAGAATAAAGGGTTATCTTTACTCTAGAACTTTCTTCTCTAGAAGAAATATGTACCTAGAAGAAGAGGGGAAATCTCTCAAGGAAAGCATTTCTTTACCAGTTCCTGCCTTGGAGATTCATGGACTAGCTGCCAAAATGGAAAGTTTGGCAGTATTCCCACTTTCTGTGGCATGTGGAATTGACTTTGTTCAGGGCCAGGAAATGTCAGTATGTTCTTGATAACTGGAACTAAGGGGAAACAGTGCAGGTTTTTTTTTAAATATTGTTGATTACTTTGAAATTGCATTTTCCCATACAGTTAGAAAAGTCTGGTAAAAATGTGAATTTCTCAGACTTAGCAGCCTGAGGTCCCTGATCCATTTTCCAGTTTTAAAATAAGGACTCTGCATTAGTACGTACAGTCAACACTTGAACAACTTGGGGCTTGGGGGCAGCTACCCAGTGCCTCCCCTCCAGGCAGCTGAAAATCTGACCGTTAACTTTTGGCTCCCCAAAAACTTGACTGTTAACAGCCGACTATTGACCAAAAGCTTATTAGTAACATAGATGATTAACACACATTTTGTATTTATATGTATTGTATAATATATTCTGACAATAAAGTAAGCTAGAGAAAAGAGTTATTTAAATCGTAAGTAAGAAAATATACACTTAAAGTACTGTATTGATCGAAAAAAATATTTGTATAAGTGGCCCCACATTGTTCAAATCCATGTTGTTCAAGGGCCAACAGCAATTATAATTTATTGCATTACCACCAAATGCTTGATGACAGGATTCAATATTACTTAAAATATCAAATATCTTAAGTATTTAAAAACTGCTGCTTATGTGACCAATTTGATATATTGGAATCCATGACTTAAAAGTTACTGGAATAGCAAGAATCAATGACCCCGACTTCTCTTGCATGTGAAAGTTTCCCTTGTCTTCCCATGTATCCCTTTTTTCCCACCAAGGCTGTGCTACTGAAATAGACGAGTTTCCTCCTCACTCATTCCTAATATCACTTTGCTTCCTAGAACTTTGCTTCTATCCCACACTTGGCTTCCTGCCATGGCTACCCATGTCTTTTCATGTTTTTAGGCTTTGGAGCATGAAAAAGAAACATCTGGTTGTAAAATTATCTGTTCATCTCTGATAACTTCAGATATTTATGAACTAAAATTTTTTTAAAAAGGAAAGAAATTCTTGAAATAAGTATTTTTTAGGGCTTCCAATTGATATGTTGTAGGATTGCCTAACCCTCTTAAGCCCTGACTCTAGGATTCCAGGCTTATCTTCATGGGTGCAAAACAATTTTTTAGATTTGCTTAGCCCTGGGGCAGAGTCTGATGTGGTCATGGAAGAAGGGAGTGATGACAATGACAGTGAAAGGAACAGTGGGCTCATGGATGACATGGAAGAGGCAATGGTTCAAGATTCTGAGGTGGTGATGGCAGAGTGCCAGAATGACAGTGGGGAAATGCAGGACCCAGACCCGGACCCAGAGGACTCCAACAGAACCATCAGGTGAGAGCTGCACTCCTGGTCTCACTCCAGCAGGGGAATTTCCTCTTTAAGAGTCTTTGCTATTTTTATCTATTGGAGAAGAAATTTAAAGTGTGTGCTTGATTTGTTTATGAATGCGCTGTGAACTGTAGAGGAAAACCAGTGGACTTAGGAGGTCTGGACGGCTCTAGGGAGGTATAGGTTTGCATCCTTTCCTAGCTGCCTCTTTCTGTGATCCCTTTTCTTTTGCATGTGAGAGTTACTCATATTTGCCAGCCACAGGTTTACTGCTAAATTAACGATGATTCATAGCTTGTTTGTGGACCTGCAAAGATCAGGGGCCAACCTCAGTGGACACTATCTATCTTATAGCTGGTCCCTTATACAAATATCGAATATGTCTACATCTTACTGTTCTGTATTTTATTTCAGAAGTATGTGAAATTTTATACTTGGGATTTAATCATCTATCCTTCTTGATTACTAGATGAACCCCATTTTTGACATCAGAGATCAGTACACTATGGCCAATGAGGCTGCTGCCTGCTTTGTAATAAAGTTTTATTGAAACATAGGCATGACCATTCATACTGTCTGTGGCTGCTTGTGCACCTCAGTGGCAGAGTTAAGTCTTCTGCAGAGCTTAAAAATGTATACAACTGGTCCTTTGCAGAAAACGTTTCCCAGCCTCTGATTTATGTTATAAAATGTATTCAGACTTTGGTGTCCATTTTACAAATGCCATATTTCTTGGCAAACTGAAATTGTTCATGGGTAGAGCAATAAAGTAGTTGGAGTTTTTCCATTTAATGGCATAAGAAATATACTGGAAAATATTAGTCTTATGACAGAACTGTCTTTTGAAGGTGTATATTTCTGTAGTTTCCAAGTGGGGGAATATTGGAGAAGGTGCTTGCATATATGCACAGTGACTAGGGAAGAAAATAGGAAGAGACTGAAGGGAAAGGCAAAGATATAAAGGATCAGCATAATTCTATGAACAATAGTTATTTCAGAGAGTTTAAATAGCAGATTCTACTTTTTATGAAACTATCCAGACTCAAATTCATGTTCTGTGATATTATGCACCTGATTAATATTTTGCCTGTAGTCTGTTATAATAAGCAAATAAACTTTTTATGTGTATTCCGAATACCGTGGCCTCAGTACACTAAGACCGTAATCTATTTGGTGTTTCCCTGCAAACTGAATACCATGTGGTTCAACCTAAAAACTAAGGTGATTATTATCCTCCCTCGGGGTTTTCAAAGAGTACATGTGAAGTGCCTGTCACTTAGAATAATCCAGATTCTGAACCATGGTATTCTGACAATGCATTTCACCAAAAATGGGATCTGAATGTTTTTTGACTTTCACTCTGAAATAGCTGAAATAAGGCTTTATGCAGGAAAGGATCTGTTTCTAAAAACATTTCTCTCCCAAAATATTTTGACTTTTCAAGTCCATCAACAAGCAACAATATCCCGCTCATGAGAGTCGTGCAGTCTGTCAAACACACGAAGAGGAAAAGCAGCACAGTATTGAAAGAAGGGTGGATGGTCCACTACACCAGCAAGGACAACCTGGTAAGATCCACAGCCCACAGCTGACTCGTGGCTCCCTAGCTTTCATTAGAAGAATTGCTAATGCCTTATCAAGACCACGGGAGACTTGAGTTACCAGGAGCAAAGCTCCATTTGGGCATGGCGGAGGATCAGGTAGAACACATTAACAGTCTCTAGGTGTCAGATGTAGTTGAGCAGGTGACTGAGTTAGAAGAAATTGTAGACAGCCATCTCAGGGAAACAAAGTCATTTATCTCCGTTACTTGAGATGATCTCCAAACGGCTTGAATGTCTGCCTGTCATTTTATAGCAGTCATGGAAATGACAGCATGTGCTTTCAGAATGCTCTTTGTGATTCAGAATTTAAAAGAAAAAACTACTACATTTTAGGGAGAGAAAAAAATAATAACTTAATATACTTTTAAATCCCTAAGTGTTCACTTTAAAACTGACCTATTGGGGAATACAGTAGTCCTGTCTTTTATTAGATAAAAGGCATATATTTTAATTTTTTAAATGTAGTCTGGGGTGTTCACTACTCCAGATTTTTCTAATAGGTGATGAATGAGATTGTGTATGTGTGTAAGAGAGGGAAAAAAATCATCGTTTTGGTTGAACTTATTGACATTTGGCGATAAGCATCTTTCTCAGTTACTGGTATTGTTTTCCTCCTCACCTCCTATCTGTAGGATCCCCAACATTTCTTTAGATCAATAGATACCCATAACCTAATTACTCTATCTATAATAATAGTGTTCTCTGCTGAAGAGAGATTTGCATGACTTACTATAGGATCCAGTTGACTATCATCTTCTAGTTCTTCCTAGACATGGCATACATACAGTATTTAAAGCATATCTAATATATTTGGCCAGTCTAAGATTAGTTGTGGTTGAGACCAAGAATACTGCTAGGGCTTCCTATTCTAAAAAGATGAATACACATAAACACACACACACACACATAGACACACACATACACACACATACATACATGCACACACACCCTAAAATTATGGAGCATATACCTAGACTGAAAGAACCTCATCATCAAATCATGGAAGTTTAGATCTGTAGTGAACTTAAGAGAGTGTAAAGCTTGATGCCTTCCCCTGACTTTGTTATGTTGATGTCATGGAGTCAGACTTGACATCCAACAAAGTATTGTTTAGTTCTTCTGTAAAATTCAGAATTCTTCCATTTCTAATGAAGGCCAGAATACTTGACTAGATAAACATGGTATTTCCTATGTTCTGAAATAATGAGTATACATAAATTTTACATCTCTTATATCTAACCTTTTTTATTATATTGAGAACTACAAGTTCACCTTTAGTTCTGCACGCAGTCAAATAAATTTTAAAATGGAAATATTTTAAAATAGAAATGTACCTGAGTGTACCAGTAGGTTCAGCATCCTATTCTGAGTTTTGGCTTAGGTGATCTCAGGGTCCGGAGATCAAGGTCCTTGGGCTCTTCATTCTCCATCAGTTTCTCTCTGTCCCTACCCTCTGCATGCTTGCTCTCTCTAAAATAAATACATCTTTAAGAAACCAGAAATATTAGGGGGAGCCTGGATGGCTCAGAGGTTTAAGCCTCTACCTTCAGCTCAGGTCATGATCTCAGGGTCCTGGGATCGAGCCCCGCATCAGGCTCTCTGCTCAGCAGGGAGTCTGCTTCTCCCTCTCTCTGCCTCCTTGTGATTTCTGTCAAATAAATACATAAAATCTTAAAAAAAAAAAAAAGAAAAGAAAAGAAAGAAAGAAACCAGAAATATTTACTATGCATGCACTAAGTGCCAGGCACTACACTGAGTGCAAATATATTACCTCCTTTATTACTCCTAACTCTCTGATGTAGAAGTAGAAGCAGAAACTTATCGCACAGTTGCGAAATAGTCATCTTCTAGAGTCTAAAATTCAGTGTGAGTCTTCCTGGTCTGGAGCCTGTGAGCTTCCCACCATCAGATCTTATGTCTCCATTGGGAAAATGTTTTGGTTTTATCATTCTTGGGTATTTTTTTTAATACTGGGTATTTAAAAAAATTTTTAAAGATCCTAAATCTCACTTCTGTTTCAGCGGAAACGACACTATTGGAGACTGGATAGCAAATGTATTACCCTCTTTCAGAATGACACCGGAAGTAGGTACTACAAGGTAAGGATGGCTCTTGCCTTGCCTGAAGTCTCCTGCTTCCTCTTGTCTTTTTGGGAATATAGGAGGTTAGGAATACAAAATACATCTAACAGATGTGACTGTTTTGTGCTTGTTGCAGATTTTTTTTTCTGTGTACTTGGGGGGAATCCAGTTGTGACCTCAAGTTAGTCATCTGTGAATTTCAAATTTCCCTGGGGAGTGCTTCTGGCTCCATGGAATGATGGTGGAGAAGAGGAAGTTTAATAGAGTTTGTTAGATATGTGTATCTTAACTAGAAAATTCAAGGTCCAACAGATTAGCTACAAGAAAATTCTTGAAATCTACTACATCCAGATTTTTTGTTCATCTGTACTCTTGCAGCGCATTCCGCAGGGGTTAAGAAACATTGTAGGATATCTCCATGCATTGCCAACATGCATAAGGAATACTTTCCTTTAGAGAAAAAATTGGCAGCAGTTTCCATTTTGTCTCTCTATGTGAAATAATACAGATGTCACATAATGTATCACCCAGTAAAACATGGTTCCAAAAGAAGTTCATAGTGAAAACAGTATATACTCACTCCTTCACAATTAACGCAGCCTCAGCCATAGCTGACGTGACTCACAGCGTCTACACAGCTCTAACAGAAAAAGGAAACCTCATTAAATTTTAAATGAGAAACTTTATTTTAAAAGTTATTATTTCTTAGTCACTCCATACCTTGGGTAGACAATGTGGTGATTAATTTTTTTTATTAACAAAATTGTCTTAAAAACAACTGCTTTTAAAACCAATCTCTGTGGTCTACCTCACTAAAACCATTCATTTGGCTATATTATTATATTAGCATCTATTGAATCAAATTATATGATTCATTTTCAGTGCCTAAAAGGATAGTTAAAGCTTAGCAGCAGCCATGCATATGCAAATGCATTTCAAAAGTGTTGTGATTCTATCTCAAAGTTATAAAAATTAATCATTTGTATTCTTAGATCTTGATGCAGGTTCAAAATCATCATTCCTATTTGTACTTTTTCTTGCCACATGAACATAGTAAAAAAGGCCCTTGAATTTTTCTGGCAAGAGGAGATGATAAAAGTTTCCCCTAGTAACGGTATTTTTGAAATTTGCTTAATAGTATTCTGTGTTTAATAGAACTGTTTTATAAGAACGATGGCTATTTGTAATGTCATTTGTCACATGTGCCTAGCGTGAATTTTATTTGAACGTTTATAGACTTTTGATAAACTGCAGTTAGTACACTCTTTCTTCCACAGGAAATTCCTTTATCAGAAATTTTATCGCTGGAACCAGCAAAACCTTCAGCTTTAATTCCTAATGGGGCCAATCCTCATTGTTTTGAGATCACTACAGCCAATGTAGTGTATTATGTGGGAGAAAACGTGGTCAATCCTTCCAGCCCACCACCAAACAGCTGCGTCCTCACCAGTGGCGTTGGTGCAGATGTGGCCAGAATGTGGGAGATGGCGATCCAGCATGCCCTCATGCCCGTCATTCCCAAGGGCTCGACTGTAGGTTCGGGAACCAACTCGCACAGTGAGTCTGCTCTAGTTCCATGTCTGTAGGACAGTTGAAGAGAGCCTCTTTGGGGCTGACTTAGTTTATTGGAGAACATAGGGTTTCTTATGTAGAAGCTGCCCCACCTGCTAAGGTATTTCATTAAATTATCCTAGGTTATTGTTTTCTTTATTTTGTATGAACAGTTTAACAAGTTCATGTTTGAACATTGAACAAATTCATGTAAACCCTATATATTAGGCGATAGCAGAAACCTAGAGCTATTGGTCATAAGAGAACAAGTAATCTAGTCGGCTTGTGTTTGATCTGGAATGCCAGTCTTGTTCTTTGCAAAACTGAGTTAATACGTTCCCTCAAAACCCCCTAACATGGTACTCTGTGCAGAGTACTTGAAAATTCTTGATAATTGTATCCTAGGAAGAAATCTCTGTTAGTAAATTAGTAGAATGAGACAGATTTTACCAAAATGCAACTGTAATCAAGTGTTGAGGATGAATTTTAAAAAGGTATTTTAAAGGAATATCTATGTGAAAATGTTTAATTTTTATATTTCATAATGGCTCTTAATAATGAAGCCTATGAGAGGAAAAACCTGTTTTTCATATCTCAGTAAGTTATCTGGTGATTGAGCACAACTTTTTAATTGATGTATAAACCAACATATGTATTAATAAGTTATATATGTTTATATATATATATTTATATAGAGGCTAAACATTTTATATGAGGTCTTTATTTTAATACCTAAAACAACCCTGGCAGGTGGACATTAATGATTTTGCTTGTGTTACAGGTGAGGAAATCAGGCCCTAGAGAGATTAAGTTTTCTCAGCTTTACCAGAGTTGTGAAGCAGTAGTCAGCATTTAACCCAAAGCTTCAGGACTCCAGACTCTAAACTGACAAAATATTATTTTTCAAAGACAAGCACAGAGTAAATCTGTAATTATAAAAGGAAAGAAAGATTCCAATGAACATTTTCCTAGAAACATTTAATTGCTGTGATTTAAAAACAGCCCTGCAGCTTGATTAGTAAACATGTATCTGGTCTCTTTGCTGTTACTCCTCTTACTTCTTTTGTCTATTTTTTAACATATATTTCCAGGAGATATTTCTGTGAGTATTTCGGTATCAAATTGCCAGATTCAAGAAAATGTGGTGAGTGTGCACCTACTTATATAAAACTTGGTAATGTGATTCTTTATTGGAAAATGAGAGTATCCTAAAGTACATGTTTATTTATCTAACATTTTAATTTTCAGTATTTTCTAGAAAGTAAAGTAGGGTCTATTGGGAAATTTTTCTTCCATAAGATTTTAGAAACATTACATCATGTAGATTTTTAAAGTGATTTTCTATATCCTGTAGTGTGGAGAGCTAAATACCTATTATTCATCTCAGATAAACAATTATAATGCAGTGACTGATTTTTCCCACATTTGCCCACCTCAGTATTAGAATTTTAATGGTTGATATAACACAATACCAAACAAAATAAATTCTTTGAGCTGCACAAGTAGCTTAAATATACCCTTATTCTCATTCTTCAATTGCTACCTAGGAGTACTGTCTTATGACAAGGAGTTGCAAATGCTTTTAGAGTCACTCATGCATATCAAGACCTCAGAAAACTGCATAAATCATCAAATTTTATGGGTCCATATTCCAACACCCTAGTCAGCTGTGCGCCATAACTCCATCTTTTCAACTCAGTTTTTGAAAATTATAGACATGAGATAATGTATTATATTTTGTCATGGCAGGGAGCCAAAATATAATAGAGCTTTTCCTATCCTGTCCTGTGACTCAAACCTTTTGCTCTATTTTCCCTGCTGTACCTATGACCAAAAGCAAAACGTTTATAGAATTACTTTCCCTGATGTGAGTTTACTTTTTAAAGACTAAAATCCGTGAAACTCATTCATCACTAGTTATAGCTTTGCATCCTTTGCTAGCGGCATAAAGTAAACTGAAAACCAAAGCCAAAATGAAGAGAATTAGGAAAACCTCGTAGTGAAGGTTAGTTGTGGTCTTATGCTGTTAATCTTGAAATATATTTGTAAACACTTGCATTCCTGTTGCTCTTGCTCAGCCAGAGAAAACTTTGGGAAATGAAGGTTAATCTGTAAGCCTCTTGGTAAATTCTAGATACCTGTCAGGTCATTCCATCCTGTTGAGCCACTGTTATCCACTCAAAATTTGGAGTGGGCCATTTAGCCATATGATTTTTCATATGGAACAGCTGGTACTCAAAATACTGAACAGTATTAATTTGTTTTCTTGTTTCCAGACAACCTTGAATTCACCCCTTGGTTACTCTGAAGGGGTAACAAAATAGAGACAATTGGGAGTTGTTTTATAGGAAGGGGAACAAAAGAAAAGATAAGAGTGGGTAGGAGATGAAGAGGGTAGGATTTGATGTTAAAGGACTCGCTTTCTGAAAGGACAAAGACTAAGAGTGGAGGACGGGCAGAAAAGTCAGTATGATAGAATAGGAATATATAAAGTGAGAAGTATTATTTGCATTTCATGAGTGTAATCATCAAATCAGAGGCTGTGAGACATTAAAACATAATGCTTTCTTTAGCAATTATTATTTTAAAGAGAAAAGACTAGACATTGGATCCTTTGGCCTCTGAAAGTAGTAAAAAATAGTAAAAATAGCTACCTCACAGATGAGTGTCACAATGGATTGCCATCCCTTTGTGGTGTCTCCAACTCACAGTGATTCAGCCCCTTGCATTTAATTCACCTGGGGATGAATGGTTCATAAAGAAGCATCCTACCATCCTAGCCATAAAGACCGAAGTGATTGGAATCAGGACTCACACAGACGTGTGATGGGGACCCATGATTATTTCACCTGAAATTTCTAAATAACCATCCCCTACTAGCAAATCCTTTTTTGAATACTTAGAGTAAGTAGCCTAGTATAGTTTCAAGTCTTATTTCTCTCCACTAAAACATATTTGACTGAACATTGCAAAACCTCCGCTGTTTAAGAACCAAATACTCTGCAAAAACATTACACTAATTAATTGAAGAATGTGCTTTGATTTCTGTAATGAAGCTGTACATTTCATCTAGCATTTGCAATCTTATTGTTTACCTTAAAATATCTAGTAATATTAGTAATATATATATAATAGAATTATGTAATTTATCAGTTCCACTTCATCTTTATTTTTTATTGGACTTGCACCTGTAGGACATCAGCACAGTATATCAGATTTTTCCTGATGAAGTACTGGGTTCTGGACAATTTGGGATTGTTTATGGAGGTAGGTTAGTTCGCTAGTATTTTTATTACCTTGGAGTTTTAGCTACTTGTATTTAAGTATTAAGCTACTTGTATTTAACAGTAATATCTCCAAGAAAAAAAAAAAGACAAGACCTGTGTGTATATATTTTTGTATGTATATCTTTCTGTGTTTTACCTTTTCAGAAATTTCTCTTGAGATAGTCACTATTTGAAAAACTCGGTATTTCTGTCTTGTAAGAGAAGTTTTTCTACTCCTAAAAAACTTCTTTTGCTTAACTATTGACAAAGTCTACACATAATGCTGATTAAGGGAGTCATAATTCATAAAGAAATTAGTTCCATTTTCTTTTAGCATATTTAATCAGAACTCTGCAGAAATCCATTCATGTAACTAGAGAAATAATCTTTTAATTCTAATATCCATGAGAATGTATTTCATTAAGCTTGTCATTTTTTTAAATTTTTGAATGAAATACTAGATATTTACCCTTTTCGTTATTGTCAAGCTATCTGGTGAAATTATTATTAAACCTCTGCTATTACAGATTCTAGCCAGTTCAGTTATATTTTTCAAGTCTTTAAGAAACATTTAATATTTATGCTTTATCTCTACTATACACTGACCCCACAATTTTCAGTTCCTGGATATAACCAGTTAAAAAAATTATCTTTTTTGTGAGGTGGGAGGTTTCTGAAATAATCACAGTGTCTCACTCAATAGTATTTCTGTTAGTTTGCGCTGTACTTGGCTGGCCCAGTCAGTAAAGCATGCAACTCTTGATCTTGGGGTGGTGACTCTGAGACCCACACTGGGTGTGGAGTTTGCATTAAAGAAACTAAAAAATAAAAAATAATTTTGATTCTTATAAAATGCTGAAATGATATTTTTGATGAAAAATCCATCAATGAGTCAGCAGACACTGGTTTTTGTTAATGCATATCAGTGTAACAGTGCTGTACAGTGTAATCACTGCTTGCAAAAAAAAAAAAAAAAAGTCATGCGATATGTAGAACATAGTAAATAGGGACACCTGGGTGGCTCAGTCGGTTAAGTGTCTACTTTCGGCTCAGGTCATGATCCCAGGGATCAAGCCCCGCGTCAGGCTTGCTGCTCAGCGGGGAGCCTGCTGCTCCCTCTGCCTGCTGCTGCTCCCCTGCTTGTGCTTTCATGCTCTCTCTGACATACAAAATCTTAAAAAAAAAAAAAAAGTAGTAAATATACATAACTGCACATCGTGTAGGGGTGAGAGATGAGGTCAGAGGGACCAGCATGTGCCAGATAATTTGTTAATACCCAATACTGAAGGAACAGGCCCAGCAAAAGGCCTCCACAAGGAAACTGAAAAGTGAAGACCAGACTGGTAGGGGATGAAGCAGGTGAGAACTGCCATCAAAAGAGAGGTCAAGTACTCTGTATCATGACAGAGGAGTGGAGGCCAAAGAAGCTCTGACCCTTGAAGAGAGTAAAGAGGAAAATGACTGAGTAGGAATAGAGATGGCATGCAGTGTGTCAAAGAGTAAGTGATGTTGAGGAAGTAGAGAATGGGAAAACAGGACAATCTGGTAATAAAGGAAAGAGGAGTCAGAAGGAAGTCAGCAAGATCTGTAAGGAGTCAGAAGGAAGAGTGAGAGTGGAGAATAGGGGGAAATTAGATTTACAATAAATGTTGATATAATGGAATTTCAGGTTAGTTTGTATATGAAAAAACTTGAGTAATTGGGTCATTTTCATACTTATTTAACACTGCTATATTCTAAAGATTTTATTTATTTATTTGAAAGAGAGAAAGAGAGCGAGCATTGGGGTGGAGGGTTGAGGGAGAAGCAGACTCCCTGCTGAGCAGGGAGCCTGATGTGAGACTCAATCCCAATGCAGGACTCAATCCCAGGATTCCAGGATCGTGACCAGAGCCAAAGGCAGTTGCTTAAGCAACTGAACCACCCAGGGGCCCCAACACTGCTATATTTTATACTTCTATAGTATAGTAGTATAGGAGTTAAGAGCTTGAGGGTGCCCTATAGATTCCCCGAAGAGTTGTTGTGAGGCTTCAGTGGGATGTAATTTATCTGAAAGGCCTGTCTTTGTGATGACAGTGATGATGATGAAGGTTTTTTGAGTTTCTGTTTTTATCTGGGCACTGAGTGCACTCAGGTATCTTAATTCACGTAATGCTCACAACAACCCTACCATTGAAGATGAGGAGCCTAAAACTCGGGTCACCAAGCTAGTAAATGAGAGCCAAGACTTTTTATTCTTTCCTTTACGACATGCATTAGTTTATCAGGACTTGAAAATTATACTTTCTTAAGGAAAGCATTTTGCTGGTGGTATAAGATTGTGTGTATTAAGTAGCTTGATATCTTATTTCTAAAACATATATTTTTGTGAGAAAATATCAGGCTGTTGATATGTATAGCTTTTAATGTCCCATTTTTGTGTTCTAAACTGTGGCTAATTTTATACATTTAGAATAATGGAGCTAAGAAATGAAATCTTGATGGATATAAAAGTCAATGCTTGTTAGAAATCCTAATGTATTCAATGAAACATTTTTGTATTTCCCAAAATTGTCCTTGTAAATTCTGGTGTTCTTTAATATAGGTGATATTTAATAACATTTTGCTAATATCTTCCCCTTTCTATTTTAAAGGAAAGCATCGTAAAACAGGAAGAGATGTAGCTATTAAAATCATTGACAAATTAAGATTTCCAACCAAACAAGAAAGCCAGCTTCGTAATGAGGTTGCAATTCTGCAGGTACTTCTTTGCTTTTCATTTGGAGTCTCTAAAACACTCCCTCAACTTGCACAGAACAAAGAAAAGTTCTCCAAGTATCTGTGGTGTATATTTTTGGGGAACATTTTAAAATAACTGAAAGTCAGCTCGAGGATCAAACTATTGCCTGGGTAGTATCTCTCCTAAGTCTGGGCAGGAGTTGTTCTTTTTTATGTACTTAATTCTGGGTTTTAATATATTATTAATGCTCATTAAATTGGTAATGTTTCAGCATTTGCTCATGGGGGACATGCTGAGACCATTTTGTTTTACATTATAAATGACCTTGCCTTCATAAACATCCCTCCTTTATGCTGTGATAATTACATGAATTCAGTATGTAACTGTCAGCATATCAGGTAAATGAGTAGTGTATGCCAAAGAATCGGATCGTCTTGGTATTATTAATGTCCTTTTTGTCTTTCACTGTAAGCCTTTCCTTTAATGCTGAGCATGTTACTTAACTCCTTTCATTAACAGTAATCCCCTTTTCAAGACAGAATAGGTTAGTCAAGGTTATTATGTAGTATATAGAATTTTTGTAACCATTAAAACTTTTTCCGCAGACTAAAAGGAAATTGAGCAACTGTTTGCTCAATGTGGTCGACCTAGCTATTCAGTCTAGACAATTAGGCCATTGATAAATGCCCGTATTTTATATAACCACCGTAATTCTCTACTTCTTGTGCAATGTGGTCATAATTTTTAATTCATAGCTTTATTGAGTAATTTTCATTTGAACATGGCCAACAAAGCAAAACAGATTGCATTTCTTCATTTATTGTTTCATTGAACTGCCATTTATTGAGTTTCATACAATAAAAAATGGAGAAAGATTCAATTTCTGCCCTAAAGGAGCTCATGTGTACAGACAACCAGAAATAATGCCTGTTATACATAGAAAAATAACACAGAATTTTCTGGGGCTCAGAATTTCTAAAGATGGTGTTTTTGTGCTTTTGGACAACTGTGTAACAGAGAGCTACCGCAGTCTTCTCTGTTTTCCTGGGAAAGATGATAACCAGGCTCTGAAGGTGCCAGTTTCATACATTCATCGTGTAGTGCTTGCTAATTGGTTACCAAAAAAGATTTTTTAGAAAATTCTGAACTTGGCAACATTGAGCTGTAAATGACATCTGAAAACTTAGTAAAATGACATCTTGCCAAACCTGGCCCCTGCTCTCCCAGTCTCCACTCCCGAGTGGTGTCCTGAAGGCAGATCCTTTGCAACATACCAACCTCCGGACTAGCATATGTACAGAGGCACTTATTCTTGCTAACCAGATGTGAGAGAGAGAAGCTTCCTGGTTAACATGGCTCTGTCATTCTACCTGTTTTTGCAGTGGCATAGAGTGATTGGATAGATGTTGGAGGTCTAATTCTCTGTAGCCTGTAATTGGCTCTCCCAAGCCTGTCAGTTGGTATCAGCTGAGGACTCTATAGTGAGGTAGAAAAATAAGATACACCAGAGCCTAAACTGCCTCCAGGCTCCTCTTCTAAAAGAATAGGTGCAATCAGCAACTCAGATACAATAAACAGACATTTGGAGAAATTTTCATTATGGTCTTAAAAAAAAAGTTTGTTTAGGTTGAAAGTCAAATTCTGCCCCTTGAGCATGTAAAGAGTTTGACCAGTTCTCATATTATGGCCTGGAATCTCAAAAGTCTTCACTTATCACTCATCCCCTCTGTCCCTAACCACTTTCTTCATCAAATTCATATTGATTGCATGCCTATCATGAGATACGCACTGTCCTGGGTCCAGTGAATACAGTGGAGACAAGACACAAAGATCCTTTTTGTCATGGGTCTTGTTTTTTTTTTTTTTTAAGATTTTTTTTTTTTTTTTTTTTTTTTTTTTTGACAGAGAGAGAGATCACAAGTAGGCAGAGAGGCAGGCAGAGAGAGAGGAGGAAGCAGGCTCCCTGCGGAGCAGAGAGCCCGATGCGGGGCTCGATCCCAGGACCCTGAGATCATGACCTGAGCTGAAGGCAGCGGCTTAATCCACTGAGCCACCCAGGCGCCCCGGTCTTGTTTTTTTTTAAGGTAGTTTTATGAAAGCATGGACGGAAAGAGCTGCCCATTGCCATGGGTCTTAATTTGAATCACTTAGCTATACCTTCAGTCAGATGTTTACAACTTATTTTTCTGTTGAATTTTCAATCACGTAACACATACTGTGAGTCTTAGTAAGGCTTGGCTTCGAAAAATACCGGTGGAATTTTGATCGGAATGGCATTAAAAGTATAGATTGCTTTAGGCAGTATAGACATTTTAACAATGTTTATTCTTACGATCCAAGAGCATGGAATGGTCTTCCATCTTTTTGTGTCTTCTTCAAGAAAACCACTGATTTCTGTACATTGACTTTGTATCCTGCCACGTTAGTAGTAGTAGTTAGTAGTAGTTTGGGGGTGGAGTCTTTGGGGTTTTCCATATAAAGAATCATGTCATCTGCGAAGAGAGAGAGTTTGACTTCATTGCCAATTTGGATACATTTTATTTCTCTTTGTTTTCTGATTGCCGTTGCTAGGACTTCTAATACTATGTTGAACAAGAGTGGTGAGAGTGGGCATCCTTGTCATGTTCCTGATCTCAACGGGAAGGCTGCAAGCTTTTTCCCATTGAGGATGATATTTGCTGTGGGTCTTTCATAGATAGATTTTATGAAGTTCAGGAATGTTCCCTCTATCCCTATACTTTGAAGCGTTTTCATCAGGAACGGATGCTGGATTTTGTCAAATGCTTTTTCTGCATCAATTGAGAGGACCATGTGGTTCTTCTCTCTCCTCTTATTGATTTGTTCTATCACATTGATTTGCGAATGTTGAACCATCCTTGTAACTCAGGGATGAATCCCACCTGGTCATGGTGGATAATCTTTTTAATGTGCTGCTGGATCCTGTTTGCTAGGATCTTGTTGAGAATCTTAGCATCCATATTCATCAGCGATATTGGTCTGAAATTCTCCTTTTTGGTAGGGTCTTTGCCTGGTTTGTGGATCAGGGTAATGCTGGCTTCATAAAGAGTCTGGAAGTTTTCCTTCTGCTTCAGTTTTTTGAAACAACTTCAGGAGAATTGGTGTTATTTCTTCTTTGAAAGTTTGGTAGAATTCCCCAGGGAATCCATCAGGTCCTGGGCTCTTGTTTTTTGGGAGGTTTTTGATCACTGCTTCAATCTCATTACTAGATATCGGTCTATTCAGGTTGTCAATTTCTTCCTGGTTCAATTTTGGGAGTTTATAGTTTTCCAGGAATGCATCCATTTCATCTAGGTTGCTTAGCTTATTGGCATATAACTGTTGGTAATAATTTCTGATGATTGTTTCTATTTCCTTGGTGTTAGTTGTGATCTTTCCCATTTCATTCATATTTTTTTTAATTTGGGCTTTCTCTCTTTTCTTCTGGATTAGTGTGGCTAATGGTTTATCGATCTTATTGATTCTTTCAAAAAACCAGCTTCTAGTTTCATTGATACGTTCTACTGTATCTCTGGTTTCTACCTCATTGATCTCTGCTCTAATCTTGATTATTTCCCTTCTTGCGTGTGCAGTTGGTTTGATTTGTTGTTGATTCTCCAGTTCTTTAAGGTGTAGAGACAGCTGGTGTATTCTGGATTTTTCAGTTTTTTTGAGGGAGCCTTGGATGGCTATGTATTTCCCCCTTAGAACCGCCTTTGTTGTATCCCATAGGTTTTGGACCGAAGTATCTAAGGCTTGGCTTCATTATATGCATATACGGGATTCAGAGGTTCATACTTTATCATAAAGTTGCCAATTGTTTCAAAATTTGTTTGTCAAAATTAGGGGACTCATCCTATCTCCCAACTGAGACTAATGAAAGAAAATGTTTTAACCCTTTAATCCTTTAATCATTGTCTGATTTATCAGCCTCTCAGGAAAGGTTATAATTCAATATCCAGAGAGAGTGAAGTTCAAGCTCACTTCCTTTGAGTCTTTGCTCAAATATACTGTATAAGTACCCTTCTTACCTTATTGAAAACTACAGTTCACTCAAACCCCCCATCCCTACCCCTCATCCCTCTGACTCCGATCTTTGTTTTTTCTTCTATAGCACTTATAATCTTTTTCTCTA
The DNA here is from genome assembly GCF_922984935.1 of Meles meles. Taxonomy (NCBI): domain Eukaryota; kingdom Metazoa; phylum Chordata; class Mammalia; order Carnivora; family Mustelidae; genus Meles; species Meles meles. Next base: position 83,715,570 of record NC_060071.1, on the reverse strand, counting down.
TTACAGAATTTCATTTATTGTATTTATTGTGTGTTTCTCTCCCCACCCCCAGCCCCAGCCCCTTCACAAGAATATACACTTCAGGGGGTGTAGATATCATTCTTTTGTTTACTGATATATCCCAAATACCAGAAATTGTTCCTGGCATACATCTGATGTTTAGCAAATATTTATTGAATGAATATTTGTTGAATTAAAATTGTACAGAAACACCATCCTGTCACATAAAATGGCCTACTAGTATCCAACCAGGTAGCAGAAGCGTAGTCTGCATTTGCTACTAATGGTTAATTGGTTGGTTGGTTGGTTAATTAAGAAGGATTAACTATGGTTAATGGGGTTAGTTCTTTGAAAGCCCTCATTGCCTCACTTTCTATTTCTTATCAAAAGTAAGAATTCATCTTTTTGGACCTGAAAACACAAAGTGGTAACGGGGATAGAGAGTGGAGGTTAGAATTCTGACTCACTAACTTATATGTTCAGAAAAAGTACCATGATTGAAGTCAACTGAATGGTGAGCAAGGTTTTCTTTTACTACTCTTGAGGAACAGAATTCTGTCCCTCTGGATTTAAAAGTGATTCCTAGAAACGTTTAGTATCCTCTGCCTTGTGGTCCCTTACTTACAAAAGCTGGAGTCCTAGTTTATGGCTATACCTGGAGTCTCACGAGTTCTGCCCTGTCCCCTTCCTCCTGATTCTCCAGAAGCGGCCATATGGGCTGAAGTGACTAATGACAGAAGTCCTTGCTCATGAAGCTCTCCTAGTCCTCTGGTCAAATTCTGATTTGTTTCTGTTATTTGAAGAAAAGTACCTTTGCTTATAGAAGGCTTCAGAATTCTGTAAATAAGGAATATGTGAAACAGTGGAATTCTTTCTTTGTCCCTTTTCTCTTTGCTATATAACCTAGGTCAGGGCTTTCCAAAATCTGATTCAGTCATTACAAAACTAAGCTCTGCAGATATTTTTGAGTAGTTGAAAAATTAAGGCAAGTGTGAATCTTATGGCATAGCCATTGCTTATTTATATCCTTTAGAATAGCCTGTTTTCATTAGATGTAAATACTTTGTTTTTATTATGTTTCAGTAGAATGTTAATTAATGTAGATGTTAAATATTTTATAAAATCCTCAAGGAATCCTACTTGTATTATTATTTTAAAAGTTGTGTCTTGATTTTAAAAAAGGTAGCAAATTTGAATTTTTTTTTCTATTCATGTCAGCCAAATAAGACTAAGAAGATTATTGTTTTATGATTAGGGATATCACAGAAAACTGACGTTTTACAAGGAGATGGCAACTATATCTTACAAAACTTAGAAACTTAAACTTTAAATAATATTGGTAGATTTAATATACTTTCCTAACACGGACTTGTTTGGTCAGAATTACAACACGAGCAGTTCTGTTTAATGATACAATGTGTGAACGCATTTTGGATTTTAAAAAGGACTGAATATAGAATACACAATATAGAAAAAAATACAGAAGAATATTATAAGCCATAAATTAAATGTATCCCCTTACACTTACCTCCAAAATTACCTCTGTTATTCTGGTTTTCCTGTTGTGAGGCATTCCTCTTCCCATTCAAGTCTCTCTTCACTCAAAAGCAAAACAGTAGCAACAGCCAAATATGGTCTCGATTTGTCCAGGCTGCCTTGCACAGGTGCATCCAGTTCTCCCTTCCATACACTTTAGATGTGTGCTCTCCTTTTCTTTTCATTCTTGTTCATACACTCCCTTGTCTTTGGTTTCCACACCTTTCTTAAAGAAAATGCAAGGTCCTTTTGCCATCCCCTTGTTTTCTCCTTCTGCCCACCTAGCACCCTTTGGCTTTTTTCAGTTTTTATTCAACTTGACTAATCTCAGTCCTCATGAGGCATTAGTCACTTGTTCCTCCTGCATTTACAATATCCTTTTTCTCCTTCCCTGCTAGTTCCTCTGGCCTTCTTTCTGAACTTCTCCTTTCTTTCAGTGAACTGGCCTGTGCTAATGTGGGACTCATTCCCAGAGTGAGGCCTTCCACTTTATTTTTTTATTAATTTTTTTTATTTTTTTATAACATATAATGTATTTTTATCCCCAGGGGTACAGGTCTGTGAATCGCCAGGTTTACACACTTCACAGCACTCACCATAGCACATACCCTCCCCAATGTCCATAAACCCACCCCCCTCTTCCGACCCCCCTCCCCCCAGCAACCCTCAGTTTGTTTTGTGAGATTAAGAGTCTCATGCTTTGTCTCCCTCCCTATCCCATCTTGTTTCCTTTATTCTTTTCCTACCCCCCAAATCCCCCACATTGCATCTCCACTTCCTCGTATCAAGGAGATCATATGATAGTTGTCTTTCTCTGATTGACTTATTTCACTAAGCATAATACCCTCTAGTTCCATCCATGTCATCGCAAATGGCAAGATTTCATTTCTTTTGATGGCTGCGTAGTATTCCATTGTATATATATACCACATCTTCTTTATCCATTCATCTGTTGATGGACATCTAGGTTCTTTCCATAGTTTGGCTATTGTGGACATTGCTGTTATAAACATTCAGGTATACATGCCCCTTCAGATCACTACGTTTGTATCTTTAGGGTAAATACCCAGTAGTGCAATTGCTGGATCATAGGGTAGCTCTATTTTCAACCTTTTGTTTTCCAGAGTGGTTGCACCAGCTTGCATTCCCACCAACAGTGTAGGAGGGTTCCCCTTTCTCCACATCCTTGCCAGCATCTGTCTTTTCCTGACTTGTTAATTTTAGCCATTCTGATTGGTGTAAGGTGGTATCTCATTGTGATTTTGATTTATATTTCCCTGATGCCGAGTGATATGGAGCACTTTTTCATGTGTCTGTTGGCCATCTGGATGTCTTCTTTGCAGAAATACCTGTTCATGTCCTCTGCCCATTTCTTGATTGGATTACTTCTTCTTTGGGTGTTGAGTTTGATAAGTTCTTTATAGATTTTGGATACTAGCCCTTTATCTGATATGTTGTTTGCAAATATCTTCTCCCATTCTGTCAGTTGTCTTTTGGTTTTGTTAACTGTTTCCTTTGCTGTGCAAAAGCTTTTGATCTTAATGAAATCCCAGTAGTTCATTTTTGCCCTTGCTTCCCTTGCCTTTGGTGATGTTCCCAGGAAGAAGTTGCTGTGGCTGAGGTCAAAGAGGTTGCTGCCTGTGTCCTCCTCAAGGATTTTGATGGATTCCTTTCTCACATTGAGGTCCTTCATCCATTTTGAGTCTATTTTCATGTGTGGTGCAAGGAAATGGTCCAATTTCATTTTTCTGCATGTGGCTGTCCAATATTCCCAACACCATTTGTTGAAGAGGCTTTTTTCATTGGACATTCTTTCCTGCTTTGTCGAAGATTAGCTGACCATAGAATTGAGGGTCTATTTCTGGGCTCTCTATTCTGTTCCATTGATCTTTGTGTCTGTTTTTGTGCCAGTACCATGCTGTCTTGATGATGACAGTTTTGTAACAGAGCTTGGAGTCCAGAATTGTGATGCCACCAACTTTGGCTTTCTTTTTCAATATTCCTTTGGCTATTCGAGGTCTTTTCTGGTTCCATATAAATTTTAGGATTATTTGTTCCATTTCTTTGAAAAAAATGGATGGGATTTTGATAGAGATTGCATTAAATATGTAGATTGCTTTAGGTAGCATAGACATTTTCACAATATTTGTTCTTCCAATCCAGGAGCATGGAACATTTTTCCATTCCTTTGTGTCTTCCTCAATTTCTTTCATGAGTACTTTATAGTTTTCTGAGTATAGATTCTTTGCCTTTTTGGTTAGGTTTATTCCTAGGTATCTTATGGTTTTGGGTGCAACTGTAAGTGGGATTGACTCCTTAATTTCTCTTTCTTCTGTCTTGTTGTTGGTGTTGAGAAATGCAACTGATTTCTGTGTATTGATTTTATATCCTGACACTTTACTGAATTCCTGTACAAGTTCTAGCAGTTTTGGAGTGGAGCCTTTTGGGTTTTCCACATATAGTATCATATCATCTGCAAAGAGTGATAGTTTGACTTCTTCTTTGCCGATTTGGATGTCTTTAATTTCTTTTTGTTGTCTGATTGCTGAGGCTAGGACTTCTAGTACTATGTTGAATAGCAGCGGTGATAATGGACATCCCTGCCATATTCCTGGTCAGGTCTTCCACTTTAAATGCATCTTCTGTCATCCCTTTCCAGGTCATTCCTTATTTTATCTTGGAGGTGCTTGAGTCTCATAGTTTTGACGTTAGGACATCTCCACTTTGCTGGGCAATTCTCACCCCATACCAGCCAATCTAAAACCAAACACTTAATCCTCATGTCTTTCCCTACAAGATACTCTCTCCCTAACTTTGTTTTGCTTTCATTCTTCCAATTGCTAAAGCAAGAACACTTCTCCTCAATTAATAAAAATATAAAGTCAATCAACAGTACCTGCGAAGTACTTTCTTGCTTCATACAAGGCGATGTACTGAGCCTCTGGGCCACATAAAAATGAATGAAATGTTTCAAGACGTTTATCATCTATCTGGGCAGTCAGGTACAAGTAACTACAAGTCAGGACAATTATGGAAGAATAGTGAAAGGAATCATGGATTATGACTGAGGCCAGGATGCTGGAATCAGTTCCAAGAGAAATATGGCATTGGTGAAGTCTTGAATGACTCATGGGTTTTGATAACCAAAGAAATGTTGGAAAGAGTTATTAGGCTGAGGGGCTACCTTAGTAAAATAAATCTTCTATGAAAAATGAGTAGTAAAATTTAGATCATTTTAGAAGAGTAGCTTTCAAATATTTTCTGCATGTATCTTCAAAAAGAATTCTGAAAAACATTGTACCTTGTACCTGGGTTGTATATATTTTTTTAAAGATTTTATTTATTTATTAGTCAGAGAGAGAGAGAGAGAGAGAGAGAGCGAGCACAGGCAGACAGAGTGGCAGGCAGAGGCAGAGGGAGAAGCAGGCTCCCTGCCGAGCAAGGAGCCCGATGTGGGACTCGATCCCAGGATGCTGGGATCATGACCTGAGCTGAAGGCAGCCGCTTAACCAACTGAGCCACCCAGGCGTCCCTGGGTTGTATATTTTTAAGATGACAGCTAGAACTATTTTATCACTTAAAGAATTTTAACTTTGTACTGTATTAAAAATACTGATATTTTAAAATAAAGCTATTATATCACTCCTTTCCAAGTATGCATTTGAATCTAATTATTGTAGACATTTGATATACTTTACCAACCATTTAAGAAAATATATGAATGGGCTCTTCTTTAACAATATGATTCACAGTATTCCTTGTTTTCTTTGAATATATTACACTTTTCCCACAAAATTCTAATGTAATGTGTTTTTATACTTGAAAGCCTTTTATTGGTCCCCTTTTCTAATTGTTTACAGTAAAAATAAGTATATATTTTAAATTTCTTGATTACAACACTTTAATAAGTGTTTAAATCATTCTTTTGAGTTCAATTATCATTACAATTATTAGTAAAAACTTTATTCTGTAAAATTTTATCGTATTTACTTATGTTTACTTATTTATTTATGTTTACTTATTAAACATAAAAAATACAATGTTACTGCAAATACACTATTGAGATTGATTTTTTAATTTAGTTCATAAATTGGCATGTGAATATTACTTGTTGTTTGAATTAGAATTCAGCAACCATTTTCTTTCTTTTTTTAAAACCATAGAAGCCAAGTTAAAAGCTCAAACAAGCAAAAACAATGATTTATCTTCAGAAACTCATTTCAGCCCTCTCTCTGCTAATAAGTCTATTAAATCTCTAATTTTGATGAAAGCGTGAATTAGAAACTAAGTTACAGATGAAATGATTTCCATGTTAAGAGTCATTCATTTCAGACTGGCACAGTATTTCAAATTTTCTCTCTACTTTTCTCTCAGAGGATTTTTCTCCCCATGGCAAGGCACTCTAGTAATATTTGGACTGAGTAAGGAGCATCCATAGAAAGGAAGAAAAATTATTATGAAAGGAAACATGGGGATGGAGAATTTGAGAACTACACAGATATTTTCAGCTCTGTATTAGCAGTTACTTGTAGACTGGTCTGATTCGTTCATTCATTCCTCATATACTATTGAGCGCCCACCATATTCTAGGCAGTAAGGTACAGATATAAACAAAACAGATTTTCTTGAAACTATATAAACAAAACGGATTTTCCTAAAACTACGCTCTGCTCACATATCTCTTAAAAATCTTTTTGTTCCCCAAGACTATGCCTCCTTGGTTAGGAGACTGCTGTGGTGGGACATAGTGTGCAGTAAAACCAGGAAATGGCTTTCATGTGAGTTCATGGAGAACCTTAGATATTGTGCCAAGTTGATTGGATTGTATTATGCTTGGGTGATCGTAAATTATTGAAATGTTTTGAAAAAATGTTATGTTCAAATTACCATTTGGAGATGGCATATTATAGAGAAAATTGTCTAAAGGCAAAAAAAACCTTGTTGGAGACTATTTGCTATTTTCAGCTGGTAGTGACAAAGTACCCCTGTTCCTCTTCTTTCTTGCTATGTCATTGTCTTGGCTTCATCCTTAACATTTCTGTTGGCACTAGTCTAGACCAGACTTTTTTTTTTTTTTTTAAGATTTTATTTCTTTATTTATCAGAGAGCAAGAGAGAGCACAAACAGGAGGAGTGGCAGGCAGAGGGAGAAGCAGGCTCCTCACTGAAAAAGGAACCCAGTGTGGGACTCTATCCCAGGACCCTGGGATCATGACCTGAGCTGAAGGCAGACACTTAACCAACTGACCAACCCAGGCATCCCTTAACCAGACTTTTAAATTCATGACTTGATTACTGCAATGGGTGATATTCTGATAGTTTGATTCCCCACTCCCCCAACCCCACTCTATCATCATCTCGCTGACCCTGCCTTTTCCCCTGGTCCATCCTGAAGACCATAGTCAGATGAGTCTTTAGTGGGTTTCCATCCTGTCCCTCCCTAGCTTAGTTTTCTTATTTCATTGAATCCATTTTTAGCATTGTGCATTAATCATGCTGGACCTTATCACTCCTGTTCTACTGTGTCCATTTCTCCTCAAGTTACTGTTCTTATCATACTCTTAACTTCTGGCCATTGGTCAGCTTTTAATTCCAAGCCTGGATGCCCATCTTGGTTTCCTTGGTTTATCCACATTTGATTGATCTTTGAGATGTATCAGTCCTTTCTGTCTTATGCTCTCTTCCATATCTCCTGTTTACTTATGGTTTCTAGTCTTCATATAATGCAGTATACTTATCAAATACTTATTTCATAATTAGATTATAAAAATGTGAAGGTCTCTACAACACCTTGTTTTCAGTTTCCACAATGCCTAGCATAGTTGTAAAAACATTACAAGTAATAGGTTAACGTTTGACAAAATTGTCTTAAATCACATACTGTACTAAACTTTCAGGGCCTTTGTTATAAAACCTTTTGCATGAATCATTAAATTTTAGGCTGTAATTAGAACATTGTGGTACTCGATGAGGGGGGAGAGTTTTAGAATAGCTGTTAATTGTTCCAGATGTTACAGGCTGTCTCAAAAGCTGGATCCTGGGGGGGGGGGGGGGGGGATTGGGCTTTGGGTGCAAAAGAAGTCAGAGAATATGTCATGGCAATACCTTTAAAGACAGAGGAACCTCAAAATCGAGAGGGGATTTGGTAACATAGAACTATACTGTGGTGGTGGTACATGGGTTTAGAAATAGAATGAGCTGTATGAGAAGTCCTGCCAGTCAGGAAAATAAGGAGTCATCAAGGCAGCTTGTCAAGATGGATGTCGTAACAGGCAGAGGGAGCACTGAGAAGACTGACCACAGGCAGCATTCAGAAAACGAGACAATATGCTGAGATGTGTTGTGAGATCACAGTGAGGAGGCTTAAGTGGCACAGCGCCTGAAGCATCCCTGTTAGGACCCCAGTCCTAAATGGATTTGAGTCCACAGAAAAAAATAAAGCGATGTGTAATATGGCATTTAAAGAACATGAGTTCTGGAATCAGATGCCTGGGTTCAAAGCTCAAACTTTTAATTTAAGAGTTCTTAGGAGCTTGGATAAGTTACTTGCACTGTCTAAGCTTCAGTTTCCTTCTCTGGAAAACCTCGTAGAGATGTTGTGAGATGCAGATGTGATAATTTTGTGAAACTCTTACCAGTGCCTGGCAGATAGGAAAGGTTCCATACTTACTAAAGTAGTGTTAGCATTGCCACACTAGGTTGTAAAGTCTAGCTTCTAGAAACCGGTTCCAGTAACTTGCTGGTGAATTCCCTAAGCAGAGAACCTTGAAACACATTGTTTCATCATAACAAAGAACATGTTTGACTCAAAGCCTAGACTCAGGCTGAAACATACCTTAACATATGCCTGGCCCCTAAAGGGCCTTAGTAAATATTTATTGAACAAATTATGTCACCCTGAAGAAGCCCAGGGAATACAGAATTGCAGAGCATGCCAATAAGATAATACACAATTCCTTATCCTTCATCTAAAAACATGGCAATTTGTCTTCATTGAGCAAGAAGAAATATATATCTTTTTTTTAAGGTTTTATTTATTTAAAAAAAAAAAAGATTTTATTTATTTATTTGACAGAGAGATAGAGAGGGAGCACAAGTAAGCAGAACAGCAGGCAGAGGGAGAGAGAGAGGCAGGCTCTCCGCTAAGCAGGGAGCCTGATGTGAGACTCAATCCCAGGACCCTGGCATCATGACCTGAGCCGAAGGCAGCCACTTAACCAACTGAGCCACCCAGGCGCCCCAGAAATATATATCTTGTAAGTAAATGGCTTTGTTCTCTTATTCTAGAAAGATGATCAGGAGGTGGAGAAGAAATGATCATGATAGAAAAACAGAGAATAGTATTGCTAAGTGTGAGTGGGAAAATGAAAATTTTGCAAACTGGTGATTTTTTTCAGAAAAATCATGAAGGAGCCAATTTTTCTTTCTCTAGAGAACAGTTTGCAAAATTTGACTTTTTCTTTAAGTGTGTAGGGAAAGGTTAGTTTATACTTCTGTCAATTCATTTGATATGTTTGTTTATTATATTTCTTCAAATATTTCCTCGTATTTTATTGCATGAAGAATTTTCATGAAATTGTTTCTTTAAATAAGACATGTTTTGCAACTCTGAGGTAATCTTGTTATCTTCTGCATGTTCCAAAAAATGAAGCCCAATGATTAGATTTATACGTATCTAAAATAGAGGCAAAAAAGAAACAAACATCTATTATAGGAAAAGGAAAAGGAACTTAGAAATTTTTCCAAATAGATATTCTGTTCAGTAAGAAGTTAGTCGTAGTGAAAACTTAGTGTCAAAAAGCCAGTTCCTATCCCCCTAAGCAACATGGGGGGGGGGGGGATAGGAGAAGAATAAATGAAACAAGATGGGATTGGGAGGGAGACAAACCATAAATGACTCTTAATCTCACAAAACAAACTGGGGGTTGCTGGGGGGAGATGGGGTTGGGAGAGGGGGAGGGGGTTATGGACATTGGGGAGGGTATGTGCTATCGTGAGTGCTGTGAAGTGTGTAAACCTGGCGATTCACAGACCTGTACCCCTGGGGATAAAAATACATTATATGTTTATTAAAAAAAAAAAAATTGGAAGGGGAGGCGAACCATAAGAGACTATGGACTCTGAAAAACAACCTGAGGGTTTTGAAGGGTCAGGGGTGGGAGGTTGGGGGAACAGGTGGTGGGTAATAGGGAGGGCACGTTTTGCATGGAGCACTGGGTGTTGTGCAAAAACAATGAATACTGTTACGCTGAAAAAAAAAAAAAAAAAAAAAAAGCCAGTTCCAAGTCAAAACTATTCCCTTTTGCGGGGGTGGCGGTAAAATCGTTTTAAACTTTGCTTTCCTTAATTATGAGTTGGAGTTCATCTGACTTGCTGTACTTGGTTTGCAAGAATGCTTTGGAGAACTAATTAAATTAAATAATATATAAAGTGTTTTTTAAATAAGTGTTTCCCATCATATTTTTGGAAGAACACTGGTCTTTTGAGTTTCTTCATGGAAGGGGATGGGAGTCAAGATTCCCTCATTAGACAGTTTAGAAAATGCTGTCTATGATATCCAGGTCATCCATGTCTTGAAGGTGAATGTGGTCTTTTCACTTATTAAAGCCCCATAATTAAGAACTTATTTAATTTTAAGAATATGCCAATTAAACACATTTTGCCTTAGAAAGCTTACACAAATGTGAAATATCACCAATTGACCTTTTTGCACATAACGTTCTATCTTCTATTCCTGTCCAGTAGACCCTATATACTTGCTCCACTTCCCATTATCTGATATATAAGACATCAGAAGGATTATGTATCTGCACAGATCATTTAATGCTGTAATAGAATGTTATACTTTCTGGAGTGCTGGCATCTAAATATAGAAGCTGGGCTACAGAGATATGATTTGTTAAAAATTACACTTTAAATCTAACACCAAGACTAGATGGGATTTATGCATTCATGTCTCTAGCCAGATAGATTAACAGGAAATAAAAAAAGTATTCCAGATGTGTCTCCATTGCTATGCATTTGATAGCAGATTAAAAAAAAATCCAGATATTTGAGCTGTTTTTCAGCTTTTATGTACAATAAACACATCTTGATTTACAAATTCCAATTTTTCTATTTTAACAACCATACTTTAAATCTTGCCTTTCCCCTAAATACAAACTGAGTAATAGCATGGAAGAAGGGGGGGGTCATATTTTATGGGTGAAATGTTACTAACACTGATTTTTTTTTAAGGTATTGATCAGTTGTTAATTTTCTGTCTTTGAATTCTTTGTTGTTGGCTCTCAAATATCAACACTTTTCTACTTAGTCAACTTGAAATTCTGGACTTAGTTTAGGGGTCAAGGGGTAGGCTCTGGAATACGGACAAGATTCTGTCTATTGAGGGCCTGTCCCAAGTTTTCCTGATAGAAATCACTCTTCCTCCCCCCAAAATTACAGTATCAAATTCACCCATATATAAACATTAATTTCAGTGAAACCTCAGTGTATCAATCAGGAAGACAGACTTAGAACATCTAGATTTGGTTGGTTTGTTTTTTTTTAATCTTCCATGTACCTCTAATTTGAAGGATTCCTGGTGATGGATGGAAAATATCACATATCTTTGTACTATTTCTACCTGATAAGAAGTCAAAAAAAAAAAAAAAAGCTTGAAACAGTGTAAGAGAAGATGACAGGAGGGTTTGTGGTTCTTTTTAAGTATTGTTTTATATATACTCCCACCCCATGGTTCCCCTTAGCTTCTTCTCTTATAGGGAAAGGAGAGGACTCATTATATTTCTCATGTGTTTGCAGCAACCCTGGAACCCAAAGCTAGACTGAAGCTTTTCCAGAATTGATGAAGAGAAGAATGACTCAGAGATGTGTGGATAGGCTTATGGGTATACATGAATACAAAATCATGCATCAGACCTCAGTTGATTTTCTTGCTGTGCAAATATTGAATTGGTCCTTTTTCTTTTTCGTTTCTTTTTATTTCTTGGGCCAGTGTTACTTAATAGAATCCGTAAGACTTAAAGCTCTTTAAGACGTTGTCGTCAACTGTTCATTACAAGCTGGCCACCTGCAAGCTGACTGTTCTGAGAGCCAGGCACAATACAGGCATATCTCTTGTTTTTAGCAGTTAATGAAGAGACTTCAACGTACTGTTTTTCTCACAAAATTTTGGACTGTATTAAACTGGCATTAATATGTGCTAAGTACTGCTACAACAAAAGTAAATTACATCCCAACTGTGATGGATGGTATGAGCAGACAGACAACTCTTACCAAAACTTATATGAAGGTCTCTGAGTTCCGAGAATCCAGTGGGTTACGTTTGATTGTGGCCCCATTGATCTAAATGTCAGCCAGTGACATCTGTATACAGGAGGATGGATTGTTCTATCGGGTCTTGTGGTTGAAGTAATATTGTGTGTATTTATTCCTCTGACATGTTAGCTTTGTTTTGTTCTAGGTTATTATCAATGTACTTTTGTAAAAGTTTGCAGATGAAATTTGCCAAAAATGCTAAAAGATAACTACTTATAGTAGGAGCTCATTTAAACTGTAGACCTTCTGCCAGCTGAACATGAAATGGGCACACATTTACACACAACAACCAGGTGATCTCATTCTCACCTGAGGCCAGGAGGGCCTTCACCTAGTGTGACACAGCCCTCACTTAGTTGACCTCAGAGCAGATGCATCTCTGCCATCACTGAGGTCTAAAAACATAGTGAGGGGAAGGATGGTGGAGGACACACTAGAAGGTACAAGTTTGTGGCAGTTCACACTTACCCTGTAGCCTCTGATAGATGAAAAGCAAAAGGAAATCTTCTTTGCTCCCACTTACTATAAACTCTCAGGTATCAAACTGGAGAGAAAAATGTGATCCAGATCTTTTTAAAATCACTGAAAATCTGCCTAGTAATAATATCAGTTAACCTTTACTCTGTACCAGGCATGATTTCAGGTATTTTATGCACATTAAATAATTAAGTCCTAGTCACATTTTAGATTTAGGCACATTATTCTTACGCCATTTTACATACAAAGAAATGGAAGTGAAGAGCTGGGAAATGCAGAGCTCCAATACACTCTGGCAGTCTGTCTCCAAGGACTGTACTCCTAAAATTATGTTCCACATCTTGAGACTTTCCTTGTAGTCATGCCTGCTCCCGGTTAAAGCAAAAATGAAGAAAGAAGGGAGTCCAAAAGTCTTCACTACACAAGAAGGCGGAAGTACGGTGATCCTTATTATCCGAAAAGCCCATTTTCATTGCATTATTTTCATCCTCAGGACAATAATGAAATCCTAGGAATTTGGGTTTTCATAGCTCATATACCCTGGGGGAGTGGGGGTTGGCATGGAGGGAAAGGGATAATTTAAAAGGAATGTCGTGATGGTGGCCTTCAGCTGCTGCTCCTTTGCTTCTCTCTTGCTGATGACTCTTGCCTAGCGGCCTTTGAGAATGAGCAGCAACTGTGAATATCTCCTTATTGAGAATTAGATATAAAATAAATACAAGTCACCCAAATAGCAGGAAAATTATGGGTTTGTTCCTACCAAAGATGCTGAAGTCTTTACCAGAGCAGTGACCAAAAATTTTATATTTTGAAGGAGAGAATGTCTTTGTCATTCCCTTGAGCCTTCAGGAAATCATTTTTCAACTCACACCAGTGGTGGCATCTCTGATATTAGTCATTATCAGAATCCTGAGATTGCTTACTAGCAGATTCAAGTGAACTTACAATGAAAAATTCATGTACTATATTCTTATATGAAGAGAAGATGTCAGCATATATCATATTTGATGCAAAATGTGCTGATTAAATGTCAGACATGCATTATCATCTCTTCAATAAAATCATTTAAATCCTAAAGAATGTTAGCTATAGACTAAAAAGTAAGGAGATCTAGGAACTTGTCTTTCAGTCAAATTTACAGATTCGCACTGGGCATTTAATACATACCAGGCACTAGGCTTATACTGACTAGGAATATAACTGATAAAATCTGGGCCTTATGGAGCTTGTAGTCTTGTAGGTAAGATGCACAAGTTTACCAGTTACCAAGTATGATATGTTAACTGTTCTGAAAGAGAATTTATCAAGGATTGAGGAAAGAGGATTAGAGAGACATCCAGGTCAAACTGTGGGAGTCAATGAAAGCTCCCTGACCACTAAATATTCAGACCAGCCAAAATGGTCTGGATCAGGCTGAGAGAAAGTATGTATGAAAGTGTAGAAAGGAGAGAGAGAGTGATACTTGTTCTGAAAATAGTTTACTATGGCTAGAGAGAAGGGTAGATATGTAGAAGAAGAAAAGAAGCTAGGGAAATATTGGGGTAGGGGAGGATAAGTAGTTGATGGTGAAGGGTCCTTGTGCCACGCTAATGGGGTACATCTACTCCTAAAGTTGGTGGTGATTCCCTTTGAACTGGAAGTAAGATGCAACAATTAGAATCACAGTGGCAGCCCTTTGGAGAGTGTGCTGGAGGAGAGCAAGACCTAAGACGAGATTGCTTGGGAAGCTGTGGCCCTTCCCGAGGAAAGAAATAAGACTCAAACCAAGGCATTGATGGTTAGGATGAAGGTGAGGCATCACTGTGAGAGAAATTAAGAGGATGAGCTCTAAAACTTTTAGAGACCAGGTGGTTGTTAGAAGTGAGAGGTACGGAAATGTTTAGGGTGACTCAGGTTTCTTTTCCTTTTTTTTTTTTTTTTAAACCTACAGCATTTTATTTTATTTTATTTTAAGATTTTTATTTATTTATTTAACAGACAGAGATCACAAGTAGGCAGACAAGCAGGCAGAGAGAGAGGAAGGGAAGCAGGCTCTCAGGTGAGCAGAGAGCCTGATGCAGGGCTCCATCCCAGGACTCCGGGATCATGGCCTGAGCTGAAGGCAGAGGCTTTAACCCCCTGAGCCACTCAGGCACCCCGTGACTCAGGTTTCTGACCTAGATGGCCGGCCATTTACCAAGAGATGAAACACCAGAAGAGTAAGCTGGGATGGAAAGACACTGATCCCATTGTTGGCATCATTCATTTACATGAACAAACCTAAAAGACACTTGGATAAAAGATTCTGGAATTTAGGAGAGATAGCTGAGTTTCCTGTACCATTTTGTTACTAGGTTTACTGAGTCTTCTTATAATCATCTGCTTCCTACATTCACTTTTATAACATCTCTCTGGGAATTATATGCTATTTCCCCTTTATAAGATATCAAAAGATGGTGATTTCAAGGGGTTTAAATGAAGTATGAATTGGAAAAGAATGTGATTGGAAAATGGATAAGGAAGTGTGCTCTTCTCAACCCTGGCAAACGGGCAGTAGTGAGGATTAACAAAGCCATTGCCACAGTGCTTTACTTCTGAGAAAGGCACCTCACGTCTCCACCAATACCACTGTGTAATAGCACATGCTTCCTTCTGTTTGGCATGCCATTTAGAATTTAGACCTTGGACTCATCACTGTTGTTTATATCTCTCTGTCTCATTATGAACTAAATCATTCAGATGTTTGATATAGGAAAGTAGGTAGAAGTCCCCATATTAAGGCTGTATTGCTCCTAAATAACCTGTTAAAAAGACACGTTGATTCTAATTCTCCCCTTTCCTCCCTCTCATATGTTTGAATATAATAATCCTGAAGGCAGGATAAAGAAGGGGAAAACATGACACCTTTAACTTATCACAGCTAAATATTTGGAGTGAATACTCAACTTCAGAGTTGAATATTAAAATAAAGCAGCACTATTAGAATTAAAGACTATAAGTACTAATGAAATATTGCTTAATATGAATCCAAAAAAATATAAAATAGAATGTATGCATACACTAAAAAAGTTAGTTAAATCGTTATTTCTTTTGCTTTTAGTGATGAGTTTCCATTGATTACATAAGAATTTTCTAGGCAACTTGAATCAGGAAAATTTTTGTCTCGATCTCCAAATGGTATTTCCTCCAGACTTCAGAATAATTTATATTCACCCCATGGATATGTCATCAATCTGTTAAGTGTGAATGGACACTATTCTTTCCTGTACTTGACCAAATGTTTCATTTCCTGAAAATTAAGTTACTTAAATGCAACAAACAGATGGCCAGAGAGTCCAGTAGTAGATTATTCTGCCATGAAATTTATTATCTGAATTCCTGAGGTAGGCCTGAGAAGTTAGCACAATTCTTTCTGAACACCAGTCTGCCACAGTGTTGTGGTCATCAAGCCACTTTTAAATTCATTCAGTTACTTTGGACATTAGAGGGAAAAATTAAAAAACTATTTCATATTTTATGTAGAAGAGTAAAATTATGAACAAGTCACATGGACTACTTGGGTTGAACCTTATCTTAGAGTTACCCTTAAGGAATTAAAAAGGTAATATGAATTATAATGGAAAATAATGCCTTGAATTTTTTTTTTTTTTTAATTTCCAGTCTCCAAATATTATCTTCTCTAGAGTAGAGAAGTATTCATCAGTATAGTATGGAGAATGTGGATAAATAAGGCATGATTCTTTCTATTCTTTTCTTTTGTTACTGCCAAATATAAAAACAAGTTTGGTCATTTGGTTCAATGCAAAAAATACAGCTTATGAGTAAGCATCTGTGATGGCCTTGTCTCAGCTGCACATGATAATCTTTAAACATGTCAACTTGTTATATATTAGCTCTGCAGGGGGAAAAAAAAAGTCATTTTCCTCTTGGAAAGATTTTTCAACTACCACTCAATCTTCTCTTTAGCCAACCTATAAAGCATAAAGATTTTTATAAAAGAGCAAGGGCCAAGTGCAGCAAACGTATTAGTCTAAAGTGTTCTGAAACATCTCTCCACCAGTTGTGTATACATGACTTTTAGTTCAGTGTTACTGAATTTTTTATAAATCCATATACCTAACTATAAAGTCCTTTATTAAAAATAATAAAATTTTCCCTTATCCTTTTCATAAAGATGTTAGTTGGGGACGTTTCAGAGTCCTTCAGAGTTTATAGATAAGTAAACTTAAGATAGTTGACAGTGAACAGTCTCATTAGTCTGTTCCATACTTTTGGCCTAAAATGTTCTGGGAATACACCAAAGAGATAAGCCCATTTAAGTCTTCACCTCTATATAGGGGCTCCTTAAATCATGTTGTAGAATACGGAAAAGGAAAAAAAATACTGACATAGGACGTTAGTACTTTTAAGACCTCACTTACTTAGAGGAATGCAAGTAGAAGCACATGAGAAACCACATTGCATTTATATTTGGATAATTTAGGTAGGAGAGCTTCCTGGCCATTTCCTGACTCCCTCTTCTCCCCTGTCTTTCCTGAGCCCCTTTACATTGATCTTCTTCATACTCCAGTTTTCCTGGGTCTACACGGGAGACCCCTTGCCTTGCTATCTTCTTTCTGTCTCTTGCTTTCCTATTCATTTTTCCTGCTCCTCACTCTGTCAACAAGGCCTTGGTCATTTAAGAAAGCAAAACTCGGAGATGCATGGGTGGCTCAGTTGGTTAAGCATCAGCATTCGACTCAGGTCATGATCTTCAGGTCCAGGGATTGGGCCTCAATTCGGGCTCCCTGCTCAGCGGGAAGTCTGCTTCTCCCTCTCCCTCTGCCTGCCACTCCCTTTGCTTGTGCTCTCTCTCTCTCTCTCTCTCTCAAATGAATAAATACAATCTTTAAAAAGAAAGAAATAAAGAAAGCCAAACTCTTCAGAATACTGCTTAAATGCTTAAAGTTAGAATAAATTGAAAAAAGAAGCAGTTCAGAAGATATTCACAGAGGAAGGTACACTTATCACATTTCACAGTGCACTTGCCCCGGGAGAATAACCCAGGCAGGACTCTCATGTCACTCTTTTTTTTTTTTTTTTTTAAGATTCTGTTTATTTATTTGAGAGAGAGAAACACAGCGAGAAAGGGAACACAAGCAAGGGGAGTGGGAGAGAGAGAAGCAGGCTTCCCGCTGAGCAGGGAACCTGATGCGAGCCTTGATCCTAGGACCCTGGGATCATGACCTGAGCCAAAGGCAGATGCTTAAGAACTGAGCCACCCAGGCACCCCGTCATGTCATTCTTAGACCCCTTACTGTCATCATTGATTTAAAAGAGGACAGCTGAAATGCCTGGATACCCCAGAGGTGAACTTTCCACCTGGTGTGGCTTCTGGATCCAGGAAGTGGAATTCAAGACCATGGGTGACAGCCTGGGCATGGGTTCAGGTACAAGCAGTGCTATCATTGGTCTTCCATAATGCGTATCAAATGCATCCATAGAGGCATTTGTTAGCATCTCCCACTTATCGATCTGTCACCCCCGTGCTGGCCAAAGCCCCAGCAGCTGTCCAGGCTTATTTGTAATCAGTCAGGACAAATAAAGTAATAGTTTTGGTCCTCTCATCCCCACCCCCACCCCCCCATGTGCTTCAGCTCTGACTCTGGAGACCTAGTCTATCCCAAAGTAGCCAGTTTTGACCAGTTAACAGTGTGACAGTTTCAAGGACATTGACTCCAGCCCTCTGGAGGTGAAAGACTTTAGGGTAGAGGTGTAGACATCTGTTCAGACCACATTCAGAAACTTGTTATTCCCTGACCACATTAATGGTGACAGGATTGGGCACCAAGGCACCAAAATCCAAAAGACCCATCAGATGTATGAGGTAGAGATCAACATGGCCCAAGTAGGGGCAGGGCATCCTGAGAAACGGATCATCATCATGGTTCACGCCAGGTGCTCCTTGCCCATGGGCAGAAGGAGGACGGCAACGGTGCAGACTCACCTGTGTTCCCTTCTGCGGCTCACCAGCCAGTATCCATCTGTGAGGTCTAAATAGCAAGCCGTCTGCGGTTTCGAGAAGTTTGTGAGAATTTCATTTTATGTGCACTTTTATCCCTGATGGAGAATTTTTTTTTCTAAAATCATGTATTTATTTTTTTCTCTGTTCAACTGTTAGCGCATTTCAGTGAGTCCCTGATTTTTTTCTTCAGGTAGTTTATGTTCACGATGATTTTTTCTTTCTATTTCTCACTGAAATGTAAGTGGAATGTATACGAGTTCTTTTAATGTTAGGATTTTTGTTGTTGTTGTTGTGCCCAGAAGAAAAATAAGATAAAGGTCAGATGATCGAAGGCTTTGTTGATGACCCCACAGCCACGTTCAGACTGAAGCATCCTCACAAGGGTCCATCTAATGTTAAGAGTAATTTTACTTGACATATGGGACAATTAACATGTCAAGCCAAATGCAGCCTCTCGTGAGCCATTGCTTTATTGTGGAAATATTTATTGAGTGCTTGAGAACCACACAGGACGACCACGTAGCCCGGGGTACCAAACAGAACGTGGGCTCAATAAATTTTTTTTTTTTCACGGTCTTCCTGGCAATCTTCACTCTGTGTGAGAGCATGGGTAGCAGAGCGGTTCCGAAAGGTTTATGACTAATGTGCTTCTTCAGTGCCGTCAGATGTGCTGCAAGTAGAGGGTTCATCTTGTCGACGTTAACTTTCTATCAAGGGTGTAGAGATGGCCTGGTATGCTTATTTAGGGTGGTGTGCTTAATATTGGAGATGATCCTGCGAAATTCGGATTTCTCAATATGGCATTCTAATTAAAACCTAATTAGCAATTCACTGTGCTGGAACTTGGGTTTTTCAGCGCAGAAAAAAATAATTTCACTCTGCATAGAAAGTAAAGATATATTTTTTGGAGACATTAGAATTTCAAAAATATAAGGCAGCACATGTGGAATTCAGAAATGTTAAGAATCCGAAGTGTGGGTTTCTCCGTAGCTTTAAGCTTGAACAGTTTTATATAATCAGTGAGCTTGCCAAACAGTATCAAAAAACTCATTTTCTTCAAGTGCTTTATTTATCTTTAATAGAACCTTCATCACCCTGGTGTTGTAAATTTGGAGTGTATGTTTGAGACGCCTGAAAGAGTGTTTGTTGTTATGGAAAAACTCCATGGAGACATGCTGGAGATGATCTTGTCAAGTGAAAAGGGCAGGTTGCCAGAGCACATAACGAAGTTTTTAATTACTCAGGTAAGAAATCAATTAGAGGCAGAAAAAAAAGATAATATTCAATATCAAATGTTATCACTGTTTTACTGCAGCTTCCTAGCCTTGTTTAGTCCCCAAGTCCCAAGTCTGACTTACACTCAGAAAGGTGGTGGGGGGTTTGTTGTATTATTTCATTTTTATGTGTGGTCTCCAGAATCCAGCGTACCAAGGGAGTCATGCGTGTGCAGGCCCTTGTATTAAAACTACTCATGAAACTTTCAGTTGCACAGTGGCTGAGTCCTGGTTCTTTGAAACGATTCAAGAATGGAATGGAATGGAGTGGAAGCTAGTCCTGACATCTGTTATCTACACCTGTCTTGGTTGCTGTATCAATACCATAATAGGCCACTCTTTCCACTGACGTTTCCTTAGAAACCTGCCATGTGAATTTAGCTCATTTCCGTGTCTTGCGTATAAAGAGGCTTAACTGTTCACTGTGGGTTTTCTCGTGGCCCCTCCAATTTATGTCCTAGTAAAAAACATTTTGAAATAAACTCATAGACCAAAATAAGATTATCTTGATGATTTTCTTCTCTCTAGATACTTGTGGCTCTGCGGCATCTTCACTTTAAAAATATCGTTCACTGTGACCTCAAACCAGAAAATGTGTTGCTGGCATCGGCAGATCCTTTCCCCCAGGCAAGTCTGAAAGCCTCTCTCAGCAAAGCCAGCTGACGGCAGCAGCAGTACTGGCTCCCCTGGGACATTTTTTTTTCTCAAAAGCTTTATTTGTTTCACGTTTTACCTGTTCGTTTTCATCCCCTTGCTTCCTTCCCCTTGCTTCCTTCTTAGATCTTGGGGACTGCGGCTTTGTTACTCTGGCTTCTCAGTTCAGCCTCCCCGAGTGCAACAATGAGCCTTCTCCTTGTGCTCATTCAGCGGCAAATGTAGGCACAGCCTGCAGCAGGGGCAGCCCCAGGCCAGCGCTGAAAGCTGGGGCCAGAGAGGGCGGAGAACACTTCCCAGGGACATTTAAGTTCAGCGTTGTTCTGAAGGACAAGGGCAAACATTTCTGGTTTTCCTCATCTCAGAGGATAGAAAACTACTGCACATCTCCCCAGGGAATCTTCTGTCTGACGTGACCTAAGGCGACTGTCCACCTTGCTTCCCTGACATCTTCAGGTCCTGTCTAAGTTCCCATGCAGACCTGAGTTTGAGGATTATTGTAGGTAACATGACGGGTTCCTGTGCTGATCCCTCAAGCTTTATTTGTAATAAGCCCTTGTGTTCAATCTGTCACTTCCAGATTTGTGTGATGTTTTTCTGCCTGGTAAGACTATTACCCACTTCTGAGTATATGTATTTTCACATTTATCTCTTGGTTTGGGGGGGTGGGGGCATGTTTAGATGATTTTTTTTTTTTATGAATGAAAATATACTTTTGTACCAGTACTTCAGCCACTGTCTTCAAGTATGTAAGATAGAAAGTAGCTATTACTTCTGTCATGCATGAGAAGTCTATACGAGATATGCAAAGTATTTGTCTTGGGTGGACCTGGGCTAAGACACACATAGACACACAATCTGTGACCTTACCATTTCTGTAAACCGTTATTACCAACAGGTGAAACTTTGTGACTTTGGTTTTGCCCGGATCATTGGAGAAAAGTCTTTCCGGAGGTCGGTGGTGGGGACCCCAGCTTACCTGGCTCCTGAGGTTCTGAGGAACAAAGGCTATAACCGCTCTCTAGACATGTGGTCTGTTGGAGTCATCATCTATGTAAGCCTAAGTGGCACGTTCCCTTTTAATGAAGATGAAGACATACACGACCAAATCCAGAACGCAGCTTTCATGTATCCACCAAATCCCTGGAAGGAAATCTCTCACGAAGGTACTCTCTGCCATTCAAACATGATAGTGGTTTAATGCTTCAATGTTATACTATTAATTCAGTTGTGAATTACTAAATTGTTATATGTTCATTGTAAATTGTCCACTGGAGTAGAGGCATAAATTAAGGTGGATTGGGAAGGAGTAAAGGAAATGGAGACCAAAAACATCTTCCGATGAAGTGTACATATTTTATAGAGAAATTGAGTGATACATATTAAGAGGTAAATGAAACAAAAAAACATAATATTTTGGCATATTGCCTTAGAACTTACAAACATTGGTGTAATGGAAACGGCTAATCTCTATTAAGAGTAATCTTTACTAACCATATACTTGTTTCTGTATTAAGCACTTTAATCTCTTATGGACACAAGAACATTGATAGTAATATTTTAATTATCATATTATATATTAGTATGCCAGTTCTTTGTGTGCTGGTTTCCTTCATGTGACATTAGAATATATATGGCATTTTCTTTAGCCATTTCCCTGGTATTCTGTTTTTAGGTTGTTCCTTTTTGATCCTTATATATATAATTTCTATGTGTTTCTCTGATTGATTTCTTTAGGTTAGATTGCATTGGCAATGTTGCATTATCTAAAGTTAAATTCTTAAGAAATCTTTCCTTCTTAAAGAGAGAGAATTTTAAAAGTGGCAGGGGCAATCAAGGCAGAGAAAATGGCATACTCAGCACTTTGGAATAGAATTCCCCGATGAACATACTTTGGCGTTTATTTAATTCTCACAACAACCCCATAAGATAAGTTTTACCATTATACCTATAATTCAGGTAAGAGCACTGAGGCAAGAGAAGGGACACCACAGGCCAAAATGACAAAGCTAATAAGTGGCAGGTCCAGAATTCATACCCAGACAATCTGTGCATACATCCTTTAACCACGGTTTAATGACTGGTCCTTCTTTAATTTTCAGGCCACGTCTAGTTCTAAGTTCATTCAGATTTTTCGCCACCTAAAAACGCAAATACAGTCATAGATAAACATCTGTTTGACACCTGTTACTGAGTGTGGTGATGTAGGAATCGGAAAAGAGTGTATGTAAACTATCCAAGGTAATTAAGTTCTTAGGCTATGGTTGGTATTAAATGGCAAGAGCTATCCATTATCAGGGCTTTGAGTTACTATTAGCAACAACCCTTTGACATCCTCTAATTAGTCGCAAATTATAGCTGGATGGATATATCTTAAAGAAATCTGTGACCAACAAAAGAACTATCATGTAGCCAAAGCACTAATGAAATATTTAGGATAATTTAACAGAGGCAAAAAGCAAAGTATCATTATGTTTCCTTTCTAGAAGGCAGAAAGGTGGGATTATCACATAATCTTGTGACAAGTATCCTTGTTAGGAAACACTACCTTTAAATATGGTTAACCATTATGCTTGATAATCCAGAAATCCAGTAAAATGACTTGATATTGTTACCACAGTACAAATCTGGAATACCTCTGAAGCCAGTCAACATTTTCCTGTTAGTCAGGAATAGGACATTGGGAAAAGAGCCTCCACATTTTAAAATCTTTTTCTTGGAGTAGTGGAATAAATGACATTCCTTCTCTGGTACCATGGAAATGCGCTGGCCTAGCTGTGTCGATACAACCTATTGAGGCCAGAAACATACAGCTACAGATTGTGAATATTTAATTATCACTGATAGTAGGTACCAGAGACCTAAATATTAATGCCTCAATGAACTGCTGTTGGGAAACCACATATATATCTATAGATATAGATATCATATCTCCAAAGGACAAAACATAAAATATTCTTCAAAGAACTTAAAGTTGAATGGAAAGGTGTCAAGTCAAAGGAAGAATCACTGTGGCTTTGACTAGTCAGACTAGTATTTTCAGAGGAGATGGAATTTAGGCAAGTCACAAAAATTTGCAAAGAAAGATGTAGCATTTCAGAAAGACAATTACATGGGAAATTTAAAAGGCATTTATATTTGACCAGGAAGTACATATTCTACTTGCTGCACATATTTCTAAGTGCTGAAAATTTCCTACCCCTGAGACAAAGTGATGTGGAGACCAGCTCAGATAGAACCTCGCTTTTCTAAATCACTCAAGTGTCAGTTTGGGAATTGACTGGCATTTCTCCTCAGTATCTTCTTCTGACTCATCCTTGCCTTTGAGGCACAAGAGTTGTACTACATGCTAATTGAGGCTCTAGATGGCAAATGAGTTACCTAGCTGCTGGTGTATGAACAGAACTAATAGTTGAATATAAAAAAGTTAGATAAAGGTGCCTTAATATAGCTGAAGTATTATAGAAGTAGTTACTGGCCTGGAGTCTGTCCTACTGTCTGGTGGAGAACAAACCGTTCTCTTGTAAAAAGTAATAATGAGCTGGTACAACATAATTTTAAGCACATGGGATCTGAGAAATACACAGAAAACTAGTATTGGCAAAGGATGGTCACAACTGATCTTAGTGAATTTTTAGTCTCAGTATACTTTAAAACCACACCAAGAACGCCTAACAATCCGGATACAAGGAAATAAAATAAAGCACTTCAGGGGCTCTAAAATCAAAGGTAAGGAACACCAGTCCAACAATTCGAGTTATCATCCTACCTGCCATTCTAATTAGCCATCAGTTAACCTTCTTTGAGCTTCGATTCCTTAACTGTACCACAGAATAATGATTCCTGCCTATAGAATGAGGTTGTAACAGAGACAGAATGAGGTAAAGGATGGGAAAAACATCTACAAAGGCAGGTGTGGGGTGAACCAAGGACTTCGAGTTAGGAGGAGGCTAGAACACTAAGCTAAGCAGTTGCTCTGGCGGGTAACCAAGAATTGATTGTATAATTTTAAGAAATTATATGCAAACTGATGTGCATGTTTCCCAAGTATTCTTCAGACATATTGGTAGTTGTGTTTTTTTTTCTTGGCATGAAAATGCAAAAGAAAAAAGAAAGTTGTAAGGTCTTTGTAGCATACATAGATGCGTCAGATGAAAAAAATCCTGGATCCTGCATTTTTTTTCTGTTGGTGTAGAAATGTATGTGATATAATATAATACTATATATTGGAGAGCTGGACTTACTATTGTGCCATTTGAACCTCATAACAATCCTCCAGTATGTAACTTGTTTTCGTTTCTGTAATAGGCAGAAACCAGAAAGGTTAAGTGCCTTGCCTAAAGTCACACAGTGGTAGGACTTGGACTTGAAGTTACTGCCTTCATTCTTTATATCATACATTGTTGTACATGAAATGGTGCTTATTTCTTATGGCTTGATGTTTAGGACACTATAGAGAATATTTTAAACTCATTCATTATTTTTACTATGATAATATAATAAGCCAAGTACTAGCATTCTAGAGACGTGCTTACTAATAATTTAGCAGTGAATTAATTAATCAGGACTCTTGTGTGCAAATAATAGAAACCTATAACTAACTTAAGCAGAAGATAATTTATTGACTCACACAACTGGGAAGTCCAAAAGATGAATCTCATCTCTTTGGAGCCAGCAGTTCAAGTGTCCTATTTCTCCATCTCTCATCATCTCTGCTTTACTGTATGATGGCTTCCTTCTCAGGTAGACTCTTCATGTGGTGCCAAGTGATCCCCAGCAGCCCCAGGTTTTACATGGTACTCATTGTATGTGATCTCAGAATGGAAGAGTAATTATCTCTCAGTAGCCATAGAGTCTCTGAAAGGGGCACTGATTGGCTCTGCTTAAATCCCGTAATACCCTGGGAACAATCCCATTGTCACCGCAGGAACCTGGCTTTGATTGGCTATATAGATGATAGAGAGCCTCTCCAGTTTGGAGAGAGTAAGTTCCTGCAGGGAAAGGATAGTAGGCTAAAAACAAACACAAAAGCATTAACAGATGTCCATTATAAAAATAGATTTTTTTGTGTGAATCAAGGTATGATTTGAAAAATGAGAAAAAACTTGAGGAAAGCTTAGCTGACCAAATGTTACAGGTAAAGGGGAGATAATAAAATTAAACTTTCAAAAGAAAAAAATAACAATAGCTAGCACTTCTATAACATTTGCATTATAGCCAAGCACTCTACATATATGAACTCATTTACTCATCCCCAACCTTTGAATAGATACGATAATTGTTTCCGTTTGAAAGATGAAGCGCCGTAGACACAGAGGGTTAAGTGACTTGCCTAAGTGGGGCCAGGGTGCAAATCCTGTCGGCTAGCTCCAAGGTAGAGGCTCTTATCTACTACATTTACAGCCTCTTGATTATCCTAATGGATTTTGCCATGCTGTCACATTAAATTTTTAATATGCTTTCACTAGTTTAGAGCTACAGTAGCAACACAATTTTCAATAATGTCTTAAAATACAGGGAAACAAGATCATGTTGTGATAATGACCTGAGTTGAGAGCTCTTCCACTTAGTGTAATGGTGACCCCATCCAAGTTACTTACTCTCTTAGGTCTCAGTTTTCTTGTCTGAAATATGGTGACAGTAATTCCTAATTCACTGGGTTATATTAAGTACTAAATGAAATTACACTGGAAAGTGCTTAGCCCAGTGATTGACATAGCTAGAGTACGTTAAACATATGAACACTTTGTTTTCCAGCCACTTTACATGATCGGTGTATCTGTCTATATATATGTATTTAGCTATACACACACACTTGTATATAATTACATAAAGTTATATATGTAACTAAACATATTTAATTACAGTTATATATAGGTATTTATATATATAACCAAATAACACATTTTAAATACAGCTAAATAAGAATGCATGTATACAATAAAACACTCCAGAATGAATCACATGATTATAAGTAATTACACAAGAGAAGACTTTAGGTAATCATGAGGTGGGAGTTTGAGAATGTCACAGTTCATTCGAAGCCAGTGTTGTGTGTTTCATCTTGTTTCATGTCGTCATTGTGACTCCTGGATGGGTGTTTGACACCATCCAGTTTACCCATCCAGTTACCCATCAGTGATCAGCTTTATCACATACTAAGTTCAGTCTGGCTCTCAACACATTCATCCTATGACCTTTCTCAGTTCCTTGAAAGGACCTGTATACCTATCTTAAAATATTTACTTGATTAGGCAAATTTATCTTATGGAAAGAGCAGCCCATTTTCGCTTAAACATTTTTTAGATAATCGGGTGAAACTAAGGAAAATGATGACTTACTTGATCATGCATCAGGATGCCCTTCCTTTCATTGCATTTTTAGCAATTCCAAAAGAACAAGAGATAGATCAGGCTATTCTCCAGGTTTATCACATTTGGTACAATAATAAGGGTAAATCTTGGATGGACATTGCCAAAACATCAGAAAATTGCAAACAAGACTCTGTCTATGATATAAGAGGTAATTAACAGGAGTGTAGGGCTTAGAAATGGGAATTGGAAAAACTAGCTAATAGAACACAGGAATATTTGCAAGGCAAGAGATTTCTAGTAATTTTGCCAAAGAACCTTCTTGATTATGGCTCATTTTAAATAACCCGTCGTAATCTAGCTCTAGGTCTATAGCAGGCATTTTTTAACTTTGGCATGCCAACCATTTCTAGTTAAAAATGGAGATTCCCAGTATCCATCCCCATAAATAGCAATCCCGCCCTGAGAATGTAAAAAGTCCATGGATCACACTTTCAAAAACGCTGCTCCAGAGCCCTGATCCTCTGAAAGATCTGACAGCTGAAAAGTGCTTAAATTTTTTTTCTAAAACACTTTTTAAATAAATTACCAGGATTTAAATATAAGTAAACTATAAAATTCCTAATTCCCAACCTCTTTCTGCACTCATATTTTCTTCATCAGATATTTAATATCAGGACATGTAGTTCGTTCCAAATATTAAATGTAGTTCAATATACATTGTCATGAAATTGGTAAGAATAGAAAAAGCTTCTTGACCAGTTTCTTCTGTGAAGAATAAAAAAACAAAACATATAAACTCCAGGAAAGACGAAAAGTTGTATAATAAAGTTATATACAATACAGAAGAAACTAACATAGGTGCCATGATTTTGAGCAATTAAAAGAATATGGGAAAAGAGAATCCTTTTTACACATGAAAATTCTCCTTTGAATGGGCATAGTTTTGCAAATTTGATATTATAGGGTATAGGGTATGGGGGGAGGCATTATAATTTTATAGTTCATAATAGTTACATATAGATTATTCCACATATTATTGTTTAAAATTTTAGATAACCTTTTGACCGAGCATGTCGGACTTCATTATACTTATGCAAAAGAATTTAGATAATGAAACATCTACAATGCTGAGGAGGAGAACAGAGAAGAGGTAAAGAGAGCTCTAAGAGCCATAGCTTTCACAGAGTTCATGTAAGATTCTGCCTAGGTGAATGGACTGAGTTATATAAATTTGCCTGTATATGACTTAATGTATAATTTGATCTTAAGAGTTAATACTTGTGAATAAATATTCTCTCTATATATTATATACATGTTCATATTGTGTCCACACAGGCACTGTTCTAAATTACAAAGGTGGCCAATACATTAATTTTAGGATAATCTTATTACTTGGGGGAAGGAGGACAATAAGGTCTAGGAAAAAATGAAATGATTCATTGTCTTTAAAGGAAGGGAACAAAACATGTTTTGTTTTGTTTTGTTTTTAAGGTGGTTCTCTCTTTTTTTAAGATTTTTTTTTTTTTAATTTATTTGACACAGAGAGATACAGCGAGAGAGGGAACACAAGCAGGGGGAGTGGGAGAGAGAAGGAAGCTCCCTGCTGAGCAGGGAGCCTGATGCAGAGGCTGGATCCCAGGACCCTGGGATCATGACTTGAAGGCAGATGCTTAATGACTGAGCCACCCAGGTGACCACAAGGTAGTTTTTCTCAAACTCTGTGATAAAGGACCAGTTTTATTTTATCTTGATTTCCAAACATATGGGCCAGTACTTTGTAAAATAAAATAAATGTGACAGCAGTATCAAGTTGCTATAAAAGTTTCCAAAGATTTGGTCTTACTTTCTATACTTATCTCGCCATAGACCAATGAACAGATTGGCAATGGTTCATGGACCTCCTCTGAGTAGCACTGGTTTAAATCAGAAGAAATTTTTTAAGTAGTTGAAAGAGGTAATCTCTGGAAAATGGGTCTCAAAATGAGATGTGAGGTTTTTATTTTTCATTTTGAACTTCTTTCCCTGAATAATTTAGATCTTTTACCAAGTGCTTGCAATACTTTCATTACAAAATAATCAAAGTGGGGTGGCTGGATACCTCAGTCAGTTAAGCTTTTGCCTCTTAATCTCAGCTCAGGTCTTGATCTCAGGGTCATGGGTTCAAGTGCTGTGTTGGGCTCCATGCTGGGCATGGAGCCTACTTTAAAAATACATAAAAAATAAAATGAACAAAAGTGTGTGTGGGGAAAGAAGGCTCCAGAAATAAATGGAGTACAACCTTTTATGTAACTATAATTCTTCCATGCCTGGTCTGAAAATGTCTAAAAATTTAAATACACAAACAATATATGTAATAATTTATATATAAGTATTATTCACCAAAGAGCCAGGATTATGTTTCCTTTCCCTTAACACCAGCTCTTCTTGCATTGTGACTGGGCAGATGAAGACATAACCTTCACTCTAAACCTGTGCCCACACCAAGGAGAATTTTCAAGTGTGAAAATTCCTGTATTCTTTCAGTTGCTAATAATCATAACATACATCTTAACATATTCTTTCTTATGTATGACTTTAGTAGGCAGCTTTTGTTTTCCCAAGAGTTTTAGAGGAAGAAGGGAAGTGGCATAGATAACTGAGTGATACGGGTTGCATAGCTGGTAAAGTGAGATATCATAGTTGCTCCAGTGCAAGTCATCTTACCAGAATGAGGACAAACCCACAGCCATGGGAAAGCATTTATTAAAGTCAAAAGTGCATTTCCATCGTCAAATTGAATCGATGTGTTCCATTAGAGACACATGCTGAATCTGAGGAAGGTTAGCAATAGACAGTGAAGATCACCAGAGAAATTACTATTTTTTTTCTTCTGAGTTTTGATATTCCTTTATGTGCCATCAGGGAGGCATGCAGGCAGTAATCAACACAGAGGCAACCTTGGCAATTGTCTCACGATGAGCCCCCAACCCCCGCAGACAGAGATCATATTCTGTGTTCACAGGTGAAGTCTGAAGGAGCACCTACTCTCAAATCACCTGCTGTGTTGTTACTGCTCAGCGTCAGAGTCACATGGTTAGATGGTATTATCAAGAATTAAGAGCTGACAGGAAGCTTTGACATTCCACATATAAAAAGGGGTGGGGGAGGAAAACTCCTTGCATGAATCCTGTAACTTGTCTTCAGTTCAAAATGATCAAATAATGACGATGCCCCAAGGTTTTTTCCACTTGTATACTCAAATAGCCTTGATGTTAGTATTTCTGCTTCCTCCTTGCCTGATAAACATAGCTGTAATTTATTCTTCCAGCAGGTCTCAGTCCTGTGGTGACATTTTATGCATAAGGTAGAATACATGGCATCTCGTTCCAATTTTAGTATATGTGCTGCCGAAGCGAGCACGAATACATGGCATCTCGAATCATGGAATGGCTATCATATATACCACTACATTTATCAAAGCATCTCAATTTTACTTTAAAAGCAATTTTTAACCATTCAGTGTGGTTAATTCAAATAAAATTGGTCACAAGTGTGTTTTTCCCTCAGAAATTGAAGATGAAAAATACAGCCAGTACAAACACAAAGCAAAGCTAAATAAAAGCCTAGCACCAAGAATACCACATGGTATGTTTTCAAAATCCAACAGTGTTCCAGAACGCTAAACACTTAAGTTGGAAGTAGCACTTTGCCATGAAAAGGAACCAGCTGTAGGTCCCTCTTGCACTACATATTGTTCAAAACAAAAAATAACCCCATTGAAAATAAGCCTTGGGTAGATGAGACCCAGAAATTCAAATGTATAAGAAACAAAAGAAAGACAATTGTCATTTTAATAATTAAACTCTGTTTGTAACAGTTTATGAGGCTTGCAGATCCGGCAAGCCTGCTGAATATTAATGAATAGATTGATTTGTCAACATATTAGCACCACTGTCAGACATAACAGCATGGAGGAGATGTGAGGGGACTAGCCAGTGAACTGCTTCAAAATGCTTGACTGAGTGCCAGGAAATTCTATCACGATTGGTAAACTAAAGTGAATAATGTGGGTTCGAACTTCCACTGGAGTTTAATAATCCCTGCTTGAAATTCTGGAGTTACTTATGTTTACTTTTTTTTTAAGTCATGCAATTCATTCAGTAATAAGGAACTTTAAAATTATGAACCAAAGGCATAGAGTAATTTTTTTTAAATCTAATAGAGTGAATTCTGTATTATGTATGTGTGTGTATGTATACATGTATTTCAAAATCTAAATGAGATAATATACGAAAAGATGTACCACCAGGAAAGGAATCATTTATTTTGATAGCAAGTAAGATAAAACTAATAGAATTTTCTCTAAAATACGGTAATTTGTAGAGAGAAACTCCTGAGAAGTTTTAGCAAGAATATTGGCATTAAAAAAAAAAGAATATTGACATTATAGGTGCTCAAAAACTGGCATTTTATTTGTCCCCCAAATTGAAGTGTTTCCTATATATCCCAATTATAAAATTAAAATTTCACTTATGAATGTATATCATAGTTGAGTTGAAATATGACATCTGAAATGTCAGCGTAGAGGAACAGTGAAGTTTAAAGCACTCTGTGAGTTTGCTTTCTTCTATAATGACAACACAGAATACTTCAAAATACAGCATCTTAAAAATCTTACTTAACCCCTATACTGCTCTATAGTTCCAAGACATTGAGTAATTATCCAGAACATTCTTAAATTGCTTCAGTGAGAGAAAATGCAAAGTTTCATGGGGAGCCCTGTTTCTTCTGATTTGACCCTTGCACAATCAGCAAAAATATCTCAGTGTTTACATCCACTGTTAGAGTAAGCTGGCTTCTTTTTCCAAATAGAGGCTCATATCAGAGGTTTGAAAGCAGCTGTCATGCCACCCCTGAGCTCCACTCCTCTCCTCTTTTCTCTTCTCTTGGGCAGTCAGCTTTTCCTTCAGTCTCTTGTTCACCCTGGTCCAAACACTCTCCTCTTTGTCTATGTTCTTTTGAAATCGCCCCAAAACTGTTCTCACTCAAAATTCCGTGAGTCTAGCTAAGTGTAAAGTGAAGCCACCTCTTCCTCATGATGAAGAATACATTTCTTTGAGTGTGGCATAAAATCACAGTTGAGCTGGGAACAAATGATGAGTTTACTATGGATTTGGAATCCTGAATTCTTTCTCATGGATGTTGTTGATAAGCAAGGCTTTCTGAGTCTATGCTCAGACCTTTCCTTGGCGGGAGGGGAAATGGGACCTAAAAAGAGGACTTTGTCCTAAAAAGAGGACTTCGTTTCATCGGTCCCTGTTAAATGTCATCTTACTAGGAGGGCCCATACCTCCGGATACAGTTACTTTGGAACTGATTTGTGTAATCCAATTTGTTTACTCTTCCTGTTGGCACCCTCTGAATCCTAAAATCCTTCTGTGTCTTCACTGCAGAATACTGGACCAGATGGGGCTGAGGACAGATAGCTTTCTTTGTGTTTAAAAGACCTTTCTCTATGTTTACGTCCATCCATTCAGGCGCCCTTTGGGCGATATGAAACCAACTATTAACTACTGTCAGTGTTCTCATACCTCTCATTCCTTGCTACTCAGAATGTGGTCTAAGGCTCTTCCTGGGATCCACTAAAAGATAGACTCTCAGGTCTTACCCCACATCTACCAAATCAGAATTCTTTTTTTTTTTTTTTTTAAGATTTTATTTATTTATTTGACAGAAAGAGATCACAAGTAGACAGAGAGACAGGCAGAGAGAGAGGAAGGGAAGCAGGCTCCCTGTTGAGCAGAGAGTTTGATGCAGGGCTTGATCCCAGGACCCTGAGATCTTGACCTGAGGTGAAGGCAGAGGCTTTAACCCACTGAGCCATCTAGGCGCCCCCCAAATCAGAATTCTTAGTGCAGGATCCCTGGATTATTCATATGCAGGTTTTTAACATGCTTCTGAGAAGCACAGTTTGGCAGTCGTTCTCAATGCTAGCTGCACATACTAGCAAACACTTGAGGTGTTTCTAAAAATACTGATACCTGGAAGCCCCTCCCTAAAGATTTTCACTTGAACTTGCAGCTTGGGTATTAGCATTTTTTAAAAAGCAGAAATGCAGAAGCCTCTCCAAAGGATTTTAATGTGCAGTGAAAAGGGAAAAAAAAAAAAAAAAGTCCACCTGAACATCATTAGGATCATATAAGTGTATTTTGATTTCTTTTTTTTTTAAGATTTTATTTTATTTATTTGACAGAGAAATTACAAGTAGGCAGAGAGGCAGGCAGAGAGAGAGAGGAGGAAGCAGGCTCCCTGCTGAGCAGAGAGCCCGATGCAGGGCTCGATCCCAGGACCCTGGGATCATGACCTGAGCTGAAGGCAGAGGCTTTAACCCACTGAGCCACCCAGGTGCCCCGTATTTTGATTTCTACTTTAAATTTTGAATCCATTTGGCATCCATTTCGGGCCTGCTGTATGCCGTGTTTGAACAATTCATGATTTCCGAGATTGTGTTTCTAGTTTTCACGAGGAAATGAAATTGAACATAAAGCAAAAGCATAACCTTTGGTAGAGTAACTTTCTACAGAGGAAAGAACTAGAAAAGGAAAGATACCGACTTGAGTCTGGAAGGGTCCTGTGCTTCATTGGACTGTGGTCATTGACTTCAGACGGAGTCAGAGGAGGATTTCCAGTGGCCTTGTTTGCGGCCTGCAGCCTCTGGTTTCAGCCCAGGAGGAGCGGCCCAGTTAGTGTTGCCGGGCAACAGTTTGCTGGGTTGAGAGCTGGAATGTGAAGGGTTGCAAAACGATTTTTAAAATAAACACACAACTTACCATCAGCATGAAGCAAACCAAGAGAAGTACTGAGCACTACACTGTGACAGGCAGGGAGGCGGAATCGAAAGGGAAAAAAGAAAAAAGAAGGCAAGGAGCTCAGTGGTTGACGGATGATGGCTCCATCACTAGAATAATAGTTCTGATCTGGTTTCCCATTTGAAAATTTGTACCTGACTAATTGTGGGTGGACAGAAGACAGTGCGGGAAAAATGTTGAAAAGGTACTATTTCTGGAGAAAAGAGGTCAGCCCATGGGATTCACAGGTAATTTCACTTCTGTTAAATCAACACTGCAAAATAACATGATCTCTATTGCCGGTATTCTCAGCATTATTCTGAATTTCTGCTAGGGGTCCCCAATACTATGATCGATTACATTTTATCGAATTGTGATGTCTTTCCATCCAGGGATATGTTTAGTCAAAATAATATGAACCATATGCACACAATATGGATATTAAAATTTAGAGCTGAGAAAATGGCCATTTAAATTTCTAATTAATGTATTCAATCTACCAGATGCCATTTAGCGAGCATTTTTCTAATGCACTGAATGATGCATTTTATTTTAAATATTTATGAAACTTATGTGCAAAAATCAGTACATAATCTGTGTGACCTTAAAAGAGTTAAAATATAGTGGGAAGGATGGGGGGAGGATAGGCATATACTGAAATAATACAAGATGGGAAATGGGAAGTGACTGAGAGGTTTGACTCGCGGGACCTAATATATATTCAAATATGGCCAGTTCTATTCATTTGGTAGGATTTTCTCCAGGTTTTGGACATCCTTCAGTTTAGCCATAGTATTGGCATATGCAAATGTGCCATCTATATAGAGAGAACCTATTTTTTTTTTAAAGAGAGGAAGAGAGGTCAGGGGAGGGGGAGATGCAGAGGGAGAGGGAGAGAGAGAACCTTAAGCAGGTTCCACACACAGCACGGAGCCCAACCTGGGGCTCATCTCACAACCCCGAGATGATGACCTGAGCCGAAATCCAGAGTCCTATCCTACACTCAACCGACTGACCCAGCCAGGCTGGGTCACAGAGACCACAGAGAATCTGTTCTGTCCATACACTTGGTACTTGCTTTGAAATGCAAAATGACTGCCATATAGTCTCTGCAGTTTCAGAGGTAATTCTGAATTTTGAAGCCAGAAGAAAATGGAATCTATACAATTAACACTGCAATGGAACATTTCTTTTCATCCTAAAATACAAATCCCTTCAGCACCTGCATATACCATTTAGTTTTGGTTTTGTTCCGATATATATACTTGTACACCTGGCAAACAGGCTACCCAGAACTTTAGCTATCCTAACATCTGCTGAAAGATCCATTCCAGCAAAAGAGAACGTCTGATTAAATTTTCTCTGCACTTTCCTGACATTTTAGTCTTTCAGCTGATGGGGCAATGAGAGAAATTGCTGTACTGGAAGTTAGGGGGAAAATAACCATGTTAGCCAAGAATTTATTATAGCAAAAAAGAAACATCAGGCTTCAAAAAACAGATTTTCTTTTCTCTTGTTTTCTGACTTATAGGAAACACTAGTGTGAATCCATGGCTAGAGATGTTTTAGAAGGCACAAAGACCTTTTGCTCATGAAGGATAAAGTATTCTTTTAAAAATGAAACTTGAACCATACAATCGCCTAAAATTTTCCAGTAACAAAGAAAAAGGAAAGACTTCCCACATTGCCTCTGTTGTGGGATCATAGGCACGAAGGTTAAGAAAGAATTCTTGAATTTTTTTACGGTGCAATTTCGTAAGTTTATTTGAGTAGCCCAGGACAGGACCCATGAGCAGACAAGAGCTGCACTTCTGCTGATTGAAGCTGATGGTTATATGCCCAGTGCTCAAGGGGGAAGGTGCGGGGAGTATTATATCATGAATGTCTTCTTCGAATTTCTACTCATAAAACTGCTTTCATAAGATCTCCTTGGTGCTTATCACTCAGTTCAGTATTAACTATCGGTGAGATAGACAGGCAGTCATGAGACCCTTTAAGACTGGAGCAACCAGGGGCACCTGGGTGGCTCAGTCGTTAAGTGTCTGCCTTCGGCTCAGGCTGGGATGGCACCCCGTACGGGCTCCCTGCTTGGTGGGAAGCCTGCTTCTCTCTCTCTCCCACTCTCCCGGCTTGTGTTCTCTCTCTCACTGTGTCTCTCTCTGTCGAAGAAATAAATAATAATAATAAATAAATAGTAGATTAAAAAAAAAGAATGTAGCAATCAGCATGTATTTGATCTTTACTGAAACTCTGCAGGCTATCGGCAGCCTTCTGGGCTAAAGGTGAATATTTTTCTGCTTCTCTCCCTCATCACCTTGATGGGGCTGTCCAAGGTGTTTAGAGAGCTTGGATTTAAGACCGTTTATTAATGACAAGGAAGGGACTGAGTTTAAGGAAGAGAAAGAGAAAGACTAACTCCCAGAATAAATGGGTAGGAAAATCAGAAAGCAATCCTACCAGTCTCTGAAAAAGTTATCATATTTACTGCAAAGAGAAGGGGAAATCAGCCACTGCCCATTTTTCTCCTGTTTTCCTCAGGGAGGCATGGGGAGTCTTCAAACTGAGAGAGTAAAGTGGGGAGAATGTGGAACAAAAAAATATATAATGCCAGGGAATAGAGGAGCTCCTGCATAGCTTTGACCCTAGCCAGTGTCAGCTGTTCAAAATGGCGTCTGCTGATTGCCCAAAACTGTGGAGACCAGCACTGTGTTGCAATAAACGTCAACTCTTGAAAGGCAGGTACTTGGATGTATCCTTTTGCTATATCTAGGGAAGGAAGTGCAAGATATCAAGATTTTCTGAGATATTATCTCCTTCTCCAATATCCCTTTCTCATGGGACTACAGAGACCTCTTCCCCAGCTGCAGATCCTCATGGGCTCTGGGGAACCTGGAGTTTCTGCCTCCTGTCTAATCTCTTGGGCACTGGCATCCTGCTCTGCTGCAGTGCCAGCATGCACCTTCCTTTCTGACTTTCCATTCTACGTCAGTCCTCTTTACTCCTGTTGCCCACAGCCGGACCCAGCCTGTGCTCCTGGTCTCCATTGCTTAGTTTTGAGAGAAATTCATAGAACTGCCCAGTTTTGTGTCTTTCTCTCCCATTTTCTCTCCCTCCCCCTCATCCCCTGCATTCCCTCTAAATCAGATTGCTGCATCTAGATTTAAGTTTGGGAACTGGAGTTGAGACCCCCATCTGGACTTTTCTTCTGATTGCTGGCTCTCTTTTGGTACTGCTCGGACTATGCCCATTTTACTAGTCTTTTTGCTTGTTTGTTACTGGCTTCCTCTTCCCTTAGCTTGAATCCTCTGCACTCTTAAATTACACCTAGCAGGTTCTGCCTGGAGTTAGCACCTGGGGCGGGGCGCATAGGAATGGTTGTATCACAAGAAGAAGGACACTCAGTGGCAGCTATAAATAAGATGTTAATAACTGCATGTTAAAGAAGCTCACAGTGGTTCATCATCACTAGCCATCAGGGAGATTCAAATTAAAACTACATTGAGATACCACCTGACACCAGTTAGAATGGCCAAAATTAGCAAGACAGGAAACAACGTGTGTTGGAGAGGATGTGGAGAAAGGGGAACCCTCTTACACTGTTGGTGGGAATGCAAATTAGTGCAGCCACTTCGGAGAACAGTGTGGAGATTCCTCAAGAAATTAAGAATAGAGCTTCCCTATGACCCTGCAATTGCACTGCTGGGTATTTACCCCAAAGATACAGATGTAGTGGAAAGAACCAAGATGCCCTTCAACGGACGAATGGATAAGGAAGATGTGGTCCATATACACAATGGAGTATTATGCCTCCATCAGAAAGGATGAATACCCAACTTTTGTAGCAACATGGCTGGGACTGGAAGAGATTATGCTGAGCAAAATAAGTCAAGCAGAGACAGTCAAGTATCATATGGTCTCACTTATTTGTGGAGCATAACAAAGAACACGGAGGACATGGGGAGATGGAGAGGGGAGGGAGTGGAGGGAAACTGGAACAGGAGATGAACCATGAGAGACAATGGACTCTGAAAAACAACCAGAGGGTTTTGAAGGGGCGGGGGGGTGGGAGGTTGAGGAACCAGGTGGTGGGTATTAGGGAGGGCGCCTACTGCATGGAGCACTGGGTGTGGTGCAAAAACAATGAACACTGTTATGCTGAAAATAAACAAATTAAAAAAAAAAACACACACACACAAAAAGAACCATTGTGAGTAATTTTTAATAAATCGCAGACAAAATGAAAGAGATGCTAGTATACTTAAGACAGGCCAGAGTTTTCTGAATTTCTAAAAGGGGGAAAGAATGAATTCTAAAGTCATTCAACAAGAAGCTTAACATTTATCCTTGACAAAATCCTAGATTGAATGATTGAGTAGATAGTGTGCAGACATTTAAAAAACAAATCCTGACCCTTAGAAGGAGATGACAAAAGTCAGTATTAGTCAATATTAGTTTACTTAAATTTTTTCTGGAATAATTGAATTCTCTTTTTAAATAAGAATGGTAGAATGAATACTACTGAGGACTAATGTGCCTTCAGTATAATAAAACATTTGGAAAAAATCTCCCATCTTTAGAAAAGATGATAAAATAGGGACTGGATGGCAGTACTGGGAAGCAATTGCCTTTTTTCGTCAGCTTTGCTCAGAGAATAACCAGTAGGCATGTGATCTAGGATAGAGTCATCTGGCCTCATATTAAAGCATTTTCCTTACCAAAAAAAAAAAAAAAAAAGTTTTCTTAAAGTCTAATTAATACATAGCAGATAGACTCATTCAGTTGGAAGTGGTAGGTAATTAGGATGTTTAGCCTTTATGGTAGGAGGGGCTCATATCACATTCAGAATAGTCTTTGAACGCCAAAATGTTGAGTTAAATTCACAGAAGAACATGAGAATATAAAAGTATAGTAGAAACATAATTAAGAAGAATTTAATGTTCATAATTAGAAAAAATGTTAAACTTAAGTTTTTTTAAATTAATTATTTTTATTAACCATATAATATATTATTTGCCCCAGGGGTACAGGTCTGTGAATCACCAGGTTTACACACTTTACAGCACTCACCATAACACATACCCTCCCCAAAGTCCATAACCCCACCATCCTCTCCATACCCTCTCCCCCCAGCAACCCTCAGTTTGTTTTGTGAGATTAAGAGTCTCCCTCCCGATCCCATCTTGTTTCATTTATTCCTTCCTTACCCCCCAAACTCCCCACCCTGCCTCTCAAATTCCTTGTATCAGGGAGATCATATGATAATTGTCTTAATTAAGTTTTAACATTCATATCAGTTTAATAATGAGTTGATTGTATGATCTAATTACTATATGCCATAGTCTCTAAGAGCAAGGGCTTTGGAGCCAGACCCTTGGATTTCAGCCTCAGTTCAGGAGCTATCTGACTTAGGCCAAGTTACATGACCTTTTCCTTTTATATAAAGTGGCAATGAAAATAATAACTACTTTCATAGGATTGTTATCAGGACTATCTAAGAATATGAATGTGAACTTTAAAAACCCTCAATTCTATGCTACCTGAATAAGATCTATGTGTACAAATAAGTCAGTTAATTATGAGGAAGCTTCTGTCAACAGTGAATAGGAACATTGAAGAAAAGCTAGTGAAAGTCAAAATAAGGGTTCCGGGGAAGACTGAGGAGTGTGAAGGGCAGCTGAAGGAACACTAGGTGGAAGCTGAAGCAAAGGGGATTTGCTGGCCCTAAGGCTTGAAAAACTGTCATACAGAATAGAGCCAAGTTCATGTGGGTTAGTTATAAAAAGACAGTTTGTGGCACAATATAGGAGAAACAAATTCTTGTCACTAGTATCACGTAACTCATTGACATAGGAAATAGTTTGGACCATGGGAGACAGTTTCATACCATCTCCAGTGTGTCTGTGCTCACGCTCACATTTTGCATTTGCAACTAGATTGGGAGCTTTTTAGGGTTAGAGCTTTATCATTAACTCCTTTGTCCCCTAAGTCATTGCCAACAGTCATTCCTTAGGAAAGATTTGGTGAATGAACAGATGAATGAATGGTTGACACCTGTGAGGAACATAGCCAATAAAGAGAACATTGTGAAACAAAAAAAACTTTAGAATTTCTTTTTAAAAATGGGTTTAGTGAAAGGCATTTTGGATGCTACAGATAATGGTGGATGGTATGACTTGATTAATGAAAAGGATGTTTTAAGAGCTCCAGAAGCAGAGACAAGTAGAGTGGAGCTCTCAAACACGAACGATGGACCTATTTTCTGAATAATACCATGTGCCCAAAGTTAATTATCCCGTTTTTTTTCTACCAAGACCCATAAAATATGTTTATAAACACACAAACACACACACCTATTTTTATCCACACATGTATCCCTTCTAATTCTCTCCTTATATCCTAAACTATTTTCTCTTGGTGGTACTTGCCATTATTTTGCTGTGTTTATTCACATCACCCGGGTACTGCAGCTGTAGTCAGACTTGTGATTGTGTGCTTCATTCATCAGAAAAATTTTTCCATCTCCACATATTCCATTCCCTTCAGACGCTTACAGTTTCTCCTCTGGCAGTCCTTCCCTTCCCATTAGGCAGTGTGATTCACCGTTGGGGTGCATTTGGGCACAAACCAGACCCTTTGTTGAGTTACTGTACTCCTACCTTCCTAATTATAGAATTCAAAGCAGAATGAGTGAATTAATAACATGTATTTATTGCCTGCAGGGTCCGGGGAAGCGTAATGCTGTGGCGCACTTACAGTAGCACATAAGCTCTCCCGTCTCCCCTTGTCCTCCATTTTGCTCTGTGACTTCACAGCAGCAAGAATGGAAGGTGCACTTTACTCACCAGTGAGTAAATCATGTGAATGGCTGTTTTAAAGCACATGCCCAATTCACAGTTCACTGAGAGAACTATACTTTCAAAAGCTCTCTGGGAACACATGCATGGAATTTGAAATCATACTAAGTATCTTAGTTAGGTACCCTAACTAAGGCAAGGGTGTATGGGCCTAGACAGCATTGTAATGTGTGCTGTTGCATTTACTTTCCCAAGACAAAGAATTCCGAGGTGTTTGATTCTCCAGCCGTTCAAGCATGCAGACAAATATTTGGAGTATTAGTATCAGAGAGAAGAACTCTGGAGTGCCAAAAGACTGTAGAAATAATTTCTCTTTGCCTGATAATGAGAAGGATTCTGATTCATTCTGTTTGAAGCAGTCTGTCCCAGTTGCTTCTGGACCCCTGTGATCCATACAGGCTGATCCATACAGGCTGACGTAGACCATACTATAGAGTCAAAGGCGCTTGATGGTTGGGGAAGTTGGGGAATTAATTCACATTTTTTAAATATCAGCTTGATTAAGATTTGGAGGGGAAAGATCCATCTTTCAGGAAACCTAATGACCAGGGTAGGTTAGGGGTTGAAATTAACTCTGGTGAAATGTGAATGCTTCCCTTAGTTTGGCAGATTTCACTAAGCTCTTTTTTGAAAAGATGCTAAGATGAAGGAAATATGGAAAGTTATTACAAGAATGAGTAAGAAGTGTAATAGTGAATTTAATAAATTAACTATTAATAATCTAGACTGAAAATATAATTTTTACAAAGGTGAGGGAAAATTCTGTTACATGATGCTATGGATATCTCAGGTGCTCTGTAGACTAGATAACTAGAAGAATCACTTTTTCGGGGTGCCTGGGTGGCTCAGTGGGTTAAACCTCTGCCTTCAGCTCAGGTCATGATCTCAGGGTCCTGGATCGATCCCCGCATCGGGCTCTCTGCTCAGCAGGGTGCCTGCTTCCTCCTCTCTCTCTCTCTCTCTCTCTCTCTCTGCCTGCCTCTCTGACTACTTGTGATCTCTGTCAAATAAATAAATAAAATCTTAAAAAAAAAAAAAAAGAAGAATCACTTTTTCCTTCCGAAATTACACTCCGTAGGAGTCCCATCGGAGTCAGAGCACTAAGCTGGGTAGACTGGTTCTAACCTCATTGAATAATTCCTATTAGAGAAGTTTCTTTCCTCTCCTCCTCTAGGAAACAGTGAAGTCTAATATAATTCCAATTCATTGGGTATTTTAAAAAGCAAAGTGAAAGAAACCAGAGGGTTTTCCTATTGGGCCATTGGTTTTTAAGCTCTGAGTTTATGCTGAGTCTTGGCCCATGTTATGTTTTATTTTATTCCTTTTAAATTTGGTGTCTAGATGTCTGTCATTTTGATTCAAGACAATGAAGCCTATTAAGTGTATTTAAACTTTAAACACGTTTTGTAACAAAATTAGTAAA
The DNA here is from genome assembly GCF_922984935.1 of Meles meles. Lineage (NCBI taxonomy): Eukaryota > Metazoa > Chordata > Mammalia > Carnivora > Mustelidae > Meles > Meles meles. The sequence continues at coordinate 83,673,912 of NC_060071.1, read as the reverse complement.
TGCTTTCTCTTGAATATCAGTTGTATCCTACAGTTAGTATAAAAACTAGTTAAATGATACATATTTAAACCAAATTCCTGCTTTAGAAAAATGTATTAAAGACCAGACCAAGAGAAATTCACATCATATTCACAAAAGATTCAGACTTCCTCCTCCATAACTATTTTCAATTTCGTTTTTTAACATCCAAAATAAAATGAAGGCCAAGGTTTTAGAATTCTCAGGAGGTATTTTCTTCGGGTTCTAGTGCCTGTTATCACTATGCTGCATTTAACAGTGTGAAATAGCAGATGTGAAATAAACTGTAAATGAATTGTGCATGTGTTCCAGACTTGTCATGTTTTTATCAATAATTGAAATTTTTTTCAGCCATTGACCTTATCAATAACTTGCTGCAAGTAAAAATGAGAAAGCGCTATAGCGTGGATAAGACCTTGAGTCACCCTTGGCTACAGGTAAACATTAATTACTGGATATTTTCCCAATCAGATGGACTTATAAATATTTACAAGATCTTGGTATTATATGTAAAAATCTTTTGTTACATTCTTAAAAGTGTTATTCTTACATCAATTTGTTTGCCAAAATGCATGCAACTTCTTAAGATTTAATAACAATTTAGTGTTTTTAAATCTTTCTCTCTCTCTACCCACAAATATTTGACAGGGGAGAAATATACCACATTACACACTCACATATGTGTGCTTATACATGCACCAAAAATAAAAAACAGAAAAACAAAAACAAAAAAAATCTAAGGGTCATTATAAAATTCCAAGGACCAGATTTCAAGAGTGTCTGTATGTGTAATCCTGATAAATGTCCAAGCAGATGCCCATCTGGTCAAGCACTGTGCTTATTTGGAGGCTATATTTTTAAGTCCTGGGCTAATATTTGTGGCACAAATGCATAGCAAATATCAAGTATATGCATGTGTTTGGTTCCTCTTATATAATTATCTTCACATTAAACATTAGAGAAATGATACTATGCAATACTGAAGGATTATTCGTAGGCATTAAATTTCAGAGGAATGCCAGTATTCCTAATTGTTTGACTGCAAGCATTAATTGCCCAATCTTTTATGCATGATATCGTATATACAGTCTGCATTTGTGGAGTTTAGGTAAATAGGAAGGCTTTGGTGCTGATGTTGTCCCCTCAGGGCGCCTGAGGAAAGACACGGCACGGATAGAGTGGAGAGGGAAAGGTTGTAGGGAACTGACAAGACGTGAAATCGTGTGTTTTAGAGTTGTAATCATCTCTATGGTAATATTTTGGAATTTCTTCCTCAGGATTATCAGACCTGGTTAGATTTACGAGAGCTGGAGTGCAAAATCGGGGAACGCTACATCACCCACGAAAGCGACGACCTGCGGTGGGAGCAGTACGCAGGCGAGCAGGGGCTACTGTACCCTGCTCACCTGATCAATCCAAGTGCTAGCCACAGTGACAGTCCCGAAAATGAAGAAACAGAGATGAAAGCCCTCAGTGAGCGTGTCAGCATCCTCTGAGTTCCATCCCCTATAATCTGTCAAAACACTGTGGAATTAATAAATACATACGGTCAGGTTTAACATTTGCCTCGCAGAACTGCCATTATTTTCTGTCAGATGAGAACAAAGCTGTTAAACTGTTAGCACTGTTGATGTATCTGAGTTGCCAAGACAAATCAACAGAAGCATTTGTATTTTGTGTGACCAACTGTGTTGTATTAACAAAAGTTCCCTGAAACACTAAACTTGTTATTGTGAATGATTCATGTTGTATTTAATGCATTAAACCTGTCTCCACTGTGCCTTTGCAAATCGGTGTTTTTCTTACTGGAGCCTCAGATTGGTAAGAGTCTATGGAACCTGTCCATGAACTAGTTCTGTTCTGTGTGTCCCATTAGCATTGTCATTATAAGGAAACTCTTGAAGAGTAGATTATTACCAGTTCTATGAACAACTCCAAAACTCATGTGGGGGAAAAAAAAAGAAGAATGGGGAATGGGAGATGGATCTACAATCCTCGACAAAAGTGCACGGAAGAGTTTACTGTATAGTTTCAAATCCTTTGCCTGCCTGGTGTGCCTCAGTATGTTTAAACTCAAATAAATGGACCTAGGTGCGCCTACTACTCATAAGCCTAAATGCCTTAGAAATGTAAACTGCCGTATGTTACAAATACTTCCCCCTTTCTTACAATACCCTGTGTACTATGGAAAATCAGCAGCTAAGCAATCTTTTGCCTTTGTGTATTTTTCAATAATAACAAATAAATATTCTTGTCAACGCATGTGTCCACCTGACTGAATCATTTTCATCTGCTTTCAGGCCATTTGGGAACTGAGGTATCTACTCAAAAAGCAGAGAAACTCTCATGGTTTAGAATTTAGCTTTAACTACTCTGAAGCCTTAAAGTATGTTTCAAAGTATAATGAAGATTTCTGTCTTGCGTGTCATCTAGTTTCCAGTAGAAAAAAGAGCTCTCCAAGTGAAAAACAACCAAAGCCAAACAGGAGACTTGGAGGCATCAATGAGAATATTACAAATGGCAATCTCAATGTACCTTCCTGGTTTAGTCGATATAAAACCATGATTTATTACAATAATGGCTCTAATTTCTTTCTGTAATTATCTAAACAAGAAGGTCCTAAAGTGAACTACAAAAGTACACAAAGATTGGAGAATAATTCTAAGGAGAAAGCCACCTGAGGTAAAGATCTATACCCTGAGAAAGAGAGAACTAATATTGGACTTTACAGACTTTGGGGTAAGGAGTGGGTAATGTGGGCTATTTTTCTTTGTAGGAAGATGACAAAGCATTATCATGTATTATTGTTACTTTGTAATTTAGAAGAATTTTTAATTGCTATGAGATACTTGAATGTATTAGGTAACATGTTAAGACTACACAATATGTACAGATAGCAGCAGGAGGGTTGAATCTTTCCAGTGGTTAGTCACTATTTTGTATTATTACCTATTCCTTATTCGGTTCTATTGTCATTTATCCCTTATTCTAAGGGGTTTGAAATTTATGTCTCAGAACACCAACTGAAACTTTACAAGCAGAAGAGTAAGTGACATCATAGAGTTCACCCGGCCAGCAAGACAAAGCCTGGATAGAAGCCAGGACAATGAGTGAGCCAAAGACCAGTTAAACTATTGTAATAACCCTTCTGGGATGATGAGGACCGGATATAAAACAGTAGTAAACAGAATTTAACTATTTAAATAGTTAAATAAATTAACTATTAACTATTAAATAGTTAAATAGTGGAATTTAAAGAAATCCAGAATGAATCCTAGGTTTTGGCTTGGATGATTGATGGAATTAACAATAAAAAGGAGTTACAGCCTTAAAGTGAGTTCATATTTGAACATGTTAAATGTAAAGTTCTATACAACACCAAGTTTGGGATATCCCGAAGGTATTTATATATGTGCCTGGAGCTTAGGGAAGAATTCTGGAGGTGAAGGTACAGATTTGTGAGTCAAAAGCCCACCATATGTTGATTAGAATGACTTGGATCCTTGGGAATAGAATGAGATGGAAGTAATCTTGGGACACAAACCTGAGAAATACCAATATGGAAGGTTCAGTCAGAATGAAAGGAAAATTGAAAAGAAATGTTTAAAGGAGGAATTAAATGAAGCGATATTACAGAAGCCAAAGGAACAAGTTCAAAAATGAAGTAGACAACAGTAAAAAATGCTATGGAGAGAGAATGATTTCAGCCTTTTGGGGACCACCCTTGCCAACCATTCCAGCATTTTGGAATGAATATGACTATGACTACATTCAGAAAAGCCATGTCAAAAGGACAACTGTGTGGCAACGCTATTGACACAATCTGTTGTGCCTTGTTATGAAGCACGGCGGGGGGGTGATGTTCAGAGAAAGGGGGGCCACTGAAAATCATGCCCCTTTTTTTCCACCCAAAATGTCAGGGATGCTGCAAAGAATCCAATTTCATTGAATGAGCACTCACTTTCTATGCTAAATTATCATCAATAAAGTTGTCCAGAATTCACATCTGTGGTATCTCATAGTATCAAATGATATGGGCAGGTCTGTAGTCTATGTTCAATTCAAAAGACAGCCCAGCATTTTTGATACAGAAGTATCTTCTGATTCTAACAAAAATAAGAGAAATGACAAAAGCATGTTTTAGGGAGGCTGTGTCCTCTGACTTTGTCACAGAGGCGATATTCTTTAGGCAATGACATTTTCAGCCCACCCAAGATGCCATAAAAATTGCTGGTTTCTACGTATCCTGAGACATCAGCAGAAACCTGCCACTGTTCTTGCATTTGGCCTGAGCAAGAGGCCAGTGCTGAGAAAAGTATTTTGATCCCTGATGTTTTGGATAAGTCCATTTGTCCCTAAAGTAGAATAGTCACTCCGATGGAGACTATTTTGAGAAATATGTAGTGAACCACTGTATTGAATGTATAAAATAAGTACAGCAGTTGAAAATACGGCAGCCACCTGTTTCCCCTGCATCCGTTATCCAGTCAGTGTTAAGTCTGACTACCCTTGTGAAGTGATTATACTTGCAGACTGTTTGTTTGGACTTGGTTTAAGAAACCACGTACTGGTTCATCTGAAGATCCACCAAGGCCCATGGAGAAGGGCTGACTGCTTTCCACGGCCAAAAGGAAACAGTTTCTTCATCTCAACCTTTACACATTGTCTAAAAGACGGTTCTGTCCACCCCACTCCCTTGTCTTTACTCCTAGCTATCCTTTAACCCTGCATTTGACCTATGTCTCCTATCAAGAGACCTATGTCTCTTTAACTACCTTCTTTTTTGTTAGATATTTTCAGTATCCAAAAACAAATTACCCCTTGACTTAAAGCAGGCTCAACTTCCCACTTTCAAGAAAACAATGTAAACAAATCAGCTTGAACCTTGCGTCTCCTTTTAGCAAATATCTAATTTCTGTCTATTCTTTCTCTGGCAAATTTCTTACTTGTTTTTTTTTCCCTTTGGCTTCTGTGTTTATATACCATGGAATAAAATTTTCACTTTTATTATTGTTAAATCTCATCTCACAAAAGTCATCAGTGTCCTCTAACTCAAAATGGATGGATTTTCTCAACATAGCTTAGAGGTTAGAAACCCAAAGGTAGAGACAGACTAACTTTGACTTGATATCTGGTTGACCATGGAAGGTCTGCAGTCCCTTATACATCTTTAGGAGTGTTGTGAGAGACTAAAATAATACAAACATACAGTTCATGCCTAACTGGCTCCAGACATCAATAAAGTCGTCAATAAGTGGTTTGCTGTTCTTCAGTCATTCATCAACTACTCTTGACTCCTTTCTGTGTGCTGGGACTATAGCAGCTGAGAGGTTGATATGGTCACTATCCATATTTCCTATGACATGTTTTCTCTGAGGTTCTGCCTCCATTTATTTTGACGACTACTGAAAGAGACATGAACTTCGAAGCTTAACAGGCATAGATCCAAATCCCAATCCCAGGTCTTGTTAAGTAAACTTAGACAAGCTACCTTAAATCTCAGTTTCCTCATGAGTAGAGGGGCAACAATGCCTATTTTAAAGTGCAGTTGGGATAACTAAGATCAGTGTGTAAATTTCTTAGGCAAATTGCTGGCATACATTGCAGGTCAACAGTTATTAATTTCCTCCTCTCCCCGAACTCTGTATGTATTTGCAAAGGCTTTTCTTATTTTGTTTTTCAATCTTTTCTCTTCATGATTTATTTCCAAATCCGTATTGGCTACCCTAAACTCTTAGCCATCCAGTTTACTCACTCCATGAATGTATAGACTCTTTATCTAAAGTTCCCACAGTAACTTATATTCCACATGTCTAAAATCAGCATTATCATTTTCACCCTCAAATCAGCTGCATCGTAGACTTCTTCTAAGTGGAACCTTTTTCTTCAGGCTCTCCTCCCTCCCATCTACTCCCTACACACTGCCAGACTTATCTTCACCAAAATTGCTTTCATCCTTTACTCACGTGTTCTAAAATCCGCAGACTCTGTTCCCAGTTATCTACAAGATACATTCAAATTCCCTAATGTTACAAAAGCTGTGGGGTCCAAAAATTAATAAAGTCCTATTCAATAAGAATTCTATGTATCCCACAGGTTTCTGGACCACAGATAGAATTTCAGGATTTAGACAGGAATCAGTTTCACCTCTTTGAAGTTCATTTCTATAACAAAATGGGAAGCTAGACAATATGACTTCTAAACTATCTCCTAATTCATAGATTTTTATGAAAGCATGGTTTAATTTTAATGTCAGCAAGATGTCAATGATGCACACTTTTTCTCAACTCTCTTTATGTTTCTAATTCTCTGGGACAATGCTGTTTTGAAAAAGGGACCATCACATCCTTCCCTGATCTCCCTTGTATCAAAGATTGTGTCCAGGAAATTTTGACAATAGGTGACTTCTTTAAGCGAATTTAGGCTACCAGCTAATCTACTGAAAAGTGTGAACATTTGCTGCAGAACTTCTTTTTGTATGAAGTGAAATGGCAAGACTTTGAAATAAGATTTAGTTTTTCGGAAATGGAAGAATCTTTATGTCTTCTGCTGTTTTGCTTTGTTCTGTTGTGTTTTTTTTTTTTAATATGCCCTAAAACCCTTGGATTGTCTCCTTTTGAAATATTTTAGTGTAGCTTACTCTGAGAACAAAGTTTGGGCTTTACCTGAGCTTTGGGCACTTAACTGATCTCAATTGTCAAGGAAATTTTTATTTTCTTCTCATAATTTTGCTTCCACAGAGACAGGGATAATTAGAGGCCAATACCTGAGTGTGACCCATATATATTAGGTCTTGTGTAAAGTCTCCAGCTGCAGTCTATTTAGGAGATTTCATCCTTTCAGACTGAGGCAGAGGAGCAGGAGGAATCACTTGATATGGAAGTCAGAAAAACCTGACATGAATGGAGGAAAAGCTCCAGATGAAGTAAAGGGTTAATATGAAGGAAGACACAGGGAGTAACCTTGTCCAGATTAAGTAAAGCTAAATTAGTGAAAGTCTCAAAAACCAGAAAGGAATTCAACCTTAGCCATCAGAAATTTTTGTAAGGGGAATCATAGAATTCTTTATTTTGCACTTAAGAAAGAAATAAGAAAATTTGGGAGGGGGGTTTCTAAGAATTATAATATTATCTTTAAGTCATGTTTTTGTTAATAGAAAGTAAAAGGATTTTAAAAAATAATACAAGCAGAGTCCAAATTAGACTCTTCTCTCATTACTTCCTTTCAAAGACAGAGTACTCTTTTTTTATTTTCAGATGTGAATTTTTTCCTCGCACTTGTTTCTCTTTCTTCAGACACCCAGATAAACTAAGAACATCTCAAAGGAGATAGTGACTTGAAGAATAAACCACACTTGGACTTCATAAAATTGTAGCTTGTGTACATAGAGAAATAATCATTAGAGCCAATTATCTTTAGACAGACTGATGTTTCAAATTCTAATTACAAAGTTTTAGCCTTGTTAATGCATGTGCTTCATTTTATATCCTGGCTACCACATTTTATTGTTACAATTCATTAAAAATAATGTGAAAATGAAGATGATCATAAACTTCATCATACAAGCAAAAGAAAAAACAGGGCCTGGGTAATGATAACAACATTTTATACTTGCATAGCAACTTCCTTTTAAGGAGCTCAAAACATTTCACAAACATTATCTCATTAATCCTATGAGTAAAGCAAAAAAAAAAAAAAAATAGATCTCTGAGCTAAGGAAATTGATGCAGAGAAGGGTTACAGTTTGTTTCTAATGTTCCACATTGAATTATGAGCAGATGAAGTGGAAGTAGTCAGAATCATTTTTTTATTTTAAAATTTACAAATAGTAAAACTGACTTTTTTTGGTCTACATTTTTGATGAGTTTTAACACATACAAATTACTGTCCATATCATCACATTCAGTGTACAGAATAGTCCTATCACTCAAAAAAAAAAAATTCTTTATGATACTCCTTTGGAGTCAAGTTCTTTCCAACATTCACCCCTGGCGAACACTAATTTGCTCTCTATCCCTACAGAGTTGACTTTTTTAGAATTTCATATGAATAGAATCACAGAGTATATAAACTTTTGTGGTTGGTTTCTTTCCCTCAGCAGAATGCCTTTGAGATTAATCTGTGTTGTGTCATGAGTCAGTGGTTTATTCTTTTTTATTGCTGAGCAGTATTCCATTGTCTGGATGTATCAACTTTATTTATCCATTCACTTATTGCAAGACATTGAGGTTGTTTCCAGTTTGAGTTGGTTTTTAATAGATTCAGCTACAGATTGTATGAAAACAAGTTTCATTTCTCTAGATTAGACTCCCATGAGCAACGCTGCTGAATTACATGGTGTCTATTAACCCTATAAGAAACTAATGAACTGTTTTTCAGTTCTGTACCATTCAATATTCTCACCTGAGGCATATGAAAGTTCCAGCTGCTCTATATTCTCATTAGCACTTGGTATTGTTACTCTTAAAAAATTTATTTTTCTGGGGCACCTGGTTGGCTCAGTGGGTTAAGCCTCTGCCTTTGGCTCAGGTCATGATCTCAGCATCCTGGGATCAAGCCCTGCATCGGGCTTTCTGGTTGGCAGGGGGCCTGCTTCCCCCTTCCCCTCTGCCTGCCTCTCTACCTACTTGTGATCTCTCTCCCTCTGTCAAATAAAAAAAATCTTTTAAAAAAATTATTTTTCCCATTCTAATCAGTGTGCAGTGGTATGACATTGTGGTTTGCATTGGATTTCTGTAATGGGTAATCATTTCCTGTGCTTATTTTCCATTGGAATATCTCTTTTAGTAAAGTGTCTGTTCAACTGTTCTGTTCTTAGTACTTCTAGAAATTTTGTAGATTCTTGGGTACTTTCTACACAGGTGATCATCTGCAAATAGACAAAATGTTATTTATTTATTCCCAATCTGAGGCATTTATTTTTTAATCTTTGTATCTAAGCTGTCAAATTTAGGCACACACATTTATTTGTATTATTCCCTTGTTATCCTTTTAATATGTGGAGCTTGTGGTGGTACTCTTTATTCCATTTTTTATTTTGGCAATTTGTATCTTCTCTCTTTTTTCTTTGTTAGTCTAACTACAGGTTTATCAATTTCATCAATCGTTTCAAAGAATCACCTTTCAGTTTTAATTGTTTGTTTCTACTGCCTTTTTTTTTTTTTTGGTTTTAAACCTAATTGATCATATCTTTATTATTTCTTTCTGCTTCCTTTAGATTTCTTTCTAATTTCTGGGCACCTGGGTGGCTCAGTGCTTTAGGCCGCTGCCTTCGGCTCAGGTCATGATCTCAGGGTCCTGGGATCGAGTCCCTCATCGGGCTCTCTGCTCGGCAGGGAGCCTGCTTCCCTCTCACTCTCTCTGCCTGCCTCTCTGCCTACTTGTGATCTCTCTCTGTCAAATAAATAAATAAAATCTTAAAAAAAAAGATTTCTTTCTAATTTCTTAAGGTATGTCTTCAATTATCAATTTGATATTTTTATTTTTAATACAGCATTTTATTGCTAAGTACTTCCCTCAAGCATACTTTAGCTGCATCTCTCAAATACTGATATGTTGTGTTTTAATTTTTTGTTAAATTCAAAATATTTTCTAATTTATCTTCAGTCTTCCTCTTTGACCCATGGATTATTTAGAAGTATGTTCTTTAATTCCCAATTGCTTGGAGATTTTTCAGTTATCTTCCTGTTATTGATTTCTAGTTTAATTCTTTTATGATCAGGCAAAATATTTTGTATGATTCCATTCCTCTTGAATTTGTTATGATGAAGAGATGGCCAATCTCAAGAATGTGTCATGTGAACTTGAAAAGAATATGTATTCTGCTATTGTGGGCTGAAGTGTTCTACAAAGATCAACTAAATCTATTTGATTAATGGTGTTTTTCAGCTCTTCTGTGTCCTTCTGGTTAATTTTACACAGTATATGCTTTTCCATTCTTTTATCCAAAACTTACATCCATATATTTAAAAGTAAGTTTCTTGTAGATAAAATGTAACTGGGTCTTGAATTTTTAATTCATTATGAAATCTTTTTTTAATTGGTATGCTGAGACAATTTAAACTTGACATAATTATTCTTATTTTTGGATTTAAGTCTACTATGATTTTTTGTTTTCATTTCCTCTCTTTTTTTTATTCCCTTCTTTCTATTTCCTGCCTTATATTGAATTATTAGAATATTTTATATTATTCTATTTTGCTTTATTTGTTGAGTTTTACTATTTCTCTTTGTTAGTGGTTGATCTAAGGATAACAATAGACATACCTAACATTTTCACAGTGCATGTAAAGGTAAAATTTTACCACTTCAAGTGAAATATAGAAAGTTTGCAACCTTTTAGATGCTTTATCTTCTTTATGTCGTAGTTGTAATACGTATTACATCTACCTATACTGAAAAATTCCATCAGACTTAAAATTTTTGCTTTCAACATACATTTTTAAGAAGAGCTCAAGGGGAGATTTGTTTATTATGTTTACCCTTATTTTTACTATCTCTGTCCCTCTTCCCTCACTGCTGACATTCCAAATTGTCCTCCAATGCCACTTTGAGTCAACCCAAAAAACTCCCTTTTATATTTCTGTAAGAGCAATTTTGCTGGCAACACCTCTCTAGTTTTCCTTCATCTGAGAATATCTTTATTTTGCCTCCATTCATAAAGGATTCTTGTATTAAATGTAGAATTCTAGGTTGACATTTCTTTTCTTTCAGTACTTGAAAATTTCCCACCACCTTCAGACCACTATTTTCTGGATTCTGATAAGAAATCTGCCACCAAAGACTAATGATGTCCTGTATGGTGGCTAACATAACATAATAATAATAATAAAAAGAAATCTGCCATCATTTCTGGGCATGGATTTCTTTGCACACATCCTGTTTAGGTTTCACTGAGCTTCATGAATCTTTAAGTTACAGCTGGCCAAATTTGTAAAGTATTTCCTCATTCTTTCTTATAATGGATTTTCTTAACCACAGTCTTTCTATTATTTTTATGGGACTTCAATAACAAGAATGTTTAACGTTTTAGTGTTGTCCCACAGATCGATCCCCAAGACTCCCTTCATTTTTTAATCTCTCTTTTTCAAATGAGATACTTTCTGTTGATCAAGTTCAAGCTAACTAATTTGCTCCTCCGTCATTTCCATTTTGTTCTCGAATCCATCCAGAGAATTTCTGGTTTTTGTTACTGTATTTTGCAGCTCTAAAGTTTACCTTCAGTTTTGTTTTCATGTCTATTATTACTCTTCTGAGACTTTTTAACCTTTCCACTCATTTCAACAGTATTTGGCATTACTTCTTGGAGTACATTTAAAATCCCTACTTTAAATTTTTTCCTGATAATTTTCACATCTATGCCATCTGTTGAGAGTTTCTTGCTTCTCTGTATGCTAAATTTGGGGATTTTATCATGAACATTTTGAATATTATGTGGATTTTTTGGCTTTGTTTAAATGTTGTAGAGTATTGATTGCATTATTTGTTTCTCGATTTTAATAGTAATTAATCCTGTTAGATTCAAGCTACAAATTCCTATTTGCCTTCTGTGGGCTGTAGTTCCAAAGTCAGTCAACTTTTTAACACTTGTGCTGTGCCGTTTGGACCTGTCTCTTGTGTGTACTATCCAGTGGCACTCTAGGATTTGGAAAATGGTCTACCTCACAATTTAGTTCTCAAAGCCTTTGATAAGCAGACTAGATAAGGTATAAGCAGGCACAACTTGTGACTGAGCCCAAAAGTTCATTTGTGACTTTTCAGAGTTATTTTCCTGAGCTCCCTCCTCTCTGAGATCTTCCTGACAACTTCTATCTCACAGGAGCCCCCTTTTAATGGTACTCTGTCTAGTAAGTCAGGACTTTGGCTTCCCCATTCTGTAACATAATCAGCATGTCTGAGTCTGTCTCCAGGACCAAGCAGAAAGAGGATATATAGAGAAAGAGGATATATAGAGAAAAAGACACAGTGGGGTATTTCCCTACACTCTTGCAATAAGAGTTCTTCTGGTCAAGGAGAAGCACTCCTTCATTTGAGTGTTAAGTGCCTACCAGTCATTACCATTGTTATCACTGCTGTTTTAGGGTTAGCTGCGGTGAAAGATCATAGAAAAAAGCAGAGAGTATTTTCCCTCCCTTTCTCTGACACCAGGGGCCTTTTCCTGCTCATTAGCTGAGAAATAGCTTCTCTTGGAGCTGTTTCTATTCACATTCAATGCACAGTCTCAAGTTCCAGGCTGCTTGTGAGTTCATTGCCAAGAGATACAGAGAAGAAAAAAAATGGGAAACTCATTACTGATTTGATGCTCCTTCACATTCTGGTTTCCTTCCCCAATCTGCCTACTACAATTTACTTTTCACAGTCCTCAGATAGCCGCTGTATGCACTATGTTCAAGGGTTTTAGTTTCTTTGGGGGAAGAAATGGAGTGGAATATGTTTATTCCATTTTGATTGGAACCAGAAACCAAGGTTTATGTTCTTGAGTTCTAGTCATCAAACCAATCTTGAAAGTGTGCTTTAGTCTAAAGCCTAAAGCAAATGTCCAAACAGTAAAAGTATATACAATTTCAGTAGCAAAGGTTTTGCCAAAGACTCAAACATCATATTTAACTCTGCAAGTTGTATGATAGGTGTTTTATATATTTTTATCTTTACGGTTAGGGGACTGGGACACAAAGAAATTAAGTAACTTACCCAAGGCCACACAGCTAATAACTGATGGGGTCAGGTTTTAATCTAGGTAGTCTGACTCCAGAGACCAAGCCCTTAATCATACACAGGTGCTTAATATTCTATTTTTAATTTCTTTTTGTTTTATTTTAGTGTATGTGTTGTTATGTGTTTATGAGAGAACAGTGGACATAACTATATAGCTACAAGCATAGCTTATTTTACCTCAAGTTTAGGAGCCAGAAAAGATTAGTTGGCAAAGCAGTGATATGACCACTTCTCAGAAAAACTGAGAGAATATTTTGGGAATCAAAACAATTTTAAAGTCCATTGATCCTTTAAATATATGTATGTCTCAGCTGGATTTATTCACACACTTCTGCTTTCCCTTCATATCTTTAAACTCTAATGTTAAGTAGAAGGGCATATGGAAGATACGAGGTTTTTGTTAGAATCAGTCCCTGCTGTCAAAAAATATTTTTTTATTTAAAAAATTCAATAGTTTTTCTTTATCTATAAAATTAAAACCTCAACCAAGACACTAATGTAATCCTATAAAAAGTGAAATCTGTTGAGTAGGGCTGGTCTTGGGTTACCACAAGATGAGTATAGAAATTATAAGTGTTTAGGTATTTTTATGTCAGTTTGATAGTTTTTCTGTTATTAAATATAATAACTAAAAAGCAGACTCATATTTTTTGTCCTCATTTTTATTTTACTCTTATAATTCATTTTTACTATACTTTCTAAAAGTGTAACTATACTTTGGATTGGAAATTAAAACAAAACAAGACAAAACAAAAAAAAAAACCCTGCTTGCCTCACCAGTTTGAAAAGTGCCACACTGCCTTCTAATCTTAGAAGAAACAGTGACAAAATTAATTAGAACACAGGGTCCCTGACATGATTTTCTTCCTTCAGAGATTCTTAGTGTTTCTATAAAGTATGCCTGGCATTTTAAGTAAGGTTGTGTAAGAGACAAAGTCCCAGAGAAAAGTCCCCAGAACTGATGTTGAATCTGTCTGAAAGCTGGTGTTTATACTTCTTTCCCCTTGAACTTTGGGCTTGGAGAGTAAGCACCCCCCAGTTCCATAAGGAAGAGCCCAAAAGCTGCTGCCAAGGGGGAAGGTTACTGAGGACAGGTAAGGTCCTGGCCTGGGTGGGACTTCTCAGGGGACTGGGCATCCTTGAGGACCACTGTTAGGTTCTTAGCCCTTGGGAGATAAAAGACAGTGAAAACCAAAGAGACGGAATGGAAGCAAGTGCATCCCAGCACAAGATTGGCTATTTACCTTATTACTGCACACAACAACAAACAGCTCTTACTCTTAGTCAGCTCAACCAACATCCTACTAATTAATATTTTTCCACCCACATGCTACAGAAACATCGATGTCTGGTTTAACATAACAATCAGCCAACTTCTCTGGAGTTTTCCTTAAGTATCTAGAATTAGATCTTAATAAAAGAATGTATTGCAACAAGCACTAAATTTGTTCTTAAAGAAGAGAACTGTCTACAGTGTGGAGATTGTGTTCCTTGTGATAAAGGTTTATAACATTTAATCAGAAAAACCTATCCAAATGTGTTCAAGACATTTTCTTTTCTATTTTGCCTTCCCCTCCCAGTAGATCCAAATCTCAGTATTATAAAAGCAAAAGTATTTACAGAATTTGAAAATTGGGATGTATAAATTAGGATGTATAAATGTCTGAGTTTGTTCTAACAAAAATACTAATAAGAATTAGTCAAAAAATACAGAAAAGAAAATTAAGTTGTTAGTTATATATATATCATGTCCTCTGAACTTGTCCATCAGTGTTGGCTGATATCAGTTGCCTAAATATATTTAAGTCTTTCCAAATAGTTGAGCAAACCTATCCTGTAAAAATTAATAAATCTTCTTTGTGAGGTAGGAAACCCAGTGTTTTGTCCAGGATTTCCAGGAAATTCTTGGGGCAGCCTGATATTTCTCCCAGTGTGATATCTCTTCCTGCTTACAAAAAATAGTTTTGATCTCCTTGTGGTTTTTTTTCTAGTCTGTATTTACCCAAATGTGAGCGACGGTCTTTCATTTCCCTAAATTATCACTTCACAAGGCATCTGTGCTTTGTAAACCTTTCCTGAAGATTGGGTTCATAATAGTTCCTACTTCATAGAACTGTTAAGAGCATAAAGTGAACATATGAAAGGAAACTCCCTGGTATACAGTAAACATCTAATAAATTCTGGCTGTTATTATTTGTTTAGGGTTAATGGTACGGATATTACTCTTTCAACCTAGCTGTACATATCTTAGTTCCTATTAACTTTTCTTAGGCAAAGGAACTCAGTTCACTTGCTCAGGTCTCTTTCTATATATCTTTTTTTCTGTCTCCCTCTCCCTCTCTCCCTGTCCCCTTTTCCTTGTCTCATGGCCTTCCTGTCCTCTGGTATGATGGAGAGAAGAAAGGATTGGGTTCAGACATGGGACCAGGAATCTTTTGATGGACCCATTCATTGCCCAAGCTCAAGTGACCTATCAAGGAGGAATTGTTCCACTACCCCAACAGTTAGAGTCAGGCCAGTCACTTGTGAGATTAAAGGTTAAAGTGGCCCCAAATTATAATTTGACTTTACCCGAAGCGATCACCAGTACTGAAACTGACATTGAAGGAAGGAGAGTTAGATTGGGTGGAAAGTGACTCTTAGAAAACTCATATCAAATATTATTCCACTTGCAGTTTTTCCTGGCTGGCTTAGTCGGTAGAGCATGTCACCCTTGATCGCAGGGTCTTGAGTTCCACCCCCCAGGTTGGGCCTAGAGCCTACTTAAAAAAAATATATTGTCCCACATTCAATCTTGTAATAAGCTATAAGCAGCAAATCTAAATAAGAAATAAAGACTTGGATTTCTTTGTTTAATCAATTCAGGTAAAATTATATTGAGAACACTCTTTCCAAAGAAATAAAATCTCATACTAACAGACCTCTAAGGAAAAAATCCAACAAACTTTCAAATATTTAACCAAACTTACTCTTCTACTTACTGAATTTTTAGATACTCTTCATGTATTAGTTTCTTAGGGCTGCAGTAACAAAGAAAACTTGGTGGCTTAAAACAACAGAAATGTATTCTCTCGTAGTGTTAGAGACCAGAAGTCCAAAATCCAGATGGTGGCAGGGCTGTGCTCCCTCTGAAGGTTCTAGTAGAGAATATTTCCTTTCTTTTTCCAGCTTCTGCTGGCTCCAGGAATTCCGTGGCTTCTGGCTGCATAATTCCAATCTCTACCTCACATGAGCCATGACCTCCTACTTTGTGTGGCTTCTCTGTGTGTTTCTTTTTTCTTTTTTTTTCCCCATTTTATTTTATTTTTTTCCTCTTCATTGTTTATGCACCACACCCAGTACTCCATGCAATACGTGCCCTCCTTAATATCCACCACCAGGCTCACCTCTGTGTGTTTCTTGTAAGGATATGTTGTCATTGAATTTAGTGCCTGCCCTAAGCCGTGGTGATCTCACCTTGAGACCTTTAACTTAATTACATCTGCAAAAACTATTTTTCCAAATAAGGTCACATTCTCTGATTTGGAAAGTTAGGATATAGGTCCACCTTTTTTTTTTTTTTTTACAGTTTTTTAAAAATTGAAGTATAATTATCATAGTGTTATACAAGTTTCAGGTATAGAACTTAATGGTTCAGTAACTCTATACAGTACTCAGTGCTCATCACAATAAGTATACTCTTAACCCCTTCATTTATTTTGCCCTTCCTCTCACCCACCTCCCCTCTGGCAACCACCAATTGGTTCTCTATATTTAGGAGTCTGTTTTTTTGTTCATTCATTTGTTTTGTTTCTTAAATTCCACACGAGTGAAATAATATGGTATTTGTTTTTCTCTGACTGATTTATTTCATTTAGCATTATACTCTCTAGGTCATCTATGTTTTTGCAAATGGCAAGAACTCATTCTTTTTTGTGGCTGAGTAATATTCCTTTGAGATAGATACCACATCTTCCTTACCCATTCATCTGTGGATGGACACTTAGGTCTTCAATATCTTTGCTACTGTAAATGATTGGTAGGAATGCAAATTGGTACAGCTGTGGAAAACAGTATGGAGTTTCTTCAAAAAAATGAAAAATAGAATTACTGTAAGATCCAGTAATTCCACTACTGGATATTTACCCAAAGAAAATGGAAACACTAATTATTAAAAAAAAAATGCATCCCTATGTTTATTGCAGCCTTATTTACAAACAGACGTATCTTTTTTGAGACCACGGGTCAACCCACCACAGCTCAGAAAATGGATAATAAACTTAGAGGAAAAAAAAAACTTTTCTAGAAAAATCTCACTGATTGGGTAGAATTAGGGTAAACATGAAATGGTAAAAAATACTTGAAAATCTGGCTATATTTTAGTATATACAATAATTTTAGCAAAGCTAACAATCTAGTAAATGAATTATGATATCAGTGAAATGAGAGTGGTGTTATGAAAATTTGAAGGGAACTTCTTTTTTCCCCTTGAGACTATTCTTTATATTATTATGTATGATTGCTGATATGGTTAGCAGGTACTTTGATCACAGGTAGAATCAATTTTAGCTGAGCTCTTTGGAATATTCAAAAATCAGTGAAATTTGAGCTTATAAAATACAACACTCACAATTTTTTTTAAGTTGAATGAGGATTTCCATAGCTGAAGAATTAAAACTTACCTGAATTCACTTGGACACTTGTTTCTTTCAAAACGTATTCCTATAGATTAGTATTATTCTATATTCTGGAAGAAGTCCCGGTTTGATGGGCTTAATAAGAAATAAGAAGATATATTGGGCGCCTGGGGTGGCTCAGTTGGTTAAGCAACTGTCTTCGGCTCAGATCATGATCCTGGAGTCCCGGGATCGAGTCCCACATTGGGCTCCCTGCTAGGCATGGACTCTGCTTCTCCCGCTGACCTCTCTCTTCTCATGCTCTCTCTCTCATTCTCTCTCTCTCGCTCAAATAAATAAAATATTAAAAAAAAGAAAGAAGAAGATATTATTAAAGTCATAAATCTTGACCTACAATATCACAGGTGTATTATAATGTCGGTAATTTCTCACCAATTGGCTAAGCAAACTAAACTTATCTATTTTTTTATATCAGAAGATAATTAACATAGGAAAGATGAGGCCCTTCATATCTACTTGTCTAAGTTAGGTTGTGATCTAAGGAATTTTCAGCTACCCTAAGAGTAAATCAGTAGACTATCATAATGTGCTTTTAATTATATTCATTAATATTCATTTGGGAAAAGTGTATCATAGTTTCTATTTCAAGAACAAAAGCTGGAATATGAAACCTTGCTTTTGTCTAGAACATTCAGTTTGAGGCTAATCTTTTCAAGACCTTTCTCTAAGGAGATTATTGTGCTTTAACAGATCAGTTACTGAAATATAAAAAATTTGCTCTATTGAATTATAAACAATTTCTCTAGGGAGTACCCTATTTAGACCAAAGATGAATGATTTCAGCTGGGTTTAATAATTTGCCTCATCATTTTCCCAAGACCACATTAGCATAGAGAATTAATCAAGTGGTATGAATCAAAACAACCATCAATAGAGGATGTCAGTGGTTTCATGGCACCAGAACTCCAGTCCTGAACAATGACATTAGCACGCCACTGTGAGTGCTTCACATGCATTAATTCATAGAATACTCAAAATAGTTCTATTTACTATCATTCCCATTTTATAGATGAGAAAACTGAGGAGCAGAGAGAATAAATAACTTGAGTTTGTAAAGATACAAACCAGGTAGTTTGGCTCCAGAGTCCTCTCAACTCCCCAAAACTTGGGTTTTTCCTTAATGTTACACAATAAACATTTTTCTAAATAATTACCATTATTTGAAAGTGCTGTTGACAGAGCTATACAACATTCTTATATTTTTACTGTAATTTATTTTACTATTCTTTTTTTTTAAGATTTTATTTATTTATTTGACAGAGAGAAATCACAAGAGAGGCAGGCAGAGAGAGAGGAAGGGAAGCAGGCACTCCGCCGAGCAGAGAGCCCGATGCGGGACTCGATCCCAGGACCCTGAGACCATGACCCGAGCCGAAGGGAGCGGCCCAACCCACTGAGCCACCCAGGCGCCCCACTATTCTTTATCTAAGTTTTCTGGGATCTTTTTTGCTATTACAAATAATATTTATACAAATGTCAGACCAACTTTTTGATAATTGCCTTTTTAAAAGTAGAATTGACAAATACAAGAATGTCAATTTTCTAAGGTACTTAATACATTAGGCAAAAAGCTTCCAGAAGTCTTACATCAATTTACAACCCCAGGAGTACCAGCTAGATAACAAAAAATAGCATAAGCAAAGACACACAGGGTGAGATAACATGGTGGTTTCAGCCATGGAAGAGTGACAGAAGCAGGCAGGATCCAGACCATTACGTACAGGGAAATAAAAAAAAAAAAAAAATAGATATTAAGCACTGCTAGGTTTCTGAGTTGGATGTCACAGTCCACTGGATCACCCAAAGAGAAATCAGATGAAAAGAGTAGGCAGTTTGGAAGAAAGATAATGAGATCAGATTTAAATATATTAAATATAAACTATGTATGGCATATCCAGATGGCTATTTTAGATTTTCTGGTCAAGAACTCAGGAAGCCAGGACTTCAGATGTAGATATGAAAGTCATTATTTTATAGGTCACTGGAAACTGGTTGATCACTCAAAGTACACTACAGGGAAAAGAGAAACCAGAGCACAGAGTTTTGGGAGCAACAATATTAAGAAGTCTTATAATCTAGCTTCTCTAAACCAAATTTTTTTGAAATATAAATAACTGTAATTTTGTGATAACTAGCTCTAATCATACAATCACATCATGGTTCTGAATTTGTGTAGCAATAACGCCCACTTTCCGACTGACTCGTTTTATACATATCAAATAGATTTAAAATGTGGTAAGAGAGGGACCCAATAATTTTGCCTTTAAAATATACATTTAGGATTTAAGAAATTCAATTTTGCTCTAAAAAGAAAAAAATTTATAACAAATTAGAATAGTAACATGATACATACACTCATCTCAAGAACCAGGAATTTGGAGTAATTACCAAATTTTGAGAAATTAGTATAATTTTGCTATTCTCTAGCCAGCAGACAATCATGAGAAGCCCTACCCCTACCCCATCCCCCAAGCTGAAAGACACTTTTTTCTTTTGGAAGAGCCCATCTAAACCATGTAGATTTGTATGCTTTGCCACCTTGTGGTCATTGTGGTTCTTTGCATGACTCCTTCTGTACTGTGGTTTGAAGACTTTCCTGTTAAAATGGCTTGATGTTTTTATGTATTTAATTAATAGCAATACCAGCACAAATATATTAGAATAAACTTGAGTGACTTTGACAAAAAAGATTGTCATGCCCAAGATGAATATCTATCTGATGAATTTATTGCAGGCTGATGTATTTGCTTGATAACTTTTTCTGGACCTTTCTTAAATGTGTTTTTTCCACGTGTTGCTACAGTAATCATTTTCACACAGAATAAATGTTAATAATAATAAGAAAAGGCTTATTACTCTCGACAGTCTGAATATTAGCATATTTTTTTGAATTTCACTGAAGTTTTTTTTTTAAGATTTTATTTATTTATTTGTCAGAGAGAGAGAGAGAGAGAGAGAGCGAGCACAGGCAGACAGAGTGGCAGAGGGAGAAGCAGGCTCCCCGCGGAGCAAGGAGCCCGATGTGGGACTTGATCCCAGGACGCTGGGATCACAACCTGAGCCGAAGGCAGCTGCTCAACCAACTGAGCCACCCAGGCATCCCAAATTTCACTGTAGTTTTAACAGAAAATAAATCTCATGACATGTCATATATGGAGTATATATATGAATAAGTAAGACAGCTTTCTGTAAAACTCAAGCTGAAGCATTCAGGAGTGTTTAGCTTAAGCTCTGGTTTCTATTTTTCTAGTTCAATCTATCAGAAACAAATGTGCTGGAGAAATGAATTTTTAAAATGTCTCTCGAGGTTCAGTAGCCATTGCCAGATAACTAATGTAATACAGATGCATTTTTGAGAGGTTTGGGTGATTTGAAAGAGAATAATTACTGTATACTTCATTATACTTTTGTTTCATCTTCTGATTCCTTTTCACATGAGATTCGATTTTTCCAATGTTTGTGAATCTACGAAATATTCAAATGTTTGTCTTGGAAGCTATGCAGGGAACATCATCTTTGTTTTAGGGCTCTTTCTTAGGCATAAACAGAGGTCTTTTGCCATTCCAAGTCACTAGCTCCCTGTGTCTTGAGGCAATAAGCTGGATTTTGAGCAAATAGTTTTATAGCAGTTACCATTCTTAAGCTGCATTTTACTTCTCAAAATATAGGAGATGCCATTAAAATTTAGCAAAGAACAGCTGAGCTAAATTTCCTTAATTTTTTTTCCTTTAAAAAAAAATACACTTTTGGGTGCCTGGGTGGCTCAGTGGGTTCAGCCTCTGCCTTCGGCTCGGATCATGATCTCGGGGTCCTGGGATGGAGTGCTGAGTTGGGCTCTCTGCTTAGCGGGGAGCCTGCTTCCCTCTCTCTCTCTCTCTGCCTGCTTCTCTGCCTACTTGGGATCTCTGTCAAAAAAAAAAAAAAAAAAAGATAAACTTTTGACTCATTTAATCTCTGGTGATACAGTTGATAGACTGCTTATATACTCATGTTATTCAACTGAAGAGACTTTCCCAAAGTTACACTAGTAGTAAAGGAGCCATGTGAAAACACTCAGCCTTGACTGTAAGAAAATATAGGGAGAAATGATAGCATTCTGTCTGTATTACTGGAAAACCAAACCAAATTAAAGATTCTCTTAAGGTTAGGCCCATAGTACTTCTTTTACATGATGGGCTCTCAAGAAGTATTTTTGGCTATATGTCCAAAAAAGGACCAAGTGCCTGCAGAACTATCAAGTAGCCAGGACACACAAGTTTCTGCCCCATATTTGCTTCCAGTTACCCATGAGTTTTAATAAAAATGAGGAGAGAGATTTCTTAGAGAATAGATTGTTTTCTGCTGTGTATTGGAAACAAATCACAGTACCTTCTTAAGCTTTAACTCTCATGGCTGAGGTTGGATTTTTCCTCAAGGAACAGGAAGCTTTACTTATGCAGTGAGGATGGTCATAGCAGGGATATGCTGAAAAACATAAGGATAAAAGAAGATAAAAGGAATCACTTTTATTCACGTATCAGGGCAATTTGATGCAAAAATAGTAGCTCAGGGCGCCTGTGTGGCTCAGTGGGTTAAACCGTCTGCCTTCGGCTCGGGTCGTGATCTCAGGGTCCTGGGATCGAGCCCCACATCGGGCTCTCTGCTCATCAGGGAGCCTGCTTCCCTCTCTCTCTCTCTCTGCCTGCCTCTCTGCCTACTTGTGATCCCTGTCTGTCAAATAAATAAATAAAATCTTTAAAAAAAAAAAAAGTAGCTCAATTCACATGCAAGTCACATCATATGTGATATAATAAAGGAATACTTTTAGGTTAAAAAAAAAAATAGTCCAGATGAAAGCTGGATTTAAAACCCAGTTCAACCATTTCCTAGTTAGGCAAGTTAGTAAATGTCTCTAGTTCTCGGCTTCCTCATATTCCTCAAATAATTAGACTTCCCTCAAGTGAACTCAGGAACATTAAATAGGAAAATAATAGAAATATACAAAGGTATTAGGTTAGCAAAGACTATGCTGTAATAACAAATAAACCCCCAAATCTCAGTGGCTTGACATAAAAAGTCTTATTTCTTGCTCATATTACAGTGTGAGGTAAGGCTGGCACAGCTCTTTTCCAAGCCAAGACCCAGAGATCCTGGGTTTCTAGCAGCACCGATGGGAGAGAGCCCACAATAGAAAGTACACCCAGGGGCGCCTGGGTGGCTCAGTGGGTTAAAGCCTCTGCCTTCGGCTCAGGTCATGATCCCAGGATCCTGGGATCGAGCCCTGAATCGGGCTCTCTGCTTGGCAGGGATCCTTCTTCCTCCTCTCTCTCTGCCTGCCTCTCTGCCTACTTGTGATCTCTCTGTGTCAAATAAATAAATAAAATCTTTAAAAAAAAAAAAGAAAGAAAGAAAGTACACCCAATTTTCATTTTCTAGGACGTGAAGTAACACATCAGTTCCCCTAATATTTGATAACAGAGAGATAGTCACGTGATCTTATGGAGAGGCCTAGGAGCTTGGAAATGTAGATGGGCACAAGGACATGTAGAAACCAATGATTGTTACTACAAGCAATGTACTTTTATTGTTGGTAAATGAGAAGTACAGATGCACATAAAGAAATACATATTAAGCACAATACCATTATCTTTTCAAAATTTTGATTATCTTTTCAAACTTTTCTACATACGCATTTGCATGTAATTTTAAATGAGTATGCAGGTTTTCAGTAACCACGGTTTCCCTCCTAAGGAGACTTCACCCATTTCTCTTCCCATCACGAAAAGCATGCAAATTGGGAGCAAGAGTGACATTGTGGGGATAAACTTAAAACTGCTCTAATTTCTCCAAAAAGCATGTTGATTTTTATAATTATTGGCAACAGATTACTTGTGATACAACTTTTTTACAAAAAGATTTTTCTTATTTATTTGAGAGAGAGTGTGAGTAGGGGTGGGTGCAGAAGGAGAAGCAGACTCCCCAGTGAGCAGGAGAACGAACCCCAAGATCACAACCTGAGCCAAAAGCAGCTGCTTAAGGGACTGAGCCACCCAGGTGCCCCTCTTGTGATACAACTTTTACCTAAGACCATGAAACAATGTGTTCTGATTCAGAGGGTTAAAACTTATGCTTGTAGAACTTGCCAAGACTTAGGTGGTGACAGAGGGAGCCATTGAACTTGGAACGTATTTCCCTGGCTACTCATATTGCTACCTCAATTTTACTTGACAAAGTAGTGCATATGATTTTTTATTGTTCCCTAAGGATGTTTGTATATGTAGTAAGTCAAATTGCAGCATTCAATAAGTCCTGTGTTTCTGTTCAAAACAAATTACAGTGCACACAAATTTACTTTTTCTCTGGTCTCACTTGAAATCAGGTAGCTATTATAAATAATACAAAACAAACACTTTATTTTAGAAAATTACAGAAAATAGCATCACCTTTTACAGTGTTACAGAAATATGTGGCTATTTGGAAATCCTAAATCAAAATTCCTTTGAATTAATATTCAAACATACTTAGGGGAAGTAATACTGATTTTGTTAAATCATCTTTTCTAATTTTTAATGCTAAGGCAGATGTTTTGTTGTAGATTAAGCATGAATATAGCGATGCATGGACAAACAAGACAAGACCATATATTCCTGCTACCAGGATGGTAAAGACAATTGTTAAATGGTCGTTGGTAGTTTATTTTTTATGAAAAGTAATTAAGTCCCGAGTGCCTTTCTTAGAGCTTATGAAATACGCTGTTGGTAGTCTTATGAATATACTCATTAGAATTTACTTAAATATTCTTTACTGAATTTAACTTAGAATAGTAATAGCAGTAGATGCTATTGGTTATCTGTCTATTACATGCTACGTGCTACGTACTCCGCTGGAGATTGTCTGTGCTCTATCTCACGTATTCACAAAGAAACTGCAATATAGTTTTTGCTTCATTTTATAAAGGAGGAGTTGAAGATCAAAGAAGTCATGTAAAAATAGCAAGTTGCATAATCAGGCTTGGAATTCAGGTCTTTTCCTTCCAGAATTCCTCTTCACCCAAGCTTCGTTCTTTCTTTTTTCTTTTTTCCTTATTTATTTATTTATTTATTTATTTATTTATTTATTTATTTAAATCATCTCATAGTTATTCCAAACTGTAGGCATCAAGCAACCAAAGACCAGAAAATTGTGGAGCTAGAGTTCAAGACCAATCCTTTCATGGCATGGCCAAAGAGAGAGAGAGATGGGAGATGTAACATTTTCAGAAAAAAGCAGGAAAAGATAGATTGAGAATGAAGTAATGGGCACATCACAGTCCCTTGGTGGTAGTTAACCTCATAATAGGACCTGGAAGAACAGTGCCTACTTGACCTGGTGTGGTTTCAATTTTTTTATTAATGAAAATATTTCCATGTTTAGGGTCTATGAGAGCAGGGTAAGAGAGTGCCCTTAAAAGTTAAGAATTTCTAGTTCCATATAGTAAGTTCTTGCCCCACTAGAATGAAACACTCACTTAGGAATGTAGAATTTCTGCTTGTGTGGACAGGATAAGCCTAAAGTCTGGGCTGGAGACACGACCTTTCACCACAGAAGGTTGATGTCAACTGGGGTCTGAAATTAGGCTAAAATGTTTTTAGTCAAAGATGAAATTTTCTGGGACCTCACAGAAATTGTGTCCTGCTATAATAGTATTATAACTGGGAATATGTTTTAGGAGGTATGGAATACCAGTGATAAGACTTGTAAAGTCCGGGAAACAATAAACTCACAGTATGTATTGAAAGGAAACCTACCATGTAAATTAAGCAGCTAGAAATAACATGGAAAGACAAGGAAGAAATGGAGAAAGAAGATAAAAAGAGAGAAAAGAAGAGTAGGAGAGAGACAACAGATAAGAAAAGCCAAGAGAAATGGGCAAGTAGCTATTGTAATTCATGAAGGGGTTCCTTTCCCAAAACCAAGTCACCCATAGTTTGGTTGTACTTGATATAACTTAGTTGTATGTCATTTAAATGAGCACATTCTATTATAAAAATAAGAATATTTTTGTTGAACTGGTTTAACTGGATTTCTCAAACACATATGCCTTGATAGTCACATTCACTTTCATCAGTGTTTGAAGAAAACCTACCATTTGTAACAAAAGTAGTATATTCTTTGTAGAGAGTATAAAGATAAAATAGGAATTGAATTCTACCTGGTGTTACCTGATACAACCAAGATAATACTAAAGAGCGTATATTTACTTTTATGTATTTTTTTTTTAAGCAGCATTTATAGAGAACCCATGTTCTCTGAGAAGATCCATAAGAAGATATAAATGGAAAAGTTTGAGTCCAGCAGTGGAGTCACAGCCTGGCAAACTCTGGAAGTTCTTCTTTGGGCTAGAAATTTCTCTGCCATTGAATACATCCATCTAGGCTGTGGATTGGCTGGAGTTGGTAGTTTCTGCTGTTGGTGTCAGTACTCCATGTGGTCCTTCCTTATGATTATATTGTCAGATTTCTTTTTTTAAATTTTTTTTTAGAAAAGATTTTATTTATTTATTTGACAGAGAGAGATCACAAGTAGGCAGAGAGGCAGGCAGAGAGAGAGAGAGGAGGAGGAAGCAGGCTCCCTGCCGAGCAGAAAGCCGAATGTGGTACTCAATCCCAGGACCCTGAGACCATGACCTGAGCCGAAGGCAGAAGCTTAAACCACTGAGCCACCCAGGTGCCCATATATTGTTAGATTTCTTACTCCTCCGTTATACATATAAAAGAATCCATTACCAACCAAATTCTCAACCGTGAGATTCCGTCTTTTGTGGGTGTACAAACCAGATTCACTTGCTGTCTTCGTTAGCTTGGGCTGCTGTAACAAAAATCTCACAGACAAAGTGGCTTCAACAATGCAAATTTATTTCTACTCGTCTCAGAGGCTGGGAATTTTAAGATCCAGATGCCAGTAAGTTTGGTTCCTGCTGAGAGTCCTCTTCCTTGTTTGTAGACAGGCGTCGTCTTGCTGTGTCCTCACACTGTGGAGAGAGACCTCTGTCCCTTCATGCCCGTACAAAGGCACCAGTCCCACCACGGGAGCTGCAGTACCATGACCTCATCCAAACTAATTCCTTCCCAAAGGCCCCACCTCCAAGTACCATCCCACTGGGCATTAGGGCTTCAACCGATGAAGTTGGGGACACAAGCATTCAGTCCATAGTACTTGCCCAGGGTTACGTTTTTTAAAAAAGGGTGTTAGTTAAAGATGAACCAAATGTCTGATTCTAGCTAAAATATGAGATGCAAACATGGTCTTTTGCCCAACTGAGATAAATATACTTGAATCCTCTTTCCAGAAATCTAATCGAGTGGAGAGTTCTAACCCTGGCTAAGTTTTCTAAAACATCCAAAACACTGACTACATTGACCTACATCTTTGTACATTGCTAGCAGCTGAAAGGTAACATTGTAGAAGTTACAAAATGTTTTGAAATAGTTCTAGAGACCTGGTGATGCTTGAACAGCTCAGCAAAATACTCAGACCTACACATGATTATTGACTTCCTATACTCATTTTGCAGGCACTGTGCTAGATAGTGAGGTTTCAACCCTCAAGTAGATTTTAATCCAGAAGATTAAAAAATCAAAAGAACAATATGTCAAAACGCGCAGAGATAATTCCATAGAAGCTAGCTTCTGGAAGGGAGCCAAAGCATCTGGCCCAGCCCTTCACTGTGCAGAAGATGAAGCTGAGGTTCAGAGAGACTCACTCATTATGGACTCCCTAGGAATAGAAGGCAGGGCTTCTGAGGCTCATAGGAGCGCTGTTTATTTGTCAGAGACTGCACCACAGAACCCAAATTCATATATTGATTTGTTTTAGAGACTCATTTACATTCTTGGCTGGCTGGCTTGCTTGCTTGCTTGCTTGCTTGCTTGCTTGCTTGCTTGCTTTCTTTCTTTCTGATTTATTTATCTATTTGAGAGCAAGAAAGAGTACAAACCAGGGAGAGGCTGAGGCAGAGGAAGAAGAAGAAGCAGACTCCCCACCAAGCTGGGAGCCTGACGTGGGACCTGGAGATCATGACCTGAGCGGAAGACAGACGCTCAACCACCTGAGCCATCCAGGTGCCCTTCTTTCTTATTTTTTATTGGAGTCAAAGTCTTGCTGCACAGAATATCATGAACATCCAATTTCAAAAAGGCACATGACAATGTTGTGAAAATTTTACAGTACCCATTTGTAAGGCATCCTTAGTGTTCCCAAGTACTCTTTCCTTTATAACTCCTAGAAGGAAATCAGACAAGCTGGTAACCTCACAACATGGAAAACATTGTTGGTGTTAAGTTCTAAGCTGTTAGATTAATGAATTAATATTTACAGGGGACAGAGGAGAGCAAGTGTGGTTTCAGAAAGAAGTAATTGAGTCAGGTGTTCTGAAAAAAAGTTGACCATATAATAAGTATACACACCTGACTTATAAATGATTGAAAACAGTGCTTCTTCTGAGAGCATAAATCCTATGTGTAGTATCAAGTGAAATTCTAGTAAGGTTTTCAAGATAGAGGATATAACAAATGACAGATAAATGGATGGTAGGTCTTGCATTTTGTGCCTTTGGATTTTAGGTATATTCAGATTAAGCTTGAACTGTTAAAAGAAATCATGTTCTCCTCCAAGATGCCATGGGACCTCAGTGTAACTTTCCCAGGGACTGCTTTTCAGGTCGTGAGCTACAGCACAAAGCCATGCCTGCTTCGGCAACAGCTTCAGGAGAAGCTCAGAATGGTTGCACAAAATTGATGTCACCCCTAGTTCTTCCATAGAGAGTTTCAAACCCTGCTGGTGTTCTTTCCTTTTAAAAATTCTGACGTGAGCCTCAGAATCACAACCTAGAACACGTTTATTTGCTCACGTTAAATCACTTAACTCTCTCCTTTTGATGCCGGAAAAGAGCTTCCAAATATACAGAACATTAATATTTGTTTAAATGGCAGGGGTTTAAAAAAATTAAAAAAATAAATGGCAGGGGTTTATTAAAAATCAGCCCTAACATCCAACAGGTGGCACCCACCATGCTACACAAAATCTGCCAATTATTTGAAAGAATCCTCTACATTTCAAAAAGATTGAGAGACTGAAAATAGTAATTAAATGTTCTTGATCAGGTTTAGTGCTGCCTATTTTCCATTTGTCCTTCCGGAGTCACTCCGCTGTTCCCGGCGCTTGTTCTGTGCTTTGGAGGCTGAGCTCTGTGCATTATTTCACCTGGGTTCCCTGCCCTCTGTCTTCCCTGGGCTTCAGCTAATGAAGGACACAACAGAAGGAAGGAAGAAGAAGTGGAGTCTTAGAATTGACTTCCCGGGTCCCCTTGCTAGCGATACCTGCATGCTGGCTACATCCTCTACTGAAGGCTGCTGCTTCCATCATGCAGCCTTCCCCATACAATCACCTAACCAGACTTTAGGGAACTACTCCATCCCTTTCCCTCTGGAGGCAGGGAGAGGAACAGCTCCTCACGCTGTGAGCCCCAGGGTGCCGGACTAGCTTTTCCTTTTCTGTTTTTCTCATGACGGGAACAGAAAAACTTAAGCAAAAACATAGAGCTCAGTTACGAAGTTAGGAATTTCTGTCTGCTTTGCATGGTGCCAGGAAGAGTATCTGGCATACAGTAGGCACTCGATACATATTTCTTGCATATATTGTTATACATGTAATTTTAATGAAAACTATAATTGTTCAGTAGATAACGTTTATGATTTGCCAATGTAGAAATTAAAAATAAATTCCTACATGCATACAAAAGTCCTGCAGTCACATCCATTTTTATTACATATACTTAATTGTACATATATACAAATATTTGAAGAAAAAGATGTTCAAGAATGAGAGTGACACCGGTGGTGTCCTAACGGAAATAACTGGAGAAAGATGTTCACTACTTCAGATAGAATTCAACCTTGTAAGCAGGAGATAACTCATGCCTTCTCTCTCAATTCCCCCAAAATAAACATGCTCCCCTGGGTGGGGGGGGGGGGGGGCTGAGGAAATATTTAGTCCCAACTGAGCGCCTGCACCTCTCTAGAAGCTGGGAGTAGAATGGCAAACGTGCTAGATCCCACCTCTCCCCACCCTGCAGAAATGTGCTGGCCTAAGGGTGGGGTAGAAGAGTACTGAGCGTTCTGGGAGCCCATGAAAGAATGATCTTTGACTTAAAACTTCTTAACTGCAGAGCTGAGAGATAAGAAGGTGTTAGTCAGGTACTGGAAGCAGGTTGGGAAGAGAAGGGTGTTCCAGGAACACGGGACAAGAGCTTGCGCAACGACGTGGAGAGTGAAAGCCTGACTCACTCAGGCAACTGAAAGAAGTTCTTTATGGCTGGAATGCAGAATCTGAAAATGAGAATATTGAGAAATGAGGATGGAAAAGTAAGTAGAAGTTTTTATATAGGATTTAAGGGAGTTAAGTGCTCATAGAGCGAGAATAAAAGGTAAGAAAATGATTATTCTTCCCCTAGTCTCCAAAATATAAACACACATATATACTTTGTATCTCTCAGCTGGGAAGAAGTTAAGGATCCCAGAAATCACTGTAAAGCAACGACTGTCTGTCGGATATTAACCCATATTTGACATGCTTAATTAACTATGGTTAAGTGTAGTTAAGCAGCTAACAGTTAATGTGTGTTTACTATGTTACAGGCACTGTTCTAAGAACTTTATGACTTTTTTTTTTTAAGATTTATTTATTTGTTAGAGAGAGAGAGCCAGTGCACGCACATGAGCACAGAGGACAGGGGCAGAGTGAGAGGGACAGAGAGTCCTAAGCAGACTCTGTACTAGTGGAATCGACAGGGGGGCTCACGCCACAACCTGGAGATCATGAGATCATGACCTTAGCTGAATCCAAGAGTCAGGTGCCCAATAGATTGTGCCACGCACCTGCCCCTGGGTATTGTGACTTTTTTTTTTTAAATTAAAGGTTTTATTTTTTACTTCAGAGAGAGAGAGAGAGAGCACGCAGAAGAGAGGGAGAGGGAGAATCAGACTCCCCGCTGCGTGGGAATCCATCCCAGGACCCTGAGACAGTGACTTGAGCTGAAGGCAGATGGTTAACCAACTGAACCACCCAGAGGCCCCTGACTTTCTTTAACACACTCATAGTAACCTAATAGATAACCCTATCAAGTAGTTACTATTATTATCTGAAAATTACAGATAAGGAAGAAGAGTCACAGGAAAGTGAAAAGACTTACTCAAGGTTTACACAGAAAGTAAGAGATAGAGATTTTTAAAAAAGATGGGGGGGGGAGTAGTTGCTTTTCCTCACCTCCTATAGAAGGCAGATTGGGAAAAATACTTGGGAACTGCATTGATATTGATCATAAATAATTAGGACTATGGTGATAAGCTTGCTTTATACAGAGGCAACAAATTGTGCACACACCTTATATCGTGGCATAGAGAACAAATTCAGTGAATAGATACATTAAGTGTTGAAATCAATGTAATACAAACACGGCAATTAAATTGCTTTCCTTTTTTAAAAATATGGAACGTGTCACGAATTTGCGTGTCATCCTTGAGCAGGGGCCATGCTAATCTTCTCTGTATCGTTCCAATTTTAGTATATGTGCTGCCGAAGCGAGCACTTAAATTGCTTTTCTAAGGGGGAAAATTGAACAGAACTTTTTTAAAAGTCAGGGAGCCATGGAAACTAAAAAATGAAATTTGAATCCAAACAGGTCATGAACCAGTAAGTCAAGGCTAGGTCTGGTGCCTCCATTTTCCTAACTTTAAAATAAAAAAGTGACATTTTATATTACTGTATTGGAGTGTTAAAGAATTATGCATCAGACAGCCGTTTGAAAATAGTCTATGCTGTTATTATAAATGAGAAAAGACAAAGAGTTATTTGAATCAAATAATTTCGAAGTCTTTAGTGTTATTAGAAGCTTACCATTAAACTTTAAGAAAAATAAGTCTTTGGTAGTTTGACACCAGCAGATGGCACCCTAACAAAATAATTTGTGTGCCATAGGTGAACTTTTAGAGCCCTCTGTACATTCAAATGCAAGGCAAGTTCACTGTATTTGGATATGCAGGATAGAAAGAGAAAAACCAAAGATAAGACTTGCTCTTCTTGAGTCAGGCAATTTTTATTTGGGGAGGAAAGGAGAAAGAACATTTTCCTTATTACTCTTTATTTTGTGAATACCTAGCTAGATGAATCACTATTATAAGAAAATCCTCTATAAATCTGCAGAAATCTCCAACTAGAAAAGGTAGCATGATTACACAGAAAGGAATAAAATGGACTGATCCATATGGTTTCCAGCCAAAAAAAAAAAGAAGAAAGGGAATTTGGTGAAATAAATATTCTTTTTGATTGCTTCCACTGTCAGACATGTCACTAGGGTTTGGTTTGGTTTTGTCTTGTACATTTTAATTAAGAAGAACTTAAACATGAAATCTGTACCCAAGATACCTGCCACAATGCCCATTTCAATTTCAGACCTACTCAGCTTGAATTATTCCAATTAGGTAATTGGTGTTTGAATGCCCCCCCCCCACCCAACCTTGCTATTTATGTGCTGTTATTTTTAAAGCGAATACAGACTATTTTGTCAAGGTCATGATAAATGCATCCCTAAGGAATGAGTATATTCCTGTTTTGGAAGATGTCAGGGTTATCAATTTTTTTTTCTTCATCTTTTGCATAATTCCAAGTATTTGATTTAAGGAATCAACCAGATCTACAGTTTACCCATCATTTTCTGGTCTCTGAAAAGTGTAACCAAGTTATTGGCTTTTTGCTAAACCCTCTCATCTGCCTCAGTCCCTAACAAATAATTCTTCTACAAATATATCAGTTTATAATTAACTCTGCAAGGAACTGTAATCAAAGAGTCAAACTTGGGTATAAAAACTCCCCAGGATCTAAGACCACCCCTCTGTCTGAGACGGAAACTTTAGGTACATGGCAGCAATAACAGAAGGTAGCAGTAACTACATTCAGCCCCGATCTGCTTTCTTCCTACACTAACTGCTAGGTCTTGCTCAAGAAAGGACTGAAATTAAGTATATAATTCCATCCTCTTGAAGACCTTGAATGAAAAGAAGGAAAGGCTAAACAACCTGACTGGGTATTTTAGGGCTAGGGTATTTGGGAAGAAATCAGGGTGATTTACTTGCTAAGAAAGAGAATGGTTCCCGGAGGCAAAGTCCTTTTCATGAGAAAAGCAGCCCACATTCGCCAGAGCCTGGGAACCAAGTGAGGCCAGTGCTTGGAATAATAACCCCACAAAGGAGATGAAGGTCCGTGAATTTACAACCTGCCTTGAGAAGATCATCCAATTGTAAACAATAGTGATTAACACTGAGCACAAACTATCAGTTAGGGACTCTTCCAAACATGTATATAAATTAATTAAATGCTGTACCAATCATGTGATCTTTCTGCTATTGTATGGTATGTGCATTTTATTTTAAAAAAAGATTTTATTTATTTATTTATTTATTTAGAGAGTGTTGTGAGTGAATGAACAGAGGGAAGGGGCAGATGGAGAGGGAGGGAGAGAATCTCAAGCAGACTCTCCTCTGAGCACAGAGCCTGATGCAGGGCTGGATCTCAGGGCTCTGAGATCATGACCTGAGCTGAAACTCAGAGTCAGACACTTAACTGACTGAATCACCCAGGCGCCCCTGCAGTATATACATTTTAAAGCTGAGGAATCGGAAGCATTAATAGCTCTACCCAAATTGATCCTGAGTGGTCTCAGTCCACTTTTAATCACTAACCCATATCAACCCTTTAATTATTTTCTACAAACCTTTTGTGAGCACTTCACCACTGTCTAAATAAAGATGGAGAAAAGCAGGTTTCATATAGCAAAAAGAGAAAGCTTTTTTGTTTGTTGGTTTTTTATTTAATTTTAGAGCAGTGGAACACTCAGTGTTGATAACAAAGCTCAACCCTAACACATTTTTTCACCCTCTGGGAATGTAGCTCAGCTGGTCCGTACCCCAGGGTGCCTGGTCAGCACAGCAGATCTATCAGTGTCTGCGGAAGGGGAAAGTTCCCACTCCTCAAGAGTATGTCAAGGAAAGAGTGATTTAGGAGATAGTGGGAGGCACGGAGAAATGCACTAGCAGGTAGAATTGAATATAGGAAACTAGCGCTTTAAACAAATGCAGGAAGGAATCTTGGAGCCCATCTTGGAATCACTATGAAGGAGTGGCCAGCGAAGGAGCACATGGGATGGCTTCAAGTCAGGGCAGAGGGCCTCAAGGCTTCTCTCTCCTACCCAGAGAGAACTTTTTCTGTGTCTCAGAGTGCTATCAGCTCACAGTCTCGCCTTCGTAGCATTCTAGAGTTGAGAATCACGTTTGGAGACTCCTTGGCCAAATGTCAAGTTACCGATGTCACCCGTGAGTCTGTTTCTTCTCCCAGAGAACACGTCATGTTGTTGGTTCTGCCAGTGAATTCCTTGATCAAGAAAGAGCAGTCTAGGCCCTGTTTCATCACCTTTATTTTCCTCTTGGAATTCTCAAACAGGATGGTTCCCGAGTCGTCTTCTTAGCGATTCTTTTTTCACAACTCACTTCCCATCAGGCCAATTTGTTTTCCCACTTTATCCTAAAGAACTCCAAGGAGGGAAGCTAATAAAACCCATTTAAGGCAGAAGTTGGGTAACTACAGTCATTAGCGTCTCTGAAGTTTTTTCCCCCTTCTGTGTATTATCACCATCAAGGCTAGGCTGATGTTTAGCAAAGAGCACCTGTCAAAACAAAAGAAGAGTTTCACACCTCACAATTTTAAGCCCCAGGTAAGAAACTCAGCCTGGTGGATCGGCAAAGAGGAAGACAAGAAACCTGAAACTCTACGACTTGGAGAAGAGTTAAATGAGTTTCCTCTGGGTACCAACAGGCTTTTGTTTAACACGATTAAATCCTCTTTGTTTCATTACAGACATCAGTTAGAAAACAAACAGTGTGATCAAGATAAAGGCCTGGAGCAGCATTCTGTTTCTCTTTCTCTTCTTTTTCTCAGAGAGCTATCACCACCTCTCAGTGGACAGGCTTAAAGGAACTTAACGGGCTCACAGAAAATTGATGAGCTGAACTGAGCAGGTGTACAGGAAAGCTTTGCGCTGCAGGGTTAAGGAGTGGAAAAAGTGTGAAGCACTTATGTCCATGACCAGATCGAGTGATAAGAGGACCAGCTTCCTTTGCTTTCTAATTAATTGTCTTTCTTTTCAAAACATGGTCTTTGATTTCAAGAAGCACCTGAAGAAGGTAAAACCTAGTCCTAGTACAACAGCAACCAAAAACTCAAATGGGGGCTGGAGGTGGGAGTGGGGGGAGGTGGGAGTGTAGTGCACAGACAGGAAGGATGGAGGGGGGAGGAGGGAGGTGTTACTAGTCAGTAACCAAAAAAAAAAAAAAAAAATATGAGGACCAGCTTCCTTTGCCGTCAATGGAATTCCATCAGGGATGCAACAGAATTGAAACTGGTGTGCATTTCCAAGACAATCCTTTATATATTATTGAATTGCTTATTTTATTGTTGTTAGGCAACACTTTTTTTATTCCCCCCGAAACAAAACATGGACGTTGTCAGTGTAACAGCTACACTGAGCTGACAGAAGCTGGGGTCATCCATATACACATTTTAATTACCTCTTTTCAGTCAGGAACATCATTAGAAGTTTATTATTACCAGCCACTATCTTGTGATCTTAATTGGCTTCCTTCACAGACGACACCACGAAGCCACTGTAGAGGCTCTGGCAGCCTCCCAGAGATAGTGACCAGATCGGTGACACTTTACACTGATACTGTCTTCAGCTGAATAACAGTTTAAGTTTTAATGCTAGACATGAGGTGGAAGCTTCTTTTAACACCTGTATGCAGAGATGGTCCTGATTCCATGGTGTTGAAAAACACACGGAGAAGTAGCGACTTTTCACACACCTTTGTTCAGGTTCTAGAGACATTATCTGTGCGTAGGAAGGGGGTGTGCCAAGCAGCCAGTTCTTTCCTGTGGTGCTCCTGGATCCTGGTAAAGTGGAAAATCATAGTTTGCTTACCAGATGGGAAACCAAATCTACTTGACATGAAGATTAAATCTGCAGCATGGGCCATGGTTATCTGGCTGCTTGCTACTGAGAAAGTATGGAAACACCCTTAAATTAATAGTTTGCATTAATAACATTGGGCCTGAATCAATCATAGTTATTAACTTAGTTTCCAAAGCATTTGCAGTCATGTTGGGGGTAATGGCAAATTTTGTGGCAGAGGGAAAAAAGAGAATGATTGTGACATAAACATATTGTCAAGTCCTGTGGAGGATGAGAAAGAGGAAATTCTTCTGTGAATAGAAGTGTATCTTTCTCTTTGCGAAAGGAAAATGAGTAAGTTCAGAAATGTTAAACACTGGGATTCAATTTATAAGACCAGGCTGATGATCTCTGCGAACAATATTACTGGGATACCTTCTTATTATGGTAATTATACTATTGATTCCTGACCCTTTGGGCCATTCTTCAGGCATTTATAGAAACTGAGCTAAGTCACAAATATTCTAGCTTTGCGTATTATCAAATTTTAGGAAACTTTTGAGTTCCACCAAAAAGGAAAAAAAAAAGCAATTTTAAAAACTACATATATCAGTGGATTACTTATTCAGAATAATAATTGTTAGAAAGATTGTATCTTTATGGTTAAGATTCAAAAGATACTGGTATTATCTATATATTCCTGACTTACTCTTTTAAAAGAGATTCTTGTCGTTCACCATGATCTGCAGATATAAGGAATATACCTGCAGCAAATATTGCAGAAAAAAGGACTAGTAAATGGCGGGACTGTTAGGAGGAAAATTTTCCATTCAGTGAATTGAACTAGTATAGACATTAAAGTCTTTGGAAAGAAACATCAGCCCACTTTGCTATCTCCCCGGAGGTTTGGTTATCAGAGGATTAATACATCTGCTTTCTTCCTGACAATTACTCTACAGTGGCCCAGAATACACAAGCTGTTTTCCCAGGACTTGATATTTCACTTTTTAATAGCACTCAACTGTCTAATCATAGGTAAATATTGTGAAATTAAAAAATATATATATATATGTAAGTGACAAAACCAACCTCATCGTATGGAATTCCTGGCATATGAGGTCGTGTCATGATTATCCATATGTAAGTATCATTTCGATGCCCTGTGTATAGGTTTAAATTTTAAAATGTGTCTCAAGACTTGACATTGATATATTCCATATACAAATACAGCTGAATTCTCAGCGAGAAGGATTCTGAAATAAAGAAAAAAAAGTGGATGGAAAATTCAAATCACCATAATTAGTCCAAGACAGCTAAATATGGTTTAAACAACATAGCGAAATGGGGACTAAATAAAATCATTCTTCTCTTCTTTCACTACCGAGCGTGACCTCTTGGTGGCTCCACTTCTGCGACTGGAATGGTCATCTCTGGCCTCCAGGAGAGGTTTCCTTCTCATTCTCATTTTTGGTTTACCTGATGGATTTCCTCTTTTAGGAAGACATGACAATTAGCTTTACATTTCAGCTGCTTTACTGTCTTGAAACAGGATGGTGAAAATACAGCTGTTTAAAACATGCTGTGAGCAAAAAGGCAACGAAATCTTTTTAAGACGAGTTATCAAAATCAGGGTGCCAATCACTTTTAGAAGCAGGGTAAAAATTACTTGCACTTCCATATTTATATTTATATTTATTATAAGAAAAAAGTTTTTTTTTTTGTGGAAAGGAGGTGCAGAAAAGGGCACAGTATTAGCTAAATATTGTACCTTAGAACATCAGTCATTTCCTTCTCAATAGTACTGCAAGGGTCTAATTTATAAGTTTTTCCATCTCCCTGTTATGCTGGTTTGTAAGTTCTGACACTGCTACTGGTATGTTAATGAGAAGCTAGCGTTCCATTAAGAGAAAACCATATGCTCTGCTGCCTACTGTGAAAGAGAAAGCATGTAATGTGGCTGTTGCCTTAGTAACACATTAATTCATTTTGTCAGTGTTGGCACAGATCATTTCATTTATAAGAAAACAAGTATAATAGTTTACCACATCTATAATATTTACAGTGTTTCTGTTACAAAACAGTGACAAAATGAGTTTAAAAAATAGAGTTGGTATAATAGCATTAAAATATGGAATTTGTGGTAAAATTTTCCCTGTAAAAATGAAAAAAAATCAAGATTGGTGTAAAATTCCTCTTCACAATCCTAGTTAAAACATTTTAACACCAAACTGTTTGCTTTTTAGCATATTTGTATTATACTAATAACGTGCGTCTGCTGCAAAAAATTTAGTCCATGGAAGACACAAGTGCATTAACAGTTTTTAATGAATGCTAAACAAAATATTTCATACAACAGTTTTGTTAAATTACAACCATTATAAACCTAATCGTATGCTAGTGTGTTACTCATAACAAGACTAAACATTTATCTAGTTTTATCTGTTCTTCCAGATGTTTATTAGTATTCTAGCACTCCTAAAATATTTAAATTAAACCACTCCATTTTCTCGTGCGAATGCATTTTGGGTTTTATTCACAGAAAATCTAGTCACATGTATATCTAAACAAATATAGAACACTGTATATGCTTTATACACAAGTGATACTTAATGTGAATTGAGATAATCCAAAAGCATGATAAAGGAGAGAAGTGATTAGGGGCAAGACAAGTTCCTGTTTATTAAAGTCTGCACCTGCAGAAGGATATCGGTTCTACCCATCCTCAGGGTATTCCACACCTGTAAACACACATTCTTAACAACAAACAGTTTGCATCTGTGATGTTCACCTACCTTCTCGAACCAATAGAAAGGGACCCGTGTACAAGATAGCGAGCAACTATCATTTACCAGTTTATGTAGTGATTCTAGGTTTATGTCATTTCAAAGGAAGCATTTATACATTTCCATAAGTTATACAAATGAGTGCAATTGGCCATCTAAGTAATGAATGGCCAATTATACTTTCAACATTAAGAAATACCTTCCTAAAGTGCTGGTATTCAATGGGTTCATCCAAAGCTTCATGAACCAAATGTGGGTGTTTTTGTTTTTGCTCTCCTGACTATATTCACTGCAGTGCTCCCAAGTTTGATGGGATTCTTTCTAATTAGAACCCAAGACCCAAGAGTACTTTTAAGAGTCTTCTTTACAGACCTGCAATGCGATTACTCTGGGAAACACTTAAGAAAATAAAATTTATGATTAGCTTTGATGAAAATGATTTTAGTTTTAACTTCATAATATCTCTGCTTTGATATGGGTAAAATACTTTGAATGGCTACATCACCAGAAGAGAAAATGTAACCAAACATCAATGTGATTTTATATGATAGGGAATTAAATGTCTCTGAAATGTAATCATATCACATTGACTCACCCAATAAAAGTAACTTAATGAAGTATTTTATCTAATTCATATGTTTTTACTTATTAGTTTGTGGTGCTTGAAAAAATAAGCTGTAAACTTTTCAAGATCCTTCTTTCAACTCGAGCTGTTTCTATCAATAAAACTGGTTTGTCAGCAGTTAAATGATACCATATTTATGCTTTAAGTACACTAAATTATGGGTAGCTTTATAATAAAATTCACTGATTAGGCTTACTATAATAATATGGCACATATTACTATGACTTTGGTTAAATAAAAAAATTATCTTATGGTATATAACACCTCCAATTTTAAATCATTTTGATTTTAACAGTTTCTTGTATTCATCGACCCCATTAATTAATTCATTTATCAATGTAAGGATAGAAAAAAAGATTGTAAACTGGAAAACATACATATATAAGTTTATATGTGTATATATGTTCACACATATACTTTTATGTTGTTTAATATATTTTAAAATTTTCTCTTGATAAATAAAACCATATATTTTATATCTAATATTACCTTAGTGAAACCTCCTATTATTTTCTCATGATGGTTTCCAAAATCCACATTTACTATCAAGACCAAAGAAAACTATTGTACCTACATGACAATGAGAAAAAGATGAAATACAAATTAGCAGAAAAAATGATTTATTAGGTTTAGATATATTATATACTCTCATCAGGTTAACTATCCTTTCCTCACTGATGCCATCAGTTGTGTTTGCTTTATTTCCATGCAGGAATATGAGGAATCGAGAACAACAGTCATGAAGGCTAACTGCATTCAAGGTCAGCTTTATGTATCTATTTGTTAATATATTTGAGTCTAAGGTGTTCAACTCTGATAATATTAAATTATTATGTGTTTCACAACTTCTTACCCACAATGTTATAAAATATTCTTTATAGATAATACATATTATCATCACTATTTTGAAATGTATATGAAATATAGCCAGTTCATATCAAGTATAAATATATATTTTTGAGCTGTTGAGTATTTGTTTAAGAACTATAAAGGGACAAAGGAAGTATATAAAAAAACCAACATTAAAATATTTTTTAAATGGCACAGGTCAAATAACAGATAGTCCATAAATACTTGTTGACTAAATGAGTGAACAATAAAATATGTAAGTATACTTGCATTTATACCAATCTTCTAGTCACATACTCACTAAATTTATAGGGTTCCCAATCTTACTCATGGAGCATTTTGATTATAAGAGTGCTAAAAGTAAGGATTTAAAGTTTAGCAGTAGCTAATCAGGCTCAACTTTTGGAGTTCCTCTTTTATGAAGTAAGGTTTCAGTCCAGTTGAATTCAATGTGAACTTGCTCAATGGTGGAAAAGGAGGGACAGAATTAAATGGCCTCTCAAATCCTTTACCATAAAATTATATTAAAATAGTTGTAAAATAAGAATGCAAATTTTAGTAGTTTTCAAAAGATATTTTAAACTGAGATGTAATTTGCTGTTGTCATAATTCATTAAACATGAAGTATGTAATATGATACAAATAATAAACTTTAAATAGTTGAATACTGAAAAAATGCTTTAGGGAGATAGAGACAAATATGTCAATATAAGGATAATGGCGTGATTTGGGTTGTGTTCTTTTCTTGGAAAATTCAGATCTCTGTTTTAAATTTTTCTTATTTATTACCTACTATACATGTAACACTTCCCAAGTAAATGAGGAAGATATAAAATACATGCTACACTATTTTAAAAGATATACATAATATTATTTTATATTTTTCTCTCAACAAACATTTGTTAGCCATTAACTTATTTCTAACTATTCTGATGATTAGGGTATGCTAAAATATCTAGTCCTGGTAAATTATTTTCCAAGCTTACCTCATATGGTATAGGAGGACATATTATATAGCACATGCAACCCATACTTTTATGATATAATAAGTAAATAAAAGACTTTTAAAGAAATATTGGAGCACTGGGTAGTAGTTTCTCGTATATTTCAAGTTAACTTAAAGAGAACATGTTGGAAGATAGAAATTTTCCTAAGTCAATGTTAAGATTGTTCAAATATATATTATGCATTTTCTTGAGTTTTGTCTCCTTTTTAACTACTGGTCAAATTGATAAGCAGCCCAGCTTAGCAGTGTAATAGGAAGTCATAATCATATCTGAAGACTGG
Source organism: Meles meles (assembly GCF_922984935.1). Lineage (NCBI taxonomy): Eukaryota > Metazoa > Chordata > Mammalia > Carnivora > Mustelidae > Meles > Meles meles. The sequence continues at coordinate 83,632,947 of NC_060071.1, read as the reverse complement.
ACATTTTACTTACAGGTTCTTATGTGCTAGTTAATACAAAAGGGTTTTCCTTGTGTTTGATTGTTTTGTTTTTTCCTATTAAACACCGAGAAAGAAACTTATGCCTCAGAAAGAAAGATTCTTGTGGGGGATAAAAAATGTACTAAAGAAAAGTACATGTTATCAAATTTGAATTTTTCTTTAGAAAATAAAATTTGGGCATATATAAAAAACACTTTTCTGGAAAAGAAGATCCCCATAAACCATATTCTCTTCTGATAAAATCAAAGACTATTTCATAAACCAAGAGTACATACTAAGATATTCATATCAGAACTGGAACTTTCCATCTTTAATATAGAGATGCTACTTGTAGAACTTCTACCATGATAATAATTTCTCATTTGTTTATCAATAAAGGGTGTGTAATTTTTTTTATAAATCCCACTTTAACATTCATGCTGAAAAACTTTAAAAAGAATATAATGGTACTACTCAAAGGAATAAATAATGATTTCAGATTTGGCAGACAAGGAATGCTCGAGCCATGGCTTCACTAAGGAGTTTAACATAAGCTCTAGCAAGGTGGGTTCTCTATGCAGGATTAATATTCATAAAATGACCACCTTTTTTCCTTTCACTTCCTATTTGTTTGAAAAAAATGTCCAGTTTTTCTGCTCAGGTCACTCATGCTCCACAAAGGTAGGAATTTAGCCCTTTCATTTGTGTATTCTCTATAGGAATAAGTCATTTCTTACTAAATATTTCATGACTTGAACTGAAACCCTCTTATAAGTGAGTTTGTTCTTCCATATAAAGATGATATTATACCTTGTGTTAATATATTTATAGAAATAACTAACTTCATAAGGTAAACTTGGACAAAATATAATTCCCCGTCTTGGTTTCACTACTAAACGTGCAAACAATTTTAGCTATCATGGTTTTAGTGAACTGTCAGCCTACATAATTTTTTTTAAGTAAACTCCATGCCCAACATGGGGCTTGAACTCACAACCCTGAGATCAAGAGTCACATGCGCCACCAACTGAGCCATCCAGGTGCCCCCAGCCTACAAAATAATATCCAATTTTAGATTTTAGATTTGAAGAAATACAAAATGCTGTGTCTCATTCTAGAATAGGCAGGTAATCAATAGTCATACCAAATAATTTTCAAAAGTTAACTTTGAAAGAGAAGGAGTCTTTGATATATATTTTTATTTTCAATGTTCCTCAATGTACTTGTAAAATATCTATTTATGTAGGGAAGTTTCCATTCAATTGAGCATCGAGCTTATTGAGTTTTATATGTAATTCCAGAAAAATTAAATTATTTAGTCAATATTATAATTTAAATTCTAATCAGAATTCACAATTTTCTGCCTGTTTAGGTTATTTCTAGATATAGCTTATTTAAAAATATAACCCTAAATTTGCAATATTAAGTACAATTGGTAAGAGTGAGGAAGCAAATAAATGTATATGAAAATTATAAAACATTTTCCTTTCACCTTTTAAATGTTTATTTTATTTTCCTGTTATTAAGTTCATAATACATTATTTTACTGAATATATACATATACATATATATATACATACATATATGGTACATAGAAGTTGATTATTACTTAATAGCAGAGTAATTCATTGAGATTATTTAAGTTTGCTAAAATTATTTTCTAAGTTTATCCATAAAACATATGCAGAACACAATATTACCATAAAAATTCTAGAATTTGGGGATTTGTCAAGGTGTTAAAGGGACAAATATATACCACCTTGGTTTTGTAAGCCATGGGTATTTTGGAAAGTTCATTCTCACAAATAATTACAAGCTAAAATTTGGAAAGTAGATTTCTGGAACTCTCTACATATATGATATTATAATGAAAAAGAAGGAAGAGGAAGAAGCAGAGAGAGAGAGGAAGAGAAGCAGGAAAGAGGAGAATGGGAGAAAGGAAGGGAGGAAGGTAGAAGGATGGAGGGAAAGAAGAGTGAGTGGGGAAGGGGGACACACTGAAATTTGCCTGAATGAATGAACAAAGCTTGAAATATAAAAAGACTGTAAGTTTAGAAGATGTGTGTGTATTTGTGAGAAAGAGAATGACCAAAGGTAAGTTTGGTTATGTGTTTAAAATTCACGGGAAGGATGATGGGACAAGAATGTCTTAGGGGCCTAGTTGCCCTCAAAGGAGTAAGGAGATGAAGAGAAGGTGTGAGGCGCAAAAGAGCCAACAGGTGGCACCAATGGGTTGAGGCAGTTGAGTTGTTTGGCAAGTACAATCCCGTCAGTTTGGAATTAGGGTGAAAAAAGACTGAAAATATTGCATGGGACACCTATCTATCTTGAAGAAAGATTAAGTGATTTCTCTAGCAGAGAGTTAAAACAAGCAATTAAATTTATTCACAGATAATTATGAAGAACCCACTTTGTGTCATGTGCTGTTACAGGCCTTGGAAATATGATAGTAAGCAAATCGACATAGCCTTTTGGAGTTTATAGTCTAATGAGGGCAATAGCCAGTACTTATGAATGTACCATCAAATAAACATGTAAGTAGAAACTGTGCTAAGGTGTTTGGAAGAAATGAACCAGGACAGAAGTATATTTTGTTTTGTGTGTGTGTCCATTTATTTTTAAAGTAGGCTCTACGTCCAACGTGGGGCTCAAACTCACAACCCTGAGATCAAGTGGTGCATGCTCTACCGTCTGAGCCAGGCAGGTACCTTAAGAGTGAGTTGTTTTATGACACATGTGCTATACTTGTTCTATGGGTAGCAAAACTTCTCTGTGGAAGTGATTTTTTTTTTTAAGGTTTTACTTATTTATTTTTTTGACAGAGAGACATCACAAGTAGACAGAGAGGCAGGCAGAGAGAGAGGGAGGAAGCAGACTCCCCACTGAACAGAGAGCCCGATGTAGGGCTCGATCCCAGGACCTTGAGGTTATGACCTGAGCTGAAGGTAGAGGCTTTAACCCACTGAGCCACCCAGGCGCCCCATGAGGAAGTGATGTTTGAGCTAGGATCAGAAGATGAGTGGACAGGAATTAAGCAAAAGGTGATAGAAGAAAAAAAATGATGCAGGAGAACCCTAAAACAGGAAGGCACTTAATGTGTTTGTGGGACTAGGCAAAGGCCAATATGTTCTAGAACCTGCTGGAAGGTGTGGTTAGACACAAGATTGGAGAAGTAGACAAGGAAGGTCAGGCAGGAATGTTAGGCAAAATTAGGATTGGACACTTTATCCTATGAGTCACAGAAAATGGTCAAAAGTTCCAAACTACTGTGTTATTTCGTCATATTTGTGCTTTCAAAAGATCACCTGATTGTGTAATTTGGAGACAGAATTCTGTGTGTTTGGGGTGGGGCAGGAGCAAGGGGTGGTAATGGGGAAATGGTATGGATTCAGGAATAATGATTTGGAGGCTATTATAATAATCCAGATGAAAGATGATGATATCTTCATCCAAAGGGCTATGAGGAAGGTGGAGAGGAGTGCGAAGATTCAAGATATATTTAGGAAGTAAAATTTACAAGAATGACAATACATTGGGTAGGGGAGTTGAGGAAATGAGGATGTCAAAGGCTAGTCTTGAGAGGAGGAGCCTTTTCAAATATCATAACTGACAGTTATTTTCTCACATGTTTTCTGCACTGTGGTTTGAAATTCATACATGATTGTATAATTAAAGAACATGATTATTTGTGGGGGATTCCCAAATGGAAAATCACATTGGATTGGTAGCTCTGCAAAATATTTTTTCTATTTCCAAAATGATGCGAAATTCAGTGTTATGTTATTCCAAAGGCTTCCTTCCTGGAGGTAAGAAAGACAAGCATTCTTGCTCCCTCCTTTCTCCTCTGATATTTCTTTGTCCAGGATGCCTCTGAATTCCATCACAGATCATTTATTGTATTCTCTACATGCCTCTTGCCCTCAGTTGGTGATGGAGAGTCTTTGTAAGTTCAAGATCTTATCAACTTTAGGAAAAACTGTGGATCTCTGCTACTTATTGGGTTTTACCATGAGGAGAATTTAATTTAAACAAATTATGGAAGTTAATGATGGAAGTATAAATAGGACTCACATTATTGGATTACTTTTATCATTCTCATCTGCTGTGAACATTAACTATGCCATATACAGTTTACTCTTGAACAACATGGGGGTGAGGAGTGCCAAGCCCCTGAGCAAGGGAAAATGTATATATAACTTTTGATTACTAATAGTCTACTGTTAACCAGAAGCCTTAGTAATAAAATAGTTGACTAACACATATTTTGTATGTTATGTGTTATAGACTGTATCCCTACAATAAAGTAAACGAGAAAAATGTTATTAACACAATCATAAGGAAGAAAAAAAATATATATAGTACTTTACTGTATATATCCAAAAAATCTGCATATAAGTGGACCCTCGCAGTTCAAACCATTTTGTTCAAGAGTCACCTGTATACTTACACTAGTTTTAAATGTGAAGGATAAGGAATTAGCAGTTATTAATATGTGGCCATCTAGCCACAACATAAGGTTAAATTGTGTTTTCTTTTACTTCACAACATGGAGTTAAGCCTTTTGTCTGATAATAATGGCTATAATTTTTAAGCCTTTATTGAGGCAAGGAAATGTGTAGATACATGATCTCATGTAAACCTCACTAAAATCCTGTGACATGGGTTATTACTATTTCCATTTTTTCAGAAGAAGAAACTGATATATTTTTTAAAAATCAAGTAATTTGTTCCAACAGAGGTCTGGCTCATTTCAAAGTTCTGTGTATATCATTTTCTTAAGAAATTTCATGATTTATATTTTTATTGAAAGCTCTAGATTGAATCTTGGAAGGACTGACTTTTCAACATTCTTTTTATGTTTTGAAACTAGAGTAAAATTAGGTATTCTTAGCCTAAAGCAAAGTATTAGAAATAAATTTTAAGAAATACATGTGATTTGCTCTTTGAAACGCTTTGCCAACATTTGATTTTGAATACGGGTATGTATAAAGCCAATGATTTTATAGGTATATGTAAAGGCCAGAGGTTGGCCCACAGGTCATTTAGTAGTGCACTTACTTTTATCCCAGGCAGGCCATTTAACTGCCTTAATAATGAATTGTTTTCATTTTATTTATTTATTTTTTTTAAAGATTTTATTCATCCATTTGACAGACAGAGATCACAAGTAGGCAGAGACACAGGCAGAGAGAGAGGAGGAAGCAGGCTCCCTGCTGAGCAGAGAGCCTGATGCGGGGCTTGATCCCAGGACCCTGGGATCATGACCTGAGGTGAAGGCAGAGTCTTTAACCCACTGAGCCACCCAGGCGCCCCTGTTTTCATTTTAAAATGTGAATAGTAACATTCGTTTCTAGGAACTCCAACATGACCAATGAATATAAATGAGATAATTGGTTAAAATCATTATTTATTTATTTATCTAAAATTTATTTATTTTATTTCAAGAGGGAGAGCAGGAGGAGAGGCCTAGGAGAGAGAAAGTCCTCAAGCAGACCTTTACTGAGTGCGGAGTCTGACACAGGGCTCGATCCTGGGACCCCAAGATCATGAGTTAAGCTGAAACCAAGAGTTGGACACTTAACCAGCCTAGCCATCCAGGCACCCCAGCCATCAATAATTTAGCTCAAACCAAGTCAACGTATTTATTATCTTTCAGCTCTCATATTGAGAAATGTGCTGTGAACCTAGAAGTTCTTGAAAAAGGATATTTTCACAACATCTAGAATTCCCTTGCCACACACATCAAAGGGCAGTAAGGTAAAGGAGGGTTAGAGTCTTTCCTAGGTTTTTTTGATAATTATCCTACACAGGGAAATAGTATTGTCACAATTTTTCTGCCTAAATTTCAAAACATCACATAGCTTATTTAAAAAATAATAATTTTATTAGATAAAATATAAAACTGATTATTCTTTATTAAATCAGCTACAGTTTGGACATTTTAGGAGAAACAAAGCAAAATAAGTAGGGGAAAAGGTAGTTGCATTTTTGGAGACTGTCACAAGAGGGCATTTATGGATTAACTCAGTACGGTTTTCTATATTGGAAAACACTGAAAGCATTTCCAACTCCCAAAAGCAAACTAAGAATAATTAAATTATAAAAATTTAAGGGGAGAAAAATGAAGTCTTTAAAGTTTTTATTTTATATTAATTCTTCTCTAGGAAGTTGGCTGTTCTTTTTCTGGTGTTTCTGTCAGATGAAAAGTAGTATATACTTTAAAGTATTCGGTGTAAGTGACTCATTTCCCCAAAATACTAAATCCTAAAAAAATTTTATTAGCTTAAAAAAACACACATATTTTGTTTCTAGCATTTGTTTGTATACTATTGTAAGACAAATATGTAAAATAAATGTTATTACTACAACTGATAAAAGGTAATTACATTATAAAACATGATTTTATCTTTTGTGCTGAAAAAGAAGCTAATTAATATTCCTAAGTATTTTGAAAACAGGTGCCATTTAGACAATACAAGCATAAATGCCTTAATAAAATAATGAAAAGCTTAGTTTTATTAGCAAATAGGTAAAGTAAATTGCTAGAGAGTGTGCTGGGGCCCACTTAAGGGGAAAAAACCAAATGGAAACAAACGTTAAGATATTTTTACTCATAATATCTTGAGTTCTTTAAGAGCAAGGCCTTTATCATATTCATCTTTATAATCCCAGCCCAGCATGGTGCTGAGAATACAGTAGGTACTCAATGAATATAACTAAATGAATAAATGAAAGCATCTCTGTAATTGAGGATAAATTTAGAAGTGGCAGTAGAGAATTTTCAGTGATTATTAATTAAATTAATGACTTTCTTGTTGCATTAATTGATGTCAAACCTTCAAATACAAAGGGAAAACTTGATTCAATCACCTGGGGTTTCCAAATAACTGCAGAGTTGGTGCCATATAAACAAAACATCAGGAGAGCCAATGTGATGCTATGTACATATTCAATTGGCAAGAACAAAGAATTTGCAAATATGGGAGCAACAATGTATGTAATGTGATCTGGGAATGCTCGAACTATAAAGCTCTTCATCATCTAATCTATTGCACTAACTTCCGATTTATATCATGGAGGATTCGATTTTTATCCCATTGAGCCAATATTTTGTAATATTTTCTTTTTATTCATCCAAGATCTGTGATGGGCTGTATGACTATTTAATAAGCATTAGATAATCCCTGTTAGCATATGATTTTATATAATTTCAATCAAAAGTAAAGAAATGTGCCATTTTAGGGTTGCCTGCATGACTGACTCCTGGCTCAGTTCAGGTCCTAATCTCAATGTCTTGAGATCAAGCCCTGTGTTAACTCCAGGCTCTGCAGGGAGTCTGCTTGCGATTCTCTCTCCCTCTGCCTCTCCTGCTCATGCTCTCTTTCTCTCTCAAATAAATTAATAAATCTTAAAAAACAAAAAAAAAAAAAACAAAAAAATGAAATGTGACATTTTAGATAACCTGTAGTCTTATTACAAATAAACATACAATTTACTTTAGGCATTTTAACATAATTAAAAGAAATTTCAGATTTGTTTTCCTACTTATGCCAAAGCACAAGCTTTCAAAAGCCGTTTTCATTATATCATACTCAGGACAGTGAGACATGGGGAAACAGTCTTACTGTTTATTTCAGCTTAACAGACCTGGATTTAGAACTCAACTCCAATAAGTATTGGGAATTGTTTTATCTGTATCTGTTTTGCATCTATAAAATTGGGGTAATATGACCCTTTTTAGTGGGTTGTATAATACTGGATTTTATAATTAGAAAGCCATAGATTTTAGGACTTCCGTTGAGATGTTTGAGGTATTGGCAGAGATAGGAATGATTACAAAATTTTCGATGTGCTCCTTCAAATTTCTCAGACACCTTGGTGTTTAATTTGGATCATGAGAGTAGTTCTGATCAATTGGCTTTGGTGGGAATGATTTGTATCATTTTTTGGCTGAGATCATCAAAAGGTATATGCCCCCTTCATCATATCTTCTCCCACCAGGGTACCCTATGAAGCCTGGTCCTGAGATGGTGGCGTTTCAATGAACAAGGTCTTCATCGCTTCGGTCGTCAGGTGACTAAATGGACGAGATACCTTGCAGGCCAGCATAGACATGTGCAGGATCTAACATTTGTTACATTAGGCCACTGATATTTAGGAATTAAATTATCACTGCAATGTAATTCATAATCTGATCTAATCCAAACACTTTATTCTATTAATAAGGAAACTAAAGTCCAAGAAATCAGTTGGTGTAATAGCCAAAACTAGAATGCAAAGATTAAATGTAGAGGTATTGGATCCTTTTCAAATGTTATGTGTTATATGCTGCGAGTCACAGGATCTTCTTCAGTTCCTCTATATAAATATACCTAATATATATTCCTAAATTCTACAGTGAATAACATCTCAAATTACTTTTTTTAATATAATTTTTCTCTCCTTCCTTCCATCTGTGTTCAACATAAAGTCCTCCCAACTAGGCCAGATAGACTTCTGGGAAAGACCTTCTTGTCTATCTATTCTTGTCATCATCTCAGTCCAAATATCATTATTTTTGTGTTTTAAGCTATGGGCCAGATATCAAATCCTATTCATTAAGAACATATTTGAAACCAGAAGTTCTTTTCTTGATTTTTTTCTCTAACTAGCAGTTGGTTAAATTAAAAAAAAAAATATGAATTTAAAGTACTTTAAGTTCTAAAATTGAATTAATCAGGTACTATATTCTATAAAGGATTTTTTTTATATCACTTGCCCTTAATGAAACTTTTTATTGTGCTGGGGTAAGTGTGGACTGAAATTTCTGGTTATAATTTGTATTTGTTTTTCCAATGTTTGGCTACTTCTTTAAAGTATTGACTTATTTTTGTAATTGTACAGTGATGAGAAATAGGATTATTTAAATCTATATTTGACAAATGCATTTACTTTTGTAACTTTTTATTCCCATGACTAATAATATGAAGATTAAAAGCAGTCTTCTGAGTATTTTATGGAAGTGGGAATGGTTGCTAAGAATGAAAGTGTAGATGTAAAAAATAACTTTTCAGGAAACATTTAAATTTAACAGCAAAGAAGAGGGTCGTCTGGGTGGCTCAGTCTGCTAAGCGACCAACTCTTGATTTCAGCACAGGTCATGATCTCAGGGTCCTGGAATCCAGTCCCACACGGGGCTCCGTGCTCAGTGGAGCCAGCTTGAGGATTCTCTCTCTCCTCCTCTGCCCCCTGCCTGCTCACACCCTCTCTTTCTCTCTCCATCTCTAAAATAAATAAATAAATCTTAAACAACAACAGCAAAAAAAGAGGAAGAGGAACCTGTGAAAAAGAAAGATTAGGCAGTCAAATAAGTAGAAGTGTAGAAAATAAAATAAGTATTAAAGAATCATGGTATAGAGGTTCGCAAAAGAGAGAGTAGACATCCCCTGGCTCTGAGAGATAAGGCTTACAACTGAGGAAAAGCATCTGATTTTGATCTTAAAGAGTTTTTGGTGGTTTTGAATATACTGATCCTTATACTTCTTTTTCTCTTTATAACACAAGATATATAACCACTCTCAAGAGCAACGATGCATTGTCGGGGCAGGAAATTACCAAAAGCAGTATCTTGTACCAGAATCTCCTAGTAAGACAAGGGTAGCTTACAAACATTTTAACTTCTTCAGATCCAGTGCCTGAGGCAATCAAGCAACTCCTCCAACCCAACCAGATTCTAAAGTAGCTTTTTCAAACTCCCCTCGGGGTAGTCCTGCAATTCATAGATAAAACCTTGGGGTCTGTGAGTTGATGATGAAAAAAATTTAAATTCTGTTTTCATTTTAGTTGAAATTCTAAAATAATAATATAGACCTAAATCATATTATAGCTGGTGTTCATGTTTGTCTCTACAATTTTTATGGTTTTCAGAAAGTGAAGGACAGATGCCTCTCCATGAGCGTATGCTCTACTGATGCCAGTTTTACAGTCCTCGTGGAGAAGTGTTGGGAGAGGTACAGTAGGACGTGCACTTGAAAGTCTAGGCACCGGAGCTCAAATGAAGCAGGGCAGTAACAAGTCATCTCATATTCACTTGAGGAGCTGTGAGGTTGTAGATTCCGTCTTTGTTCACATCCATCATTAACAATAATGCTAAATCTATATACCTTAATGAAGAAAATTTGTTTTTTTCTTGTGGCACTAATTGGATTACATGGGCATTTAACATAGATAACAATAATATAGTGGAACTAAATTTATCTTTAAGCAAAGAAGGCAAATTTAGAGAGTTCTCAAGGGACATTCAATCAAAATTGGCATTTTAAGACTGCCCCCTCAAAGAATTTAGGTTAAGTATAAGTTCTGATTTTCATGAACCAGAATTCAAAGACTTACTATTATTAATGTATTTTCAAAAACTGAGTTATTTAGCTAGGCATAAGTGTTATTGATACAAAGATAGAGAAGCAGATTAGATATAGAAGCATATATTACGCTACATTATATTGTCAGTAAATGCAACTAAATATTTTCTGAAATAAATATATCATCTGACAAATTATATTTATATTATTAATTTATAATTTATTGATTTTCCAGTTTATGTTATCTTATTCTTTCATGGTCACCTCATCATAATTCATAAAATTTACACAGAGTTTAAGTTAAACTTACATTTATGCATATTTAAGTAACATGGAAATACAAATAATTTAACACTGCCAATATATTAAAAGAGTATTCTGTTCCAAAATGTACATATCTGAAATATAAGAAAAACTGTTCAGAGTTTATTTCATAGAGTAATGTGGATTCAAGCTAGATTCCTTTCATCTCAGGGAAGTCTAGGGTGAGCAATCAGTGGTTGTAGTGATTGAAAACATCTATTAGAGAAATGCCATCGAGGAAAGAATAGGAAAAATAGGGCAGGTGCTAGAAGAATCAGCTGAGTTAGGCAGGCTGGGCCAAGATAGGGAAGACCTGGGCATGGTGTGAAGCCAGTGTGGTTAGAAAGCCATGGAGGGAGAGGCCATGGAGAGCAGATTATGGTGGAACAAGATCCGTTCTGACACTTGCCATGTGGAAATACATGGATAACTCAAGGCACGTTGCCATCTAGGTTCAGTCCATGAAGAGCACTATGTAAAAATCTGAGACACCATCCCCACTCTCCATCTCCACTTTTTGCCAGAGGTCTCTTGTTGAAGGGATCGCCAACCTAGCCTGGTGAGAAGAGTCATTGAGGGGAACTATTAAAATTAAACTTTCCCGGTTCCATGCCAAACATTCTGATCAAAATCTTCACAAGAATGATAGAGCAGGCTGTTAGTTAGACACCATCTGGAGTCAAAGGTGGGGGTAAATAGGTGACACATTAGAAGCCTGAGAGCAAAACATCCTGCCTTTGTGTCTTTTACCATCCTGGTTCTATGGCTTTCCACCCACTGGGGCTGATAGACCAAAAGCCACAGGTGCAGAACATTCACTCTCCTCTTCAACATCTGCCCCCAGGGCAACCTACAGCTTCAGTATGATAAATTTACATAGTGGTTTTGACACCTCCCCCCCACCTCCAAGATGGCCAAGACATTCGGGCAAGAACCTTATAGAGCCAAAACACCCCCTCCCAACAGGTAGAGGGAGTCTTTTGTAATTTTTAATTTTGTTTATTCGAGAGAGAGTGAGAGAGCAGGAGAGGGGAGAGGGTCAGCAGGAGACGCAGACTTCCCTCCGAGTGCGAGCCAGATGCAGGACTTGATCCTGAGACTCCAGGATCATGACCCAAGCCAAAGGCAGTTGCTTAACCAGCTGAGCCACCCAGGCACCCCTAGAAGGAATCCTTTAGATGACTGGAAACAACCTCAGTGGGAGACCGCACAACCTATGACCCATAACCTATGCAAACAAAGAAGAAAAGACACTCCTAACCCTGGTGCGCCACCTCCGGGCCTGCCCACTCTCCCTTCTTGAGAGCATACTGTCCATAATAAACTGCTTTGTACTTGTTACCTTTCCTCTGATTGTCTTCATTTGAGCGTGGATCCTCGCGTAAATCTTTTATGGGGAATCCACGACCTGAAACCTCCATTTACATGAAGCAGGCTCTCCCACCTGTACAAGCAGAGTCTGAGAAGCTGTGTTTTTAATAGGTTTCCAAGGTGTTATGATCCTTTGCTACTTTACAAAAAGTAGCAGTTAAGAAACAGTGTTTCTTAAAATGTGCTTCACAGACCAGCCATACTTACAAATTCTCAGGCTCTACCCCAGACCATTCAAAATCCCCAGAGGTGGTCCCTAGCAATTTGTGTTTTCACAAGACAACCAGATGATTTTGAGCCATGCTAACCTTTGAGAACCACTGGATTAATGGGAAACCAGTTGAAACTGGATCTCTGGAAGTCAAGGCCTAGGCAAGGATATCTTATAAAAGGTTTTCTAAGTGGTATTAATATGTAGCTGCGGTTGAGAAACACTGCAAGAAATCATAGCACAGACCCTCTGAAGGGCATTTGGTAGACAAAAGTTGAGTAATAAATTAATTTACGGAGCAGAGGAAAGCCTACCTCCCAGACTCCCTCTTATATAAGATTATGCTAATCAAAGCACTTCTTTCTTATCCCCACTCCCTCCCACCTAGATCATCCTCCCCTATTTACCATACATGCATTCTCATATCAATGATTGTTTATTAATTGAATTAATCATTTGCTACATTAGTCCTAAATAGTATCTTTCCAGTAACAGATATAAGGAATGATGTCTACACGCAGAACTCATACTTATTTTTCTAAATATTCTTGCTCTAATTTCATCTTTGTTGTTCCAGGAAAGACTGGGCTACAAGTTGGTGAGAATGATATTGTAGATATATAATTTGTTTAAAAAGATAATTATTTGCAAAATTTGGTAGTTTATGATTAGCAAGAAATTACTTGACGCACACCTCACAATTAATCAAGGCACACCACAATTTAAAGCTATTTGAAGATTGAGAAGAACAAATTAATATGTGTGGAAACTGGTCAGGTTTTTGACTCCGGCTGAGGGTCCTTTAGTCTAAGAGACACAGAAAAGAGTATACATAGATGGGCTGCGTCTTGGTCTGCCTTACACCTGCCTTCGTTGTCTAATCACAATAGGCCCCAAAGTGAGAGGCTAAGGGTTTCCTTCATTACCCTAATTCCCATAGTCAGTTTCGTTTAAAACTAGCCCCTCCCTCACCTCTTGAGATATAGTAGGAGGGTTTGGAAAACAGTCATGTAAAGGAAAGAACTGTCAGTGTTTTAGGTATCTGAGGTAGAACTGGGATTAATCGGTACAAAATATTTTTCTTTCGGGTCATAGATTAGCTGTAGTCAAGATCATCAGATCTGAGATCCTCATTTTACACAAAAAGAAACTGAGGCCAAGAAAGTTTGTCCCTGCCCTTCCTCTCCACTGTGCCATTCTTCTCTAGACGTGAGTCAGCTCAGAGAAAGCGTAGGTGAAAGTGTGTGGGCTGATCTCCTTTCTCTCTGTGAGTCATCTCCTGGGACTATAACTCATTCTCCAGAGCCTTGGAAAGCTGAACTCTTGACTTCGTATTAGAAGACAAGAGGAATACTTGTCACTGAGAAAAATAAAAATCCTGAATTGAGTGGAACAAAACAAAACAAAAAGGAAAGGATTGGGATCATTGGATAAATAAGAGGAAGGAAATAAAGGCAGAGAGTGGAATGAATATGAATCCCGGTCACTTGATAAAAGGATGTTATTTTTAGGTAATACATCAAGCATTACTTCCAGCTTATATAGAATTTTTTACAAAAGAAGTTATTATATCACACACTGTCATAAGCTTCTCAGAGGAGCCTTGAAAAACGAGTGTAGGCATTGGACAGGCTGATGGAAATGGAAGTCCAAAAAAAGGGAATAGAATTTATTCATCCATTTAGCCATTCCCTCATTCCTTGTTCATTTACTTATTCACACACTCATTCATTCACTGAACAAATATTTATTGAGAGCCTGTGCAGACACAATCTCTGTTCTCGTGGAGCTTTTACTGAATAATAAAACTCAGACATGCTATACTACGGGTTATGTTGAGAACTTTAAGAACTGCAGTTTACTGTGGCTAAAGGAGAAGATTCACAGGGCAGCAGTGGGTGATGAAACTGGAGACTTAGGGAGAAACACAGTGGGAGACATTGAGAGGAACTCAGAGAGCATTTTAGAAAGATTACTCAAGCTATAATGTCGAGGAATTGGATGTAGCAAATTTGCGGGTATGGAGTCCACTTAAAGAGCTATTTTATAGGCAAAATCAGAAAGAATGGAGAAAGACTACTGTAATAAAATCAGTGGGGACATACTAAATGGGCTGGATGCTGCAAATGTAAAGGTTGATAAGTAATGTAACTTGACATCTTTTTTTTTTTTTTTTTGCCATTTTGTTCTAAATGTGGCTCTTTCTATTCAGAAAAGTGGAGCCCAATGCGGGACTTAAACTCATGACCCTGAGATAAAGACCTGAACTGAGATCAAGAATTGGATGCTTAACCAACCGAGCCATGCAGGCACCCCTCTCCATTTTGTTTTTTAATTTAATTCAACAATCTTTGTTTTAATGTATAATAATTTAATCAATTCATATTGTTCTGGATAACTGAAATGTTCATTCCTTTCATCTTTTGTTGTTGTGTTCTATTTTGTTACAATTGTATGATGATTCTTTGCTACTCTTTTAGTATCACTTTCTACTTTCCTCCTGTCCTATTCCTTGCTTTTGCAAGAATTGATAGCAATTGATAGCAATGTCTTCTGAATTCCCTGTTGTACTATGCGGTCTGTTTTTCTGGTGGTTATCTTCATTATTTTTAACAAATATATTTAAGCCTTTTTTATCTATATCTAATTTATCTGTGTATGGATAAAATTACACTAAATGGAGGACATAATAACATTAATGTTCACCTTACAAACAATCCAGCAGTAGAATATTCATAATTCCTTAGAAATAAAAAGAGTTGATAATACCATAATCACAGTAGAAGATTTTAATATATTATCTTAGAATTTAACAGATGAACTAGATGAAATATGATAAATATGATAAAAATGATAAAAAAAGATTTGATTAACACAAATTTAAAAAATCTGAATTATACCTCCCAATACACATAGAGAAAAGACAGAAAGAGAGAGAGTGAGGGGAGGAGGGCAGGATATGTATTCTCTGTAGGAGACAAAGGTTTTATTTTCTCAAAACATTTGTGAAAAGAAAAGAAACTTTCATTCAAGGGAAGGTTATAAATGAAGCTTAAATTATAATTCATAACATGTACATTTTACAGAATATTTGTTGTACATGATTAAATAAAACAAGAAACTAAGGATAAAAAGATACAAAAGAATTAGGTAACTGAGAAAAAAGCTATTCCAGATAACACAGGTACTAAACAGCCAATCATAATTAAAGCAAATGATTTGCAATTTAAGAAAATAAACATGAATATATCAAAACCCATGACCACAGTGAGGCCATGTTTAAGATCTATGGCTTTGAGTAGTTTATTATTAAATAAGCATTGTAAACATAGAAAAAAAATGAAAAGCAACAAAATGAAATTCACATCAATGTCCATCAATGTCCAAGACGAAGAAATTCCGGAGACCCGCTCTGCAGCATTGCACCCATACTTAGCAGTCCCATGCGGTTTACTTAAAAATTTACCAGAAGAGTTGATCTCATGTTAAGTCTTTTTACCTCAATAAAGAAAAATGATTGAATAGTAAAATAGGAAAAAAGTAGAAATGATGAGTAAAACCAAAAGTTTTCACCTGAAACTGTTGAATAAAATGTGTAAATCCCTGACATGAATGAGAAAAAAACAAGCAAATTTACAATATTCTAAATTTTAAAATTTATATTATTATGATAAATATGATATTATCAGTATTATACAAAAGTATTTCTAAACATATGGCGGTGGAAGAAATTTAAAATGTAGTCAATGTTAAACCAGTAGATAAGGCTGGGGGCCAAAATAATTTTATATGTACATTATATTTAACTTCCTAGGAACCGGTACCTCTATGTTGTTTAAGCTATTTATGAGCATAAAAAAGGTGAAGAGCTTCCCGATTCATTTTAGAAAAAGTAAGATGTCACTAACAGTAAAATCTCATATATTTACTTTTCATACAAAACTCTATAGACCAATCTCATTTGTTCATGTAGAGTTAGTAATGTAAGTTATACAATTATATTCTGTACTATATTACGAATGTTTCTTTTATTAGTAATACATAATGATAAAATAAGGTTGACTCCAGGGGTTCCTAGGTGGCTCAGTCGGTTAAATGTCTGCCCTTGGCTCAGGATGTGGTCCTGGGGTCCTGGAATCAAGCCCCCTGTCAGACTCCCTAGTTACTGGGGAGTCCGCTTCTCCCTCCCCCTCTGCCCTTCCCCCTGCTCATACTCTGTCTCTCTGCCTCGGTGTCTCAAATAAAGAAAGAAAACCTTTAAAAAAACAAGATTGATTCTAGGAATCCAAGAATTGCTAAATTCTAGGAAATAAATTAACATGGGAGAGGAATAATTTACAGTGGTTATGAGCGTGGGTTCTGCATCTAGACTGCTGGCTGTATATCTTGATTATTTCACTCAAAGATGTTTGACTTCTTTATGTATCAGCTTCCTGGTTTTAAAGTTGGGGATAATGAAATGACTTACCTCAATGAATTAATCCATACAAAATGTTTCATTATGCCTGGCACATAGTGAGAACTTCATAAGCATTGGCAATTAGTGGTAGTAGTAGCCAATTGATGATAACCCCCCCATAGAATAATATAAAATGATCCCAAAAACTGTGTGACATAGGAATCATAGATACATCCTAAATGTTATGAAATAGTTATCAGAAACCTCAAACATCTGGAATCAGATTAAATGGTGAAAAATAGAACACAGCCCTTTTTATCTCTGTATCAAGACAAGATATTCACTATTATTTTCCATTCCTAGAGATTCCAGTTAAAGCAGTAAGATTAACACCCCCCAAAAGTGAAATAATTTATCAAGAGAAAATGAAACATACTAATTTTTTTAGTTGGTATACAAAATAAGTGAAATGGAATTTAGTTAGAATATGTGATAGACTCTACCAAAGCAAGTTTTATAAACCTAAAGGATACACAGTACGGAAAACTCGATAGTTTTTTTATTCATATCAGTGAAAACTAGTTAGAAAAAAAGTATAAGCAAAGATTCCAATCATCTTTGCATCAAAACTATAAAATGCACAGGAATAAATTTTGTTAGAATGATATAACATATATTTCTACTTATACATACACATAATGTGTGTGTGTGTGTGACTTGAAAACTTTACTGAATTTTTTATTCATACCAGTGAAAACTAGTTAGAAAAAAAGTATAAGCAAAGATTCCAATCATCTTTGCATCAAAAACTGTAAAATGCATAGGAATAAATTTTGTTAGAATGATATAACATATATTTCTACTTATACATATACATAATATGTGCATGTGTGTGTGTGTGACTTGAAAACTTTACTGAAAGACACTGAGTTTGGTCTAAGTAAATATATAGGTGTGTAGGATTTTAAATTGATAGGAAAAGTAAGGCTTTTCCAACAAACGGCTGGAGAAGAATTAGCAACTATTTGGAAGAATATGAATGTAGATCACTACCTCACTGCATATTTAAATAAAAATTCTGGCTGGATTAAATGGATAAATACACAGGTGTATAGTATTTAGAATAAATATCACAATTTTTTTTTTATTTTTAGGATTACAGAGGATTGAAGGAAGAGTTAAACATTTTTCAAGATGGAGTTTGTTTTATAAATTTACCAGAAGGCGTAGCAAAGAGACTTTGGAATACAAGCCTGTAAGAGAACAGTAAAAACAGGGAAGTCCCCAAGGAGATAAAAGGGAAAGTGACAAGATGCTCTACAGGAGACGGTCACCCCAAAGAGACCACAGCCCCTCTTCTGCTGAGCTATCACAGGTGTAGAGATGCTTCAGGTTGTCAAGACAACAAAAGAAACGAAATGTAGTTTTCTTCATGAAAACTAGAGGTTGTGGATGAAAAATTATTTCTTGTGAGAAATGGGGAGAATGTCTCTAGAAGTGCACTTGAGAAATGCTCTTTATCCACAGGAGAAGTGAGAGAAATCAGAAAAGTTGGAACATCCACACTGGGACACCTTGCTTCCAATGGCCTAAGGCTGACAGTGCTTTCTTCTGAGGACGTGTGTGTTTCCAGGTGGTGGTTAACTAGACGTAATTGTCATCATGTCTCTACTCTTATCCTTTTAAACCCTCTTGAGAATTACCTGGCCATTTATGAAACATTCTTATTTTTCCACTGTAGTCTCAGTATTTATGGACTGAGGAAAACTTGCCAGGCCAGAAGTTACTTTGGAAAGGACTGATTCTTGTTCTCCAAATATTTCAGGAGCCTCATGAGGAGATGGGACCATAAGGACAAAATTACCCTAGCATCAATAAGGTTAGATAAAACTCGAGTTGAACTATTAATTTGAAATTACTGTCTATAATTTATAGCATAAATTCTTTTTCTTCTTTTCTTTACAAAGAGATAGCCAACTGACTTCTTTTGGGACGAAATAGCTGGAAGAAAAATAGGAGCTGTTAAGCTAAAACCTGCTATGCCAAGTTGTAAACTACAGCAAATTTTCATGGTTGAGTGGAAAAAAATCCTGAAAGACCAGGCTTATAATGGAAGTGCTGACAAAACCAGCTCTAGCAGCACAAACGCAGGACTATTACCAAGCCCTTAGGGTGGACTAGTTGATATCATTTGCACTTTAAGCAGTTTAGGTGTTAAATTGCATGCAATTGCACAGTGTGATAAAACACCCTTCAAAGATATGAAATAATCCCTCTTTTTTCCTGCACTATTTTCTTACAGGAAGTCTTAACTCATAAATGGTAGTATTGGGTAATTTGTTTCTAGTAAAATGCAGCGTAATCCATTTAGTTACAATGCTTATCCCGTTCCAGTGGCAAAATGTAACAGGTGCAGGGTATATTCAATAGAGAGTGAGCCTAATTTCACAGATCTCAGTTTAGATTGAGATTATCCCTCTTATTATTTCTTTACTGATTTTTAATGGCAATTTAAAGCCATTTGACCAAAAGAAAACAGGAAAGTAGCCAGAAGTGGATTTTTTAATGTGAAAATTTTAATGTAACGGCTCCTCTAACATCTCTTCTTTTCTCAGATTGAGAACACAATGAAAATAATCTGTTCCATTCTAGGATTTTTATGGTTTGCTTGCTCAATTTTGTTCACTAATGTCATTTTGGTTTAATTCAGTGAGCAACAGCTGTCATAGGATGATTAACCTGCAGCTGGGCTGATGACACAGAAATAAAGTAAAAATGATTTTAGGTTTTTGGTAAAGACTTAGGAGTGACAGGCTTTGGAGAAGGAGTTTCTCTATCACTTTGTGGGACTTGTCAATCTTGAATTGGTCAAATAAAGACACATTATGCCAAGCACTATCTCTTAATAGAAATGTTGTTTAGAGGAGTTTAAAATGTATCTTAGGAATCTGAGAACACATTTTGAAATAAAACCTTAGTATTGTTTGATGACCCTGGATAGAAAAGATTGGGAAATAATCTTTCAGAGAACAAAGAAAGAGGAATTGTAAGGATCAATGAAAATGGTTGGCCAGAAAGATAAAAATATACAGTATTTTTCATGTCAGGTTACTTGTTAATCACTTGGATTAAATTTTTGGGAGGAGGGGAAGGTAGGGAGATTTAAAAACTGTTTATTATAGCATATCAACATGGTAAAGTCAGAACAATGCTTAATGGTTTTAACAAAGGATATATACAACTACCTCTCTAGAAATCCTATACACAAAATTCTTCTGATGAAATAAAGCTGAAGGTTGTACATGAATATAGCCATCCACCCATCATTCTATGTATCCATAAAATATTTATTTTCTATTTTTCTATGCCAGTCATAGTTAGGCGGATCTTTGGAAATAAGGATGCAGCAATGAATAGAATTTGATCCTTATCCTCAAGGAATTTGTGGAACAATGAGTACGACATTCAATAACAGAAAATGCATTGATAGCACAACTAAAACACAAAATTGTAAAACTAGACTATGAAACAGGCGAATGCTCTTTTTATGAATGAGTTCAAAGTGAATAAGATGTGATTGTTTACGTGTATCACTTTCTAGATAGCAATGTGAACTGCAGGAACTCAGAAATAACAACTCTCTCAACTCAGTGGGCTATCTTAAGGAACCACAGGGAATCAGAACAATTGCAGTAGTTGATTGAACCACAAATGTATGGACATGGCAAAAATGTTGCAACAAAATTTTCAAAATTTTAAAGAGATATTTATGTATCTCTAAAGCTATTATCGTTAACGTGAGCCAAGAGACATGTCTGGAGGAGCACCTCAGTGGTTCAGTCCACTAAGTGTCTGACTCTTGATTTTGGCCCAGGTCATGATTTCAGGGTCATGGGGTCAAGCCCCACCTGGGGCTCCACGCAAAGTGTGACATCTGCTTATCCCTAACCCTCTGCACCTCCACTTGTTCCCTCTTTCCCAAATAAATGAAAGTAAAATAAAATAAAGATGTCTGGAGAATGTGGTAGTCTGTTAAATGATATTTTCCACTTAATTCATCTATATAGTGAAATGGCCTCAGATGAAATTACCCTGGTTTGAATATAGTTGCTTGTACATTTGGACTTTTTTTTCATGTAAGCATAATTATGTTGGTAGATTGCTGAACATGGATCTGTGCTTGTTGTCCTGGGTGAGGCTGGGAATATTCTTCAGATCAATAGTTAGATCTTCATGAAGTTTTGAATATCCTTCTGGTAACCATTCTTAGCTGTATGCTTGTGTCCTTCCAGTTTCAGTCTCTATTTACACACACACACACACACACACACACACACCATAGGTTTTCTTTTTTCAACATAAACTGAATCATTGTTCTGTAATTTTTTTCCAAACATAAAGTTTCAGAAGGATGTAAGTCATCAGTTGCTGTATCAATGCATTTTGAAAGATAGTTAATATGATAGTTGTCTTTTTCCGATTGACTTATTTCACTAAGCATGATACCCTCTAGTTCCATCCCTGGGGATAAAAATACATTATATGTTTATAAAAAAAAAAAAATGGAAGGGGAGGCGAACCATAAGAGACTATGGACTCTGAAAAACAACCTGAGGGTTTTGAAGAGGCGGGGGTGGGAGGTTGGGGGAAGCAGGTGGTGGGTAATGGGGAGGGCACGTATTGCATGGAGCATTGGGTGTTGTGCGAAAACAATGAATACTGTTACGCTGAAAAAAATAAATAAATTTAATAAAAAAAAAGAAAGAAAGTTAATAAAAATATAGAGAGATTATAACTGACCTCAAGTGATTTTTTTTTTTTAGGCCTTGACATCAGTGCTTGAAAGCAACTAACAGGAAATCTCAAGAAAACCATGATCTTAGTGCATGGGTACATTTGTCCAGAAGAGAAAGTACTCAGAAGATGGGCAGAAGGTAACAAAAATTTTAAGTTTTCTTTCCAGTTAAGATCTTTCCTACCTGTTTAAATGTAGATGTACTTATGATTATTCTTAGGTTTTTGTAGCTTCAGACTTGTGGTTAACAAGGTTAACAATCTTTGAAATAGGATATTTTTATAAGATGTGTTTAGTCATGTTACTCCTTTCATTTTGCCTGGTATTCTTTCAATCTGAATAATTGAGTCTTTAGAGAAATTCCCATTTTTATTTGATTTTTCCTTCTGGTTTCATATATATATATATACACACATATACACACACACATACACACACACAAAATCTTCACACATATGCATATATCTACATATATATATACTTACATATATGCATACATAATCTGTAGCTATAATATATATTATGCATACTATCTTCTGGCGCTATCTTCCCCCCTCATTATCTTTATCACTTCATTCTGTTGCAAGAGTATATATAGCTGATATTTGGTTTTATTTACTACCTCCACAGGGGTTTAAAATAAGAATGTCTTTCCTTGAGTTTTATGATTTTATCATTTCTGAAATAAAGGTAATAATAACATATTCCTTATAGTCATATGTGATTTATACTAGAATGTAAAATTCATGTTTAGTACATTCTAGTTATTGAATTGTGGTCGGAGAATGTTTCTATAAATATTTTCTTTTGGAAATTACTGAGACTTATTTTGTTTCTTGTGGATGACTAATTTTTCCTGAGTCTTTAGAAAAAATATGTTTCCCAGTTAAGTGCAAAGCTCTCTGTATATGTTTACCAAGCACATTTGTCAATCATTCCGTCAGTTCTGGTTATGTCAGATTTTAAGCTATGTCATTCCGCAGCCAGAGTTTGATCAAATCATTCTTATATTTTTGATGTTTTTATTTTATATATTTTAATGATACATTTATTGGTACGTAAAAACTTCCTATGCATCTTTGAAATTTTTTAACCTTATCCACTTTTATCCATCCCCACTTTTCTTCACTTAATGATTGTAAGTTGAATTCTACTTATCTTTTATGACAAATCATGGTAGAAATCTTACGCATTCCTCCCAGATTCACCCTCCACTCTTTACTGTTTTCTGCCGACATGCTAATTTGTATGGACCATACACATCAAGAGATGCCCTTGCCCTCTGGCTTCTAGTTGGGTTCGGCCAGCAGGAGTACAGGCAGGATATCCCATGGAGGGAGCAGAATGAATTTGGGATACCTATGCCTTGATTCCTTCATGTAGAGTTGCCATATGCCTATAGGTTTTGAACAAAATCACAGCTTCTGTCAGATAGCCTCTGGCTTCCAGTAATAAGGTTTCTCCCTTTACCCACTGAGACCTAGGGATGATAATAATTTCCTACTATAACTAGTGGTGGTTTCTGTAAATCCTACCCATCCTTTGTAGATATGTTATTAAACTCCCTTCAAGTTATCTGAACTGAATATGTTAAAAATTTTCTGCCAGAAAACTTATTCATATATTATTTTCAAGTTCGTTTTATTTTTATTTCTGATTATGTTTTTACTTTTCTATTTATTTTCAATTCTTCTGTGTCATTATACTTTAACTATGTCCCTAAAAAATCAGCATTTATAGAGTTTCCTTTTTGTTTATTCAAACGGAATGGTTGGCCTTTTGGAAGGGGCTTTTTAGTTGATTCATTATATTATGACCTCTGTTACATGTTGTTTTTAACATCTTATTTTTTGTTCTCTTCCTGTTATTTGCATTTATTTAATTTTGACATCTATGGAATGATTATGTTAACTTTGTTCATTTAAAAAAATCTCTTAGTAGTTTGAAATTTTATATCCTTTTCTTTCCTCCCTCTATTTCTATAAAATATTTGACTTTAGTTTCATTATTGTCATAAGGAATGTTGATAACCTGATCTTCAACCAAGATTTGACTTTGGCATCCTTTTATTCTTCATCATCTCAATAGTCCATTTTTTTTTTTAACCAGAAACTTCACTTCTAAATTTTAAAGTTAATTTTCAATAAACAGCAAAAGTAAGAAAAATGCATAGGACAACTATAGTTTTGGGTGTACTAGAAAAGATAGCCATTCCTCTTGATAAAAAGTTAAATGTAATTAATGCTGAAATGTAACTAATGGTGATATTTATTATTGGATGTTTTTCCTGGGGGGAAAAAGATACATTGTTGCTAGCTTGGTATTCTGTAGTCTTAGTTCTATTTTTTTTTTCGTAGTGCAAACTGGTACTTTATGGGGCGCCTGGGTGGCATAGTCTGTTAAGCATCTGCCTTCAGCTCAGGTCATGATCCCAGGGTCCTGGAATTGAGCCCCATGTTGGGCTCCCTGCTCAGCCGGAAGTCTGCTTCTTCCTCTTCCTCTGCCTCTCCTGCTTGCACTCTCTTTCAAATGAATAAATAAAATCTTAAAAAGGGAAAGAAAACTAATACTTTAAAATAACTTTTCTAAGGTTTTTATTTAAATTCCAGTTAGTTAACATATAATGTGCTATTCGTTTCAGGTGTACAATATAGTGACTCAGCACTTCCATACAACACCCTGTGCTCATCGCATGTGCCCTCCTTAATCCCAGCATCTATTTAACCTGTCCCCTGGCCCACCTTCCCTCTGGTTACCGTCAATGTGTTCTCTATATTTAAGAGTCTATGTCTTAGTTTGCCTCCCTCTCTGTTTTTTTCTCCCCCTTTGCTCATTTCTTTTGTTTCTTAAATTCTACATATGAATGACATCATAGGGTATTTTTCTTTCTCTGACTGACTTAGCATATTTACATTTAGCATAATACTATCTAGCCTTATTCATGTTGTTGCAAATGGCAAGATTTCATTCTCTTATACGACCGAGTAATATTCCATTAAAAAAAAAAGAAAAAAGAAAAATGAGCACTTACTACCTGCCCGGTATTATTCTGAGCACTTGAAATACAGCAGTAAACAAGCAAAGAAAAGAAAGCTATCATATTTAATATTGGTTTATCCTTTATCTTTTAAAAATTAATGCTGTTTGTAAAAATTATGGAGATTTATTTTTATAAGTCTAAATCAGAGATTAAGTCATATAGCTTTTAGCAGAAATAAGTATAAAATGTGCTATGACCTAATAAAGCAAACTAAAAAAACTAAAAAAACAAACAAACAACAACAGGTATTGAATTACCTTCATTATGGTATTTTCTGGCCAAAGATTTAGCAGAAAAGCTTCTGTTTAAGAAAAAAAAAGAATAATTTTGAACAACAGCCACTTTTTCTATAGTGTAACAATTACATTACAACATTGGCTGTTTTAAAAATAATTGACAGGAATTATTTTACTCCTTAATTCATCTCATATATATATATATTTTAAAAGGTTTATCTATTTATTTGAGAGAGAGAGGTAGAGTGCAGAGGGAGAGAATCTTCAGGCAGATTCCCCACTGAATGCAAAGCCCAATGCAAGGCTCCATCTCACAGCCCGAGATCATGACCTGAGCCAAAACCAAGAGTGGGATGCTTAACTGAGTGAGCCACCCAAGTACCTCAAATCACCAATATTTTTGAATGCCTACTGTGTACTGGGCAGTAGCTTACATCAATGAAGAAGTGAGATAAAAATCCCTGCCCTAAAGCAACTTACATTCATGGAGTAGAAGATAGTAAAAAATAATATGCATGGTGAATGAAACCATTCTTGTTAGGGTTCCCCATAATCACACTATTTTGAACTATTTGTTTCAGGTCATGAGTGAATCTTTTTTTGCTTTTCTTAGATCTCATTTTATTTGATCTCTTCAGGTCTTCTGCATTATTATTAACTAAACTCCATCAGATTTCATTAGTTTTTCTCTAAGGCCCTTTTTCTGTTCCAAATGTTCTATATGGAAAAATAAATATGGAAAATACAGTTTGCTCTAATGCCCAATATCCCACACAAATATACTGTTAGGAAACCCAGTTTTTTGTTTTTGTTTTTTTAAAATCAGGTTTCCCCCCAAATATTGTTGTAATCTTAAGGGCAGTTTTAATTCTTCACATTTATCTAATTGTCACATCTGCTTTCATTGAGCCACCTCATCATGACTTCTCTGGTTGTCACCTTGTCATTTAAAAACATGAGCCAAGATTTCCACAGTATTTTCTTATGTTCTGGTTTACCTCCCATTGAAGAAACCAAGTCATCCGTCCCTACGTTGGAGGAAAAGCCTCACAAAAACTGGTCCTTGTGAGTGTCTTGTTCCTGGTGGTAAAGAGTAAAACAACTGTTATATTAATGAAATAAATAAATAAGAAATAATGGAATTATTATATATTATATACTTACAATATATAATATTTATTATATAAATAATAAATTAATGGAATAAATGAATGGCTTCACTATTGAACAACTGAATGATTTTCAGATCTTCAATATGCCTTTGAGATCTTCCTCTTTTTACTTACCCAGTTTTCCAGGTCACCAAATCTTTATTTTTCCTTTGCAGCATCTTTCAATTTATCCATCCTTCTTCTTTCATTCGGTTATGATAATAGGCTAAAATTCTTTCTTTTTAAACTTAGTATGGTTCTACGATATGAACAACCCACTGTAAGTTTATGTATACCTAAGTATTGTCTTGTATTCTAATCAGATATAATCTTTACATTTAGAGATATCCATGCTCATTATTGAACAGCATAGTAATTAGGCATAGATTGTAAGTAGTAGATGTAAATGACTAGAATTGGTATTAGCTTAGTTTTTCTTTTAACAGCTTTCAAGAAATAGTCCATTGCCTTAATAAGGATATCTCTCACATTTTCAGGATTTAACATCATTTTTTTTCACTTATAGAATAATTTTCACATATTTACTATCTTTATTATCATGGGGTCAACTTGATACCAGTGAAATGACAGAACTCCAACTATGAGCACCATTGCCAGTTGTTACACTCATGGCTTTCTTTGAAGGAATTGAATGTAAAAGACTAGAACAAGGTTAAGTTCACAGTTTTGGAGTAGCAGCCACTAGGAAAATGGTATGACATAAGGAAATGTAAATGATCTTTCTATTTAGGTATTACATTTCAGGACTCTTTCAGTGTCTATGAAGTGAGTTTAGACAAAAAATTCTTTGAATATAACAGTGCCCTTTGTTTTTTTCTTTGCTACAATATGGCTTCTGTGTAATCCTGAGGAAATCCATGTTGATCAAGATGGAAAAGAATTCCTTTGAAATATACATTTATTATGAGTTGACATGCTAGGTAAGTATGGGTGTGAAATCTTTAAAACAAGTTTTCTTCCATTTAGCCAAAATGACAGGAGTCAGTTTTACATGTTTGTGTAGTTTCAGTGGCCAAGACACATTGTGTCTTGTTCATATGTGAGCGCCATGTTCTGTCCCACAAACATCTTTGCAGTTGTAGTATTTTTTAGAGAAGATGTCCCACAAACACCTGTCCCACAAACATCTATTGCAGTTGTAGTATTTTTTTAGAGAGGATGACTTGAAGTCAGGCTGGACTTTAAAACACAATGATTTCGTGGGGAGGAGAGGACAAACGTGTCTTCTCCGGCTAACTCAGTGTCCATTTCTTTCTTCGTTTCACCTCTCAGAGGGGGAAGCAGTGTTTCTGCCAGATTGTAGGATTTTGATTGAGACATATTCACTAGCGGGATCATAACATTAAGACACATCCACTCTTCCCTTCTCCTCTTCCCTTTGCTTCCCTTTCTTTTTCCCTTTCTTTTCCTTCTGTTCTGCTCCCCACTCAACCCAACTATGTGCATTTACTATACTGGTTTAAGGCTTTCCTTGGGGCCAGATTATCTCTTTCTTTTCACTTTAGTTTACTCATCTCTGCTTTGTGTCCATATAACAATGAACAGAATGAACCTTCTAGGATTTAGGTGGAGAATGGACTGACTGGTTGGAAAGAGGGCTTTTCTTACATGTATCCCAACCTAGATTTTTTAGAGTTCTGTACATTTGAGAACTGGGTGCTGGTCCTACTATTTTGAAAGTTGGTTCCCATTTTGAAAGTGTTTCTTGTAGTTCCACCCTTGGCACACTGTGAGGTCAAGTAATGGGTAGTGCTGTGTTCTAACATTCCTACACATAAACTCATCAAATTTCCGTAAAATTTCACCTCAGTTCAGTGGGATGATTCAACTTGTTTCCAAGGCTCTCAGAGGGAAAATGGGGTATTGAGAGAAGCACTTCACTGTGTTCTGATTCCATGTTATCTTTCTAACTTATGTTTAGTATCTCTGCTTTGTGGGGAAAGCCCAGGTGGAGACTCTGAGAACAGACTTGTCATGGCACCTCCCTCTCTTATTTTGATACCCTGAGAATGCCATTCCTCCCACCAAGGAGAAGTGCGATTGCTTGCATATGCCATCTGCTTACAAACCCCTCTGAGCTGAAATTATTCCCCAAAAGGTTTATGTAAGCCCCCTGTGAACTCAAACCACTATGTTTTGCTCAGCTCAAATAAACATCGAAAAAGTATCTAAGCATTTGAACTTATAATAACATATTTATCTCAACACATGAGGCTACTCATCATTGGTGTATGTGTAATATATAATTGCAGCATGAAGAAAACAAACAGCTCTCGATCAGAGAAGTCTCTGGATCCCACGGGGCACTAATCATCTACCAAAAATAGAGATGGTTGGGGAAAATAACTTATAATTGCATTGGCAATCCACTATTAAAGTATAATTTCATGTTGTTTTCATTTCTAGCAAATAAATAATAAAAAAACTGATTTGAAAAAATTGCTCATTGCACTTAGTTGCAGACTCAAACATGAAATCTAAAAATCGAGTATGTATACATTATTTTATTACATGTGCATTGAAAAAAATCTAAAAAAAAATGCACACACATATACATGAACTTGTACTCTTAATTTATAAATAAAATTTAATTTATACTTATAAAACTTGAATTATACTCTTTATTAATTTACACTCTTAAGTTATAATTAAAAATTATAAATATATGTGTATATTTCTCTTTAATGGTTTAAAAATATTTATATTTATAAAAACCTAGGTTTGCTATATGTTCTCAAGTTGGAAGAATTGCATTTTAATTATATTTGCCTATTTGAAACATGAGGTTGCAGGTCAACCAGCAAGCTGAGCCTGAAATTACATGACAGTAATCATACTTGGAATTATTTGAACCAAAGAATTTATGTTAACAAAAATCATATAGGCTCAATCAAGGAAGAATAAAAATGATATTATAAAGCAGAGGAAATAAAAGAGGCTGAAGATAATGAGTGACAAATTCCCATCAGCAAATGTTTTCCCTTGTTGCTATTTCACTGAAATACGTGTGAAATGCGTCAGGGCTGTAACATGGTAGTGAATTATCTCTCGTGTCTAAAATACTATCTATGTAACCATGAATAACCAAAGCAGGCTTAAAAAAAAACAATGCTGGAGGCATCACAATTCTGGATGTCAAGTTATATTACAAAGCTGTAGGGATCAGGACAGTATGGTCCTGACAGAAAAATAGACACATAGATCAATGGAACAGAATGGAAAATCCACAAATGAACTCACAATTATATGGTCAATTAGTCTTTGACAAAGCAGACAAGAATATCTATTGGAAAAATGTCTCTTCAACAAATGGTTGGGAAAACTGGACAGCAACATGCAAAAGAATGAAACAATAACTTTCTTACA
The DNA here is from genome assembly GCF_922984935.1 of Meles meles. Classification (NCBI taxonomy): domain Eukaryota; kingdom Metazoa; phylum Chordata; class Mammalia; order Carnivora; family Mustelidae; genus Meles; species Meles meles. The sequence goes on along the minus strand of NC_060071.1, from coordinate 83,603,714 downwards.
CCATACACAAAAATAAATTCAAAATGGATGAAAGACCTAAATGTGATACCTGAAACCATAAAAAATCCTACCCTGGAGGAGAACATAGGCAATGGCTTCTTTGACATCGGATGTAGCAACTTCTTTCTAGATATGTCCTGAGGCAAGGGAAACAAAAGCAAAAATAAACTCTTGGCACTTCATCAAAATTAAAAGCTGCTGCACGGTCAAGGAAATAATCAACAAAACTAAAAGATAATATACAGAATGGAATGGGGAAAGATTTTTGCAAATGACATCAATAAAGGGTTAAGATTCCAAAATATATAAAGAACTGACAAAACTCGATACTCAAAGAAAAAATAATCCAGTTAAAACATGGGTAGAAGACATGAATAGACATTACTGTAAAGAAGAATACAGATGAAAAAAAGAAGATTATAGACAGCCAAAAGAAGATTCTCAACATCACTCATCATCAGGGAAATACAAATCAAAGCTACAGAAAGATAATCACCTCACACCTGTCACAATGCTTAAAATTAACAACACAAGAAACAACAGGTATTGGTGAGGATGTGGAGAAAGGGAAACACTCTTGCACGATTGGTGGAAAGGCAAATGGGTGCAGCCATTCTGGAAAAGTAAGGATTTTCCTCAAAAAGTTAAAAATAGAACTACCCTACTATCCAGCAATTGCACTACTAGTTATTTACCTAAAAGATAGAAAAATACAGATTTGAAGGGACACATGCACCCTCACGTTTATAGCAGCAATGTCCACAATAGCCAAATTATGAAAAGAGCCCAAATGTCCATCGACAGATGAATGGATAAAAAAGATGTGGTATATATATTTGTGTATGTTGTAAGAAACGGTCCAGTTTCATTCTTCTGCATGTGGCTCATTTTCCCAACACCGTTTTTTGGAGAGAGTGTTTTATTTTTGCTTTGTTTTTACCCCCCTCCATTGGATATTTATTTTTTAATATTTTATTTATTTGACAGAGAGAAATCACAACTAGGCAGAGAGGCAGGCAGAGAGAGAGGAGGAAGTAGGCTCTCTGCTGAGTAGAGAGCCCGATGCGGGGCTCGATCCCAGGACCCCGAGATCATGACCTGAGCCGAAGGCAGAGGCTTTAACCCACTGAGCCACCCAGTCGCCCCATTGGATATTTTTTTTTTTCTGCTTTGTTGAAGATTACTTGACCACAGAGTTGAGGTTCCGTTTCTGGGCTCTCCATTCTGTTCCATTGATCTATGTGTCTGTTTTTGTGCCAGTACCATACTGTCCTGATTATTACAGCTTTGTAATAGAGCTTGAAGTCTGGAATTGTGATGCTGCCAGCTTTTCAACTTTCCTTTGGCTCTTTGGGGTCTTTTCTGGTTCTATACAAATTTTAGGATTATTTGTTCCAGCTCTGTGAAAAATGTTGATGGTATCTTGGTAGGGATTGCATTGCATGTACGGATTGCTCTGGGAAACACACGTTAACAATATTTAGTCTTCCAATCCATGAGCATGGAAAATGTTTCCATTTCTTTGTTTCTTCCTCAATTTCTTTCATGAGTGTTGTATAGTTTTCAGTGTACAGATCCTTTACCTCTTTGGTTAAGTTTATTCCTAGGTATCTAATGGTTTTTGGTGCAATTAATAATATACTATATGTTAATTAATTGAATGTAAATAAAATTAAATTTAAAAAGATGTGATATATATAAAATTGGATATTCTCAACCATAAAAAAGAAAGAACTCTTTCCATTTGCAACGATGTGGTTGGAGCTAGAGAGGACTATGTTAAGCGAAATAAGTCAGAGAAAGAGGAATACCATATGATTTCACTCATATGTGGATTTTAAGAAACAAAACACATGATCATAGGGGGAAAAAAGGAAGAAGAAAGCCAAGAACAAACAAACTCTAATAGAGAGCAAACTGATGGTAACCAGAGGGGAGGTGGGTGGAGAGATGAGTGAAAAGATGATGGGGATTAAAAAAAAAAAAAAAAAAAAAAGATGATGGGGATTAAGCAGTGCACTTGTGATGAGCACCAGGTATTGTGTGTAAGCGTTGAATCACCAAATTATACAACTGCAAATAATATTACACTGTATGTTAACTAACTAGAATTTGAATACAAGCTTAAAAATATTATCTATGTAAATCTCATTTAAAACTATCCATATTTGGGGGCACCTGGGTGGCTCAGTGGGTTGGGCTTCTGTCTTCGGCTCAGGTCATGATCCCAGGGTCCTGGGATCGAGCCCCGCATCGGGATCTCTGCTCAGCGGGGACCCTGCTTCCTCCTCTCTCTCTGCCTGCTTCTCTGCCTACTTGTGATCTCTGTCTGTCAAATAAATAAATAAAATCTTTAAAAAAATAAAGAAAAATAAAACTATCCGTATTTGTAAATATGAACAAGAGATAAAAAGTAAGTCATTTGTTACCACAACAGAATGAAAGGCATCATGCAAAATTAAAATAGTAGATACAGTAACAGATAATTGAGAATAAAACTTTATTCTCCACTGTGTAGATGGGAGGCAATAGTACCTGTCAAGGATCTTTCATGGGGACAAGACATTTGGTCTAGACACAACCAGCAACGAGTCCTCCCACTCCAGTGTCACCAGAGAAGGTTCGTGTCCCTTTTGTTGCTAACCCACACTGAGTGGAGTCTTTACCTTTGAAATGTATAAGGCAGACTTTCCAGCTGCTGGTATGACCATCTAGGAAAACACATTCTACTGAAGCATCCACCTGTAGCAGGAGGTTAAGTACAGTTAACCCACAGATCAAGGAAGAGATTCAAAAATGACCCCAAGAGTTTCCTATCAGAAAAAAAGTGACATTGTGGGCATAAGATGCATAGTATATTGGTTTGATTTACTAGCCCCCCCCCAAAAAAAAATTCTCAGGAGTGTAGCCTTTTGAATTTAGTTTGCTTGTCAACTGGCAGGGGCAGTGAATTCTTAGCAGTACAGTTTTATTGATGAGCCGAGCAGAACATCCAACGGCTGGTACCTTTGGAAGGTGGCTTACTAAAATGAACATTGCTTTATGGGTGACAATAAATCAGTTAGTCTATAGTTAGAGATGGAAAATATGGAGGAAACCCCACAGAAGTCCAAGTAGGGGAAGAGAAAAACTAAGACAGCTAGTTGTGTGGGTTTTACATAACATATAACCTTTTTAAATAAAGTGATCTGCATTGGCTCGTGTAGACTGTGGGAAGGCTTGGCGAGAAATGCTTTTGGGTATATTCAAGTCTGTATAAATGACTCCCAATGTGTCATCTGAAAGCTGTTAGGATTGAAAAAGGCACTGGAACCAATTCTTTCTTTTGTCTCCAGGAGGATTTGAACAGCCCACTCTCCTGGACTCAGAGAGAAGTTTTTTCACACCTCTTCCAAAGACACTGGTGCCGGAAGCATGCTCTGGGCCATATGTAAGAAGCAGCTAGTGCAAAGATAGCCTTGTCGGTGTATTCCCTACGGCCTTTAAAGGGCAGAGGTAAATTGATGTAACACCCTATACCCGCTCACACTTCGTAGCCTTCCTGCCATGTATTGTGCTGCATTTTAGGATTAGGCCCACAGAGGTTAAAGGAATCTTAGGAAGCAAAATCTCATTGCAGAGGGAATGATGTCCCTGAATTTGAGTTTCTCAATATCTTAAATGGGGAGAGGATTACTCCAAAGCTCAAATGAAGTAATAAAACATTTCAAATCTTGTAAAGTGCTAAATATAAAATATTGTAGCACTGCTTTGTGACATGAGTCCTGTCTTTAGCCTGTAAAAGTCTGTACTTTAAAGCTTTAGGAAATCAGCAGCAATCCCCTTCATGTCAGAATCATCTCATTCCAAGACGCTGAATTAGTTTTGTGGTTGTGTGAAGAACTTCTACCTTCACTTAATATGCCAACTTGAGGGCTGTGTCCTCAGGCCACCAAATTTTATACAAATCAGAATTATCTGGTGTGGTGGTATGGTTCTTTGAACCCTGCAGAAGCAGCCCGGATTCGAACCGTAATGCTCTGAAACAGGGATGTTTAAAGGGAGCATAGAGCTGTTGTACGTAAATCAGTTCCCAACCACTAAATACTTTGAGGAATATGGCCAACCTAGCACTGTTTCAGAAAATAGGGGAAACAAACAAAATCAACTTGGGCTGGCACTCAAGTGTTTGTGCTCCTAGAAGCTCACCGCACTAAGAAGGTAAACAGCTGCATTCCCAGCTGCAGAAAACTCTGGGTGGCCTTGAAGGCTAGCATTAAGGATAGAGCTTTAGAGCGATTAGCCTGCAGGTAACTGAAGTTTGAATGAATGGGTATTTCACCACTTTTATGTGAACAGCCCCCTATCAAATGCTTCTTACAGAATGTATATATTTTTCATTTCTTTTTTTACAATATCAGAGTTTTGTATTTCCCTAACTTTAGAATTTCTTTTCCATTAAATATTCTATAATGACATTCACAGAAAAATGAAACAAAAAGTAAGCACATTTTTAAGGCTTTTGATACATATAAAACTGCTTTTTACAAAGATTATAATCCTACAAACTCAGCTTATGATTCATTTCCTTGCCCTTTCACCAATATTGAATATTATACCTTTAAAAATTACCAATTCAAGGGGTGCCTGAGTGGCTCAGTGGGTTAAAGCCTCTGCCTTCAGCTCAGGTCATGATCTCAGGGTCCCGGGATCGAGTCCTGCCATCGGGTTCTCTGTTCAGTGGCGAGCCTGCTTCTTCCTCTCTCCTTCTCTGCTTGCCTCTCTGCCTACTTGTGATCTCTGTCTGTCAAATAAATAAATAAATTCTTTAAAAAAAATTGCCAATTCAATGGATGGAAATGCCACCCACATATGTTTATTGTTTACTGTATTTATTCATTTGTAAATTCAATATTTGTATAATCTGAACTAATTTTAAGACTTCCAGTAGAAAAATTCATAACTCTAAGGCTCAGTGACAACCTATTGCCAGTACATTATTTTTTAAATCCGAACTATTATGTTTAAATGTCACTTATCATCAATGATAATGTGTAGTATTTACGAAATGTTGAGTTTGTGCCACATGCTCTAGTAAGGGCCTTCAGACGTCATACATAAATCTACCCATTTGTTTCCTAGCCACTTGCCTACCCCTCAACTTCCCTTGATAATAACACTCACTAATGGGTCCATACTTACGGTCTCCATTTTGTTACCCTCCTCCAACTTTTGGCTAAAAACACTTGAATACAAAAAACAAAACAAAAACAAAAACAAAAACACTTGAATACAGATTCTGCCTGCCATTTCATTCACTAGGTTTGAAGAACACAACCTTATTATCACCTAATTAAAATGCCATTTTATATTTCCAATCTTTCTACACACCTCAGGAGACATTCGCACAGCCGAACAGTTGTTTAAAAAAAAAAAGATGATTTAAAAACATCACCTTTTCTCTTGGCTTCTGTGACACTATAATTCTCTGGTTTGTCTCCTATCTCCCTGGCAGTTTTTTCAGTCTATTCTCTGTGGATTCTTTGCCCCATCATTCTATCAAGGTGGGACTGCCCTGGAGATTCATCCTGGGTTCTCTTCTTGCCGTCTACATTTTCTTTCTAGGGGATCTCTTCACACAATGTGAGCCCTGTAACAGCAAGGATTTCCATCTCAATTTTTTCAGTTTTGCATTCCTAACACTTAGAACAGTACCTGGTTCATATTAGGTGCTTAATAAATATTTGTTTGATAAGCAAATGAATGAATGACTCTAGGTTCAAAGTGTAAGTATTATTTACATGCTGATAACTTTCAAAGGATAACCTCTGGCTGGACTTCTTCAGCTTGCAAGCTCCAGATCTGTGATTCTGATCACCTCCCATGTCTCCACAGGCAGCATTTAAAAAGATCTCCAGTTTATCATGTCTGAAGCACAAGTCTTGATGATTCCAACTTGTTTGTCCTTCAGCCTTCCCCAGCTCATGACATACTTACCTAAGTGAAAAACTTAGTATTTGTCCTTGATTCCCTCGCCCAACTTTTAATCCATCAGAAAGTCCCTTTGGCACCATTTCCAACATCTCCTGAATCTGTCCATCTTGCTCCATCTTTGCTGCTACCCACTTGCATCTGAACGGATTCCTCACTGCCCATCCTCACACTAATCTCTCCACGCTAATCCACACAGAAATCCAACAGAGTGTTTTCAAAATGCCATCTCACTCTCCTGCTTAGTAATGTCTAATGACTTCTCCTTGCCCTGACTTTACAATCTAAACTCCTTACCAAGACCTATTAGATTTGAATCATCCCTAGTATCAACTCAGGATGTAAACCGGGTTACACAGTATGTTGATGTCTGCAAGGTTTGGAAGTTTGCTATGTTTTCAGGAGGAAGGTAGAAACCCCTCCTCCACAGTAGCCAAGGACAAACTAATCAAATCTTTTAGTTCCAGATTTTATTTCCTGAAAGCTGGTGCTTTGTGGAATAAGGATAGAGAACACTTCAGACCTTTTAGGATAGGTACTAAAGGAATACTTCTTGTAAATGAATACTGCAGTACTGTTAGTAATACTTAAAGAAATTGCTTAAAGTAAATATTGTGTTTATACTTAAAGTAACTGGATAGTTATGAAAACTGCAACATCAGAAATGACCACAGGCTATTGCTCTTTACACATAGTTTGGGGAATAGGTAGCATTTCTTATTATACAGGAATTATTATTTTTATAGACTGTCACCACATTGGATATATTGACTAATTTGTTATGCATATCACATATTATATGTATATGATTATAAATATTGAGTGAATGTACATATAAGCACACATATTTCAAGATTTTGATTCTATCTCATGATTTTAAATTTACCTCTGGAAATTAAAATGATTTCAATGTGCAAGTATGCTAGAAGAAAATAGCATAGAATATTAGATTTTTACTTTTTCATTGTTGGTAAAATATTTTAAAATGTCTAATATTTTCTTTTAAACTTTCACAATTTGACATGCAGTTATTTTATATACTCTAAAATTTTTTGAAACAAAAACATAGGCATATGATTTTCATAGCTGTGTATGTCCACAATCATAGTTATCTTTATGGTATATTTTTAAGTTATTATCCCAAATTCTGACATTTTTGTCATATTTCTTACTGTCATTTGCCTTGTTATTAAATGATAAACCCCTATTCACATTTAAATTGTCAATCTCTTCAAACATGTCTAGCTTATTGTCTCCAGCCTTCTTTTAGATTTTAACATATTGTGAGAATGAACTAAAGATTTAAAGAAATTAACTAATCAATTTGCTAATCAAGCCTGTCCACTTCACATTTTATAGAGATAAATTAGCATGCTATTTTAGAATTCCGTATCATGTTTTTCAATCTCTAATATTAATATGAAAAATAAACTTCCTTTTGTATTTGATACTTTTCATCCAGCAGCACCCAGCTCTTAAAAAGATTTTAAAAGAAAACTGTTTGTTGTTAATTTAAATGACTTTCAAAATCAATCTCTTAATTTCCCTTGATATCTGACAATCATCTAGTCCTTTGCAATCTTTAGTTAAAAAGTAAACATTAAGATAGTCTGTCATTAATTCCACAGCAACTCACAAGGTTGCATGCTCCTCAATCATTAAAAAAATAAATTACAATATTATTATTCCTTTAAAATATGGGAACATCTATTGCCAGTGTGGAATGTACAGCCTAAATTTCAGATGCTAATTTGACTGTTGGGGCGATGACTCAAACTCCATATTAAATGTTATAAAATCTAACTGAGTGTTCCTTTGTAGAAGGCTCATAAGGTAGTATATTGTGAATGCCAAGGCTTAAATTCCTTGGCATGAAGTAGAACATTAAAAAAAAATCTCTCATAGATATGAGGTTTAAAATCATCAAGTTATTTCCCTTTCTGACCATTTCTATGTTTAGTTAACAAATATAAACTAGAGTAACTGATAATGATAAATGCTAAAGGAAAAAAAAATCTTTAAATTGTGTAAGAATTAATGTATAGTACAGGCTTACTGCTGTTTAAGAATCTCTTCATTATAGTACCAAATTCTCTTCCCCCCAAAAGCTAAAAAAGGTCTTTAAATCATGAATATTTTTAAGAAATGCAAAAGTACAAAAAATTATAAAGCCATAACTTGTGTTTCCCTTACCAAGATTTATGTTGATGTCTTTAATTCTCAGAAAGTGTAGGAATGGCAAAAAGTAAATTTAGAAATCCTTTTTTTATGGTAATGGACAATTATTTTTATTTTACAAGGCTGTATTTAAAAAATCTAATACACAAAAATGACTAATATTTAGTTAACTAGAAAAGTTTGAGTGTGGGGCACCTGGGAGGCTCAGCCCATTGAATGTCCCACTTGGTTTCAGCTCAGGTCATGATCTCGGACCCTGGAATTGAGCCCTGCATTGAGCTCCGTGCTCAGCCAGGAGATTGCTTGTCTTTCTCCTTTCCCTCTCTGTTCTCTGCCCCCCACTTTTCCCTCTTAAATAAACAAAAAATCTTTAAAAAAATTTTTTAAAAGAAAAGCTTAAGTTATTAGTAAAGTACAGAGTTTATAAAGAAGAATCAAAGGGATATTTAGAAGGAATTTGGGAAATAAATGTTGGCTTACTATCAATTTTTAAAACTTAATTATTTTTTTAAAATTTCCTTAGGTTTTCTTTATTTACCCTGGGAAATTCCTATGAGAATATCTGTGACAGAAACTAGAGTTATTTTAAATTTGAAGGCATAAAGATCCAAATACAGGCATAAAGATAGTTAGCTGCTTGAATTTATAAATTATGACTGACCTTGATGTAGAGTAAAACTGTTGATTATGGTTTCTAATATATGTTGCTCTTCCTTTGTGGGCAGTATCAGAACACATAGTAGACCAGTAAACAGATGAATGTTTGTTGTGTGTGCACAGACATTATTAATAGTATCATTTCATAAATGCTTATTTCACTTGGTTTACAAAAGAGAAATTAATATGTTATTCAACCCTTGACCCTAGAGGCGAAGTGATCTATTAAGATAGCTGATTACCTCAGAATCTAAGTTGTTGCCCAAATTATGAGAAGGAAGGTGTTCTAAAAATAAGTGTTCTAGGATAAATCTCACCAGAGACAAAACTTGTGCAAAAGTTATTTTTTTCTATGTTAGTTATAAAACAATATTTTCCAAAATTGCATCATTAATAAAATAAGAACTTTTTTCTGATAAAAGTATTAGGCAAGATTTTTTCAATGTTCGTAATGTCTCATATAATAAAATTGTTTCTGGAAAGTCATGTAATCCATGTTGATGTAACACAGTGTCTATAGACTTATAGCTATAGATCTATAAATTGTTAATGGAATTCTACATATCAATTTCTCCCCTACAAGTTACTCTTTTAATCATGACTTTCTTGATTTCCCAGTCAGAATTTCTGTGTTTCCTGTTTATTTTCATTGCTAACATATAATTTGTGCAAGCACTAAGTACTCTGTATGTGTTAACTAATAGTCTTGACACCCTGTGAAGTGTGTCTAATTATTATCCCCTTTCGCAGATGAAGATATTGAGAAGAGGTGGATAATTTGCCAGGATTATTGACCCAGACAGTTGACATTCCTAACTGCTCTAGCCCACTACTGCCAGTACTTTATTTCCTAATTTAAAAATAAGGCCAGCTTCACCATTTATAGAAAGTAGGAACAATTGTATTGAAAACTCCATTCAACAAAATCCTTCTGTAGTAGTCCTAACACAGTGAAATCTATCTGTATTTGCTGAAGAACTGCTGTGTACAAGGATTAAAGCCAGATTCTAGAAGCATACAAAAATACACATTCTTTTTCTTCAAATCTAGAAACCTAGATGGGAAGATGGATATGTTCACACACAGAAATAGAAGCAAAATATCATGTAGAGTAGAGATAACCATGAAAATACCAGTCTAAGATGGGTAAAAGGAGTGAGGAGAGAAATAAAGCAATCAACATTAAGAGGGTCTGGTGTAGAAATTGAGATAACAGGCATATTTGACACAACTATTTTCTTAAAACAGGAAGAAGTACAATAAGTACACAAAAATTATGTTAATTCTCATTTATTTCCCAAAAGACAAGAGACAACCTGATTTGTTTATCCCTGTCCTTTAATGCACCCACACAAATACACAAAGAGAAATATAAATCACCATTTTTTGAGATGAGCCATGCCTACAGCTCTTGAACTTAAGTCACAGGACAGGAACAGTCTCCATACCATGAGGTAGAATGGTGAGGCATTTCTAGTACAGTCCTGACATCAGGACTCTCCAGCCTGTGGACTACTTAAGTCTCAAACTGTATGGTAGACTGTTACTGGAGGTCCAAAGGAAGTTATAAATATGAAGAGTAGACCATAGTTACTTCTTCCATTGTGTGGTTGAAGGAGGTGGTTTGTGGAAGTAAAACGTCTAGAGTTCATCAATCCCCTTTCCTCTTATTTAGTTGATATGATGAGAGTAAATGACATTTAAAAATTATCACTAAAGATTCTCTTCAAATTAGTGTTTATCATTTTTACAGAGCTTCAGTATTAAGTCACAGGGAAACAACTACAACAGTTTTTTTTTTAAACTTTAATTTTGAGAAAGACAACTTAAAAAATCACCTGCTTGCTTCTAAAATGGTTTCAGAGTAACTTATTAAATATGTGTATACAAAAATGCTATTAGAATAAAGAAAGAAAGATTTTTTGAAAAAAGTAGAAAATATTCTCTCACAGGAGCAAATACATTAAATGTGATCAAACCCTACAGTTAACTTAGAGATTCCTGGCAGCTGATAACAAGGTAAGGAGGATAGATTTCAGAACTCTTATTATCTTGGAAAATACATAGTTTGCTTCTTCAAAGGAAATCTTTTTGCTACCAGTTTTTTTAATTATATATAAGAGACATTGAACAAAATATATAGAGGGTATTTACAATGATAGTTTTGTATGATTTTTCCTATTTAGACTCTTGATAAAAATCTAAGGCATCATATCAAAATTTTAGCAATTTGTAAATTATTTGTAATAATTTTTGGTAACTTCTTGGTAAATAATTTATAAATTATTTAACAAATCTATGACTGTGGTGAGGGAATTTAGATAATGTGGTCCAAGTTTGCTGCTTTCTGATTTACCTTGCTATGAAGTAATTTTCAATCTATTAGACAAATGATCTATACATGTTCCTCCAAATATTCTCCTTGGGTATGTACTGCTTTGAATTTTTAGTTGGAGACTAGATTGGGAAATATATCATCTCTACTGAAAATTATGGGACTAGGGGTGCCTGGGTGACTCAGTGGGTTAAAGCTTCTGCCTTCAGCTCAAGTTATGATTCCAGGGTCCTGGGATCCAGCCCCGCATCAGGCTCTCTGCTCAGCGGGGAGCCTACTTTCCTTCCTCTCTCTCTGTCTGCCTCTCTGCCCACTTATGATCTCTGTCTGTCAAATAAATAAATAAAATCTTTAAAAAAGAAAATTACAGGACTAATAAAATGCATTTTGGGGGCACCTGGGTGGCTCAATGGGTTAAAGCCTCTGTCTTCGGCTCAGGTCATGATCCTGGGTCCTGGGATCAGGATCCCTGCTCAGCAGGGATCTCTCTGCCTGCCTCTCTGCCTACTTGTGATCTCTATCTGTTGAATAAATTAATCAAATCTTTTAAAAAATGCATTTTGAATACAGGTTCTGTATTAGGAATAAGTATGTTTGGCTCTCAGGTGTTTAGAGTAGTAGTATAAAGTGCAGGTGTAGAAACAAAATGCTAAAGTTCAAATGCAAAATTTACTCTTTTTTAGTGGCAGGACCTCAGTGCTTTAGCATCGTCTATAAAATGGGATTAATAATAGGGTACCTGGGTGGCTCAGTGGGTTAAGCCTCTGCCTTCAGCTCAGGTCATGATCTCAGGGTCCTGGGATCGAGCCCCGCATAGGGCTCTCTGCTCAGCAGGGAGCCTGCTTCCTCCTCTCTCTCTGCCTGCCTCTCTGCTTACTCATGATCTCTCTCTGTCAAATAAATAAATCTTAAAAAAAATGGGATTAATAATAGAGAGGGATTAAGCAAGGATTAAATACATATGTGACATCTAATTGAATACTCTTATCATCTCAGACAAGTGGCTGTTTCACATGCTGTTATGACCTTCAGGAAGTCAGATTGGATTCTGTTTATAGAGAAGAGCATCTTCCTGCACAGAGGTGAGTTGAAAGATGCTGACCCTCAGGGCTAATCTTTTCCTTTAAAAAGCAGCTTTAGAGCTACTGAAATTCCTGAAGATGTATTGGAAACATGCACAGCAAAGGTAATTTTACCTTGAAACTTTTTTAAAAGTAAGCCATCTACCTCAGATATGGCTTTATATCTTTGAAATGTTTGACTTTGAATTCTACCAAAATCATCAGCTAAACTAGCAAATGTTAGTGGTTTAATTTATAGAAAATTAAATAAATTGGTGTACCAGACCTGATTAGTGAATATTGCCAACATCAATTTTGATTTTGTAGAATTGATATCAAAAACCTTACAAGTTAGCAATAACAAGGCAAGAATTTATAAAATGTAAAGATTTGAAAAGACAGGCAAAGGGTAATTTAGCTATACTATGAGATTTCAGTAGGGCTACTTAAAACATTTCATAATATAGGAATGGGTCTCATTGTAGACATGACTTAGAAGAGAAAATATGCAATACTGTTGAACATAGCATACTCTGCAAATTTCCTGGCATGCCCACCAGGGAACCCCAGTGACTCAACAGGTCTTTCTCTTCCTTCTCTCTGGACTGAACTGACCTCCAAACTCAGAGGCACATTAACTAAGAAGTGCTGTCACTGGTATATTTTTAATTTACTAATGTGATCTCCTCTTTGTAGTCACCAGCTGTGACACCTATTGTGACCTGTGCTGAGTTATTAATAAGAAAAAAAATCATTTCTCTGGATCAAAGACACCTCTTTATTAAGCCTGAGCTGTTAGTAATTGTAGTATTTTATCTATATTTAATCTGAGTCAGTGCACTAGACATAGAGCATATTGGAAAGTTATTCTCAGGCCCTAGGAGCCATAGGACTTCAATAACTATTATTTGAGTTGGATTGAGAGGAATTAAAGAAATAAACATTCCAGATCATCTATTTAAATCTTCTTTAAAAGTGATAAATAACTTGGTGTTTAAATATCAAGGGCTTTGGCTGGACGTCAACAGGAATGGCAGAGTAAGGAACTTCAAAATTCACTCCTACATAAAGGAATGAGACTATTTGCAAAATGGCCAAAATAACTTTTTCAGAACTCTGGAAATTACCCAAAGGCCTGCAGCAATCCAAGGAGCATTTACTCAAGGAAAAAAAAAAAACATTGACTCTTGGTAGGAACAGCGAGGCTTATGGTTTTATTTTAACTTGGTCTAATAACACGCCCTACTTCCCAACTCTGTAGTGGTCTTGCAAACCAACAGTCCCACAAGCACAATGAAAACAAGCAACCTAGCCGCTACTGGAAAGGTCATGATGGGTTGAAGATTTTTTAAAGTCCCATTCTCAGAATTGTCATCAGTTGACCTGACTGGTAGTTCTTTGGAAATATCCACTTAGGGTTTGTATTTACTTGACTCAATTCAGATCTCTCAGTGAAAACAGCTTTTTTCCCTGGGAGAAAACTATCAGTTGAAATTGTTTAATATCACTTCTAAGGCAGCCGTGATAGTTGGAGCAAACAGGAAGCTGAACGAAAATCTACTAGGGAATGAGATGTCTTTAGGGAAGGTAGAAGGCCTTCCTTGTACAGCATGTGAGTTGAAGGTACAGCATGTATAAACAATGCTGTACCCATGCCTAGGGCTGTGTGGATGCCTAAGAAAGGTCTGAGAAGGATATAAGTTCTCACCTCTAATTGACCTTGAAGCTCTGTGAAAGTAGGCAGTAAATACTAAAGCAGAGGTATAAATTGACATTGAAGGGATGCCCCAAATAAACACTCAGCAAAGGCTGGAAAACTTATTGGTTTCAAGAATTTAAAGAATTATCTGTCTATTCATTAGATAACTATTAAGCTAACTGAACAGTGACTTCAGTAACCACACACTACAATAATATAGGCTTTCCAGAATAACAGTTAGTTCAGGAAAGTCACTTCATGAACAAAAAATAGCAGCAGCAGCAACAATGGACCTGGAGTAGGAAATCTGCTTTCCAGAGTTGTCACATTATATTAATTTTAAGTGTCTAGTTTTTAACAAAAATTTGTGAGCCATATGAAGAAATGAGAAATTATGGCCCATACAAAGGAATTAAAGCAACCAATAGAACCTGCTTTTGAGGGAGTCCCGATGTTGCACTTACTATATAAAGACTTTAGATCAACAATTTAAAATATGTTCAAAGAACTAAAGGAAATTACATATAAAGAACTTTTAAAAATGTATTAGCATGGAGTAGGAACTGTATAGAAGCAAATTTTTGTATACTATTAAGTTAATTTGGTATTAATGTGAACTATTATAAATACCAGGACAGTCACTAAAGAAAATAAAAATATACACTAAAGGAAAGTGCTACTGAACTAAAATGGTGCACTAGAAAATATCTGCTTAACCTACAAGAAGCCAATAATAGATGAATACAAGAATGAAAAAAGACATGACATATAAAAAAAATAGCAAAATGGCATGTGTAATCATGTCTTATTGGTAATTACATTAAATATAAATGGATTAAATACACCAATCCAAAGGCAAAGATTGGCAGAATGAATTAAAAAACACAATTCAACTATATGCGGTCTATAAGAGACATATTTCAGAGCCAAAGTTGCAAAAGATTAAAAGTAAAAAGAATATAAAAGAATATACTGTGAAACATTAACTGAAATAGAGCTGTAGTGACTATACTAATATCAGACAAAATAGACTTTTAGAAAAAATTTTTTACAAGGGATAATGGACATTTTATAATAAAGGATCAATACATCAAAAAGACAGAACAATGATAAACATATATGCACTTAATGACAGAAGCCCAAAATACCTAAAGCACAAACTGAGAAATGAAGGAATAAATAGGCAAGTCATCAATAACAGTTGGGACTTCAATACTCCAATATCAATAATGGATAGAATATCAAGACAGAAAATCAACAAAGGATTAGAAGACTTTAAAAATACTATAAAACAAACAGACTTTACAAACATTTATATAACCCGTCACCAGCAATGGCAGACTACACATTAATTCTAGTGTACATGAAACCTTCTCCAAGATAGATTGTATAGTGGATCAATTTTCAATAAGACTAAATACCTTGAAATCATACCAAGTATTATCTATGACCCCAAAGAGATGACATTTGAAATTAATAATTAAAAAATTAAGGGAGGGGCGCCTGCATGGCTCAGTGGGTTAAAGCCTTTGCCTTCGGCTCAGGTCATGGTCCCAGGGTCCTGGGATCGAGCCCCATATCAGGCTCTTTGCTCCGCAGGGAGTCTGCTTCCTTCTCTCTCTCTGCCTGCCTCTCTGCCTAGTTGTGATTTCTCTCTGTCAAATAAATAAAATATAAAAAAAAAAATTAAGGGAAACTCACAAACATGTGGAATTAAACAACAAACTCCTAAATAACAAATGGGTCAAAGGAGAAATCACAATGAAAAATTAGAAAACCCTTTGAGATGAAATTAAATGAAAATACAATATACCAAAACTTGTGGTATGCTACTAAAACAGTGCTTATAGGAAAGTTCATAGCAGTAGACATCTATATGAAGAGAGAACAAAATCTCAAATTAATAACCCAAGTTTCTACCCTGAGAAGCTGGAAAAGGAGCTCTAAACTGAAACCAAAAAAAGGAAGAAAATAGAGATTAGAGTAGAAATCAATGAATTAGAGAATAGGGAAAAAATAGAGGAAAATGATGTAAACAAAAGCTGGTTCTTTGAAAAGGCTGATGAAATTGGGAAATCTCTAGATAGGCTGATGAAGAAAAAAGAGAGAAGATTCAAAAAGAGAAGATTCAAATTACTAAAATCAATAATAGGAGAGAAGATATTACTATTATTATTAGAGAAATAGTAAGAATTATAACGGAGTACTATGAACAATTGCCTGGAAACAAATTATATAACCTATGTTAAATGGAAAAATTCCTAGAAAGTCCCAAGCTACCAAAACTAGACATGAAAGAAATAAAGAAGGGAAATAAGGAAGAATGAAAATCTGAATAGATCTATAATAAGAATACGGAATTACTCCCCCTCGTCCTCCTCCACTTTCTCCTCCTCCTCCTCCTCTTGCTACCATTTAACTCCCTGCAAAGGAAAGTCCAGGCCCAGATGGCTTCACTATAAATTCAGTCAAACATTTAAAGATGAATTAATGCCAATTCTTTACAAAGTCTTCCAAGAAAAAGAAGAGGAAAGAACACTTTCTACTTCATTCCTAGCCCAGGATTAGCCTGATACCAAAACCAATCACAAGAACGAAGAACCACAGACCAATATTCTTTATGAATATAGAAATAAAAATTCTTAACAAAACACTAGCAACCTTAATTCAGCAACATATAAAAGGGATTTTACATCATGACCAAGTGGGATATATGTCAGGAATGCAAGGTTGGTTCAACATTCAATAATCAATCAATGTAATACTCCATATTAATAGAATAAAAGAGAAAAAGCACATGACCACTTTAATAGATGTAGAAAAAGCATTTGACAAAAATTCAGTGTACTTTCATGATAAAAACATTTAATAAAGTAGAAACAGAAAGGAAATTTCTCATCTACAAAAAGCACTTATAGAAAGGACATTTGTGAAAAACCACAGCTAACATAATACTTAATGTTCAAAGACTGAATCTTTTGTCCCTAGGGTCAGGAACAAGATTAAATCTATTCTCATTACTTCTCATTACTTCTATTCAACTTTTTTCCTGGAGGCTATAGTTGGGAAATTAGACAAGAGAAAGGAATAAAAGACAAGTTCATTGAAAAGCATAAAATAAAATTATCTCTATTTGCAGATGACATGAACTCGTATACAGAAAATCCTAAGGAATTCACACACACAAAATTATTAGAGTTCAGCAAGGCTACCAGATGCAAAAACAATAAAACAATATATAAAAATTGTATTGTTATACACTTGCAGTGAATATTTCAAAATGAAATTAAGTAAATGATTCCACTTGCAATAGTATCAAAATAATAAAGGTTTAAGAATAATTTAAGAAGAGAAATGCAGGACTTGTGAAAAATACAAAATACTATTGAAAGAAATTAAAGAAGATTTCAATAAATGGAAAGAGATCCTGTGTTCAGGGATTTAAATTCAACATTATGTTAATGGCAATGCTTCCTAAATTTTTCTACAGATTTATTTCAGTCCCTATAAAAATCACAGCTGCTTTTTTGCAGGAATTGAATGCTGATCCTATAATTTATACCATGAGACATCATTCAATCATAAAAAAATAAAGTTCTGATAAATGCTTTAACATGGATGAACCTTAAAGATATTATGCTAGTGAAAAAAGGTAGACACAAGAAGCCACATATTGTATGATTTCATTTACATAAAATGTTGAAAATTGGCAAATCCTATTAGTGGTTGCCAGAGGTGGAGGGATTGGGAAATGGGAAGTGACTGCTAATGGATTAAAGAGTTCCTTTTTAGGTGACAAAAAAATGTTCTGAACATAGATAATGGTGATGGTTGTACAACTTTATAGATATAGTGAAAACTGTTGAAGTGTACAGTTTTAAAAAGTCTATTTTATGGGAAGTGAATTATATGTCAAAATGAATGAATGAATGAATCAGTGAATGAATGAATGAGCTGAATCAACTGAAAATCATCCACCAGCCTTTGACTGATCTTCCCTTCCATATTAAATCTGTTTTTTGACAACTAGTCATCAATGATAAACACAATTCCTTAAATCATAGATACCCACAAATGCTAGTGTGTATTACCTCTGACTCATGTGCTGGACTAAATCTATTACTGTATCTAGTTTCATTAGAAACTAGCATGGTAAAATTCTGAGATAACTTTATTGAGCTTAATTAATATTTTGTTGTTTTTTATCTTTGAATTGTTAAAACTTCTTCAGGCTTGTATTTTTATCTTTAAATTTGGGGAGAATGATTTTTTTTTGTAACTATCATTTTTATTAGCCAAATTATTCCCAGGTAAGGACATATTCAGGGCTACTGTAGACCACATGACCAAAAAAATGTTATCTTCATATAAAACAATATTCATCTCATTAATAAACTCTTAGTTAAATTCAGATGTCATTATGATGGGTTAAGTTCATATTTTGATAATAATGACATGCTGTCCTTTTGTAGCAATGGTTGGGTAGCCACAAATTATGTCATGTCAACAGAGAACTGAATAATTCAGTGATTGTGAATTTTTATGATAAGTCACTGAGTTATTGTTGCCATTTATTTGCTCAATGTCAGTGGTTTTTCTGGATTTATAGATGAGGATGTATCATGATGTCTGTAGAGTTAAAATGCCCTTTTCTAATTCAGATGATTGTGCATTGGAGTAGGAATTTATACAATGCAGTTGTAGAATAATATGTAATACAGCCATATAGAACATCTAACCTGGGGCACCTGGGTGGCTCAGTGAATTAAGCATCTGCCTTTGGCTCAGGTCATGAACCCAGGTTTCTGGGATTGAGCCCCACATCAGGACTTCCTACTCAGGAGGGGAGTCTGCTTCTCCCTCCCTCTCTCCCTGTGGGTGCTCTCTCTCCCCCTCTCAAAAAAATAAAAAAAATAAACAAATCTTAAAAAAGTAAAACATCTATACAATACCACATTTTTGGATGAAATAAGCTTTCATTTTGGATGAAATAAGCAGTTGATTGGTATCAGTGGTGAGTTGTCTTAGAGATGATGAATCAAATGAAATGTTCTCTCAGTCTGAATAATTCCTAGTAATGCTAAATCAAATGGTTTGAAATAATTTTTTTCATCTGTGCTTCTAATTGAGTCAAAGTTTTTGATTGACAAATCTGGAGATTTTTCAATGTGAATGTCTTTTATGTTTATCTTTGTTTATCAATACAGTGATCCATTAACAGAAATAATAAATTTTCATAACCATAGTGAACATTAATGTTGACTAATCAGAAAGCATGCATTTAGTCTTTTGGTTGAAATATATATGTTTAAATATAATTTAAATTAAAATAATCATAAAAATAATGAACATTAGTTGAAGCCCTGCTCAAAATACTTTACATGTATTCACATCTTAAAGGTGAAGTAACTAAAGGCACAGAGAGGATAAGTAAGTAGCCTGAGGTCATCCAGACCACCCAACTAGCAAGTTGCTGAGCTGAAATTAAAATCTAGGCAGTGTGTTTTCAGAGGCCATTCTTTTAACTACTTTTCAATGCTGCTTCTTCATAAAAATAAAGAAATCAGGACACATTAATAATCGTTAGTTACATTTATGAAAAAACAAGGGAGGAAATAGGTTGGAAGAATTTGACAAAGTGTAGTTCTCAGATTATTTGTGGATCTTCACAGTTATTAGCAACTGGTATGACAGCCATTTCTTACCTCCAGTAAAAAAGAATTCAAATATTTAAAAGTCATATCTGATAAATCAGACATTTGGTTAATGATAGACTCAAATATTAGCCAATATTAACTGGTATGAGTAATAGTAAGAGCAGATTTCCCACTGCTTCACAAACTTCCACCCAAACACCTCAAAAAAGAGAAAAGAATGAACTGGCATTCCAAGGAGACCTAGGGAGGGACCATGCTTGGACTGAAGTATCTTGCTGAAACTTTTATCTTACAAATATATATGAGAAATTCTTATGCAAAATATATTCAATTTCACAAAAAATCTGTTTAAGCACAAAAATAGGTTTTACCCAACACTTGGCAATAACTTGACATTCTAGGAAGATATACCATGTTGAATCTGGGTATGCTAATTGAGTTTAAGAAATACAGGATTTTACCTCACGTCCATTAGAATGCCTACCAAAAATATCAAAAACAAACAAAAATAACAGGTATTGGCTGTGATGTGGAGAAATTGGAACCTTTGTGCACTGTTGGTGGGAATGTAAAATGGTCCGGACTCTGTGGAAATCAGTATGGTCGTTCCTCAAAATATTAAAAATAGAATTACCATATGATCCAGCAATTCCATTTCTGACTATACACCCAAAATAATGTATTTTATTTATTTAAAGGTTTTATTTATTTATTTGAGAGAGAGAGAGTGCAGAACGAAAGAGAGAGAGAGAGAGAGAAAGCATGAACACAGGGTTGGGGGAGCGCAGAGGGAAAGGGAAAAGCAGGCTCCCCCCTGAGCAGGGAACCTGACACAGGTCTCGATTCCAGGACCCTGGGATCATGATCTGAGCTGAAGGCAGATGCTTAACCAACTGAGTCACCCAGGCACACCCACCTAGAAGAGTTTAAAGCAGCCTTGAAAAGATGTTTGCTACAACATGGATAAACCTTGAGGACATTATGCTGTGAAATAAGCTAGTTACAAAAAAAGAAATACCAAAGGATTCCATTTTTATGAGGTACATAGAGTACTCAAATTAATAGAGACAGAAAGTAGAATGGTAGTTTCCAGGGTCTGGGGTAGGCAGAATGAGGAGCTATTATTTAATGGGTACATAGTTTCCATTTTGTAAGCTGAAAAAAGTTCAGGAGATGACTGGTAGTGATGTTGTACAACACTATGAATGTACTTTATGCCGCTGAACTGCACTCCCTAAAAATGGTCAAAATGGCAAATTTTGTTATGTGCATTTTGCCCCAATTAAAAACAAAAAGAAACATAGGATTATGTGATAGAAATGTCAATTTCCTGTGCATAATATGCATTATTTCACTACTATTGTCTTTATCCAAACTACCTGGATCAATGTTCTACTGGGTCACCTCCAGAGCCTCATCCTGTAGGGTGACCTGTGGTTGTTAACCAAACAGGCATCTTTGGGAATGAGAGAGAGCACTATTAATAATATTGCAACACAACTGGCATAAACCAGGAATGTTCTATTCTCAACAAAGAAGCCACAGTGGTCTTTGAAAACTGTTAGGCGTGTTCACTGAAAACCTGCAATAGCCTCCTATTTCCACATGTTGCTAATGGCTACCATATTGGACAGTGCTGATCTAGATGATATGTATGATATGATATGATATGATATGTATTATCCCCAAACTATCTTTCTGTAAAAATTGGGTTCTCCTTCACTTAAAGGGGCTTAATAATTTCTGTAATTTATAGCTAATGTGTAAGCTCCATGAGAGCTGGGGCTGTATGTTTATTCACTGCTACATCCTCAGCATTCAGTCCAGTGTCTGGCAGGAGGTAAGGGCCTCAGATTTGCTGAAATAAAGAATGATTATATTAGCATTATTCAAACAAAATATGATTTTTAAGACCAGAAAAATATTCAGAAATACAGCACAGCATTTCAGTAATTGTGTTCTGGAACTATCTATTTTTTCTATTTCAAGTTTCTGGTACAATATTCTGGTGAATATTGTAATAGATAATAGAGAAATATTTAGACCAAAAGAGAAATAAGTTGACATCAAAGTGTCAAGATTATGTCAATGTAATTGGTATACCATGTCGGAAAAGTGGAAAACATATTTGAAGTTTTTCTTTCCTTAGCCACCACTGAGTTTTTCATTTTTCTTAGGATTGCTTGCTGCAATGGAAATATCCAGTATATTAGCTTCTAGTTGAAAAATTGAGACATAGTTTACAAATCACCACCCTTTGCAGCTTTCAATTTTAGAATATGAATGAGGAGGGAAAGGGCAATATTGGGGGCCTGCAAGACTCACAAATAAATACAAAAACCGTGTAAAGTCCTGCTTCTTCTCCTCTTCTTGATTTAACTTACCTCAGATGAGGAATATGTAAAGCTCTGTAAGATGTGTATATGACAGACAAAGAGAGAAAAGGGAGGGGAGAGAAAGAGAGGGAGGAGAAAGGGAAGAGGAGAGAACGAGACAGCGAGAGACTGAGAGAGAAGACAAAGTGCTTACTCATGAAAGTCAGCATGAGAATATAGTACAGGGACTGGTATCACGGCTATGTGCTCTGGGCATAGTTTTCAGACTGGGCCTATTATAAGTCAATGGATTTTTCAACATTATTATATTAAAAGGAAATTGTGAATTTATTTATTCCTGCATTTTTCACAGAACCAACTCTCAGTAAATGATATTTAAAAATGATAGATTTCCAAGTAGCATTTATTATCAGCCAGTGACTCCCCAAATTACAGTTCAGTAACAATATGTGGATATTGCCCAAATTTGCAAAGATTTGTAACTCTAAATAAATAGTGATTTAAAAGCTCAACATTTCACATATGCAATGCAAGTATCTTCTTGATGTGTTGAATCATTGTCATAAAAGGTTTTATCAGATGACTAATGATGCGAAGGTGAATACTGAAGATATTCTTGTTAGATGGATGGGCAGCACGCCCAAAGGCATTTGAGGAAAGAATTCACTAAACATTTATCTACGCACAGCCTCAAGCAATTTAAGAGGAAGCTCGTGTGTACGTGTGTGTGCACACGTAAGTAGGAAGTAAAGACCAATGGCAAAGATTTTTGTTATTTTTTAATTCATGGCATAAAATTCAGTTAGCTCATAGGCACACAGAACATAATCTCTTTCCTCTGTGTCATTCTCTTCTTTTGTAATTTGTATACCATGAAGAGTTTGGAGAAGCCCATTCCCAAGTACAATGGCAGGAGAACAGAAGATCAGGGAAGAAATCCAGTAATTAACCCAGTCTGCCTGGCAAGTAACCCACTTGAGAGTAGTGGCTCTGGACAATAATTTGGTAGGGGTACTTGGTGGTTGCAGCCTTTCATCTGATGTGAACTGCCTGAACGCCCAGAGTTTGATCAGTACGTGTTAATCTAGTTAAAATAGGCATTTTTTCTCAAAATAAACTGGATGCATAATATATGCATCTCAAATTCTGATTTATAGCTAACTTCAGAGATAAGGATTGAGGTAGAGTTGCATTTAAAACAAATACTTTGCCATCGTCTGCAAAAATGTGGTTAGTCTAACTTCAGGATCTAGTCTTTCCAAAGTCTTTCCCCTTTATATACACATGTACTCACACGTATACGTAATGAATGATGACGGCATATAATGAAATAATACTGCATTCTCAAAGCCACTTACCTTTTAACCTACCCGAAACAATACCCATTTGCGCTGATTATGTAGCAGCTGGCCCAGCTGCCTTATGACTTCTTTTCTATTGAAGTTGCATTCTATAAGTGACAGAAGCTTTAACCTTTATTTAGGGGGAGAAGCCATTAATCTGTCTTCAGACTTTCCCCTACCTCCCACAGAAAAAACAATTTGCTCTTCAAAAGTTTGTTTGGAAATGAAACTGAATTCTGTGTTTCCTCTACAGATGGTTGACCTCTTTCAGTTGGTGGCTGCATTACTCATTTAAACAATTATACAGGTCAATATAGTGTAATCTAAATTATTTAGTCTCTTAGTGTTTTTCAGACACGACTGACAGTTGGAGAGGCTCCAGCTGCTGGTTGTACCTGGATTTGAACTCCACCCAATGATAACAGTTTCAGTCTAAATTCTGGAGCCCATCCATTGACAGTACCTACTGACCCACTTGTTAGTCTTGCACGTTGGTCCCGAGGGAGGTATAGCTTAATAATCAATCTGCTGACGCAGGACTGTTACGTATTTTTGAATGAAAAGTTTAAAATGTGTGTGATTCTCAAGGACTCGTTACTACCTAGAAGGTTTTTCCTTCTGAAGCCTAACTTTAAAACACCTTTCTTTTTTGTTTGTCCCCCACAGGGAGAAATTCAAATCTACCAAATAGACTAGCAAAATATTATGATAACCTTTTCCATCCTAATTTGTCCTGGAGGCTGAATGTGTACTAGGATCAACATTAATTACTGTATAACATTTCAGCAGTGTGGTTCATGGAAATGTCAGGGAGTTAGCTAAAGGGGACTTGGGGTCTTGGAAACATCAGGGGGGAAACAGCTAAAGAACACGTGTTCCCCAGGACAATGGGGATTTACAGACATGAAATTTAGGACAAAGATGGAGGTAAAACTCAGGAATAGGGTGTGAATACTCAGCAGATCCAGTAAAAGTTAGGTTTATCAAGGTAGAACAAACACAATGCAATACAATCTGGTGGTCTTTCCACCATCTTTAAATAATTTGAAAATTAGTAAAATTTAGGTTCCAGCAGTGAACTCAACAGCTTGTGAAAATGATTCTTTAAATAAGGGACCCAGTTTGTTAAAGTTAATATATCAGTTTGAATTAATGAATTTTAAATTCAGATTCCTTTTGCAGCTTGAGTTCAGACTAATTACAGGTTTTAAATTGTCACTAGTCGGAGCTCAGCCAAGGCATATTTCCTCTCTTCTTTACTTATACCCTGAGAATTCATGAATCAATTTTTTTCTGGGTCATGACTTTGCCCCACTAGGAGTAGAGAAAACCCTTCAGTGAGAAGAAAATCCAATGGCAGGGATCCCAGTCAGTCAGAATTTATACGCAAAATGCAAGGAGGTAAACGACAGAGGAAATTTCCCAGCTCTGAAGGAAAAAGGCTTAGAAATCACATATATAATCGAAACAGTAATGAATTTAGTAAATACTTTTAGGCACAGCAGTATCCACTTCTATCCTTGTAATTTAAGATTACTGAGTATTTTAGGAAAGGGACTGTTTTTTTGCAAGCCTTTTTTTTAAACAGCAGAGGTCACCTTAGTACAAACCTCTTCAGGGGGGAAATGGTTTCTGTTCAGTGGTGATAAATTAAGTACTTTTAAACCATCAACAAGTCTTCTCTTATTTCATTGAAGCTCAAAAATCAAACACACATGCTTAGCTGAATTTTTAAAAAGTTAGACAAAATGAAATTGTTTTAAAATTAAATTGCTTTCAAGTCTATATCCTTTTTTTAAAAAAAAAAGATTCTTTTCTAAAATGAATGGGAATAAATAATATGAAATAATTTAAATAATTATAACATCAATTATGTGTGCAACTTGTTTAACAAACTTCCATGCTGTATTTACTGTTAAAAAACTGTCCAGTAAATTGTTCTGGCTCAGCTACTGGGCCTTATTTTAAAACTAATTGTATCTATAAAGTATATTCACTAACAAAGAATAGCTAATATCTAACTAAATGTAAAAACTTCCAAAACAGGGAAAAAAGTTATTCAATAAAGCTCCATTTAATAAAACATGCATTGGTTTAGATAAATTGATAGTAATCTTAATTTTTGTTTTGCAACTATTCTAACTTTAAATTATAGTTCATCTAATGTTGCATTGTAAGCTAGTACGTGCATTTATTTTTCAGATATTTTAAGACCAGAAGGTGTACAGTGGAACATTTGGTTTGTAAGAGTCCATGTAAAATATTCTTTTTAGTTTATAAAGCTTATTAGGATATATTTTTAATTAGTAATAATATCTAGTGACAACATAGAATCTTTAAATATTTAATCCATATTCTCTAATGAATTCTTAATCTACAAGATATAATCAATTTTAAAAATACTTCTAATATCCTTGTATTATATATGCCAACATATCACTTTTATATTATAATGAACAACATAATTATTTTGACAATGAGAATAAGATTTACTAACACTTTCCTTTCTCCTTTTCCTGCTTTGTCTTCCTCTCCCAACAGATGACAAAGTTGCTCTAAGTTTCAAACTAAGACTGCTAAGACAATTGCCATCTTTCAGTGAATGGAGGGAATATTCAAAGTAATAAAAATGCCCAGGAAATTCTTAAAAGCTATTTTAGATTTTAATCACTTTATTAGATTTCTTGCTTGAGTGATTTGTGCAGAAAACATTTTATCTATTTTGTTTTCCTCTGATTACCAAACTGTGTTAGACACAAAAGTCTACTTGAAACTAGCTTACAGTTTAAAGACAGGTTTAATAACAGGTGAACACTGGAAAATATGCAAACAAAATGGCAGACATGAATGACTTCATTTAAGGCATAATTGCTTCTCATCAACCCAAGAAATCATGCAGAAACAGTCTCTGTTTTACCCAGCCAGGAAGAGACCAGAGAAATCACTCAGGCAGAGATACTAAAAGGAAGGTCCATTCTTGGGTCTCAGCCAGACAACCACTCCACACACAGATCCAAGCATAAAGACAATAGTCCTTAGAATCACAGTTCATCATAACAGATAATTATACAGCAAGTAAGACAATAAGGTTTTTTGGCCTCTGACTATATAGACTAATTGCTGGCTATGGAGCTCTGCCTGGAAGGCATACAGCACAGCTTCTGCGATGTCTTCTTATTATGTGAGGACTGGTGTAATTTGGGTGGACAAGAGGTTTAGTGTCTAGTGAATTCCATATGGTGGCTTCCCCCCCACCCCCTTTTGTGGATTTCTTTTTTCCCTGACAGACATATAGTGGTTTTCCAATAGCAGTATTCCAAATAGCAATAAGCTGACATATTTACCTGGAAGGAGTTTTAAAAGGAAACATTCCTGCCTACTATCCTGAAGAAGTTTTCAGTTGATTTAAAAAATTGATTAAAAAAAAAAAAGATAGAAGAACATATGACCACTAAAATATAGGGTTTGCCTTTATCCATTATAAAGTATTAAAATTAGGGTAGGATGTTAGGTTTTACTTAAATGCATATGGGTGTCAGCAGATTTGCTGGATAATACAGGCAAACCCCAGAGTTAGCAAACAAACATTGCTTTCAAATATGCATCTGGAAGGAATAAAGTCCCACCTTTATTTTGGTTTTGTCTTTTTTTGTGTGTGTTTTGGGGTTTTTGTTCCTTTCACTTTCTAATAGGATCTATTGTGATTGCTTTATTTATTTATTACCAGGAAAGATGAAAGTTGTCTGCTTTGAAGATATTTACTTATGAGAGCGAGTTCTTGGCAAGATAGCAAGGAGGAGCAGAGGCTCTGGAACAGTGACCTACTCATCTCCCATTAGAAACAAATATGTCTCTCTTCAATTTGTGCGGCCCCCCAATGCCAGCCAATTAACTTGAAGTTGGGTTTTGACTCAAACTCGTGACCCTTCAAGCCACTAGATACATCTAGTGTCATTGAACCAAGTTAGGGTAAAAATAATCTCCGCTATTGTGTGTGTGTGTGTGTGTGTGTGTGTGTGTGTGTGTGTGTGTGTTGCTTCTTTTCCTTGTTTAAAAACAACAACAGAAAACCAAACAGCAAACAACCCCCACCCCCAAAATTAATGTTTTAAAGACCTACTGGAGTCTTTAGGATTCCTAAAGCTTTCTGCATGATATTTGTATGTTTTCTCCTCTTTAGGAGGGAATAAGGACTGGAGCACAATCATTTTTATTGAATAAAGTTTGCAGTTCATGAAAGGCTTTCTTGCTCCCACGTACAAGCGCTGACCATTACATCATGCGCCCTGAGGGTTGTGCTAGAGAAGAGAAAAGAAGGCGAAATCAGCAAAAATAAAAGAGTCTTCCTGACTTGAATTGAAAAATGTGCTTGTTTTTTGTTAAACACCACAAATTTGCGGGAAGGCTGGCAAGTGTAATAGCATTCTGAGCATATGCTCCCTCGGAGGCACAAAGCCCTTGCTTAAAGAAATACATGCGAAATGTACACTTTGATCCCCATGATTTGTTAAAACTATAGTTTCCAAGCTGTGTCATGTATTTTGAAGTTAGCTTAAAAATTTGATTAAACAGGATTGAATATGCAGTACCCAAACCAATTTTACCTCATTTACTTTTATTGTAAATTAATTTGAAATTTTTTTTCCAGTGATAAAAGGAAGAAGGTGGATATCTTTTGAAACAAGGTGAGCTGAGGATCAAAAAGAAGCAAAAAAAAAAAAAAGAAGAAGCCCTAAGCATAGTGAGTTCACTTATTTTTTGTTTTTTGGTTTTTTTTTTTGGTTTTGTTTTTCCTTTTCTTATTTTACTTTTGTTTTCTACAAATGCAGTGACATTTGGCTATTGGAGATGTTTGGTACATAAGGCTATGTGTAACATATATACTCAGACATTATCAACAATATTATAATAGAGGTTCCAGGAGTGTAATGATGTGCATATGTCCAAAAAAGGCCTTTGAGTTGTGTCTGCAATTTGGTGGCTGTTAAATACTCATCTGATTTTGACCTCGCATGTCTATTTTTTAATTGGGAATAAAGTGAATTCACTATTTATTTGTGGTTTGATTTGCAGAAGAAAATGAAAACAAAACCAAGCCCAACAAGGCCAGTCACTCTGCTATTGTGGTGGTATTTTAATGTATTCTCTTATTCTGTGTGAATTTCTTTTTTTTGAAAGTACACAGATCTTAAATATCGTAGCTAGAGAGTTGATATGGTTTGGATTTCAGATGATAAACACTACCAAACGGTGTCATATTAAAATGTAAAAACTATGCATGCGTGCCACAGCCTCTGCCTGCTATGAGTTTGGTTGTACGAATGTTTTTTTGACTTCTAAATCACACATTTGCTAAAATGAGCTCTGCTAGATATCAGTTTGCGCACAGGCACAATGTGTCTCAGTCAGATTCATAAAACAGATAGCTGAACTAGACTTTGACTTTTGACATCAACAATCTGACTTCAATATTTCTCCACAAAAAGAGACTCCTGACTCGGTGCTATTTCCCTGTGATGGATAGCTTTTCAGCTGCTGACAGCAAGGAACATAATAAATGTTTTCATTAGCACTGGGGGCTGCATATCCCCATGTCTTAAGTTTTCCAGCTAGTGGCTTTGAAATGCCACCCAGAAACACCTGCAGCACTGCCTTGTCTCTGCAGAACTGCAAAGCCACTGTGAAAAAATATTATTATAAAGTTGTCTGTATATCAGCATTCTGTGCTAAACAACCTTTTAATTGCCTACCCTCTAATTTTTCTTTGCCTGGAAACACTTGCAGCCACATATTTTAATTTAAGCTGCTCTGTTTGACTCCTCTGATCATCTGGGTTTTCATTGTCATTGCTTCACAATAATTTAATGTCATATATAATGGCATCAAATTGAGGAAAGCCCTAAAAGCTGCCAATCCAAAGTGATCTCAGAATGTTCCCGCGTACAAGCCTAGATAAGCTTGATTTGTTTGTGCCAACATTATTCATCACATTCTGTGTCTAACTGGGCCAGTGTTCTCTTGCTCTTGCATTTTCAAATCCTCTTTCAACATACACTGAAGCTTCTTAATCAGTGTGTTTTCTATACTTTAGTTAACAAAATGGTTGAAAGTATGCATTTGCGACAAAAAGGAGAGGGTATTATGATGACGCTTACTTACCACACTACTATCTAAACATTTTAGCATACTGTTTTTTAACTTGGTTCTTGTTTTAAAATTTTCATTTTGTTTGCCACTAGAAGAGGAGAGAGAGTTGGACCACATACGCAATTCAACATTTGTTTTAGATTTTCATTTAATAATATTATGGAGAGCTAACTACCAGTAATGAAAACTTATTCGTGAGTCTACTCCAAAGCGGATCATATACGTCTTCTTGGGAGGAGAAGAGTTTTATTTTATAGCTAATTAAAAGTTTCTAAAGATGCCATGGATTTTTTTTTTGGTGCAAATTAAAATTAATTAGAGTTATTAAGGAGCCATGAAAAGAAGGATTTGAGAAATAGTGAGAAATATTATTTAAACCCTAATGGAATTCAGTGAAACCCACAGGTCTATTACAGGCCCCTGATTTGCCAGGATCACTGCAGGGAATCTAACATTAATAAGCACACTGGTAATTAAATCATTTGTTACTTTGTCTGTAATGTTGTAATGTTTCACTGATACTCTGTCAGAGCTCTTTGTGCAGATCAGAGCTAATCAAAGGTAATCAATTTTCAGCATTTGAGAAATCTGTAAATGATTATACATTCATCAGATCATTTAGTGGAGTGCAAGGAAAGTGCAATGCAATTAATCTTCCTGCATGAGGAGGAATTACCACCACAGAATTCAACAGTTATAATTAATTTCATTGTCTTGCTGTGAATTTTGATTGCTTTTCTTTGGACTGTATAGTACAAATGATGATTCATTGCAAAGTATTTGCAAAGCAAACACACCAGTGTGCTATGCAAATTAAAGTAGCTGTATAACAGATAGGTTTCAAACTTCCTATTTACTCAGGGTTGTTGAGTACTAATTTGCCAAATAATAATTGCTTGTTAACTTTATACACTCTTCCCTTGAATATCAAGATTGGTAACCAACATAAATAGAGAGCACGTGCTATTTTGTATCTTATGGTATGTATGCAAAATACTAGTTAGCACTAAACTCGTTCACTTTACCAAATAACTTAACTTAAGCATTAAAAATGGTTATTTACCTTTGGAATAATTTGCTACTTATTTTATTTACACAAAATAGGTAGTAACAATAGATTACGCATAGAAATTTTCTTCTGTGTTGTTTTTTCCATTATATGTGACCATAAGCCTTTAAGAGACTTCCTCTAGAAACATATGATGCATAGAATCTATTTATATCCCGAATGTTGCTTGTTTAAAAAAATATGTAATTTTTGGTACATAGTAGGGTATTGCCAGAATACATTCTCCATAATTTACAGATTTCCTATATAATTTCTTTTCAGTTTCCCAAAGCTCTGTTCATTTAAAGATGTGCCTGTGGAAACAAAAATCGATTCAAAACGACCAAAAAGGTTCATGTCACGTTTTGTGCTAAAATGAGAAGAATTTAAAAATGAAATTAAGGTTAATAGCAAACAGTGAAAGAATGTGCATAACTTTCACATTAACTGCCAGATGACTCCAATTCCGTAGTACTTAAAATGTGGAGAATACTTTTTCTTTAAATTACTTTGTGAAATCCAAGTCTCCAATGTTTTCTCCCGAATTAAAGTCTGTAAACCTTAAAATCAGCTCAAATTTCTAAAATTCACATAGCTCCACAAACATGAAACCCTATTTTATTATTTCTTGATCAAAAAGCCGAGATAGGTGCATGATTCCCAATCAAAAACTAATATAAGATGTCACTTTCCCCTCAAATACATTCTGTGTGTGAAGTCACTGAGGCCTTTGTTTAATGCCTAGTGAGGAATAAAGTCACTTTTCCTGCATGTTAATTTTTTTAACCAGTGAATTAGTTTGAATTAGTTCAAACCATTGCTTGCTAAAACCACAAGGGTTAATATAAATCTTTGCTATTCTGAATAACAAAAACAAACCAAAAAATCTCGAATGGGTTAACTGACTAAATTAACACATTCCAAATAATGTGCAATTAAAATGTCAAGGTATTGTCACTTAAAATTCATGGTAAGATAAATAATACTAGGAAATAGACCAAAATAATGCAAACATAATAGTAAATCAATGCTATTTTTTTTTCTGAAA
This sequence comes from Meles meles, assembly GCF_922984935.1. Taxonomy (NCBI): domain Eukaryota; kingdom Metazoa; phylum Chordata; class Mammalia; order Carnivora; family Mustelidae; genus Meles; species Meles meles. The sequence goes on along the minus strand of NC_060071.1, from coordinate 83,572,235 downwards.
GAATTAAATTATTAAATTGTCTGGACCCTAAAGAAATAGTCAGAGGGCAAATGAAGCCCCAAACCACTATTTTGCTGTCAAAATCAATAAAACAACTGGGAAAATTTTTTGATAGCGTCAAATCTTGCATATACTTTAAAACATTTGCGTAATGTGGAGATGCAATGATTCTGATTAAAAACAAATAGTATATAGGTAAAAAAATTCCTTGTCTCTTAAATTTAAGTGTACTTCTATTATCTACTGTTTCATGGGAAGTGTTTCTTTTCAATTTGTTAAAGTTGTCCCATCTTTGCTAGTCTCTTCTCTTTAATGATTTCCCATTGTTGCTGGGATCATGGCATTCCTATTTGACAGTTCTCTGTAGTTTGATGCACCATGCTGATCTCAGGTATTACAGTTGGTTCAAGCAGTATTATGTGCTAAATATAGTTCTACTAATTTAACATTATTTGAACTGCCAAGCTTAGAAAATTCACTTAAGAAAAATTAATCCTCTCAATTGATGCTTTCAGATTAAATCTGCGCATGTTAACCCATTTGATCATTTTGACTAAATTCACTGATCAAATCATCTGGAAAAAGGCTCTTTGAGTTAAAAGAAGAAATAGAGACATAAACACAGTATACAAAGAAGAGGGAATAAAAGTTAACATGTAATGCAGCATGTTTTGTGTGAGGATCATAGGCTTTGGAGTGAAAAAGTTCAAATCCTAGATCAACTTCTTTAAAGTGGTCTGAGCTTGGGAAACTTTTCTTATGTAAACTTTCTAAGTCTCATCTATAAAATGGGAATAACAATCTATGTTGCGGGAAGTTGTTCTATTGCAAATGTACATTAACATGGTTGGCACATAGTAGGCACTCACAAGAATGAAAGCTGCTCTTCTGACTCATGCAGTGAAGAAAAGAAAATGTGTGAGGTGATGGCGGACGTGGTAGAAGTAAGGGCTCTGACTTCTGGGTTTTATCTGTGAATCTGAATACACATAATTTTCCCATCATATTGGCCTCTTAGTTACAAACATCAGTTGAACAAAAATGCAGAAAGTTATTAGTTAAGGAATTTAAAACACATGATTTGGGGTAGGGATAGAAATGTTATAGGTTTCTTCATTCATTGTTTCCAAAAAGCTTTTCTTTTCTTCTTTTTTCCATTAATACCTTTGAACTACCTCAAGCATCTACTTCAGAAGGTTCATCAACTTAGGTCTCTTACATATCTTTTTTTTTTAAGTTTTTATAGGTCTCCTGAATTATTACCTTCTCCTTCATTTGCATTGGAACAGACATATTAGAAAAGGTAGAATGGTTTCAATAATTTTTATTAGCTGTTTCAGCATTATTCTTTATTAATAATAACTCAGAATATCATTTTTAAGATTTACCATTAATTTAGTTAAGCAACAATGATTTTCTCGATAGGATTGTAAAATCTAAAACATTCAGAGAATTTTGACTTATCAGAAGTCAATTTGAAAAATTCAGCCAAGTGTCAATATCAAGTTCTCAAAATGGAAGCTCAATATTTTTTAAAGTAAAAATATTTCTGGAAAGAGATTTTTTGGGGGGGATAGATTTTTATGTTATAGTTTCTCCATGATTCTTGGTTTTCTCTTAATTTCTTGCAAAATTTTCTAGTTTGAATATAAATGAAAACCCTTTGTAAGTGAAAAATAAAGCCAGGGATAGTTTTATAAGATTGGAAAAATCTAAGTTTTTTTTTTTTAAGAAATTACAAAAAAAAAAAAATCCCTCATCTGTCATTTAATTAAAAATTTGATGAGACTTGATATTTCCTATAGTACAAATTTCAGGGAAATTTCTATAACTCAGTAATTATCTTTATTAACAAAATACATGCGATGAATATTTGTTTCCACTGGTAATTTCCATCTCCTAAGTCACAACTGCTTTTTATTTTTCCAATTTTTTTTAAAATTCAGAAAGTCTAATTTCATTTTGTTGGACATCCAAGTGGCTTTGAGGAAACTCCAACTATAATAGTTAATAACATGCAATTGAGGAATGAGCCATATATGTTTTTGATAGATTTTGTAAGTGTTCTGTTCATTTAAAGCACTAGTCTGAAAATTTTCCTTGATATAAGATGGATAACAATATAAATAATCTATCTGACTTAAAAATATATGAAAAAAGAAAACAGAAAACTTGATAGGTTCTTACAATATCATAATTTATGAGAAACATGAAAAAAACATGCATACATAACACCTTTCCTGTCTGGCTTCATCTGTATTTCTTTGTTGTCAAAACAGGTTTCCATATTTAACTTCTTTTTTTGATTATGCCTTTTTCTTTATTTCATGGAATGATATGTTATTATCTCTGAAGTGTAGATTTCTGCCAAGTTCTATGCACTTCAGTGTTAAGAGTATGGCCCACAACTCTGGGAATCTTTGTTGAAGCTGTAGAAATAAAATGAATAGTATAAAAGCTTGATGGCATCTGTGGATAGGAAACTCATTAAAGGCCCCAGCCCTCTGTTTTATTTCCAACCACATTTTCCCTGTGGGATTTCAGTGTCTTGCAGGATGAAACCAGCAGGACTCATTACTTACAAAACAATGTTTAGAGTCCTTTCGTGGTGCTGGAATGCTTCTGCCAGTCAGGTAAAGAACCTAGGCCTTTATCCTTTTGGGGACAATGCCGGCCAGTTCACAAACTGCTTGGAAAAGTCATGCCTTTGAATGTAACTGCAGGTGCTGCTCCCCAAAGGCTGTTGGTTGGTACCCTCCTATGCAATGTACAATGGGATAATAGAAAATTCACTTTGGAATTCAAACAAAGTCTTAGAGAAATGGAAATAATAGGAACACAATTTTGAGACTTCCTTCGTTTTTCCCACGAACTATGGACCATGACTAATACCCTCAGGGCAAAAAACATCCCTTTGCCTTTAAGGGATGTATACAATTCAGTGTTTCAGAAAAATAAGTTTCATGACCTCACCAATTCTGTGGCTTCCATTCATTTACTTGAAAATAAATTTAAGCACGAGAATAAGGCCGTGTTCTGGATTGAACTTTAAGACACTCAATCTAATAAAAGATCAGCACGTATGAGTATAAAGTATAACAAATCATCTTATTTTATTTATTTTTTTTCCTAAAAGAAATCATTGCTTTAACTGGGTTCCCTAAATCAAATTAGTATAGTTCTGACTGAATTGCCTGTCTCTCTTTGGCAGTGTGGCTAGTGGCATTTTGGAAATATTCTTAGAACTTGTAAAATTCCTGCAAGAATAATAAGGACCTTGCCATTGTGGAATCAAAGAGATTCAATCACTTAAAGTAGTACTATAGGCTTGTCAAGTGGAATTGCTTTTACAGATTTGCTGAATAACTCATCCATAATGGCTGAAAATTTCAGCCATTTTGTTAAAACACCCAAGGCAGAAGAGATTAGTGCGCACCATAGAAAAGCATATGTATAATCACGAGGAAGTTTAGACCACGTCTGCACCGTGAAGTACCATTTAAACATCCCAAGTTCCAGTCATTACATTATGGAAAACAATGTGAGCTATCTAAAAAATGAAGTGTGGCTTGCTCTTCGTTGGCTGATGAGAATTCGATAGCATTTAAGCTTGGTAAAATGTATTTCTAAATAAAGTTGCTATCTTTACAGCTTATCTTTACAGATGACAAGGTCATGTAGAATTTGACTGGAGGGAATTTAAAAAACAGTTAAATGTGGCAATGATAGAGAAAAAGTTAAACAGCGAGAAAGTGCTAACCTAGTTGTTGAAGAATTAATATCAATTAGAGTCCTATTAATAATAATAGGATCAGCTGACAACAAACATCTGGGTTGCTAAAATGAGAAACCATTAAGCTCTTCCCTTTTAAACACATTTTGACAATGGAGACATGTATGTTATTTTTCAATGGGTAAGTTTCAACTTGAAGGCTTCCAGCATTTATTTTCACAATTTTATCTTAATTCTGAAAAAGAAATCAGGAAATAAACTGCTATTTTAAAGACTGTCCCTCGAGACTTTGGTGCTTTGCAGAAGCTATTGTAAAAGTGGGTTCTGGAGGGGAAAAGTATATTTTTAAATGTCAAATTCATCTCGTATTTTCTAGGTGGGAAATGACACGATACTAGATTTTGTGCAAAAGCTCAAGTAGGCTTAATGAAGAATAAATATTTTCCCTCCACCTACATTTTGGATTTTGAATTTGGGGGGCTATATTTAGTTTGAATTGTATATGGTGTTCAGTAGAATAAAAACATGTATATAAAACATCTTCAGCTTGAATTTAAATTCATCTGCTTGCTACCTTGTTTAAACAATAAAAAGGGAAAATATTCCCCAGGAAAGATGTTTAAATACCAGTATGTAAACAATGATGTCACCTTGCAATTTGAATGAAATATTAATGGAAAGAAGAGCAGATGAATATCAGAATATATTATGAATAGAGTAAATGCAACAGAAGGGTATTTTCTATCAAAAGAAAGGTGGTAAGAAATTTAACAGATACAGTTCATAGTCTCAGTAAAATTAATGCATTTGGGCTAGAATATATAGAAGTCATTTAGCTTCTCTGTTCCAAGAATCTCAAGAGCCCTATACACATGTGGATTACAAAATTGAGTCAGAAGGATGATAATTCAATCAACACTATCTTTTAGTTTTCACTATTTGCATAGCTTTTGCCAGAGGTCATGCAATAGGTCAGCGGCACTATTAGGAATCCAAACTTTAATTCTAGCATTATTTCTCCAACACTCTACATTCTCCAAAGCAAAGTAGTCTCCAGAAAAAGGATCAGAAAATTTCTCTTACACGCAAAGCTATTTGGAAAAAATAACCAACGAATTAACCCATCTAATGATTCGTTCAGTAGTAAAAGCAGCATTTATTTGACATGTTCTAAATCTACCAGTGATGGCTGCTTCTCCTTCCAAATCATACTGAGCCCTTCTCTACCAACCTTCCCCATTCCAGTAAGCTGTAACTAGGGTTTCAGAGGAGGCCAGTAAAAATAACTTCTCTTTCTCCTAAATGAATAACCAATTACAAGCTAAGTATTCAGTTGTACACCTGAAACTAATATAATCCTGTATGTTAATTATACATCAATAATAAATAAGCAAATAAATAAATATATAAATAAAAGATAGATATTAGAGGCAGCTGGAGGAAGCCAGATGCCAGCTTTAACTGATAAATGGTGGAAAATAGGGTCTGATTAACAGGTGAACCACTTGAAACACAACTCAATAAATAGACCTCCCACCCCTCTCAGGCAATATCACATACCTGCAGGCCTCCCTAGCAGGGCTGGAGTCTCTTGACTCACAGAAGTGTGGACCTAGACATTCTCCCTGTTGTCAGGCAGACCTGAAGGAGAAAAATGCTGAGCTTTCTCCTGAATGCATCTTCAGAGAAATTGCTCCCCCTTTCCTGAGACCTAAATGTGAAGGAAGGCTGCATGGATCCCCTTGGACCTTTCTCTTCCTGGGAAATAGAGGGGAAAATTCCCTCTCCTTTAAGGAAAGAAGAGGAGTGGGGAAGAACATGTGTGTTTCTTTTTCACTTGTCTAGATTATTTTCTCAAGTAGGTATTTAGGGACTAGAGAGGAGGATTTTATTTTATTTTATTTTTTTTACCTACGTATCTGCATATAGCTTCCTGTACCTCAGCTCATGGTGCAGCTTTCTGTGTGAGGATGTCTAAGCCAGATACGATAGCTGGAAAAGGTATAATAATAATGATAAATTAATGAATCTTATTTTGAAGGGGCTAGAGGAGTAGGTGCCCATACTTAGTCTTGATGCCTCATAATATGCCTCTCTCTCATTCTCATATTTTTTCAGGCTGTTCTCGTTGTTTCTCTTTGTTTTTGTTTTTTTCCCTCACTGGTAAGTGACCCTTCTGTACCATTTAGAAATAAAACAGTTGATTTAGGAAAGTAAACTTACTTGAGAAGGACATGGATCCCTACTATTCAATTTTTTTTTTTTTTTTTTTACTTTAGATCAAACCAAGGCATGCCATCACAAACAGGCACTGAATGAAACTGATTTCTGTTTTTCATGCATAAGATAGGCTGTTCTCACTACCCAAGGGCATAGTTTTAGGGCCGGCAGCATCGGAATCACAGGGAGGTGTTAGAAATAATGAATCTTGTGTACAATTCTTCAACCAGATTTTGTACTTCTCAGGTGACTCCAGGGCATGTTAGCTTTTGAGAAGCACTGGTTTAGGAAGTTATTACCTTCCCCTAAGAGGTCAGCTGAGGCTCTCATTACTCAAACTACTTTAGAAGCTGTGGAGCAGAGGAGCGATGGGGCCGCAACCTATTCTCATAGTTGCCAGGAGTGTTCTCCTAGTAGCTGGGACAGATGTGTGGACAGGGCCCTGCACTAGAGGTCCAGGACCATGAGCAGCACAGGGCATTCTTCAAATAATATGGACCTGAGTTTGAGTCCTAGATTTACCACTTACCAGGACTGGGAGCTCGGCAAGTTACTTCATCTCTCTCAGCCTCATATTCTTGAATGTGAAGATAGGAATATCATAGTGACCTTGAGATTTATTGTGAAGATAACTTGAAGTACAGTATGGTGGGTACATGCCAGAAGTAGGGAAATAATACATTTCAGTTTTTTTCCCTTTTATTTCCTGCAAGTGAAAAATGTCCTTACTTATTTTAATAGCCTCAGTTGAACATTCTGTGTCTAGGTCAGCCTGTGTGAGAGGTGTGGAGGGAGGGAGGTTTGTTCTTCCCTACATGAGACTCTCACCCTTTGTGGCCAAGCAATGACTGTCATGTTTTATTCTAATGCTGCTGTAGCACAAATACTTCTTGCGTGCTGATTGATCACTGACTCTTCTCACAACAACTGACAAAGTGAGAACTATTACTGTTTTACTGTTTCCATTTTTCACAGGCAATAAAGGGGCACAACAAAGTTATGGAAGCTACCCAAGATTACCTCACTTCTAAGAGTTCATGTGAATATTCATACCCCATGCTCTACTTCTAGAGCCCATATTATTGGCCACTATACTAGAGATGGGACTGGAAGGATTTAGTCACTTTCTTTTATTGTGGCTTCTGTTGTGACCAAGAATAGAAATTTTCAGGTTAATAGTAAAGTCCCAAATCTGTGGAGAAACACAGAGGCGCCTGGATCAGAAGCCAAGCCTTAGATCCCGACCTCATTTCCGTAGGTAAGAGTCACAGCCCTCCCTCCAGCAGTAACAATGTCTTTACACTGTAAAGTTAAGTCATATCATCTTTAATAATTCTCTAGGGAAATGAACAATTCTTGTTTTTCACGGCCTACTTTAGAGAATGCTAGGTGAGTAGTCAATGGTTGTGGGGAAGGAAATGAGCGAGCTGCCTCCCTGGCCTTCCCTTGTAAACAACAGGTGGCTGTAGTCAATTCCCATTTACTTCCATGTGGAGAGCAAAATTGAATGTGAGCTCAACTTATTTTTCTAGCCTCTTCATTAACAGTGTTATTTCCAAATTTTGTTATAGATATAACATTTATGATTTCTAATATACTTTCAATGTCTTGAAAGTTTCAAAACTGTACTGAAGGTGATACTGTTTTAATGGAAACCCAAAAATCTCTGAATGCTGTTACTATTATGTTATTCATTCTTTCATTTAACAGATATATATTGTATATCTTCCTAGGTTCTGAACCTTATCGTAGACCCTGAGGAGGCACTCAACAAGACAGAGAAGATGCCCAGCTAAGTGGAGCCTATCTTCTGTTCAGAGGAGACAGAACCTGTGTTCAAGAGGTAAAGCCTTTGGTGTCTCATTTCCTTGGGCTTGATGACTTTAAGTTAATGATGAGAAAAAAAGACATAGAATGTTTGCTTTCATTAAATGCACCAATATTTTTTTAGTTACATGAATAAAAAAGATTAGTAAATTTTTACAGGATGAAAACTAATTCATTTTGGCAGTCTCATGGCTTAGCATAATTGGATTCTGTCTCAGGAAACACTGAATGGTGGTAACAATTTAAATTAATAATATAATTTGCAACTGCATGTAAGATAGTATCTAATCAATCAGTATCTAAACATATGAACTTGGTTATCTAGAAACATATTATATAATGTCCAGAAAATATAGTATGCAACATGAAAACACCTATCTAGCAATGGGTCTATTTATTTATCTATATACATAATATCTGATAAATTTATTACTTTTGACACAACTGAATTTTTTGACAGGTACTATTATTACCTAATAGATCAAGTGAGCATTTTGGTGACCTATACTTCAGTGATAACTCTTTGAAGGAAAATGTGCCTTGGAATTTTCCAGGTTATTATTATTCTGTGGAAAGGTAGTATTTCAAATTGCCTGAAGAAGGTGCTTGTAGTTTTACTTCTCATCCAAGACCCTTAAATTTTCTATTTTAAACATTTCTTTGCCTCCATTCCTGACATTTGAATTCATCATTCACGTTTGTGACATGTTTTCATATTATCTTTTAATACCGATGTCAGTACCAAACAGTAATAAGGGTGCAAACATCTGTTGTTTACTCTGAAATGATTAGCTTCCATATATAATAATAAAATTTTACCCTATTTCAATAATGTTTAAAAAAAAAAAAAACCCTTGCAAACATTTTGGACTCTGGTGATACCTTTCTTTAAAAAGGCAATGGAAAACCAGCTATATAAAGTTTGCCTGAAATTTGCTTAATTCTAGTAAAATCTAGAATGAGTGCAAATAAAGTTCATTCCAGATAATGCTTACATTAAGGGGAGTCTATTAAATATATGCATAGACCTGCTTGGTGTGTAACTTCACTGAGTCTCAGAAACAATGCAACAAAGTGACAAAATCACACAGACCTTTGGTGAGGAAGGCCTATCATTTACTGTCCTTTTCCAAGTTGGCTGGTTGTTTCTTTGGTGACATTTAAGGACAAGACCCATTTGGTTGATAATACTGCTGACTTTAAGCTGAAATAGAAACATCTGGAGGAATCACATTTCTTTCACTGGCTAACCTCTATTCCTCCTTTGAAATTCTGCTCAGGCGTCATTTTTTACAGCGAGCCTTCTCTAAACCTCTAGGTTAGGCTTAATGTTTCTCTTGGAAACTCACAGCACCCAGTAGAGCCCCTTATTCAGAACTCATCATAGGATTATATTTGAGTCATCTCATATATGAACAGCTTCCCTATTAGACTGCACGCAGAGACCCAGCATTACTTATCATTGTATCCCTGGTCCCAAATACACCAGTCTATTGCCTGATCATGGATAAGGGGTCAAAAGAAGGACAAAAGGACAGGAGTTAGAACATCAGGCAACATGCAAAGCAGGCCCAGGATATTTATGATATTTCTGTCCTTTAAGATCCAGTCATCTAACAATCTAGGAATAAACAAATACTACCATGAGAATATGCATAGCCTGCAGTGGGGAACAACAAGGGAAATTCATCAGCCTGATGGAAAGGGTATGCCAAGGAAGTCTTCAGAAAATCTAATGCAGGAACCAAGTATTGGTAGATGAAAGGCATTCATTGATTGCCTCAAGAGTAAGAGAGCAAGGCAACTTTGTGAAACTATAAATTGTTAAATGTGTCTTGAGTTTAGGATTTTAAGGGTGGAAGATGGTGCTGGAAAAGTAGGAGTTAGGACAGGATGGACATAATTGGAAATACCAAGTATTTAGTTTTTTAAGCTGCAGAATGAGAGATCATGGAAAGATTTTAAACAGAGGAGTATCATGGTAAGATTTAAATCTAAGAGTGATAATCCAAGGTAGGTAGTGTAACAGATGTATTATTGGGGGTGCAGTGAAGAAACAAGGAGACATTTGGGAAAGGACTAATTGGAACTAAGGCATGGGAGTCAGGAATAAATCAGAGGTATCCTGAATAGCTAAAATCAAGGGGACTTGGTGAATTAAGGATGAGGTATCTGCAAAGTGAATTTTCTGGACTGATTTATGGGGTTATGAAAGTGATATTCACTGAGAAAAGCAGTACCTGAGGATAAAGATGTGAGCCCCATTTTGGAGAAGGTGTATTTGGGGAGGCTGGTTGAAAAGGAAAAGGTCCAATTGACAGGTACATGGGTCTGGAGTTCAGGGGCTAGGTCTGTGGTAGTGATATAGATTTGGAATTTGTCACACTGGCTGAAGCTGTGGGTGTTATAGTGGGCACTGATATTTTGCACACAGATGCCCCAGGATCCGTTCTGTAATTTCTGTCTTCTAGCCAGTATCCCTACCCCAACTTCCTTATGGTTTTGTATCTAGTGCCTGAACCCATGGAGGGAGGTTCTGTGGTTGCTTTGTCTGCATCCTCAGAGAGCAGGGGATATCTGATTATTTCAGTACCCATGGTAGACCTTAGCCATTAATTAAGGGGTACAGGTGTACAAAAGCCCAACTCTGTTGCCTCTAGTTGGGACAAACTGTGAGTATAATTTGCCTTTCGGGACTCTTCCCCAAATCACACCTTAGCTTGCTTTGTTCCAAATCCCCACCCTACTTTCCCTACTCCCTGGCTAGCCTCCCAGGAAATCTCTTACACACTAATAAACTCTCATCTCATGGTCTCTTTCTGGGATGTCTACCTAAGATATGTTGTGAATAAGACCAGTCAAGTAGAGTATTTAAAACGAAAAGGAAAAATATCCAACAAAGGAACTTAGGCTAGCATCCCAGTTAAGAAGTAGGCTAAGAGATCCATATCTTGAATCTGACAATTATGGGTAGGGCCATCATCAGGGCCGAACAGTGTCCCCTCAGACCACTTGTTCTCCTCACCCCTCGCTCTCTTTCTGATAGGACAAAATTCCTTCTGCTTCTAAATGTGAAGAGATGAAGAATTGTCTGATGAAGTGTCACAAAGATACTGTTAGCAAGGATGCTGATAAGCATATCTTTGGCCATAATAGGAAAATGAGCCCTGGATGAGCGCCAAGTGGTTATTATGGATTTGTTTATTTCAGGAAGAATGAAAATTTAATACTTCATATATGGGGAGGAGCTGTCATTTTTCCCCTTTCACTCAGTATTATGTGGTGACATCTTTCTATGCACACAAATATAGATCTACATCATTATTTTAAATTACTGCATTGCATACTATTTGTATATTAATTATAGTTAAATAAATAACTAGTCTTTCATTGACAGATACCTTGGTTTTCCTTATTATGAACGATGCTGTGATGAACAACCTAGGACACATATCTTTTTTTGTATGGTTGATTGAATATCTTCTCAGGGAAAATTTCTTCAGGTAGGATTTGTGCATTTTGACACTGGTAATTATACGAAATTTTTATTAACTTGGTGTACCATATTCACGTGTAGGATTTATAACCTTATTTTCTCATAATTCAACATCATTCTGTTGTAAGTCCCCATTTCTCTGGATAACAGAAAATGTTGCCTAATCAATTTCAGGTTCAATTGGTTCAATAAACTAAACTTACAATTGGTTAATGCATGTTAAAAACTTAGCCACACGTGGAGGTTTAAATTTTCTACTCTGGTTTTCTCTCATCATATTCTTCCCAGAGTCAGTTCCAAGTTCCAGGGGCATTTTGCAGTTGCCATCAGGCTCAGGGAGGGAACCAGTTCTGATTTGGCTCTGCACAGATATTTTCTCCAGATGTGACTTATAGCTGCTCCCTTGACGTAAATGGTGTTCAGTGTTTCTTCAATGATGACTAGTCTGTGGTTTTATAGGGACACTGCTTGGATCTTTGGGTCAACTGATTTCTCTGTTATGTAGCCATGTTGTTCTCAGGTTTCTTAGTTGGAACAGTAACCAACTCTGTGTCCCCTTCTCCTAGCCATTTGACCCCCAAACCCCTGCTAGCTCTCTCAGCCAATCTTTACATCCCACTTGGTACACGGGAACTTGGGATTTCCTTGCACATCAATTAGGGGACATAAACAACTGTAAGAAAGGTAGAGGGTTCAACAATTTTCCCCCCTTTATTGACCTTTTGCTTTACTTTCATGGGAAAAGAGATCACGCCACTAGATAATTCTGAAAGAGACTATGTTTGCAATGAATGAGAGTAAAGTTTAGAAAGAGCAGCTGAGGAGAAAAGTGAACTATGGAGAAGAAATGCCAGGCACTGTTGGAAGTGCAATATAAGTTCCAGACCTTACACTTCTAGTGGAGGAAAAAAGGGCAAATAAGTGACATTTTTCTCTGTTATTACTCAGTGATAGCAAGGAGTTGAAGACTGGGAGAACACAGAAGGCTGTGGGACTGGAAGCTGAAAGATTTCAACAAATTACAGAACAAGACAACACAAACGAGCTTAGACAGGGGGCAAGTGTGGTCTGAGAAGGCCACGGATTTTAATAATTTAATGGTAGGACATTTTGGGGGAATGAAACATTTTTGGTGGGGGATGCTTGGTGAAGAAGTAAAACCCACTAAACTTGGGAAGCCAACTCACCGTGACACAAGCTTTTCCTATGGAAATTGGAGCTCCTTTGAACAAAGGTTGAACTTGGGATGGAGAAGACAAAAAGCCAGGTTCCGAAGTGCTCAAAACATGTAGAGAAGTGACGGGGAATGAAGTGGAATGAAATAAAGATAATGTGAGTGACAACAGCAAGGAGAAGTAAAACATGACATCCTAGGAGGCAAAACCTGAAAGGGGAAAAGATGTGATATGAAGGAGGAACAAAATGGTCTTAAAGTGAAAACCAAAAATTGGCAGAGTAATTAATCCCTCCATTCCACTTCTCTAACTCCAGACATGCAAGGCATAGCCAGTTCTCAGAGGGGAGCCAGATTTTTATAAGGGCAAAGAGGCAGAGGGAGTTCATTTGGCGGTGGACTCAGGGAGTAGGAAGAGCAAAGCGATAAGGAAGTGGGAGTACAGGAGAGATGAGTGACTGTGGGGAGCCAGTGTTGGGGATGACAGGCAAGGCAGACAGGGCTGTGAGAGAAACCTAGCTGACTGGGCTAATGTTCTGAAGAGAATGTTCACATGCAACTGTTTACTGTCGCTGACTGGGGTCTCGGGAGTTGTAGGCCTCTTCATTGACTCTCTGTGGTCTATCAGCAGAAGGTAAGTTAGTTTTGGGTATCAAAGAGAATATTGATTAAAATACATTTGAGCATTAAATCCGGAGTTAGGTGTTGAGAACAAGCATGAATATGCTTCATGTGTCAAATAAAAGTAGAATTCCCTTGGGGGACAAAGTGGTCGGAATTTTGATGTGAATCCAGGCAGACTAGTCAAAGTTGTTGAGTTTCTTGGGTTGCAAGGTGTAATTCGCAAAAATATTATCAAAGACACCAAAAGGCATCTTTTCCAAAGCAGGTGGTAATAGTGGCAAAAGAAGCAATCTATTTTATCTAGAATTTTAAGCTTATAAGAGAAGGTGAGGTGAACACTCTGCCAAAGTCACAGGTAAATTTGACTAACTCTTTGGTTTCTGTCATCCTTCAATTCTTATTTTGTGGTTATAACAACAAACTTGAACTCCTAATCTCATTAGGAAAGGAATAGAAAAATAGTAAGTAGAGAAATTAAGGGAGAAAGAAATGACAGCATGCTTGTTATTCTCTTGCTATCATTCCCACTTTTCCAAGAGAGTGGCAATAATATCAGGCAAGTATAGGTGTGATTACATGTTATGGTCCTGTCCCACAAGGGCACAGCTAAAGATCTCCGACTTGAGTTGGGTCCTGGCTTTGCATTTCTATTCTGTCTTTAATCAGTCATTTCCTGTTTGGTGTGAGTTAACAGTTCCTTTGGTGGATTTTTTTTTTTTTTTCCTCCCTCTGAGTCATCTTACTTGATAATGTCAGCCATGGGCTCACTGGCACATGTTGTATTGTCAATCTGTGATTCTCACTTTGGGCCATTTCTGTTGCTTGTGTCTCTTCTACTTGCAATTTCCCTTTGGTCGCCATCCCCTATTTTAGGAGAACTCAATCCACGTGCAGAGAAATATTATAGGTTAATCTCAGCAGGATGTGTGAGAAAGAGACCTTGGAAACAGGATGAAACTTGGAGTGTCATAATTCTATTTGCAGAGACTTGATCCTTGCTTACATGGACTGATCACAGTTGCTGAAAAAAAATAACTCTGTGATATTTTCATGGATTCAGCCATATGGCACCGCCCTACCTGAACCATCATTCTGTTTTCCCTTGCAGACACTGAGGAATGCAATATGGACATCCCGTCTGACTACACAGTATACAAACTCTTTACCTAATGTTGCAGATGGGTTTCATATATCCAAAGGGCTGTTTATTAATGTGGATATTTTTTCTCTCGCTTATTTACATATTGCTCAGAAGCCTGCCTACAACATGGAAATGATTTGCATGCATCTCATATCTTAGGAGTAAAGCACACTCCTACACAATAGGGCACATCGTTTCACAGAGAGGCAAGTCATTTTGGGGTCTCCATTACCATGTTTTGTGGGGGCAGTGCCATAAAAGCACTCTCTAAACAAATCACTCTCTATAATTTACTTGGACTTTTGAACAAATTTAAAGAAGTGCCTAAATGCTTGGAAATAGTAGGGAGTGGTAGATAAACAGGACGCTGGGGGGGGGGGGGTTTGGTAGAAGGAATGCAGGCCTTAGAATAAGAAATAGTCCAAGAACTAAAGAAATATTCCTGGCTGATAAATTTATCTCATTACATTATATATTCATCACCTGTGCCACCTTGGAAAATAGTTGACCTGTATCCACCTGGTTCCTCATCTATAAAACAGGAAAAATAATACATATCATGAACAGTGATAAGGACTGGACCATATGGACATATGATTAAGAATGATGGTGGAAATGGAATTATTAGAAATCGTGTTACTAAAAATTAGGCATTACTCTTATCTATGTTTTCTTAGGACAAGAGTATTGACACTTCCAGGGAGCAAAGATAATTGTCTTTGCTTGTCTTTACCCTGTAAGAGTCCTTGAAATGTATATTCCTAGTCCCCGTGCAAGTGTCTGGCAAGTAGTAGATACTCAATCCGTGTTTGTTTAATTAACTATAAAATTGATTCATTCATATGAAAAACATTTAATGTGCCTAAATAGGTATTCATATTTAAGGAGATGATATCAAAATTTTATAGACAATCACTGTATAATTTTCTGGCAGAAAAGGAAATCAAATATGAAAAGAGATGTAGATTTTTTTTCCCCCTCTTTACTTGCTTTAAACTCTTTTGATGTAGGAGTGGAAACCTAACACTTGGAGAACAACAAAAGAATAGGAACATCATTCAGTGAATCTCTTCATTTTTATCCACTGCCTTCCTTTAATAGAATGCTAGGTTGCCTGAGAACAGGGATCTTGCCTGTTTTATTTTTGCTAAAATCTTTCCCTGTCCCTAAAACAGTGTCCTGGACATAGTGGTTTCTCAATAGTTATTGGATAGCTTTTTATCTCTTCGTGCCTAATATCTGGAGAAAAGTTTATAATAATACATCTTCCTTCTTCTTCACCCATAGAATTACGAAGTTCACGGTTCTCCTATTCTGGATTTTTTCTTTTTTTAGGATTTTGTTTTTTATTTGACAGAGAGATAGAAAGAGAGCACAAGAAGGCAGAATGGGAGGCAGAGGGAGATGGAGAAGAACGCTCTCCTGTGAGCAGGAAGCCCAACATGGGGCTCGATCTCAGGACTCTGGGATCATGACCTGAGCCACTACTTAACTAACTGAGCCACCCATGCACCCCTCCGGATTTTTTTTTTTTAAATTCCAGTATTCGTTTTTATTTTGAATAAAACATTTCTTCTTTTACTATTAATTTTTGCTTCTACTACTTGGTTAAACGACATCCAAATAATTTACCCTGCATACTTAACTTTGGGTTTCAGTCAAATGCTTAAATTTGGTTATCCATAGCAATTGAATTACTATTCCTTTTTTTGTTCTGTCCATGTGAGACTCTGTCCTGGATTTTCAGATATTCCAGTTTGGAGCAGACCTTAGCACAGCAAGCTTTGTAGGAAAAATTGTGTATTAATTATTTTCTGAGGACTTAATTTTTTTGTTTCTATCAGATAAAACTTCCAGATGGATGACAGATCATAGAATCACATTTTCCTGCTATCTTATGGCACACTGAAACACTTGATTTGCAAGCTGGAACACAGCGATCTGACCATGTAACTGTCAACAACATAACCGGGTATACACCTTATGCCTGGATCCTCTAATTTGCACATTTTTTTCTGACACATTTGGAAAGTCTACAGTCTGAATCCTTCAATTCATGTTCACTTAGATGTTAGTGAAGTTTTAAAACCATACCCACTCTAAGAGAAGTGGGATGATAACCAGTAAGCAAAATCATAGGTGATTCCCAACGCCACTTAATGTCTTTTATTAGAGCTAGCGTAAGGGCCAGTATCCGTTAAATGTTTTGCTTTTCTTAAGCTCTTCTTATAGGAACTTTTCTGATAAGCATAGCTGGACACACGATGAGATGTCACATATACTAGGAGGTACCCAGCAGTGGAGCAGAAAAGTGGATTCTAGGTCCCCCAAACCCTTGTTTTAGTTGAGTGATCTTGGGCAAGCCATTTAAACTTTGGGACATTGATTCCTCATAGAAAGAAGAAAAGGTTTCAATGAGGTAATTTTGAAATCCTTTATATCTCTAAAATTTTTATGATCTACCAACAAGATAGGTCAATCCTAAATGATTAATAAAATGGTACCTCATTTCATGAAACAAAGCAAGTCTATCACAATAAGCCTTTTTTTAAAAAAAAAAAGATTTTATTTATTTATTTGACAGATAGAGATCACAAGTAGGGAGAGAGGCAGGCAGAGAGAGAGAGAGAGGAGGAAGCAGGCTCCCTGCCAAGCAGAGAGCCCCATGCAGGGCTCGATCCCAGGACCCTGGGATCATGACCTGAGCGAAAGGCAGAGGTTTTAACCCACTGAGCCACCCAGGCGCCCCCACAATAAGCCTTTTAAATAATAGCAACCACTCCTTAGCCTTGCTTACATTTATATGACAAAGCACCATGTCAGTGACAGCCTCTGACCTAGATGGTATCATTCATCAGTGATACACTTTAAAACATTCAAGAGGTTCAAAGAATTGCTCAGAATTTGTCTCATAATTTGAAGAAAAATAAACTGACAAAAATAGAATCCAAGGTCTGGGTTAGTGTGCTCTGGAAAATATTAAAAGTTAAAAACAAACCAGCAATGACAAAAATAACAGTAATTTGTGGATCATGATAGAGCTTAGGCATGTGTGTGGCTTATCTCTATGTTCTAACATGTTGACAACAGAGCAATAATGATGTTTAATTCAAACAATCTTTTTATGGCAGGCAGTATGTGAGAAATATTTTTGATATATTCATCATGTTTTTGTGTTTCAGGATCATTTTGCAAAAGCAGGCTTGAATCCTTCCTAAACGCGTGGTCCTTCGATTTGAACTGATAGAATATTATGACTTCCTTTGTCTTCTGTTTTGTGATTTTGCCAGTAGTTGAAACAAGGAGAACAATAGAGTGTACATGAATAGAATTGAGCATTTCGGAAGGTGTAAAGGTACTGAAAGCTGACAAAAAAGGAACACTAATGAACCCAAAAAAATGGTTTAATTTCTCGAGTTAGGGATTTCTATATCTATATCTTGGTATCTTTTGTTTTCCTTTAAAAAAAAAGGACAAATACTTTATTCAAAGGTGATTAATACTTTCACTAATAGCTATATAGTACAATTTCTTTCAACTCGAATGGAATTTATGTAACAGACACCAAAAAGACAAGATAAAAATGATACTAGTATTTGCAGGGAAAAGGCACCATATAAAGATTGTGGGATCTTAAATACATGTGTTCAAATTGTTTATTGATTTATTTGTATATACTTTTTATGTATAATGTGATTCTTGCTCTAATCCTTATTAGCAACCAGCTTATCGGGTTATCATTAGCAGAAAGTCAATTGCTATGTTAAAGTTACCTTCCATAGCATACGAGCAGTTTGTGCTAGAAATCTGGGCAGTGGTTTATGGGGACTGTAAGTTTGTCTTAGAAGCCCTTCCAAAGGCCTTTGTTCACCTTTCTTCAAGCACCTTTTTGCTTCCTGTTCTGTCAACTGGAAGGAACCTCATGACATTTCCCTGTAGTTCTCAATGCTGCCAGTTTTTTCAAATGATGAGCTCCTTTCTCCAGAGCTAACACTCCAGACTCTTCTCCCTCAATCTATTAATTTGGATATTTTAAATGTATACTGTAGTGTGAATAGATTTAGCTCTGGTGTAACTTGCACTTTTAATGCTACTTTTCAATGGAAAGGGATCTCTAATTGGTGGATTCATCTGATGTCCAACCTTACTACCCTGTTTATTCTCCTTCTGAAATGTCTCATTCTGCCAATTTGGTGGGTGAGCACTCATGACGAGCACTGGTGGTGTACGTAAGTGATGAGTCACTGAATTCTACTTCTGAAACCAATACTATACTTTATGTTAACTGACCAGAATTTAAATAGAAATTTGGAACAAAAGACCCCATTTGGTTATTTTTGAATTTTTGTCTTTGATGAAAAATAGTTTATGTCTTCACCAAAAAAGTATTTGTGGGGAACACATCTCATATTTTTCCCCCTTGTCTATGTGGTCCCTAGTTTTGTACTGAGAATTTTACTCTCCACCATTACACTAGATCCCACAGTTAATGGGTCCTAAGTGAGAGCATTTTGGTAATTTGTTCCCAGGCACAGTGGGTCCAAAGACTCCCCCTGCCAAAAAGAGCAATGTCTTCTCATGCTCCTTTGTGTGAGATCTCTATAGGTGCCTCCAAAAGAGGTGAGGAGACTCAGAATTGCAGCCATGGGGTCCACCTCTGCTTTTCTCGGCTCTAGCTGGACTTTTGTTTTCCCTAGCCTGCCTCCAGGTCCCTGAAATTTTGTATAGGAATGATGGACCCGTTCCACACTATCTTGGGGGCCCACATAGAGTGGTTTCTAGCTGTCTCCACCTTTGGCCTTTGGGAGTAAAGTTTCCTTCTGTCCAGCAGGGATATATCTTCCCTTTCAGTGTGTAGATTGTTAGCAGTGGGAGTCCCATGGCCATGAGACCATGCCAACATGAATTTGCAGCTTTCATGCGCTGGTTCTCTGTTCCTGGACCTCTATCCTCAGAATGCGGGGCTTGACTTTGCCTGGACAAGCCAGTTCTGAGCTTCACCCATGATGCGTTTTCTCTTGGGAGACCTTTGTTTCTCCATGTAATCTGGCTTCTATTTTCAATCTCTTTTAGTCTATAAGACATATTAGTATATGTTTGGACTCTTATTGAAGACCAGGTTCAAGTTCTTCCCCATGATGTTCATGCAGGGCACCCAAGTCGGAGGATGTGTCTCTTGACCTCTGCTTAAGTTTCTGTAAGCAGATAACGAGGCTCTGTCTTAACGAGTGTCAGCTCCGGCCCAAATAAATCATGTGACACCACATTTCTTCATTTGGTCAGACTAATTTATTTATTCAGAGTACAGGAGGGAAAAAGATCTCTCTCTTCACTGCTAGTCTAAATATTCTATTAGTCAAGCTGCCTGATTTGTTATGGGCTTGGGAAGAGTGCATGTCAGGGCATATGGGAGTTCTCATGACTCTGATTTTTATTACAAAGTCTTAGTTGCACATTATAGACCAATAGATAAGAACAGAGTGGGTGGAAACTTCTTCCATGGTTAAGGTCAGATGAGAAAAAAACTGGGAGAACTAGGGTAAATACTAAATGAGCATTAGTTTGGAAAGAGGGGAAAAGTGATCCACATATTTGGCAGGCAGAGTAGAATTTTGTGGCACTCCGAGGATGGACGGCAAAACGTAGACATTCAGAAAGCTTCTCTGACTCTGACCTTGGGAAAGCAGACATGAAAATGATGGCTTCATGAAGTGGCGTCCAGTTGTGTCAGGACTAAGAGAAACAAAGTTTGGCCTGGTTAGAACTAGAAGCCTCCAGAATAGTAAGGGCAAATAGAGGAAAGAGGTTTTAAGTTGAAATTAATTATTTCCCAAATCAACTTTAATTTCAATTATTTCCTCATTTTAGAATTCTTAAAAAATATTTTATTTATTTGTTGACAGAAAGAGAGAGACAGCAAGAGAGGGAACACAAGCAGGGGGAGTGGGAGAGGGAGAAGCAGGCTTCCCAGGGGAGCAGGGAGCCCGACGTGTGGCTCGATTCAAGGACTCTGGAATCATGACTTGAATAGAAGGCAGCCAATTAATGAGTGAGCCACCCAGGTGCCCCTCATTTTAGAATCTTTTATAATCCTGAATTTTCTGCATACTCATAGAGAAAATAATTTTTATCAATTTGTCACATTTAGCCACGGGCTAAAGGCAATGCCATGAGAGAAAAGGAATAGAGGATATGGAAAAGATTTTCCTTCCAGAAGTGGGCTCTAAGAAGGCACTAGGTCTTAAACTCTGAGACTGGAACTCAGATATTAGGATAAAATGAGAGAAAGTATGTGTACAATGTCTCCAATGTATCTAACAGAAATTTTCTTATTAATCTACAAAATGCCTAGAATTAATGCCTTGTTGCTGTGTGAGCATCTATTTTAAATAATCTCAGTGAATTTAGGAATTTTCTATTATAATTAAATGTTGGTAAATATGATTAAAAGGTTAATAGGGACTGCCACCAACTAAAAATAGGAGATTTTAAGATTTTTAATTTACTTAACCAGAGGTTGGCAAGTCATAGAATGTATTTCTTTAAAAATCGTTTCTTTTTTTTTCTCCAAATCTAGTGAGGCTATCATATGTATGTGTTGCCAGAGAACTGTGTCATTAAAAATGAGAAATTCTTAGGTCAGAATCAATAGCAGTTTCAACAAATGATGTCTCATAAAAGTCCTTAATCAGTGAATTGTTTTTATGCAACTGGTTCTGGAGATTTTGAAGACAGTCTTGAGTGTTCATGAATGCTAAGTGGAGTGTGTCTCTGACTGTTGTCTCCATTTGCTTTCATTGGTGTTTCAAACTGAGGATCACAATGGTGGGAGATGTGCTAAAATTGTGTCATAAAATTGGTGCAGGAGATTTTATTCTCCTGCAAGGCTGCATCTTAGTGTTTCCTTATTATGAAAGCCCCCACATCACACTGATGGGAAAATCAAAACCCTAGTCTAGTTATTCCATCTCAGAGTGGTTATAAAATATTGTGATTGTGCTAGTCTTGCTGGTAAATTGAATGGATTGAACTAGAATTTTAAAGTCATGTCCAATTCCAATCACATGATTCCTAACCTGATTCTTTATCAGCTAATTGTGTGGGAAGAGATTTAGATCTTTAAAATATTGCATCTTCTGGGGCATATGGGTGGGTCAGTTGATTGAGCCACCAACTCTTGATTTCTGCTTGGGTCAAGATCTCACAGGCTTGAGATGCAGCCCTTTGCATCAGACTGTGCACGTCCTGCTGCTAGGGCAATGATGCACACACACTCTTTCTCAAAAAGCATCTCAAAAATGCAACAAAATACTGAATCTTTCCATCCGATTCATTATTCGTCTTATTTTGTGTCATTTAATAGTTTTATAGTTTAGTGCTTCTTTAGTATTAACTTTTTTGCTTGGTATTTTAGAGTTGTATTGTTGCTATGATGGGAAAGCTAATATCGTCCTACATCCCCAAGCTCTCTCATAATTTCTACGATGTTTTTCTGTTGACAGTCTTATATTTTCTAGGTAGATACAGTAATATACCTCATGTACTTGACAACTAGAGTAGATAATTTTTTAACACTCTGTCCTCTAGATGACAAAATTATTTTCAGTAATAATCATGAAATGAAATAAATAATGATAATGGCCAGAAAAGAAAGGCAGACAGATTAGATATTTTTTAATTGAAGTTTATACTTATATACATGCCAGTTAAAATTTATATTAAAAATAACATAAATATTACAGTACTTATAAGGAAGAAATCTGTGGGTTAATAATATTTAATTATATTAATATATTTTTTGAAAAGAGAAGAATTAATATCTATAGTCTGTCTCACTAATAAATAACCTCACAATTTCTATTTTTAAGCCTTAACTTCTGCAAATTTGTCAATTAAACTTTGGAAAAATGAATCTTGGCATATTCATGTTAAATTGTAGAGCTAGATTTGTTAATCCATCTTTGCTCATGTAGATAGACTTTCAGTTAGTTTTAATTTTAAAGTTTTCTTTCCCATGAAGCAGGACCTATACAATTAAGAAAACTCTTAAACATAAAATAACATTTTCAGTGATTTCCAAAGATCCTATTTCTTTCTCTTTTTTTTAAGATTTATTTATTTATTTGAGAGAGAGAGAGAGATAGAGCATGAGAAGAGGGAGAGGGAGAGAGAAAATCTCAAGGAGACTCCCACTAAGTGTGGTGCCTACATGGGGCTTGATCTCATAACCTTGAGATCATGTCCAGAGCCAATACCAAGAGTTGGATGCTCAATCAAACGATCCACCGAGTGCCCCAGATCCTATTTCTTAATTGTAATATTGTCCATGTCCATGTTTCTTAGGGATTAATTCTATCAGCTTCTAAATATCTCTGTATATAAAAAAGTTCCACTAAAACATCATCAGAAAATAATCATGAATTTATATTACATTTGGTTGAAACACCCAAAACTTCTCTTCTTTTGCAAAAATTGGAGGAAATAGTTGAATAATATCAAACATTGTCATTATTTGATCCATTGCTATAAAACAAGTGTTAAGTTCTTATGGGAAATGACCAAGGCATTCAGGCCCAACATCTTTTGTCTTTCTCCTGGCATTCATACAATAGCAGAATTAAGGTAAGTCCAGTTCACTTTCTTTATCTTTATAATCACTTTGATATTACTATATTTTGTTTAAAATCTAGTCTTTAAATGCAGGAATACGTAGTGGGAAAGAGGTTCTAGACATGAACAATGCCTGAAGAAACTTCGACTGATCCTGAACTGTTATGAACTTCCTCTCAATAGAAATCGATGTAACTGAGCCCTCTGTTAGGGGCTGACTATATAACTAAGAATTCTCCATATTAGCTTCCAGATCTATTCTAGGTTATTAGAAGATAAATAATAAAATGTGATGATTTAAAACATATGTATATTTACAAAAACAGTCACCAAAGCTGTAGTTTTTAAACTTAGACCAACAATATCTATTTTTTTCAAAGAGAGAAGTATTTTGTCATTGATGTTGTTTAGTGTTGTGGGCTCATAGTAATAATAAAAACAGACTGAGTTTTAGTGGTTTTGCTTCTGTTTTGAAGTGCTTTTTTTTTTTTTAAAGGATTTTATTTATTTATTTGAGAGAGAGACCACAAGCAGGGGAAGAAGCAGACTCCCTGCTGAGGTAAGCAGAGAACCTGCTTGCTAGAGGGCTCAACCCTAGGACTCTAAGATCACAACTTGAGCCAAAGGCATCTGCTTAAATAGCTGAGCCCCCTTGGTGCCCCATGTTTTGCTGTTTTTTTACAGACAACACATACCTTTAGGTATCTGAAATGAACCCCTCCTCTCACTACATTGTAGCAGTGATAATGAACATTCTTGAATAGCTCCTGACTGAAATGTAATTGTCTCTAATTTTTCCCTCACATTTAAGTTTTCCATAGCTATTTTGTACATAACCCATTACCAAACAAAAAAGAATTTCTTCCACTATTAATTTACTATTTTTAAATAAAACTCAGTGCTGAATCTTACGAAATGATCTTCTTTCTATTGTAATGATTATATGGTTTTTATTCTTCAATATGTAAATACCGCATTAACAGTTTTCTGGCTGTTGAAGCATCCTTGAACTTTTGGGATAAAACCTACTTCATAATATATTTTTCTTTTATATCTTGCTTTTATTAATTTGAAAGTATTCTGTTTATAAACATTTATAAACAATATAGATCTAGAAGTTCTCTTTTTGGGTGTTACTCTTTTTTTCTTTTAGTTTTGTTATCACGGTCACATCTCAGTGAATCAGTTTGGAAGGTTTCCACATTTTGGGTCATCAGTAAGAATTTATGAAACACAGTAATAGTCTGTTTGTTGTAGGCTCAGTCCTTTTTTTTTTTTTTAAAGGAGTAGTTTTATATTTTGTTATCTCCTATCATTCCCCAAATTAAGTTTATAATATTGCAATGCTGAGTGTATCTCAATTTAAAAATAAAGATGTATTACCCTCTTCAATCTCTTTCTTGGAAACATAGTTACCAGTTGATTCCTCCAATAGCACTGTTGGGTTGGTGTGGTATACAGCTCCTTTCTGTATGGTCGGACTGTGTTGACTTTAGTTTCTCTCTTGCTGGTGGTTTTTCTCAAATGCCTGCCAATTCTCAGTTATCTCTTTTCATGTGTAAATGAAGTTCTAGGTTGAACAGTATTGGTATCTGAAACAGAGTTTCAAGATATCTGCAGACAGGGAAATGTTGCTAATGGCATTTGAAAGCCCTTCTCATCACTTCACACTTTTCACTCCAGGGCCATGAGAAACAAACAGGCCCTAGGATTGTTGTAGTGAAGATTAGAGTGTATAAAAAATGATCCTTGCTTCCTGATCCAAAAATATTCATTTTTAAGGATAGTGTAATTAGTAGGGAACTATCTTTAATATCTGCATATGATTCTGAAAACTTAGATAATTATTAAAATCCAGTTAAATTTCCTTTACTTTTTGTTCAGTGATTCAGAGATAACAGGGGTTCTGTTTTTCTTTTAAAAATGTGGGGAAGAAATTTTCATTTAGATTGACGTATTCAAATCTAGGTTCCCGCCCATGAGAAAGGAGTAAAGCAGTTTCCAAATTCTTAGTTGCTCCAGATAGAATTGCAACCATTTCACCACATATCTTGGCTTCAAATGTTTGTCATGGAATACACAGGAGAAAAATATATTAGAATTCAAATAGTAGTTTTAATTAAAAAGCAATTAAAGCAGGGGTTCCCCTAAATTCCCAGGGAGGAATCCTCATCATAGGAAGACACATTAGTCCATGCTTAGAGTCCCAGTCAGTGCATTTAGAAGGCAGAGTGGTTCTCCAGGCCTTGTGGAACCCACCCTTTCCTCTGTTCTTACTCTGATGCCAGTACTGTAAGGAGCTTCTGATGAGATGTGGAATTCAGAAAAAGCTACTGTAAAGCCATTGTTCTACCTCAGAAGGCTATGACTCTGACTTTTGTCAGCCCATCCACAAAGTGTCCTTCCACATTTCCATATTTGCCAGTGCTTAACATTTTTTGTGGATGCCAACGTATCCATGCAATGTATCTGCCAATGTTGTCCTGTGATCTTGATATCACACAAACATTTTAGCCAAGCCGTGATTTCAGGGTTTGGTTCTAAGACTTGGGGACGGGACAGTGCAGGATAGTCTGGCATCTGCCTTTCAAGCAGTGGCCTAAGACCCTTGGATCTTTCACTCTTTGTTTTCCTCTCACTTCCCTGTTTCCTTAAGATGAGTTCTATTCCAGTAAGTTCCTATGTATTTTTTTTTTAAGATTTTATTTATTTATTTGTCAGAGAGAGAGACGGAGAGAGAGTGAGCTAGCACAGGCAGACAGAGTGGTAGGCAGAGGCAGAGGGAGAAGCAGGCTCCCCGCCGATCAAGGAACCCGACATGGGACTCGATCCCAGGACACTGGGATCATGACCTGAGCCGAAGGCAGCTTCTTAACCAACTGAGCCACCCAGGCATCCCAGTTCCTATGTATTTTATCAAATAAACCCTTGACAGGTCTGTCATGGGTGGTCTCAGAGATAAAATCCTTTCTCAGTCACAGAGTGTGATCAGTTTATTTTGCCAAGCTTGGAATCAGATGTAAGGACAAATAATGAACACATGATAGTAAATAGATGATGTTCTGTTTTAAAAATCTGGGGTTTGGGGGCACCTGGGTGGCTCAGTGGGTTAAGCCTCTACCTTTGGCTCAGGTCATGATCTCAGGGTCTGGGTTCGAGCCCCACGTCGGGCTCTCTGCTCGGCAGGGAACCTGCTTCTCTTCCTCTCTCTCTCTGCCTGCCTCTCTGCCTACTTGTGAGTGAGCTCTGTTTATCAAATGAATAAATAAAAAAAAATCTTAAAAAAAATAAAAATCTGGGGTTTGGGTAGTAGACACAGATGTTCATTTTGCTATCATGCCTTACAATATACATAAAACGTAGATACACATATATATGAAAAATTTCAGAAATAAAAATGAATAAAGGCTAAGTGGGAAAAGTCAATATCAAATTCTAGGCTCTCTCCCTACTCAAAGAATTGATTTTTGAAATTATGGATACACAGACAAAGACTGGACGCATAAATTTATATAAAGATAGCAGGTTTACATGGTTTAACTTGATAATTCTGTTAAATTCCACCTGTTCTTTGGATTTCCAACTCTATTTTATATCTGAGTTCAGAATTACTCTACCTTAAGCTCACCTCTCACATGGGCTCTGCTCTGAAGAGAGAATTGAGGATGAAGTTGCCCCCTTCTGTTTAACTAATACATTAACATATATTAAAGCAACAGGTTCTTTTTTTTTTTTTTTTTTTTTACAGATTTTTATTTATTTATTTGACAGACAGAGATCACAAGTAGGCAGAGAGACAGGCAGAGAGAGAGGAGGAAGCAAGCTCCCTGCGGAGCAGAGAGCCGGATGCAGGGCTTGATCCCAGGACCTTGGGATCATGACCTGAGCTGGAGGCAGAGGCTTTAACCCACTGAGCCACCCAGGTGCCCCATAAAGCAACAGGTTCTTTAACTGTCTTTTTGAACAGTACAGGAACTCTGTACTGTTCTAGAAGGAGAAGAGAGAAGTACATGGCCAGTGTTTCAGTACGGGAGACAGGTATAGCAATCAAAATCCTGGCTGACTGGGATTGGTGCAGGAATAAGAGGGACTGACCTGTCATTGCCCTATTCACTCTAATTTTCTTTCTGTCTAGATCAACTGCTTTTGTTTCCTGATTATTCCCCTTGGCTAAAGTCTTCACTCCCCTCCCATGCATCCTCCATGTTAACTTTCTAAAACATAAAGTTGGGCAGTCATTCTCTTCTTAAAACCTTCAGTGGCTCCCTATTACCAGAGAATGAAATACAACTTCCTTAGAGCAATATTCCAGACCATTCCTTCTCCCTCATTCTACCTTTTTTATAGTATGTATTGGTGTTTGGGAGCTCATATCCTGACCTGATTTCAAATCTTGAGTCTACCCCTTACCTGTTGCATGACTTTGGGTGAGATACCAAGCCATTCTCTGTCTTGATTTCCTCTTCTAAAACAATAATAATCCTAACTTTGCATGGAATTGTTTTGAAGGTAATGGAATTAATGTATCTTAAGTATTTAAAAGTGGTAGATGCTAAGTACTCAATAACTGTTAGCAATTATTATAAATATTGTGTAACACTAATCTCCATGAAATGTACTCTCCATCTTCCAAATGCCACAGTTTTGCTTATTCCGTATTGGAAGTTGCAAATTTAAGTATTTTCAGGCATCTGGTAAAGCAAGGATGGGGATTGTGTGAACTGAAAGAGTTTAGGCCTTTTAAAATATATATTTTGGGACACCTGGGTGGCTCAGATGGTTAAGCGTCTGCCTTTGGCTCAGGTCAGGATCCCAGGGTCCTGGGATCGAGCCCCGCATTGGGCTCCCTGCTCAGCGGGAAGCCTGCTTCTCCCTCTCCCACTCCCCCTGCTTGTGTTCCCTTTCTCGCCATGTCTCTCTCTCTGTCGAACAAATAAATAAAATCTTTTTAAAAAATAAAAATAAAATATATATTTTAATACTATGCTAAACAAAGGAATCACATCTGTCATTTCTCCTCTACTTTTATGGAAAATTAGAACCCATCCCTCCTGGCCAAAAGCAAATATTATTTCTTCTGTTGACTTCTTTGATTTCCTCCCTCTTTTGTAGTGCAGATGTATTCATATACCCACCATAATGTTTATAATATTATAATTTAGTTACCTACATAATTGTCTGCCCCCTTACATGTTTTTACTTCTCTCAGAGCAAGCAAATTTCTTGTGTATTTTTGCTATTCCAGTACCTAGCCAGCGTTTATTATTTGAATGAATGATGATAGTACCTGGGATATATGCAAATATGAAAAACCAATATGAGTAGTGATGAAAAAAGGTGAAGAAGCTTAGCTGGTGGGGCAAGCAAAGGCAAAGGTAAACCACTCCCCCTGTTTGTGTTCACTCTGGCTAGAATCTGGCTTAATGGATTGTTGCCCTGCTCTGTCTTTGGGCAAGTGTTGTTAGCGACACCTCCATTAAGCCTTTGCTGATTGAACAAGGCAAGCAATTAGAAGGGTTTTTTGGGTTTTTTTTTGATAAAGTCATAGACTTTCATTTCATAAGGAGGTTGTTGGTTTTTGTATAAAAATTAGCAAGAATCATCAGTCACTGATAGAAAATATTCATGAAAAGATTATTTTTCAGATTTGGTAAAGATGGTGATTTTCTTATTTCTTCCAGATAGTTTTTGTCAAACAAAATGGCTGAAATGCCAATTATTTATCCAATTGACATACTTCTGTTTCTATATAGAACAGACAAACCAGAGCTAAACAACAGCTTCTTCCTACCCACACGCACACAAGAGTATGAAACAAAATAAAACCAAAACCGATAAACTAAAGCCAAAACCATCAATGGGAAGGGAGATGACAAGTGTTTGAAATTTGTGGCAAACTCTGCTGGGCTGTTCAGGCCCCATTGATAGCTACTTCAGGGGCACCTGGACGCAGTTCTTACCTGCTCACTGCCCATTCCTTGTGATTCATCAGTAGCTTTGCTGGGAGCCCTTACTTGTTTCTGGGTGTATCAATCAGTGTGAGGTGCACTAACAAAATATTGTGGACTGGGTGGCTTAAACAACACCAATTCATTTTCTCACAGTTCTGGATGTTGGAAAGTCCACGATCAATGTCTGGCAGCGTTCCCTTTCTGCTGAGAGCTCCCTTCCCTGCTTGCAGACACTGCCATTTCCTGTGTGCTCACATGACCTCATGTTTGTGTGCTCACCAAGAAGAGGGAGAGAGAGAGAGATCTCTCTCACTTCTCATAAGGTCACCAAAGCTTATTAGAGTGAGGCCCTACTCTTAGGACATTGTTTAATCAATCCCTTCTGAAGGCCCTATATCCAGATAGAGTCACACTGGTTGGGGGGGGGGGGGCTGTGGTTTCAAAATATGAATTTGGGGAGGGGGCATGCAATTAAGTCCATAGCCCTGGAGAAATGTCCTTTTAATTTGCTTTGAGTGCCAATTCACATTCTCTTTCTTTTTGGTCAAACTTTTTTTTTGTTTGTTTAATTACATCATAGATACTGATTTTCTATCTTTTGAAATCTCTACACATACCATTTCTAACTTTAATGAATCTAGTAGAGTTTCAATTATTATTGGGGGAGAGTCTCAGCAAATAATATGTCTTTCAAGGCCTTAAATAAAAGAATCAATAAAGGAAACGAAATTAAGGTAAAGACCTCCTTCTCAAACAATTCTGAACACCTCTTGATATCTCTCTGAAAAACAAGATCTCAAGGCTTATTTGTGATCACGTTTAAGTTCAAAAACAGCACCAGCAACGTTGTACTGATTCTTCTTAGCCCAAATTCTTAAGAACTCCAAATCTGATGGCATTAAAATAGTTCTGAATAAATAATACAATTGACATCCATAATGCAATGGATTAAGCAAACGAGAGGAAAGGAGATATTTTTAAATAATCTTTTTGGTGTTTCCAATAAAGGTTGATTTTTTTTTTTCCATCTCCCTGAGACCCCCCAGTCCTTCCTGGAAACTTTACTGTCATGATAGTACCTGCAGAGTGATACCACAACCAGACCAGACCTGGCTGTTTGTTTCTGAGTAAGAACAGCTGTGCGACAGACTGTCGGAACAGTCCGCGTTTCAGGAGGCAGCACGGATCTCTGACACCGAGGCAGTTCCGCACCAGCTGGCTCTGCGCTCCATGCTTTGCTATTCCTGGATGATTTACCTGTTCTCAGCCCTGTCACCTTACTGTTTCTGCCATCTAATTAAAAACCCATGTTACTGGATTCACTCTGCTACAAATTAGCAATGCTATCTGTGTTCTTTCTGAGCCCAAACTGGCCATTTTTACTTTATGATACATGATTTATTTTTAAATTTATACAAGATGCTTGATTATTTATTTGTGGTATATTTTAGCTCTCTTGTGGAGTCTCGATCAGAGTAATCCTCTTCTAATGTATTCATATAGAGTGAAGATCTAAATTTCCTAATCAAAATCATGTCAGCAAAAGTAGAGCTGCTCTTATGATAACATTTTAGTCTAGAAAATGATTTTCCTTTAAAAGGGATTCAATGGACATGATGACATAAAAAGAAGCGGCAAAATTACACACAATCAGTTCACATAATCAAAACAGCAATGTTTTATATTCAGCCAGGATTTCTTTTTTACTATAATAAATGGAGCAAAATAGTCCTTTTGGAATTCTGCAACTGTGTTATGGCTACAAATGCAATACTACTGGCATTCTACAGAATTAGGGACAAGCATTTTTCAAAACTTTAGAAGAAAGGATCCCATTGAGACATTGAGTCCTCAAATATACATTTGGATGAAATTTCATCGCTAACAATGATGTTCTACCTTCACTTTAACTTCATTAGAACTCACCATTTAACCAAGATTAGTCTATCTGTAAGAGGCCTAATTCATACAAGCAGTCAATTCAAATGATTACATTTCAATCATAACAACCTAGAAAAGAAATTTTATCTTAATATATGCATTGGAAGTGAATAAGATCTAAGGAACATCTCTACATCTGTCAAAAGAATTGTCCTGTCTTGTGGGATGCTCCAATGGCCTTTGTGCCTGTTTCTGCCCCTGCAATATTTTAGAAGAGTGTGTTGTAGGGTTTGTCCAGGTTCTTAGAAAGATTGGAGTTCTGTGAAGCAGCTTTTATGTATTATACATCATTATAATCCTAGAACCTAGCCTGGGCCTGATGTAAGGCAGGTGCACCAAAAATGATTGTTGATTGACTTTATGGAAACCAAAGGGACATGGATTAGTGTTCACAGGGAGTAAGGTACTTAGTTAATTTCCTTCACAAGATGTAAAATTATAGTCTCCTCTACTTATAAAAGAGTGGCTAAATCAATTTCATGAATACGTGTGTGTAATCATAATCAAAGCTCTGCTTCTTTTTTATTAAGGTTTCTTCGATTCACGATCACACATACACACAGACGCACAGACACACACGAACACGTCTTTTATGAATTTGACCTGGTTACATAACTGCTTCCTATTCGATAATCAAATTATCCTTTGGTCTTTTCTAGAATTTTGATTTTAAGGATTTTATCTATATAGTGCATTTCTTTACTTTTTACTATGAACTATAACAAACTTGGTGTAAATTTTGGAAACATCAATTTACATACCACGGTGGGTATATTTGGGAAATTAGAGATGGCGTGACAGAGTTGCTGGAGAATTTAAAAAGTTTGGAGTGTCCCTTAGTAGTTAGGTTGCCTTTAATGTGCTGGAAGTCACAGTCTCAATTCAGGATAGATACAGACTACCACAAATACAGAGCCTGGAGTCACCAAGAAGTTTTAAGGATAAAAGAAAATTTTAAGGGGTAAGGAGAAAGATGACTTAATTCCCCAGGGACCGTTGGCCTAGCTTCCTTTTCCCCCAAAGTCATTCTTTCCTGCTTCAAATTAAGGGTGTCAAGAGAAAAAGACTTTTCCTCTCTATGAAAGCAAACTGTAAAGACTTATAAATATTCTCAGATCGGAACAGAGCAGCCTATAAATGGGAAGTTGTCAGAGATTACTTTGTGACTTCGTTAGAACTAACATCCTAACTGGCTGATGTTAAACTGGTAAGCTTAGAGCAACAGGGAATCTAGCCAGGTGGTCAACAAGACAAAAACATAAGTGAGCAATAAAGTCATTGATGGAAACACAACCCGGAAGATAATTCCTTTTGTAGTCATGAGGAAACAGCCTAATAGGTGGCCAAAGAGAAAGTACAATGTTCAGTGTCTGCATTGACCGCAGCAGGAAATGGGTATAAGAAAGAAGGCAGAGTCAGAAAATGCACTAGGAGAAAAGGATAAAGACTGATAGTAGTAGTTACTAGTAATAAAGTTCTCATATTGTAGTAAAAAAAATCTGTGAATATAGAGAGGAAAACTGACTTCCTTTTATTGCTTATAGGAAATATCAATGTAGAGCCCAAGAACTGGCAATCTCACTAGGGAATAAAAAGAAAGGAGGCCAAAAAAAGAGGCCAAAGTCTAGGATTTTGCTTACAATTTTCTTACAAAAGTGTATAAGTCTTTGTATAGACTACACATGCATTTTTGTGTTTTATAGTAGGAACATGTGGTTTACATTTATGTACTTTTTTCTAAATTTTTTCTGAGCTTGAAAAATCTTCTAGTTTACATTATTTGTGATCCTTGTTTTAATGTAAAAATATATTTCATGATGTTATGTATCTATTTGCTTAAATAATCCTCAATTATTTATAGATTAAGACAGATACTTTAAAGATTAAAAATATATATGTCCAAGTTAATTATGTACATGTAACAATTTAACCATCAATGTAATTAATTACATAATATATTTTATATATAAATTTATAATTAGGTGTATAGTGTCTACATTAATTATGTATACATATTTACTTAAGTGTTAGTTTAGGCATCTTCTAACTAATTATAAAAAGTTTTAAAATATATTTTTTTTGCTAAAAATATGATTTAATTCCTTGGAACCGATCAGCATTTTCCCCCGTTAGTTCCTAAAGAAACTCTTCAAACATCATAAACCATACACAATTGAACTTGGGAGGACCCAACCAATGTTAGGTATCATCTGGAAGCATTTTATTACATCTTACGCCACCTATCTTGAAAAAGGCAGCACAGTGCCTTATGAGCCTCGCTGGGCTTTGAACGCACTATGGACCACACATTTGAATGCTTCTGACCTACACAGGTGATATTAAAGGCTACTGTTTTGGCGAGGTGTTTGCATCAGGTCTAATTTGCAGTCAAGTAGCTTTGCTCATTGGCCTGTGTGATCTGGTAAACTCCATGGTATTAGATGTGTCAATGGTGGGAAAAATGGCATGTCGATTTTATGGCAAGCTCCACTTGGCAACTCACAACACAGAGAGCACCCTCTCTCCTATCTTCCTTTTCTTCTTTACTAAGTCCTTTCTATCCTATTATATAATTTGACACCTTTATTTCTTTCTAAGCTACTAAATGCTTTCGTATTTTTGCAGCATTTCCTGCCTTGATTTTTGATTCTTGGTTGCAAGAAGAAATTTTGTGGAAATCATAAACAGTCTTGGTTCCAACTGATGCTTACAAATGGAGAAAACCTTCTTTTAAGATGCTCTCCAAATGTGTAAGGCACACATCAGTGAGTGTGATGTTAGAAACCTGCAGGCAATAAAAAAAATGCTTAAAAATGATAAATACAGGTTTGCCAGGGTTGAGCATAATTTTAACCAAACTGCAAACATTCATGGTTTAGTTGGAAGCATGCCTGACTTTTGGTCTATTCTCTCTTTATCATTAAGGTGCCCCAAAGACAAAATAACACCATCTGATACCTTGAATTACTGACTAAACTTTTGTACCACGGAGAAGGCACATCGGATGTTTGGAACGGAATTGCGGGGGAAGGACTGCCCTTGTCAGCTGTTAAGTTGTACATGTATGTATGCTGCTCACAGTTAAGATATATTTCCTTTCAAGAGAAGAGGAGAGGTTGAAAGTACAAAAAACCCTCAAAAGAACTGTAGTATTTTTTCCCCCACAAATGGTACAATAAGATCAACCCAAAGGTTTTTAATTTAATAAATTTGGAAACAGTATTAATATCTGGAGGCTATTTTATCTCATCTTATTTACTATAATATTTGCAGAAATAACTGCCACTCATAAAGAAAACAATTACAGATGTTCTTTAAAGAACTGAACTGATCATAGATAGAGCCTCCTCATTTTATTATTTTTAACCTAAGACTTCAAAGGGTGGGTTATGTAAGTCAAGGAAAGGGACATTAAAAAGCATCTAGTTTAAGTCCCTTTATTTTTACAGATGCAAAAAGTGTGGTCAAGGAAGGGTGACTTGTTCATGGAACTGGAACAAAAATCCATGTCTTATCCCTATGCCTTATTTCATTACATGCATGAAACAAGATGGGAAATACTAGGGACGACTTGGTCAATTGTGTAAGTGCATTTCTGATTGGTGAATTTACCAAGGGTAGAGCAATAGGTACACCATCTACCAATGTACATAATGATTATTGGTTGAGGGTAATATGAAGGTAATATGAGAATAATATGAAGACTGACGTTTTTGTGATTTGATTTTTTACGGGTAAGCAAACTTATTGGATATTATTATCTTTAAAGTAAATATGAAATTTATTTCAAACTAAAGAGTGAGTATCTTAACAAAAACACAAAATAGCAGAGAAGAGAGGAAGGATTTGTGAACAATGAATTTAGAAGATATGATTAAATTTTGATGTTCTGATGTTCCTTCACCGACAAATCACTTGATAAAATTGACCTAAAAAGTTTTTTTCTCATGCTCTCTCCTCGGCTCCCAACCATGTCATTTAACTAGCAGAAATGCAGTCTATTTGTACTTTTTCCCTTCTGCATCAGTTTCGATTCCTTTTTATATACTTGCTTTTATCTAGGTGTCAGATTGTCTCTAAATGATAGATTGTAATCTCAGCTATAGAAAAATGAAACTTACAAAATGGATGGATTTGATTTTAGGAGATGTGGTCTAGTCAGGTGGCAGCTACAGGAAAGCCTCTAGTGAGTTTTGACATTACATGTGTTTTACATTAACTTATATAATTAATTTTATATTAATTACATTATATAAAATTAATTAAAATATAAAAATATAAAATATTAAATTAATATAAAAATATTTTGTAAGAAATTTCCTCTGTTGTGTTTTGTGAAATTATTTAAACCCTACAAGCCCAAGGATGCTCCTGGCTTCCAATTATTGTCAACATCGAGGTGCCTGAGATCTAATGTTGGTTCCATTAATCTTGTCCACGCCTATATAAAATGTCTCTCTTCATTAAGCTCTCAACAGTGCAGTTAAGTATGCCTTCTGCTACCTTCCTCAGGTCTTTCAGGATAATCCCAAACCTCTGGCAGTTTTTAAAACAGAATGTGAAGTATGATCTGAAAAACAGCCCATTTCTGTCACTTCAAGAAATGCCAGTGAGTCATTTATTCAATCTTTTTATATTGAGAATTTACTAATGCTGTATATTGGGAATATTTAGCAATGTGAATGAGGAATGAATAAGACTTTCACGAAACCTAGCATCTAACGGGGAAGCAGGGAAGTAAAGAGACTCTTATGGCAGACCTAATCCTAGGGGTATAGAAACCATGCTAGATGGAATAAAGTTGTAGCTTCTCTAAGTCAAGAACTGTGTCAATAAACATGTTTAGGTTTTAATTTTAAAAATGTATCTGTGTATTGAGGTGAAAGTCTGTGCAGATCTTGTGAACCTCTTTCAGTGAATCAGATGAGCATCACACACCTTCAAGTTCTCACTGACCAGTATGCAAAATGGGTCTTAAAAACAGCTGAATCTAGAAAGAAAATGGAGGATAAACTAAATTATTTAAATTATTCACCCCAATGAAGTTTAAAGAACCATACTTAGAGTGAATCTGGTTTCACATGACCTCCCATTTTCATTTTAAGTTTTGCAGTGGAGTTTCTAAATATCATACTCAAGTTTTAAGTATAAATATTACATAGAAACATATTTCTGAATTAAAAGAATATTCTTAATAGTAGCAACAATTTAGTTCCTCTGTATTCTTACTCTTTCTATCTCTCTCCCTTTCTTTCTTTCTTCCTTCCTTCCTTCCTCCTTTCCTCCCTCCCTTCTTACCTTCCTTCCTTTCCCATACCCCTTCCCCTTCTTTTTTCCCTTCTCCATATTCTTTCATAGCTCTTTTTTGATAAAAAAGTAATCAGTGGTGATTTGTCCAGGAAGAGTAATCTGTAGGAAAGTGGAGCAGGGAGAGAGGGAGGGAGGAGTGGTGAAGTATTTCTGAATCAGGTTTGCCACAGTTTCAGTGGTGCTTGTGTTCCTTTTTAGCTTTCATTTTGTGCTCCAGGAACACTGTTTCTTCCTCTCAACCCTACAAGCCCAAGGATGCTCCTGGCTTCCAATTATTGTCAACATCTAGGTGCCTGAGATCTAGTGTTGGTTCCATTAATCTTGTCCACGCCTATATAAAATGTCTCTCTTCATTAAGCTCTCAACAGTGCAGTTAAGTATGCCTTCTGCTTCCTTCTGGGACCCTCACTTATATGCAACATAATTTAAAATCCTGAATTTTCCCGAGGAGTATCCTGGAGCTAAAGCCTCAGTGACCTCATGATTTGAGCTTCCAGATAGAGCTGGGCAACACTAGAAGCAACTGTTACCCTAGTACATTATAATGAGACCAACTTCACAATCTGGATGTCCATGTCATCACTGGACTCAAATCATCCTGTTTTAGGGTATATCACTTCTAAGGCCACACTTTAGAAGCACATTCTATATCAATTATGATATTTTTATTCATAAATAGCAAGAGAATCTAACTTAAACAAGCCAGCATATTAAAGAAGATGTATTACCTCTTATGACATAAAATTCAGAAGTAGGAAAGCCTTTAGTTCCATCAGAGGAAAAATTATTTTCATATCTTTCCTCTTCTTTCCTGGTACTGCCTTCATTCTTTTTTCTTTCTTTCTTTCCTTCCTTTTTTGGGGGAGGAGTGACTGACTTCATTCTTACCATGGCTTCCTTCCTGGTTTACACTGGGCCCTGACAACTATCATACTTACATCCTATATTTTACAGTATATAGAATAATTAACAACATCAGCAACAAATATTTTAAAAAAGTAGACAGGAGACAATGTGACTTGGCCAAAAAAATATCTGAATCTGGAATCATTGAATATAGGAAGGATACTTTTATTTTTCCTTAAATATTAGATGGCAGTTAAATATATTTAGGGACATGTCTGTATTTTATTATGACAAAATGACTTTAAACACTTCCAACTTGTGCCAGCCTACACTTATCTTTTTTTACTTATAATTTGTCCTCAGACCGGAGTTCACTACATCATTATTAAATATAAGTGGTATATGCTTTTATGAGAGTAGCAGTGTGCCAAACTTTTAGCTATTTAACAAATAGCTATGAAATTCACTCTGTTGGTCAAGTATTATTAGAAAGTATAGAAAGATGCCAAGAGAATGCTGACGTGGTCCTGTGTGAAAAATGCCTCCACATCTTCAGCTGGGCAGCCTCCCATCTACCACCCACTTCTGGTGAAGATAAGTGGGTTAGATGCTGTTCATAAGATGCATTGCAATTTGTTTCTCAAAGTCTGCTCCAAATGATAACAATTTTAAGCTATGATAGTAAGGTTACATGGTTCAACAAATTTAGGAAATGATGGGTTAAAGTCTTATTCAAAATGTGTCTTTTTACTAGGGTTTTTCAGAACTTCTAATATGGAAGTGAGCATTGCGCATGGTCAAGGGGGTGGTAGTCTGTGTTCCTCAAATATATTTCTACAATAGAAATTTTTTGGAGACTACTGTTTGAAGGAGCGTACCGATATAAATGACAGGATAAGTTACTTACTTCTGAGCTGGGTTATCTTATATTTATGTTTAGGATTTATCAATGTCTACATGGTTTGAAAATTATCTATTCATTCAGCAGAAATTTCAGAAATTTCAGATTGCTTACTTTCTCCCTGTCTATTCAGGCTATTATAACAAGTTGTTATAGACAACTGGAGGGCTTATAAACAACAGACATTTATTTATCAGTCATAGAGGTTGGGAAGTCCACAATCAAGGAGGTAGCAGATTCCATATCTGGTGAGGGTCTGCTTCCTGATTCATAGAAGGTGGTCTTTCACTGTGTCCTCATGTGCTGGAAGGGGCAAGGGATCTCCTATGTTATAATTTGGAAGACCAAATTAACATTTAAAAAGTAATTAAATCCACCAGGTACTGCATACCAAGTGACAAATATACAACAAATGTTCAAGTTGGGGGTCATCATGAAGGACTGAAAGGGTGGGAAAAAGCTTTTTCCAACAATGTAGGAGCAAATTGAACTTTGAAGGAAGCTTGTAGGAGACCTATGTGACAAGGGCATTTTGAGAACCTGTGATAGTGATTTCTTAGAGAAACAGGATGACTCTGAACTACAGAGATTGTCTCTCCCACCATATTAATAACTCGTTTTTTCTTTGTCAATGTAGATTGGACATCTTTATCTTTAGAAAAGGTGTAAAGAAAAGAATTCACGAGAGGAATTACAGATATCACCCACCATTTAAAGAGCTGATTATATCAGGAATGGTTTTAAAACATCTATATAACTTTGGAAATAAGAGAAGTTATAACATTTTAAGGGATTTTTGGACCATGCCGTATCTAAATGACTATTGGAAATCTAATAAGATCTGAACTACTTGTCACAGAAAGCACTTCTTGTTGTCATCTAATTTCAAGGTTATCTACTAGGGATAGTGGAAAATCATGAACACCCAAAATTGTAGATTCTGTAATTTCCCTGCCTTTTGCAATTTTTCTTGTTTTCTTCTACAGTAAGTTTTCATTTTAAAGAAATACATTTCTCTCCTTCCTAGCAGCAAAGTTAAAAACTCTTAAAATTTCCCCAAATTGATACTGTGTATCTCAGTTATGCTAGTTTCAACTAAAC
The DNA here is from genome assembly GCF_922984935.1 of Meles meles. Taxonomy (NCBI): domain Eukaryota; kingdom Metazoa; phylum Chordata; class Mammalia; order Carnivora; family Mustelidae; genus Meles; species Meles meles. Next base: position 83,533,360 of record NC_060071.1, on the reverse strand, counting down.
CAGAAGAAAGCCTATAAAGTAAGCTGTAATTATTTTTTTTCCACTTTAAAAAGTCATACAGAAGACTGTGCTGGGTCCTTTAAATTCTACTTGTTGTTTCTAAGAATTTTATTATTTTGTAAGCACTCAGCTGGAGTTAAGGCACTTGAAATTACTAAGCCAGTTTCAGTTATTTTTTTCCTAATGGCCATTTTGATTTTTTATTCATAAAAGCTATTGACCCTAATCATTGACGTCATGTTCCAGTGGCTCATTTACTTCATTTTGTTGAAGGACAAGCCTGACAACATAAGAATGTGGGAAGAGTTATCACCCAAAGTCTAAGCCATTCATTGGAAACCACAAAACCTTGGGCTTCTTACCAGTTCTATTAAACCAATCTTTAACAAAAATGTATAGAAAAAAATTATAGAGTCTGAGATACTATTAAAATTATAACCCAAAATGAGTGAACAAATCAAAAAGTATATTGTCTCCTGGGAGGACCAAATAAGTAATAAAGCAGTGACAAATCAAGAGAGGAATTTAAATTATGCCATTAAAAGAAAATGAGGATTTCTATAAGAAAAAAGTAGAATCTGGGGGGAAGGTGCAAGTAAGGAGAATATCAAGAACAAAAACAGAGAGATAGGAAAGTTAAGGGCTTCGGAAGATAATGACTACAGCTGGCCCTAAAAAACTCAGGAATTTGAGGCGCTGACACCCTGTGTAGTCGAAAATTTACATATAACTTTGGACTCCCCCAAAACACCAACAGTCTGCTGTGGACGGAAAACTTTACTGATAACATAAGTAGTTGATTAACACATATTTCTTATGTTATATGTGTCATATGGCTGTATTCTTACATTAAAAGAAACAAGAGAAAAGAACATGTTATCAAGAAAATCATGATTTTACAGTACTGTAAAAAACCCTCATATAAGTGGACCTGTGCAGTTCAAGCCTGTGTTGTTCAAGGGTCAACTGTAATTTCAATTGGATTGCCTCCTGGGTTGCCCTTGAGGAAACAGCCGGAGGGAAAGTGGATGGTTGGTTGGGATCACACTGAGGTGCGCTAGGAGATAGGCTGAGAATTTGGTCTTCATTTGGTTTTGACAATGAGCAAAGGATTACTGAAGAAAACTTTATCACTGGCATGTGGATGGTAGCTAAGTGTAGATAAAACGGAAGTTGGGTTACCAGGTAGGAGGTCACTGACTTAATCCAGTGGTATACCTTGGCCTTGTGTGGGAAGGAGCCTCCTTAAGCAAAATAAAATAATTCAGGTCAAATGTTAGAAGGCATTTGATCTAATAAAAATTTTTACTAACCGTTGATTCATTTTTCCATATTCCAAACATAAAATACTGAATGAAAGCTTTTCCTCATGCCTATTTTATACTATCTTTCTGTTCCAAAGATAATGATTAATGACAATAATAATTTCTTATAGGCCAGAATACTTAATGCTTAAAGATGTTTTCATATTAAGAGGTCATAACTAAGTTAAAAGAAAAAGTATTTGACCCCTAAACTGTAATCAACCCTCAGCCCAGCACTGCTCCTCATATGATCCTCCGGCTCCAACATTCTTTAATTTGGGGGTTCAAAGGAATTATTATTTCTTGCCTTAGCAAAAGGTCTAATACTGGGTGTTTTTCCACGTAAAACAACTTTTTTGTGATTCTTTACACTTTCTACCACTCCTTCAATAATCAAGTCTCCCTTCCTTCCTCTCCCTTTCTCACACTCTTTTTACTCTCTTTCATACAGAGAAAATAAGGGTAAAATATAAAGTATATTTATTTTATACCAATATGCTTTCATTCTGCTTTAGTATTTTTTTGGACGACCATAATTCTTTGCTTTTGTGCTAACTTTTATGATTAATCGAAAAGCAATTCCTAAAATATAACACATATTTGATGCCTTTTTAAACAATATATATAATTTTCATATATAAAACATATGTTTTATGTTAAAATGCATATATATTTTATATATATAATATATAAATCTAGATCTTGTATAATGAGCTATATTTTTCTTTTAATATTTTAAAATACAGGATAGTCAGATAAAATATAGGATGCTCAGTTAAATTTGAATTTCAGATAAACAACAACAAATAATTGTTTTGTGTAAGTGTGTCCAAATATTGTGTGGGGCATACTTAGACTAAAAATTGTTTGTTATTTATCCAAAATTCAAATTTAAGTGGTGTCTTGTATGTTTTGTTTTGTTTTTGTTTATAAATCTGACAACTCTTTGTAATATTTAAATGCAAAATAATTATTCTCCTTTCAGTTAGGTATTTTTTAGGTTTAAGCAGTTAAACTCACTGAGGCATTACTATAGGTATTTGGCAGAACTTTGCCAGCTGGAAAAAATAAATGAAATTACTTTTTTTTATTTTTATTTTTTTTTTATTTGTTTATTTACAGCATAACAGTGTTCATTGTTTTGGCGTCACACCCAGTGCTCCATGCAGTATGTGCCCTCACTGTTACCCACCACCTTGTTCCTCAACCTCCCCCACCCCACCCCTTCAAAACCCTCTGGTTGTTTTTCAGAGTCCATAGTCTCTCATGGTTCATCTCCCCTTCCAGTTTCCCTCAACTCCCTCTCCTCTCCATCTCCTCACGTCCTCCATGTTATTTGTTATGCTCCACAAATAAGTGAGACCATATGTGAAATTACTTTTTTAAACAGCTTAGTCAATATAAACTGTTCTTAATGTCACTTAATAATTAAGTAATTGTAGTCTTCTTAATAAAATAAACCAAATCTCACTAAATAATAATAAATACGTCTTGAGATAAAATATAAAAAAATGTTGGAACCCTATTTTACCTCCTAAAATTCTTTACAGAATTTTATTTTCCCTAATCTCTGGGTGCCAGTGATTCAAAACATTTCATTGTTTATTTGGTAGTTTAGTTCTGAAACTGTGTACTGGTGTATTTTTTAACTTTCAGAACCGTAAAAATGACTCTAAGGCAATTTTTATCGACATGGGTTTATCCAATTACTCCCAAGGTAAATCGGTCTACATTTTCCATTGAGACAGAATTTCTATTATATGCTGAATGGACTATCACCAAAATAATATATGATATATTATAAAAATTATTATAAAAATTTTAAAAATATGTAGATTGACTTTTATGTTTGGGAAGATAAATTTAGATAGAATATTCCCTGAGTAAAACTAAAAACCTTGGAAATTAGATATAAAACAAACAAGGATGTTCTGAAAAGGGAAGAGTAAAAGGTACACCACTAAGGAAGTTCAGGCCCCAGAAGGAGTTCCCTAGGTTTTCCTTTTGCATCATGCACCCCAGACTTGTAGCTGAAGAAGTTGGTAACTGGGAAACACCAGTCGGTGCAGACACAGAAAGCTCCAAAAAAGCCTGCTCCTTGGCCAAAGGACAGGAAAGGGGCAGTCTAGCAAAACAAAACTTTTGGAAAATAACTGCTGTATTTTACCAAAACACTGCAGAAACAAACAAACAAACAAAACATGGCCCTCCCCTACTCACACCAGCAAAGGCCAGATGAAGAGCCTAGAATCCTAGCCTTTCAAGGCACGAATGAGTCTCCTCAAATCTCTCACTGGGATGGTATCAAAAAAGGGTGAGTAGAGAGCAAAAGCTTTCATCCCCCACCAAGAGTAATGAGCACCCCCCCCACCTCTACCCCTGTCCCATGATATCAGCAGTGACCACCTAGAGAACCTGAACTTAAAGTGTCACCTAGTTATAAGGAGGTGCCAGTCCCCTTCCCAGCTAGGGTGGTGTCTTCCCACTGTTTCCCCAGCCCCTGTGGTGTCAGTAATGAAGCAACCCTACCCTCCCAGCCAAAGATTCATCAGTGGAAGCCAAAGAGATACAAAGCAAGCAGAAGTAAGAGAGTAGTGAAGAACAGGGATCAATGAAATTGATAGCAAAGCAGTAGAGGAACTATCCATGAAATAAAGAGGTGGTTCTTTGTGAAGATTAATAACATTGAAACCTCTAGCCTGTAGGTCTAGTAAATCTTACAAGAAAAAAGAGGCAACACAAATGATCAATATCAGGAATGAAATGGGGATATCACTATGAATCTTGCAGACATCGAATGAATATTAAGGGACTACTATACACCAGATATAAAAACTGGGGCACTAAACACATGTTAGAGTTCCCCTGAGAGATGCTGGCACTCAGGAACATGGCAGAGAGTTCAAAGATGGTGCACACCTCTGTGGTCTCAGGAAAGGAATACAGTCAGCCCTTAGATGTGTTTATTTATAGGCCTGCATCATTCAGGCTGAAGCTATGATGATAAGCTAATAGTTTTCTTTCACAGAAAGACTGAGCTCTGGGCCTATTCCTCTTGCTGTTCCCTAGCGGTGGTAGCTGTTGAAGAACTTTCTCCATTAATTATAGTCCTGTGGGATCCATGAGCCCCTCAGTCACCAGAGCCAAGGAATGTAGAGGTTTTGCAGCAGGAGCTGCACCAGACAAGGCTATTAATACCCTTGGCACCAGACAAGGGTATTAAGCTCCCTTCTGGAAGATACTGGTGATCTGGAGTGTGGCAGAGAAAGAGTGCAAAGACTGTGCTACTAGCCTCCATTACTTCTGTAGGCCTCTATAGGTGTGCCAAATCAGAAGCCTGCCCCTCAGGCCCAAACTCCTAGACAAGCAAGTAGGCCTTTTTTTCAGGAAGACTGAGATGTATTACAGTCTGAGGTCTAGGCAGTGTCCTGGGAATGGTAGTCTGCCAAGTACTATCGGATTATTAGTCTCATGGGGTCCAGGAAAGCAGGCCACCTGACCTCCAGAGCCAGGTGATCAAGGGGTATTCACTAGGTGACAGTGGAGTATTCACTAGGTGACAGCCGCAAAAACTAGGTCACCAGATCTGTGTAGAGCCTCCCATCCCCAACCCATCATAGAACTCTAGAATGTGTCCTCAGAAGAGCATCAAGATTGCACTCACAGCTGGAGTAGGCAGAGGTGGGAGCAAAGATGGGACCCACCAAAAAAAAAAAAAAAAAAAAAAAAGATAGGAAAAGGAAAGAAATAAAAGAAAATTTTAAAATGGTGCCCTCTGCCTTTCGAAAGGCAGAGCGAAATCAGAAAGATAGCGCCCATCTGCTTCCTTCCCTGGAAGGTTTCCTAGCGGGCGCTTGCCACCCAGCCCAGTGCTTGAAGATTAGTAAATGGGCCTCTTTGACGTAAAGAATAGGTGCTTTTCAAAGGGCTGCTTCTGCCCTGAGGCCCTGGGTCAGTGAATCCGTGCATGGGCCCTTTAAGAGCCACGCCTCAGCTCACCACGGACCGTGGGCCTCTGGGGCCCAAGCCCTGTTAGTCTTCAAAGCCAGAGGTTTTGAGGCTCCTCTCTCAGGTACTGGTCTTAAAAATTGAGGTGTCTGTGGGCGCCCGGGTGGCTCAGTCGGTTAACTGTTTGACTTTGGCTCAGGTCGTGATCCCAGGGTCCTGGGACAGAGACCCACAAGGGGCTCCATGTTCTGCGGGGCGTGGGCTTCTCCCTCTCGTTCTCCTTCCGCCCCTCCCCCATCAGCCTGCTTGCCCTCGCGCTCTCACTCTCTCTCTCTCTCTCTCTCACATAAATGAGTAAAATCTTTTTAAAAAAAAAATGTTGAGGTGCCTGCTGTGAGGTACTAGCGCTTGGGTCCTCAGGAAGCAGCTCAGGGTTTTGCGTTCCTTGTTGATCGTGGGTCGCTGTGCTGTGAATGGGGTTTATAGCGAGGAACCCCGCTCCTTAGAGGAACCCCGTTGAGGTGAATACTCAAAGTAAAGCCATTATGTTTCTACTTCTGGGACTTCCATGCTCAGCTGAATTGATTTTGAGGCTGATCTCCAAGTATTTAATTGAGGCTATTTGGGGTGGATTTTAGTCATTCGCATTGAGAGAAGATAGTTTATTACATCTTTAATGTGGTGAAGTAGAACATTCTTTATGGATCATTGCAAAGAATATATTTGCTTTCACAAAAATCACTCAGGTCCCTACGTTTCGAAAATATTCCAGGTTTTCTTATCTTGAATGTATGTGACTTAGGCACAGAAACAAACACTTTTTTTTCTCTTCCTTTGTTGTTAGTTAGCTTTTTTACTTTTTTGGAAACAGCTTGATTCAGGCTTGATTACAGGTTGCCACAGAGATGCCAGAAGAACATATAAAATCTTGAGAAATCTAGTAAGTGTCATATTGTCTATTTTTGTTTACTTTTTATTTTTATTTTATTTTATTATGTTGATCGTCACCATATAGTACATCATTAGTTTTTGAGGTAGTGTTCCATGATTCATTATTTGGATATAAAACCCAGTGCTCATATTTACTTTCAAATAGTATTATTTTCAAGGTGAAATAGGTTAAAGATGTATTATTTTAAAGATTAGAAATTATTGAAATTTATGGAACCACTGTCTTTTACCTCTGTAAATTATGCCAGTAATATGCCTATCAAGAGCAATTTCATGGTTTGGTGATTCAACTGGTGGCTGGTTAGAAGTAATTTTCATGACTCATCTCTGAGTTTCCTCTGATGTTTTCCTTTATTTTTACATGGATAGGATATAAAAAAGATAAGGCAATAGAATCAAAGTAAAATGGAAGGCGGTAGAACTGTTTGAAGGTCAAAATCAGATTGTTTTCTCTGAATATTATTTGAGAACATTTCCTTACATATTATTTCAAAAGCCAGACTGAGTCACATGTTGAGTACATGCGATATTAACAGTAGTATGGGTTCTTAAACAACCTACAACTAATGTCCATATTTCATATGGAAATAGATGTTACTTAGAAGCTAAAAGTTCTGTTTTACAAAATTACATGTTCTCTGTTTTTGTGTGTTGTTTCATATTAAGGCTTTTAATCAGAGCTTTTGGTAAATCAGGATATAGAATGTTTGAGTGAAGAACATGTGAAGGCTGGCAAAAAGATGGTTGAATTTGGATGTGGCTTCTTAGCAAAATTGTTTTCTGATTCTGGAATCAGAAATGGTCATGTTTCTAATATATTTGTATACTCAGACACAGATGCCAACTTTTGAGCTGTGTGCCTCCTATCTGAAGATGTCATTTATTATGGCAGTTATTACCATAAAACAGGACCTATTTTCTCATCCTCACCCTTTCACATGTGTTTTCTCTACAGAATTCATGTTTCCCACGACAAGGCCAATCCTATTTTATTATACTGTTTATTTATGCTTCCTGGCATGCCTAAGCTGGTACCTGCTTGTTACCTAAAATAGTAGTAAAAGGTGGGGCCTTTAGATGTAATTTGGAAGACCGATCAAAGGATAAGACTATATTTATTAGAATCCTATAATCTTAAACTTGTTAGGAACTCTGGAGTTATTTTAGGAGCAGGGTATTTAAATATTGGATGACAGTAAATGTAGCAGACCAGATCTATGCCTCATTTATTCACTAAAACAATCTCCAAACTTTTTTTTTTTTTTTTTTTAAGATTCATTTATTTGACAGATAGAGACCATAAGCAGGCAGAGAGGCAGGCAGAGAGAGAGAGAGAGAGAGAGAGAGAGGAGGAAGCAGGCTCCCCGCCAAGCAGAGAGCCCGACGCGGGGCTCGATCCCAGGACCCTGAGATCATGACCTGAGCTGAAGGCAGAGGCTTTAACCCGCTGAGGCACCCAGGCGCCCCAATCTCCAAACTTTAAAACAACCAGACAGTTGGGGCGCCTGGGTGGCTCAGTGGGTTAAAGCCTCTGCCTTCGGCTCAGGTCATGATCCCAGAGTCCTGGGATTGAGCCCTGCATTGGGCTCTCTGCTCAGCAGGGAGCCTGTTTCCTCCTCTCTCTCTGCCTGCCTCTCTACCTATTTGAAATCTTTGTCAAATAAATAAATAAAATCTTAAAAAAAATATAAAACAACCAGACAGTAAAAAATAAGAATTGAAGTTATTTTGTAAAGAAAAGAGAACTGAGGGGCGCCTGGGTGGCTCAGTTGGTTAAGCGACTGCCTTCAGCTCAGGTCATGATCCCGGAGTCCTGGGATTGAGTCCCGCATCCGGCTCCCTGTTCCTTGGAGAGTCTGCTTCTCCCTCTGACTTTCTCCCCTCTCATGCTCTCTCTCACTGTCTCTCTCTCAAATAAATAAAATCTTAAAAAGAAAGAAAAAAAAAAGAAAAGAGAACTGAGTGGACATCGATTGCTCTTGAGAACACTGGTCACATAAGTAGTTTCTTCTACTTTCTGTAAGGCAATGATGAATACTATATAATTTGCCATCCAAACTTGGATAATTTTGAAAGTGAAGTGAGCCTATTAATAATTAAACATTAAAAGAAGTAGGCAAATAGCAAAATGTATAGTCACCCTAAGAATGATTCCTTTATTCAGTAATTTAACAGACACTCTGCTAAGTAGCTGGGGGGAAAAATGAAGACACCATTCCTGTCCTCAAAAATTTCAAGGCTGTGAAGGTGGAACATATATGTTCTTATTAGGAAATAAGATGAAATTTTTTAGGGAGCACAGGGGAGAGGTTTCTGTCTGTAACCAAGGATGTAGAAAGATGCCGTTAAACCTTTTAAAATCCATAGAGTTGAGAATAATGAGCTTTCATTCCTATTTGACAGCTAAGGAGAGCAAGACTCATGCTACTCAACTAGCCAAAGGCAAATGTGAAGCTCAAGTACATGGTGCCTGCATTCCACTCTAAAACTTTCCATCCCACTATGTTATCCTTATAGGACTTACCAGAAGGAAAGGAATATAAGAAAATGCTAGAGATTTACTTTACTTTTCTTTGGAGACAGAGGAGCTTGAAGCTTCTTTGTGATTGAGTATATCCTTGCTGAAGAGAAGACCTAAACAACCCAACTTACTCACTTTTAACCTTATGACTCTTAAATCACACATTGCACTCTTAATGCTTTGAGATCTCTAGTAGGTTTGTTTTTTTTTTAAAAGGAAGACTCTTTGACACCAGATTTTCTTTGCAAGTTATCTCATGACAAGGAATTGCAATTTGTATATCCTATTTCTAGGATAACAGCCTTTCACTATATCACATTCTAAATGGAATGCCATTATATCCAGGTATAGCAAAAGCAGAGCTTAGTGTGTGTACACATCACCTCCACCAAAGTCCAATATGAGAACATTTCTCAGAAGATGCTTTATTATATTCTAGAAACACGTTAGTTGGATATTCTGCCAGTTTGTAATATTGGGAATGAGCCTGCCTACATGTAGACATACACTCATTTAGGCTCATGTTACATCATTGAATGATTCTCTCATTTGCTATTTCTCTAATGCTCATTTCATTATTCATTTGGTTGACTTTTTGACTCAATTCACCACATATGACCATTGAATCAATCAAACAAACATGGATACCTGAAGCTTGTTTTTAATATTGTTCCTTGTTTTTATTTTAGTATAAGAATGTTTATTCAGTATGTTTATCTTGAAGAAGAAATTTTAATGATAGAAAATGGTAATTATAAGAAAAATAATAAAATGTGCTGTCTTTGAGGCAGTAAGTGCAACACTTAGCCCAAGACAATGGCCTCCTGTCTCTGACTGACAGGTAGATATCACATTAGATGAAAATGATAAGAGTTTTAGTGGACTGAAGAATAACTTCCTCTTGACAGTGCCCTGACCCTTAACCTCTGGCTGACTCTTGTTAGCTTCAGTAACACAGGGTAATTGTCACAGGTGTAAGATAAAAGACATCTCTACAGAAGCTACCAACAGTCTGAGATTTCTTTCTTTTGATGACCACAAATGTGCTGCTGAGATAAAATCATAAGTTCAGACTTCCTCAGATCTGGAAGGACATAAAAATTTACCCATGAGAAAGCAAAATTCCAAATACAAAGAGTTTTCTTTACTGTTTAGTTGAAGATCACTGTTGTAACAGGGAGGGTATGTGCATCAGGGCAAAGGGATGGTAAATAATGTTACTGTTGTTACCCTGAAAGCATATTTCATACATAATTATGACACAGGTGTAATAAAGAATGCTTCATGCACAACAGATACCCCAAATTTTTATAATTATTAATAAACTCTTACTGTGTCATACTCTGTGTGTCCTATTCTGAAATGATTCTTTTGTATTTATATGCTAATCACCTTCTTCAAAAGAAATCAGTCCTTTGAGTTTTATTTAAATGTTCTCTGAAGGTAGTAGCTTTAAGAGTACTTACAGATGATGTGATAACAATTGTGATTTCTCATGAAAGTTAATGCCTCCTCCTGTAAGAAAATATATTGTATTCAACTTTTTTAGCAACACAAGTAAGAAATTCAGAAAACACAGTGAAGCACAATGAGTTACGCAAATCCATGTTATAATAGAAGAATATTACAAGGGAAAACCAAATGACTGTAACACCCGTAAAGTGAAGTCATTATAGTCATATACCCATGATTTATTTAAAAAACAAAACAAAACAAAACAAAAAACAACAAACCAGAAAAAAGGAATGACTATTGCCAGTACAATGAAAATGACTTCACATTTCATTAAAATGAAGTCAAAGCAGTAACCTGGCAGTGTTTTCAAAATGTTTTATCATGAAGGAAACAAAGTCAACTTTTCAAACACTTGCCCCAATAAAGTGGTGTATTTCATTATTCTATTTATTTAGGGGTGTAATACTAGTATCATCCAAATGTTTTTACTCAGTATGAAGGAACCATAACAGTTTCTTAACTATAATAGATTTCCAGAATCCAATTTTTATTCAAAACTATCTAGCTAAGACATAAATTACTTTTAAATTTATTGAGGGTTCTTATTCAGGTCATAGGTCTTGTCCTTCAACAATTTATTTTAATCCACAGCATGCTTTCATGACACAAAATTAGTACATACAAGCATTCAGATAATCAGTCAAGGAAAATACAAAGATTATGTTTATCTTAAAGTGATACTATAGGTAAATTACTTCAGTTAGTTCGGTAAAGGTGTAGCCAAACCCATTTGTTTCCAAAATATCACACTCTCTTTTTATTAAATCATGAAAATAAGGAATTATAATCATGTAACTTATTGTCATGCATACTTGCTATAATAATGCCTTCTTCCCAGACTACCATCTTTTCAAATGTGATGAGATCATCAGGTAACAGTGTAGGATATGAAGGCTTAGCATGCTGTGTTGTTAGCACATTAAAAAAAGAAATTGCTGGGATAATTAACAACTACCTATTTGTCTGTGGGATGCATTCATTATGGCTCTACAAATTGGAGGTCTCCAAAATCTGTGCAATAAAATTTACTCTTTGTTCAGGAAGTTCCCCTTGGATTTGGGGAAAATTCTGGTTTGCTGTGTCTATTGTAATTGTGACAGGCAGTTGACATGTCTCATAGTCTAAATGTAGTGGCAAGCAGGGGGTGGTACAATGATGAAAAAACTGCCATTCATTCTTGTGCAAAGGAAAGGTGTTTCTTAGCATATTCCAACCTATGTTCAGACGAGAGTTGGGTCTCTGAGGTTGAAGGTCAAATCTGTGAGGTCAAAGCTATTTCTTGTCAATCTTCGTTCACTAATGACACATGAATTGGAAATTAGAACAAAGTAAGTAAAACGAATAGCCAGAAGGTGAGTGTCTGTTTTATTACTCAGAAGAGCTGGGAAATCTGGCCAATTGTTGCCCTATGTGGCTTGAATGACAGTTGTTAAGTTGAAAAAGGGACAGTGTGATGGGAATGCCACTTTAAATCTCAATTACCTCCTCCACTCCAATCAGCTTGGTAGAGCTTTAATGAAGTGCAATTCTCTGTCCTTTTCCTCATACTTCTATCTCTAGAATAAGCCTCACATTCAAGTTTGACAGCAGTACAATCAGTTTTCCATTCATCACTGGCCCTGTTTTAACCCTGCTGAAAAAGGGCCTAATGTACGTGGCAGTGATGGCAATTAGGCAGAAAAGTAATATTAGAAACAGACAAAAGCCTGAGTCTTTTAGCATTACAGGTGTTTTTTTTTTTTAGCCCGTTCTAGACATAAAGGAATAGGCAGTGTTGTTAAGTTCCCTTCTTCAGTCTTCTCTTAAGCTGAAAGTCCAACGATTTCAAGATTCAATTAATTAGACACATGGAGAGCCAAAGAACAAGGTAAAAGCTAAGTTCTTTCTAACTGAAGACACACTTAGTAATTGGCCCCTTATTAAAATGGATATCTTCTGGGTGTATGTTTAATAAGGTTGATAAAAACTCGTCATTTCCTCATTAGGATAGCACATGAATACACCCTGTATGTAGAGAAGAAATCTTAAAGAGAACAAACAGGAAAATATCAATCTGTTAAA